>NW_024870834.1:16327500-17527500 GCF_019054845.1 Dipodomys spectabilis | reverse complement strand
ATGGTAAAGCACAGCCCAGACCCTAAGTTCAAGTCCCAGGACTGTCACAAAAAAAAAAAAAAAAGTCCACTCACTGTTTTAGGGGTGGACAAAAGCTTTCCTATGTTGTCTGGGCAAGTTAAACTAGGGAAAACATAGACAAATCCCAGCTTCCTACTTATTTTAGAAAAAGCTTAGGTGAATTGAACTGTCATCCAACATTACTGAAGTAAGCATGTATGGGGGAAGGTCCACATGCCTCTAGGCATCGGGCTTTCCTGCCAGGCAGTGCCTCAGACACGAGACACTCAGGCATGGACGGCTCTTGCCGGCCAAACATTCTTCTCTTCTTTAAGGAGGCCGGAGGGCAAGTCAGATGCAATTAAGTACAAGAACAGCATGGCATTAAAAACAAGAGCTATTTATTACAAAAGTAAATGGCCTCTGAGTAACTCCAGCAACTTAGAAAAAAATAAAATGTGGCTCAAGACACTGGCTGGAGGTTGGGCTGTCTGACAGCAGTTTGAGATGTCACATTCCCAAGGGCTGCAGCCCACTCCTGAAGCAGTCCCCTTCTCCCTTGCCATGGCTATTGTTTTCAGCATCTTCCAAACAGAACCTGAGCCATGGCTAGCACACCAGGCAGCTCTGTTCCCAGGGAAGTCTGTCAGCTCGGGCATGGAAGCAGAGGGAGTGGGTGGGAGGTCTCTCTCCTCCATCCCAGCAAAGTAGGGAAAGAAAGAAGGGAACTTTTGTCCCCAAGATGGTCATAGTAGAAGGGTGGACATGAAGCTAGATGAGCTTGCTCCTTCCTCATCCTCACTTAGGGGATGGATGCCCCTGGGCTCCTACACAGCTCCTCTCTTCCAACAAGTTCCTCTTGGAAGTAAGAAGACACAGGCTTGTCATCATGGGCCACCTTTGCTAACAGCCAAGCAAATCCCTGCATTTTACCTCTAAAAAACCCCACCCAGATGGCGCCCTACTCGTGCACAACAGAAACTAGCTCTGCTTGTAGAAGGGAGGAAAGGGAGGGAGAGTTAGGACAGAGTTTCTCCATCCCTGCCAGAAATGCAATTAAGCAAGCAGCCCAGACTCAGGGCACAGGCTGAGCTTCCTGCGAGGGGAAGTCAAAAGGGCTATAGCCCTGGGAAAGGGAGGTCAGTGGGCCTCAGATCTAATTAACCGTCCTGCCTTGCTTTTGACATAGCTGCATTTCCTCTATTAACATTAATGATGCTTGGTCTGAGCAGCCAAACACAGCCCAGAAGCTTTCCTCCTCACCACTCTGTAGGTAGCACAGCCTGTCCCTGAGACCAATTACCAGTCTCCGTGGCAACCGCCTCCTGAAGATGCTTTAAAGAGCTGTGACCCTGTCAGAGTTGTTGGGAGCTACAGTGGAGGGAAGATGAGAGTGGCAAAGTCATTATTAAACCGTGAAGCATCAAAGTCTTCTGAGATCAAATAAACATTTTGTCCTCAACTGAGAGGAGGAAGGCAGGCCAAAGGGCTGGCCTTGGTTAGTTTGGTTCTGACCCCCAAAGTTTTCTTAATTCCTCTGGGGGAAGAAGTAGAAGCAGCTCTGAGCTCGAAGCTCAAAGGGGTAGACTGTAGAAGCTGTCATGTGTTTCTAGGTGCTCAGGGTCTTCGGGGAGAAAGACTGGTGAAGTAGTAACAGAAAGAAAGGGAAAACCTATGAAGTTTCAAGAGGGTGTCATCTGGAGAGGGCTAGGAAAGTAAAATGTGAAATATCCAGCAGAGTTAGGAATACTGGCCCTAAGAGGCCAAGTATCCCACATCTGGACATTTCACAGGAATCTCGGCTCATATAAGGTTCCCCACTCAGACTCCTCTCTCTTAGCTGCTGAGGTTCTCCCAGCCACCAGGAGAATGCCTCTGTCTCAGTGCTCATGGCCAGGCTGGATGCAGAGGAAGGTCTGGATAGCAGAAATGGTCTCTGGCACACAGGACCTGGGAACACAGTGTAGCCATGGGATAGAACATGGTTTCCTCACCAACCTCAGTGTACTAGAGAAGCAACCAAGGGCTAAGGCAGAGCCAACCACAGGCTGGTGAGGCGTTCTCATTGCCTGGTGTTCTATGTGCATCATGGGCAAAAAGTTCAGCTTCCACAGAAGGTATTTGGGAAAGTCATGGGGAGCCTGCTCCCCACTGATTTGCTTGTTTATGGGAAGAAGGGTAATGTAGCTTAGACCATCCCACACTGGGCCCTCAGCAGAGACAGAGCCAGCACTCTCAGCCCAAGAGACCCTCTTGGAAGTCGGAGAATTTCTTACAGATTTTACAAGCCAGATCTAATGTGAAAAAATACCAGGAAATCTTACAGCAGCCCTGGACGACTTCTCAGAATTTATGCTTCTCGGCTGGCCAGTTTGTACTCCACAGGGAACTGGACACACGTTCCCTCCCACACTCATCCTTCCTCATATTGCACACTTGGAGAATTAGGTCCAAGAGACACAGTCCTTTGTGGGTACTGCAGACAGAGCTGCAGTTTGTTAGTGTTGAGTGAAATCTGCGTTTGCCCCTAGAGCTTGGTCCTGGCTGATGCTTTGGGCTCCTTGGACAGCAACCTCAAGCTGACAGGGTCCAGGACTTGGTTCTGCAGCTGGCTCTCTTCAGAGAGTTCCTGGAACCAGACCTCAGTCCTTTGCAGTGGCCTCAAAAGTCCCATGATTCCAGCCACCTTAGTCCTGCCATTGGACTTTCAGGGTCCTGGGCTAGGGGACCAACCATCCCATAAGCCAGAGGGTGGAAGAGGTAGAAGCTGTGGGAAAGAATTAGAGGGAGATAACTGGTATATCCCAGGCCACAATGAGGACTTCTGACTGAAGTCCCCCCACCCCCCTTGCTGGGCACATCACACAGGCTCCACCACCACAACTCAGTCCATCTATCCATCTGATTCAGTCTGCCAGTGCTCACGCGCTGGTCCAGGAGCTCAGTAGATGCTCTTTCCAACAGGCCTAGGAGAAGGACCATCTAGGGGTGGTCTGGTCCTGGGGGGCTGAGGCTCAGTACTGGTTAGTAGGAGCTTAACCTTCTTTGGCAAGGGTGTGCTCATGGGTCAGAAGGACCTCAGAGTCACAATCAGGGGCTTTCAGTGCAGGATCTTAGAACTTGCCAGAAGAAAGGAAAGGGGGAGCTTTCCTACTTACAGTCTCCCTTCAGAAATTCTGGGATCCCCAACCCTGCCCCCCACATTCCCACACTTCCCTACCTTCGCCCCCTCAACCTCGAGATAGCTATTCCAGCAAGGAGCCCCAGGACTAAAAGGGGTAGTGAAGTTGGGAACCACTGGCACAGAGGAGGAGTAAGCCCCCTTTGGTTCCGCCTTGACTGTACATTAAGGTCATCTGAGGGGCTTCGAATTGTGACCCACTGTACCAAACTGAATCAGAACCTCTGGGGATGAACCAACCACAGAACAGCTTACATGCTCCCAAGGGATCCTAATTTTACTCAGGGCCAAAGTACCAGTGAGCACCTGATAGAGGAACATGTTAGGGGCAGCATACCTGTAGGCAGTTACCAGAAGCAGGCTCAGCACTCCCATGGGGTAGACACCTCTGGCCAGGGGAGAGGAGGCCAACCCCCAGGCACAAAGTCGCAGGAGGCTGTCCCACAGGATGCCTATGGAGAGCAGGGAAACCAACACCAGCATGTCAGAGAACTTCTGGGAATCCTGCAGGAAGCAGCACCACTGATCATGGTGGCTTTTCCCTCCTCTCTTGCCCTGCCTCCCGATGTGTGTCCCCAGTGCTGGTAGGCAACGCTGACCTGTCAACATGCTGGAGAAGAGCATGGCTGGGAAGTAGTGGTGGAAGTAGAGGATCCGGCCCATCAGAAAGAACGGGAAGTAATGGAGCATCCAGCCAAGTAGCATCTGGCCACCTCCTCGCAGCAACATCTGGATTTGCCCTGAGCCCCAAGGCAGCACAGCCCAGTAAGAAGTCTGAGAAGGGTGGACGGCCTGGGTTCCAGCCCAGCTCTGCCTCTTCCTTGCTGTGTGATCTGAATAGGTGACTTTACCTCACTTTCTTCCCTCATGTGACCAACCCACATGGAACCATGGCAACTGGAAGAGTAAGCAGTCTTGAGATGCCTGCTCAGTACCCAGCCTAGCACAGCCTTGATACCATGGCCAGGATGTCACATGTCAGCAGGCAGGAGGCATACAGCTTCACATAACTGCTCTCCCTTCTCCTCTGCTGGCACCTCTACCACCACAAACCTTCATGGGGATAGGCTGGCCTAGGGGCGAGGTCAGATGACAGAGGGGAAGGGGATCTGGGCCCAGGCTATTGGGGTAGGAAGCTGCAGGGCAAACACAGCTTGTGGAGATGTCTCTAGTGCTATGGTTTATGTCACAGCTAAATAGAACAGGGGCAGCACCAGTAGGAGAAGAAACACTGCCCTGCTTAGCACATGCCTCTCTACCCCACTGGAGAACAGGACTATGAAACATAGGGGCAATGTGAAAAGGAGCAGCTCTGGCTATAGCATGGGGAAAGTGAAGACCCTTAAGTTAGATACTTGGGTCTGAGTCTTAGTGCTAATAATTATGAGCTATATGTCCTGGGATAAATCCCAAATCCACAGAATGGGCTAACACTAATCTGACAGGGCTGTTGGGAGGGGCAATGTATTGAACACATACGGGTGATTATGAGCTGTCTTTCAAACAAAGAAGGAAGAGAGGGTAGTGGGGAAAGCAAGGGATCCTCTCACAGTAGGCAGGCCCTCCCCAGACTGCAAGCTCTCACCAGCTATAGGCAGGGCAGAGAAAGCACAGGGGCCCTAACCTTCCAGCTCCATGGGCAGCTGCACCCCTCTTTGCAGGGCAATGGCAATGGTGCTCCCCAAGACGAGGTAAAGGGCAATGCTCACCAGATTCAGCCACCAGACTACCTGCATGGGAAGGACAGCAGAGGATGAGAACATGGTAGCAGCTCTCCACAGGCATGTGCTCAGTCAGGCAGGAGGAGAACAATCAGATACTCACCGGGTTGCCAAGTAGGTAGACTCGGAAGTCTGTGTCATTGGTCCCTGAGAAACGCAGGCCCTATTTGAAAGAAGAGAATGCCCTATTGATCCAGGGCTCAGCTCATTCCCAGCTACTATTACTCCACAGTCTTATTCCACAGTCAAACAGCCTGGACAAGAGGTCTAGAATGCAAATTCTACATGAGCTCTCTGGGAAGGTGGGATCAGAATCAGGGCAGAAAACCCAGCCCTATTCCAGCCCACCTAGGCAAGGCTTCCCCTTGGCCCCCCAAACAACCCAGTCTCTACAGTTCCTTACTTGGTTCCATTTTCTGGAACTCTAGCCTCAAGTCCTACCTGATAGTTGATAGGCCAGTGCCAGGGTTTAGATGTAAACTCATTGTCCTTGGGCTTAAGGCCATTATTTCCCTGCAGTAAGGTGACAAAAAAAAAAGGGTAATGAAGTCAGAGATGGATAGCTAGCCAACTGTCAAGAGGATCCTCCCGCCCGGCATCCCCCTCTTCATTCTCCTATGGCAAGGAAAAATCAGATGCTCATTTTCAGCCACAGTCTACCTGCCTACAATACTTGTCTTAATTCTCCCAAACAAGCCTCACAGTTCCATCAGAGGCAGTCCATTTGACCCACTATATGAGAAACAGAAGAGAAAAGGGATCTCTTTCTATTAGGTGCAAAACATATGACATCTGACAAGTCAAGAATAGAATGTCAAGGAAGGCAGGATTTAAAATCAGAGCTTATTCATTCAACTAAGACTTTAAACAGAAAAGCAGAGACTGACAAGTACCTGAACTTGGAAATAGTTACTTCAGCCTAAGGTTTTTTCCGTGTTTTTCATTACTGCCTGTTTTTTAGGCATTGCTTTCTCTGTCTCCCCCCCCCCCCCCCACCAAGAACCATAGAAAGAACATATTTATTAATTTCAATCTATTGTTAAGATTTTCATTTAAGGAGCTGGGAAGGTGGCTCAGTGGTAGAATGCTTACCTTGCATGCCTGGGGCCCTGAGTTCGATTCCTCAGCACCACATAAGCAAAAAGAAAAAAAGCCGGAAGTGGCGCTGTGGCTCAAGTGGTAGAGCGCTAGCCTTGAGCTGAAGAGCTGAGGGACAGCACCCAGGCCCAGAGTTCAGGGCCCAGGACCAGACCCCCCCCCCCAAAAAAAAAAAAAGATTTTCATTTAACTTGTTTTCCTCTCTCAATGTGTGTATTAGGCATTGCTTTCTAAACATCCTTCATATTTTATATATTTAACACCACAGTCATATTTATATAATTGTTTACATACTATAGGAATGCCTATGCGTTATACCTTAAAAAAAAAAAGGGAAGGATTTTTTTCCCTCCAAGAATATACTTCATCTATGGGAGAGAAAGCAATCCTAATGTATGTGTTAGTCTGAAGGACCTGAGCTCGGCTCCGCTAATCCAGTAGCCAAGCAAGTGCAATAATTCGTCTCACCATGGCAAAATAAGGCCTTTGCTAAACAGGACAGAATAGGGTCAGAAGCCAGGACTGGGAAGAGGAGCCAGGTGCTCAGTCAGGAAAAAGTTTCTCAGCTAACATTTGGGTTAGATAAGTCTTTGTCATCAGGACTACACAGTGAATTGTAGAATGTTTAGCATTCCCAGGATCTACTCTCTGCATGTTCCACCCCTTAATTATAGCATACAAAAATTTTCCAGACACCTCTGTACAGCATTTTTATAATAAAAAAACATACAAAAAAAGAAAAAAAATTTCTCCAGACATTACCAAATATCCCACTGGGAGACAAAACTGCCCTCAAATAAAAACCACTGTTTTAGCCAAGAAAGATTCAAGATGTGGTTAAGTGAGCCTTCCTAGTTCAACTTGATGAGGGATTGGGAACAATTTGCAAGCCTCCATTTGGTGGCTGGGTTTCTCCTGTAGGGCCAAAAGTTCCATGAGGGAGTCTGACCCAAAGGATCAACTGGATAGCCCCTGAATCAAGGCCATCCAAGGGGCCTTGGAATGAGGGAGAAAGTTTTGTAGATTCCTGGAGCAAATGTTGAGGGAAATCAATCTCTTCAAAGCAGCCCAGTTCAGTCACAAACTCAGGGATGCCAGCCCAAATTGTGACAAGTCAAGGTAATCCTCTTTACCACATCAAACTTGCTAGCCTTCTCCACTCAGGTGTCAATCCAATTGGTCCTCATGTGTGGGCACACTTGCATGAGTGTGTGTATGCACAAGTGCACACATGCACACGTGAGCGCACACACATGCACACATGGACTGCAGCAGTTTCCATTGTCTGGACTCACTATTTTGGTCTCTGTCTCTTTCCTGAGTCTATATCAGGTTAATAACAGAGCTCCCACACATTCCTTTTCTTCTTTGCCTATAGATAATGATACTTCCAGATAATGAAAGAAGAACTAAAACTCTCAAGACTCATACAGTCTTAAAATTCTACTCAGACCCAGACTGATGGTGTGACTGACAGGCAGATATTCAAAAGAGCTATGTCATCAAGCCACAGTGACAGCTACAAGCAGAGAGTCAGAGAGGAAGTGACCCAGAGATCACTTAATGTCAACTCATCACCTCCCAATGCACAAAACTGACAAAATCAGAATTTTAAAAGTTTAATCTGGTGCAATAAGTCAACTATATTTTATGAGTACCACTTATATAATCACTTTCAGGTAAGTCCACTTGACAATGGCTCACAGGAGAGAAATAACACCTCTACACCTCCCTGCGCCCCTATGAGTAGCTGTCAGTCACCAATCCAGCCTGAGAAACATGGGTCTTGAATATCATTCCTGCAGGACTTAGGTTTTCCACAGCCAGCACAAGGGGTCTCTCACCAAACATCAGCAAGCTCTCTCCCACTCACAGGGGCAAATAAGCTGGCAGACATAATAACCTAGATTTAAAGATTCCTTTCACCTTAAACTGATACCACGACTGCTGTCAGTTGCTAACAACAGGCAATAGGTTTTAGAAAACTTGAAACCTGAACCAGCTATCCTTTTGAGAATTCCTGTCCAGGAACATGGTTGGGCTCATGGTGGGACTTTTATGCTGTATATAAACAACACTCAACTATGTATCCTGACTGATCTTAAATTCATGAGATATAATAAATTATCACTGAAGATAACTATCTTCAGGGGTTCTGCCACTTGAACAGACTGAAAATCACTTAGAGATATAGGAGGTCAAGGAAATTGCACTGACTTTGGAAACCTGTTAGCCTAGCTTTGAAAGCTAGATCCATCTTTTTTTTAAAGTGTCATTATGACATTGTCATACATGTAGACAATGTACTTAATACATTCATCCATGAGCCTCTCATCCTCTTCCTTTCTCCTGCTAGTCCCTCTCCCCCTGGATCAACCTTTTACAAATAGGTATATAACCCGCGGGTCCCCTACCTTCTCTGTGCCTCAGTTCTCTCACCTATAACCCGAGATGATAATCTCCACAGGACTGTAATAAATATTAAATACGTTAATATGCACAGTGCTCAGTACAGTGCCAGAACCTAATAGCCACAGAAGCGTTCACTAGAATCATCAAGTTACCACCACCTTAATACTGTGAGAGGAATGCCTAAGACAGTCCAAAGTCCTCCACAAGGGGGCAGCAGACCTATGCCATACTATTCACTTATGCTCCAAAGTGCAGCGGCCCAAAAAGTTCTTAGATAAGCTAAGCAAGGACTTACTTTTAGGGGGGGTTAATTTTTTGAGCTCTAAGCATAGGTTAGATATGAGCCCTTGTCTGATGTACAGCTAGTGAAGATTTTCTCCCATTCTGTGGGCTTTCTATTTATCTTGCTAGCTATGTCCTTTGCTATGCAGAAGCTCTTAAGTTTGATCAATCGTTGTGATTCTGGATCTTTGTTTCAGAAGTTTCTCCCCATGCCTAAAGGCCTAGTGTTTCCCCTATCCCTTCCTATAATATTTTCACAGTATCTGGCCTTATATTGAGGTCTTTGATCCATTTAGTGTTGATTCTGGTGCAGGGTGATATATGAGCATCTAGTTTCAGTTTTCTGCACGTAGACAGCCAATTTTGTCAGCACCATTTGTTGAAGAAGTTGTCTTTCTTCCACCCTTTTTGATTCCCTTATCAAATATTAGGTGGCTATATATTTGTCAGTTTATTTCTGGGTCTTCTATTCTGTTCCATTGGTCTTCAGGTGTATTCTTGTGCCAGTACCAATCTGTTTTTATTACAATGGCTTTGTAATAAAGCTTGAAGTTTGGTATTGATATTCCTCCAACACTGTTCTTCTTGCTAAGAATTGTTTTTGTTATTCTGGGTTTCATTATTCCATATGAATTTCTGGACTGATTTCTCTATTTCTTTGAAGAAAGTGGTTGGGATTTTGGTGGGTATTGTATTGAATTTGTATACTGCTCTGGTCATTCACATACTGAGGCCAGAGGAGGACATATATAGGACTGGTGGACAAATGCTCAATTGCTATGTACAGATGATCATGTAAAATAATATTTTATGAAATGAACTCCAAGAAAAGGAAACGAAAGACATTTTTTAAAGTTACCATTGTTTCTGTTTTTGTTTTCCTTTTGTCTTATTAGTTTGTATTTGAGAGGGGATGGGAGGGCACATAAAAGATGTAACAAGGATGAACAAATGCAGCAGTGGAGCTCACTGGACACCACAGAGAAAATGAACTGGATATGTTGTGGGTAAGGAAGGGACGGATAAACTGGGAGACAGCGACAGAAGAGGAATTGTACTCATTACTCATTATCTAATTCATATAATTGTAACCCCTCTGTGTATCGACTCTACCATAACAATAAAAATGTTTAAAAATTATCATAGTTGAAGCTCAAAAAGGAAAAATAAATAAAAGAAAAAAATTCATTTGATTTGGTAAGGGCTTCTGTGAATAAAGAACTTTTCTGACAGGAAAAAAAAAAAGATAGGCCAAGAAGGGGCTACAGTACCAGGATCATGATCATGTGCGACTCCAGCAAGACCTCGGCAAAACTGGGCTGCAGCACTTCCAGGCTGATGTTTGGCACTAAGAAAAACAAGACAAACAAGAGGAGAGAGGCTTTGTCACAAATTCTGTCCTCAGTCTGTCTGTCCATCCACAGTATCTACACTCCCACCAGAGTCCAAGTGTAGCCTTTCTGACAAGCTGGCAACAGGTGAGAGTACTGAGGGTCTTTCACTCAGACAACATTAAGCATTCAGTAGGTGCTCTGAGAACTACTGAGGTAACAGATGTCAGACCTCCCCCTCAGTGCTCGCTCTCATGGCATTCAGCGCCATCAAACTTCATGATGGCTCTGGCTCAGAGGCTGCCGGTCTGTTAGGCATGAGGTGTATGAAGACAGGGCATTCATTCAACAGTCTCATTCATTCAACAATTTATCCACAGATGGATGCTTGTGTTTCCCAGCATACCAAATAAGGAGTTGATCTGCTAGGTAGTTTTGGCTAAATCAGGTGGTAAGAAGAATGAAAAGGAGAGGAAGAGAAAACAAACATGAGGGTAAATGGGGTGTTAAGAAAAGACTATGAATTCAAAGACTGAGCTGAAGTTGGCAAGAGGAGGGAAGGTCAGATGGGGCTAGGAGCAGAGATTGGGATCAGGTCAGGGCTGTGGCCGTGGCAGTGGCCTGCTGGGAATGGGCTGACTGGACATGGGGAGGTCCTCCTGGGCCAAGCCTGCAGGTGTGAAGTGCCCATGGTACAGGGACAGAAGAACAAGAGGAACATAAAACAGAGCACCTGCAGGAGGTCATTAGTTATTCTATTCAGCTGGAAAGAGAGGAAAAGAAAAAGGAGCTAGCAGTATAGGTACACACAACTCTTCCAAAAGCACTAAGACTCAGTGGCAACAGTCTATGAAGAGTTACTTTTCTATGGTAGGAGTTTCTAGCCTGGGAAGCTCACTCACGTTTAGGATTTATATGGTCCTCCACATTCCAGATGGAGCTGAGGGTTTCTTTTTGGTATGGTGTGCAAGTAACTTCCAATTGCTCCCAGCCCCTGTGAAAAGTAATCACAGATGTCTCTCAGAAGACCTGGAAATCCCCAAGCCCAGCACTGTCTGCCAATCTTAGGTCTGTGGAACCCTTCCCTCTGTTTTCAAGCCAGTGGCCACTCTTTTTTTTGTTTAACCTTACACTTTTATCTAGTACTGCTATTATAGGGGGAGACTAGTGTTTCTACCACAAGCCAGATGTACAAATATCCAACTATCAAAACACATAAAATAACAAAGCTGCCCTGGGGCTCTGTGCTGAATGATATATCTGATTCCTTTTCTCCTGCCATCTACCACTAAGAAAAAGCAAATATGGTGAGGGGTGGGGGGAGTGGGTGGGAGATGGGAAGGGATGGGAAGGGGAAACAAAGGAGGAGGCAACAATGCTTGGTAAGAAATGTACTCATTATCTTGCCCATGTAATTGTAACCCCTCTATATGGTATTTTCACAATAAAAAAAAAAAAGAAAAAGCAAATATGAAGTGAACACTGACTACTGGGAAATGGGAGGTTCTAGCATACTCCTTGTAGCAAGACAAAAAAAAGCAGAAGCTCGATTGGGACATCAGAGGTCCAGACTTACCATTTAGGAAGAACTTTTCCTGAGGACCCCAGGACACAACCTGTGCCCAGGTGGATAAGGCGAATTCGACTTCGCAACACTTTGATCCGGTTCCCAAATTTTCTGTTTATAACCTCAATCCGCCAGAAATCATTTGAGTCTCCTGTGCCATTCTGTCACATAAATCAAGAAAAAGATACACAGCATGTCTGTAGAGAAGTGTCACAATCAAAGACAGCTACCCTTTCAGATGCCACTATATCACAAAGGACAAATTGGTCTTAATGATTGAAGTGAGAGAGGAAATAAGAATGCATAGAAATATCCTAGTTTTTCAAGTGACTGACATTGCCCCAAAACTTCCTATTAAAACAAAAGAAAAAGGGAGTGGGGGAAGGAACATAACTGTTGGAACCAGAAGTCCAATTCTTTACTTCATAGGACTAGAGTTTAAGTTCTAAGTTTTCTTCCCTGAGCCAACAGAAGCAGATCTGGGCATTTGCATCCATTATCTTGGCCATCCGGACCCTCATACCTAAGCCAGAAAGGCCTGGCCTATATAGCACGGACCCTCATACCTAAGCCAGAAAGGCCTGGCCTATATAGCACATCTTGGAAATTAAGACACTTGTGGCCCACAAGAAAACTATGACTTCAGAGCCTGATTCTTGTACAATGTAGAATAAGCAAGTAGAAAGAAGATCACAGATTTTATTGAAACAGCAAAGTTCTGAAAGGGAATGTAACTGATAGTCATACTTAGCTTTCTTTTCTTTTTCTCTTTTTTTGTCAGTCATGGGGCTTGAACTCTTGGCCTGAGCTCTGTCCCTTAGCTCTTCAGCTCAAGGAGAGCGCTCTACCACTTGAGCTACAGTGCCACTTCCGGTTTTCTGGTGGTTTATTGGAGATAGGAGTCTCACAGTCTTGCCTGCCCGGGCTGGCTTTCAACCGAGATCCTCAGATCTCAGCCTCCTGAGTAGTTAGGATTACAGGTGTGAGCCACCAGCGCCTGGATATACTTAGCTTTCCACTAGAGTTCATACTGCCTTCAATTATTCCCACGTCATAAGCCCTTATAGAGCTTTTACTCTATTAAGTACATTTCCCTAAGGCTGAAATACAAAACATATGTATAATACCTTTCTATTATAAGAAAGAGATCCTTATAATGATCTTCCTATCTCCCTTCCCAACCAAGCAGCTGGTATTACAGAAGGTCGTCACTATGCCTGACTTCTCTAATGTGATTTTAAGAAACCTAAATAATACTCATATTTAACACTTACTAGGTATTAGAATATGTAAATTACATGGTTCCTATTTGAGAAGAGAAATGGAGACAGACTGCTTTTCTTACATAAAATTCAGCCAAAGAGTTACCAAATATAAAGGAACTCCATTTGTAGCTCCAATCCTTAGAAATACTCATGTTTTCTGGCGTGGATGTATCCTATTATGCGGTCATGAGCCAAGCCCCACAACCTTATCACCATGCTCACATCCCAGTTGGCTCACTTACTATGCCATACCCAGTGACCTGATAGTGCTTCCGGGTCAGGGGGGCCTCATGACGGTGACTGTGTAAATTCCGAGAAGTCCTACAAGTTGGAAGAAAGAAGGGTCATTACGTGAATAAAATGTGCATACTTGCAAACTTCCCAAAGTATTTACTTATATATTTATAAATGAATTCTAGTTTCTACATATGAGAGAAAACATGTAACTTTTGTCTTTCTGGAGCTGATTTAACACACCTTTTTTCCAGGTCTTTCCATTTATTTGCAAATGATGCAATATAATTCTAATGGATGAGTAAAATTCCATTGTGTGTGTGTGTGTGTATTTTTTTTTCTTGATCCATTTGTCCACTGATGGACATCAGGGTTGTTTCCATACCTGGTTATGGTGAATAGTGCTACAATACACATGGTTGTCCTGGTAGCTTTATTTTGTAATCTTTTGGATAAATGTCCAAGAGTGGAATTGCTGGATCATAGGGTAATATTATGTTTAATTTTTTGAGAAACCTCCATACTGCTTTCCAGTGAGAGAATGAGTTTACATTCCCACCAACATTCCTTTTTGTCCACATCCTTGCCAGTATCTGTTATTATTTATACACATGTATTAACTGAAATATGGTAAGAGTCAGAGGAGTACTAACCAGTTTAATTCCTTAGAAAGACTAAATCAAAGGTCAATAAAATACACACCAGGAAACAGGTACTTCAAAAGGATAAGGTGGAGTCAAGGAGTGTTGGGGGGAGGGGTAGGCAAAAGAAGAAGAGAGGAGAGAAAATGCAGCCAAAAATTCAATACATATCTTATAAAGTTAAGAAGAGTGAGAGAAGATGGGGTTGGGAAGAGTGAGGTCATTTAAAGGAGTGACATTAACCAAGATGCACTGTATTCATGCTTTGTTGAATGGCAACTCCTTTGTACAACTACTTAAGAGATTTACAATGTTGCTTCTTTTTAGAAAAAAGTATTTATTGTTATTATAAAGGTGATATACAGAGGGTTAAACTTACATAAGGTAAAAAAGTACATTTCTTTTAGGACAATGTCATCCCTTTGCTTGCACTCTCTCAGTGCAATATTTCTTCTTTAACATTGAATATTCAAATACATCTTTTTTTTTTTTTTTTTTGGTTGGTCATGGGTCCTAAACTCTGGGCCTGGGTGCTGTCCCTCAGCTCTTCAGGTCACGGTTACTGCTATACCACTTGAGCCACAGCACCACTTCCAGCTTTTTCTGCTTATATGGTGCTGAGGAATTGAACCCAGGGCCTCGTGCATGCAAGGCAAGCACTCAACCATTGAGCTACCTTCCCAGCCCCTCAAATACATCTTTTGGTGGTAGAGTTCTGAGACAAAGTCTCACTAACTTTGCCTCAGCTGACCTCAAACTCGTTATCCTCTTGCCTCCATCTTCCAAGAAGCTGGGATTACATGTGTGTACCACTATTCATGGCTTACCTACTTGATTTTAAGAGGCTAAAATAATACTATATTTAACACTTATTAAATCCAACTGTAATTCCAATACATAAAGAACTGTTGCCTTCTGATTTCACAAGAAATATTGGGAGTATTGGAGAAGAGGGCAAAGCACAAACTGAGAAGGATAGATGGGAATGCCCTGGACTTCATGCTAAAAAAGAGACTAACTTCAGGTATTGTCAGGGCAGTGGGATGGCCTTCACAGAATTGGTAGCATGAAGCACTCCAACTGTTTGACTTAGAAGTCTAGCTAGGAAGAAGAAAACTAGCATTTAACTAGGGGCTGGGAAGGTGGCTCAGTGGTAGAGTGCTTGCCTTGCATGCATGAAGCCCTGGGTTCAATTCCTCAGCACCACATAAGCAGAAAAAGCCAGAAGTGGTGCTGTAGCTCAAGTGGTCGAGCACAAGCCTTGAGCTGAAGAGCTGAGGGACAGCGCCCAGGCCCAGAGTTCAGGCCCATGACTGAAAAAAAAAAAAAAAAAAAATTAACTATTTAAAATGAACTTACCTGAAAAAAAGCACTGATAATTACGCATGTGTGTATATAGATATAGACATATAGGTGTGTGTATGTATATACATATTCCTGATTTTTAAACATCTATATCTACTAACTGCAGTACAGGAAAGTTTTGTAGAGCTGCTTCTGTAGGCTGTTTCTGCCTGTTCTTGGGCATTGTTTCATGAGTGATGTATTTTTGACTGCTGCCGTAAAACTACTTATAGGAATGGGTTACCATGTCTTTCCCAAATGAGAATTAACTTCTACAATTATGTTCTTTTAAATTCACAGCTTAAATATGGAGACCACCCAGGTGACAGGAATATGGCTGTAAATCCATATGAGGATCAACTCTTAGGATCTAGGGATCTCTAATCAATCACCTATGCTCAGTATCAAACACTTGTCCTTGGGGTAAATGAATCCTTACTATAAGGCTTTTGGGGTTCCAAATTTGGAAATTAATCACAACAAATTTATCATTTTGGTTGAGCTTAGAACTATGACTTCCAAATCCCTTCTGTCAAGGTAAGTCAACAAAAGATCAAAATAGAAGACTAGGGGCTGGGAAGGTGGCACAGTGGTAGAGCGCTCGCCTTGCATGCATGAGGCCCTGGGTTCGATTCCTCAGCACCACATAAGCAAAAAGAAAAAAGCCGGAAGTGGTGCTGTGGCTCAAGTGGTAGAGCGCTAGCCTTGAGCTGAAGAGCTGAGGGACAGCGCCCAGGCCCAGAGTTCAGGCCTCATGACCGGACCCCCCAAAAATTTTTTTTAAATAAAAAAAATTGAAGATTAAACTCAAGATGGTGGATGAAGACCAGTGGCTTCAGTGCCTCATTCGCTCCTCTGAATTCCCATTTTAACTTAGACTTTGTCTCGTAATAGTTCCGTTTAGTTTTTATCTTTCGCGTTTAGCTATGCTGAGGTTTTAACTCAAGGCCTTGTACGTCTCAGGCAGATGTTCTACCATTTGAGCCATCCCTCTAGTCATTTTTTGTTCTGATTATTTTTGAGATTGGGTCTTAAAATTTTGGACTATAATCCTACTTCTACTTTCTGCTGTAGCTTGGATGATAGGTATGCCCCACCATGCCCACTTTTTCTGTTGAGGTGGAATCTGAGAACTTTTTGCCTGGCTTAACCTTGACTTGAAATCCACTTGATTTCAGTCTCCCACATACCTAGGATTACAGGTATGAGCCACTGCACACAGCTCCTAGTAACTATTAAATATCTTGTTAATATTTTTATGCTTTTAAGAGGCTTTTATATCATCTAAGCATTTTTAGTAATTTTGGTGAGATTGCTGTTGAAATAAACTAGTGTGTCATACTCTCAAAAATAGTCACTTACATTTTCTAAAAGCACCACTTAAAAGCAGATTAGGGCAACTTATATTTATCTTTCTCTTCAGGGAAAGGAAAACTGAAAGGTTCCCTCAAAGCTCCTCAAAGCCCAAGCCAGGAAGTAAAAGTTTGCCTGTTACTTACCACCTTTGTACCACGAAACACTCATCCTAGCACTGCAGCCTTGTTCCACTGCTGCAGCTCTAGCCACACCTGACTTCTGCAATCTTCTTAAAGGAACTCTCTACCCTTATTATCCAACTGGCAAGTTCACTTACTCTTTGTGTTCTAGTCGAATGATGTCTCCATGTCTCACAAACTCCACTGGGAGAGAAGGGTCTAGTGGATCTGTGGGTAAGAAACATGCATGGGCTCCCAGTCATTTACTTTCCTGGCTGTACACTGCAGGTCAATTCAAAGCCAATTACTCCACTATTTGGCATATGCCAGAGGCACTAACAGAGGGTTGTGGATTGAAAAAGCAAGGACCTTCAGTTATCACAGAGAAACAGAGATTCTTTGAGGGAGAATTCTGCCAGGTAATCAAGTGGAGAAAGGCACAGAGATCTGAAGAACACAACTCACTTATCAAAGGCAAATGGTTTCATACAGTTAGGAATGGGAGGGAATAGGAACAGGAAACGAGGCTGAGTTAGTCCATGCATGCCAGCTGAGGCAATGTGGCTTTTTTTTTTCTTTTTTTTCCCCCCCAGTCATGGAACTTGAACTCTGGGCCTGGGCAGTCCCTCAGCTCTTCAGCTCAGGCGAGTGCTCTACCATTTGAGCCACAGTGCCACTTCTAGTTTTCTGAGTAGTTTATTGAAATAAGATTCTCATGGACTTTCCTGCCTGGGCTGGCTTTGAACCACGATCCTCAGATCTCAGCCTCCTGAGTAGCTAGGATTACAGGCATGAGCCACCAGCACCTGGCACAATGTGGCTTTTATCTGAAAGGCACTAGGTTCCCCACAGGAACTTAGGCTGGGGAGCTAAATGGCAAGGTTCTCCTTTTTGTTATTATAATATAGTCTATCAAAAATGAATTCTATGCAAATCACCATTTGTTCAGCTTTCCCCAAAATGAAATATTTTCTCTGGCAGTAGGCCTGCTAAGTGAGGTGGAGATAATTAAATGATAGAAGGCAAGGACCACTGTTCTGTCATCAGAAAGTCAGACTCATCAGAATCTATAAGGGCAATGATATGGAAAAGGAGCTGTAATCCCCAAATCCAAGCAGAGTGTACCCTTGCAAACTTCTGTCCCAAACAGTGAGATACCAAGATCCTATAAATAGATCAAGGCCAGGAAGGCTTAATTTGCCAGTGCAAATCACTTATTCAAGATAATTAGAGAACTCAACTACACAGAGGTCCATTGCTATTCTGCCTTTAAGGTTTTATAAGATTAATTAGCAAGATAATAACTGAAATAAGTCAATAGAGAAGGAAGGTTTGTGAATAAGGATGAGGGTATTTATAGCCATAAAGAACATAAATACTTTTAAGATGTTCCCAGAAAATCCTCAGTTATTTAAATGAAATGTGACCATCTTAACTTAGAAGTCTAGGAATGTTCAAAGACTGGGTTCAAACCTAGATGACGCTGGGCACTGGTGGCTCATGCCTGTAATCCTAGCTACAGAAGGCTAAGATCTGAGGATCTCGGTTCAAAGCCAGCCTGGGCAGGAAAGCTCGTGAAACTCTTATCTCCAATAAACCACCAGAAAATCGGAAGTGGCACAGTAGCTCAAGTGGTAGAGCGCTCACCTTGAGCTGAAGAGCTGAGGGACAACACTTAGACACAGAGTTCAAGCCCCATAACTGACAAAAAACAAACAGGCCGGGGGCTGGGAGGCTCACGCCTGTAAAACTAGCTACTCAGGAGGCTGAGATCTGAGGATCTCAGTTCAAAGCCAGCCTGGGCAGGAAAGTCCATGAGATTCTTATCTCCAATAAACCACTAGAAAACCGGAAGTGGTGCTGTGGCTCAAGCAGTAGAGCACTCGTCTTGAGCTGAAGAGCACAAGGTCAGTGCCCAAGCCCAGGGTTCAAGCCCCATGACCGACCAAAAACAAACAAACAAACAAACAAAAACCTAGATGACTTGGAAGTAAAATTAGTCTTTCTCTTAACTCATCATTGTGATGGGCCACTTACATCTGGCTTGCTGGATCAAAATATCAATGGTAGTAATACAAGGGTGTAAAAACAGACTATGCTCAATGGCATCCTAAATTATATTACTGTGGATGCAAATAAAGAGGACACAGACACAGTATTATGTAGTTTCTAGACTAAAAATTACAGTAAGAAGAGGCAGGGAAGGAAAAGGAACGTGGATTTAGGTGAGCAGCTGGCTGGAGCCAGGCCAGGTAGGTAGTACTTGCTGAGGAGTCACAGAAATGCTGTGGCTGAGGACATCAGCAGTGGTGATGGCTCAGAAGGTAAGAGGAAGCTGTCCTTGCTCTCAGCTGCAACAGAAGGCGCAGCCCGCAGGAAGCTAGCTGCCTGACCAAAGGAAGATTCCTATACAGCTCTGACTCTATAGCCCAGAGAGCCACACAGGTACGTTTCAGAGCTACTTTATCCAGATCATTTAGAGGAAAGTGAGCAGGTTTTGAGTGATGTCCCAGGCATGCCGGATCACAGAGCTGGCAGGCCCTCAGATCCCAACTGACTGAGCTGGCCCAGGGATGTGCTACCATAACAAGACTACAGGCTTGTCTTGTCTTATAGGGAACAACCAAAGTACCTCAGGATTAGGACTACGCACTAGCTCCGCCTGGCATGCTCAATTCCTGGATGAAGCCTAAGCAAGAGCCCTGTCCTCTGGCTTCAATAACAGTACTAAAAGTAAGAGCTTATCTGTTTTATTCACTGCTTATCCTCTATACCTAAAACTGTGATTGGGACACAGGAAGAGATCAATACACAACTACCAAAGAATAAGAGATCGATAAAATGTCAAAGATGCTCAGGAGAGCCACCTTAGTAGTATTCTTTTGGAGGCACAGAAAATACTAAGGAGGACTGTAAGTCAATAAGAACATAAAGAAGCATCACATTACCTGGTCACATTACCTGAGTTTGTATTATGTTTCTTGATAATCCACATATTATTGTAGTCTTTGTGCAAATAGGTGGTGACCTGGGGGAGGCAGAGAGAAGCGGAGGGGAGAATACCATCACTGTCAGTACAGCTGGCCAACCACAAACAAAATGCAAGCCTCTTTTAGAATCTTCAGGCACCAGTCCTAGGGACCATATTTATCAACCACATTCAGAAGCAGCACTACTGAAAAAGATTCTTTCCTATCTTCTAGATTTAGAGGTCCTTTTTGATTTGTATCTTTCTCTGGAGTTTTTCAAGTTCCAGCCTTCTAGAATGAGGAACCACGATCCTGTATGTAAGTCTTCAGCATAGTAGATTGAATGCATTTTAAAAAAGTAATTAAGTTCATGCCTCAAACTTTTTAAATAAAAAATTCATGCTATTATATTTTCTATAATGTGGTTAAAAAAATCCTAAAAGCCCTTTAAGTATCACATCCTAGAGGCTTACCTTGTAGCAACTTTGTACACACTGATTTCTTTAAAAAAAAATGTGTGCACCCTCATGTGCACATTCATAATACAGTAATATAATAGCAAGTCTACAAATAGTGAGTTTCTATTAATATACTAGCATGGGAAAGAACATTATACAGCCACAATGATTTAGAGCTTTTTTTTGGCAGCATGGGAAAAGGCTTGTGAAATGTTGAGAAGGCTCTATTAATAGTACTAGCAAGTCTTAGCCAGTTTAGTCATTATTACAGCTCCAGGATGAAGGTGCTACTGTTTCCCCCATATTACTTTCAAGGGCCCAGGATAAGTAATTTGCTCAGGACCATACAGCCTATGTTATAAATTGGTGAGACAGGATTTCAACCAGGACAGCCAACTCCAAATGCTCCCAAGCTAGGGACTTAGTATGACTATGCCAATTGTGAAGCAAGTACAGAAGGAGCTAAAAGCAATGAAAGTACAGGCATTTCTTGGGAGTTTTTATAACCCTAATTGGACATAAAACAATTTTGCATGGATTATTATGGCCCTTTTGTTTGAGTGGCTTCTGCTCTCTCAGAAAAAAATGATATTAAGAACAGATAAAATGTTAAAAAGTTTTGGCAGTCAGGGAGAAATAAAAATGAAGTCTATATTATTAAAAAAAAAACCCTCCAGATATATTTTATCACCTTGGATCTGCTCATGAATGGTACTGCTCTATGTGACTCATACATGATGACACTGGCTATATGTGGCAAGAAAGTGTTTTTTGTCTTTTTTAAAGCCATTATTAATTTTAAAAATTATTAAATTTTTATTTTTATTTTGTGAGTATAGTCTCTGGCCCCCTTTCCTACTATTGTGGGGTTTTTGTTTTTTCTTGGTGGTGGTACATATGTGTGCATGCACTGGGGATGAAACTGGGTGCCAGGGCCTATCCTTGAGCTTTTTTGCTCAAAGATAGCACTCTACCACTTGAGCCACAGCTCCAGTTTTGGCTATTGGGTGGTTAATTGGAGAGAAAGAGTCTCATGGACATTCCTGCCCAGGCTGGCAGATCAGATCTTAACCTCCTGAGTACCTAAAATTATAAGCATGAATCACTGGCACCCAGAAGAAATGTTAGTTTTTACAGCGGAGTTGCTTTGCTTTGTTCTTTGTAATAGCATGAGGTTTCCTAGGAACACAGGATACAGGTATCCAATTATAGCAAGATGCTTGTTGCACAGCAAAGTATTTGGAAAAACAGCTCTTCTGGGGTTATGTATACCATTTCCTTTTCGTTTTAGTTTTTTACTGGCCGTGGAGCTTGAATTCTAGCTCTGGGCACTGTCCCTGAGCTCTTCAGCTCAAGGACAGTGCTCTACCACCTGAGTCACAGCACCCACTTCTGCCTTTTTCTGTGTATGTGGTGCTGAGGAATCGAACCCAGGGCCTCATGCATGCAAGGCAAGCACTCTACCACTGAGCCACCTTCCTAGCCCCACCATTTCCTTTTTCATAATTTCCCATGCTTTTTAACTTTAATTTAGAAATATTATACATTTGACTTCAAATTAAAAATATAAGAAATGTTATACATTTAAAACATGTAAAATCTGAGACCTCCAGACTTTATTAGCAAGGCATTAAACTCCAAGGCAGGGAGGGAAACTAGAAGTTTAGTCCAATCCCTTCAACTTACAGATGAAGAGAAAGGCTAAGAAGAGCTAGTAATTCAGCAAAGCCTAAGGCACTTCTGTTTCTGACCCACTGTGCTCTTTCACACTACCATTAGCTTCACACTTGCACACACGGGCTACCAGTGTATAACACCTGCTTGGCAGGGTCATTCAGAATTTGGCTTTTCTCTGTTTGTACAGGGTAGATGCTCTTGGACACGGCACATGTAACTTCACTACCTTCTACATCATACCTGTGGTTTCTTCCCTCACTGTACTTAGAGTAAACTGGAGAGCTTAAAACAGAAATACACACTGCCTGGGCTCCACCCTAGATCAGTTAATCAGGATTTCTGCAGTGGGGACCAAGTGTGAGAATTTTGTAAAAGCTTTCTAAAGTGTAGCCAAGACTCAGCTCCACTGGGCTAGAGATCAGTAGAGAATCAAGCATGAGGAACTGACACTAAAACCTAATACCCCAGGTCACTTTTTAGTTCCTAAAAAATAAAGCATTTTGAGAAGAAAACCTTTTGGCAAAGTGAAGATATTAATTGTGTGTGTGTGTGTGTGTGCGCGCGCGCACGTGCACACACCAGAAATGGGACTTGAACTCAAGAGCTTTGTTGTTCTCTTGCTTGGCTATCTTGCTCTCAGCTGAGGCTCTGCCACTTGAACCATGCTTTCAGTCTGGCATTTTTCTGGTTAACTGGAGATGGAGTCTCACAGGTGTTGTTTGTTTTTTTGACCAGGCTGGCTTTGCATTGCAATCCTACAGGTCTCAGATTCCTGAGTAGCTGGGAGTATAGGTATGAGCCACAGGCAACCAGTTCATTTTGGAAAGAGAAAATTTCTCTTGTAGACTTCTTGCAGTAACAGCCTGCACCACAGCCTCTCCTTCCTTGCCTCCTATTTGCTCCTTACGACACTGCATCTGAGACTTCTACTGCCCTTCTCTACTGAAAACACTCTTGTCAGTTACAGGCCCCTCTGCCTCGCCACAGCACCTAAATGCTGACCATCTCCTCCTGGAGTCCCTCTCTCCTTAGCATTCTACTCCATGCCTTCTCCTTCCTCATTGATGTCTGCTTCTGGCTCCACTCATCACATTTTTAAACACTGCCTTAGTGTCGGTGACCTTGGCGTTCGCTCACTGGCCCTCCTCCCTGCACAGTGCAAGGGCACAAAAGCTCACTGACTTGCTGCTGGTGGGCTCCAATGCCCTCAGGGTATAGGTGCCTATGGGAGTGCAGGTAGCCGATGGCCATCCGGAGGTTCTTGACAGTGATCACAGAGCCATAGGCCAGGTCTAGAGGGAGACACAACAAAAGAGTGAGCACAGAACTATATAGGCTGCCCCTGCCTGGGAGGGCCCTCTGAAGCCACAGGCCTAGCAACTCTCTCAAATGCCACTGGTCAAGGACTGCTTGAAGCAGCAGGAGGTAGAGTAGCCTTCTCCAACTATGTGACCAAATCAAGAGGGCACTCCCTACTTATCCTCTCCACTTTCTCCTGAGGACTTCAGAAGATGCTGGTGTTAACACTGGTTATCAAAGCACTATTGTAACAGGAAAAGATTAGAAAAAAACAGGATGTCTTCCAGTGAAGGTCTATATATGTATCCATGGAATAGAGATGGAAGAAGCATTTTGTCATTGTCTGGAACATTATCCAAGATACAAAGATAGACTATTAAAATCAACTTTCCACTATTTGCCTGCCCCCAATCTGGTCTCCACAGCCATTCTCCAGCGATACTATCTTCCTACTATACAACCTTCCAGGCTTGCCTGCCTGCTCAGAGACCTCCACCAGGTCTCTAATACCTCCATAACTCATCAGTGCCCAAACTATCTTTTGAGACTTAAGATTCTAATACCCTTCTGTATATAGTAATTGTCTCAAGTTCTGCTCTTTCCTCAGCTTTATCAAGCCATCCCTTCTGCCAGATATGATCTCTCCCCCATCTCTGCCTACTGAAATCTACCTGGACTTCCAGGGCACAACTCCCAGGCAAACTTACTCCATGCACTTCTGACCCCTCCTCCCCAGCCACCCAGAGCCCTTTAATCTGTGTTCCCTTTTATGTACTTAATACATATGGCCATGCTGTGTTGAGATTCTCTAAACCAGAATGTTTCTGGACAGTGAACACACACTAATTACTGTGAATAAGCATATGGATAGGGTCTCAGAACACTGGTAGAAGCTAAAGGGCCATGCTCTGCCACCAGGATCTCTCAACAGATCTCCCACAGAACTGACTTTGACAGCCACACAGAAACTACTCTTTAGGTCACAAAGCTTGCTGCTTAGGACACCCTCCTCTGTCCTGTCATGACCGACCCTGAGGATTTTTACCACATTTCTAGTCTTCCTCCTGCTCCACCATCTATCCACTAAAATAACTCAAGTATCAGAGTTGCCTTTTCCAAATCAACGCCCAGGAAAACCCTCTGCCCTTGGACCTGTAGAAAGGCCTAGAACACTCACGTTCAGGGATGGAAGCATTGTGAAGGTTGTTCCCTGTGAGCCGGGCCTGGAAGGCAGAACTGAAGAAGCCATCACCAGGACCACTGTAGATAAAGGACCAGGAGAGAGTCAAGTTAACAGAGTAAAAGATGACATTTCCCAGGGAGACTCCATTTATTTAAAAGAACAACCAGAATTAGAGTGTGGTATCACAAGATAGACATGAGTGATGGAGGTGGAAAAACTGGGTCCAGACCCCAGTCCAGCCACTTCCTAGCTGGGTGATTTGGACAATGTTCCTAACTTTGTTTAGCCTCCATTCCTTGTTTACAAACTAAAAGAATTTTTAAAACCAAAAGAATTCACAAATGATTGTGATTAAATTATATCTTGTATATAAAGTGCTAAACCCAGTCCCTTAGCAGCTCTCCATTAAGAGCTGTTGCTGCTGCTGCTGCTTTGCTGCTGCTGTTATGGTTATCATTACCCTTGGTTCTACTGTACATTCTTGTGGTATCTATCTTGCTAGGGACAAGGGACTCTGATCAGAGAGAGGGGGTTAATAGGCAAGTCTTCTTTTCCTTCAGGCCACAGTGTTGGCCTTTCTAAGCCCTTGAGATACCCAAACTACAGAACACAAGAAAGGGAAACAGGTAAAAGTTCCCCCTTGCATCCTAACCATAGACCCAGGAAATCACATGGCCACCCTATGGGCTCAGGAGCCAAAGGACGATCAGAAATGAGAGGCTAAAAAGTCTCTGGCTGTACCTTTTATTCAGCACAGTGATATGAACAGCAAAAATGGCCACATAGAGCACCAGGGGCAGCACTATGAGACACAGGATTCGAGCAGTCAAGTGTTTTCCCACAGTTACCTGCAAATAGAGGCCAGCAGACAGTAGGCATAAAAAACTCCACTATTCCTTATACCTTCTATGGTGTTATATGTAAGATTAATAAACATGTTTATATATGTATATATACATATATATGTATACATGTATATATATCTATGTATACATATATATGTTTATAATATGTATGTATGTTTGTACACATACATACATACATTTTTTAAGGGCCAACAGGAAAAACAAATATGTGGAAACTTTATTTTTTCTGTAACCCCTATCTCCCGCCAAAGAACTGTACAGGGACAACATGGACTGGCCATCTGCTGTCCCTCTAGGCCCTGCACTAGGACTAGGGACTGTGATGGTGCTGTGAAGAAGATGCAGCTGCTGCTCACAAGTACCCTCTCATGCCAGTCACTATGAACTCCCAATACCAAGAGAATTCCAACACTGTTAGTCCATCCTCTCCCTTTATACCTCTCCACCTCCTCAGTCAGGCCATGCCCTAGCATCCTGCTGTCTACAGAAGGCAGCCAGGTCCAGCCCACCTAGGCCCAACACTCCCCACTCTGCGCCAGCCCTTCCATCACATGGCCAGCTGCTCCATATGCTGGATTCTAACTTCATTCTTCCTTTCCTCTTTATGGACTCCAGAGGGCAGGGATATTGTTTATTTATTCTATAGACCTAGTACCACACATGAAGTGAATGACTTCCATATAATATTTTTGAATGAATCAATGTGTTGGAAATTTGCTTTGGAGGTGATAAAGAGGTACCAGAGCAAAGTAGAGGAGGTCTGGAGGCAGCCTAGCCTACATATGAGTTATTAGTACCTACAAGGCCTTGGGAAAGTTATTCTCTATGCCTCAATTTCCCCATCTGTAAAATCTGGGCAATACCACTTACATCATAGAATTATTACAAGGGGTAAATAAGATAATGAAGGAAAGCACTTTACATAGTACCTGGCACCAAAGCAGCCCTTAATAATTAACAATATTATAATAAACCTTAACAGTACTTATTGAGATCCTGGGTAAATAAAAGGCAATCTGAGTTCTGAAAGTCATCTTATATCCATTTTAGCTAAGGTCTTAGACACTCAGTGTCTGCCACACACTTGGCATGAACCTAGCTGGACAGGATCCCATGGCTGGGCAGTTTGTAAAACATTTATAACACACACACACACAAAACCAAAAGAGAATTCCAAGGTTGTCAGTCTATTCACTCCCTTTAGACCTTTCCACTCCTCAGGCCACTCTCACGGCCTGCTGTCTACAGAGAGCAGCCAGACCCAGCCTGTCTAGAGGAAGAGAAAGGCCAGTGATTGCTGCTAAGCAACACCAGGGATCAGAGACACTTCCCAGAACTTGGGTTCTCACCAGTGAAAGACTGAGGTCTCCAAACAGGTGCCAAAGGTCTGAAATGGTGTTCAATCCCACATGCACGATGATAAAGAGGCCAACAAACTTGACCCCTATAGCACCAGCAAGACTGATGCCAGTCAGGCTGAGCCAGAACCACCAGGGGGCAGAGAAAGGCCTGAAAATCAACAAGACACAGAGTTCAGTTTGGCAGCTAGCATCAAACTTGAAAGCAAGAGCAGCAGTGGAAGGGCCGAGTCCCCTGACTCAGAGGCTGTGCTTTCCCCTGTGCCTTGGAGGTCCTAACCTCAGGGGACCAAAGACAGCTCCAAGGAGGATGTGGTCTGAGAACCCCGCGACTTACAGGTAAACCAGTATGAGAGGATATTTTTCCATGGAGAAAGAGCATGTAACTCCTGACTAAATACAAGGACTACAACAAAAAGGAAGCCCATGCTTCACTAGTGATCAATCAAGTAGAAGCAAAAGGAAAAACTAGAGAAGCCTGTTGATTGAGGTCACTTCTGGATCTGCCAAAGTCAGCATTTATTGAGTGCTTACTATGTGTCAGGCACTATCCCATCCCTCACAAACTTTTCTAATCCTCATTACAACCCCATGAGGTCTATTATCCTCTTTTCACACATGAGGAAACTGAGGTACAGAGAGGTTAAGTGATACAGCTATGAAGCAGTGGAACAGAGTTCTAACCTAGGCTAACTCCATGGTTAATACTAGGAATCCTTTTGCTGTAGTAAAAGCACCTAGTACACTGCAGCCAATTTTCTGATGATCTTCCTCTCTCCTCCACCAGAATGAGTGTACCTTAAAGCCAATACCCTACACACTTTTGCACCTTCATACCTATCACAGTACCTGGCACATAGCATGTATTCAAGAAATGGTAGGTGGAAATGGATGTGGTAGAAGCAGAAAACCCCAAACCAGAGTGGACTCATTGGCTCAGGTATGATTAGCAAAATGTAGCTTAATCAGCTTGGCCATCAGTGGTACCATGTGGTCTACTGGGAAAGCCTGGGAGGAACCAGCTCTTTTGGTTTGAATACAATGAATTCAATGAAGAAGGCCTTCTTTACTCTCTCAGAGACAGGACAGAAAAAAAACCTCTGGAAGACCAGATCTTCTAAATCAGCTTTAGAACTGACCAGGACCTGGAAGGATCCTCTTGGCTGGTAAGGATCATTCATCATTCCATCAGGACCTGATGTAACCCTTGAAGCAGGGAGACAAACAGTTCTGAGGCACCATCTGCCATCCCTCCAGTGTAGAGTGTGAAGGAAAAATTGTCCCAATCTCTTAACCAACACTAGGGCTGAAGGGGAAGCTTATAAGTTACGGGTGAGAAAAAAACATTAGGATCCCTCCACAAACTCCTAACCCATTATAAACATGACAATAGCAATCCTCTTTAAAAAGATAATTTTTGCAGTCTTATGTAAAGCAGAACTAAAACCATCTTAAAGAAAATATTTTAAATTTATTTGTTACTATCAAAAATAGAAGTTTACAAACCAACAAATGAGAAGTATGCTTGTCTTAAACTCAGTTTCAAGACAAGTCCTCTATACCCCCACCCCAGCCCACCCCGGCCTTTAGAAAACTTCTGGGGCTGCCAGAGATTCTGGCCCTCCCCACCCAAACATGGTATTCTGACCTGTCCGCACAGGAGTTGTACTTGACCATGCTCAGCATGGCAGCCATGATGAAGAACATCAGGATGGGGTCAAGGAGGATGTACTGGGATAGAGTGAGGCATCCTGTGTCTGAAAAACATGAGCTCACTGGTCAATGTGCAGAGTGAAGAAAGAAACCCTAAAAACCAAACCTCTAGCAGATGGACAGTCACCTTGCCACACTGCATAGCCTCTGTCCTGAGTCATTGAGAGGCACAACATTACAGCCAATGACGAGAAGCAGCATTTGTCACTGCCCTCTCCCTCACCTCCAAGTGATGCCCTGTAAGCAGAGCAGCCCTGACACCTGTCTCTTCATTTCCACCATCAAAAAAATAGGTCACAAATTATACTTAGGTGGCCACAAATTACAGATGGCTCTGATAGCATCTGATCATTTCATATGAAGTCGCTGCTGGGGGACAATTCTTCATATAGGTATGAGAAGACTTTTTTTTACTTAAATCTCCTTAAACTATGTTCCTACATAGTTTAGTGTTTTCCTATCTTATTCAGACTAACAAATTCTCTGAAGGATGCAAAAGCCTGCATGGCTTTCTTATCTATCCAACCTCAACTCCCACCTCTCTGCCTCACTCTACCCTTACAATATGAACTTCTACACTTGTTCCTTGGCCTTGTTAAACTTTGTATGAGGACTACAACACAGGCTGCTCCCTCTGTCTCAATACTCTTCCTTAAGAACACTGCATGGCTAGCCAGGTACTATTGGCTGAGATATAGGAATTGCAGTTTAGAGCCAGTCCAGGAAGATAAATCCTAGAGACTATTATCTCCAAATAATCATCAAAAAGTCAGAACTAGAGGCATGACTCAAGTGGTAGAGCAGGACCCAGGCATGAGCAAAGTAAAAGTGCAAGGCCCTAAGTTTACACCCTATACCAGCACACAAAACAGAAAGAGAGAGAGAGAGAGAGAGAGAGAGAGAGAGAGAGAGAGAGAGAGAGAGAGAGAAAGGAAAGAAGGAAGGAAGGAAAGGAGGGAGGGAAGAAGAGAGGGAAGGAGGGACAAAGGAAGGAAGAGACGAAGGAAGGAAGGAAGGAAGGTAGGAAGGAAGGAAGGAAGGAAAGAAGGAAGGAAGGAAGGAAGGAAAGAAGGAAGGAAGGAAGGAAGGAAAACACATTCTGTATAGAGAAAAACTCTGTATAGTGGAATCTTTTCACTCAGCCTCCCACCAAAGCTTCCTCCCACAGAGTTCCTCACTGCTCACCTTACTTACTCTATTTTCCACAGTACATTTACTGCTTAAGATGCTACAATATAGACTTCTTGATGTTGTCTGCCTCGGTACAGGGCAAGTTCCATGAGAGCAGTCTAATTAGTATATTCTCTGAGACCATGAAAAGTAGCTCAGTATAGTGCAGGAACTTAAGAAACAGGTTTGAGAGTAACCCCATTCCACAAGAGACAGAAATCAGAATGGTTAAAGGCCAGCCTGGTCAAAATCTTAGTTAAGCCCAGCATGGGTCTAACTATATGCCTGTAATCTTAGCTACATGGAAAGTGTAGATAGGAGAACTGTAGTCTAAGGCATGCTTTGTGTAGAAATATAAGACTCTATCAAAAAAAAATAAAGTGATGGGACTGGGAAGGTGGCTCAGTGGTAGAGCGCATGCCTTGCATGCCAGAGGCCCTGGGTTCGATTCCTCAGCACCACATAAGCAAAAAGAAAAAAGCCGGAAGTGGCGCTGTGGCTCAAGTGGTAGAGCACTAGCCTTGAGCTGAAGAGCTGAGGGACAGCATCCAGGCCCAGAGTTCAGGCCCCATGACCGGACCCCAAAAAACAAACAAACAAACAAAAATAATAAAGTGAAAAAGGGCTGGAGGTATGGTTCCAGTGGAATCTAGAAAGAGAACCATAGGCCTAGGAAGCTTGAGGCCCCAAGTTCAAACCCTAGTACTATTAAAAAACAAAATGAACTAAAACAAAACTTCTAAGTCACTTCTCAGTTTTACATATTGCAAATGACTTCTTGCACATCAGCATCCCTATCTATGAAATAGGTGCTGGGTGAAAACTGAAGAAACGACCACATGAGTAACAGAGAAATTAAAAACACAATGAAGAAGCCACCAGTCCCCCACAGGGATATCCTACGCACTCGTGCAATCTAGCCACCAAAACAAAGCAACATATTTGTGAAAACTAGTGTGCACACCTAACCAAGTCTGGGCAACTTTAAATGTTAAGCTATATGAGGTCATGAATCCAGTTTCAGAACAACGCTAGCAAATAATATAACCAACTCTCACTTATCCAAGTGAGATATTTAAGTTCACATTACTATTTCCTACTATACAACTATTCCTGGAACATCTGCCTTTGCATTCAGTTTAAGTTTGGGGAAGACAAATTAATGTTAATAGTAACTTTAAAAAATTTAAAAAGTTAAAACCGTGGCTTCCTTCAAACCTACATAAAACTTATCTTATTATCGATTCCAAACTCAAGTGTGAGTAACTCAGAGTCTACTCCTTAGGATAATTCATGCCAACTCTCATCTCTAATAATACAAAGGCTTGCTATGCAGAAGTATTCACATATGTATGCATTAGTAATAAATAAAATGAGATTGGCTATACATTTTACTCCATCTTAAAGTTAAAATGGCACAAATGTATCTATTTCCAGACAACTTACCAAAGGTAAGAAGGGCGGCAGTGAGCAGTGCTGCTGGGAGGGACTTGGACAGATCCAAGACTGTGAGGTAGGCAAAGGGAATCAGCCAGGAGCCAAGGAATGCACAGAACTATATGGGAAGCAACAAAGAAGCTGTTACAGTCAGGCACTGGTGGATAATGCCTGAAATCCTCACTATTCAGGAAGCTAAGATCTGAGGATTGCAGTTCAAAGCCAACCTGTGGAGAAAAGTCCCTGTAAGACTCTTATCTCCAATTAACCACTCAAAAATCAAAAGTGGCACTGTGGCTCAAGTGGTAGAGTGCTAGTCTTGAGCACAAAGAGGCTCAATGACAGCATCTAGATTTTGAGTTCAAGCTCCACAACCAACAAAGAACATTTTAAAAAAAAGCTGTTACAGCAAGTTATGCTAGCAAGCTATGCTAAGCATCAGGGACCTACTTGACCTGGTAAACTAATGCTTAAGATAGAGGACCCTGAAGAAGGCATTACCTAAAATAAGCAAGGGATGGTGGAAATGTGAAGAATCAAATCAAACAATATGTATGTTCCCAAAGAGTCATGATACAGATGTATGCTGGCATGCTACCAGTGAAATTTAGCCAAGAAGGTGGCAGGACCACCCCATCACTGCTAGCTATGATTCTGACAGTCATCTCTTCCTTAGCTTCTCCATCCATGTAATCACAGTGAACTCCTACCTCATAGGTTTACTCTGAAGATAATATAGGCTCCCTGGTCCCTTGCCTATCATCAGTAAACAGAAAAGCCTAGGGGGATTCTTACATTTGGGATAAGCAGAGAGCAATGTGCCCTAGTATGAAAGGGAATGAATGGGGATGTTGTATTCAACCTTCTCCATTTCCATAGTAAGTCCACAGTGAATAGGTCTACATTCAATTATGCTTGTTATGTGGTATTCAAGAGCCTTTAAGAAAACACAGAATTACTCAAGGATATGAACTTGAGAGTAAATACTCCTTGTTTAATATGGCTTGATATGTAATAATAATAATGAAATATGTTTTGATATAATTATACAAAGCATACAATGATTGTTCAAATAAGCACAGTCATATATCTAAAATACTTTCAGATCCTCAAGGGGGCTGGTGAATGCAAACTTCTCTGAGAGCTTCAGTTCATGACCTTCTCCCTATTGAAGTGTCTTTATCTACACTGATATACCAGGGCTTCCAATTTCTCACAGAATGTGACCCAGGATACAGTCCATCTGTACATATCAGGATGTCTTACTCCTCTCATTCCCATGTAGTTGTGATGCTCATATTTGTCTCCAGGCTTCTGGAACAAAAAGGTACCATCATATCCACTCAGGTAGCCAGCAAGACCTATCAGCATCTGTACAGAGAAGAACAAACAGAAAGATGAGAAACCTTTGGGAGAAGAGTCCCTCCAGCTGCACCCACAGACTTCGGTTTCCCTTGACAACTGTGCACAGAAGGAGTGGCCAATGTGACATTTTCTCCTGCAGCTGCTGCCTAGTAAAGAACCTTTGTCTATAGTGCTCATTGCTTGAAACAAACCCACTCTGTGTTATGGTTAAGTTCTTGGGAATAGTACAGACACTTAGGAGGGGGGAAGAACCACAACTTGAAAGGCAGAGTCAGTGAGAGCTCTCTAAGCCTTTTTTCACTTGTTCTGAAATAAAACTTGACTTTGAGAGAGGTCCTGGGCAGATGCTGATTGCTGGATGATGAGCCTGCTGGACAGAGAATGAAGTTCCAAATAAATGACATAAACAGAGTGCCAAGTGACAAAGTAGCTATACACCAGGAATATGAGGAAGGAAAAGAAAAGGAGAAAGAGTAATGCAAAGACAGAGGCATTTCAACAGAGGGAAGAAGAAAATACCATTTTCCCCATCTGCAACATATCTCATAAGTACAAAATACTTTGCATGTACAACATTGCATGCTTATCAGTTTGTTCTGACATTTACATGAACCAATGCATCACTGGTCTTCTCTTTATTGTATGGAAAGAGGCATGAACATGTCTACCCTTTCATCACTTCAGAATCAATCTCAAAACAGGCTAGTTGTCCTACCTTTTTCTATATCCCTCCTACCTGCAGGGACTTTCTCCTGGTCCCAGCCCATGTCCTCACTCCCTTGCAACCTGACTCAGATCACTAAGCCTGTCTCCCCTTCCCAAGGGCGCCAGGATCACTTCCCACCCCATCACCTGTCCCTTTGTACAGGTCTTTGTGCCAAAGACCTAAGCCTCCAGTTAGGAAGAAAGGCTTGAATGGTACTAATCTATTCATCTTCTCAAAGATGATAGTTTTAAAAGAGTAGAATGAATTCTAATTGGTAGAATTGCTAAACATGAAGGAGGAGCAGAAGCTGAACGAAGTGGAGAAAGCAGCTCAGTATCTGTATGGACCCTCAACTCCCCCCACCCCCATGCTGCCTGTTTCATGCAATACAGTCTCGCTTTTCTGTTTTATTTTGAAAACTTGAGATTAAGCTTATAAGAGATAAAATACACCATTCAAAAAAAACCTAGCTGGGCGCTGGTGGCTCATGCCTGTAATCCTAGCTACTCAGGAGGCTGAGATCTGAGGATCACAGTTCAAAGCCAGCCTGGGCAGGAAAAGCCATGAAATTCTTATCTCCAATTAACCACCAGAAAACTGGAAGTGGTGCTGTGGCTCAAGTGGTAGAGTACTCACCTTGAGCTGAAGAGCTGAAGGACAGCACTCAGGCCCAGAGTTCAAGCTCCAAGAACGACAAAACAAACAAACAAACAAACAAAAAACTATTTGCAGTCCCTCTCTAATCTTCTCTCTCCACCTCAGACCTAGGCAATGAAATATCCAATTCTTGATATTTCAGTCATATAACTTGCAACCTTTTATGTCTGTCTTCTAACATTTAGGGTACTATTATGAAGATTCACCCATGCTGTAGCATGTATCAGAACTCCATTCTTTTTATAGCTGAATAATATTTCATTGTATGGTATAACACATTTATCCTTCTATCAGTCGATAGACCCTCTCTCCACTTTTCAGCTCAGAAGGCCATTTATACCAAGGATTTCTATAAAGGTAGCAGGTCTGAAATGTCTAAATCGTGTTAGGGAATTCTTAAATGCAAAAATTAAGTCCAAAACCAAGACCTGGCTCCAGGACTTAGGACCCATCTTCCCAGATGAGAAGGCTGCTCACCTTTCCCAGAGGTGGGTGCACATCAAAGAAAAAGGTGCGGTTGATATAGTAACTTCCCATTTTTCCAAAGTGAGTCTCATCCCAACTAAAGAAAAAAACAAAAGGATATCATAGTTAAAATTATAGTTGAAAACTAAAGGCTACATGTTTCAAGCAATTAATGAGAAAGTCTGGAATGAAAAATAAAAATAACTTTATTCAAGTAGTTTGAGGAGGCAGAAAATTAAGCTGGTTATTAACCCTCATTCAGACAGATGGGAAAGATTATTAAAATTTACCAACCAGTTGCCATAAATTGAAGTTAAATATATACTAATTCTATATCTTGTATTTCTATTTGTTTTAGAAGGACAGAGTTTTCCTGTAACATGGAAAGGTTTGAAGAGTTTTCTTCTGAGTCTGTTAATTTCTTCTTCTTCTTTTTTTTTCTTCTTTTCTGTCAGTTGTGAGGTTTGAACTCAGGGCCTGGGCGCTATCCCTGAGCCTCTTTGTACTCAAGGCTAGCACTCTACCACTGGAGCCTCAGTGCCACTTCCAGTTTTTGAGTAGTTAATTGGAGATAAGTGTTTCACAGGGACTTTTCTGCCCAGGTTGGCTTTGAACTGTGATCCTCAGATCTCAGCCTCCTGAGAAGCTAGGATTACAGGCATGAGACACTGGGGCCCAGCTTTAAGTCTGTTAACTTCTGAGTCCAAGTTTGTAATTAGAATGTACATCACTACAGAGTTAGAAACTTTTTTTTTTAATAATAGGTTTATTTTATTTTTATTTATTTATTTATTTTGGGTCAGTCATGGGGCCTGAACTCTGGGCCTGGGCGCTGTCCCTCAGCTCTTCAGCTCAAGGCTAGTGCTCTACCACTTGAGCCACAGTGCCACTTCCGGCTTTTTTTCTTTTTGCTTATGTGGTGCTGGGGAATCAAACCCAGGGCCTCAGGCATGCAAGGCAAGCGCTCTACCACTGAGCCACCTTCCCAGCCCCATAGTTAGAAACTTTTAAGAGAACTTTTAAGCCTTTGGTCATAGGAATTTGATTCTGCTTATCAACCTCCTACCATTTGACTAATGGTATTAAAATAACTAGTATATAAAAATCAAGGGTTGGGACTGGGAAGGTGGCTCAGTGGTAGAGTGCTTGCCTTGCATGCATGAGGCTCTGGGTTCGATTCCTCAGCACCACATAAGCAGAAAAAGCCGGAAGTGGCACTGTGACTCAAGTGATAAAGCACTAACCTTGAGCTGAAGAGCTGAGGAACAGTGCCCCAAGCCCAGAGTTCAGGACCCATGACCGGGGTCAAGGGTTTTGGTCTGGGAATGTGGCTTAGTGGTAGAGTGCTTGCCTAGCTTGTATGAAGTCTTGGGTTCGATTTCTCAGTACCCCATAAACAGAAAAAGCTGAAAATGGCCCTGTGGCTCAAGTGGTAGAGTGTAAGCCTTAAGCAAAGAAGCTCTGGGACAGTGCCCAGGCCCTGAGTTTAAGCCCTGGGACTGGAAAAAAAATTGTTTTCTTACTAAATGAATGTATCTTAAGCCTATGCTCATTTATTTTGCAAGTAGATCTAAAAGCTTGATATTCCTAAGCTGTGATATAACCCAAGCATACATGTATACCACAGCACTGCATGGGACTCTGGGGCACCAATGAGGACATGCTGGTGCTCATCCTCTCTGCTGTGCCAATAGAAATAATGCCTTTGGTCTTTCACTTAGCTCTTTGTCTTCTGCTGGCATAGATGAAACACTGACAGGTTAACTTCTTAGTTTGCAAGTAGACTAAAAAAAATTCTAGACCCTGTCAATTTGAGAAAGAAGTATAGAATGATGACCATAGCTTCTGAAAGAGAAAGGATGAGAGCACGCACAAGCTGAGAAGATGCCATAGAGCCTGGAGTTAACATTCTTATCCAAGTGGCAGTCAGGGGAGTAATCAAAGTTCCCACTGACTAGATGGATGGATGCCAGGTACTGATGACTCATATCTGTAATCCTAGCTACTCAGAAGGCTAAGATTCAAGGCTCAAGGTTCAAAGCCACCCCTGGCAGACATATCAGGCTCAGAAAAAAAAGCAAAAAAAAAACAGAAATAGAGGTGTATGTAGCCCAAGTGGTAGAATACCAGCCTTGAATGAAAAAGTGAAGAGCAGACAGTCTTGAATTCAAGTTTCAGCACTGGTGCGCGTGCACGCGTGCGCACAAACACACAAGCAGATGATGAATAGAAAGGAGTACGGCTGCCTATTTGGTGCCTGGAAAAAAGGAATAAGAGATTTGATCACAACATAGGAATAGGAAGTATAGCAGCCCTGGTCAAAGGCAATATGCAGATGGATGCTGAATCAAGAATCTCCAAACAAATTGTGCAACAATGAGAACCCTGCTATTCAATCAATAAAAATAAGAACACTCAGCCAGGCATATAATCCCACATCTATAATCCCCACTTGGAAGGTGAAGATCAGGAAGAATGTAGTTTTTATGGGACTGGGAATGTGGCTTAGTGGTAGAGTGCTTGCCTAGCATGCATAAAGCCCGGGTTCAATTCCTCAGTACCACATAAACCGAAAAAGCCAGAAGTGGCACTATGGCTCAAAGTGGTAGAGCAATAGCCTTGAATGAAAGAGCTCGTGGAGAGTTCCCAGACTGAGTTCAAGCCCCTTGGCTGGTCAAACAACAACAACAAAAACATCAACAACAAAAACAACAACAACTGTAGTTTTTAGGCCAGCATAGGGATAAAGTTGGTGAGAACTCATCAATCTATTAGCTGGGTTCAATGGTATGTCCCTGTCATCCTACCTAATGTGAAAGGCAGAAATAGGAAGGATTATGGTCCAGGCTGGTGGACAAACATCCAAAACCCTATTCAAAAACCAACTAAAGCAAAAAAGTTCTCAAGCATGGCTCAAGTGTTATAGGATATGCCCAACAAGCATTAGGCCTTGAGTTTAAACCTAAGAAATAAATAGAGGGGGGGAGGGGGGGAAGGATTGGGGGGGGAGGGGGAAGGCTGGGAAGGGAGGTGAAGGGTAAACAAAGGAGGAGGCTGCAATGCTTGGTAAGAAATGTATGCATTATCCTGCCCATGTAATTGTAACCCCTCTGTACAGTATGTTCTCAAATAAAATAAAATAAAATTTAAAAAAAAAAAAGAAAGAAATAGAAAGCACTCCTTTAATTCCAGCACTCAGGAGGCAGAGGCAGAAGGATCACAAGTTTGAGGCCAGCCTGGGCTACCATATGAGTTTGAGGTCAGCCTGGGCTACAAGGTGAGACCCTGTCTCAAAAACAAACAACAAAAGAAAATACTGCAAGATTCTTGGGTAAGTTCTATGTACAAGCCTGGATCCCAATCTCTACAATAACCTCAGCTGCTTAAAACCTTAACTAAAGGTGGGGTCAAGGTCATTAAAGGTGGAGCCAAGGTCTTTGTCCCCAAGGAGACTAAAGGCTGTTCACCCTTCCTAGTATACTAGGGAACTCTAAGAGAAGAAAAACTAACTCAAGGGCTCTGCTATATGGGGTCCATATCTGTTCCCAACCTCATCCCATGGGGGAGCATTTGGTAGGGGCATGAGTTTCCAAGCCATTATTAGGACTTGAAGAAAAAGTCTCTAAGCCAGGGGGCGCACCAGGCATAGGGAAAGACCTTAAGGGGGAAAAGTGGGGGCAAAAGGAAAGGGAAAAAAAAAGAGCTTTCTATGCTTGCTTTCAGCACTCTCTCCAACTGGGAAATGGCTTAGCTATGGGCCGTGACACAGGTGTATCAAACATTAATTCAAGGGGAAAAATGTGCCTTCCAATTCAACTGACAGAGTTTGAGCCAGAGTTTGATCTTGTGGATAGGGCTCTTTGAGACACTTCAATGTATTATTGTGATTTCCACTGCTGAATATATGTATAGCTTGTATCAATCCTCTCAGTGTCAAAGAGGATTATCTTGCTGGGCACTGGTGGCTCACGCCTGTGATCCTAGCTACTCAGGAAGCTGAGAATCGGGGTTCAAATCCAGTCCAGGCAGGAAAGTCTGTGAGACTCTCATCTCCAATTAGCCACCAAAAAACTGCAAGTGGTGCCCTGGCTCAAGTGGCAGAGCACTAGCCTTAGGCTGAAGAGCTCAGGGATAGTGTTCAAGCCCCATGTTCAACAACAACAACAAAAAGAGCATTATCTTATTCCAGGACTTTGGTGTGTAGAGAAAGTAATCCTGTTCCCTCCTAGGAATCTAGAAGAAATATATCCTTAAAGAGAATGGGAAATCACTGAGCAACAGGAACCAGGATATGACAAAGACACCTAGACTTCCATTTTTATTGCTGCACTGTTCACAATAGTCCATATACAGAAACAACCCCGACTTCAGATGAATGGATCCAAAAAATGTAGTACCTATATACAATGGAATTTTACACAGCCATTAGAAAGGATAAAATCATGGCATTCACAGGGAAATGGATGGAACCAGAACAAATCATGTTGACTGAGATAAGGCAAGATCAGAGACACAAATGATGCATGGTCTCCCAGATATGCGGATGTTAGATTTAAAATGCAATGAGATATGACAAAGTAATCAGGACTCAAGATACCCATACAGGGCTGGGAAGGTGGCTCAGTGGTAGAGCGCTTGCCTTGCATGCCTGAGGCCCGGGGTTCGATTCCTCAGCACCACATAAGCAAAAAGAAAAAAGCTGGAAGTGGCACTGTGGCTCAAGTGGTAGAGCGCTAGCCTTGAGCTGAAAAGCTGAGGGACAGTGCCCAGGCCCAGAGTTCAGGCCCCACGACCAGACCCCTCCCCCCAAAAAAAAGATACCCACACAGCATGAGACCAAAAGAGGAGAGTCTTAGGAGAAAAGCACCAAATCATAACCCCAAAGATGACGCTGTATTCTCTATTTTATTCTCATATATGGTGCATACACGTGCACAGCTGAAGGAAGGAGGGAAGGCAACAGTGGAAAGCGGGTGAAAAGATATAGCTAAGAGGCCCATCAGCTGGACTGGATATTGATGAAAGTGAACTAAGCAACTCAAGGGTGGTGATGGGAAGGAGAGAATGAAAGAGAAAGAGGGAACAGCTGATACTAAGCAAAAGGAAAGAAATGTACATATCACCCGATCTGGAAGAAATAGTTGTAGTGTTAATGTATGTAGAGTTAAACTTTTTTCTTATGAAAAAGAGTGAACAAGAGCAAGAGAGAGACAGAGAAAGAGAGAGACAGACAGAGAGAGAGAGGGAGAGAGAAATCAGAACTCTGAAAATACTTAAAAGTTAGAACGCTAATAGTCACTGGATGGGTAGCGCCATCTGATGGACAATTGTACTAAGTACACTCTTTCATTCATTCGAAGAGGCTATTAATTAACCTACTACTTACTGAAATTGAGTGCCTGACACACAAAGGCCTCAGAACTCCAGCTTAACATTTCAACTTTGGGTAAGTTACTTGGAATTTACATTTGACAAGGGAAGGAAGGCTCAATAAGCTCCACTATCCTGTGAAAATTATATATATATATATATATATATATATTTATACTCATGGGTCCTATTTTTACATAAAGTTCCAAGTGTCCTTTGGGGAGAAACTATTTTCCACACTATTCTCTGAAGCAGACACTGGCTCTCTGGGGCCATGATTCATAGAATTTGCCAGATGAGGAGGCTAAGTTAAAAACAATGTCTGGGCATGGTGGCCTACTTATTATCCAAGCTATAGGAGATTCAGATCAAGAGGATCACCACTGGAGGCTAGCCCAGGCAACAACAGGTAATCAAGATTCTATCTTAACAAATACTTGGCATGGTGATGTGCACCCTGTGATCCCAGCATATAGAAGACATAGGCAGGATGACCACAGTCTGAGGCCAGCCCTGGGAGCAGGGGGGGGGGGGGGGGGGGGAGGGGAATGAGTGATCTTATCAAAAACAAAAAAAAAGGCTTGAGGAGTGGTCCAAGTGCCTTGCAAGCATTAGGCTGAATTTAAACCCCAGCACCATCTAGGGAAGAAGTGGGAGGGGGAGGAAAAGGGAGGAAGGAAAGAAGGGAGGAAGGAAAGGAAGGAAGGAAGGAAGGAAGGAAGGAAGGAAGGAAGGAAGGAAGGAAGGAAGGAAGGAAGGAAGGAAGGAAGGAAGGGAGGGAGGAAGGGAGGGAGGAAGGGAGGGAGGGAGGGAGGGAGGGAAGGGAAAGGAGGGAAGAGAGGGAGAGAAGTACAGACAAGCTCAGCACGGTGGTCACACTCAGAATCCCAGCTATATGGAAGGTAGAGCTAAGGAGATTACTTCAGGTTATACTAGGCTGTAACGCATTAATTATGTGAAAGTGGTAAGAAAGAAACCATCTCAATACCTGGACTAAGAACACCTAGATCTCTGAAGTGAAGGTAAGTAAAGTGAAGGGAAATAGTGCTTTTTTTCTCCTAAGTCCAGCACCAAAGCCTGGCAAAAGGCTAGATGTTCCACCTATGTCATGCAGTAGCTGATGCTGGTGATCTGACCCATGGGATGAGTTTGTGATCATGCTCCAAAACAGGAAAACTGATACGGGTGTGGGGGTGTGGCCAGTCTTCAACTACTCTAATGTGTTTGATGATACCAAAACCAACTCCCAAATATTAACATACTCTTAAAGTATGAGGAACCTTGATTTATGATTGCACAATGAGGTTGTAACTCTTCAGTAACATCAACAGTGTTGCTTACCAAAGCAATGTAATGATAATCTAAACCAAACTGAATGGCTATAGAAATAAAATTTAACAAAAATTCCTGACCTAAAAGGAAAGCCTTGGAAAAAATATTAAGCAAAGTAAACCAGACTCAAAGAAACATAGGCTAGTTTGCCTCATTTGTTGTAACTAGAGTGTGCCTATAAATCTACAAGAAAACACATTAGGGCCTGGGAAGGTGGCTCAGTGGTAGAGCGCTTGCCTTGCATGCATGAGGCCCTGGGTTCGATTCCTCAGCATATATACAATGTCTTTCGATTAGACATAGGTGTTACATATTTTTTACATGGAAGAGGTGTTATAATTATTGTCAATAATACCAAAGATCAGTCGATCTAAACTCTTACTTATAAGTCAAAGGGATACTAACATTCACTGGCCCCTTACTTCATTCATTAATAGCTAAGCTCAGGACCTTGGAGGGGAGAGTTGAAGTAAATTATGGGGAAAATATTGTCTCATTAATAGGAGCCTGATTTAAGGCTATGAGATCAACTAAACAGACTTGGTCACTACCTCAGTCCATCAGAGTAGCCAATGGAATTGCAAATTCACATAAAAATCGACTAGGAACCAAGACAGTGTACAATCAAGGGATGAGAGGACATGTGGGAGAGACAATCCTCCATCGATGTCTTTATGCATCCACACAACTGGGCAGAATGTGTCAAGAATGTAAGACAGCTGGATCTTTTCTCAGGGCTGCATTTGCAGCACACATCCCTGAGATGAGACTATGTCTCTCTCTTGGACAGAGTAGGCTGACTTACTGTTTGTTTTGTGATTAAGCAGTATATCCTCATTCCTTTGCCTGGATGGAATCCATACTGTGTGTGCAGTCATCCATTTCAACATCCATTTCAAACCTTTAACACCCTGTAGGACTTGGTATCCTGTGAATACCACACTGAAATCCTTTGTCTCTAACCCAGGAGTTCCATGGTAACTTATTAATTTTTAAGTAGGGAAACACTGACAGTTTATTTTCTTGGTTTCACTTTGAACAATATGTTCTGTCTGTGTGTCACACACACACACACACACACACACACAACTCAAGGCTGGTGTAAAAGCCCTACCACTTGAGCCACACCTCTTTGTCGAGCTTTTTGTGGTTCACTGGAGATAAAAGTCTTATGGTCTCCCGCGCCAGGCTGGAGCCACTGAGGCCTGGCTAATAAGATCTATTTCTGACACTTTCTCCCCAGTGATATTGAGAAAACATGGTATCACTTATTGGCTAGACAAAACAAAACAAAAAACCTATTTTCAGATTGTATGAAACCCTCCTTCCTTCCAGCTGGTACTAAAGTTACAAAGTAATTTAGCTAAGCTAATGACATGTGATCAAGCCTCAGTGCAGCATTTGTGTCATACCAAAATAATACAAACACTTTCAAGAGAATAATTTTCTCCTCACAAGAAAGAAGCATTTCTGTTTTCAGAAATCCTTGTCAGCATCCCTCACCTCCCCCCACCCCCGCCCCCGACACCCAAACTGCCCTTGTTCTAGAGGATGAAAGTATATAGTTAGGAATTTTCCAATCGATTTGATGTCTGAAAAAGTCCTGCAGACGAGGATCTCAGGTCTTGGGGAATTCTGAACCAAGAACTTCCAATTCTCTTCAGAAAGTTCAAAGCACCATTAAGAGACACACTTAGAGCCAGGTCAGACCGTGAGCATGACCTGCAAGACACTACTACTTCTTCGGATCCTGAGTGTTCCATTGCTCGGCCAAGGAAAGCCATTCCACGGAGAGGACCTCGCTGGAAGATCAACCACCCAAAACCTCAGTTTCCCCAACAAGACAATCCGCCCCCTCCGGTGAATCCCGCCCTCTCCAGGCCCTCAGGCCAATCAGAGGGAGGCGTCCTTCCTCCTGGTTGCCATGGTGCCCGCCGAGCACCGCGCTCCACTCACCAGATGTGCGGCGGCTGGTCCAGACGGTGGAAGCGGGTGGCGAAGGACAGCAGCGTCACCAGAGCCAGCAGGGCCCACTGGCCGGCCGCCTCCAAGCGCCGCCAGCTCTGGGCAGGCGGTTTGGGGCTTCGCGCTGCAGCCTCGGCGGCCACGTCCCGAACTGCGGCCCTGGAAGCCTGAGGCCCGCAGCGGCCCTGTCGAGCCCGCAGCTCGCACCCGACCAGGCCTCCCGCCATGGTCCGAGGAGTCCTCCCCTGCTTCAGAATCGCCCTCCGGCCCGCAAGCTCTGGCCAGCCCCCCCCCCCCCCCCAGTGGTCACCCGAGGGCGGTTCAGGGTTCCCTGGGAGATGTAGTTCCCTCTGCTGCCCGCGGGCGGGGCGGGAAGTGTGGCGGACGCCGGAGCCGCTACAAGGCGGCCAGAGGCGCATAGCATAATGGGAGGACCCAAGAACGCGAGAACCGGAAGACCCGAATCCCTCGAGGAACTACAACTCCCAGCAGCGCCCGGGGTGGGGCGGAGTCAGCCGGAAACTAGCGAAGCCCACCCACCCCGAAAGTCTTTTCTCTCCGGCATCTCCCTAAGCCTCAGTCGCGAGCGCTAACTTTCGTAGCAGGAAGAGGGGTGGCCCGACGTGCGACATGCAAGCCGGGAAGGTCGGTACTAAGCATCTGGGGAGGAGAGTTGGCTGGATAGGAGCGAAAAGAACCGCTTGGGGAGGGTTGAGCCAGGAGTGCACCGCTTCCCCCTACCCTGGTTCCACTGAGACCACAGGTTCCCGGCGTGCAGCGCGCGGCCGCCACTAAGACCGGAGGAGCTGTGCGCAAGCGCGCCGCCTGCTGAGGCCTGTGAAAGGAGGCCTGTGAAAGCGCCGACCTCGTAGGTCTAGGTGTGTGCATGATAAAGAGCCTCGGAGGCCTTGGGACTTAGTGACACTCACTACTCAGTGATCGTCTTCACCTGAGGTAGTAGCTTCGTGCGCTCGTCTCCGGTTTTCCCTAGAACCATTGAATTAACCTCTAGAGAAAGGTATTGAGAATACGTTTAACAAGCTGGTTCCATAGTTTCGTGCACAGTAGTTTGAGAAGCGCTGTCACGGCTCCTACGGAAGGTGGTATCCTCAGATGGGACTTCACATGGGATTTTAGAAGTCATGGCCTGTGTAAGAAATGGTTTTAAAAACCGCTGGAGCTATAATATGGGGGTAAAGTGCTTATTTAGGATGCAGGAAACTTGGGCTCGATTCCCATCATGGCAAAATAAAACATTTCAGATTAATCAGAATGAAGATTGGACTTGAATGAACTGGATACTGTTTGGTCTTAAAATTTAGCTCTGTAAGTGCGAAAAGGCTATGGGGATAGTTTAGCGGAGATTCATTTGTGATGTCTCTTTCCTTGCTGGGTTCAACCTGCAGTTATCTGTCATTCAAAAATACTACATGGAGGGCTGGAAAGCTCAGTGGTAGAGGGCTTGCCTTTCATGCATGAGACCCTGGGTTCAATTCCCTAGCACCACATAAGCAGAAAAAGCCAGAAGTAGCACTGTGGCAAAAGTGGTAGAGCTCTAGCCTTGAGCTGAAGAGCTCAGGGACAGCGCCCAGGCCCAGAGTTCAGTCCCCATGACCCACAAAAAAAAAAGAAAGAAAAAAAAAAAAAAAAGAAAAAAAATACATGGAAAGCCAGGCTCCAGTGGCTCAAGCCAGTAATCCTACTACCCAGGAGGCTGAGATTCAAAGCCAGCTCAAGCCGGAAAGGCCCTGAGATTCTTACCTCCATTTAACTACCAAAATTGCCAAAAGTGGTAGCATGCTAGTTTTGAGCAGAAAAGCTTAAGGACAGCACCCAGATCCTGAGTTCAAGCCCCAGTACCTCCCCTCCCCTCCCCACACAATTTAATGACTCGAAAATTTCCAGAAATGAACAACACAAGCCTAAGTATGATGAAATCTTAAAGGACACAAAAAAAATCATGCCTTTGTCCAGCATAGCCATGCTAGACACACCACTGGCCTGTTAGTCACTTAGCTGTTTTGATGATCAGATGACCTGTCAAGTTATAAACCCCTGGTGATTGTCCTAATGAAGCCAAAATCTAGGCAAGGACTCCTAAGTGATAATGACTGGAAACTTTTTCTTGGGTCTTGCTTTGAAATGCCAGTTACTCAAAGAAATTGAGTTCCTTAAACTTTAGAGAAGTCACATATTCACCTTCCAAAGGTAACAAAAATGAGAAAATGGGGCTTGGTATGAGCCATGGCAAACAAAAGCTATAACATGACTGACAGACTGGCAGATGGGGTTACTCATTTGCTGCTACTTAAGAACCTGAGTCCACTGACTCCAGGGTGTGTGTGTGTGTGTGTGTGTGTGTGTGTGTGTGTGTATGTGTGTGTGTGTTCCACTGACTCCAGGGTGTGTGTGTGTGTGTGTGTTCCACTGACTCCAGGGTGTGTGTGTGTGTGTGTGTGTTCCACTGACTCCAGGGTGTGTGTGTGTGTGTGTGTGTGTGTGTGTGTGTGTGTACAGGTCCTAGAGCTTTAACTCAGGGCCTGGATGCTACCCCTGAATGTGTGTGTGTGTGTACACAGGTCCTAGAGCTTGAACTCAGGGCCTGGATGCTACCCCTGAATGTGTGTGTGCGTGTGTGAGTGTACAGGGCCTAGAGCTTTAACTCAGGGCCTGGATGCTACCCCTGAATATGTGTGTGTGTGTGTGTGTGTGTGTGTGTGTGTGTGTACACAGGTCCTAGAGCTTGAACTCAGGGCCTGGATGCTACCCCTGAATGTGTATGTGTGTGTGTGTGTGTGTGTGTGTGTGTGTGTGTGTGTGTGTTCCACTGACTCCAGGGTGTGTGTGTGTGTGTGTGTACAGGTCCTAGAGCTTTAACTCAGGGCCTGGGAACCTGAGTCCACTGACTCCAGGGTATGTGTGTGTGTGTGTGTGTGTGTGTGTGTGTGTGTGTGTACAGGTGCTACAGCTTTAACTCAGGGCCTGGGAACCTGAGTCCACTGACTCCAGGGTGTGTGTGTGTGTGTGTGTGTGTGTGTGTGTGTGTGTGTGTGTACAGATCCTAGAGCTTGAACTCAGGGCCTGGGAACCTGAGTCCACTGACTCCAGGGTGTGTGTGTGTGTGTGTGTACAGGTCCTAGAGCTTGAACTCAGGGCCTGGATGCTACCCCTGAATGTGTGTGTGTGTGTGTGTACACAGGTCCTAGAGCTTGAACTCAGGGCCTGGATGCTACCCCTGAATGTGTGTGTGTGTGTGTGTGTGTGTACAGGTCCTAGAGCTTTAACTCAGGGCCTGGATGCTACCCCTGAATATGTGTGTGTGTGTGTGTGTGTGTGTGTGTGTGTGTTTACAGGTCCTAGAGCTTGAACTCAGGGCCTGGATGCTACCCCTGAATGTGTGTGTGTGTGTGTGTGTGTACAGGTCCTAGAGCTTGAACTCAGGGCCTGGATGCTACCCCTGAATGTGTGTGTGTGTGTGTGTGTGTGTACACAGGTCCTAGAGCTTGAACTCAGGGCCTGGATGCTACCCCTGAGCTGTTTTGCTCAAGCATTCATAGCACTTGAACCACAGTTCTACTTCTGCATTGTTTGGTAGTTTACTGAAGATATGATTCCCAGAGACTTTCTTTCCTGAGCTGGTTTTGAACCTTAGTCCTCAGATCCAGGTGTGAGCCATCAATGCTAGGTAAACATCCTGATTTTTAAATGTTGGCAAGTGAAACCTTTTAAGATATAGACACTCCCTTACTTCTGATGGGGTTATTCTGTTAAAGCCATTGCTGTTGAAAAGATTGTTAAGTCAAAAATTATTATTTTTAAAGGCCAGCACTGGTGTGTAACCTTAGAGGATTGCGGTTTGAAGCCAGCTAGGACAGTAATGTCTGTGAAACTCTTATCTCCAGTTAACCACCAAATACCAGAAGTGAAGCTGAGGCTCAAGTGGTAGATTGTTAGCCCTGAGCAAAATTCTATGGGACAGCGCCCAGGCCCTGAGATCAAGCCCAAATACTGGTTTAAAAGTTTTTGTTTTTTTTTTAAATTAAAAATGTAGTACATTTAACCTGCTAATTTTCATGACTTAAACTAGCTTACCTTAACATGCTCAGAATATCTACATTAGCTTACAGTTGTATACAATGATCTCAGGCAACAACTAGTTAATGATAAAGTGTTGAAAAATCTCATGTATACACTTCTTTGTTCAAGAGATTGTATGGTTGCATGTGCTAAGCAAGTATTCGGAGCTATACCCCAAGACCCACAGATGGGCATTTTGTAGACATGATGGGCTATAAGTCATAAGATATAATATGCAAACATCACTGGCAGCACAGTATATTGCAGATAAGCCATTTCCTCTTGTGGTCAGTCCCATTATATAACTGAGACTCACAGCTGCAACCCAGCATTTTAAGGGAGCATTACAGCATAGGAAAAGATAAACATTGAGACTTTGAAGTATAGTTTCTAAACTGAATGTGTATCACTTTGGACTTTCATAAAGTCAAATAATCATTACCATTGTAAGTTAGGGGCCACTTGTACTGTGTAGACTACACAGAAAACCTGAGGGCCAGACAGGACCTCTGCAAAGAGCTTGCAGCCTTGCCTTTGGCTGGCTGGAAGTCAGGAGACACTCTGGAGTGGGAGGAGGAGAATTCTGAGGTATCATGATCAAGCTGTTTCAGAAACAAACGTACTGTGTCTTTCCCCAATGTCAGAATTAATTGAATAACGATCCAATGGAAGAGCACTGGACCCGTAAATGGACACAATAAATTGTAACCTCCTTGTGCAACCTTTTGGAATTTGTGAAAATAAGATATGTATGTAAAATAAACACGATAAATCCACAAGTTACATAATTTTATTCACTTTAATTCAAGTACTACTGAGTTCATTTGTAGTTGCGAGCCATTGGCTCACTCATTACACTTTACACAGTAATATACAAAAAATGATAAGAAAGGACTAACGAGTCTGCACAGCTCAAACTCTGTGCTGAAGGCACAGAGAGTGTGCTGCTACAGACACAAAACGTCTCTGTGGGGAACCAGATAAAACTGCAGGCAGAGTTGTTCAGGGTACAGTTATCAAGTGCAGGTCTGGGTGGAAGGCCATTTCAGGTGTCAACTTAGTGAGCTTTGTGCCATGGGGAGAAAAAACGGCACTTTCGCTGGAGTTCAGGGTGGAGACAAAGGTCTTTCACTTTGGCAGTTTTCCTACACAAGGCTTGTGACTGGTGACTGGTACCGGCCATGTCTTAGTCTTGGGGTTTCTTCTTTTATGCCTCATGTAAGAGGGTTCTATCTGGAGTGATTAAGAAATCCATGTCTTTAGGGTCTCCACTATGGTTTGTTATATGTATGGATTTAAATTTTCATTGATATAAAATATCAGTTTATATCATGTGGTGTGCTGGTAGATGGTAGTTTACAAGGTGAGGTGTTTGTCTACTGTGACACTTAAATACTCAAAATTGGAGTTGGGTGGGGGTAATTAGAATCCCTAGTCTTTCTGCCATCATTTAGGGCAAGTAGGCTATGGAAGTTAGAGTTATCCCAGGTATACAAGCTGGCTGTTCTATGGGTGCCAGACCCCCAGGTGTAACAACTCCTAGCCAACTCCACCACCAAACTGCTGCCTCTAAGCCAGGCCACAATGTCTGCACAGACAACTACAAACCTGTCTACACCAGGAGCATATCACACCCTCCCTGAAGTTGGAGATGTGCCCTGTTCAAGTGCCAAAGTTCTGGGTAGCCCAGTTTCACGATTGGCTCATGGGTTCTGCTCCTCAGGGTTCCTCCCCCTACCCCACAGCCAGATGAAAGGAGACTGTGCTTGGGAGGCTAAAGGTCACTCACATAGCACCATGTCTGCTTCTGGGCACTTCCAGGCTGCTGCCTTCCTTGAGTGCAATTTGGACCTCAGAAACTCATGCCAGCACAATCAAGAGCTGAGAGGGACCTTCTATAACTCTCAGGGTCTCTGAACCAGACAGTCTGATACAGGCCTGAGGAAAGAGGCCAATCTGACCCCCTAGCCTGGGCGCTGGTCCTTATTTGTCTCCAGGCCCCTGAAGCTGGATACCTACTGAGGCTGAGTTCATATATGCACTTTTCCTCTCTCTCCTCAGCCCATCCTCTACTCCTATTTCCGAAGCTCCTGCTCATGGAGAGTTCGAATTGGTAAGTAAGAACTGAAATCCTGGGATAGGTGGGATGGGTAGGATAGGATGGAGAACCATCAGGTGTAAAGCTGGCCTGGGACAGAAGGGGTTCTCTGTTAGGTAGGACTTAGTTCTTAACAACTAGCATCTCTAGACTTCTGAGCGCCCATCCCCAAATAGCACCTCCATGTAGGAAATCCAGCAAGAGAACTATGAGGCAGAAGGGTTATTTTTCCTGTCAAGACTGTCACTTTTCCCTGCACTGCTCTCCAAAGCCCCTCAGCAACCATGCCTAGAGCAGGGTCACAAAATCCAAAGGTCCCTGGTAACCAGTTGGGGAACAGCTGGCCTCCCTCAATTCTTATCTGGCAAATTAAATGGAACTGGTTTGTGAAGACTACAGAGCTTTTAGGGAAGCCAAAACTAGGTCCCTCTAGTGTAGACCTCATCTGACCCTCCCCTCTCTAAAATAAAGTGACTCTTAGCAACATCCACAGTCATAGAAGCACTGGTGCCCAGTGCTTTGCTTTTGTGATTTCCTTGCAACCTCCATGACCCTGGAGGAAGGACTGTTGTCTCCATTGTACAACAGGTAGACAGGCAGAGAAAGGTTAAATAACTTACCTACCATCTTGCAGCTACTAAGAGGTAGAGTTAAAATCTGAACCCTGTAGTATGGTACCACCCTCTGGGTTTGGTTTGGTTTGACTGAATTTGGTGCTAGGAATAAAACCCAGGATCTCCTGCATGCTAAGGATTTGCTCTTTCACTGAGCTGCAACCTCAGCCAATTTGTGCTTTTAACTTCAGGGCACAGATCCAAGGTTACACAATTTGCAAATGAATGTGATGAAATTGGAACCCAACATTGCCTGCCTCCAGACCCTGACCCTAAATATAAAGCCACCATCCCACAGCTACATGACTGGGATTTGCAGAACCAGTAAGCAGGAACACTGAGTGTGGGAGAAAACCTGCCTCCAAGAAGACATCCCGATTGCCAGCTCACACCTGTAATCCTAGTTACTCAAAAGGATTAAGGTTCAAAGCCAGGCTTGGCAAGAAAATTAATCTCCAACTAACCACCAAAAAGCTGCAAGTGGAACTCTGGCTCAAGTGATAGAGTACTAGCTTTGGGCAAAATAAGTTCAGAGACAGTGCCTAAGGCCCTGCGTTCAAACCCCAGTACTAGCACCAAAAAAAAAAAAACACCCATTCTCTTAGATCCTCTGCTCTGGCTGAGCCAGAAGCCACTGTAGTAGAAGCCTTCCCCCTGGGCTCCAACCACATTCCCTGTGCATGATGGAGGTAGTCAGAGCATCCCAGGTTCTCCTCATACTGTTACACACCCCATCATCTACTCACCTAGTTCCTTTCCAGAGACCAGACATCACCATGTTTCAACAATCAAGTGTGCATATGCACGTACACCTGAGGTCTCTACTGGGTCCATCCCAAGCCCTTTACCCTTACCTTGCTACAGAAGGGAGAAAAACTGACCACCGGAGTCACCTTCTTTAGAGAGGAGACAGTACCAAGCTGGGCACTAACCACCCAGGAGTGTAGAAAAACCACCCCCTCAGCAACCGTACGTACCCAGGAAGATTGCCTTGGGAGTTTTAGTACCGCTATCTCCTACTCCTATCTTTGGACTCTTATAGCCCTGGCCTTGAAAGGCATCAACTATGAGACAGTACCCATCAATCTCATAAAGGATGGGGGACAACAGGTAAGGAAGCTTTTCCCCGACCAAGATGTAAGAATTGGATCTCAGCGAGGAGCTAGGTAAGGAGGTCTGCCCTCAAGAAGTAAACCTATGTGATATTTTCTCTTTGGCTGGGAGAGGATGCTTCTATTTCTCCCTTGTGAGACAAGGTGGCAAGCTGCCTAGCAAATAGGAACTATGGGAAGGCTCAGGTTCTAGGCTCAGCTATAATCTGGGCACTCCAATCCCTGACTACATTAGGGCGGGCAGCAAGTGGGTCCTTGCCCCCTACTGGGTCCTCTTGATGGCTGGCTAGGGTAGGAGTTGCCTTGGGGACTACAATGTGACACGAAAGGGAAAATGATAGCCAGGCTCTCGGGATGAAGCCCACAGTTCAATGGCCGCTGGGGTCTGGAATACTGCACAGATCCCCCAGAGATTAACTTGAGAGGTATGCCTTCTCCAGGAAAAGGAGTTATGGATGGATGTCAGGCATAGGCAAAGGCTTGCCTAACTCAGCTCTCTACAGCTCAAGCCAGGTTACCCAACTGACTCAATCTTGTCTCCATAGTTTTCTGAGGAATTTGAGGCACTGAATCCCATGAAGCAGGTGCCAGCCCTGAAGATTGATGGAATCATCATTAGCCAGTCAGTGAGTACAGGACTCCTGGGAGACCACTGGTGGGAGCAGGGCTGTAATAAGAGAACCTGATGTCATGTAGTAGGGTCTCAATGCATATTTCTTCAGAGGAAGAGAGAGATAAGTTGCTTAGGGAGTTTATAGTAATCCAAGTTCTGTAGAACAAGGTCCAAAAAGGCTTAACAGTGCTTCAGCTGAGAGGGGTAAGGAGGAGATGATGATAATTCCATTGGAGGAAGAGGAGGAGATTGCTGGACTTGTTTCCTCTAGTTCAGAGGTCCCATGCCTTCTCTTTGCTTCAATCTCCCCTGTGGGCAGCTGGCCATCATTGAATACCTGGAGGAAACTCGGCCCACTCCACGTCTCCTGCCTCAGGACCCAAAGAAGAAGGCAAGTGTGCGCATGATTTCTGACCTCATCAGTAGTGGCATCCAGCCCTTACAGGTGAGCCCTTACACGTGTATTCCTCTCACATTCATCTCCATATAGATTGTGAGGTGTCCAGAGAAGGATGTCCAGTAAACGTGTCCAGACTCATGGTGGGAGCAATTTGGTTTCTGACTGCATTCTGAGAAACCTTGTGTTTCCAAGGACACATCTAGAGATGTTCTAGGTGGGGAGGGCTGAGCAGGCTCAGAGCTAGGCCTGCAGCATTTAACTAATTTGTTCAATCACAGACAGGCATACTTAGTTTCACTGTACTTTCCTTCATTTCCTGCACATTGCATTTTCAAATTGAAGATTTGGGGAAATCCTTCATTGAGAAAGTCTAGTGACATATTCCCAACAGATGATTATTGGCAGAGTGTGTGTGTGTGTGTGTGTGTGTGTGTGTGTGTGTCTGTGTCTGTGTGTGTCTGTGTGTTTGTGTGTGTGTGTCTGTGTGTCTGTGTATGTCTGTGTGTGTCTGTGTGTCTGTCTTGGTGGTACTATTGGTTCAGGGCCTTGTATTTGCCTAGCAGGCATCTGACCATTTGAGCCATGCCTCTAGTCCTTTTCTCTTTTGAGTAGGGTCTAGCATTTATGGCTAGGCTGGTCTGGATCATGACCTTCATGATCAAAGATCCTTGTGATCTTTTTGCCTGGACAGGCCTTGATTTCTTTCCCCCTGCCCCTGAACCCCATCTCTGCCTCTCAAGTAGCTATGATTACAGACTTGAGTCACCATGCCTGGTGTGGTGGCATGTATCTGTAATTCCAGCTACTTGGGACACTTAGGTAGGAGGTCCAAAGGAAAAGAACTAGACCCTATCTGAAAAACAAACTGAAGCAAAAGACCTGGAGTATGTGGCTCAGATAGTAGAACAAGTTAGACTTCTAACAAGTTAGAATCCTCAGTACCACATAAATGAAAGACTTACTGCCACTGCATACTTAGTACCACAGTGTAGGGTGAACAAATCTTTTATAAATACTCTGGAACCAAAAATTTCATGTGATTTGTTTTATTACCATGGTCTGGAACTAAGCCACAATCTCTGAAGTACGTCTATATGATGAAAAAAAAAAATTTCACTAGTAAAACAGAAAAGCAGTACTTAAAACCATTCATCTGTTCTAATTCTGACTTTGAAAGGTAGAATGACTTTACCAGATAACATAGCAGGTAGGATCAAGCCCAGAACTCCTATATACACATTTCCACTTCTCTCATCTTTTTTTTTTTTTGCCAGTTCTGTAGCTTGAACTGGGGGCCTGGGCACTATCCCTGAGCTTCTTTTTCTCAAGGCTTGCACTCTACCACTTGAGCCACAGCACCACCTCCAACTTTTTCTGTTTTTGTGGTACTGAAGAATTTAACTCAAGGCTTTATACATGCTAGGCAAGCACTCTACCACGAAGCCACATTCCTAGCCCCACATCTTTTCGTTTTAACAAAAGGGAGCCAGGTGCCAGTGATTCATGCCTATAATCCTACTCAGGAGGCTGAGATCTGAGGATCATGGTTCAAAGCCAGCCTGGGCAGTAAAGTCCATTAGACTCTTATCTCCAATAAACCACCAGAAAACTGGAAATGGCGCTGTGGCTCAAGTGGTAGAGCCCTAGCCTTGAGCTGAAGAGCTCAGGGACAGTACCCAGTCCTGAGTTCAAGCCCCACAACCGACCAAAAAAAAAAAAAAAAGGGAGGGAATTGCACTAGAGTGAAAATCTTTAGAAATCAGTCCTTCCTCATCCCAGCCCTATCTTGAGTTACATTCAGTCTGGTCACAAGGACTAAAGTAAGGACAGGCATTGGGTGTGGGGCAAATAGGCCTCAAGCTATGTGGCCAAGCAACTTCCTGTGTCCTTACTCTTACTCGTGGCTTCCAGAATGACTGGCTTTCAGACTAACTGTAGCACCTGGTGGAGTAACTGCCAGATAGCTACATTCCTGCAACTTCAGGGCCGAAAGGCGGAGGCAGACCAGAACTGAGCTTCCCTGAGGGAGGTTGCCTGAGGGGCTGACTCTGGCTGGCTCTCAAAGCTATCAAAGATTTTTCTTTGGCTGCACAGAACCTGTCTGTCCTGAAGCAGATGGGAGATAACCCACAACCCTGGGCCCAGAAGGTCATCATTTCTGGCTTTGATGGTGAGTTTCCACTTGTTGAGCTCTTAGAGCAATCACCCTTACACACAGAGCACTAAGCATCTGCAACCTCCCAGACTGCTTTGGTCTTGATAGTGGCACAGAGAAGAGCAAAGCTGGGTAGACATCTAAACATAGTACCAGGATATAGTACTTCTGGGAGCCTCAGTCTAAAGGCCCATGTCTCTACAGAGCTGGATGAGGGCTCTTGCTTCTGCTTTCCTGTCCTCGCCAACCAAGAAATCAAGACCACTGTGAAATCAAGCTCCCCAGTGTGAAAGCTGCAATCTTGGCCAGATATAGGTCTGATATATTCTTGTCTACTCATGCCTTGTAAAGGGAATGGGTGCCTGGGCTTGAGGCCCCAGGAGAAACATGAGTTTGTCCCCAAGTACTCTCTTTCGGCCTAGCTGCCATATTCTCACGAGCACCCATGCCCTAACCTGTCACTTCAATAGCTGCCCATTTTGTACCTATGGAAGCCAAGTCCTAGGAAGGCCGGTGTTCCCTTCCTGTGCCCAGAGTGAGATGATTTCCTTTGGCCTCCCACAGCTCTGGAGAAGATTCTGCAGAGCACAGCGGGGAAGTACTGTGTTGGAGATGAGGTAAGTGTTCTTTGTCTTGCCCACGGCAATCTCCTCCCTCATGAAGATCTTGAGCTTCCATTTTCTCTACTTATACTCAACCATCTCCTCCTCCTTCTCTGGACAAGCAGAATGTAGAACTTCCTGAAGAGACACTTACAGGGTGGCATGGGTTCTTCTTTAGATTTCTGTGCCAGTCAGGGAACTACACAGCCCATTAATGCCTCCCAAGCTTCTTGAAGAGGAAGCATAGGGTATCCAAGTTGAAAGACTGCACCTCTGAGATGATGAGGTGGTTAAGGCATCAGCTGAGGGGTTAGACTAGATGTTTTCCATCTCACCCAGTTCTGAGATTGAAGATTCAGTGTCTTCGCCTTGGCAGGCCTTGGACCTGTGGTTGTTCTAGTTCCTGGGGCCTTGAGGTATTGCCTCCCTTTTGGGAATTCTCACTAAGTACCTGGCAATGGTAACTTTAATGAACATACTGACATCCAGCATAATGCTCCCATCTTCTCTGACCCACAGAGTTGATTGTCAAGGGGACTAGAGCATGGTCTAAGAGAAGCTCTAGCTCTGGGGGAGAGGCAGGCAGGCCAAGGGGAGTGGTAGGAGGGATGGTAGAGATGGTGGCGGAGCCAGAGCAGATGGAAAGGCTAGTTTAAATAGGCACACCTAGCCTGGCCAGTGAGTCTGGGGTGCTCACCCTGACACAAACTCATCCAACCCCCTTTTCAGGTGTCCATGGCTGATCTGTGCTTAGTGCCCCAGGTGGCCAATGCTAAAAGGTAAAGACTTCATCCTCCACCCTTCTTTCTGGTTCCCCCTTAGTTAGGTCTCCCATTTCAGCTACTGAGGTAGCATCCAAGCATACCTTTCCTCCATTGGCCAAGGAACACCCTGGCCTGGACCACAGAGGGTAGAAGAAAACAATGAAATGCCTCTAACTATGCTTCCTGCTGCCCAGGTGACCCTGGGTAGACTGGATCCTTGCTCCTGAGAGGAGGCAGCTTAACTGGCAGATGTGGTATATCTGTTCCTTCCATTGGTCCTTCAATACTGTATAAGTTTACACCACCCATGGAAGGTATCATGCCTCAAAGTAGGGCTATTGAAATGCATGGCAGGTTCCCTCCTCTAAGAATCTTATGACATGAAGAGATACCATCTATAATGCTTGGCACTGGGCTTCACACATGGCAGTTAAAAAAGGAGGAATAGCCAGGTACAGGTGGCTCACGCCTGTAATCCTAGCTACTCAGGAGGCTGAGATCTGAGGATCGTGGTTCAAAGCCAGCCCAAGCAGGAAAGTCCATGAGACTATCTCCAATAAACCACTAGAAAACCCAAGTGGCACTGTGGCTCAAGTGGTAGAGCGCTCGCCTTGAACTGAAGAGCGCAGGGACGGCGCCCAAGCCAAGTTCAAACCCCACGACCAACAAAAAAAAAAAAAAAAAAGAGTAGTAGGTAACTCTCCAAATGATACTGCACTACATCTACCCATTCCCAGAGAGCTACTTCTGAATGAGGCTCCTTCCTTATCCTTCCCTAGCCAGCCCCTAAACACTGTCTGGTCACTGCCTCTCTGTTACCCTTACTACCCACAGGGAAGTCTCTCTCTTTCCCTAAAACCTTGGCTTAAAAGGTACTTCTCTGCCATAGGTTCAATGTGGACCTCACTCCCTACCCTACCATCAACCATATCAACAAGACACTGCTGGCTTTGGAGGCCTTCCAAGTGTCTCACCCCTCTCGGCAGCCGGACACACCTACCGAACTGAGGGCCTAGCTCCCACCCTCTGCCCCACTGATAAAGGGATAGAGAGTGGCTCATGACAGATACTGGGTGGGCTGAACAGGTCTGGAAACCAGTGAGTCCTAACTGGGGAGACAGGAGACTTGAAGTCTAACTCTGGATCTGCTTTCTCCCTGAACTACATCTTCCCTTAGTACTCTCATCAGTTGCATGTCAGGAAGAGGGTGGGCAGAAATGTTAGTTATGTACATCACAGCAAAGAACGTGAAAATGATGTGAGAACATCATTAGATTACAATGCCTGGCAGAATTGACCAAAGTACCTTAAGAGACCTTGCCCTCTTCTTACTGAATCTGACTCCAGAAAATGTTTCACACTAGAATTTGGTCTGAAGCTGAAAGTCAGACCTCCAGCTTGTTATTATTTAGCTAGGTTTCAGAAGATAATCCTTCCCTTCCAGCTGGGATTTGTAGCTGGAATCCTCATGTCAGGACTCAGTAGAGAAAGTCATTCAGCAACTTGTCCATCTTATAGCAGGCCTGGCTACTAGACAGAAATAACTCTGAAGCCTGCCTGAGAAAATCAGAAGGATCCAGGAAGGAAACAGAAAGCAGGAAAGAAGGCATCCACTGACTAGCTGAGATCCTAGGACTAGGAATAGTACTGTTTGTTGCTAAGTTTTCCCCTCTAACATTCAAGCAAGTTGGCCCTCTCAACCCAGGCCTTTATTTTCAGGGACAGCATTCTCTCTATCAGTCCCAATATTGGACACTTTGGATAAATCTAGTCATGAATAATTATACTTCCCCCCATAGGTATTTTGAACACTTATTGAACAACAGACAATGATTTATAATGTATTACTCTGAGGTAGGGAGGGGAAGAAGGGTAGGGGTCAAACCTTCATGCTTGGCAGTGCTCAAGCAGAGCCCAAGCCATCCCTTTGTTGTGGGGAGATTGAGTTAGCTTCTGGGGGTGAAATAAAATGTTATATGACCCACACTGAGATTTCATTTCTTCCTTATACAGTCTGTGTACCTCATTCAACTAGAAGCCATTTTTTTCAGACCAATTCCAGGGCACCTAGTTCTCCCTCCTTTCCTAGGTTCCTTAGTATCCTCACCTCTCCTTTAGGACCTAGATTCCAAATGGGCTACTCTTTTTTTTCCAAAGGCAGAAAAAAGCTGAGGGTAAATGAGATAACCATATGAACTCTTTTCCTAAATTACTCCAGGTGCAGATAAGGTTCACTTGGTCTCTTTAGAGGGAGCGTTTACTTGGTAAAAGACTAATCTTCCCTGTAAGCAGGAGTAATCAACTTTTGATTTAGATATCTGAAATTAAAGGTGATTAGAACTCCTGTGGATTTTCTTTTCTTTTGGTCAGTCATGGGGCTTGAATTCTGGGCCTGGACACTGTCCCTCAGCTCTTCAGCTCAAGGCTAGCATTCTACCACTTGAGCCACACCGCCACTTCCGGCTTTTTCTGCTTATGTGGTGCTGAGGAATCAAACCCAGGGCCTCATGCATGCAAGGCAAGCACTCTACCACTGAGCCAACTTCCCAGCCCTCCTGTGGATTTTTAAATGGAGAGTGGACTCAGAGGAAAGGAAGAGACACTTCTCATATGCACATATGATTCTCATACTAACCAGCCTTCTTGGGCCTCAAGAGATGGTGAAAACAGAGAGGAGCAGCAGGCCAGGCTCAGGGACTGGGCTGGGTTTGGTTACATGGGCACTGCTGGGATTAAAATAGTGCCTTTATGGAAGACAGAAGCTGCAAAGGCAGAGGTGCGGGGCAGGGGAAGAGTGAGGTGAGAGTGACTGAGTTTACCTCTATGAGGCAGTGACAGGCCCAGGGCTTACCTCAGAGGACCAGGGTCACAGCTCCAGCCACCAATGGGCCTCTCCCAGTCGTTGGCTTGGCAACTTGGCAGCAGCTTGCTTTTGAGGAAGTGGGGAAGTGAGCATCTGGCCAGCCCTCACCACGGAGGGCATGGACGGGGACCTGGACCTGGACCTGGACCTGGACCCGGAGATGATGCAGAAGTTCAGCTGCCTGGGCACCACCGACAAGGACATGCTCATATCTTTAGTTCCAGTGGCTGCTCAGTTTCCAGCTCAACCTGGCCGCCTTCGCCTTCTTCCTGGACATGACCAACTAGAACTTACTGACTCCTATTATGACTTTGAGAGCCCAAACATCAGCGAGCCCTCTATGTCCTTCGTTGAAGATGTCACCATAGGAGAAGGAGAGTCAATACCTCCTGATACTCGATTTATAAAAACATGGCGAATCCAGAATTCTGGGGCAGAAGCCTGGCCTCCAGGAGTTTGTCTTAAATATGCTGGGGAAACTAATTTGGACATGTGAACATGGTGATGGTGAGATTGCTACAGCCCTAGCAGAGCAGGAATGTATCAGGGGCAGTGGTGGATGTGCACCACCACAGGACTCTACTATTGAGATGTCATCTAGGTGATTCTCAGTGTGGAGGAGGGTGGACTTTTAGGAGTACCATAGCAGCTGTCATCTTTTGAAAAGGAATTCAACACACAGCCACATTGCAAAGTAGAAGGAAATTTCAACCAGTTTGCCTCTCTCCAAGAGAACCGACAATCAGATGAAAACAACCTAGAAGACCCTGGGGGTTCCGGGTTCGACGCAATCAGCAAAAGCACATGGGCTCCTTTTCCTGACCAAACCGAGCAAAATCAGAATACTCTCACAGAACTCTGTAAATCTGTTCCCCAGCAGTCATGCAAGCAACTTATCAATTGGGACTTATAGTAAGGGGCTCCACAGGCCTTACCCTTTGGCCAAGCTTAAATGGTGTCATCAAGAAGAAAAATTAACAAAAGACAAAAGTCCTGACTCCGGGGGGAAGGCAAGGCAAGGGGTTTCTCTGGATTATAGACCACATCACACAAATCCCTGGCTCTGATCATCCCCTATCCTGGAAGAATAGGAAAAAGCAGAACAGACTCAGTATGCATGTGTAAATGCTGGATCTCAGGAGTGGTACTAAAACTACCAAGAAGAAATCCATGAAGCCCTGCCCCCCTCCCCAAAAAAAGTGCCTTTATGAGCCCTGTTCAGGGCTCAAGTGCCTTTCTCTTCCCAGGAAACAAAAGTACAAGAGACTTCCAGGAACTGAGAAGTGGGTAAAATCTACTTCTAGAACAAGGAACAAACACATAAGAAAACCTGAGACCATTTCATCTTCCCTGAATGATTCCAGAGTACTAAGAATAGTGAGGTGACCTGGGATCATTCCTAGAAAACCATCCAGTGGCTTCAATCCCAGCTAGCCATGGACTACCTTTCCCATTCATTCTGCCAACGTACAGTAGTTCATGGGAGCCATGAGGCATGCATGGGGTTATCTGAAATACAGACATGGCCCCCTGCTCTGAGTTTTTGTCCCTCCATGTACTCCCCAAATATTAACTGGTCAGCTTTAAATCTACCACCCAAATCTGTATAACTTGCTTATCTGCCCATCTGTTCAAAATGGCTTTTAGGAGTTCCATATTTCAATTTAGGTCTCTTGAAGTACCTAGTATTAACCTTGCTGGACACTGTCCTAGTTACTCAAGAGGCTGAGATCTGAGGATCATGGTTTGAAGCCAGCCTGGGCAGAAATGACCCCATGAGACTTTAATCCCCAGTTAACCACAGAAATGGAGCTGTGGCTCAAAGTCGTAGAGTACTAGACTTGAGCAAAAGAGCTTAAGAGGGGCTGGGAAGGTGGCTCAGTGGTACAGTGCTTGCCTTGCATGCATGAGGCCCCTGGGTTCAAATTCCTCAGCACCACATAAGCAGAAAAATCCAGAAGTGGTGTTGTGGCTCAAGTGGTAGAGCACTAGCCTTGAGCTGAAGAGCTGAGGGACAGCCCAGGCTGAATTCAGGCCCATGACTGACCACCCCCCCAAAAAAAATTATCCTTAAACAGGGCTTTTTCAGACATTCTAAACCTGGTCGCCAAAACATAGAGGTGTTACTGATTCCAAATCAAAATAGTGTAAGAAACAGCATCCCATATTTAACGCACAAGACTCATTTTACATAGTTGTCACATTGTCCATGTTCTATAGTTCAATAGGAACTACAGAACTGTAGTTTTCTGATGTGTCCAATGTAAGGACAGTAGGGAACAAATGCTGTGGCTCTCCTTCTTGGTTCACTGTGAAAGCAGCAGAGATCCTTAGAGTCCATGATATTTCTGGCAGGAAACCAGGAGGATATATGGCAGAGGGTGGGTGAGTTATCATATGGAATTTCCTCACATGGTTATAGAAGCAAAGAAGTTCCATGTTCTACCACTTGCAATCTGGAAACTTGGAAGCCAAGGGCCTAATAACTAACTATAGGCATCACTGATGGAAATCTAAGGCCAGAGGAAACAAGCAGTGTGAAGCCATAAGGTAAGAAATCAAAGAGTAAATTCTTTCTTCTTCCACCTTCCTCAGTCCCTCAATAAACTGGATGATGCCCACCCACAATGGGGAGTACCATCTGAGTCCACCCATTCAAATACTAATCTCACCGAGGAAATACCCCAAAACACAGGATTTTCTTTTCTAAGGAAAATACCACCACTAAGAGGCAAACTTCTTAGATTAAGTAGATGATTATACATGTTGATAAATACTCTCTCCCAACCAGTAAACATAACTTACTTAGTTCTTGATTCCAAGGTCACAGGCACCATTGTATTTTGGGAGAATATTCAGATTAACTGCTGAGTTTAAACCAATACTGCATAGCTTCAAGAACATCAAGAATGCTAGTAACTGTAATTATCAAGCTGTCTTATGTAATCTTGAACTATGGCATAGACAGTGATATGACAGATATGAATGGTTTTAAAGTTAAAGAGCTTAATTCTATTATATATTAACAGTGACATTATTTACAAGACTCTCAAGCATGATTTATTAAAGATTGCTATGTAATCCACCTGGGCTTTTTTTATTGTGTGGTATACTTTAATCACCAGATTATGTCCATTTATCTCATAATTATTTGAGATCCCATCTTTGTACTTTAGCTTCTAAAATATATTGCAAAGGAAAATAGAGAATGACCTACAGGTTTATCTTGGAGTCCTAAATATCACAGAACAGGATATTTAAATGGCACTCCTCCCTGCTCAGATGCAATTACTTCTGTAAGGGACCCAAGGTTGTGAAGAGGTAATGTGTTAACAAAAAACAAAAACAAAATCTTGTTCCGCCTACTAATCTTAAAACAATGTTCCACTTATTAATCATCCCTATGAACCAGAGTGGGGAATATCAGCTCTTGGGATTATTTAATATATCACAGACACATAGGCTCCTTATATTCATCTGCCTGAACTGACCATTCTATTACTCCTGTGAATAATACTGTAAAGATCTAAATGCTAGCCGGGTGCTGGTGGCTCACACCTGTAATCCTAGCTATTCAGGAGCCTGTAATCCTAGCTATTCAGGAGGCTGAGATCTGAGGATCATGGTTCAAAGCCAGCCTGGGCAGGAAAGTCCATGAAACTCTTATCTCCAATTAACCACCAGAAACTGAGAAGTGGTGCTGTGGCTCAAGTGATAGAGCACTTGCTTTGAACTGAAGAGCTGAGGGAAGCACCCAGGTCCAGAGTTCAAATCTCACCACTGACAAAGAAAAAATGATCTAAATGCTGTTGGCTGAAAAAAAACCCACAAAACTACTGCTTGAATTCCAAATCTGGCTCCTGGTTCTTAATACTCTGCTATGAATTTAAATTCAGATGAAAGATCTATTATTAATCCTATACTCATTTTTTATTTTTTATAATCTATGTTTATAGATTATAACGTATCTATATAGAGATGTATATATATATATATAGATGTATAACACATCTATATTTATAGATTATAACACATGTATTCATAGAACACCTTTCTTCAGATAAAAAGGAGAAGATGAGAGACAATTTTAAAGTGCAAATCAGGTTCATTAAGATACTCACGTTTCAGGTGCACAGTGAAAAAGTTTATTATGACATTTCAAAACCCAGAAGAGAAGACAATGCACAAAAGCATCACAAAACTGTTACATAATATAAAAACACAAGAACTGAGCTACTCAAAGAATTATAGCTCAGGATAATCAGTGTATCACAGCAACACATTCAGTGCCACAGGGTAAGAAAATAGGATATTTTAAAGAAAAACCACTCAGCAGGACATACAAAGTTAACAACTTGGTACAAAGTTCTTAACGTGGAAATCAGTATTGATAGCATTTTTTATGAAGGGTGAGATCTTAAAACAAGTTGATTATAATAAATGATCTTAGGACTTACAATTTTAAAAAAAGATAAAATTGATATAGTTTCCCTTCCAGACTCCTTTGATAATGTTGGTATCAGTGTTTGATCTAGAACAATAAAGAAATAATGTCTTCATGTTGCTAGTTGCTTACATATTTACTAGGAACTTTTCAATCAATTCAGAGATAACTGAGTGTGTGGCCCTTCTGGAATAGAAGCTAAATGGCAGAATGTGATTTAGGAACTCTAAGACCTCTTTGTATTCCCATTATCCTTACCCTCTGCTTTTTTACAATCCATTACTCTGGTTACAAAGCAATTGTAAATGCTTTTTCAAAATTATTAAACATTTCCCATTATTATTAAGGGAAAATGAGTATACCATGGGATTACTTTCTCTACATCATACTTGTTCTATAAAGTAGCTAAATAGAAATAACTCTGACTTTTTACATGAAAGTTAATTCACTTATGGGATACTAATTTTAGAAAGGTAAACAAATTGTGTGAAACTTCTTACTAAGATGTACAGTTCAGGACATAAGCGAAGGAACTAAGAGAATGCTTTCCAAATTCCTGGACTGAACCTAAGAACAGTAACAACAAGAGGACATTTCAACTAGACATTTCAACCCTGAGTGATAAGGAGTTTAAGAAGAGTCTTAAACTGACAATGAATTAATTGAAGGCCCTTCAGTAATACTATAGTAATATTTCAATCCCAAACTTTAGAATTGTTCATGATCCTATAGCAGAACTTTAGAAAATACACTTGGTCCCTGAAAGTCATTTGATATATCTATATATTATTTTACCCACAGAAAATCCCAAACTACCTGCATAAAACTACAAAATTTCACAAAATAGTCTATCTTTAGTTTTCTAGGGCAACTTTTCATTCTGTCTTATAATGAGGAAGAGATAGTGACCTTTTCAGTTATTCACATGCCTGGGGCCTAGAAAGAAAATCAAGGTATAGATAATACAAACCAGATCATGAATTCAAACTAGGGACCTTGACTACAAAAATTTCAAAGCCAGTTTGTCTCTGAAGTTAGTAGATGAGGAATGACTGTTGGTCAATGAGGCATATTATCTGGACCATGCAGGACTTTAGACCACTAACTGTTTGCTCAGTTTCAAGTCAAGGGATTCAAACAGAAGAGACTGTATAGCTTCCTTGGTTCAAGCAAACAATCTCACACCTCAAAAAGAGTCTGTGATATCATATAGGAATGTGTACAAGTGCTATGTAGGCAAGAATGCAAAGAGACGCCAGTGACTGTCACCCCATACACACAAGAGTCAAAGCTGTTTGTGCCTAAATGTCTCTTCTCATTTTCCAAAACAGGCCACTAGGAACAAATGGTACTGGGATCATTGGAATGCACATATATATCTAGCTTGTGACTGGTTTTCAATACTTAACTCTCTACTTATTTCCCAAAAAGATAGGAGTGATGGCTGCCTGAGCACAACCAAACACACAATGAAGACAATGGCTTGCTCTCTGAACAGCATACACTTTAACAAGCTGCCCCTCACAATAGCAACAATGTGAAATCACCTTCCTACAGAGACTCACTTCCCAACTCCTTGCAACTGGCCAGACTATCACTCTTTCCTCTTCCTACAATTGGGTTTCTAGCATCCTACAATTTGGGCCATATGAAAAGAAACTAGTTCAAAGGATCATGTGGATTTTTTAGCCTCAAAAGGAATTGTAAATGGAAGCTTTAGTAGGGAGAAAAAACTGTGTGGTTTCTGGATATATGCTGCTGTGTTGTGATTAAAAATTGCTGGACGCAGTTGGCCTAAGTGGGACATGTGTGTTACCCAAACATGCTCTGTGCTCTTATCATTTTAGGCTCTTCTATGATGCTGGTCAAAGTGAGCCTGTTTCATTCCCTTCATTTCATAGTGAAAGCCAACTATGGAGTCTCAGTACTACAACTGGAACTGATTCCTTTGGTCTCTTTCTGATCATGCTTTTTCATAACATTAGAAAGTCCCAAAGAACATATTAAATCAATCCTTAGGTCAAGATTACACTTAGCTGATACTATTGGAAAGGTCAAAAGTGGACCTGAGAATTGTCCAATAAGCACAAGGAGAAATGGTAAGGCTCTGGCTTAAAGAACAATCTCAATGAACAAAATGCAAACTAAAGTACTAAATGAAGGCAGGATGGAAGCAAAATTCCAAGATCTATCCCATGGCTTTCCTTTCCTTCCACTTCTGTTTTCAATCTTTGCCATCCATTTAAAAGGCAGTTCTGAAGCAGCACAAAGCTAACTCATGTCCTTCCCTCTTCCAAAACAAATCTTTTAAGGTAAATACTAAGGTCACTCATCTCCATACTTTTAACTAAAGACTCTGAGGTTAATAGAACATTTTTCAGAGAAGCAGTCTTCAAAATTAAATATGAACAGAGGCTTTAGTGCTTGAGTTCCTCCTAAGGACTGGGTGGAGCGCATCAAAACCAAAATTTATATATTATAAATTTCAGTAACCCTAAGAATTCCCTTTGCCAGAAACATTTATTCATTTTTGTCTCTATCTGTTCATGAGGTGCTCCCAAATGTTCACCATTTAAAAAACAAAACAAAACCGGATTTAGTCCCTCCTATGTCTCTTAGGTTAAAAAGTTTTAAAGTGCATGAATCAATTTCTTAGAAAAAAAATAAGAAACTAATTTCAAGTTGCTGTCTATCTCTATGATAAAGCACATGTTATTCTGAGGATAGAGTCTGAATTACAGAGTCCTGAGGACATGTCATAAAGTGACAGATTAGAATGAAGTCTTTCCAGAGCAGCTTTATAATTAATGCTCACACAGCCATGAAGTTTAGAGAGGATAATAGCAGAGATCAAAGACGATAGTGGGGAATACAGCATGGTCTCCAAAGATGGAGACCAAGGACCATTTTGTGTGAAGGCCACCTCCTGGGTAACCCATGTTGAATAAATGGTTTAAAAAAAAAGAAAAGAAAACGTCAGGGGCTCTTGACATAGGAGATCCCTTGTTTTGCAGGAAACATTCTCGACAAGGCTAGAATTACCTTTGTTTCATAACATATAGTTTACAACTTTAAAATCTATATGCTAATTTTTCTAGAAAACTTTAACACTTTAAATATGTCTTATCTAAAAGCCCTCATCTCTCAAAAAATACCAAAACAAAAAGAATTAAAGAAATTTAATAACTAGCCAATCTATGTAAAGAATTCCAATCTTGCTAGGTGCCAGTGGCTCACACCTGTAATCCTGACTACTCAGGAGGCTAAGATCTGAGAATCGCCGTTCAAAACCAGCCTGGGCAGGAATGTCCATGAGTCTCTTATCTCCAATTAACAACCAGAAAACCAGAAGTGGTGCTGTGGCTCAAGTGGTAGAGCACTAGCCTTGAGTTGAAGAGCTAAGGGACAGCACCCAGGCCCAGAAGAATTCAAGGCCCATGACTGACAAAAAAAAAAAAAAAGAATTCCAAGCTCTGTCCTACCAAGAACAACTTCCAAGTAATGGTTAATATTTATTTGTGCTCCAGAGAACAGGATGAGGATGAAGAGAAATCATTTTCACTTCATTGGTTCTATAAACTTGAACAGGGAGGGACTGACAGCAAGTAGTATTTTGTTCTGTAAGTTCAATTATTTCAGCAACTTAATATGAGAACAGTGAACCCATCACACAGGATTTTCTTTTTAGCTACATTGTACTAACAGAACAAAGATACTCCATTGAAGAAGAAAAAAATAAATAAAATTCCACAGCCAGGACTTAAAAGAGTGACCAGATAGTAACAGACTGTTGGAAACAAGTCCCTCAGGCTTCCCTGATACTACACAACTAAGATTCTAAAAGATAAATGAGGAGAATCTCACTGCAGAAATCAAAAGTGAATCATATGTTATCCCCTGGGAGCTTGCTTTGTATGGCCTGCCAACTCCATTTAGAGAGGCAATCAGAAGTCAATAACAAATAGGAAACAAGCAAGTCTTTTGCTGACTGGAAAATAGCTCAGTAGAAAATTATTATACAAAGGTTACACTTAGCTAAGGCATGATCCAACTTCATTGACAAAGGAGTGGTCACTCAGCTATCTGATGGTATAAAGCACTGAAGGTTTGCTTTTCACTGCCCAAGTAGACTAGAACAATTTCTTATAAAGTGCTAAGTTTTGACCAGTGTACCCTCTACCAAACACATTTACAATGATAAAACATTGGAGGACAGATGTTGCTCAGAGACTGGGAGGCTGTAGAGCAGACACGTTTGTCCTACTTGGACACTATGCCACTAAGACTGCTGAAGGGTCATCTCATTAGGGAACTCAGTGGACTCCCTGCAGTGCCTATTTAAGGAAGAAGGAGAAGCTGGGTGGAGACATCCACACAATGAAGGAATAAGCCAAACAAGTCATCAGTGGAGGCAAAAACTTCAATAGCCCCAATAGTAACTGGCTAATACCCCTTCCTCAGAGAACAGGGTCCCTCACCACACAAAAATTCCTCATGGGGAGTGCTATGCTGTGCCAAAACTTGGACTAGGATGGAGTTATCCATCTTTGAAGGGGCAGACTCTTTCCAAAATACCACAGGGCTGACATGGTCACTTCCTGAGTCTTCCTACATCATCCTCTTGAACTTCACAGAAGAGGTGACTTCTGTAGCTTAGAGCAGGTGGGATGCCTTCTGAGAAACAGAAACTGTTTCAAGGGCAAAATGAAATGCACTAAACAAACCACATAAATAAAGTAATAAATAAGTCCATTCAATATGCAAAGAGAGTAACAGACTTAACACAGGAATAAGTAACAAGGAGACACAGATGACTGCTAAGGTCCCCATCTCCCTTTCTGCCTGAAGCCCTGGCAGCCACTGGCCCCAGCACCACCTGCACTCCGTGGCCCCCCTGGGCCTAAGGGGGAACAGAGAAAGAAAGGCTGTCAGCAGGGAAATGCAAACTTTGGCCAGGTAAAGAATACTTACAAACAGCAGCAACAGTGAAATTTCATTATTATCTTTCCTAAGAGGGACTTTGAACACCAGAAACTTCAGAAATATAGATGAGGTTGTACTGCACTTGGTTCCAAAGTAAAATTTCTAAATAACACTTCTACTGTAAACAAAACAGGTAGTGGGGAATGTAGGGTATTTGTTTTTTCTTTGTAACTTTCTCTCTCAGACAATATTCTTCCTTCTTTGAGTCTACCAAAAAAGTAGAGGGGAGGGGAAAGGAGGGGAGGGGAGGGGAGGGGAGGAGAGGGAAAAGAAAGAGTAACACTTGACTTTCAAAGAAGGGGATTCTGAGGTCAACTGAGTACCTAATTTCCACCGGTTCTTCAACTGCCTGCACCATGGTAAGGGAAACTAATTCCGGAAACCGGAAGTGATGGAGGCTGTTTTTCTTCCCAAAAGGTCTTAGGTTATATTCATCACCAGTTTAGATTGCATGAGAGTTCTTAATGTATAGCAAAACCACAGACTTGGGGAAGAGAAAAGAGGAGGATTCTAACCACCAAGAATGAGAATATCCCTCCAAGGCAGTGAGGTCTCCCAGCCGTGCTAAAGACCAAGAATACCCAGCAGGCAGGAATATGGCAGTGGTGAGAGGCTGGATAGAGATTTCTCCATCCAAGATATTGGGCTCTTTCATAGACAATGTGCTTTTCCCTCTACTGGCACCTCAAAAGTAGAGGATGGGTGCCACTAAATGCATTAGGCTCTGGAAAGGAGCAAGCAGCAATCTGAATGATAAACTTTGTACCAACACAAATTAGTTTCTACAAGACAATTTCTACCTTCTTTTAAGCTTTTGCCTGACAGATGCCTTCAGAAAGGGATTTTGCTGGAGCCTGAAGCAACAAGATCGTGAGTCAGGGACCACAGAACAGGGGGCACTACACCACCACCTGCAGAAGCCAGAAGGGAAGAAAGCTACACAGACTCGTCACTCAGGCATACCAGGCAGGATGTGAGGCTCAGGAGCCTCACACACTCTCCTCTTGCCTATCCACAAGAGGCATCAGCTGGCAGCCTGCTTCCACCAGCAAACACAGCCTGCCCCTGGGTGAGTGGCCTTCAGCTAGTGTAGTAGACGTGGAAGTAGAGAGTCTTGTTGCGGAGCAGAGAGTACGAGTTGTCAAACTTGAGCAGGTAGATGCCCTCCCCAGGGTAGTCATGGCTGCCAGCCTGCACGTCTCGGTGGCTGTCCCGCCGATACACAGGCATGACCTCCCCGTAGCGACCCCTCAAGGAGCTCCTGGAGCCTCTCTCCACATCTCCCACTGGGACAGGTTCTGCAGGAGCAAAAGGGAAGTATTTGGATACTAGTGCCAGAGACTGCATACAACCTAGCTGAATATGAAAGCCCAGCCTAACCTTCACCTGGTAAACAATATGCCTTTCCATGAGCATGTGGGAATGTCTGCCCATCTTTTTGCTCATCATAGTATATAGGAAATGATACTAACAGTCAGTACTCCAGAGTCCAGGAGTGCTGAAGTCAATATATTACCTCTATTTTTAAAAAGGGGGTGCAAGGGAAGGGGCAACATTGTCTAAAAAGAAACATATTCTTTACCTGATTTACATAACTGTAACCCCTCACCTTTATAATAACAATAAAAATAAATTGTAAAAAAGGGGTGTCCCACTGGGTACTAGTGGCTCACACCTGTAATCCTAGCTACTTAGAAGGCAGAGATTTTAGGATTGCGATTCAAAGCCAGCCTGAGCAGGAAAGTCTGTGTGACTCTTACCTCTACATAGCCACCAGAAAACCAGAAGTGGTGCTGTGGCTCAAAGTGGTAGAGTGCTAGCTTTGAGTAAAAAAGCTCTGGGACAGCGACCAAGCCCTGAATTTAAGCTCCATGACTGGCAAAGTAAAAAAAGCGGGCAGGGAGGAGTCCCATCTCAAATGCTAATAATATCTCACTGAAAAATAGTAGCTTAGCCTGATAAGCTCCAGAAGTGCCTGAATAATTCCAAGGGAGAAAAGGTATTTACAGGGGAAGATATAAAATCCTTTCATTCAGAGATAAAAGGACTAGCTAACAGAAATAGGAAATACAGATAAACACATCTTACAGAGTGATCCCAACACTTTCTCTAGGCCCTGAAAGCAGCAAACAAGACCTAAGGTTTGAAGAAGTGAAAAGAATGATCCTAAGATCATAAGAAAAGCAAGTAATAAGGCTAACCTATTTTTAGATTACCTACAAAAATGCCTTAAAACCACACTGCACAGTCAGTACAAATAACTACAGGAATGAAGCAAAGAGATCACTTTTTTTTTCTGGTTGGTCCTGGGGCTTGAACTCAGGGCCTGGGTACTGTCCCTGAGCCTTTGTGCTCAAGGCTAGCACTCCACTTCTGGCTTTTGTGGTCAATTGGAGATAAAGAGTCTCATGGACTTTCTTGCCCAGGCTGGCTTTGAACCACTGTGATCCTCATATCTCAGCTTCTTTAGTAGCTAGAATTACAGGCGTGAGCCACAAGCTCTTGGCTAGAAACTACTATTAAAACTGCTCTGTGCATGAAATAAAGAAGGAAGGAGAATGGGTACAATTAGCAAATTATAATCATCCAGTTTTGTTTTAGGCCAAGAATAAACATCCCCAAACAGAGAAATATAGAATAATCTCAGGTCTGGATGTGATCTGGAAAACCCCTACTTACCCTCTCTCTGTTCCTGCACCAAGCCTATCCCATAGAGAGTCTGTGAAACAATTAACTTCTGATTAAAGGAAGGATACTTTCAATTAAGGCATTATCAACCCTCTTTGAGGGCTGACTTTCAGTTCTTCACATGCATTCTGTACAACCCAGGAAGTGATCACTAACAATTAGATTGAGCCAGAAAAGAAAACTGCAAGGATGTTAAAATTAAATTTACCTTCAATTTCTTCCTCTTCCTCATCTTCTTCATCCTCATCCTCACTGGAATCACTGACCTGCACAGTTATATCAGTGCTAGTGACAGGGGTCCAGTCAAAATAAACTCCAAAGCCAATGTCATAGTCATCAGTTGCAAATTCCCAGCAGACACGCTTCCCCTTTGGGTGAGTAGGTACCCGGATGGTCACTACCTCACCACGCTTCACCACCAGACGGTTGTTTTTCTCTTTACCCAGCTTGCTTTTGAATTCCTTCACCTTGGCAAGGGTCCAGATGCATGGAGGAGCCATCAGAGGTGGGCAGGCTGAAATGAGAGACATCTTACAATTGAGAGACTACAAGGAAATACTCCCCTAGGTGGCATTTTGCTTAGGAAAATTGGCGTGGTCAAAGACATTCTTTCTTCTGGCTTCTCTCATTTTGTTTCCTTAACTCATTTTTCTTTCTTACCATCTGTCTGTGTTCCTTTAAGTATTTACTGGAAACCAACAGCAGCAACAAAGAACCCTCCTTTTTAACACTTCAAAAGGTCTCACCTTTTCTATGATCACCCAGAAGATCTGCAGATTCCAAATCAGCTGAGAGAACATCTATAGCTCCTGTATGCTCAGACTGGATCATAATGATGTCTCCAGATCTTGGTGGAACATGGTATCTGGCCATCTGCACAACAGAACTCAGGTTAAAGGTTAGATGAGAATGGCAGATTCCAACAAAACTCTTTCCTGATGAAGGCTGCCCTATTCTGCCCTGATTTAATGTGAGATTCCACATTATGCCTTCTAAGTACAAGTAGTTAATAAATTTTATGTTTTAATGTTACCAGAGAATATTTAAAATGAAAAAAAAAATAGCAGGTGTGTCAGTACTGGGGCTTGAACTCAAGGCCTCAGTGCTGTCCCTGACCTTTTTGCTGAAGGTTAGTTCTACTACTTGAGACAGGGTTTTACCTTTGGCTTTGTTTTGTTTGTGGTTAATCAGAAGTAAAAGTCTCACGGACCTTCCTGCAGGGGCTGGCTTTGAACCATGATCCTCAGATCTCAGCCTCTTGAGTAGCTAGGATTACAGGCATGAGCCACCAGCACCTGGCTCATATTCTTTCTTCTCTCTTACAATTTTATAAAAGTTACATAATATTTTTTAAAATTCTAACCCCTTTGCAAAATCCTTTTCCCCAATCATCTTCTCAGCTTCCAACAATGCTTCTGACCAAGCCTCAGTCTCATCTCAGCACCCCCAGTGGCTCCTCACTTGGAGTTCATTTGACCCCTACTCTGTCACACAGCCTCCTGCTACATGAGTTTCTTCTACTATATCTAGGGTTACTTCCCAGCCAAGGTTACTTCTACATCCCCGTCAGTAAGCTCCCACTGAAGAGAGTACCTAATTTCAAGTTCTCTTCCCTCTCTCTCACCTATACCTTGAGGTACAGGGTATCATCACACCCTCTGTATCACTAATAGTGTTCTATTAATGACTGCAATTTCCTCTTAACACCAGCCTCAGAATTCTCTCTTTTTTTTTTTTTTTTTTTGGGGGGGGTGGTCTGGTCGTGGGGCCTGAACTCTGGGCCTGGGCACTGTCCCTCAGCTCTTCAGCTCAAGGCTAGCGCTCTACCACTTGAGCCACAGTGCCACTTCCGGCTTTTTTTTTTCTTTTTTGCTTATGTGGTGCTGGGGAATCGAACCCAGGGCCTCATGCATGCAAGGCAAGTGCTCTACCACTGAGCCACCTTCCCAGCCCCCAGGTTCAGAATTTCTATCTGCAAGTATATTTGCTGCCAGGTACAGAAGAATATAAATTATTTGCATGGAAGTATAATCAAAGACCTTACTAATCATGGAGCAGCCTGCGATCAACCTACAACCAACCTACAATTTAGATTGTGCTCCTTGTTTCATGTTATATCTATATTTCTTGTCCCTTCTCCAGATGGTAGGCAACTGAACAAGAAATCTATGCCTAATGCTACAGGGAGAGCACAGCAGTGAGTCAGCAATCCAGTTCAAAGCTGGAATTTATTTGTGAGAAATTATAGGTCAAGTGTGTAATGTTCCCACTCTATACTCTCACAATATCTGTTTCAGAAGAGCACGTAAGCCCTCCATTTCTTATCTGCAGTGCTAAGTGAAGTGAATCAGACTTTGTCTAGAATGCTTAAAGGAATTCTTCCTTTTTCAAAAGGCTAAACAATGGTTTTAGCTTCCAGTTAATTTATATGAGTAGTCTTACTAAGGTAATTAACAGCTCATAGCCTCAATTTCCTTATTTGTTAAGTGGGAACATAGCGGTATTTGTTTCAACCAGGTGGTTCCTAGAAATAAATGAAATGTTACAGGCAAAATGTTTACAAATTATAAAGCCTTAGACAAAAGTTACTATAATGACATAGTGCCAGTGGGTATTATAACACCTGTGCCAATTGTTATAATATTTACACTAATAATAATCCAAGGAATTCCTACATTCCATACCTGTGATGGCAAGGGGCCACTACTAACCAACATCACCTCTTTGGAATCTTTACCTTAAATACTAAATAAACCTATCACAGGAAAAGGAGGTTAAAACACAATCCAATGATTTAAGACTCGTACAGCAAGAGGACTTTAGATAAATGTGAACATTCCTCCCATTTCACTTTCCCTAAAGGGAACAAAGAGAGTTCTGGGAGCCACTGTCTGTCTAATCCATCCATTATGTGCCAAAATACTGGTGCCACAAGGTCCTTCTCTTTATTTTTTATTGAACTCAGGGCCTTCTCCTTACTAAGCAACAACTCTACCATGCAAGCCCTAGTCCTACTCTTTTTTTTTTTGTCAGTCGTGGGGCTTGACCTCTGGGCCTGAGTGCTGTGTCCCTCAGCTCTTCAGCTTAAGGCTAGTGCTCTACCACTTGAGCTACAACGTCACTTCCAGTTTTCTGGTGGTTTATTGGAGATGAGTCTCACGGACTTTCCTGCCCAGGCTGGCTTTGAATCACGATCCTCAGATCTCAGCCTCCTGAGTAGCTAGGATTACAGGCCACTGGCGCCCAGCTAGTCCTGCTCTTTTTATGAGGGTCAAAATACACTCCTTACCTCACTGAGGATCCGGGCCTGGTCTTTTGGCAGCAACTCCTGTTCCACTAAAGCCCGAGCCTCCAAGGTACGAGCAGCTTTCTGCAGATCTTCAGTGACATGCTTGCTCACTGGAGATACCATCTGTGGCCTCTCAGAAGAAGAAAAGTAGTCAATTTTAAGGGCTCTTTGAAAAGTTACAATCAACCTGGAGAAACTCTGAAATAAAACAATATTAAAAGGACACCCAACCCCTACCTCTACATTCTGCCTTCCCTGGCATTTAGGTTTGTATGACTTTAGCTGACCATTGCCCAGGGCTGAACCAGCCCACAAGAAGCAGTGACCATATATAGGCATATAGAATGACAAAGTCAGGTTCCAGCCCCTGAGAACCATGGTGAGCACAAAGCTCAGTCATTTGAGATGAGCTCTAGGTCGTGTCTTCTCTGTTATTTCTTTTACTTATTTTAATTCACAAAAAAACTGAACGTATGTATGTTGTATAATGTTTCTGATATATGTAGATGCTATGGAATGGTCAAAAGAGGCTAGTTAACATATCTATCACCTCACATACTTATTTTTTGTGTTGTGAGAGTATTTAGTACTGGGCTTTAAATTTTGGGTTTTACACTTGCCAGACAAGCACTGGTCCAACCTGAAACACATTCCCAGCCCCTTCAATTTCTTCTTAGTAATTTTTTGTTGTTGTTGTTGTTGGTCATGGGGCTCGAAATCTGGGCCTGGGCGCTGTCCCTCAACTCTTCAGTCCAAGGCTAGTGCTCTACCACTTGAGCCACAGCGCCACTTCCGGTTTCTGGTGGTTAATTGGAGGTAAGAGTTTCACAGACATTTTTGCCCAGGCTGGCTTTGAATCAAGATCCTCAGATCTCAGCCTCCTGAGTAGCTAGCATTACAGGCGTGAGCCACCGGTGCATGGCTTATTCTTAGTAATTTTTAAGTGTAAAATTATTAACTCTAGTCATCATGTCAAGCAAAGATCTCATTGAAACCTTGTATCCTCTGACCAGCATCTCCCTATGTGGTAGATGCTCTTTCCCCACTCTTTGGTAGCTACATCCTCTCTCTACAGTTTTTACTTTATTCCTCCCGCTGGTCATTACTCCTATAGAATTCAATAAAAGAAGAGCTGGACTTCCCAGGTGGTTCTATACATAAAACCACTGGATAGAAGGAAAAAGAGGATACTTACTTAAGCTCAGATTGATCACCAAACTAAAAGAAGTGCCAACTGATTAGCCAGGCAATCTCTCCTAGAGAGGTAAAGTCTTTCTGCAGCTCTATTCCATATCCTACCTTAGTTTACTACCAGAGAATGACTGCTTCTCTCTCCCATCCCCCTTTCTCCCTTCTTCCCTCCCTTTCCATCTTTCCTTCTTTCTGAAGTACTAAGGTTTGAACTCTGAGCCGCATGCTTGCTAAGCAGGCATCCTACCATTTAAGCCATGCCTCCAAACCCCAAACCCTCCTCCTCCCCTACCTTTTTGTGTTAGCTGATTTCTGGATAGTTTTAAGTTTTTGCCAGTGACTAGTCCTGGACCCTGATCTTCCTAACCTACGCCTCCCTTCTAGTATGGGATTACAGTCACCTACTACCACATTTAGCTTGTTGGTTGAAATGGAAATCTTGCTACCTCTTGCCAGGGCTGGCCTCAAACTGCAATTTTCACAAGTAGCTGCCTCCCATGCAGCTGGAATTAGTTATGTTTCATTACAATTACAACTAGCAACTTAAATTTCCTTTTAAGCACATTAATCAGCTATCCCAATGGCTTAAACACACAATTGTGAATAGTTAATTTTGAAGAGGAAAAGAATGATTTATGTTCCCATTTCCTCTGACTTCAGAAAGATTAGAAAATAAGAGCCAGCACTGTGGGACTATACTACTGGTCTTTTGGAAATCTGTTGCCCTGAAAAGGTGCCTTGGTTTTTGTTTTGTTTTGTTTCTTGTCAGTCATGGGTCTTGAACTCAGGGCTTGGGCAGAGTCCCTGAGCTTTTTTGCTCAAGGCTAGCACTCTACCACTTTGAACCACAGCTGTACTACCGGTTTTTGGCTGGTTAATTGGAGGGAAGACTCACAGGGACTTTATTGCCCCAGCTAGCTTCAAATCTCAATCCTCAGATCTCAGCCTCCTGAGTAGGTAGCATTTATAGGCATGAGCCACAGGCACCCAGCTGTTTGTGTTGTTATGGTTGGGTCTGAGATGGGGACACTTTCACTCATTGGGGAGCACTCCACCAACTGAGCTATGCCTCCTACCCCATCACTCTTTATGTCCTTGCTTCATTTTCCTTCCCTGCACTTACTCGACTTCCTTTATTTTACTTTCCTGCCTGGCATGTACCATATTTTGTTGATTCCAAGATGCACTCTTGTGTTACAATTTTAACACAACTGAAACATACAACTCTTTAAAATACTGATGATGTCTTAAAACTGGTAGCCTAGAGGCTGGTAAGGTGGCTTAGTGGTACAGTGCTTGCCTTGCATGAATGAGGCCCTGGGTTGCTTCCTTAGCACCACATAAGCAGAAAAAAAAGCTGGAAGTGGCGCTGTGCCTCAAGTGATAGCGCACTAGCTTTGAGCTGAAGCACTAAGGGACAGTGCCAGGCCCAGAGTTCAGGCCCCACGACTGACAAAAAAAAAAAAAAATGGTAGCATAGGCTGACACCACATCCTCCCACAGAAGGCTTACATGTGTTTCTGCCAGTGCTCAGAAATGCTACCAATCTAAGACAATCTGAAATATGGTCAAGGTAAGGGTTTTGTGGTTCATATCCTGGAGCAGGTATCAAGATTTCTTCCCCTTGCACAGTGCCAAATTTGACACATTCATGTTTTCTTGTGCTCTTCTGTGCGCAGGAATCTTTGGTCTGTTTATCTTTTCACTGAAGGTACAGGCTTTCAGCATCCCAGCTCCATGTGAGAGTACCCTATTACACTCTATCTAGAGAACATTTCCTTTCCTGGTGGTATATCAGATAACAGCACATCTCACAAGTGATGGTAACTCAGGCTCTATGAATAATGTTATACACTCCATTACAGCATTGACTTGGACTGTTTTGTTCATTTGTGACCTGACTGATACATAGAAAAATACCAGCTATACTACAGTAAATGCTCAATAAATACCTGCTAAATAAACAAACACTATATATACAAAAACTGTTTATTAGATTAATAACTTTGAATCATACTATATTATTTATTGAGACAGCTGAGACTATCATGGCTAATTCCAATCAGTTAACTTCACTTACTATATGTGGCATCTAAAACTGGCATCTCCTCTTTGCCTTTGTGAATGCTACTTTGAACAAATATGGTTCTGCTTATAAAAAATTAAACTGAACATGCAATATCCATATAAATTTAATATTCACATCAGCATTTCATGCTCTGGAGAATTAGTGAAGGGCATTTGGGGAAGGAGAAAATGCAAAACATTTGATATCAGTGATAAGTCACGTAAAGGAAAAACCTCTATGTTAATTAAGCTCTCTGTTCTGTGCTGACCTGGAGCAGGAAGGCCAGACTTCCAAATAGAATTTCCCAAAGAACACAAGAAGACATTAAAAAGAAAAAAATCCTTGACATTTCCTTCTGCCCCAGTCACCAATTCTGAATAGGGCATCGAGACCATGGGTTCTATCTGACAATATTATACCAGAAGCTGATCAGCTGGATTACAATATTCCATAGGCCAGTGTTCTCTAAAACATACCCTTCTATAATTATTCCATTAATGATTCAGGGTTTCTTCTCATTCTAGGACTTATCTTTAAGCTATACACTCTGGTATCAATGAAGGCAGATGGATAAGATGGACAGAAAAGAAAAATTGAGAATTGAGGTCATCAGAGTGTAATCGCAAAATAAAAAATGGCCTCCAATTGTGTGTGGGCGTGTAGGGTATTGTAACTATGTAAATACACGTATTTTATGAGCAAAAACCAAACACATTCTCTTGCAAGTCCACCTGTGGGCTATATCAACTATTTTTCACTCTTACACCTGGATTTCAGGGGAAGATAAACCAGGATACTAAATTAGTCTATTTGTTACTATTCTCTGAAGAATAAAAGAAAAATGTATAACTTGAAATATATCGAACATTGCCCCCAAATGTATTTCACAGTTGATTAATAATTTCAGTGTCTTGCCCTTTTACTGCTGCCTACTTCTTCCACTAGTCCCTTTACTGTCAGAAGACAAAACTTCTAGAAGCATTTTATCCAAAGTAGCTGCTTGTCCCTACCTGTAGGGTGAGGAGTGGGGTGATGGATCAGAGTCAGAAGCTAGTGAAGCAGTGACTTTGGTGTTTCCCAGATCTTCATCTGCTAGAAAATCATGGGAGCAAGAAGTCATTAACTGAGTGAGAACACAATCACAATTATCTCAAATCTTTAAAAATATAACCGTTTCAACCAACTTCCTGTTTCTAAAACTATCTTGGGCATGCGTAAACTTTATACATTGAGAGGCCCAGTACAAGAATACTCAAGTTGTCACATCGAAATATACTCACTCATGACCTGCTCATAAAAAGTTAAGTCATATTCTAAAACATGTCACCAAAACATTAGTTCTAATTCAAGACTCATACTTCTCAGAAAACAGATGGTTAAATTATATAGAACACAGAAGGCAGGCTGGAATGTAAAATGAATTTAGTGTCACTTTATCAAATGTTACTTATCCATGCAGATCAATGTATCCATGATCACTTTCCAAATTTAATTCATTATTTTATTCACTTCAGCCAACAATGGTTTATCAAATAACTAGGTATTTTAAAGAAGAGTAAAAATGACACCAATATCTGGTGTTATTGCTGCCATTATGCAGGTAAAGAAACTAAGGCAGCCAGGCACCAGTGGCTCATGCCTTTAATCCTACTCAGGAGGCTGAGATCTGAGGATCATGGTTCTAAGCCAGCCTGGGCAGGAAAGTCCATGAGACTCTTATCTCCAATAAACCACTAGAAAACTGGAAGTGGCACTGTGGCTCAAGTGGTAGAGTGCTTGCCTTGAGCTGAAAAGTGCAAGGCAGCGCCCAAGCCCAGAGTTCAAGCCCCACGACCGATTAAAAAAAAAAAAAGAAAGAAAGAAAGAAACTCAGGCAGAGAAACTAAGGACCTAGGTGGCTGTGCTCTCCCCGTCAGCTGCTGCTTGGCTTTGGTTTTACTGCTACAGCGTTTCCCTGAGTCCTCAGCTAGTACCTTACACTGCCTCTAGTTTAACCCTTTCTAGTTAAGAAACTGAGGCCTCAACCTTACTTCCCAGTACAAAACACATAGTAACAAAGTCAATATCAAATACTGAATGTCAGAAGTTTGGTAGCAACATAAAAGTGAAAAACATAGGCAAATATTTTTTGGCTAGTAATCTAATCTCTGGCTATTCTTGTATGTGAATAAGAAACCTTTTTCTTTTGGTCAATTCATAGTTTCATGGATGTACACCTTATAGCTCATGCCACCTCATTTACTAAGGGTCCACAGTTCCCATCGCTGCCAATCTGCAAAGAGCCCCACTTCACTGAGAGATGTGAATAGAAACTTCTCCCCTAAGTGGAACCTGCTTCCTATAAATTCTGCCCTTTGATCACTCCTTCCCACAATATCCTCTCAAATATTTACAGTTGGTCATTACATTTCCCACAAGTTCCTTTTCTCCAAGCTGTCACCTCCACATCACATGAACTTTGATCACGGTGGCCTCCATATACATGGCCTCTAAACATGCTAGTCTCTACATTACATGGCCTCTGACCACGCTGGCCTCCATATCACATAGCCTTTGGCCCTGACCATGGTGGCTTCCTTTCCTTGCTCCACTTAGCTTGTTCCACCCAAAGTAAGTAAGGAGCTAAAACAAACAGATTCTATGTGTTAGTTCATATGAAGAACACCAACAGCAATCTCTTACTAAGGACACAATATTTTTTTTTCTTTTTGCTTATGTGGTGCTGAGGAATCGAACCCAGGGCCTCATGCTTGCAAGGCAAGCGCTCTACCACTGAGCCACCTTCCTAGCCCTGAGGACACAATATTTCTTGACACTAGGTTTTAATTGAAAAATGAATAAATAAACAGAAGATCTTAGCTGTTCATGGTGGCAATGTCTGTAATCCCAACACTCAGGAAGCTGAAGCAGGAGGATCTTTTTTTTTTTTTTTTTGTGAACATACTGTACAGAGGGGTTACAATTACATGGGCAAGATAATGCGTACATTTCTTATCAAGCATTGCAGCCTCCTCCTTTGTTTACCCTTCAAATCCCTTCCCAGCCTCCCCATCCAATCTTCCCTCCCCCCCCATGGAGGAGGATCTTGAGTTTGCAGCTAGTCTGAACAATGAAGGCCTTTTCTTAAAAAAAAAAAAAAAAAAGCTGAGTCCTGATGGCTCATGTTTATTATAAATATTATAATACTACCTACTCAAGAGGCTGAGATCTTAGGATCAGTTTGAAGCCAGCCAGAACATAATAGTCCTTGAGACTCTTATCTCCAAGTAATCACCAAGTAGAAAGGTGACTCAAGTGATAAGAGTACTAGCCTTGAGAGGGAGGGAGGGGGAGAGAGAGAAAGATGGGGGGGGGGGGCCTGGGATAGCATCTAAGCCCAGAGTTCAAGCCACCGGACTGGCATAATAAATAAAGATAAATAAATAAAGCAAGAAAAATTTTAAATAAATATCTAATATTATGGCCTGTCAGTTTTTAAATTAGAATACCTATGTGGATGTATGCTATACTCATTTCTTTAATGATGGACATCAATGTTACTCCTATTCTATTAATATTACATGTCTTGCTACAATACCTTGAGGATATTGCATACTATTGCTAGGATTTCTTTGGGATGGATTCCCAAAGAAATTTCTAGACCAAACTCTTTTTCTAAGGACTCATACATCATTTCACATTTGCAGCATAAATAAACAATGTTTCCCACAACTTCTACATCAAAGTGGTATTTTCAAAATTTTAGGAAACTGACCGAACTTGATATATGAGGAATGATATCCGAATTTTATTTGTTTCTGCAATACAGGTTTCCACTAAGTTAGGTACAATGGTTTTAAACTCCTGGGCTCAAGCAATCTTTCCCTCTTAGCCTCCAAAGTATCTGAGACTACATGTGCATGCCACCATGCCCAGTTTGATATCTTCATTTTTTTTTATTGTGAAAATACTGTACAGAGGGGTTACAATTACATGGGCAAGATAATGAGTACATTTCTTATCAAGCATTGTAGCCTCCTCCTTTGTTTCCCCTTCTCATCCTCCCCCCCACCCCTCCACCTATTCCTCCCCCCCCACCAAAGTTGTAAAGTTTGTTTTCGACATAACGACTTGTACATCTCATTGTTGCAATGGGTCCACCTGTATCCCTATTTAAATGATTTGTTTTTCCCCTTCCCCTCCACAAATTATACCGACATCAAATACAGTGAAAGCAGGGGTTATACCGTGGGGGAGTGACATACAAAGTAAGAAAGAAATAATCTTAGAAATGTGTTAGAAACAATCGCATGACAGAAAAAAAAAACATTTGAATACATATCTTAGGGTTCATTTCCCTAACATCAACTTACCTGACTTTTTCTGCTTGACTCAGACATATACTAGATATTGCAAATAAGGGAAACCATGGGACCTATGTTTCTTTGGGCCTGGCTTACTTCACATAATATAATTCTTTCTGATGGAGGCATAGAATTCCATTGTGTATATATACCACATTTTCTTGACCCATTCATCTACTGAGGGGCATCTGGGTTGGTTCCATATCTTAGCTATAGTAAATAATGCTGCAATAAACATAGTTGTGCTGGTAGCTTTAGTGTGGTCTTGTTTGTGAACATTTGGGTAAATGTCCAAAAGTGGGATTGCTGGGTCATAGGGGAGCTCTATGTGGAGTCTTTTGAGGAACCTCCATACTGCTTTCATTTTATCATTTTAGTTCTTACTTAGCTTTTAATTCATTAGTGCACTTTAAAATGTTGGGGGAGGGGCTGGGAAGGTGGCTCAGTGGTAGAGTGCTTGCCTTGCATGCATGAGGCCCTGGGTTCGATTCCTCAGCACCACATAAGCAGAAAAAGCTAGAAGTGGTGCTATGGCTCAAGTGGTAGAGCGCTAGCCTTGAGCTGAAGAGCTGAGGAACAGTGCCCAGGCCCAGAGTTCAGGCACCATGACTGGCAAAAAAAATAAAAATAAATCAATAAAATGTCGGGGGGGTGAGGGGAAGCTGGGAAGGTGGCTCAGTGTAGAATGTTTAGAATGCTTGCTTTGCATGCATGAGGCCCAGTCAATCCTCATATCTCAGTTTCCTGAGTTGCTAGGATTACAGGTATGAGCCATTAGTGCCCAGTTATAATCATCTTCTTATAATTTTTGCCAAAATTACAGGCAGAACATAAGACATTACTATTTTAACTTGCTAATCTTCTAATAAGTCATATGACTGAAAAAACGTATGCACATAAAATCAGTTGCTTTTTGTTAAAAATTTAGCCTACCTTCTTCACTTGACAATGATATTCATCCACTTAAAACAGACCATTGCCCAGGAGCCAATGGCTCACACCTGTAATCCTAGCTATAGAGGACACTGAAATTTGGAGGAACAAAGTTGAAAGCCTATCTGGACAGAAAAGTCTGCTAGATTCTACCTACAAAATAACCATCAAAAAGCAAGGCTAGAGGTGTGGCTCAACTGTGGCATGCACTAGCAAGCAAGTCAAGTAAATGTAAGGCCGCAAGTTCAAACCCCACTACTGAAAGCACACAAGCATGTACTTTCATTCCCCCTCCCATCCCCAGTCCTTCAGATATCACTCTGCCAAATGTCTTCCCAAAATCAAAAGATACTATATAAAGAGGAATCACATTAAAAAAAATTAGAATGACTCTGCCTCAATTCAACAAACCTTCTGGGAGCCCATGATATGGGTTAGTTAACAATGTTGTATGCTGGGAAAACAGAGTCAAACTAGACATATCCTGTGGTTTTGTTTTTGGGTTTTTTTGGTTTTTTTTTTTTTTGCCAGTCCTGGATCTTGAAAACTCAGGGGATAGGCACTACCCCTGAGTTTCTTTTGCTCAAGGCTAGCACTCTACCACTTAAGCCACAGCTGTACTACCAGAGTTTCTCCTGTTTATATGGTACTAAGGAATCGAACCTAGGGCTTCATGCATGCTAGACAAGTATTCTACCACTAAGCCACATTCCCAGCTCAACTTGTGTCTTAAAAGAACTCAGTCTAAGTTAGGCACTAGTGGCTCACATCTGTAATCCTAGCTATTCAGGAGACTGAGATCTGAGGCTTGTGGTTCAAAGCCAGCCTGGGCAGTCCATGAGACTCTTACTTCCAATCAACCACCAAAAAAACCACAAGTGGAACTGTGGCTCAGAGTGGTAGAATATAGCCTTGATCACAAAAGCTCAGAGACAGTGTCTAGGCCCTAAGTTCCAGCCCCATAACCCATCAAAAATAAAAAAGGGCTGAGATGGGGGGGGGGGGGAGGGGATGAGATCGGGGAACAAAGAGACATAGATTCCATTAATCTTTTGGGGGGGGGGGGGTCAGGGGGTTGGTTGTGAGGCTTGAACTCTGAGCCTGGGCACTGTCCCTGAGCTCTTCAGCTCAAGACAAGTGCTCTATCATTTGAGCCAGAGCATCACTTACGGTTTTCTGTTGGTTAATTGGAGATAAGTCTCATGGGCTTTCCTGCTAGAGCTGGCTTTGAACCATGATCCTCAGATCTGTCTCCTGAGTAGTTAGGATTACAGTTATGAGCCACCGGTGCCCAGCAGATTCCATTAATTTTACTCAGTGCTTCCTGAATTTTAACTAGAGTCTTGCCCATCTACAGACTGGTAATAATGCACCTTGCAGACACAGTTCTAGCCTCATGAAGTTCTCAATCTAGTAAGGAAAGCTATATGAAGACCTTTGTTCTCATAGGGATGAACAACATGGCCAAATATGCATGTACAACTCTGTGGCAACCATACGAGAGGGTGGACTTTACCAGATCAGGTAAAGTAGGCCTCTGCAGAAGCCAGTAAATATTCCATGCAAAAATAACCAAAGGAGAGCACATTATATGAGAGAAAGGATCTTAACTATGGTTGAAACAGACTAGAGATGACACAAGTTAAAAAAAAAAAAAAAAAAAGCAGTCAAATTTGCTGTTGACACTCCCATGCTAGCTCCTAGCAACCCTCTTTTCTTTACTAAGTGACCAGGACCATCTGTAACAAATTCTAGAACTCTACAGAGAATCTGTATCAAGTTAATGGCATGTAGTTTTTAAGACTCTATGCTTTTCCCCTTCAAGGCTAATTGGTGTATACATTCATGTCTAGTCCTCAAAGACAGTATAGAAAGATTAGTCTTTGAGGACCACAGATGTAGGAGTTATCTTTCAATCTTTTGACTTTCAAATACTCAACCTTTTCCCTTTTCCTCCCTGCAGGGGACTGAGATTATAAATAGTACACTGTGGATGTCAAAATGGGAGATCTTGTCCAGTACAAAAAAGTCATGGAACAGACACTGATTTTAAATACCCCAGGTACTTGAAATGGAGAATAGGACCAAGGAGAGGAGAGGAGACACATGAAGAGAAGATAAGGGGAAAATATATTTAAAAAAAAAAAAAAAAAAACCTCAATGCATATCCTACAAAATTAAGAAAAGTGAGGGAAGTGGTAGGTTGGGAAGATGGGCAAGAATGCTGAAAGCAATGACACTGATCAAGGTGTGCTATATTTGTTGTTGAATGGCAAATCCTTCGTAAAATTTTTTTGCTAAATATGTATGTACCCACCTGGAATTTTAAAACGAAGTAGCACAAAGGAAGGACTGAATTCTAGCAGTAGCCAGAGCCCTGACCAAATTGTTCTTGCTGCTTAACCTTGAAAGGTTAGGGACTATCCGGCCACCAGGCCACATAAGACCCCAGAAAATCATGTGATCTGGCCCTGCCAAGACAACCACCAGCAGGACTTCCCAATCACTTCAGATCCTTTTATTTTTAAGGTAATCACTATCCTGTGTGAATCATTCTCTTGCTTTTGTTTTCAGTTTGAACACCTAACTATGCACTTCCAAGCAGTATTGCATCATTCTCTGTTTTCTGGACTCAGTAGAAAGATGCAGTAACAGAATGTTTTCTCTGTGCTCTGACTTATTTCACAACACCATTATAAGTTTGAAAGCTTCATCAATGTTGCCATAGGCTCAAACATTTTCATTGTTGTACACCATTTCACAAAAACACCATAATTTATCAATCTGTTGTTGACATCAGAGTTATTTTGGGGTTTGGACTACTATGAATTATGCTTCTATGAATATTTTTTCACATATCTTGGCTACAGCGAGTACAATGAGTATAAACATAGGATAGAATGGTAAGCAATAGAAATGCTAATGTTAATGTTTGGTAGATAATGTTCTACCACTTGAGCCGCAGCTCCACTTTCAGCTTTTTGGTGTTTAGTAAGAAATAACAGTCTCACAGACTTTGCTGCCTGGGCTGGCTTTGAACAGCGTCAGCTCTCAACCTAGGCATGAGCTACTGGCAGTTAGCCATATTAATATTTTTATTTGGCCACTCTGGTGAAATGGTCATGTTCATTTAGTTTCTTTTTCACTTATATTTCTTGACCTTCTAAAATCTTCTTTTGTTAAGTGCCTGTCCAAGTCTTGTGCCCTTACTACTACTGGATTGTCTTTACTATTTATAGAAACTGGATACAAAGACTGTCAATTATATGTTTGGTTTTTGTGTTTTTTTGTTTTGGGTTTTGGTTTTTTTTTTTGTCGGTCATGGGGCTTGAACTCTGGGCCTGGGCACTATCCCTCAGCTCTTCAGCTCAAGGCGAGCGCTCTACCACTTGAGCCACAGCACCACTTTTGGTTTTCTGGTGGTTTACTGGAGATAAGAGTTTCACAGACTTTCCTGCCTGGGCTGGCTTTGACCCGCTTCCTCAGATCTCAGCCTCCTGAATAACTAGGATTACCAGCGTGAGCCACCGGCGCCAGCTATGTTTTTATAATTACTTGATCCACTCTGTGATTTACTTTTTCACTTTTTTAATGGTGTTCTTTGAAGAACCACAGATCCTTAATGTAGTCAAAATTTATTGATCAGTGTTCTTTCATTCATCTTTCTGCGTCCTGTTTTAAGAAATCGTCTCTGTGGGCTGGGAATGTGGCTTGGTGGTAGAGTGCTTGCCTAGCATGCATGAAGCCCTGGGTTATGATTCCTCAGTACCACATACATAGAAATAACAGGAAGTGGAGCTGTGGCTCAAGTGGTAGAGTGCTAGCCTTGAGCAAAAGAAGCTCAGGGTGAGTGCCTAGGCCCTGAGTTCAAGTTCCAGGACTGGCAAAAAAACAACCAAACAGAAATCTTTCACTGTATAGTAATCCATAAAACATTCTAATTATCATCTATAAGCTCACTGTACAGTCATACCAACCAGGAGATAATGAAGGTTAATTTCTAAACCATTGCAATGAAGTAAATAACACAATAATTTATGTCACACAAACCACTTGGTTTTCCAGTGTATATAAAAGTTATATTTATAGGGCTGGGAAGGTGGCTCAGTGGTAGAACGCTTGCCTTGCATGCCTGAGGCCCTGGGTTCGATTCCCCAGCACCACATAAGCAAAAAGAAAAAAAGCTGGAAGTGTCGCTGTGGCTCAAGTGGTAGAGCGCTAGTCTTGAGCTGGAGAGCTGAGGGATAGCGCCCAGGCCCAGAGTTCAGGTCCCACGACTGGACCCCTCCCCCCCCAAAAAAAGTTATATTTATGTCCACTCTCAGCTCAAAAATTTACTATTAGTGCAAGGAAGCCCATTTATAACAGAACTCTCCTTGATCCAACTGCTTCTTGGCTTGGAGAACTAAACACTTGTTCTAGCATAAAAGCAATGTGTTGAAATCTAGATGAAAAAGATTGCGTGTTTAATCCTCATGATAAATGAGAAAACAGGTTCAGAGGTCAGTAAGAACATGAGATTGCAATCCAAATAGTTTTCCTGCATATGCAGACCCATAACTATGAAGATTTTCTGCCTCCATTAATAAATAAAAAATTGCAAGAGTAATAATGGAAAAAAGTTACATTTATGTTTTTATATATTTGTTATATATATGTATGTTACATATGTTTTATATATATATCAGTAATATAACATGATGCCTGTAAAAAAACAAGTATACTTTCATTCAAAAATGTCTATTGCTAGAAATGCTAATGACCATCTAGGCCTTCAAGCATTCATAAACTGTGTGTGTGTGTGTGTGTGTGTGTGTGTGTTGTGTGTGTGTGTGTGTGTGTGTGTACACACGCACCTATATTGGGGCATGAACTCAGGGGACTAGACACTGTCACTCAAGGCTAGCACACTACCATGTGAGCCATAGCTCTACTTTTGGCTTGTTGGTGGTTAAAAGGAGATGAAAATCTCCTGGAATTTCCTGCCTGGGCTGGCTTCAAACCAGATCTAAGCCTTCTGAGTAGTTAGGATTATAGCATGAGCCACTAGCACCTGGAGATTCATAACTTTGTTTTGCTGGTGGGAAGTCTTACTCAATGTCAATGGCTGCTAGCTGATCAGTGTTGGCTACTGAAGGTTGAAGTGGTTGTGGTAAGTTCTGTCTTAAGACAGAAGTTTATTGCATGGACTGCCTCTTCCTTCATCAGCATTTTAGTCACAGTAAAGCTTCTTTCAAAATCAGAATTAACCTTCACAAACCCTGCTAGCTGTTTTACTTACTACTAAATTTACACAATATTCAATATTTCACTGTCATCTCAACCATGTTCACAGAATCCCCATCTGGAGTAGTCTAAGCTCAAGAAACTACTCTTTGCCTGTAAGAGTGTAGCAATGCACTCACATCTTCAGACTCTACTTCCAATTCGAGTTCTCTTGTTATTTCTACCACATCTGCAGTTACTTGCCCCACTGAAGTCTCAAACTCGTCAGTGTCACCTATGCGAGTTGGAAGAATCAACTTCTTCCAAATGCCTGTGGATGCTGATATTTTGACTTTTTCTAATGAACTCACAAACATTCTTAGGAACATTTAGATACTGTGTTAGAACATGCAAATACAGGAATTTCACTGTACTTCTCTCACAGAGCTCTTGGACAACCAGACACTGTCTCTGAGCAGCAGTATCTTGAAAGGATCTTTTTTCCCCCTCTGAGCAGCCCTCAATAATGGACTTAAAATATTTAGTGAAACATGTTGTAGAGAGATGTGCTGTCATCCAGGCCTTATTCTATTTATAGAACACAGGCAGAGTTATCATTCTGAAGGATCCCAGAATTTGCAGAGTGGAAGTGAACTTTCAACTTAAGTAAGCAGCTGCATTAGTCTCCAAGTCAGTCTGACTTGCTCAGCCTTGATCAAAAAACAGCTTAGCGACAGTACCCAGGCCCTGAGTCAGACATTAACTTCTCTCTACCTATGAAAGAACTACAGGACATCTGCTGCCAACAGGAAGCTATTTCATCAACATTGGAGATTTTAGTCACCTTCCTCCATAATTTTCCTTTGTATAAGTTGCTGCAGCCTCCACATTTGCTACTTCATCTCATGCTTTTATGACATATAGACAACTTCTATTCCCCAAACATCATGAACCAATTTCTGCTACTTCTATTCTCCAAACATCATGAACCAATTTCTGCTATCTTCAAACTTTTCTTCGCAGCTATCTTACCTGGCTCAATCCACAGAATTGGAGAGAGCTGGGATCTTGCTCTGAGGTTAGGCACTAGCTACAGGGAAAGCTGTGGCTGGTTTAATTTGTCTAGACCATTAAAACTTTCTCCCTATCAGCAATAACACTGGCTTTCTTTTTTTTTTTGGGGGGGGGGTGTCCAGTCGTGGAGCCTGAACTCTGGGCCTGGGCGCTGTCCCTCAGCTCTTCAGCTCAAGGCTAATGCTCTACCACTTGAGCCACAGCACCACTTCTGGCTTTTTTCTTTTTGCTTATGTGGTGCTGAGGAATCGAACCCAGGGCCTCATGCATGCAAGGCAAGCGCTCTACCACTGAGCCACCTTCCCAGCCCCAACACTGGCTTTCTTGCCATTCATGTGCTCGCTGGAGTACCACATTTAATTTCCTTCAAGAACTTTTTTTTGAATCCATAGCTTGAATAACAAGAACAAAACCCTAGCTTTTGGGGCTGGGAAGGTGGTTCAGTGGTGGAGCGCTTGCCTTGCATGCATGAGGCCCTGGGTTCGATTCCTCAGCACCACATAAGCAAAAAAAAAAAAAAAAAGGCGGAAGTGGTACTGTGGCTCAAGTGGTAGAGCGCTAGCCTTGAGCTGAAGAGCTGAGGGACAGTTCCCAGGCCCAGAGTTCAGGCCCCACGACCGGACCCAAAAAAAAACAAAAACCCTAGCTTTCAACCTGCTTTTGACAAGCCTTCTCACTGAACTTGTTTCTAGCTTTTGACCTAAAGGGAGACATATTCTTCCTTTCACTTGAACACTTCAATCACTGCAGGGTTATTGATTGGCCTAATATTATGCCTCAGGGAAAAGGAAGATGTGAGGAGAGGGAGAAAGATGAGATAATACCTGGGTTGCAGAGCACTCTGAACCCACACATTCATTAATAAGGCTACTAGTTTATATGGGGGCAATTTGTGGTACCCCAAAACAAGTTCCATCAAAGATGGATCAAAGATCATCAACAGATAAAATAATAAAAAGTTTACAATACTGTGAGGATTAGCAAAATAACACATAGAAACATAAAGTAACTTCATATCACTAGAAAAACAATGCTGATTCAATTGTTCAATACAGGATTATTACAAACCTTCAACTTATGACAAACACAATTACCTGTAAACCACAATAAAACAAGATATGCCTATAACAGCCTCTCACATTTTGCTCTACAATCCACCTAGAGTGCAGGTGCCAGTGGCTCACACCTGTAATCCTAACTACTCAGAAGGCTGAGATCTGAGGATCACAGTTCAAAGCCAGCCTGGGCAGGGAAATCCGTGAGACTCTTATTTCCAATAAACCACTAGAAAACCAGAAGTGGTGCTGTGGCTCAAGCAGTAGAGCGCTCGCCTTGAGCTGAAGAGCTGAGGGATAGTGCCTAGGCCCAGAGTTCAAGCTCCATAACTGATCAAAAAAAAAAAAAATCCACCTAGAGTTGATTATTTTATCAGCATATGTGTGAGAGGCAATGATGTAGTTCTTTTCTTTCAAGATATTCAAGTGTGCCAGGTTCAAATAGCTTACTCCAGTAATCCTACTCAGGAGGCTGATATCTGGGGATCTCAATTCAAAGACATCTCCAATTAACTGTCAAAAAGCTGAAAGTGGAGCTGTGGCTCAAGTGGCAGATCACTAGCCTTGAGCAAAAAACAGCTTAGCGACAGTACCCAGGCCCTAAGTTCAAGCCTCAGAACTGGCACACACATATTGGCACGTGCGCACGCGTGTGTGTGCGCACACACACACACACACACACACACACACACACACACACACACACACACTATTCAATTGTCCTAACAACTGCCATCTCTTCCTATTACTCTATACTTCTTGTTGCAAGCCAAACATCTAGGTAAATGTGGGTGTTTATCGGATCTGAATGACATTGTTAAACCCTGAATACAAAAAAAAAAAAAAAAACTAAAATAATGGGGCTGGGAAGGTGGCTCAGTGGTAGAGTGCTTGCCTTCCATGCATGAGGCCCTGGGTTTGATTCCTCAGCACCACATAAGCAGAAAAAGCCAGAAGTGGCGCTGTGGCTCAAGTAGTAAAGTGCTAGACTTCGGCTGAAGAGCTCAGGAACAGCGCCCAGGCCCAGAGCTCAGGCTCCAGGCCCGACAAAAAAAAAAAAAAAAAAAATCTAAAATAAGCCTTGATATCTGACAGAGAAAACTTTTTCTCCAAGAATACTTTTCTGGTTATTTTGGAGATGGGATCTGCCTGGGCTGGACTCACACCACTCCAGATCTCAACCTCCTGAATTGCTAGGATTACAGATGTAAGTCACCAGTACCAGTCTTCTTTTGATTTTTGTTCATGTTGCCTTTTCATCTTATGTGTCTGGTTTATTTTGATACATGAAAGAAATAGTTCTATTGTTTGTAGAAATAATTTGATGTCTATGATGATCCTGTAGAGAAGGTTTGTGCTTCTACCAGAGAGCTGAAGGCACTAGTAACCTAGGGAACCCTAATGCATTTCATCAACTCATGTTTCTGAAGCTGAGCTGCAGTAACTGCAATGGTCTTTTATCAGTCAGCTTTCCATTACTATACCAAATACGTGAGATCAATTTGGAAAGAGATCAATTTGGCTCTGTTTGGAAGGTTCTTATTGGTTGGCCCTGTTAGCTCTGGGCAAGGCACCACATCTTAGAAAGAACATGTGGTAATGCAGAACCATTCACCTCATGGTCATCCAATCCCCTTTGAGGGATTGTCCCAGTGACCCAACACTTTCTATTAAGCCTCACCTCTTAAAAGTTCTACCAAGGGGCTGGGAAGGTGGCTCAGTGGTAGAGTGCTTGCCTTGCATGCATGAGGCCCTGGATTCGATTTCCTCAGCACCACATAAACAAAAAAAAAACAACAACAAAAAATAAAAGTTCTACCAACTTCCAGTAGTACTCCTCCTTTAAGGGCCAAGTCTTAATCACATAGGTTTTGCGGGACATTTAAGATGCAAACTATAAGAATGCCTACCTGTAGGCCTTTCAAGATCCTAATCCATGGGAAAAGGGATTCACTGAGCCCTTGGTATCAATCCCTATCACTGTGTTTGTACAGCCTTGCCTCTTAGCCTCCATCCTCAGGAATCCAGCATACATATTGTCATCCTTGGACCTCTACCTTTATACTGCTCCTCTTAATTCTTCATTATCTTTCTGCCGGTCCAGTACCTTCAGGCACAAGTACCTACAGGTATTTGTATTTCATTCTTATTTTCTAACTGTCCCCAGTTAAGAGACCTGGCCCCAATGACTTATTAGTCTGCCATCATGGAAAACAAAAATCCACTTTTCCTCCTTACCCATTGAATTTGAAAATGACTTAGTGACTAAAACAGGAAAAAAAAAAAACAGATTTTTTATTTAAAATCCTGCCTTTTCTCTATAACTGGTAAGCAGCATTAGTTGATCTAAGAAGGTGTCCTTTCCTCTTCGGCTTATTGTGTAACTCAGGTTATAAAAAAGACTTCACTAAGGCTGAATTTTTAGAAATGAAATTAGCACAAAAATAATAACAAAAATAGCAGTGGATTTAAAAAATAACAAAACCTCCCAAGGATATTTACAACTTTTATTTTATTTTAAAAAATCATCTAAGAGAAAAAGACCCAGATAAGATCAGTTCTTGATGAGCAGAAAAGTACTAGAGATACACAGAAAGTCTCCAATTTAGAATATAAACACTGCAAAGAATCTTGTGACATGCTGATATGTTTGTGTATCCATATTTTTTTCTGAATTATCATTCTAAATTCCAGAGGCATACATGTATTCAGTCTCTATCTCCAGAAGTAACCAATGAAAACAGGAGAATGGCTAATGCCTGTTATTTCAGCTACTAGGGAATTGGAAATTGAAAGGCTTATGGTACAAGGCCAGCTCCAGCAAAAAATTAGCAAGACCTCATCTTGACAAGCTGTCATGGTAGAATGCATCTGGAACTCCACCTGTATAGGTGACATGGGTAGTAGGATTGTAGTCCAAGGCCAGCCTGGTCAAAAAGCACGAAACCCTATCTGAAAAACAACGAAAGCAAAAAAGAGCTATGACTCAAGACTCAAGAGTGTGACTCAAGTGAAAGTGCCTGTTTAGCAAGCGTAAGGCCAACTTCATACCCAATACTGTTTAAAAAAATTAAATTCTGTATGCTTTTCCAGATATTTTATATATACAATGTTATGTGTGAAAGTTTGTGTGCACACAGAATACTCTACATGTATTCTGTTTTTTTGGTCAGTCATGGGGCTTGAACTTTGGGCATGGGCGCTGTCCCTGTGCTCTTCAGCTCAAGGCGAGCGTTCTACCACTTGCGCCACAGCGCCACTTCCAGTTTTCTAGTGGTTAATTGGAGATAAGAGTCTCATAGACTTTCCTGCCTGGGCTGGCTTTGAAACGTAATCCTCAGGTCTCAGCCTCCTGAGTAGCTAGGATTACAGATATGAGCACCGGCACCCAGCTTACATGTATTCTTTGTCATTTTTATACAAAGAATGAGCACATACACACTACTGTGCATTTTTTATTTTTTCACTTATATCTCAGATTCTGTAACTGTACATGAAAACTCATTTTTTATAACTGATTAATATTTCACTGGATGAATATTAATCAGTTATTTACCCAGTTTCTACTGGTAGACATTTATAAGGTTTTCCTAATCTTTTATTAGACTAGCCTTGTGTCCATGTCATTAAGTAGGAGTATGAATAAACTCTAAGATAGATTCCCAGGAGTAGGTCAATGGGAGATGCATTCTAATTTAATGAATATTGACAAGTTAACTCCCATAGCAGCTTTACAATACCAACAGCAATGCATGTAAGTATTTCTACATATAGGTACTGACAAACTGGGGAAATTACTGGCACAGTTACAACCCCCCATATTTCCCTGAGCACAAGTCAGGTTAAACATTTCTCATGTGTTAAAAGCTGCTTGTCAGCCAGGCACCAGTCTACCTGTAATCCAAGCTACTCAGGAAGTTGAGAACTTAGGATCATGGTTCAAAGCTAGACCAGGCAGGAAAGTCCTTAAGACTTTTCTCCAATTAACCACCAAAAACCAAGAAATAGAGCTGGGGCTTAAGTGGTAAAGCACCACCCTTGAGCTCAAAAACTCAAGAACAGTGGTCAGGCCGTGAGTTCACAAGCATGCGCACACAGATGCGCACACATACACTTCTCATACTATCTTAACAGCTTAATATGGGTAGGGCAAAAAACAACAGCATATTGCTTGTTGAAATGAGTGCCCTAAAATATAATTGAATTCAAAGAGGCAGAAATAAAAGGAAAAATATATCATTTTACTTCCAGAAGTATAAAGTGTGGAAGAAGAAAGGTTGTTTTAGAGAGAGAAAAAAACTATAAGCGAAACTTCTTAAGTTTCTGAAATTATTTTGTGAAATATAAACTGATACAAAAAAAAGGAAAGGCCAATTTTTCTAGAGTTTAGCTTTAATATAACACTCAAATATAAGCCGACTCCTAGGCACACTTGGATGAGAGCAGAGAAACCAGTACAAGGCTTCTAAATCTAGATGGCACATGGGAAAACACATTAATATGCACACTAATACATATTAATATTACATATATATGCTTACTAGTGTCCATATTACATGTACATGCATATGTTAGTTTGATACTTATCAAACTATTATCATGGATATTTAGAATGAAAAAAATTTTAATGTCAAATTTTAAAGAAATAGTATCCAAAATAATACTGGAATGGTTTTATCTAACGTAATGAAACCACTGCTATGTCCAAAGTCTTGGAAATAATGAACAGAAAAGGAAATATGAAAATTCAAGAATAACAATTTATCCAGGCGCCAGTGACTCATGCTTACAATCCTAGCCAGCCAGAGTAAAGAGTTTGTGAAACTCTTATCTCTAACTAACCAGCAGAAAGCTAGAAGTAGGGCTGGGAAGGTGGCTCAGTAGTAGAGCGCTTGCCTTGCATGCATGAGGCCCTGGGTTCGATTCCTCAGCACCACATAAGCAAAAAGAAAAAAGCCGGAAGTGACGCTGTGGCTCAAGTGGTAGAGCGCTAGCCTTGAGCTGAAGAGCTGAGGGACAACGACCGGACCCAAAAAAAGAAAGCTAGAAGTAGAGCTGTGGCTCAAGTGGTAGGGTGCCAGCCTTGAGCAAAACAGCTTAGAGACAGCACTAGTACCCGAATTCAAGCCCCAGTACTGGCACGTGCACACACACACATACATATATACATACACACACACAGAAATTATAAATCAATGTGTTAGGCTGAATTCTCCTTGCACACTTTTGAAGAAAAATTTTAAATAAATAAATATACGCAACTGTCATGTTTTTAAAAAAAGCTTTCTGAGGGGCTGGGAAGGTGGGTCAGTGGTAAAGTGCTTGCTTTGAATGCATGAGGCCCTGGGTTTGATTCCTTAGCATCATATAAACAGAAAAAGCCAGAAGTGGCGCTGTAGCTCAAGTGGTAGAGTGCTAGCCTTGACTGAAGAGCTGAGGAACAGTGCCTAGGCCCAGAGTTCAAGCCCCACAACAACAACAACAACAAAAAGCTTCTGAAAAAAACATGCATATTAAAGTTCTATATACTTGTATGATCATGGTGAAAGAAAAAAACAACAGATTGGGTAAAGATTTTTTAAAAGACACTACTAGTACACTAGTGTCTATAATCCTAGTTACTCTGAAGTCTGAGATCTGAAGATCGTGGTTTGAAGCCAGCCCAAGCAGCAAAGTCCATGAGACTCTGATCTCCAATTAACTACCAAAAGGCCAGAAATGGAGCTGTGGCTCAATGTGGTGGAGCACTAGCTCTCAGGGACAGTGCTCATGCCCTAAGCTCAAGCCTCAAAACGGTCACAAAAAAATAAAAACAAAAGCTTCCTAAAATATAAATTTTCTTCATATTAAAAATATATAGCAGAAACCGGGCGCTGGTGGCTCACGCCTGTAATCCTAGGTACTCAGGAGGCTGAGATCTGAGGATCGCGGTTCAAAACCAGCCTGGGCAGGAGGGACTGTGAGACTCCTATCTCCAATAAACCACCAGAAAACCGGAAGTGGCGCTGTAGCTCAAGTGGTAGAGCACTCACCTTGCTGAAGAGCTGAGGAACAGCGCCCAGGCCCAGAGTTCAAGCCCCACGACTGACAAAAAAAAAAAAAAAAATATATATACATATATATATATATATATATATATATATATATATATATAGCTGATGGGGGCTGGGAAGGTGGCTCAGTGGTAGAGCACTTGCCTTGCATGCATGAGGCCCTGGATTCGATTCCTCAGCACCACATAAGAAAAAAAAAGAAAAAAACGGAAGTGGCACTGTGGCTCAAGTGGTGGAGCGCTAGCCTTGAGCTGAAGAGCTGAGGGACAGCACCCAGGCCCAGAGTTCAGGCCCCATGACCAGACCCAAATAAATAAATAAATACATACATACATACATACATACATAGAGCTGAAGCCAGATGCTGGTGGCTCATGCCTGTAAAACTAGCTACTTAGGAGGCTGAGATCTGAGGATCCCGGTTCAAAGCCAACCCGTACATGAAAAGTCCATGAGACTCTTATCTCCAATAAACCACTAGAAAACCAGAAATTGCGCTGTGGCTCAAGTGATAGAGTACTTGCCTTGAGCTGAAGAGCTGAGGGACAGCACCCAGACCCAGAGTTCAAGCCCCATGACCGACTATATATATAGCTGGGTGCTGATGGCTCACTCCTGAAATCCTACTCATGAGGCTGACATCTGATGATCGCAGTTCAAAGCCAGCACAGTCAGGGAAGTGTGTCTCAAAGTGGTAGCACACTAGCCTTGAGCAAAAAAACTGAGGGACAGTACCTAGTCCCTGAGTTCAAGCCCTGGACCAGCAAAAAAATAAATAAAAATAAAAAATAATAATAATGTAAAGGTATAATTTAATCAAATGTTTTAAGAACAATAACCAACAATTTATAGTGGATGAACCCTAATGCATAGGCAGAAAAATTACTTACCTAAAATAACTTATTTATATTTGACAATTTTTTGTTTGGGCTTTTTGAACCATATTTTTTAAATTGTTATCATAAAGGTGATGTACAGAGATGGGTTACAGTTTCATAAGTCTGGCAATGAGTACATTTCTTTTTAGACAATGTCACCTTTCCTTCATTCTAAAACTTTGTCTTTTCTTTTTTGGTATTGGGGATCAAACCCATGATGTTGCATTTATAAGGCAAGCCTCTTTGCCACAGAGCTACATCCCAGCCCTATATCTGATTAATTTTCTTGTCATATTACCAGCATGGTTTCAGATATTCTGACATGGTACAGATTTGAGCTCAGTGTATATTTTGCATTTTCTTTACAAGAAGCACAAAGCAGGTTTTTTTCCAAGCACCTGTGTGTCAGGTCAGGGTTTCTTTAGCAGAGGTCTCATAGGACTTCCCCTTCACTAAGCAGACTTCAAAGCCATAATTAGCCTAACCTTTTTATTCTAGTACAGAGGAACCAAAAGCATGCAACACAGTTACAGATCAAGGAGCTTAAATGGAAGTGACCCTATGATCCCACTTTTCAGCCCTTAAGAAGTGGATATGCAGGGCTGGGAAGGTGGCTCAGTAGTAGAGCACTTGCCTTGCATGCATGAGGCCCTGGGTTCGATTCCTCAGCACCACATAAGCAAAAAGAAAAAAGCCGGAAGTGGTGCTATGGCTCAAGGGATAGAGCTCTAGCCTTGAGCTGAAGAGCTGAGGACAGTGCCCAGGCCCAGAGTTCAGGCTCCACGACCGGACCCCCCCCCCCCAAAAAAAAAAAAAGAAAGAAAGAAGTGGACATGCTCCTGAGCTGTCAGTCAGATTACACACCTTGTACTGTATGGACTGCATTATGACATGACTACATTAACATTATATAAAAAGCACTGTACAAAATACTATTAAAATAATAGCCATAGTAAGATAAAATTTTAATGTTTTGAAATAGAATTGTAACAGAACATCAAGAAATCGGGCTGGAGTGTGGTTCTGGCAGTATAATGGCTGTCTAGTAAGCATGAAGCCGAGTTCAAACCCTAATAACACCAGACAGTGCCCAGTTCAAGCTCCACGACCACCACCACCAACAAAAAAAGGAATATAAACAAGTATATATGCCCCATTTCAGTCCTACACATCTAAATGATAGCTACTGGAAGTATGTACACCAAACTAAGTTCTTCCTAACTTTAGGTCATAACAAACTTTGCCCTTCATTTTCCCCAAAGCTCAAAAGACCTAAGAAATAATTTTCCTGTACTTAAGTGATGCAATAAATGTATGCCTCAGAGAATTTCAATAAAAGATGGCTTCTCTTCTCTGGGGAACTAAAGAACCCAGATGTCCCAAGTAAGAAACTATTAAACACACACACACACACACACACACACACACACAATTACAGCTGATCATGGTAGCTCAATCCTGTAATATCCTAGTTACTTGGGAGGCAGAGAAGCCAGTTCAAAGTCTGGTTCAAAGCCAGAATGGAACTGGTGTCAGCCTGAGTGGTAGAACATACCAGACTTAAATAAAATGCTGAGAGACAGCGCCCAGGCCTTGAGTTCAAGTCCCAGTACAGGCACAAAGGCAAGCAGGTGTGTGTGCATATGTGCAGGCACACACACGCATGCACGCACGCACACCCTGGGCATAAAAATTCACAGACCCCAACCCGGGTGCTGGTGGCTCATGCCTATAATCCTAGCTACTCAGGAGACTGAGATCTGAGGATCATGGTTCGAAGCCAGCCTGGGCAGAAAAGTCTGTGAGACTCTTATCTCCAATAAACCACTCAGAAAAAAGCTGGAAGTGGTGCTGTGGTTATAGAGTGCTAGCCTTGAGCACAAAGAAGCTTGGGAACAGTGCCCAGGTCCTGAGTTCAATCCTAGAACCAGGAAAAAAAATCACAGACCCCCATTCTCAATAAATGGCTGGGCATGGTGGCCTGCAATTGTCATCCCAGTGGTAAAGGGAACCATAAATAGAAGGACCACAGTCCAAGCCGAACCAGAAATTAAAGTGAGACCCTATTCTGAAATAAAGCAAAAAGGGGCTGGCAGAATGGCAAATATATAAAAGTGGCTGCTTAGCAAGCACAGGCTCCAAGTTCACACCCTAGTATCACAAAATAAATAATTCACAGTTCTTAAAACAGTAAGGACATCATGACCACTGAGGAGCTTAATTTATAAGCCTTTTTCTCCCTTTACCAAATTTTAGCTAACAAACATGAAGGCCCTCTTTTAAAACCAGTTATGGGCCAGGAGCCAATGGCTCACATCTATAACCCTGGCTATTCAGGAGGCTGAGATCTGAGGATTGAGGTTCAAAGCCAGCCTAGGCAGGGAAGTCTGTGAGACTCTAATTTCCAAATAACTACCAGAAAACCGGAAGTGGCACTGTTGCTCAAAGTGGCAGAGCACTAACCTTGAGTAGAAAAGCCAGGGACAGCACCTAGGCTCTGGGTTAAGCCCATAACCAACAACAAAAAAAAAAACAGTTATGGTTCTTTTGGATACTGACAAATCCCTGCTTTGAAGGAATAAGGTGCATTGAAATTTCCAAGCCCTGAATTCAATAACAAGTAAATATCCAATCTTTTATTTTACGTTGTTTTATGAGAGGGCAATAGAAACATTTTTCAGTTTCAATTCTTCTTAGTTTCTCTACTACTTATTTACTGAAATATTTTCTGGTGAAAAGTGACAGAAAGGTCCAAACTCCTAATTTTAACAATTTGTAATGCTTACTCTCAAGTCTATAAAACTCTGGCAGTATTTCCACACTGCCTTAGAAATCCAGCTTAACTTCCACCAAGTGTTTTTCTAATATTAGGAACCAAACCTTCATTGCCGAGATAGTCCAATTACTACAGGATGCTTAGCAACATCCCTGGCCTACAATTACTATATGTCAGTAAGAGCTGCCCCTGGCTATGACAAACAAGACTGCTTCCAGACATTGACAGATGTGCTTCCAGATAGTATCCACAATTCTAATCCAAGGATTAGCCTTGGTTATCTCAGCCCTAATTTCCCACATTCACTGAATACACATACAAAATTTTGCATTGAGACTCTCTTTGATCATTTAAATCAGCCAATATTTACAGAACCTTGAAGATAAAACATCAAGGATTGTAGAAGAAAAAATAGGCAAGAAGGATTCTATTTCTCCTTCAAGAGGCTTCTTAGGGGGAAAGTACATAAAGAACTATAATTTTAAAAAAACAATTGCAAAACATTTTGAAATATTTTTGTTTTGCTATGGAATCCTCATTTCATCAAACTGAAAACACCTTGAGAATAAAGACTAAAACTTGTCCTGGAGTCACAGACAATAAAAAGGACAGTTATTTCATCATAATAAGGTGCCAATTTCCTATAGACAGTAAAACTCCAGAGCTAACTTGGTCATTACCTTTTCTTGGGTGTATTTTGTTCTTTTGGGAAGGGGTGACATTGTCCAAAGAGAATGTACTCTTTATCTGACTTATGTAACTGTACCCCTTTTGTACATCACCCTTCTAATAACACATAAACCATTTTCATGGTAAAGAAAATGATTGTTGACAGGATTGAATCAGATAAACAAATGATTCTTTTTCTACATTGACACGCAGAGTAGTCAATACATGTAAACTTATCATTTCAAAAAGAGCAATAACAAATTCCTATATAAATAGAAGTCAGCTTTTATCCTCCTTTTGTTTTGCATGTATATAATGCTAGGACTTGAACCCAGGTCTTCATGCATGCTACACTGGGCCATACTCTAGTGTAACAAGCATTTTAAATAGAAAGGTCTTATGAGTACTCCAAAAATATATTTAAAGATAATAGATTTGATATTTATCATATTTATCACATTTATACTTTATTTGAAAGGCTTTTGTGTTTGTCATAAACACAAGGACTTAAAGAAGAGGTTAGAATGCACTGAATTTGGGGCTGGGAAGGTGGCTCAGTGGTAAAGCGCTTACCTTGCATGCCAGGGGCCCTGGGTTCGATTCCTCAGCACCACATAAGAAAAAAGCCGGAAGTGGCACTGTGGCTCAAGTGGTAGAGCGCTAGCCTTGAGCTGAAGAGCTGAGGGACAGCACCCAGCCCAGAGGTCAGGCCCCACGACCAGACCCAAAAAAAAAAGAATACACTTAATTTATAAACTAATATCCACAGAGGACAGGTACTTATTTCCTTAATCTTTTAGAAACTATGCTTAGCTTAGAATTTCTTTTTTTTCTTTTCTCTTGTTTTGTTGTTGCTTATAATGCTGGGGATCAAACTCAAGGCCTCATTTATGCTAGGTAAATACTCTGTCACTGAGCTACATCCTGATTCATGCTTATCATTTCGAATGCCATAATCAACCATGCCATAAATTTTTAATTTATAATAAGTATGAAAAGCTCAAAATTTGTAAGGTGTTTAAAATAAGAACATAAAGTCATGGGAAAGATTCACAGATAGGTGATGGAGTGTGTGTGTGAGAGAGGCGGGGGAGAGAGAGAAAGCCTGAACAAGTAAACATTGTAAGATGAGAGCTGTTTGAGATTCAAATAGAAGGGATACCCAGGAAGGGGTATATATATCCAAGGAACACCTTCTCTGGCAGCACGGGGAATTTAGTTGGTTGAGAATAGTGGTACGGTACGCTTTACACCAAATGCTTAGACACAGGGCCCACTCAGTCCCACTACCCCTACCAAGCAGGTGTTATTAGTACCCACATCTAATAGAAGAGGAAACTCAGAGCAGGAGATGAAGTAACTTGCCCTGGGTCTCACAGTCGTCTACAGTGGAGGATCCAGATGCTTTAGCGCCTCAGTAGGACCCAAACCACTGCCCTTTTCGCGTCCTATTTCATACCTGGAAAATCATTTGCTAAGTACTTAGTGAAACCAGTCCCGCAGCCTTCTGCCCTTTTGTATTTCAGAGAGCATCCTTTTGTGCATCCCCGGTGATGCCCAGGAAGAAACGGTAGGACGGCAGTCCCTTTCATCGTGGGACACTCAAGTGATCCCCGCGGAAACAAACTTGTGTGGGTGGAAATGGAGACGCTGTCTTGGAGAAAGGGGGAGGTTGCCGACATCTAGTTCCTGCCTTTGCTTAGGCTGTTCACGCTCGTGCCGAAGATCTCCGTTTGCCTCGGCTCCTCCGCCCTCCCGCCCTGACACCGAGGCGACCTGCCGGCCGGGATGGGGGCCGGAGGAGGAAGGCCAGGGAGGCCGGGGGCGAGGTCGACGAGGAGCCTGAAGCTGGGGGGGGGGGGGGGGGGAGTAGGTCTGCAGCCGTAGGTGGGGCGGGCGGATGCAGGTGGGATGTGAACCCCGACTGGGGCTGACCAGACGGCGGGGAGCGGAAAGGGGAAGCGACCCCGTCCCCAACCACTGCGGCTCAACTCAGGAAAGGAAGCGGGACAGGAACCGAGACGTGGCTGAATGGGGGAGACGAGGACCGCGGGGGCCCCGGGGGCCCGCGCGGCGGCAGCGGCGGGAGCCGAGGCGGGGCGGCCCCGCCGCGGGGACCCAGGCAGAGCGAGGCGGCGGGGCTCGCGGCGCGGCGCGGCGCGGGGCCTGAGGCCGGCGGCGCTCGCCCCCCAGCGCCCGGGCCTGGCCTACCTGAGGCGACCGTCTGGCTCCCCTTCACTCGCGGGCGGTCCCCGAGGTCTCCCGCCGACCCTCGGCGGACTGCGGGGCTCCAGAAGCCCGGCCCCTCAGCCGCCTGCCGGTCCGACATCTGCAGCCCGCGCCCAGAGCCTCGTCGCCGCGGGCTTCGAGCGCCTCCGGAAACAGCCGAAGGCCGAGCGAACGCCGAGGCGGTGAGCCTCGCCTCGCCGACCGGAGCCGAGCCCAGGAGAACCTCGGCCGAGCCCCGCCGAGGCCAGGCGAACGGAGCCGAGCCCAGGCGAACCCCGGCCGAGCCCAACCGAATGGAGCCGAACCCAAGTCCCGCAGCAACGGCGAAGCAGCCGCGGGAAGAGCGTGAGGCCCCGGGCCGGCCGGACAAGCGGAGGCTGGCGGCGCGGTCGGGTCGCTAATTTTTCTCTAAAAGCCCGGGCTTGGAAGAACCCATCTCAACTGGGGCCGAGTCCGGAAGCCGCCGCCGGAAGCCGCGGTGTCCATAGAGACGCTGTCGGAAGTCGCGGTTGCTAGGCGGCCAGGGCGCGTCCGCCGGCGGAGCTGCACGATGTCAGCAGACCCCGAGGATTATGATTTCAGCCTTGACGAAGATGAATACACGCTTTTTGAGAGATTTAAACGTCCGAGGCTTAGTGGAACGTACGAGGTTGTCGAGATTGACGTTGCGGGAAGGGCAGGCCCACAGCCATCCTCAGAGATTGGGCAAGAGCCAGAGTCAGCCGAGGCTGGGGAGGAGGACGTACCGCAGGAGCCAACCGGGACAGCCCAGGAAGACCCTCACAGCAAGAGAGACCTGTCCAGCCCAACTAAACCAGGGAGCTCCCAAGGGTTGAAATCAGAGACGTCCAGACTGGGTTACGATGAAAGGTATGAGAATCCAAGGTATGAGAATGATGAAACATATGAGAATGAAATGTATGAGACCTACATAGATCCACTGGCGGAGGTTAACCAAGCTCTTACATACTATGAACTCACAGAGTCAGCTACAGAAATAATAGGTCCAGAAGCTCCTATCGGCGAGTCAAGATTGGAAATACCAGAAGAGACTGAACAAGAGGTTCCAGAGAAACTATTTGAGGAACAATATGAAGACATAGGTCTAGAGCCTTCAGGCCAGATCACACCAGTGATCACACCAAGTGAGAAATCAGTCGAAGAGAAAGTACAGCCAGGAAAGATGACTGAAAAGGAAATTACAGAAGACACACGAAAAGACTCAATTGAAAAGAAAAGTATGGAGCTATCAGAGCAGAGCAAACCAGAGTTTTCAGATCAGAGACCAAGAAAATCTACCGAAGAAGCAGATCCAGGGTCTCTAGAAGAGATTAAGGCAAGGGTTCCAGATGAAAAACCAGGAGACTCGACTAAGGAGGAAGTTCCAGAGTCACTGGAAGAGAGCAAACCAGAGTTTTCTGGTGAAAAATCAAGAAAATCAATTGACAAAACAAGTCCAGAGCCATCAGAAATTCCAAAGGAGACAAGAAGAAAGTCATATAAGGAAAAAGTTACAGGTCCACCAGAAGAGGCTGGTGTAACAGTACCACAAGAGATGGAACCAGAGAAGGGGCAGAGAAAGTCATTAGAGGACACCAAACCAATAGATCAAAAACAGAAGCAGAGGAAATCAAGTGAGGAGACAGAACAGGCAACACTAGAGAAGTCTGAAACACTAAAAGAATCAACAGAGGAGAAAGGTGAAGAACTGCCAGAGCAGACTAAATCAGAGTTTCCAGAAGAGGATTCAGGGAAATCACCTGATAAAACAGATCAAATTCCACCACAGTCGCCCAAACTAGAAGTAAAAGGGGAAATAGAAGTAGAGAAAAATCTCAAGTTATCAGGTAAAGACAAAACTAGGGAGAAACATGCAGAATCTTCCGAGGAAATCAGTTCAAAGCAAATCAAATCTGATGGTTCTGTGGACAACGATGAGCGTGCACACCCTGAGTATCAAACAAGAAAGTTGTCCAAAAAAGAAACTGACACAGCTAGAGATAGTGAAGTTGAATTAGTGAGTATGGATGATTCAGTCTCATCTCCAGAACTCCAAAAACTACTTTCTTTTATCAGTACAGAATACTTTCACTTACGCTCAATGTCTCAGGATGAGGGAACATCCTCTAGTTCAGAATTTGATCCATCTCAAGAATTGGCGGAACTGTTTAATAAACGGTACCAATTCCAGTATATAAAAGACTTTGAATATCTGACATGGAGCCCAGAGAAAGTTGCAGATTGGATTAGCTATTTAGGCTTCCCTCAATACAAGGTACACAAAAATAACATTTTTTTTTTAAATTACATGCTCTCTAACTTGACCTGTGTTTTTACCTCCTCTTCATTAAGAATATATACAGGCTGTGGATGTGGCTTAGTGGTAGAGTGCTTGCTTAGCATGCATGAAGCCCTGGGTTCGATTTCTCAGTACCATATAAATGTTAAAAGCCCAGAATGGCGCTGTGGCTCAAGCAGTAGAGTGCTAGCCTTGAGCAAAAGAAGGTCAGAGCAGTATGTAGGCCCTGAGTTCAAGCCCCAGGACTGACAAAAAAAAAAAAGAGTATATAGAAAACTCCTGGACTAGCCTGGCACCAGTGGCTCATGCCTGTAATCTTAGCTACTCAGGAGGCTGAGATCTGAGGATCACGGTTCAAAGCCAGCCCGGGCAGGAAAGTCTGTGAGACTCTTATTTCCAATAGAAAACCGGAAGTGGCACTGTGGCTCAAAGAGTAGAGCACTCACCTTGAGCTGAAGAGCACAGGAACAGCACCCAAGCCCAGAGTTCAAGCCCCACGACCAAGAAAAAAGAAAAGAAAAATGCTGGACTAGAAGGAAAGTCACTGCGGTGTAGGGGAAGGGGGAATATGCTAGAGATGGAGCCTGGGGTTTTGCATATGATAAGCATATACTTTGTCACTGTATCTAGCACAACCAGTCTGTAGCTGATGTATATATTTCTGTTTGGGGAGAGAGAGAAGGTCATATTTGTTTCCCTACCCATCCTTGTGGTTCCATTTCTCTACAGTCTATGAATAAAGACCAAGACATTTTTATAAACCCTTTCTTATAAAAATTTCCATTTCAAGCCAGATGCCAGTGGGTTTAACCCTAGCTACTCAGGAGACCGAGATCTGAGGATGGCAGTTCAAAGCCAGCCTGGGTAAGAAAGTCCATGAGACACTGAAATAACCATCAGAAAACCAGAAGTGGCACTGTGGCTCAAAGTGGTAGAACAATAGCCTTGAGCACAAAGGGGATCAGGGACAGCACCCAGGCTCTGCTTTCAAGCCTCAGGACCAGAAAAAAAGAATACATTTCAAAATATATTTTCTGTAGAAAGATGTCAAGTTGCAAGTTGCTTTAATTGCAAATTCCTTACCTGACTTCTACTATAAATTTCTACCAAATACATAAGTTTAGCCAATTAACCCAAATGTATTTTACCAAAAAACAGTGTAAACTTTTTTTTGTCCGTTGTGGGGCTTGAACTCTGGGACTAGCTTCTGTCCCTGAACTCTTTAGCTCAAGGTGAGCACTTGTTTTGTTCTATGCTAGTACTAGGGCTTAAACTCGGGGTCTGGGTAGTGTCTCTTAGCTTTGGATGGGAGTGGGTCATGGGACTTGAACTAAGTGGGACTTGAACTAAGTGGGACTTGAACTAAGACTGGATACTGTTCCTGAGCTCTTTTGCTCAAGGATCTACCACTTTGAGCCACTGCTCCACTTCTGGTTTTCTGATGGTTCATTGGAGATAAGAGTCTCATGGACTTACATGCCTGGGTTGGCATGTAAGCTACTCATCTGAGTAGCTAAGATTACAGGCATGAGCCACTGGCACTGAGCTCCTTTAGCATTTCCACTCAAGGCTAGCTCTTTACAACTTGAGCCACAGCTCCACTTCTGGTTTTCTGGTGGTTAATTGGAGATAAGAGTCTCATGGAATTTCCTGCCTGAACTGACGTCAAATTGCAATCCTCAGATCACAGCCTCCTGAATAGCTAGGATTACTGGGCTCACAAGGTGTGAGCCACCAGTGCCCAACTGTAAATTTCTTAATTTACCAATGCCAACTATGACTACAAAATAACCCAAGATCTTAAACCATTTGCACTTAAAAATATAATTGAGACAAGAAGAAGCATTAGTTGTTGGAGGGGAAAAAAAGAAAAAAAAAAAAAAAAGAAAAAACCTTGAAGCAGCAGTATGAAATTGAATCAAGAGCTTAGATGAGTGCTGGGAAGGTGGCTCAGTGGTAGAGCGCTTGCCTTGCATGCATGAGGCCCTGGGTTCCATTCCTCAGACCACATAAGCATAAAAAGCTGAAGGGGCACTGTGGCTCTAGTGAGCTGTGGGACAGTGCCCAAAGAGCTTAGATAGAAAATGTGTTATTAAAGCCAGCCGCCAGTGGCTCACGCCTGTAATCCTAGCTACTCAGGAGGATGAGATCTGAGAATGGTATTCAAAGCCAGCCCTGGCAGGAAAGGCTGTGAGACACTATCTCCAATAAACCACTCCAAAAACTGGAAATGGTGCTGTGGGTTCAAGTGGTAGAGTGCTAGTCTTGAGCTGAAAAGCTGAGGGACAGCGCCCAGGCCCAGAGTTCAAGCTCCATAACTGACAAAAAAAAAAGTGTTACAATACAAAATAAATTTTCTCAATATAGGACTAGAGATAAGTATGATTACTTTCCTTGCTTCTTTCTCTCCTTTCCCTTCCTTTCTCCTTTTCCTTCCAATTGCAGCACACTTTAAGGTGGTGTTTTTATTTTTTGGACAGGAGTGTTTTACTACAAACTTCATCAGTGGCCGAAAACTCATTCATGTAAACTGCTCAAATCTCCCTCAAATAGGGATAACAGATTTTGAGGACATGAAGGTGAGTTATATACAAAGTTTCCCTATAGCGTTCTGTAACAGTGCTACCATTGTCTCAGCACAACCTCCTCCTCTTCCAATCCTTTTTCTGTCTGTTGTGACATTTTACCTCAATCCCCCATGCTCAGGGTAGTTGCTTCTTCCCTCTCCTTTGAATCAATAACTATCATTATTCTGATGGCAATTAAACCCTCAGGTTTACTCCATTTCCACTCTTCAGACCTTTATTGCCTCAGTCCTAGAATATAGCAGTAGCTTCCTGCTTTAACCTCTCTCTGTGGGCATTTTAGATTCAAGAGGTCTGCTTTTAGGCTCTTACTTGCCAACTACTATTCAGAAACTTTCTGAATAAGGGTTAGTATTATAAGGGTTAGAACTCAGGGTCTGGGTCTTGTCATTTGGGCCACACCTCTCCCCATTTTTACTTTCTGGTTGCTTTTTAGATAGGGTCTTGAGTTTTTGTTTGGGGCTAACCTGGGGAGAGAAGTCAATACCTATATCCTCTCTCATATCTGGGACCACAGCTATGTACCACCACACTCAGCTTATTGGTTGAGATGGGATATCTCTTAACATTTTACCCAGACTAGCCTGGAACTATGATTCTTCCTGATCTCTACTTCTCTTACAGACTTGAGCTAGAGAGCCCAGCCCCAGAAACCATCTTTGTATTCCCTCTGCTTACAATTTAGTCCCAACTAGTTTATGCTTGAAGGCCCTCTGAAGCTTTTCTCCAGTCACCTACCTACCACTACCTACCCTACCACTCTTCTGTATAAATCTTTTTCCCTCTAGTTCTGGGACACATTAAACTCTTTGTGGCTCATCTTTCTAGCACAAAGTCTATGATAAATTTCCTTTGCTTAAAAGTTCTCTCCATTTGTAGCATTTTAAAATTTATAACTCATCGCATATATAATCTCATTTGTAACCTTTCCTCTTTAACACCCTGACCTTGTGCTTGCTGAAATTACTCTAACACTTGAGTGATAATACCGGTTCTTTTTGCCATAGTTTTCAGATATGGTTTTTCACTTTTTCCTGGGACATGATCCTTTACTATACCTCCTGCATAGCAATAACAGGAGCGTGCCACCAATACCTGCCTTATTGGTTGAGTCTTGCAAACATTTTACCCCGTCTGGCCTCAAACTGTGATCTTCCTGATTTTTACCTCTTGAGTAGGTGAAATTACAGGCACGTTCTACCCCATTCAGTAAGTAAATCCATCTTATTTTAAAGTACCACAATAGCACAACAGTTGCTTCTGATTTCTATTTAGAAAGTAATTCTCTATGTCTAGTATGATGGTATGTACCTGCAATCCCAGCTACTCAGACAGCTGAAGCAGAAGGAATGTTAAGTTTGAAGCCAGTCTGGACAACTCAGTAAGACCGTATCTCAAAATAAAAGAGCCAAGGGTGCAGCTTGATGGTAGACTGTTTGCTCAGCATATATGAGGCCCTGGGTTCAATCCTTAGTACCACAAAACAAATGGAAGGAAGAAAGAAGAAGGGAAGGAAAAGGAAGGGAAGGAAAGGAAGTTAATACTCAAAATATCTACTGCCCATTACATCACAAAAGATCTTTGTGATAGCCAGGGCCCTGTAGCCCATGCCTGTAATCCTAGCTTCTTGGGAGGTAGAGATAAAAAATTGTGGTTTGAAGCCAGCCTGGCCAAAACGTTTATGAGACCCCAACACAAGTTCTTGGAAACTATAGGCATTACAGTATCTGTTTGAGGTCCTGTGAAAAAAGTGTTCTGAAGTGATGCCAAGCCTTCAGTATTTGCCACTATCCTAGAATGTAGAAGTTAGAGTCCTTAGAAAAAATCTAGTAATCCTCACAAATAACAATTTCTCATAATCCTTATTATCTCAGGTAAGTTCCTAATAAGTTGCTTTAGATGTTAGACAAAAAGTCAATTGCTTGTTGGTTCATAAAAAAAAAAACTAAACAACTTGTAGTTTTAGATCAATATATGGTACATAGGGGACTCTCATGATCCAATGGTGAATCTCAGACATGCTTAAAGAATTACCAGGACTGTAAGCCTAGCTACTCAGGAGTCTAGCTCCTCAGGAGGCTGATCTCTGCGGATCCTGGTCGAAACCAGCCCAGGCAGGAAAGTCCATATATCCTCCTGCCACAACTCCAATTTACCACCAAAACACAGGAAGTAAAACTGTGGTTCAAGTAGTAGAGTGCTAGTCTTGAGCAAAAAAAGCTCAGGACCCCCTTACTCTCCCTTCCCCCAAAAAAAGAATCACTGAAAATTGGGCATAGTGGCTCCTATAATTCTAGCTACTTGGGAGGTAGAGACTGGGAGATCACAGTTTGAGGCCAGCTCAGACAAAAAGCAGTTCCCCAGACTCCATCTCAACCAACGGCAACCAGTAGCACATACTTGTTATTCCAGCTACAGGGGAAGCACAATAACTGGGTGCAGCAGGCACACCTCTGCAATATGAGAAACATAAGTAAAATGGTCACAGTCTAAGCTAGCTGGGCACCAAATAACCAATGCAAAAAGGGACCGGAGGGGAGGAGTGGAGGGGAGGAGAGAAAGAAAGGAAAAGACTACTAGAGACCTGACTCAAGTGATAAAGTGCCTGTCTAGCAAATAGAATTCCCTGAGTTCACTCCTCATTACTGGGGGTGGGCGGGGAGAATGACTGAATTAGAGGGAGGATATTTAAGTTATATCAGTACTGGATCTTGAACCCAGAGCCTAACACTCTTCACTTAGCTTTCTCACTCAGTGCTGCAATGCTGGCATTCCACTACTTGAGCCACACTTCTAGCTTCTTGGTGGTTTTTTTTTTTTTTTTGCCAATCCTGGGGCTTGAACTCAGGGCTTGGGCACTGTCTGTGAGCTTCTTTGTGCTCAAAGACTAGCGCTCTACCACTTAAGCCACAGCACCACTTCTGGCTTTTTCTGTTTATATGGTATTGAGGAATCACATGCATGCTAAGCAAGCACTCTACCACTAAGCCACATTCCCAGCCCTCCATACTTTATAACATTTTCAATGTCTGCATTATAATATTCTGCTAAAGCGAACAGGACTTTCTCAGCCCAGTGTTTTGGTTAGTAGAGATTAAGTATCTCTAATCCAGAATGCTTGAGATCAGAATTGTTTCAGATCTTTTCTTAATTTGGGGATATTTGCATATATGTAATAAGATGTCTTGGAAATAGAATCAAATCTAAACATGAAATTCATTTTTGTTTGATATATATCTTATACACATAGCTGAAGGTAGTCAGTGTAGTAGCATCATGTGGTGAGAACTCTTAAGAGGCACCTACAGTAATTTGGATTTTATCTTGGAAATCTCATAGCTACAGAACAACTAACATTCTCACTGGGAATGCCAGGCAACTGTGTCAACTTTTACTCACAAACTGTCTTTAGAATCTAAACAATGTAGGTTTCAAGTAAAATTTCATCTAAAATGCATTGCAATACCAGACTTAGAATTTCCTGTCCCATGTCTTTTAGTCTTGTATCACCAGTAGCTTTGTTTAAAAAATCCATTTTACATACCCATTTGGCAGTGTTTTAACAGCAATTTCATTGACTCTATTCTTACCCAGATGCAGAATAGGAATTCAAATACCATTTTTTATTAACTACTAGGATTAAATCTAGAATTTGAAAAGGCAATCAGAGCTGACTATAGGATAACAAGTTGACATTGTACTCAGTGAATACAAATTATGTTTAGAGATTGAAAATAGAAACTGAACATATCCAAGGTGGTGGCCCAAGGCTGTAAGCCTAGCTACTTGGGAGGTGGAAATCAGGGGAATCTCAGTTAGAGACCAGCCAGACATAAAAGTTTCTGTCACCCCAGCAGCACAAATAGGATGATTACAGTCCAGACTGTTCCTGGAATAAAGTGAGATTCTATCTTAGAAAATAACCAGTGTAAAAAGGGCTGGGTACGAGGCTCAAGTGGTGTAGTACATTTGGCTACAAGCATGAGGCCCTAAGTTTAAACTCCAGTACTGTTAAACCTAAAAACAGAATAAATAAGTATAGATACTAATAAAACAGCTGAAACCTTACTATCTGCTTTTTAGTGCTTGTGATATGTTTTGAAAAATTTAAGAAATATCTTTCTCAGTTGCAAATTAAAGCTGAGCCTCTTTTTAGACAAGTTATTTATTAATCTTTCCCAGAAATACTCAAGGTCCTAATGTAAACATGTTATCTACTTTTTTTTTTCAGAGATAGGATCTCACTATTTTTCCCAGGCTGGCTTCCATCTCCTGGGCTCAAGGGATCCTCCTTGCCTCCAGCCTCCTGATTAGCTGGGAATCCAAGTATAGGCTACCAGGCCCAAATGAACATATTACCTTGCTTTTATACTAGGTAGCATGTTTTTCATTAAAAAGAGAAAAATTAATTCACTTGGGGCCAACTGATGCAAGGGGCATTTAAACATCTTTAGTGCTTTAAAAAAGATAGTAAGTCATGTGACATTTCTCTTCAAAGAACTTGGTTTTGATAAGGCCAGTCTAGGAAGCTTCAATGTTCGATTTTTCCATTGAATTAATTTAAGTCACACACACAATCTGACTTATGGAAATAACACTGATGACAGGAATAGACAACAAAATAAAACTTAGATTTAGTTATATTTTCAAGTTAGTTTTACTAAAAAAAAAAATTACCCTTGCGTTTCAGCTAATTTCTCATCATGTACGAGAGCTACTGAGAATTGAAGAGCCATTGTTCTGCCGTAGCATCAGACTTCCCTATAGGGATAATATTGGCTTGTTTTTAGAACAAAAAAGTCATACTGGGGTAAAGTCTGATTCCTTGACCTTTACTGAATTTGTCAAAGCAGCAGGATTACAGGACTGTGATCCAAAAACGACTGGTCCCGAAGAGAAAAAGTGAAATGAGCCACAGAGAAAGTCATCTCACTTAGCTGGAAAAACCAAACTGACTTATTTGGGGGAAGAAGTGTGTTTTTTGGTTTTTTTTTTTCCTTCATGAACCACTGAGGAAGGCCATCTCACTTATCTTGAATGATCAAACTGTGAATTACTTAAGGAAAGAGGTGTGATCTTTTCTGCTTTTGTTTTTTTCTTTCGCCCCCTTTCATTGAGGATCAGAGTTAGAATTGCTGGCTCCATTCCCAGTTCTTTCCTGACTCACAGCATCTTCCTTTTGTGTTCCAAGGCAGCTCCTTTGTTAAAGGCAGCAATATTTGTCTTTCATTCCTGTTAAAATACTTAGTAGTGGGAGCACACTGGAGAAATACAATTAGGCATAAATTCTCATCTGGGTATTGTGGTACACATGTAGAAATCTCAACACTCAGAAGGCTTAGACAGGAAGATTGGGAGTTCCAGGCCAGCCTGGGCTATGTAATGAGATCTTCTAGAAATAAGTAAGTAGAATAAGATCTCTTATTAGTCAGATAATCCTTTCCACAAATACAGAAAAGAAGATGTTATTGAAGGAGCACTAACTGATCCATGTCACTATTCTGCTACTAAAGAGATTGCAAAGGCAAATCACATTCTTTAAAATAGCCAGGCATATAAAAGTCATTACATAGAAGTTAACTATCTTTATCTAGAGGGAAAACAAAACTTCTATCTTGATTACAGACAGGAAATTACCTCTTGGAGCTGGTCCCTGAGGTACCCAGCTATGGATAGGGAGAAAGGGTACCATCCACCTTAGTGTTAATTCTCAATGATGGCTGCAAGTCCCCAAGGACTGTCTGTCAGGGATGTAAAACTGGCAAGAAGCTTAGTTGGCTTTTTTTTTGTTTTTTAAGATTTATAGATTCAAAGCAAACAAAGGATTTGCAATTCTGTTGTTCAAAGGAAAGGTTTCAAGGGAAATTCTGTTCCCCTTTAGCCATCAGAGAAAACAGTGGAATTCAAAGTGGAATTCAGGCTACAGTATATTCATGATTGTATTTCTTAAAAGGAATTAGTAAACACTTGTTTGAAGGGCTCTAGCTCCCCTCTATCTTCATTCACATTTTCTGCTCTTTAGTTCCTGGACTCATTTCTTAATCCTAAAAAAAAAAAAAAAAATCACACTATATTACTAATGTAATCTGAAGGCTAATGGTTACCTTGTCTATTCCCTATACCTGAATGCACTGTAAAAGAAATGTTTCTTAGTGTTGTTTGTTGTTGTTGAGAGAAGGAACAAATGAACATGTATGCCATATGTTAATATTTGATGATAAATCTATTTTCCCCAATTGGCCAAATATTTATCAGAAACTACTCTAGCACTGTACCACTGGTTTTGCTTGCCTCATGATTATGCAAAATAATAAAACCATGGTGATTTCCAAGTTTACTGAATGGTTTCCTCAAAAACATTTGAGTACCCAGGTAATGGTGGCTCCTACTTATAATCCTAGCTACTCAGGAGGCTGAGATTTGGAGTGTTATGATTCAAAGCCAGCCTGGACAGAAAAGTCTGCAAGACTCCATTCCAAAATAATCAGTAAAATGTCAGATTGTAAATGTGACTCAAATGGTGGAGTACCAGTTGTGAGCAAGCCAACTAATCTTGAGGCTCTGAGTTCAAGCCCCAGGCTGGCATGGGGAAAAAAAAGCAGTGATTTTGTTCAGTAACCAAAGCACAGTGACATCTTTCTTAGTTTCATGAGATTACTGCTATTCTTTTCAACTCTATTGTAAATTGACAAAAGTATTTATAAAACATAAAGGAAATAGACATTTGCATTATAGAAATAAGATCTATATTTTACCAAAAAACATGTCATTTAAATGCCAGGTGGTTTTGTTCTGTTTGGTGTGTATACGTGTGTGAGTACTAGGGCTTGGACTCAGGGCCCGGGCACTGTCTATTAGCTTTTTTTTGCTCAAGTCAATACTCTACCACTTGCGCTATAGCTCTACTTTGGGCTCTTTTTGTAGTTAATTGAAGATAAAAAAAAAAAAAAAAAAGAAGTCTCGTAGACTTTCCTGCCCAGGCTGGCTTTGAATTGCAATCCTCAAATCTCAGTTTCCTGAGTAGCTAGGATTATAGGTGTGAGCCACTGGCACCTGACTGGTCTGGTGTGTGTGTGTGTGTGTGTGTGTGTGAGAGAGAGAGAGAGACAGAGAGAGACAGAGACAGAGAGACAGAGGAGAGAGACAGACAGACAAACAGAGACAGAGAGACAGAGAGAGAGAGAGAGAGAGAGAGATTTGTGACAGGGCTTTACTGTATAGCCCAAAATAGACTTGAACTGGTGATCATGCTGCCTTAGTCTCCTGCATACAGGGATTAAAAGCATGTACTATCATACTTAGCTCCAAATATTTTTTAAGTGGTTTTCATGGGAAGAACTTTTACTAAGGAGGCAGGACTGGGGCGGGGGGGGGGGGGGGATTGCAATTTGAGGCTAAAGCAGCCATCTCAACCAGCAATCTACAGGGAGGGGTGGCATCTACCTATAGTCCCAGCTATAGGAAGGCAGAGGTAGGAGAATCAGTATGAAGGCTCTGGGAAAAATGTCTGACACCCTATCTGAAAAATAAAACAAAATGGCTAGAGGAATTGTTCAAATTGTAGAGCACAAGCAAGCTACAAGGCCCTGTGCTCAAAACCCAGAACTACCAAAAATGGGGAAAGATAGAGAATTTTAAATAAGATGAGATAGCATAAGAACAGTCAAATATAACTGAAGTAAGAATGAAATAATTCAATTGACATTGTTTAGTCAACAATTACCTTTCTATCCAAAATGGTAGGGAAATCAAGTAGTATTGTGTTTTAAGTACATATTACTATGGAAAAGGAGATGCAAGTATAATTATTTAACACTATGGAAAAGGAGATGCAAGTATAATTAACAGTGGTGTTATCAATTATTTAATCTAGCTTTTAGAGAAATAGAGATGAGAAGAGAAGTAATTTGTTTACATGGCTGCTCTAGGGAAATAATATATTAAGTTGTGTGGTTATTTAGGCAAGCTGGACACACCCAAGTATGTTGATATTTAGGACCTCTTGCTTTATTTTACACTTCAAAGAGCCATTAATTAGTACAGTTTTCAAATACACTGTAGCTACATGACTTAGCCCTTTATCTGTTATAGGGTGTAAGTCCTGCCCAGCCCATCTGAGGAGAATAAGATCATGATCTTGAGGTGCCTTGATGGGATGGAGAGTGTGTGGTACCCTCTGGCTTTTGTTTGGTTACAGAGACATCGAATACTTCGCAGTATACATAGTGAAGGTGGTCCTGGAGAGCTGGACTATTTGAGAGATGCTGGCTAAAAGGCGTTTCCCTGAGTTGTACAGTGGTCAGATCAAACCAGGGGAAAGGCCTGTGGTGGGGAAAAAAATACTGTTAATTTTTTATGTCTGCTCAAACCATCCAATGTGGCTATCCACATAATAATCTTTTAACTAGAAGCTATCTCTATATAAATTTCTAAAAGTTTAAAGTGATTTAAAAAAAAAAAACAGCAGAGGCTAAGAAATACAGAATCCAAAGACTGTATGTGGGATGACCAATAAAAGCATAACATATACATAGTGAAAAAGGTAAAAGGAGAAGAAAAAGAGAAAAGAACAGAATTTTTGGAGCAATTATGAGTGAGAATTTTTCCCAAGTTAGTATCAGATTCCACACTACAGATTCAGAAAGCAAGCAAGACAAATGTCAACAGGATCTCAAGCAAGATAAATGTCAGCAACAACAATTATCCCTAGATATATTTTCAAATGAAAGAAATCAATGATAAAGACAAAAGACCTGAAAGAAACCAGAGGAAAAACCAACGTTACCTTCAGAAGAACAAAGGATTAAAACAACTTCTCTTCAGAGGCCAGGCAAAAGAAGAAAATGGAGTGAAATATTTAAAACCACCAACCTACAATTTTTCTGTATCCTGCCAAATTTTCTTTTGAAAGTAAAGAAGAAATAAAGACTTAGCAACCAAACAGTGAGTAAATCTGTTGCCAGTAGACCTATCTTGCAAGGAATAGTCTAAGTTTTGTTCCCTCCACCCCCAAGTTGTGAGGTTTGAACTCTGGGCCTGGGTGTTGTCCTTCAGCTGTTCAGCTCAAGGCAAATGCTCTACCACTTGAGCCACAGCTCCACTTCCAGTTTTCTGGTAGTTAATTGCAGATATGAGTCTCAAGGACTTTCCTGCCTGGCTGACTTTGACCTGCGATCCTCAGATCTCAGCCTCCTGAGTAGTTAGGATTACAGGCGTGAGCAACCAGCACTTAGCTCTAAGTTTTTTTTGTTTTTTTGGGGGGTCCAGTTATGGGGCCTTAACTCTGGGCCTGGGCGCTGTCCCTCAGCTCTTCAGCTTAAGCCTAGCACCCTACCACTTGAGTCAAGCGCCACTTCTGGCTTTTTTCTTTTTTGCTTATGTGGTGCTGAGGAATCGAACCCAGGGCCTCAGGCATGCAATGCAAACGCTCTACCACTGAGCCACCTTCCCAGCCTCTAAGTTTTTTTTTTAAAGAAATGAAAATGATCTAGGTCAGAAAGTTGGGTTCCCATAAAGGAGAAGGACTAGAGTGCATCAAGATGGCAGCCCCCAAGGATCTGCAATTGAAGAAGGCCATCACAGAGCTATTGACACTCAACAGAAGGTAAAGCTTGACATATGTATAGATTGAACAGCTAAACAGAACATCTTACTATAGATACAGAGATTATAACTTTGGTAGATGAAACTACAATGTATGAAGGCATAGGAAGAATGTTTATTCTTCAATCCAATCATTCACAACCAGCTGTTAAAGAAACAGAAAATAGTAGAAAAAAGTTAAAGAACTAAACAGAAAAAGTCCTCTCTGGAGCACAGTGTAAAGGGAGCAGGACAACATCCAGAAGATGCTGATGGCATGAAGGGCACAGTGGGAGCATCTAAGAGATGCTCTTCCCTCCTGACTTCTCTCAACCTGGCAAGATCTAAGGGTTGTGCAGGGTAACAACCTCCCTCAGCTGGATGGACATTCTTATCTGAATGGCCTCATACCCCACCTTCTCTCACACCTCACCACCTCTTTTGGGTCCCCCTTCTGCATATGTTCCCTGCCTCTGCTAGATAGCCCTGTCCAGGACACTCTTGGAGCCTGGGGTGAGCCAGGAACTCCCAAGAGAGGGAAGGACAGGGTCCAGGGCAGATAGGGAAGCTCTGTGTGAGCCTAATGCTAAACTGACAACCAATAAAAGGCTATGTACGAATTATGGAATAGATAATGGTTTGCTCAAAGTTATATCAATAATGATTCAATTATGTATGTGTGTACATTTATACAAAACGAAGAGGGCGAGGAATTAGGATTCTTTCACTATAAAATACATAACCTGGGCCAGGAAGGTGGCTCCGTGTTAAGAGTGCTTGCCTTGCATGTATGAGGCCCTGGGTTCAATTCCTCAGCACCACATAAGCAGAAAAAGCTAGAAGTGGTGCTGTGGCTCAAGTGGTAGAGCACTAGCCTTGAGCTGAAGAGCTAAGGGACAGTGCCCAAGCCCAGAGTTCAGGCCCCACAACTGACAAAATAAATTCATAACCTATGAAGTGGTGAAAGTGTGCTTAGATTCATTGTAAATGTAGAATGTAACTATGTATTTACATGATATTTATGTAAATTCATTGTTTATGAGTTGAAGGTATAAGATTAATATACAAAAGTCAATCTCCTGGACTGACAGTGTGGCTTAGGTGGTAGAATGCCTGCCAAGCAAGTACAAGCCTCTAAGTTCAAACCCTACTGTCACCAGAAGTCAATCTCTTTATTATATACAAATGTCCTGATTATTTTCTGTTCCTGTCACTGAATCCCACAGACTGGGCAATTTGTAAAGAGTAGAGTTTATTTAACTCAGAGTTCTGTAGGCCAGGAAGTCAAAGTGTATATGCCAGCATACTCATTCATAAATGAAGCAGATATGACTGTACTAACAGAAAATGGCATTACATGTAGTTTTTCATTTCTAACTCTATGTAGGATATGAACATACATGATAATGTATGCAAATAACTCCATAAAATGACACAAATATAAAAACTGTAAAAGATAAAACCTATGAAATAAGATATAGGAGGCAAAAGAGCTTTTGCTTTTCCATTGGCTGGATTTTTTTGTGTGTGCGCCCATCTTAGGGCTTAAACTCAGGGCTTGGAAGCTGTCCTTGAGCTTTTGCTCAAAGATAATATTCTACCACTGAGTCACAGCTCCACTTCCAGGCTTTTTAAAGTAAATGATCAGGGCTGGGAAGATGGCTCAGTGGTAGAGCGCTTGCCTTGCATGCCTGAGGCCCTGGGTTCGATTTCTCAGCACCACATAAGCAAAATGAAAAAAAGCCGGAAGTGGTGCTGTGGCTCAAATGGTAGAGTGCTAGCCTTGGGCTGAAGAGCTGAGGGACAGTGCCCAGGCCCAGAGTTCAGACCCCACAACCGGACCCAAAAAAAAAAAATCTTTAAAGTAAATGATCAGAGATAGAGAATCTCCCAGACTTTTCCTGCCCGAGCTGACTTCAAACCTCGATCCTCAGATCTCAACTTCCTAAGTAGCTAGGATTGCAGATGTGAACAGACATGAACCTTTGGTACCAGCTGGTTGGATTTTTATAGAAGCACATTTATCAATTTTAAAATAGAACATGAGCTAAGTATGATGGTGTATGCCTACAATCTCACAGCACTCACGATCACAAGTTCAAGGCCAGTCTGAATACATACTGAGAAATTGTCTCAGGGAAAAAGGAAAGGTGTGGAAAGAGACAGAAACAGAAGGGGACTGGAGGCATAGTCAAGTGTTAGAATGCCTGCCTACCAAGCAAGAAGCCCTGCATTCAATACCCAATCCAGGAAAGAGCACGCGCATTCATGAGAGAGAGAGAGAGAGGGGGAGAGAGAAGAGAGAAACTGAACATGGCGCATGAAAGGAAAAAGAGGGGGGAAAGCATCTGCTATCTGACCTCTTACCTTCTGTGAAACAAGTTCCTGACATAGATTTGGTTGACAAAATGTTCTAGCTGGAAACGTGGACAAGCTGAGTCTTCAGACTGAGTAATGAAAAATAGTCTGTTCAGCATCTCCAGTGCTTTTGGGTAGAAAATGCTTCTTGAAGTGCAGACATTTAGGATTGCATACAATACTCCCTCCAACCATTTAATATTGAGGTTTATTCCCCCTATACATCAATGAGAGGGAACAGAATAACGTTACTAAAAATGTGCTGCAGGAACCTAAGACCCCAGACAGTAACTATAGAAGCCACCATTTTCCAATACAGGCTAATAATGTAGACCTTGAAATGAGTGAACACTCCTCCCTCTGAGGCTAAGAGCTTCATCTACCCTTTATAATATATAATGTATTGATTATACTAAAGGAGGCAGACAGGAACAAATGTAGATTGCTAATGGCAAAAACATATCCAAAATGGAACATGCCTGTGATTCCAGCTAAGCAGTAAATAAAGATGTGAGAATTATGGTTTTAAGCCAGCCTGGGCAAAAAAAATATCCCTATCTGAAAAATAAAAATAGACTGGGTGTGGCAATACATATCTGTAATCCTAGACGTACAAGAGGCAGAGGTCTGAGGATGGAAGTTTGAGGCTAGCCCCAAGCAAAAGCATGAGATCCTATCTAAAAAGCAAAAAGGGCTGGGAGCACGATTCAAGTGGAGAACAATTGCTTTATAAACACAAGACTGAGTTCAAACCTTAGTACTACCCTCTCCCCTAACCCCCCCCCCCAAAGTTCTCCAGAATGATCCCTGCCAATAAGGGGGAATTACTGGGAAAAACTGCAAGATTAGAACAGGGAAAAGCCATTTTAGTCCTATTTTAAATGGCAGTTTCATCTAGTTGTTTCCAATTCATGCATAAGAATCCAAATAATCAATCTTGCTAATAAGGGTTATTTGTCATCACCAAACATTTTCACTACTAAACTAAATGACTACTTGTTTCAAACACATACATGGCACACACAAACTTAATATAAGCAATAGGCTGAGGATAAGGTCGTGTTCAGAAGAATGCCAGATGTGGGCTGAGAAGGTGGCTCAGTGGTAGAGAGCTTGCCTTGCATGCATGAAGCCCTGGGTTCGATTCCTCAGCACCACATAAGCAGAAAAAGCTGGAAGTGGCACTGTGGCTTAAGTGGTAGAACGCTAGCCTTGAGCTGAAGAGCTGAGGGACAGCCCCCCGGCCCAGAGTTCAGGCCTCATGACTGACAAGAAAAAAAAAAAAAAAAAGAATGCAGAAATATGGTGAACAATGCATTACCTCTGGAACTGAATGGGGAGGTAGCTTGAAGAATCACGGGATCTTGGAGCGCAGTTGCAATATCCTTATTGGCTCCCCAGATATGGTCAGTATCCTCAACACAGTGATACACAGGCCGTAAGAGATTGGTGTGGTTGTTCAGTAGTAGTCTCAATCTGGAAGCCAAACAAGATAGGGAGTAGCAGTGCCAGGAATGGATTTCTATTCATATCCAAGCCCAGCAACAGATTGTGATACACAGCCCTGCTCAGACAAATATAGGTCTGGGTCTACACAGAGAGCATTAATGAGTTGGATCTATCTACTTAACAAGCGCTTACATGAAAAGTTATGTGTCAGATACAGGGCTAGACATTAAGTACAAAAATAATTTACTATGCAGCAATTCTCCATTACTACCTTCAGTAATGTTTTATGTGATTGACTGTGGTGTTTTCCTTTTTCCCTGATGAACAAAGGAATAATGTTTAGCTTCAGGTAGTGGGTGACAACATATGATAGTTGTACATATTTGTACAGCCAAGAAAATATCCCACCCACAAGTGCTTTAAATTGGGAGAGACATAATTAGAAAAGTTGGCCGAGTCCTTTACAGATCAAACTGCTTCCTCTCTATTTCTGAGGACGTATCAACTCCCATGAAGTAGGGCGTATGGTGAAGGTGAATAGCAGAGAGCAGAGAAGAGGCAGCAGTTCTGCCTGGCCTGTTCTTGTCCCCACAAGATACCTGGGCAATGGGATAGCAGATGCAAAGCTTTGCACGAGGCAGTTCTTCTCAATACTTCCTTGAATTTCTAAGCAGATATTAGGCAACTGAGATGGCAAGCAACAGAGGAATAGCATGTTGGCCCAGCCCGCCAGGTGAGGGTTATGGTAAAAGCACTGGATTCCCTCTTTCTTGATAACATCTGGAAAGGATAAAGGAAGACAGAAAGAGCAGACAAAGGAGTTGAACCTGAGCATCAGATTGGAGAGAAGATCAATCTCAGGAAGCAACCCAAGTCTTGTTGCTACATAAATCAGAGAGATCATCCTATATGCCTTCTATGAGTTATGCTGCAATGCCCTAATCCCATTACCAAAGTAGGTGGTGTCATTGCAACAGTGATTGAAATGAGTCATCTTTCTCTTACCTTCAGGCCAATCCTGGAATGTTTTTAAGGAAGAAAGTATTCTCTAAGAGTCTTTTTGCTTCAATTTGCCAAAGGCTCATCATGTGTCGTTGTATGTTACATATGTATATTATTTGAGGTAAACCTCACATGGACTTTCTTAGACAGAGACTACTATTATATCTCCACACTCCCATAGTATATACGCAAGGAAACTGAAGCTTCAGGAAGCTATGTGATTTGCCCAACATAATACAGCTCTTGACTTTGGTGGGTAGTTAACATTGAAGAGAGCAGAGGCTGGAAGGTGTTTGGAAAGAAGGAACTGTTTCTACATAGTATACACAGCTTAATGGTAATAGGATATTTATGTGTAGAGAGATGTAGTAACATGTAGTTACCTGAAAAACATTCCTAGTAAGTTAATCCTATGGTTGTATTCATTGCAGAATGGATTATCAAAAGAAAGAATTCAAAATTCACACTCATGTGCGGTAGTATGTTCAAAGTGTTACTGATTTTGTCTTTTTTTTTTTTTTTTTGCCAGTCCTGGAGCTTGAACTCAGGGCTTGGGCATTGTCTCTGATCTTCTTTTGCTCAAGGCTAGCATTCTACCACTTGAGCCACGGGGCCACTTCCGGCTTTTTCTGATTATGTGATTGCTAGTAGGGAATCGAATGGCTTCATGCAAGCTAGGCACTCTGCCACTAAGCTATATTCCCAGCCCCTCAAAGTGTTATTGAAAAAACAGATAACAGATATATGTATATATATTTTTTCGGGGGGCGGGGGGGTCAGTCGTAGGACCTGAAATCTGGGTCTGGGTACTGTCCCAGGTAGGTTAGCACTCTACCACTTGAGCCATAGCACCACTTCTGTTCTTTTTCTGCTTTTGTGGTGCTAAGGAATTGAACCCAGGGCCTCATGCATGCAAGGCAAGCAGTCTACCACTGGGCCACCTTCCCAGCCCCTAACAGACATATCTTAATGACCAAGTGCATGGTAGAAGTTATGTTGAGATTTTCTGCATCTTTATAAACTTGAAGATGGATAGGAGAAAAATAGGTGGCCCACTCAGATAAGCCTCTGGAATTCTTGTCTCCTTCTATAATACAAATAGTTTAAAACTGAAATTTCACTTCTAATAAACACATTACTCCCCCAAAGACTATATACTGCATTGAGTTACTATGCATACCAGCCCTACTTAGTGAGGTTCTTGAGTGGTAAGACTTTCTTTTTTTTTTTTTTTTTTTAGTGGTAAGACTTTCTAAAGTTTCCATCGTATTAAAAAAAAATACACAGAGATGAGTAAGAAAAATATAGGCACCCTCACAAAAAGAATAAAAGAACAAAAGCAACTCACAGATGAAATAGCATTAAACCTATGGAGAAAAGGTAACTTTTCTAGAGATTAAAATCAGTAAAATAAGAAAATTTTATACAAGACATATTAAAATGGTAATGTTAATGATTTCTAAAGGCTGCTGGTTCATTTCTTTAACCCTAGCTACTTAGGTGGCTAAGATCTGATTGTTGTTCAAAGCTACCCTGGGCAGGAAACTCTGTGAGACTTTTTTTTTTTTTTGTCAGTCATGGGGCTGTCAGTCGTGGGGCTTGATCTGGGCCTGGGTGCTGTCTCTGAGCTCTTCAGCTCAAGGCTAGCACTCTACCACTTGAGCCACAGTGCCACTTCTGGTTTCCTGGTGGTTAATTGGAGATAAGAGTTTCATGGAGGGCTGGGAAGGTGGCTCAGTGGTAGAGCGCTTGCCTTGCATGCTTGAGGCCCTGGGTTCGATTCCTCAGCACCACATAAGAAAAAAGAAAAAAGCCGGAAGTGCGTGCGCTGTGGCTCAAGTGGTAAAGCGCTAGCCTTGAGCTGACGAGCTGAGGGACAGCGCCCAGGCCAGACCCCCCCCCCAAAAAAAAAAGTCTCATGGACTTTCTTGCCCAGGCTGGCTTTGAACCACGATCCTCAGATTTCAGCCTCCTAAATAGCTAGAATTATAGATGTGAGCCACCAGTGTCCCAGCCAGAACTTTTCTTTTAAAAGAAAACATATGGGGGCTGGGAAGATGGCTCAGTGGTAGAGTGCTTGCCTTGCATGCATGAGGCCCTAGGTTCGATTCCTCAGCACCACATAAGCAAAAAGAAAATAGCCGGAAGTGGCGCTGTGGCTCCAGTGGTAGAGCGCTAGCCTTGAGCTGAAGAGCTGAGGGACAGTGCCCAGGCCCAGAGTTCAGGCCCCAGGACCGGACCCAAAAAAAAAAAAAAAAAGCCAGCCTGGGCAGGAAGGTCCATGAGACATGCATCTCCAGTTAACCACCGAAAAACCCAGAAGTGCCTCAAGCAGTAGAGTGCTAGCCTTTAGCAAGAAAGCTCAGGGACAGTGGCCAGGCCCTGAGTTCAAGCCCTAGGACTGACACCAAAATAAATAAACAAATAAATAAATACCTAGCCAGATACTAGTGACTCACACTTGTAATCCTAGTTACTCAGAAGTCTGTTATCTTCAGCTGGGAAGGTGGCTCAGTGGTAGAGCGCTTGCCTTGCATGCATGAGGCCCTGGGTTCGATTCCTCAGCACCACATAAGCAAAAAGAAAAAAGCCGGAAGTGGCACTGTGGCTCAAGTAGTAGAGTGCTAGCCTTGAGCTGAAGAGCTGAGGGACAGTGCCCAGGGCCCAGAGTTCAGGCCCCACGACCAGACTCAAAAAAAAAAAAAAAAAAAGAAGTCTGATATCTGAAGGATGTGGCTTGAAGCCAGTATGGGCAGAAAAGTCCATGAGACTCTTATCTCCAATTAACCAGCAAAAAGCCAGAAGAGGAATTGTGGCTCAAGTGTCAGAGCACCAGCCTTGAGGAAAAAAGCCATGCCAGAGTACAAGGCCCTGAATTCAAACCTCAATACCTGTCCCCCCACCCCCCAAAAAGTAAACACATACCTACTACTAGACCCAGTCATTTCATTACCAGGTATTTGCCCAAGAAAAATAAAAGTAGATGCCCACATGAACACTTTTATACAAATATACATAGTAGTTTTATTTGTAATAGCCAAGAGCTAGAAAACAACCAATATTTTAGATGAATAATATGTGGGGTATATTTATTCAATGAAATACTATTCAGAAATTTAAAAGATATTGATACCTAAAGGACATAGCTATAGCTCACAATATTTATGCAAAGTGAAAGAAGTCAGGTCAAAAACCTCATGTGACTCCATCAGTATACAATTCTACTTAATGCATGTAACTTTAAAGGAAAGTCCATTCTGTATGCATGTATAGGCTGATTTTGGAGAACTATGGGGGAATTAGGAGCAAAATAACTGATATTGTTGAACTGTTAAATAGGCAAGGTACCAGTAATAACACTAACCAGACTACCTCTGTATGCGTGCTACTGACCATCTAAATGCTGGTTGTTTTGCTTTGTATATTTTTTTTATAATGTGCTAACTTTTTGTGTATTTATTTAAAGTCTGCTCAAAAGTAATACTGTTAAAACAACTAAAATGTATATTAAAAACTTGTGTGGTGTAGATTTGTTACTTGTAAAAATATAAAATTCTACTTAATACAAACTAATCTACGGTGACAGAAACCATTGCCACTGGTTTTTTGGCAAAGAGCTTCAGGGAGCTAGAGAGACAGGCTCAGAAAGACAAGAAGCAACTTCTGAGGTGATGAGTGTGTTATTATCTTGATTGTGTTGGTTTTGCAGGTGTGCACCTGGATCAAAATATCAAATTGTAGCCAGGCACCAGTGATTCAAGCCTATAATCCTAAATACTTAGGAGATGGAGATCTGAGGATTGTGATTCAAAGCCAGGCTCAGTAGGAAAGTCTTATATCCAATTAACCAGCAAAAAGAGCCAGAAGTGGAGCACTAGCCTTGAGCACAAAAGCTCAGGAACAGTGTCAGGACCTAGGACAAGCACAAAATGCAATCCAATTGTACACTTTAAGTACAATTTATTATTAATCAATAATGTTTTGACACACCTGAATCTATTTGTTAACCTAGTAATTTTGGAAGCTATGTACAAGAAAATTCCACGAGCTATAGAAATGATGGCACATCCATACTTTGTCATCTACAGAATCTTAAAGTCATTTTTACATTAAAACCAACTTTCAATCCTAAGAAATCAGAGAAAGGGAGAATGGTGCAGAGTAGCTGTCCCTTCTGTCCATTGCCTGGTGTAGCACACACATTATCAGCATTGCCAGTCAGGTGTGCACACAGCCTTCCTGGAAGACCCATGCAATGTTCTCAGAGACCACCCATGGGACAGTGGAAGGACATTCTTTGAAGAATGTTAAGTTATTTATTAAGTGAAAAATAGCAGGATACAAACAAGTAGGTACAGTATCCATGACTGATGGGGAAGAAATAGGAAGAAACTGATAACCCTGCTATGAAGACTATAAGTTGTCAGTACACTCTTTCAGAGAGATTTTTCTACAATATGTATATTTTTTGCATGCATATACAGTGCCACACAGGGATGAGAAATATATAATTTCAATAGTTTTGACAAATGCTTATCTCCACAAAACCCATATATAAAACATTTCCTTCCTTAGAAAGTTATTTTCAGCCTCTTCTCAGTCTGTCTTTCTAGAAGTCATCATTGTCCTTATTTCTATCACATAGATAAGTAAATAGAATCAACAGAAAAGTTTTTTGAAATTCAGTCATTATTTTAAATGTATACATATATATATATATATATATTCTGATGCAAATATTTGCAACTTGTTTTAACACACACCAGATTTCTTTTTTTTTGGGGGGGGGAGTCCAGTTGTGGGGCCTAAACTCTGGGCCTGGGCGCTGTCCCTCAGCTCTTCTGCTCAAGGCTAGCGCTCTACCACTTGAGCCACAGCGCCATTTCTGGCTTTTTTCTTTTTGCTTATTTGGTGCTGAGGAATCAAACCCAGGGCCTCATGCATTGCAAGGCAAGCGCTCTACCACTGAGCCACCTTCCCATCCCCCACATACACCTGGTCTGATTGTATTTGAAATCTGTATGGAAAGCTTCTGTTTATGACAAAAGAGGAGGAGCAATGTGTAGGAAAACATAATGGGAGTAAAAAGTTGTTGAAGCATAAGTTTTTTGTTTTTTTGGGGGGTCCGGTTGTGGGGCCTGAACTCTGAGCCTGGGCACTGTCCCTCAGCTCTTCAGCTCAAGGCTAGTGCTCTACCACTTGAGCCACAATGCCACTTCCAGCTTTTTTCTTTTTGCTTATGTGGTTCTGAGGAATCGAACCCAGGGCCTCATGCATTCAAGGCAAGCGCTCTACCACTGAGCCACCTTCCCAGCCCCGAAGTATAAGTTTAAAATCTGTCTTTCTAGCTTCCCTCAGAGCAAGCAGTGTGAGAACTCCACACAAGGATTCCCCTTTGAAGGAACCATTTCAAAATGGCTTTGTGAACATCTACCAGCACAACTAAGCCCCCTTATTAACAGACCCCACTCCTCACCCAAGACGTCTGGCCTCCGTGTGGATATCCGAAGGTTCTCTGCAGGGATGGGGACAAGCTTCAGCAGTGAACAAGCCAGCTGCTTCCCAAGGCGGCCACCTCCAATGATTCCCACCCTCAAATTGTGTTCACTGCTAGCAGAATCAGATGGCTCTACTGAGGCAGGTTCATACTTTGCCAAATTTATGCTAGACAATGAACAGACACATAAATTAATGTGGGAACATACTGTAGATCTTTACAAGTTCTTGGCAGTAAGATTTTCAAATGAAAGCCTGGGGGCGCCTTAATACTCCTTTGAAGATCAGGCGTTTCAAGTGTATGTCATTTGTTCAGCTTCTAAGAGAATGAAATGTTTTTCCTAAATGAGTTCCAAAAATTAAAGCACATTCCTTTTTTTTCTTTCTAGTCCTAGTGCTTGAACTCAGGACCTGGGCTTGTCCCTGAGCTGCTTTTACTCAAGGCTAGCACTCTACCACTAGAGTGGTAGAGTGGCACTCACCACTTCCAACTTTTTCTGTTTAGGTGGTGCTGAGGAATCGAACCCAGGGCTTCATGCATGCTACTAGGCAAGCACTCTGCCACCAAGCCACATTGACAGCCCACACATTCCTTTTTTTTTTTTTTTTTTTGGTCATGGGGGTTGAACTCTGGGTCTGGGTGCTGTCCCTCTGCTCTTCAGCTCAAGGCTAGCACTCTACCACTTGAGCCACAGCACCACTTCCAGCTTTTTCTGCTTATGTGGTGCTGAGGAATCAAACCCAGGGCCTCAAGCATGCAAAGGAAGCACTCTGCCACTGAGCCACCTTCCCAGCCCCCCCACATTCCTTTTTGAGGGACCAAACTTCATTAAAATATTTTTAAGCCAGGCGCTGGTATCTCACACCTGTATTCCTAGTTACTCAGGAGGCTAAGACCTGAAGATAGCTGGTCAGAGCCAGCCTGGTCAGGAAAGTCCGTGAGACTCATTTCCAGTTAACGACCTAAAAGCCAGAAGTGGAACCATGGCTTGAGCAAAAAATCTCAGAGACAGTGTCCAGGCCCTGAGTTCAAGCTCTAGGCCTAGGACACAAAAAATGTGTATTTATTTTATATAGTATATATTTTATACACATAATATATAATATATAAATATAGCATTATATTAATATATAAATTTTATACTATATAAAATGCATTGAGACTGGGAACATGGCTCAGTGGTAGAGTGCTTGCCTTGCATGCATGAGGCCCTGGGTTCCATTCCTCAGTACCACATAAGCTGAAAAAGCCAGAAGTGGCACTGTGGCTTAAGTGGTAGAGCACTAGCCTTGAGCTGAACAGCTGAGGGACAGCGCCCAGACCCAGAGTTCAGGCCACACGACTGGACCAAAAAAAAAAAAGGCATATAAATATGTTTATATATATTTAAATTGACTATTTATTTTTTTGTCAGTAGTGGAGCTTGAACTCTGGGCTTGGGTACTGTCCCTGCACTCTGCAGCTCAAGGTGAGTGCTCTACTGCTTGAGCCATAGCACCACTTCTGGTTTTCTAGTGGTTTATTGGAGATAAGAGTCTCATGGACTTATCTGCTTGGACTGGCTTTGAACCGTGATCCTCAGGATCTCAGCCTCCTGAGTAGCTAGGATTACAGGTGTGAGCCATCGGCGCCCTGCCAAATTGACATTTTTTCAATACAAATCAACACAAATATTTTCTTTCAGTCCACCGGTTATCTTTTTACTCTTGTTTCCTTGTCATGTGGTCCCATTTGTGTATTTTTTACTTCTGTGGCTTGTTTTTGATATATTAATAAAATCAGTGCCAAATCCAAAGTCATGAAGCTTCCCCCCATGTTTCTCTCTAGAACTTTTATAGTCCTACATCTTTAATCCATTTTGAGTTAATGTTTGCATGTAGTTTGTATGTAGTTTTCCCAAAGCTTGCTGAAAAAATTATCCTTTCTCTATTGTACAGCTTTACCATCCTTGTTGAAAATCATTTAACTATATATGTAAAGGTCTGATTTTCTTTATTCTTTCATTGGTTTATATAGCCATCTTTATAAAAGTACCAAGCTTGGTTTTATGCTTGGAAATGAAATATGAGACCTCCATGTTTTTCTTTCTCAAGATTGCCTTGGCTGCTGGGAACTGGTAGCTCATGCCTGTAATCCTAGCTACTCAAGAGCTGAGATATGATGATCATGGTTCAAAGCCAGCCCATGCAGGAAAAGTCCGTGAGACTCTTATCTCCAATAAACCATTCAGAAAACCAGAAGTGGTGCAGTGGCTCAAGTGGTAGAGCACTAGCCTTGAGCTGAAGAAGTGAAGGACAGTGCCCAGGCCCAGAGATCAAGCCCCACAACCAACAACAACAAAAAAAAAGATTGCTTTGTCTATTCTTTTTTTTTTAATACATTTTAAAAAATTTTTATTGTAGGCTGGGAAGGTGGCTCAGCGGTACAGTGCTTGCCTTGCATGCATGAGGCCCTGGGTTCGATTCCTTTGTACTACATAAGCAGAAAAAGCTGGAAGTAGCACTATGACTCAAGTGGTAGAGCACTAGCCTTGAGCTGAAGAGCTCAGGGACAGCATCCAGCTCCATGACCGATTTAAAAAAAAAAAATTATTGTAATTTGAAATTCCTGGGGCTTGGACTCAGGGCCTGGGCATTGTCCCTGAGCTGCTTTCTTGCTCAGGGCTAGCGCTCTACCACCTGAACCATAGCGCCACTTCTGGCTTTTTCTGCTTATGTGGTGCTGAGGAATCAAACCCAGGGCCTCATGCATGCGAGGCAAGCACTCTACAACTGAGCCACCTTCCCAGCCCCTGCTTTGGCTATTCTTACAGAATATAGACCCCATATGAATTTTTGGATTTTTGTAAAGATGACATTTGGGTAGTCTGAACCTTTTTTTTTTGTCGGTCATGGGGCTTGAATCTCTGGGCCCAGGTACTGTCCCTCAGCTCTTTAGCTCAAGGTGAGCACTCTACCACTTGAGCCACAAAGCCATTTCTGGTTTTCTGGTGGTTAATTGGAGATAAAAGTCTCATAGTTGGCTCTAAACCATGATCCTCAGATCTCAGCCTACTGAGTAGCTAGGATTACAGGTGTAAGCTACCGGCTTCCAGCTAGTATGAACATTTTAACATTAAGTTTTCTAATCCATCAACAGGAGATGTCTTTCCATTCATTTCTGTCTTCTTAATTTTTTTTGTAGTTGTCAGTGCACATCTTTCATTGCCTTGATTAAGTTTATTACTATGAATTTTGTTGTTTGATACTAAAATGAAATAAAAATCTCTTTCCTTCTCCTCCTTTCTCCACTCATCTTTCAAGCATGCATCTACCACTAAGTTACACCCCCAGCTGGATTTGTTTTCAGACAATTCATTGTTGAATACATAGGTCTAACTGTTTTTGACTGCCAGTGTCCTATGTCCTTCAGGTTGGATGAATGTTTTCCAGTTCTAATTTTTGTGTAGTCTTTAGGGTTTCTATATATAACATCATGTCATTGTGAGAAGAGATCATTGACTATTCACTGTTCTAATTTTTGTGTAGTCTTTAGGGTTTCTATATATAACATCATGTCATTGTGAGAAGAGATCATTGACTATTCACTATTCCTTTTTCAGTTTGATGTATTTATTTTTTGTCTTGTTTAATTGCTGAGTTTAAGTACTGAGTTGAATGGAAACTTTCAGTTTTTGGTGTTTTTTTTTTTTCCAGTCATGGGTCTTGAACTCTTGGCCTGGGCACTGTCCCTCGGCTCTTCAGCTCAACGAGAACACTCTACCACTTGAGCCACAGTGCCACTTCCAATTTTGTGGTTATTTATTGTCTCATGGACTTTCCTGCCTGGGCTGGCTCTGAACCACAGCCCTCAGGTCTCAGCCTCCTAAGTAGCTAGGGTCACAGGGTTGAGCCGCTGGTGCCTGGTGTGAAGCTTTCAGTTTTTCACCACTGAGTGTGATGTTAGTTTGAACTTTTTATTTATGGCCTTTATTCTAGTGAGGTAATTTCCCATTATTCCTAGTTTGTTGAGTGTTCTCATCATTAGAGACAGTTTGACTTTTGTCAAATACTGCTTGTGTGTGTGTGTGTGTGTGTGTGTGTGTGTGTGTGTGTGTGTGTGAGTGTGTGGTGTGTGTGCTGGTCCTGGGGCTTAAATTCAGGGCCTTGGTGCTATCCTGAGCTAATTTTTTACTGAAGGCTAGTCTCTACTATGTGAACCACAGCTCTACTTCTGGATTTTTTTGGCTGGTGTGTGTGTGTGGGGGGGGAAAGTGGGAGAGTTTAATTGGCGATAAAAGCTGTCTGGGCTGGCTTCACACTGCCATCTCCAGAGTAGCTAGGATAACAAGCATAAGCCACCAGTGTTCAGCTTGTCAAATGCTTTTTATACAGTAACTGAAATGTGATTTCTCTCTTTTGTTTTGTTAATGTAACGTATTATTACATTGATTGATTTTCTTTTTTTTTTTTGCCAGTCATGGGGCCTGAGTTCTGGGCCTGGGCGCTGTCCCTCAGCTCTTCAGCTCAAGGCTAGCACTCTACCACTTGAGCCACAGTGCCACTTCTGGCTTTTTCTGCTTATGTGGTGCTGAGGAATCGAACCCAGGGCCTCATGCATGCAAGGCAAGCACTCTACCACTGAGCCAACTTCCCAGCCCCTTGGAGGACATTCTTGACCTCATGGTGATCAGGAATCAGAGAGAAAGGAGGAAAAGGACAGGGTAAGAGATGACCTTCAAAGACATGTCCCCCAGTGCCCTTCTCCCACCAGACCACACCTTCTAATAGTCTATTCAAATGTTGAAGTACCTATTATTATTGAGTATATTCAATTTGATCAATATTTGCTTCCTATAATTCAGTAACATTAAGAGCATATATGTTATACCTTACTGACAAAATAATCATTATTTTTATATCACTATTTATGGCAGTTTTTATCTTCAAGTGTTACATGAAACAAGTATGAAACAGACCTCCTGCTCTCTTTTGCTTGCCATTTGCATGAAATGAAATATCTTTTTCTATCCTTTTTTAGTCTTGCCCTTAGATCTAAACTGAGTCCCTAGTAGACAGTATATAATTAGATTTTTTTTATTTATTGTGAAAATATTGTACAGATGGGTTACAATTACATGGGCAAGATAATGAGTACATTTCTTTTTTTTTTTGTGTGGGGGGGGTCCGGCCGTGGGACCTGAACTCTGGGTCTGGGCGCTGCCCCTCAGCTCTTTAGCTCAAGGCTAGCACTCTACCACTTGAGCCACAGCGCCACTTCCAGCTTTTTTTTTCTGCTTATGTGGTGCTGAGGAATCGAACCCAGGGCCTCATGCATGCAAGGCAAGCGCTCTACCACTGAGCCACCTTCCTAGCCCCAGAGTACATTTCTTCTCAAGCATTGTAGCCTCCTCCTTTGTTTCCCTTTCCTATCGCTTCCTCCCCCCACCCCCTCCCCATAATTGGATTTCTTAATATAGTCAGTCATTCTGTGTTTTGATTGGGGAAATTAATCATTTGCATTTTTTGGGGGGTTGGTCATGGGGCTGGGCGCTGTCCCTGCCAAGGCTAGCACTCTACCACTTGAGCAACAGCACTACTTCCTGCTTTTTCTCTTTATATGGTACTACGGAATGGAATCCAGGGCTTCATGCGTGCTAGGCAAGCACTCTACACTAAGCCACATTCCCAGCACTCATTTTCATTTTTGTTTTGTTTTGCTGGTCCTGGCAGGGCCTGGGTGCTATCCCTGAGCCTCTTTGTACTCAAGGCTAGCACTCTACCACTAGAGCCACAGCGCCACTTGTGGCTTTTTCTAAGTAGTTTACTGGAGTTAAGAGTCTCACAGACTTTTCTGCTTGGGCTAGCTTTGAACTGTGATCGTCAGATCTCAGCTTCCTGAGTAGCTAGGATTTTATAGGCATGAGCCAATGGCGCCTGGCCAAATTTTTTTTTCCGATCATGGGGCTTGAACTCTGGGTTTGGGCACTATCCCTTAGCCCTCCAGCTCAAGACGAGTGCTCAACTGCTTGAGCTACAGTGACACTTTCGATTTTGTAGTGGTTTATTGGAGATAAGAGTCTCATGGACTTTCCTGCCCGGGCTGGCTTTGAACTGTGATCCTCAGATCTCAGCCTCTTGAGTAGCTGGGATTATAGACATGAGCCACTGGTGCCTGGCAATAATTTTTGTTTGTTTTTTGGCTGTGGGGCCTGAACTCTGGGCCTGGGCGCTGTCCCTCAGCTCTTCAGCTCAAGGCTAGCGCTCTACCACTTGAGCCACAGCGCCACTCCTAGCTTTTTCTGCTTATGTGGTACTGAGGAATCGAACCCAGGGTCTCATGCATGCAAGGCAAGCACTCTACCACTTAGCCACCTTACCAGCCTCCGGCAATAATTTTTTAATAATAAAGTAATTGTCAGGAAGGAGTTACTTTTGCCAATTTGTTTATTGCTTTCTATATGTCTTGTAGTTGTACTTTCTTTTGTTCTCTAGCTATCTTCCTTTATGTGTTGGTGGTGTTCTGTGATGTTTGGTCCAGTAAGATAGATGGATAGATAGAGAGGTAGATAGATATAGATATAGATATAGATGTAGTGATAGAGCACTAGCCTTGAACGAAAGAGCTCAGGGACAGTGCTTAGGCACTGAGTTCAAGTCCTACAACTGACCAAAAAAGAAATATAGATAGATGTTCTGCCACTTTGAGCCACAATGCCACTTGCAGTTTTCTGGTGGTTAATTGGAGATGAGTCTCACAGACTCTTCTGCCCAGGCTGGCTTCAAACCACAATCCTCAGATCTCAACTTCCTGAGTTCTGATCCCCTTATATTTTTACTAGTATTTTTCCATAATTATTTTCTTTATGGTTATCATAGGGAACATTAAAAAATCTTATGGCTATAGTTACCTATCTTAAACTTTATTTATTTATAGCCTTATTTTATTTTATTTTATTTTTAGGGTTAGATTCTGTTTATTTATAAAAAAGCATGTGGGTAAGAATTAAACCAGACAGGGCTGGGAAGGTGGTTCAGTGGTAGTGCTTGCCTTGCATGCATGAGGCCCTGGGTTCAATTCCTCAGCATCACATAAGCAAAAAAAGCCAGAAGTGGCGCTGTGGCTCAAATGGTAGAGTGCTAGCCTTGAGCTGAGAGACAGCGCCCAGGCTCAGAGTTCAGGCCCCACAACTGACAAAAAAAAAAAAACCAAACGGACCTGGAAGGTCTAGGCCAAAGCATTGACATTTCCAGACACCAGGGTAAGTAGGACTTCTCCAGCACATACAGACCTCGGGGCAAACTGACCTGGATCCCCGCGCAAGCGCCGCCGCCGTCGCCGTGGGGCCCGGGTCACCCGAGGGCCTCTAGCCTGCCACGCTGGTCCACGCGCCCCGCGCCACCCCGGACCCCGCGGGAGGCCGGGCTGCCGGCCCCTCCCGACCGCCCGCCCCGCGCGGCCTGCTCCTCCGCACTGGCGCCGCGCGCGCCGCCTCGGGCGGAAGCCTTATAGCCTTGTTTTAATCACACACTCTATTCCTTTACATCTCCCACCCCTTTGTTATTGATGTTATATATCACATATTTTTGTATTTATACCTATTAATGGTTTTATAGTTATTTTTCATATTTTATCTTTTAAAATAGAGTTTAAAATGAGTCATTCTCCACTCTTTATAGTGTAGATTTACCTATGACTCTATTTATATTTTGTATATTTTCATTGCTATCTAACATTGTTTCAGTTTGTTTATGTGTGTACTAGTCCTAGGCTTGAATTCAGGGTCTCAGAGCTGTCCCTAAGCATTTTTGCTCAAGGTTACTGCTCTACCACTTGAACCACAGCTTCATTTGGTGTTTTTGGTGGTTAACTGCAGGTTAAGTATCTCACTGACTTTCCTCCCCAGGCTAGCTTTGAACCACAATCCCTACATCTCAACCTCCTGGGTAGCTAGGATTACAGGCATGAGCCATCAGCACCTGCTTTCATTTCATTTTTTTTTGGGGGGGGGGGTCCGGTCGTGGGGTCTGAACTCTGGGCCTGAGCGCTGTCCCTCAGCTCTTCAGCTCAAGGCTAGTACTCTACCACTTGAGCCACAGCGCCATATGTGTCTTCCCTAGGCTTGTTTTTATAAATTCCCTTGTGGAATTTGCCCTTATCTTTTGTAGGAGCCTATGATCTCTTGTTCTCTAGTGTCACAAGTTTCTCTCCTGGTTGAAAAGAAAACACAACGGGTGGGAATGTGGCTTAGTGGTAGAGTGCTTGCTTAGCAAGCATAAGCCCTAGGTTCCGTTCCACGTAAATGGAAAAAGCTGGAAGTGGCACTATGGCTGTAGTGGTAGAGTGCTAGCCTTGAGCAAAAAGAAGCTCAGGGAGCCCAGGCCCTGAGTTCAAGTCCCAAGACTGGCAAGAAAAAAAAAAGAAAAGAAAACACTTTCTTTTAGTCCTTGATCCTCCTAAATATAAAATGCCTCCTGGAAGTTTCATATGAGGGTTTATTAGTCATCTAGGCTACAACCAATATATATACATCCTAATCATTAAATAAATCAGCAAACTATTGAGTAGACTGCATTCTTGGGTATAAGTGTACCTATAAATATGGTCAATTCCAATCTGGTCCTACAACCTAAGTTAATCAAATTTCAGAGAAAGATAAACTGAATGAGAATATGACATATTCTAGGACAGATCTTAAGTTACAAATCCATAAGCCTAATTCAAGGTACATAGATCACATACATCCATTTAAGTGTTGAAACTACATCATAGTGTGACATAAGATACCAAGATTAGACTAAGAACCTATCTGTAAATTAGTATTCCTAGTTTCAGTCAAGTCATTTGGCTTCAGGGATAGCAACAGTCTCTGGATTTATGTTCCAGATGGCTTTTATTCCTATGGAGCAGTCCACTGTTAGGTAAGCCTAAAAGAAAGAAATGCATGCATACACACATGCATTCATGTGTGTGCTTGTGTGTGTTAAGTGATATGGGAAAGGAGAAAAGTAACTTTTTTGTGTGCTGATCCTGGGGTTTGAACTCAGGGCATGGGTGCTGTCCTTCAGCTGTTTTGCTCAAAGCTAGTTTTCTACCACTTGAACCACACTTCTGTTTCTGGGCTTTTAGTGATTAAATGAAGATTTGAATCCTTTAGACTCTCCTGTATGGGCTGGCTTTGAACCATGGTCTCAGATCTCAGACACCTTAGTATCTGTGATTAAAGGCCATCAATGCCTGGCAGAAACTGACCTAATAGATTAGAGATATATTGTCGTTAGATAAGCTTGTAGTCCTAATGCATGAATAACTAAACAAATGATCACTTAATCAGTACACCTACTTAAAGAAAATCATTACTAGGCTCAGTGGTAGGTTGGAAGGTGGCTCAGTGGTAGAGTTATTGCCTCGCATGCATGAGGCCCTGGGTTCAATTCCTCAGTACCACATAAGCAGAAAAAGCCGAAGTGGTGCTGTGGCTCTAGTGATAGATAGAGCCCTAGCTTTGAACTGAAGAGCTGAGAGACAGCACCCAGGCCCAGAGTTCAGGCCCCCCTCCAAAAGAAAAGAAAAGAAAATCATTACTAATCTATGTTTCAGTGAAGCCTAAAAGACGTTTGTGTAATTTTGCTGGTCCCTTTACCCAGGAGCATTCACTCTGGGTTGGAAAGGTAGGAACACAATTCTCCTGACAAATTTATCCTCCAGTATAAAAAGGGTTAAGTCACTTAGGTCCTCAGCAATGAGATTCTTGTCATCTCCCTGAACTTGAAGACCTAGCTTACCTCAACTGACGTAATAGTTTGCAGAGGAAGACTGCATGAGCACAGGCCTCAATTATCAGTCCCCGAGAACGGCTATGCAAATACAGCCAGAAACGTTCTTCCTCTGGAATGCCAGACTCAAAATTTAGGGTTTCAAGGTCCACTAGTATGTCCATTTCCAAAACAGCATCTCCTGCAGTGACAGATACCAATCAGTTTGCCTCCTTTCCTTAGAAGAACAAAGAATGATCTATGCAGAAGGGCTTATGTGTGATGCTGTATATGCATAGCCCACATACTAGTGGGCTGCACTACCACTCTGCTTCCAGATTTTCAAGTTCATATCTGTTTGCATCTCAAGTCCACATCACTGACTGCCCATGAATCTTGGATTCATGAAAAACCTGAACACAGACCCAAAGTAATATCTCTAGGCCACAGACATTATTTTCAGCAGATGAATTTATACTAACAATAGGCTTCAAAGGTGTTACTGGGCCAGTCTCTTCTCCCTTCCATTCTCTAAAATTTACAAATAGGACTGAATACATAAAACCTCATATCAATGAAATTATCAAAAAAAATTTTTTAAAGTAAAATTATACCCTGAATACATAAAACATAAAAATATTTCAATAAAATTACCCTTCTGTGCTCCCCTCAAGACAGAAGAGCCCCAAATAAATATCACTAGTCACTTATCTAGAGCAGGAACATGTAGATTTTTAAGGTGTATAAACTCCATCTACATACAGTTTCACCAACCAAACTGAGATAGGCTCTGTTCCTTAGAAAGTCTGGTCCAGACAGGTAAGGACTACATTTCTAACAATTACTCAAGAGTATTGTCATTATGACTCTAGCTACTAGATCACTTCAGACTCTGAGTCTTAAAGGGGCCAGCCCTGCCAACAATTTTTGTGACCTGAACACGAAGATATAAGTATTATACTATACCAAGCCAGTATCTTCCCAACAGCGGATGCTGGACTTCTATTTTTTCTATCTAGATTATCACACAAATTTGATTCTTTTTTCTTCTGTGTGTGTGCGTATTACTAAAAATTAACTCAGGACCTTGTGTGTACTAGGTAAGCACTCTACCCCCAAGATAATCCTCAGCCCTGTTCCAGTTTTTGATGTCTCACTAAGTTGTCCAGGTTGGACTTGGGATCCTTCTGGCTCAGGCATGGGTAGGATGAAAAGTTGCGTTTTTGCTTAGTGGTATGGCTTAAGTGGTAAAAGGGCCTGTCTAGCAAGCATGAGCTGAATTCAAACCCTAGTACTACCAAAAAAAATCAGTTGTTTCTGTTTTGTGTTTATGTATATAGTACTGAGAACTAAATCCAGGGATTCAGCAAATGCTCTACTATAATGAACTCTATGCCTAGTCTTTAGCACTATTTAATTTTCCCAATCCTTTTATTTGGTGATCAAGAAGTCCATGATCAACATTTGTGCCTGTGTGGTATTAGGGTTTGAATTCAGAGTCTCATGCTTGCTAAACAGGTACTCTACCACTGAGCAACACATCTAGTCCTGTTTTTCACTGTGTACTTAGTTTAGAGGTTTGTCAGTCTATTTAATGTATTTTCTATTTTCTATATTTTTAAAAGACCATCACAATTATGTCTGAGCATATATACAAGAAGGGAAAAATCAATATTTTACAAATAGATGCCTGCCCTCACTGTTATGATTCCCATTAGACAAGTGGCAAACTAATATAATGTTGCAGAGTAGAACGTTAGCAGGCTTGAAGAAAGCTGCTGCTTTGAGAGCAACTTTGAGACAGGGTGTTGCTTCCCACCAGGCACATACATGACCACAGATCTGCCTACTTTAGGCGTGCTGTCATTGCTGGGATCACAGGCAAGCACCACCATGTCCAGTTTCCCTCAATGGAGATGGAGTCTTGCAGACTGGGCTATCTGGGAACTGCAATCCTCCCAATCTCAGCCTCCCATATAGCTTAGGATGTCAGGTGCACGCCTCTAGTTATAGGTTAGAAAGAGTCCTGTGAACTTTTCTGCCTGGGCTAGCCTCAAACTGCAATCTTCCTGATCTCAGCTGACAGGCCATGAAAGCAATCACAGATGCAGACAACTACACAATACAACCAAGTGGGGAAGAGAAGGCACCAAGGATGAAATAGCTTTATTAGGAGTCTAAGTATGTCAAGAAAACTGTTCAGTCACAGAAGAGAGGCTGATAGGGATACAGGGCAGATTAGCAATACAGAATATCCTTTTCAGTCAGCATGTGAACATCCTAGTGGAGGTGTCACCAACTTCAGTTCAGGAGAAACTTCTGAATGCTTCTGGTGAATGAGATTTTTGCCTAAAGAAAGAGCGCTCCAGCACTGCTAAACCCGAGCTCTATATAAGAGTAGGGGTCTGAGATAGGAGTAGAGGAGATATGGGCTATCTCATGCCCAGGTCATCTCCGTATGCAGGTGGAAGGGGCTCTCTGACTTTCTGAACAAAATAGACTGGAGCAGTAGACAGATATTGGCTGAAGAAACACAACATCTAGGCAGTGCCCATCATCACGCAAAGGCTCTCGGCAGTCTGATTTGGATCTGTCTCCAGTAGTGCTGAGCAATTCTGGCATGCCTTCCTTAGGCCCTTGGAAGACAGTCATTTTGGTTCTATTCCAACGTCCTTCAGAGCATAACTGCCAATGTCCAGCGCCAGGTCCTGGATCATAATTAGCTGAGAGGAATGAAGTGGCCACCCTGTGGCTCCTTTTGTACTCTAAAGTCTATGAGACATCCTTTCTAGAGCAGACACTTTCTCAGACCAAGAAAGATCTTACCCACTATGGGCTCCCACCTTCACAAAAGCACCTGGTGGAGTGTTTTTCTCATGGATCAGAATGTTAGGAACTGGCTCTTATATGATGTCCTTGGAGAGATCAGTCGGAAGCTACCTGCACCCAGGTGCTGGTTTCTGTCTCAAGAGCAGCAAGTATTGCCTGTTGATAAAGGGTCCAAGTGGGTGTGATGTTGTTTGTACTTTCACAGGCAGGACAGGAAGAACTGAGGTGAGTTTCAATGAAGCCAAGACCACTTAATTCTTCCATCGAATTTGCTGTGGAAAGAGCAAACAATGAAGGCATGAGGAGTCTTCACTTTTCCCTGCAGAGGTAGCAGGAATGAGATAAATCAAGGCTCACAGCTAGGTAATGTGATAAAAAGAGAAACAAAAGATCAGAATGGGGAAGTACTGAAAATCTCTTTTTCCTTCTTCCCCTTCTAAGTTCCTTCCTTCCTTTCCCTTTTCTTTTTATTTCTTGGCAGTACTGGGGTTTTAATTCAAGGCCTTAGGCTTGCTAGGTAGGAGTTCTACTACTTGACCTACATATTGACCTTTTTTTTTTTTTTTTGGTAAGTCTTGTGGATTGAACTTAGGGTCTGGGTGCTATCCCTAAGCTTTTTTGCTCAGGACTAGTGCTCTACCACTTCGAGTCACAGTTCTACTTCTTGAGTAGCTAGGATTATAGGTATGAGCCACCAGCTCCTGGCTACATCCAGCCTTTTTTGTCTTTTGCTTTCTTGGGTATGCTCTTAAACTTTTGCTTGGGGCTGACCTTGGACTACTCTCTTCTTATTTATGCCTCTCACAGAGCTGGGATGGATGACAGGGACACACCTGGATTGTTTGCTTCGAGTCACTCTTAAGTTTTGCCCAGGCTGGCCTTAACCATGATCCTCCAAATCTTCCAGCCTGATTATTTATTTATTTTTACTATGTGGGGAATTTTGATTTGCTCAGAGATCGATAAAATACCTATTCTGTATTTTACAGAATACCTGATTTAGGGCATTTATTCTGGTTTTGCCATCTATTTCTTATTTCCAACAGTAACTCACATGCATCCCCAGAAGACAGGATAATGCGGTCTGAATATTCTAAATCTGTAATATTTGTTTTATAGATCCAGTAGTTTTTGCTATCTGCTTGGCTTAATGATCAGAGCATCAGGGCTGGGAAGGTGGCTCAGTGGTAGAGTGCTTGCTTGCCTTGCATGCATGAGGCCCTGGGTTCGATTCCTCAGCACCACATAAGCAAAAAGAAAAAAGCCGGAAGTGGCACTGTGGCTCAAGTGGTAGAGCACTAGCCTTGAGCTAAAGAGCTGAGGGACAGCGCCCAGGCCCAGAGTTCAGGCCCCATGACCGGACCTCCCCCTCCCCCACAAATTTCTGTAATTTCTGTTCTTCAAAGCAATGCATTTGGTATTTTGGCCCTGAGATGAGCCTTTTATCCAAATGGCTCAGGTCTTAGAAAGATACATTCGATGCCACTTTGTTAACTGTCTTCTAGGACTATGGCAGGGGTAAATGTAGTGCTCACCGAACTGCTGAGTATGGCATCAATTTTCTCCTCTTCTGCAGATCCTTTGTCTACCTTGCTCCTGTATGCAACCAACTGCTGACGATCCTTCAGGTCTCTGTAGGTCTGTACACCAAAAAAAAATACAAACCCCACTCAGCCTTCTCTTTTTTTTTTTTTTGGTCGGTCGTGGGGCTTGAACTCTGGGCCTGGGCGCTGTTCTTCAGCTCTTCAGCTCAAGGCGAGCGCTCTACCACTTGAGCTACAGCGCCACTTCCAGTTTTCTGGTGGTTTTTTTTATTGGAGATAGGAGTCTCACGGTCTCTCTTGCCCGGGCTGGCTTTGAACCGCGATCCTCACATCTCAGCCTCCTGAGTAGCTAGGATTACAGGTGTGAGCCACCAGCACCCGGCACCACTCAGCCTTCTCTATGAGGTGTTCTTTATTATTTTAACCTTCTTTAACTAAATGATCAAGGAGAGGCCAAGAGTCTACAATGGCATTGAACTTCTATTAGAGAGAACCTACCTATATAACTTGATTTGGTTCTGATTTCTCCAAATGTTAACAACTTAGAAAAGCCCTGAGAAATGAGTCATAGGACTGGAAAAATAACACAGAAATGCTGGTCTCCAATCTAACTTCTGTCTACTTTGCCTATCAGTTAAAACCAATGACACCATCAAAGGATCTAGGATGAATGTTAAATAATCCCCCACTTTCTACCAAGGACCTAAGTCAGGTTTCCCATTTCTTGAGGACTTACATCAATAACAACATCATGGCACTTGAACTTAGTGGCTAAATTCAATTTTGTGTCCACATCTTCCACCAGATTGACATACTCTTGCAATATCTGTGGAAAGAAGTCATTTTGACAAGTGTTCCTGGGCTCATAAGAGCACAGAGCTCTGTAGGTAGAAAAAAGTCCTAAAAGAGACAGAAGAGTTCAATGTCCCATATCTGTAACTCCAATCATCAAGTACAGAACTAATTTTTTGCAGTAGGAAGAAAAGGAGAAAACAGATACACATGACAGCAAGGAAGTACCCTAGGCCCAAACCAGTGCATGCGCCCTATGTCTCGATGTCCTTGCCCAGAAAGCCTCTCTTTTTATTGCCCAAGACTAAAACTTGAACTCAGTATCAGATGCTTTCATTCATTGGCTGGTGCTCTACCAACTCAGTTACAACTCCAAACCCTCCCTTTTTGTTTTTTTATGGGTCCGGTCGTGGGGCCTGAACTCTGGGCCTGGGCACTGTCCCTCAGCTCTTCAGCTCAAGGCTAGCGCTCTACCACTTGAGCCACAGCGCCATTTCCGGCTTTTTTCTTTTTGCTTATGTGGTGCTGAGGAATCGAACCCAGGGCCTTGAGCATGCAAGGCAAGCGCTCTACCACTGAGCCACCTTCCCAGCCCAAACCCTCCCTTTTTGAATCACTTAAAATAGTACATCAGGGGTTGGGAAGGTGGCTCTGTGGTAGAGTGGTAGAGCCCTGAGTTTGATTCCTCAACACCACATAAGCAGAAAAAGCCAGAAATGGCACTGTGGCTCAAGTGGTAGAGTGCTAGCCTTGAGCTGAAGAGCTGAGGGACAGTGCCCAGGCCCAGAGTTCAAGCCCCACAACCCTCCCCACCCACCCCAAAAAAATAAAGTAAAATAAATAAAAATAAAAATAGTACATCAGTCTCCACATGGCTCCTCAAAGATGGCATTCTGTTATTACTTCTAAAGGAAAGAGAATATCCCATCCTGGACATTCCTGTCTCAAGACCCAGCATGACCATTGTACTGTCGTTAGGAAAAACCAGAATAGGTCAAATTTGTTTCACTAAACAAAAAGTGGCAAAAAGTTAGGTCTCCTAGGGTTTTATGTACCTAACTCTTGTTCAGAATCATTACCTGAACAGGGGCGCTGTTCTTGTGTAAAATTTCCACAACTCGATGGAAGCCAATGGGTGCCCTCTTTTTGGTGTAACCGAGCCAGTTCTGCAAAAAGACAGAGCAGCAGTATATGGTGAATATTGTCAACACACTCTGAGCTCTCCCTGTGTTTTATGGTCAGACCAGAATAACATAGGCAGAAAGAGAAATAGTAAGATTTTTTTTTCCAGAAAAGTTAAAACAGAAAACAAGTTCTTGGATCTATCAACAAAAATACCGAAATAAAGTCAGTGAAAGAGCAATAGAGAACAAGTGGTTTAAAGCTGGTATACATATATAATCCTAGTTACTCAGGATCTGGAGGAAAGAGGATTTTCAGATTAAGGACAGCCAGCCAGAAGTAACAAAAAGACCCTGTCCCCAAAACAAAAAGGCCATGCATATAGCTGAAGGGTAGGAAGTTTGCCTAGCATATACAGGGAAGGCCCTGGCTTTAATCTCTAGTACTATTCTCTACATCTCTCAAAAAAACCAACAATATTTGTAGTAGGACTTTCTTGGTGTTCAAAATCCTAATATCTATATTTTACATGTATACATAAATATTCATTTGTAAATTCCTGAAGGTCTAGAAAGCTAGTGATCACACTGTGTGTGTGTGTGTGTGCGCGCGCGCACCATGCGCACACACCAGTCCTCAGGCTTGAACTTAGGGACTAGATGTTGTCCCTAAGATTTTTCGCTGAAGAGCACTTTACCACTTGAGCCACAGGTCCACTTCCTGCCTTTTGGATGCTTACTTAGAGATAAGAATCTTTGTTGCAGGTTTGTTTTTTTTTGTTTTTGTTTTGTCAGTTGTGGGGCTTGAACTCTGGGCCTGGGCACTGTCCCTCAGCTCTTCAGCTCAAGGCTAGTGCTCTACCACTTGAGCTACAGAGTCACTTCCGGTTTTCTGGTGGTTTATTGGAGATAGGAGTCTCACGGTCTGTCCTGCCCGGACTGGCTTTGAACCGCGATGCTCAGATCTCAGTCTCCTGAGTAGCTAGGATTACAGGCGTGAGCCACCAGCGCCCGGCTGTTGCAGTTCTTTTTAATGTACTTGTAATGTACTATGTGATTTTTTTTTTTTGTTTCTTTGTATGTTCTTCCCCCATGGTACAACCTGCTGTCACTGTATTTGATTCAGTGTCCTGCATCTTGTATATACGTTTTTCTAATTTGGGGAGGGGAAGGGAAATAACAAAATGCTGAAATAAGGATACAGGATGACCCATTGTAATAATGAGATATACAAGACAGTATGTTGAAAACGAACTTTACAACTTTGCAGGGGTAGGGAAGATGGAGGAGTTGGGGAGGTGGGGAGGGAAGGGATGGTAGGGGAAAAGCAAAGGAGGATGTAACAATGCTTGATAGGAAACGGACTCATTACCTTGCTCATGTAACTGTAACCCCTTTGTACAGTATCTTTACAATAAAAAATATATATTAAGAACAACAAAAAAATTAACCCACAAGGTTAAGGTGAAAGGAAGACTGAGGAACAGAATGGTTGACATGGAAGTGTAGTTATAACAGACTTGGAATACAGATTAACTTGATGTGTTTTTGCTTATTAAATTATCAAAAAAGATCCTCAAAAAAAAATCTCAGGCTTTTTTGCCCAGGCTGGCTTTGAACGGTGATCTCAGATTTCAGCCTCCTGAGTAGCTAAGTATTACATGCTCAGACTTTTCTTTTGTCCCGGTCCTTGGCCAGGGAGTTGTCCCTTTTTTGTTTTGCTTTGTTTTGCTCAAGGCTAGCTCTCTACCATGTGAACCACTACTCCACTTCTGACTTTTTTTTCGTTAGTCAAGAGTCTCACTAACTTTCCTGCCTGGGCTGGCTTTAAACTAGGATCTTCAGCACTAGGATTACAGTCATATGGCACTAATAGTGTTTGGCTTCACGGAGTAAGCAAGGAGTAAGAAGATAATGAGATGGGCGGGGAAGGTGGCTCAGTGGTAGAGCGCTTGCCTTGCATGCATGAGGCCCTGGGTTCGATTGCTCAGCACCACATAAGCAAAAAGAAAAAAGCCAGAAGTGGCGCTGTGGCTCAAGTGGTAGAGCGCTAGCCTTGAGCTGAAGAGCTGAGGGACAGTGCCTAGGGCCAGAGTTCAGGCCTCATGACCGGACCCGCCCTACCAAAAAAAAAAAAAAAAGATGATGAGAAAGGATCCCCTTTTAAAAAATTTGAATGCCAGGAATTAAACTCAAGGCCTCCCATGGTAGGCATGCTCTGTGCCACTGAGCAATATCCCAGCCCTCTTCATATTTTATACTTATACTTTTGTACAGTGTTTGGTTTTTATATAGGTATTTTGATTGGAAGTTAATGGGACTTATTAAAAAGAAGGAAAACAAAAAATTTTTCAAACCCATAATGAAAATCTTGAAATTCAAAATGTAAACCAATTTTATAAAACCATAAATGACCTCAAATGGCTAAAGCAATTCTGAGAAAGAGAAATTAGAAGTAGGAATACTCTGATTTCAAATTATATTACAAAGCTTTAGTAATAAAAACAGTATACTCCTGGCATTAAAAATAAACCTCATAGGGGCTGGGAAGGTGGCTCAGTGGTAGAGCGCTTGCCTTGCATGCCTGAGGCCCTGGGTTCGATTGCTCAGTACCACATAAGCAAAAAGAAAAAAGCCAGAAGTGGTGCTGTGGCTGAAGCGGTAGAGTGCTAGCCTTGAGCTGAAGAGCTGAGGGACAGCGACCAGGCCCAGAGTTCAGGCCCCATGACCAGACCCCCAAAAAACAAACAAAAATAAACTCATAGAATACTACTAACAGGAAGACAAGCCCAAAAATAAACCCAAGCACACATGCTCAATATCGGCACAACTTCATATGGACATCAAGAAGACACAGTGGGAGAAAAGATAGTGTCAATAGTGTCTTCAAAAACCAGTGCTAGCCAGGTGCTGGTGGCTCACACCTATAATCCTAACTACTAAGGAGTCTGAGATCTGAGGATCTCAGTTCAAAGCCAGCCAGTAAACCACCAGAAAAAAACCGGAAATGGCACTGTGGTGCAAGTGGTAGAGTGCTAGCCTTGAGCTGAAGAGCTAAGGACAGCGCCCAGGCCCACAGTTCAAGCCCCACAACTGACAAAATAAAAAATAAAAAGTGTTGAGAAAACTGCATTTTACATTTCTAAATATAAAAGAATGAAATTGGATACCTTATTTACACTATACAAAACATAAATGAAAGATCTAACCATAAGACCTGAAAGCAGAAACTTCTAAAAGAGCTCATAGGAGAAAAGGCTCTTGATATTGACCTTGGCAATGGATTTTTGGGTATCCCACTAAAAACTCAGGCTATAAGAGCAAAGGTAAGTAGGAATACAAAGACTGTGAGCAAAGCAAACAACTAAAACCTGTGAATTAGGAGAAAATGTTGTAAGCTGAATTTCTGATAGTCAATATCTAAATTTCATAGCAGATAAATAAATAACCCAAAGAGAACATAAGAATGATTAACATTGCTAGTCAAAAGAAAATACAAGGGCTGGGAAGGTGGCTCAGTGGTAGAGTGCCTGCCTTGTATGCATGAGGCCCTGTGTTTATTTTCTTCAGCACCACATAAACAGAAAGAGGCAGAAGTGGCACTGTGGCTCAAGTGGTAGAGCGCTAGCCTTGAGCTGAAGAGCTGAGGGACAGCGCCCAGGCCCAGAGTTCAGGCCCCACGACCGGACCCCCCACCCCCCAAAAATATATATATATATTGTACACCTTAAAATGTATCTAATAATTATTTAAAAACCATAAACCAAATACAATGTAAGATCCTTGACTGGATCTCAATAGCAAGCACACACACACAAAAAAAAAACAATTGTCAAGAGCTAATTTAAATACTGACTATATTTCTGAAATATATATTTGGCAAATACAAGTGATGATATTGCACCAATAATATTAAGAACAATGTGCTTAAGAAGAAGACAGATGATTATGTACTTAAAGGAAACGTCAGATTTGCAGTTCATTCCAATGGTTCAGAAAAAAATGCATGACATAGAAAAAGAGAAAGCTAAATAATATGGCAGAAATGTTAATAAATTTGTGAAGTAGGAAGAGACTATTAGTGGTCACTATAGTCAACTTTCAAGTTTTCTTTAGGTTTAAAATTTGGAGAATTTAAAGGTTGGAGGAAAAAAATGTTAGTAACTAGAACTTAGACCCTCCTTTCTCCCAGGCTCAGCAACCCAAATTAGTTCCAGGGCACCCACCTTCGTGGTGAAGAGGGCATCAACATCATGCCAGGCTCGGAGCTTGGCACGAGCAGCCAGGGCTGTCAGCACATACTGCTTGTCGGGGATCTATTAGACAGAAACAGAAAAAATTAAGAGGAAGTAGGTATGTCCCAAAAGAGGTGGCTTGATAATTTTTTTAAAAAGAATATGTATTCTCTGGCATCAATTTTGCCCCTTAAAAATTAATAAACTTCTCAGGTCATCCAGCCCTGCTGCACAGCATTCAGTTCAAGTCTTCCCTCACTTCCACAAAGCCAACAGCCCCTCCCTGTAGTTATTCTACTTTACAAAATACTGATCACTATCTACCTACCTTAAATGTCTTCTTCAGGTTGATGGGACTGCTGAATGTCCCCTGGGATGCAAGAGGAGAAGCAACGTCAGTGAGGGCACTCACTCTCCCATGTCTTTTCTACCACACGAACTTTCTACATCTCATTCTAACCATTATGACTCAGAAATTCGCTTATGAGAAAAATTCCACGACTCTAGGGGGATATCAACAGAATCCAGTTGATCAGGAATTGAATTAATAAGGTGGTTTTCAAATTTTCTGGTAATTCATATAAGGGGACAATGTCTACTTCCAAATTAAAAATAAAAACGGCCCCACAGCTACCTGATATGCCGTTCAACTCCATGGCAAGCCACTGGACACTATGGACCTTTGAACAGAGCCTGCCACAGAGTCAGCACAAGAGACAGTATATGATATACTTTGCTAGAATGCCAGCCTATTGAAGCCAGCCACGCAAACCCTTATGTTCCCCTGTATCCCTCTGGGCGCACTCCTGCTGAGGCCAAGAGAGCTTCCAGGAGGATTTTTTTCTTTTTCTTTTTTCTTTCCCCTGGTCCTGGGGCTTGAACTCAGGGTCTGGGCGCTATCCTTGAGCCTCTTTGTGCTCAAGCCTAGTGCTCTACCACTTGAGCCACAGTGCTAACTTTGGCTTTTCCTGAGTAGTTTATTGGAGATAAAAGTCTCATGACTTTGGTGCCCGGGCTGACTTCAAACCAAGAGTTCTCAGATCTCAGCCTCCTGAGTAGCTAGGATTACAGGCTTGAGCTATCAGCACCTGGCTTCCAGGTAGATTTCTGAAGGCACTACATTTCCATTGTTAATGGAGTCTATCAAGATATTGGATTGAGTAATGGGGGAGTGAATAGATAGGAGAAGAGGGGGAAAATGGAGATAAGAACCCAATGTATATCCTACAAAATTAAGAAGATGGGCTGGGAAGGTGGCTCAGTGGTTGAGTGCTTGCCTTGCATGCCTGAGGCCCTGGGTTCAATTCCTCAGCACACATAAGCAAAAAGAAAAAAGCCGGAAATGGCGCTGTGGCTCAAGTGGTAGAGCGCTAGCCTTGAGCTGAAGAGCTGAGGGACAGTGTCCAGGCTCAGAGTTCAGGCCCCATGACCGGACCCAAAAAAAAAAAAAAAAAAAAAAATTGAGAAGAGTAAGGGAAGGAGGTGGGTAGGGGAGGAATGAGTGAGAATTCTGAAAGGGTGACATTGATCAGGATATATTGTATTCATACACTGCTTTGTTAAATGGCAATTCCTTTCTACAATTACCTACATAATAAAAAATAAAAATAATAAATAAAAGATACTGAATTGGAACTATGTTCTTCTTGTGTTTCTTCCTTTTGTATTTTTCCTGTACCTCAGCTTCCGTGTAGTGATAGAAGCAGGAGTAGAAAAGCGTTGTCACTAGTGGCATGTTGAGGATGGAAGCTTTCCGGGGATGCTTTCGGAAGATCTCAGTTTGTCCTGCTGCCTCTAAATGTCGATCATTTGCCTGTGGATTAAGCCAAGTTAAAAAAAAAAAAGTATCTGGAGCAGAGAAAGGAGAAAGACCTTTAATAATATAGGAGTAGAAGTTGTTTTTCCCAATCCAGGGATGAAGCAAAAAAGAGAGAAAGAAAGAAATTGCCTAGGATACCCTAGGGATAAGAGGAGGGAGTAAAATCCGTAAAATGAGGTTGGGATGTATGGTTCAAGTGGTAAAGTGCATGCCTAGCAAGCAACCTCCTCATTTACACACATGGAAAAACATAAAATGATCATCTAAGATAGATTAAGAGATTCAGAAGTGGTGATGACAAGAGAGATCTGGGATGAAGAAGTACGTCTAGGTTAACAGCAGGTCAGAAGAGAAGGAACAACTGAGGCATTGGCCTGTGGTGCACAGGGGAAATGGAAGGGCTTCAGAAACTATAACAGAGCATGCAACAGAACAGTGAAGTCCCCTGGATGCTCCATGGTGTTGAGTGTGGCCACTGAAGTAGAAAACTTAGAGAGGAGGAGTCTAACCTCAATAATAATCTGACGTTCCAGGAGGGTGTAATGGTCTTGTATATGTGCAGTATCTTCTGCTGAAAATGGCAAACTGGTAGAGGGCCAGAAGGTTAGTACCTCTTTCTCTATGCAAAAAGGAAAACAAACCCAACTAAACCAAATCATCATAGAGGTCCATAGTGTTTCACAAGTCTGATCTGAATTCACATTTACAGCAACCTAAAGGTGGACATTGATAAAGGAATCACAGAGCTAGCAAGTGAACCCAGTCAACCATCCATCCTGCACATCCCGAGAAGCTCTGTGGTCAATGTCATTGACTAGCTCTACTTAAGGAGCACTTAAAGTTGTTAGCCTTTTTATTTTTGGTAGTACTGGGAATTGAACTCAAGGCCTCCTACTTTCTGGGCTGGCATTCTATACTTGAGCCTTGTTTTTTGCTGGTATTTGGGGGATGGAATCTAGTGGACTTTTCTGCTAGGCTAGCCTTGAACTGTAATCCTCCAGAGTTCAGCCTCCTGAGTAGTAGAATTACGGATAAGAGTTACCAGTGCCCAGCTTGTTAGCTGTTTTTTTTTTTTTAATTATAGAGAAAAAGTAAATAAAATTATATAGACTGGCAGTAGGTTTGAAGATTAGCAAGGATAGCAAAGATCTACATAAATAGCAAGGAGCTCATCTTCAAAACTATGATCATAAGATCATGAAGAAATTTAGAGACAATGTTCTTGCCTAAATCATATGATACATCAATAGGTAAGGCCCTCCGTTCATAACTCTATCCATTAGAAGTGCTCCCTATTTTCCTGGAAGAGTTGTGAAATTCAATTAGGCTATCCTAGGTAAGTGTAAATCATGGTAAATTTTTGTAAGTGATAAAAAGAGACAGCAATAAGTCCTAGTTTTTTCATGACCCTAACTTTTCTCCTTTTTCTCCAGAGCTATATGATATACTCACTTTATATTAATCATAAAATTAAAGATTACATAGTCATACGCAAATAACTATGAAACCTAAAAATCACGTCACATTTGAGATGGCTGAAAGAACTGTGAACACCAAACCTAAAGAAGCAAGGACTAATGGAAGACTATATATCCATCTTAAAAGATACAGAGATCAGCTGGGCGCTGGTGGCCCACGCCTATAATCCTAGCTACTCAGGAGGCTGAGATCTGAGAATCCCAGTTCAAAGCCAGCCCAGGCAGGAACTGTGAGACTCTCATCTCCAATTAACCACCAGAAAACGAAGTGGAGCTGTGGCTCAAGTCCTAAAGCACTTGCTATAAGCTGAAAAGCTCAGAGATAGCACCCAGGCCCAGGATTCAAGCTCCATGACCAACTGACCGACAAAAAACTAACAAACAAAAAAAGATACAGAGATCTTCAAGATATAAATAAAAATGATGTCTAACTTCTTTTTTAAAAAAATTACAGAGAAGCAAGTTTCAGCTTAACATAATGAGGTACTGTGCAATAATGAAAGCTATCCAACAATCACCCCATTAGAGGTGGTTTAGTAGTTGGGGCTTTAAAAAAAAACAACAAGGACTTATATTCTAGATAAAAGGTTGGACTACACATCAGATTCTAGGGATTTCAGAGACCAGTATCATAATTAAATATAAACATACAATGCATCTGATTTACTGTTAGCCTTTTCCTTCCTCTCTATCTATTCCACCCTCTTTATTTTCTTCATTCCTTCTGCATAAGGTATTTACACTTAAAATTAATTTTCTCCCATACATACCCAATGCAGGTCTTCAGAAATTCTTTTCGTTTTTCAGAGTCCTGAATGTTCAAATGCTCTCGATAGTGGGATAACTGTAAAAAAATTTTTTAAAAGAACAGCTCTAAGCTACCTTGTCTCCTTAGGAGAGTGAGGGGGCTAGAGATATAACTTAGTGGTAGACCCTTAGCCTAGCATGGTTCAATCTCTAGCACCACAAAGTAAGAGACCCAGAGACAGAGAAACAACCAGACTCCTCATTTTCTGATTCCCTCTGGGAGTAGTTAGTCATGTGTGTATTGAGACAGAAACAGGGAAAAGTGTGATTTAAAATCACTGATAGCCTCACTGGACACAATAGTGAAAACGAACTATACAACTTGTGAGTGGGATGAGAAAGGAAAAAAACTAAGGGAGAGAGCAAGGGAAGGGAAGGGTGACACTGTCCATAAAGAAATGTACTCTTTACCTGACATGTCACTATAAATCCTCTGTATATCAACTTTATAATAACAAGAAAAATTTTTAATAAAATAAAATTACTGATAGGAGCTGGGCATCTGTGGCTCACATCTGTAATCCTAGCTACTCAGAAGCCTGAGATCTGAGGATTGTGATTCAAAGCCAGCCTTGGCAGAAAAGTTGGTAAAACTCTTTTCTCCAATTAAGCACCAAAAAAGCCAGAAGTGGAGCTGTGGCTCACGTGGTAAACACTAGCAGAGCAAAAAAAAGCTCAGGGTCAGTACCAAGGCCCTAAGTTGAAGCCCCAAGACTGGTGCGTGCATGCGTACGTGCATAAACACATATATACACACATATACACAAATCACTGGTAGGATTATCCTTAACTGTACTCTCCAATGAGGTAGTCAATATCCATATTTAGTGAACTAAATTTAATTAAATAAAAAATTTAGAGCCAGGTGCTGATGGCTCACATCTGTAATGCTGGCTACTCAGGAGGCTGAGATCTTAGGATGGCGTTTCACAGCCAGCCCAGGCTAGAAAGTCCCTGAGACTCTTACCTCCAATTAACCACCAGAAAACTGGAAGTGGCTCTGTGGCTCAAAGTGGTAAAGTGCTAGCTTTGAGGGGGGAAAAAAAAAAAAAAAAACTCAGAAAAATGCCCTGGCCCTGAGTTTTGTTAGCCTCACGACTGATTAAAAAAAAAAAAAAAAATTAGGTACTTAGTTACAGTAGCCATAAGTACCCCATAGCTATAACTAACATATCAGATGGCATAAATGTAGACTATTCCTATCGTTACAGGAATTGCAAATGGATAGTGCTAACCTACAATAGAAGTAGATACACAATCTCAATTTACCTTTGAGTGTGGCTTTAGTATTATAGTATTTAACTAATATAGATACTTTGCTTTAGCTTTTTACAGAGCAGAGAGCTAAATATTTACTGCAATTATGTTTGACATTCTCAACTATGTATGTGATTAATGATAGTACATAAATATCTAACACTTAACAATATCATGTCAATCTGACTTATTTTTCATAGCTATAACTATTCATATTCAAATACTACATATAACTGAAAGAAAAATCTCCTTATGTGGCTTCTATTTTGAGATTAAACACAACAAAACAGGCTGGGAATGTGTGGCTTAGTGGTAGAGTGCTTGCCTAGCATGCTTGAAGCCCTGGGTTCTATTCCTCAGTGTTACATAAACAGAAAAGGCTGGAAATGGTGGTATGGCTCAAGTGGTAGAGTGCTAGCCTTGACCAAAAGAAGCTCAGAGACAGTGCCCAGGCCCTGAGTTCAAGCCCCAGGACTGGCAAAAAAACAAACAAACAAACAAAAAACACAATAAAACCCTGATGTAGGGCTGAGAGAATAGGCCAAGTATAGAAGAGGTGTGGCTTAGCATGCATGAAGCCTAAGATTTGTTCTTAGCATACAACAGACTAATAAGCTTCATGTAGAAGTGTCTATTAGTGATGATTATGAAATCTGATTTTATATACAATTATTAAAAACTTTGTAAAAACTTGGTGAAAACCAAACTGGTAAATAAACACACTGATATTTAAAAAAATGTAATAACTTTAGGCAGGAGAATGTCTTTTTTGGAACAGATATAACAAAGAAAAACAGATAACATATAAAACAAATTTTATAAAATAATTTGGTAAATAATTTCTAATGCATCATACTCAGAAATTGACAGGCTGAATTAAAAATGCCTTTGTACAACTACTTAAAAATAAAATAATAGTAAATATTTAAAAAACAAAAATGCTTCACTAAAGTTTTAATAATGCAATTATGTTTCTGGTGAAATTTCAGATTTGTTCCTGTACTCCATTTGAGTCTAAGACAAATCAGTCAAAAATCAATTTTCACATTGGCCACTAAGGTCTCAGCAAAATGTATCCTAGGTACACCACAAGCCTGATTTGTTTTCCTCTTTCAACATGTGTCTGATTTCTTACTCTCTCTTTTTTTTTTTTTTTTGGTCCGGTCGTGGGTCCTGAACTCTGGGCCTGGGCACTGTCCCTCAGCTCTTCAGCTCAAGGCTAGCGCTCTACCACTTGAGCCACAGCGCCACTTCCGGCTTTTTTCTTTTTGCTTATATGGTGCTGAGGAATCGAACCCAGGGCCTTATGCATGCAAGGCAAGCGCTCTACCACTCAGCCACCTTCCCAGCCCCCGATGATTTCTTACTCTCTTAACTTTCACTGTTTTGGTTGGTGTTTATGCTATAACGAAAAAGTTCCTTCAAACCTGATTTGAGAACAACTTTTAAAAATGAAATACAAATTGATCAGCTAGTTTTCATTCATTTTAAATAAAATTTACCTATAAACCCAACCAAATGAGCATGTAAAAAAGAAAATAAAACAATGTATCATTTGACTTGTCTGGTAATCATGGAAGCTGAGTTTAGATGTCAGTTTAACATGTCCCCAATTGAAACAAACGCCACACTTACCGCCAGTTCTTCTGTTCTATCTAGGAACCTGGGAAGAAACAGAAGAGAGCAGAGCATTTTTATATATTGATGTGTGGCATTTTACCTCACTAAACAAAATGTAGCTCTAAGAAGAAATACAGTTCAAACTTGTTTCCTTCCATCCAAAAGCCCTCCTGTTAAACTACCACCAGCAATGCTTGTGAAACAGTGCATTTGTTCTTCCTACTAAACAAAAAGGACAAGGAGGCAACACTGTACACTAAGAGCTTAAACAAAACCTACTCTAATTCACAGTAATACTTTATTTGCTTATTTGTTAAAAGTTAAAACCAGCCAGCTTGGACAGAAAAGTCCATGAGACTATCTCCAATTAACCACCAGAAAATCGAATTGGAGCTGTGACTCAAGTGGTAGAATGCTAACTTTGGGCACAAAGAGGCTCAGGGACAGTGCCCAGGACCTGAATTCATGCTCCAGGACTGGCAAAAAAACAAAAAACAAAACAAAAAAAACAAAAAACTAAAATCACCCAGGCGCCGGTGGCTCAGGCCTGTAATCCTAACTACTCAGGAGGCTGAGATCTGAGGATCATGGTTCAAAGTCAGCCCAGGCAAGGAAAATCCATGAGACTCTTATCTCCAATAAACCACTAGAAAACCAGAACTGGCGCTGTGGCTCAAACGGTAGAGAGCTCGCCTTGAGCTGAAAAGCACAGGGACAGTACCCAAGCCCAGAGTTCAAGCCCCACGACCGACCAAAAAACAACAACAACAAAAAAACTAAAATCACTCCATTCTGTCAAAACAATCCTAAAAATAGTTATTCTGTATGCATGTTTACTCTTCTTATGTATAGCATACAATATATTTGGTCTTCCCCAATGGTTACATTAAGTCCTTAAATCATGAAGACTGCCTCTGGTTCCTCCTCCTTCTGAATATACCAAGATGAATATCATTGTTATGGCAAGGAGGCAATGCTTGATAATACATTATTGATTGGGTAGGAATGAGGTAGAGTCATAGGCAGAAAATAGCCAGCTTTATGAGCAAATCTTCTTATACAAATTCCGGATGGCTATCTACAATCTTGACCCGACCCAGTTAACCTGCTTTCCCCGCTCTGCTCTCTGAGGCTACTCATCACTGTTCGGGTAGTTACCCTGGACCAAAGAGCCTAAACAAACATTCAAACCTCTTCTCTGACAATGATGAAGGCTACAAAAGTACACACACATTTTAATCTAAGGTTGGGAAATAGTCTCCACTTACTGGAGTGAAACAGGGAAAGAAAACATGATTGAAGATTATCTTCAACCTTCTTCTGCCCCTAGCACAAATGTCCTACCACTTAGCTAGCAGAATCCTACCTAGCCTCATAGACACAATTCAAATCCTAGTCAATTCTGAAACGTTCCTTGAGTAGCCTGAGTGAAAATTAGTTTCTTCTTTACCACTGCGCTTTCTCATTGGCATCACTTAGGACCAAACAATGAAAGGTATCTTTAAGTCTTTTATAAGAAAATGCTTTAAAAAAAAATTGGAGCAGGTCATTGGTGGCTCATGCCTGTAATCCTAGTTACACAGGAGGCTGAGATCTGAGAATCATAGTTCAAAGCCAGCCCGGGCAGGAAGGTCTGTTGGTGAGAATCTTATCTCCAATAAACCACTTAGAAAACCGAAATAGTGCTGTGGCACTCACCTTGAGCTGAAGAGCTCAGGGACAGCATCTGGGCCCAGAGTTCAAGGCCCATGACCAACAAAAAAAAGGGGGGGGGGCTGGTAATGTGGTCTAGTAGTAGAGAGCTTGCCTAGCATGCATGAGGCCACATAAACAGTACCACATAAACAAAAATATTTTTTTTAATTTGAAAAGAAATGTATAAAAAAATAGATTAGCTGGGCATCGATGGCTCATGCCTATAATCCTCGCTACTCAGGAGGCTAAGATCTGAGGATTGCGGTTTGAAGCCAGTTGGGGCAGTAAAGTCCATGAGATTCTTATCTCCAATAAAATAAAAAAAAAAAAACAACAAGAAGTGAAGATGTGGCTCAAGTGATCGAACGCTAGTCGAGCACAAGAAGCTCATGGTGCTGGGAAGGTGGCTCAGTGGTAGAGTGCTTGCCTCACATGCATGAGGCCCTGGGTTCGATTCCTCAGCACCACATAAGCAGAAAAAGCCGGAAGTGGCGCTGTGGCTCAAATGGTTGAGCGTTAGCCTTGAGCTGAAGAGCTGAGGGACAGCGCCCAGGCCCAGAGTTCAGGCCTCATGACCAAAAAAAAAAAGCAGCTCACAATAGCGTCCAAACCCTGAGTTCAAGCCCCAGGACCAGCAAAAAATTAAAAATTTAAAAAAATAAAAGATTAACATGTCAAACTAGGCATTAGGCTTAGTGCTGGCTGTCACACTAACTTGAAACTCTCAATCTTCATAATCACCCATTTTACAGATGAGAAAACAACCAAGGTGTTACAAAGTTTGTCTGGACCTGGGTGCTGCCCTCAGCTCTTCAGCTCAAGGCAAGTGCTCTACCACTTGAGCCACAGTACCACTTCCTGTTTTCTGGTGGTTTATTGGAGATAAGAGTCTCATGGTCTTTCCTGTCCGGGCTGGCTTTGAACCCAGATCCTCAGATCTTAGCCTCCTGAGTAGCTACAGGCATGAGCCACCAGCGTCCAGCCCAAGGTCATTCTTAAGTTAACAAAGTGGTAGCACCCATATTTAAACTAGGTAGGTTTGACTCTGGAGCCTGGTTCTTAACCAACTACTGTACTGTCACTTTAGTACAGACTGTGTAGTTTGTTACCCTATCACATTTCAGAAAAAGGACAGTATCTTCTATTTCTTTGTATCCCTCAGAGTACCTTGAAAAGTCCTTAATAAGCTTTACAGACCAGAGGATTGGTTCTTACCGGAAAAGGTCTATTAGCAGCTTTTGATCACCTATTTCCTTAAGGAAGTGAATGAGGTGTCTTAGGGCAACCTGTCTCACCTCCAGTTCTCGGAAGAGGATCTCTGGAAGGTGAGAAGAAAGAGGCAGATGGGGAAAAGAGTAAAGCTTAGTATTCACGTATGAAATTGGCCTTCCTACTCAAACATTATCTGCTCAAAGCCCAGCAGATGCTAAGAATGGTTTCCTCTGTCTCAACCTACCATTGTCAGCTTCTATGACCCATAGCAGCTCACAGCCATTGAAGCAGCTTTTCAGTGCTCAACAACACAAACAGCAGACACTTAACACAGATTCTCACTTCCACAAACAAACACAGCCATCTGTCTACCCCATAAATGGAGGCAGTTACTATGGTGGATAATATAGGGTACTACCCTGAAGGATGCATTCAGAGGGGCGATGCGTGCTCGGAAGTGCCAGGCTACTCCAGCTGTCTCTCAACCAGACTGGTGAATTCTGATGTGGAAGTCACATGCCATTCTCCCTTCAAATGTGGCAGATACCTCACTGAATGAAGATTTCCTTCAAATCATGCTCACCTTTGCTCAGTGTCCTCTTCAGGAAAATCAGAACCTAGGGGAAAAAAAGAACAAAGAATGTGCAGCTTGTGCACCCTGCCCTGATCGCCTGATGGCTACTGAGGCCAGCAATGCATTAAAAATCATGATGGAACGTGACAGATGGCTCAGAAGGATGGAGCAAAAGGTGATGGACATTTGGAACTGAACCGTGTCTTGAAGTCCACACAGCCATGACTCTACTGAGTAGGAGACAACTCAGAGAGAGTGCTTCCATATCTCTCCTGCCTCAGATTACATTTTTAATAACATAGAATAGCCAGCCTCTGTTTTCTGGTTACAAGGCTCCACATAAAATTTATGTCTCATTAGCTGATCCCTGCAGCATGGAATGCTGTGAATCCTATACCTTGAGGAAAAAGCCTTTGTCTTTACTTGACGTTGAACACAAAATGTTCAAAGTCAATTTTAATTGGATTTTTAGAAACCAATGGAAACAAAATAAAGGACAATAAAAGTCTACAACTTACAGCAGTAATAACATTTCCATCATGCATGCTGACTGCCTCTTCTAGGAGTTGTAGCTTGTCCTGTAAGGAGCGGAATCTCTCCAGTGAGCAGACCTGGCAAAAATAAAGGCACAGGAGTAAAGAAGAGAATTTCCTACACTCCTTTGTCCCTGAAATGAGCCATGAAAGGAAATGTTCCCCAGGAATGGCTCCTTATGTTTAAACTGTGGTCCTCAGTACTGAGTGGACAGCAGGTCCCACACCTGGTCTAGTTCAAACTGAAGCCCACAAAATGCTTATGTCCTGAAGTCTAGACCACAACAGATAGAGATACCTGTTGTTTTTCTAATAATGTATAATAAAACTACTCTTATTTATAGTTCAGTGTGTTTTGTAAAGAGTATACATCGATGTAACCACCATCACAGCAAAGACCCAGAACGTTTTCATCATCTGAAGGTAGTCCCTTTGTCCACTTGCAGTAATGCCCTCTTTCTATCCTTACCCTCTGACAATATTTATCTGTTGTTAGCCACTATAACTTGGTCTTCCTTAGTATTTCATAAAAATAAAGTTGTAAGTGGGGTGCTGGTGGCTCACATTCATAATCCTAGCTACTTAGGATGCTGAGATCTGAAGATCATGGTTCAAAGCCAGCCGGGGCAGGAAAGTCTGTGAGACTCTTATCTCCAATTAACCACCAGAAAACAGGAAGTGGCACTGTGGTTCAATTGGTAGAGCACTTGCCTTGAGCTGAAGAGCTCAGGGATAGTGTCCAGGCTCAGAGTTCAAGCCCCATGACTGACAAAATAAATAAATAAAGTTGTGCTAGGAAAGCCTGAGGGAAAGGAAGACACGGTATGAGAGGAATTGTACTCATTACTTGACCTGTAATTGTAATCCCTTAGTACATCACCTTTATAATAAGAATAAGGAAAATAATAATTTTTTAATTAAAAAAAAGTACTGAGGTGTCTATGGCTCACATCTGTAAAATCCTAACTACTCAGGAGGCTGAGATCTAAGGATCACAGTTTGAAGCCAGCCCAGACAGGGAAGTCTGTGAGACTCTTATCTCCACTAAACTACCAAAAACACCAGGAAGTGGAGCTATGGCTCAAGTGATATAGTGCTAGCCTTGACATGAAAAGGTCAGGGACAGAGCCTAGGCCCTGAGTTCAAGCCCTAGGTCTGGCACAAAAAAATACATAAATTAAGTTGTACTCTTCTGCAACTGACTTCACTCACTCAATATCATGTTTCTGAGAAGAAACCGTATGTTGTGCTAAGTAATACTAGTTCATGCCTCTTTATTGCCAAGCTATTCTCTATTAAGTAAATATACTAATTAATCCAATACCTACTGATGGACATTTACATGGCTTCAACTTTGGGGGCTTCCATGAATAAAGTTGCTATGAACATTTGGGCCTAAGTGTTTATATGTACATGTATTGCTTGTTATATTTCTATATACACATACAATGTTCCTTGATCAAATTCACACTCTATTGTTCTTTCTTATTCCTGTTTTCCCTTTTTAGCCAATTTTCAACTAATTTCATTATTCTATTCTCATGTGTATATTAAGTACTATTTTGTAATACACTCAGGGCCTTGGGCTCTGACTTGGCTTTTTTTCCCCTTTACTCTAGTCTGGCCCTCTGCTGCTTGAGCCATACCTCCACTTCCAGAATTTAACTGGTTAACTGGGAATAAAAGTCTCTTGGGCTTTCCTGCCCAGGCTGGCTTTGGATCACAATCCTCAGATCTCAAACTTCTTGAGTAGCCTGTTTGACAACTATGAGCCACCAGAGTTTTTGGTACCAATACTGGGGTTGAACTTGGAGCTGGGGAACTGTTCTTTAGCTTTTTCACTCAAGACTAGCACTCTATCACTTGAGCCACAGTCACACTTGCAACTTTTTGCTGGTTAATTGTAAATAAAAGTCTTACGGACTTTCCTTCCCCAGGCTGGCATCAAATGCTGATCCTCAGATCTCAACCTGCTGAATAGAATTATTGACATGAATACCAGCATCCACCTTCCCTTTTATTTATTTATTCATTCATTCATTTATTTTTTGTCGGTCCTGGGGCCTGAACTCTGTGCCTGGGCGTTGTCCCCCTCAGCTCTTCATTCAAGGCTAGCGCTCTACTACTTGAGCCACAGTGCCATTTCCGGCTTTTTCTGCTTATGTGGTGCTGAGGAATCAAACCCAGGGCCTCATGCATGCAAGGCAAGCACTCTACCATGGAGCCACCTTCCCAGGCCCCCTTTTATTTATTTATTTATTTTTTGGTTGGCCGTGGGGCTTGAACTCTGGGCCTGGGCATTGTACCTCAGCTCTTCAGCTCAAGGTGAGAGCTCTACCACTTGAGCCACAGCGCCACTTCCGGTTTTCTGGTAGTTTATTGGAGATAAGAGTCTCACCATCTCTCCTGCCCGGGCTGGCTTTGAACCACGATCCTCAGATCTCAGCCTCCTGAGTAGCCAGGATTACAGGCGTGAGCCACCAGCGCCCGGCTCCCTTTTTATTTTTATTTTTTGGTCCAGTCGTGGGGCCTGAACTCTGGGCCTGAGCACTGTCCCTCAGCTCTTCAGCTCAAGGCTAGTGCTCTACCACTTGAGCCACAGCACCACTTCCGGCTTTTTTCTTTTTGCTTATGTGGTGCTGAGGAATCAAACCCAGGGCTTCATGCATGCAAGACAAGCACTCTACCACTGAGCCACTTTCCCAGCCCATAATCACAATTTTTAAGTTATAATGGTTACCATGTTTTCAAATTCTATTGGCTATTTGCATATCTTTTGTGATGTGTCTGATCTACTTCTGTGCCAATTTCTATTGGCGCTCTCCCTCCCTCCCTCCCTCCCTCCCTCTCTCCCTCTCTCTCTTTCTCTCTCTCTCTCTCTCCCCCTCCCCCCCCTCTCTCTCCCCCTCCCCCCCACTCTGTCTCTGCCAGTCCTTGAACTCAGGGCCTATCCCTGAGCTTCTTTTTCTTTTTTTTTTTTTTTTGGGGGGGGGGGGTCCGGTCATGGGGGCTGAACTCTGGGCCTGAGCGCTGTCTCTCAGCTCTTCAGCTCAAGGCTTGGGCGCTACCACTTGAGCCATAACACCACTTCTGGCTTTTTTTTTTCTGCTTATGTGGTGCTGAGGAATCGAACCCAGGGCCTCTGGCATGCAAGGCAAGCGCTCTACCACTGAGCCACTTTCCTAGCCCTCCCTGAGCTTCTTTTGCTCAAAGTTAGGCTAGCACTCTACCATTTGAGTCACACTTACACAGCCAGCTTTTTGGTAATTAACTTGAGAGGAGAGTCTCACAGACTTTTCTGCCCAGGCTGGCTTCAAACTGCAATCCAAAGATGTCAGCCTCCTGAGTGCCCAACTTGGCCTTTCTATCTTACCAGTTATATAGACTTCTTTATATGTTCCAGACAAAAGTATACCTTCTTAATAGTAAATCTTTTGTTTTTGTTGTTGTCCCTGAGCTCTTCAGCTCAAGGTGAAGTGCTCTACCACTTGAACCACAGTTCCACTTCTGGTTTTCTGGTGATTAATTGGAGATAAAAGTCTCATGGATTTTCCTGCCCAGGCTAGCTTTGAATCATAATCCTCAGATCTCAGGCTCCTGAGTAACTAAGATTATAGGCATGAGCCACAGGCACCCAGCTATTAGTAAATCTTTTAAGGCTTCCAATAGTGCTTTGAAAAAACAAAATGTTTCTATTTTGATGAAATCCATTTTGTCTTTTTCTTTTTAATGGCTCATGCTTTTTGTGTCCTAGGGACTAAATCTCTAACCTTTTCTTTTTTGTCTGAGACCAGGACTTGAACTCAATATTTGATAGTTGCTTTCACTCATTTGCTGGCATTCTACCACTAGAGCCATGATTCCAACCCAAATAAAGTTCTCTCTCTCTCTCTCTCTCTCTCTCTTCTGTGCCAGTTCTGGGCCTTGACCTCAGGGTCTGAGTACTATCTCTGAGCTTTTGTGCTCAAGCTAGCATTCTATTATTTGAGTCATAGATCTACTTCCTCACCTATATTTTCTTAAGGAATTATTTTAGATTTAGCACACATTTACATTAAGGTCTATGATCCATAAGTTAATATGCTAATTTTCTCAAAATTAAAGATTCAATAGAATTCCAATAAAAATTCTAGCACCTTTTTATAGTCAAACTGATACTATAATCTATAAAATTAAGGATCTAGAATAACCAAAACAAGTTTGGAAGCAAAGAACAATGCTAAAGGTTGAAAATTTCAAGAGAAGCTGGGCACCAGTGGCTCATGCATATAATCCTGGCTATTCAGGAGGCTGAAATCTGAGGATCTCAGTTCAAAGCCAGCCTGGGCAGGAAAGTGCATGAGACTCTTATCTCCAATAAACCACCGGAAAACTGGAAGTAGCATTGTGGCTCAAGTGGTAGAGTGCTAGCCTTGAGCTGAAGAGCTGAGGGACAGTGCCCAGGCCCAGAGTTCAAGCCCATGACCAACAATTAAAAATTTCAAGAGAATTGAAAATGCCTGATTTCAACATTTCAACATTTACTACATGCTATTGAGTAAAAGATAGACAAATTAATGAGTTAAAAAGTCATCTATACTTTGCACAACTAAAGATAGTTTGAAAAAAGAATTAAGTCTTCTAGAAATAGACTTACATACAGTCAACTGATTAGCAAAAAAAACCTAGGTGCTGGTGGCTCACACCTGTAATCTCAGCTACTCAGGAGGCTGAGATCTGAGAATCATGGTTCAAAGCCAGCCCAGGCAGGTAAGTCTATGATACTCTTATCTCCAAATTAATCAGCAAAAAAAGTCAGAAGTGGAGCTGTGTCTCAAGTGATAGAGCACTAGCCTTGAGCAAAAGCAGCTCAGGGACAGTGCCCAGACCCCTTAGTTCCAGCATCAGGACTGGCACAAAAACAAACAAAAAAAACCCTACAAAGTAGTTCAATAAAGACAATCTTTTTTTTTTTTTTGGTCAGTGGTGGGGCTTGAACTCTAGACTTGGGTGCTGTCCCTGAGCTCTTCAGCTCAAGGCTAGCACTCTACCAATTGAGCCACAGTGCTACTTCCAGCTTTCTGGTGGTTTATTAGAGATAAGAATCTCATGTACTTTCCTGCCCAGGCTGGCTCTTTAAACTATGATCCTCAGATCTCAGCCTCCTGAGTAGCTAGGATCATAGGCATGAGCCACCGGTGCCAGGCAAAGACAATCTTTTGACAAACAGTGCTGGAAAAAAGTGGGGTTCTACATGGTTTAAAAAAAAAAATGGGGCTGGGAAGGTGGCTCAGTGGTAGAGCGCTTGCCTTGCATGCATGAGGCCCTGGGTTCAATTCCTCAGCACCACATAAGCAAAAAGAAAAAAGCTGGAAGTGGCACTGTGGCCCAAGTGGTAGAGCGCTAGCCTTGAGCTGAAGAACTGAGGGACAGCGCCCAGGCCCAGAGTTCAAGCCCCATGACCAGACCCAAAAAAAAAAAAATTAACAGGGCTGGGAAGATGGCTCAGTGCTAAAGTGCTTGCCTTGCATGCCTGAGGCCCTGGGTTCGATTCCTCAGCACCACATAAGCAAAATGAAAAAAGCCGTAAGTGGCGCTGTGTCTCAAGTGGTAGAATGCTAGCCTTGAGCTGAAGAGCTGAGGGACAGCGCCCAGGCCCAGAGTTCAGGCCCCACGACTGGACCAAAAAAAAAAAAAAACAAATAAACGTCGATATTTATCTCACATCAAATATAAAAATTAACTCACAATGGATCATAGACCTAAACAAAAAAGATGACTCTCAACTCTTTTTTTTTTTTTTGGGTCCGGTCGTGGGGCCTGAACTCTGGCCTGGGTGCTGTCCCTCAGCTCTTCAGCTCAAGGCTAGCACTCTACCACTTGAGCCACAGCGCCACTTCCGGCTCTTTTTCTTTTTGCTTATATGGTGCTGGGGAATCGAACCCAGGGCCTCATGCATGCAAGGCAAGCGCTCTACCACTGAACCACCTTCCCAGCCCCTGGCTTTTTCTGTTTATGTGGTACTGAGGAATGGAACCCAGAACTTCATGGATGCTAGGCAAGCATTCTACCACTAAGCCACATTCCCAGCCCTAATTTTCAACCTTAGCAAATTTTTCTATTTAATTAGCAAATGGGCAAGAAATCCTCCAAGTGGGAACAACTGATACAGCTGAGCAAAGAATCCACAAAAATCTGCTCTCCAATGACCTTACCTTGCCTTTCCTAAGGCGTCGGACTGTATCACTGGGGCTCCAGTCATTGCTGTAATCCTGTAATATCAGCAACACATAAAGCTCAGAATTATGTGCACCAGCACAATTTCAGAAATAGTTTATGAGAGGGAACTGAGAATAAATGAAGAACTGGAATGGTTTTGTTTTTAGTTTCTGAATGAGCTATATCAGGGTGACACAAGCAGGAAGAAACTGCTCATACTGAGATAAACCAACTGACAGAGCAGAACTTTTCATGTCCAGAGGCTCAGAATTGAAACCCCTTCATGCAATTACCGTCAAGTTTCAAGATTCTAATACTTAACACTTTTGGTCAAGAGAGGGAAAGACATTTGAGAGAGATTCTTTTTTGCATCTTAGAATATATGTCTTCCTTATAAATCAATTTGCTTTATTTTTTATTTTATTTATTTTTATTTTTTATTTTTTGCTAAGCCTGGGGCTTGTACTCAGGGCCTGGGCACTGTCTCAGCTTCTTTTACTCAAGGCTAGCTCTCTACCAATTGGGCCACAGTGCACCTTTGCCTTTTTCTGTTTATGTGTTACTAAGGAATTCAACCCAGGGCTTCATGAATACAAGGCAAGCATTCTACCACTAAAGCCACATTCCCAGCCCAATTTGCTTATTTTATATGCTTCATGGAAGTATGAGCTCCACCAAATTTCCACACTGTGGTGATTATTGCTGAGTTTCAAAGTATAGCCTTCAAAACGTAGCAGAATGGATTTAAAAAAAAAAAAAAAAGGATGCTAGGACTGAGTGAGCAAGGATATTACAACAATAAAGCTATATCATGTGGCCTAGATGTGTAACAGGCTTGACCATCTAGTTTATTTAACTATCGCCTATGATGGTCGTACAGTGATAAAATTACTTAAAACAATAAAATAATAAAATCGCTATGACTTTAAAGATTGTGAGTACAAGTTATACCCTTTCTTGGCTATGAGACCCCAGGCAAGTCTGTGGTTGAGAAGCTTAGTTTTCATATCCATAAAAGGGGGTTAAAATACAGTCATGTCTTGCATAATAATATTTTAATCAACAATGCAACACATACACAATGGTGGTCCTGTAAGATTATAATGGAATTCCTATTTGCTAGGTTGTTGTTGCTGTACTTTTTTTTTTGTTTTTTTTAAAACAGGATCTTCCTATCTAATTTGGAGAGCCTGGAATACATGATCTTCCTTCCTCTGCCTCCCTATTACTTAGATTGCAGGCATGCAGCATCATTTCAGGCCTGCCTAATACTTTTACAGTGCCTTTTCTATATTTAACTATACAATTACTGACATTGTGCTATAATTACCTATAGTATTGGGTACAGTAACATGCTGTACAGATTTATAGCCCTGAGACAATAAAGCTATATCATATGGCCTAGATGTGTAAAAGGCTTGACTATCTAGTTAAGTATACCCATGATGGTTGTGCAATGATAAAATCACTTAAGCAATGCATTTCTCATATGTCCCTGGAGTTAATGATCCGTGACTCTAAGACTGCTAGAAGAGTTGCAGAAATTAAGGCAATATATGCCAAAGTTCTCTCTACTGTGTAAAGCATTATCCCAGTATTAAGATATAACTCACCCTATATTCCCCCTTGGGCCTCCCCAGCTCTGGAGCATAACTTTTGGCAGGTGTATCTGACAAAGCTGAAAAAAAAAATGAGGCAACTGGTTCAGAAAGACATCATAAGTACTGTTTCTTGTAATTTTCCTCTATTGTCTCCTTCTCACTTCTTGTTGTTGTTGTTGCTTTTGCTGGTCCCAGGGCTTGAACTCAGGGCCTGGGTGCTGTCCCTGAGCGTTTTTGCTCAAGGTTAGCACTCTAACACTTGAGCCATAGTTCCATTTAGGACTTTTTGGTGGTTAATTGAAGATAAAAGTCTTACAGATGTTCCTGCTGGACTGGCTTTGAACCACAATCCTCAAAAATCTCAGCCTCCCAAGTAGCTAAGATGACAGGCATGAGTCATCAGAACTCAATACACATGTCTTTTTTCAGCCTTTTTTTTTTTACCCTCCCAAGGTATATTTCTGGACAGAAGCAGATCACAGTTCTTCCCTAAGTCAATTCTTGCTCCTGTAACCTGACTTCTACTTTTGTTGTTATTGTTAATCCTAGAGCTTGAACTCAGGGCTTGAGCGGTTTCTGAGCTTCTTTTGCTCAAAGCTAGTACTCTACCACTTGAGATACAGCACAGCTTCTAGCTTTTTCTAAGTAGTTTTATTGGAGATAAGAGTCTCATAAACTTTCCTGCCCAGGCTGGCTTTGAACCATAATCCTCAGATCTCAGCCTCCTGAATAGCTAGGATTATAGGCGTGAGCCATAGGTGCCTGCTGTGATTTCTACTTCACCATCAAAAAATTTCTTTAGAGATGGGCACAGTAGTTCAGGCCAGCCAGTGCACAAAAGTCTGCAAGGTCACATCATAACCAATGGCAGGGCATATGGAGTATGCCTGTATCTCAGCTATGGGGGAAGCATAATGTCTGGACACTGCAGCATATGCAGGAAAGCACCAATAGTAGGATTCACAGCCCAGGCTAGCCCAGCCATAAAGTAAGACTCTATCTTGAAAATACTATGCAAAAATGGGCTAGAATCATGGCTTAAGTAGAAGAGAGCCTGAGCCTCTAGCAAGCTCAAGACCCTGAGTTCAATCCCCAGTACTGCAAAAAAAAAATTTTTTTCCTCTAATAATGTTATTTAGAAGAAAATTCATTTAATCATCTAATAACATGTCTCCAGACTCCCCAGACTGCACCACATCCCCCACAACAATCAAGAGAAAGGAAACAATACTTACCATCAGAAAGAGACTGGAAACTTCCAGGTCTAGTTCTACCTAGGGATAAGTAATGTGAGAAGAGTCAAGAGAGCTCAAGGCAAAGCCATCAGACTGGGTTAAGGACACAGCGTCCTCACCGACTCTGCCTATACTAGTTATCTCATATAAACATTTGTCACAAAACATTTGTCCTCGGTGTCCTTACTTGATTTAGTATGTCTTCAAGGTTCCATATCAAAGCACGTATCAGAGTTTTATACCTTTTCATAACTAACTAATATTCTACTGCAAATATATTCCCAAATTTTATCCCTGAGTGGACAAAATGGGCCACTCCCATCTTTGGCTATTGTGAACAATGCTACTATAAACAGTATACAAATATCTGTTGAAGTCCTTGCTCCCGGTTCTTTCTGTTATGTAAAAATGAAACTGCTGGGTCTTATGGTAGGTTTATATTTAATATTTGAGAAAATTGCCTTAGCGACCACACCATTTTGCATTCCCACCAGCAATACACAGGAGTTCTTAGACACACTGCCTAAGAGGTAAGGAGGAATTTTGATCTAGGCAAACTTGTTCAGTATCTATCACAGGGATAATGCCAACTTTATTCATCATGTCCTAGAAATCCATTCTAAAGCTTGTGAATTTCTCTCACTTTTCCCCTTTCTAATACTTAGCCACCAGCTCCAATGATAGTTTACTGTCTTTCAATAATCATTTTTCTCCTAAGTACATGAAAAGTACAGCCTGAGCATTTTTCAGAACAAAAGAAAGACTTTGCTGTTCCTTAACCATCATTCTTTACCTCTAAAGAAGCTACTCAGGGAGTAAGTGGAAGTCGGTTTGGGTAGTTGTGCATAGGAAGAGAAGCTGTTTCTGCCCTTTATCTGTTCACGTCCATCATGTGTTGACCCACTATTACCAGCAGTCTCTTTGATGGACCACGAAATACCTGCAAGACCATTAAGAACTAAATCAGTAAGTTTCATCCAATAGACATCTTTGACATCCAATATTCAATGAACTCAAAGCTTTTCAACAGAGGCCCTGGTCCCTTGATTATCATGGAGCAAGGGAAAAGGTCAGAGTCAAATAGATTAATCAACAGACAAATGGACAAAGGGCATGAACAAATGCATCATAAAAAGGAAATATAGTTTTAAATATAAAAAGATGATTGTTCATTGATTTATTTATTTTTGTGCCAGTCCTGGGGCTTGAATTCAGGGCCTAGGAATTGTCCTTGAGTACAAGACTTGCTCAAGCCTAGAACTCCACTGTCCATCTTTTTGGTGGTTAGTTGGAGGTTAGAGTCTTATGGACATTTCCTCCGTTAGCAGGCTTTCAACTGTGATCCTTAGATTTCAGCCTCCTGAGTAGTTAGGATTATAGGCGTGAGCCACCAGCACCTGACTAGATGTTCTTAACAATAGTTTCATATGTTGACAGTACTGTTGATCCCCATTAAAATGAGCAAAGATCTCAAAACTTGATCATACCCAGTAGTAGAAAGGCTGTGGGAAACAGGAACCCTTCTACATTGCTGATGGGGAGTACAAACTGGCATAAGCCCTATGGTTGGCAATAATTTGGCAGTAACTATCCAATATGACAAATAGCCAATGCCAGTCATTCAACCCCAAGAAATGATCTTTCACTTATTCGTGTGTCAGAATACGAGATTACTGATAAGAACAGAAATAGCAAAAGGTTAGACACAATCTAAAATTCACCATAGTAGACTAGTTAAATAAATTATGGTAATCCATACAATGAAATACCATGCTACTGCTTAAAAAAACAAAACAAGAATAAGAAAGCTTTATAGCTGTGCACTGGTGGCTCACAGTGGTTGGTAATCATAGCTGAAATCTAAGGATCACAGTTCAAAGCCAGCCCGGGCAGTAAAGGCTGTGAGACTCTTATCTCCAATAAACCACTAGAAAACCGGAAGTGGCTTGTGGCTCAAGTGGTAGCAGAGCACTTGCCTTGGGCTGAAGAGCTCAGGGAGAGTGCCAGGCCCAGAGTTCAAGCTCCATGATGGACCAAATAAAGAGAAAACAAGCTTTTTATATGATATGGAAAGCTCTCCAAGCCCCATTATCACATAAAAATAGCTAAGTACACAGTATGTTACTGCTTGTACAAACACTGGGATAAAAATAGGTATGCCTATGAGCATCTCTAAATGTAAACCAACCAGACAGTTATATAATAAGGGAGCAGCAGTGAAGGCTTTTGCAGGGGAAGGGCAGGAGAGGGCAGGCACTGAGAACTGAGATGATTGTAATAGTATCAAGGAAAATTTGTCAATGTACACCTTTAATACTTTTGATTTTTAATCATGTTATATAGTATCTCCTATTTATTCATTTTAACTTAAAACATTTCTTAGGTGGGCATCAGTGGCTCATGTCTATAACCTTAGCTAGTCAAGAAACTAGGGAAGGAAAGTCCATGAGACTCTTATCTCCAATGAACCACCAAAATATTGGAAGTAGAGCTGTGGCTCAAGTGGGATGGCACCAGTCTTGAGCAAAAAAGCTAAGGGACAGCTTCTAGGCCCTCAGTTCAAGTCCTAGTACCAGCTCTAACCAAACAAATAAACAAACATATTTTTCCTGGTATGATGGCTCATGCCTGTAATCTCATCTTACTTAGGAAGCAGAGATCAGAAGGCAAAAGACAGACAAGGGTGTTAGTACACATCTGTGATCCTAATTATACAGTAGTCCATAGGTAGGAGATAAGAGAATCACAACCAAAATCATGAGACTTTATCCAAAAACTAACTAATGCAAAAAAGAACCAAAGAGGATAGCTCAAGTGTAGAACCCTGAATTCAAACCCAAGCACCACCAAAAAATTTTAAATGTGTGCATGCATGTCTGAATGTGTGTAAAATCAAACTGTAAAGGTATGAAGTGTTGTTATATAATGGCTTAGGCAGTAAGACTTGGTGGCTAAGAAGTTTTGCCAAGTACTTACGAATACCTCAGAGTTCTCAAATATGACTATATATTAGAGTCAACTCCAGCACCCAAATATCTCTTTTTTTTTTTTTTTTTTATCTGTATCTTTTTTTTTTTTTTTTATTGTAAAGCTACTATACAGAGGGTTACAGTTACATGAGTGAGGTTATGAGTACACTTCCTCTTGAACATTGTTACCCCCTCCATTGTTTTCCCCCTACCATCCCCTCCCTCCCTCCCTTCCCCGAGGTTCTTTTTTTTTTTTTTTTTTTGATTGTGATTAAATGATTACATAATTTCAAACCAAATATCTCTTGAGGTTCACCTTTCAGATGTGTGCTTATCTGATAAGAGTCTAATCTCTTTTTCTTTTTCCTCTGAGGAAACCAGTGGACTTTGTGCATTTGTGGACCAGTGCATTTGTGATGAGAACCTTGACTATAAATAACCTCTACCACCTCTCTACTTACTTCCCACAGGCTCCCCACTCCAGCTGACTCGTTCCAGGTCATCGTCATCATCATCATCCACAATGTCTCGAAGGCTATTCACTGCTCGCTTGGATTCCTTTAACTGCAGACAGACAGACAGAGACAATCATTCCTTTCTACCTCTTTCTTTGAAAACGAATGCTGAGCAACTGGAACTTGAAAATAATCAATAACTTTACTCTTATCAAAAGCCTAGCTTTTTGCAAAGAAACTGCATTCTAGCCAATCACTGCATAGGCAAAAGAGTTAAGATGAATCCAAACCACTTTTGAGCTCTAATCATATTCCTGACAAAGACGTGCTGTGCAAATATTTTAATAAATTTATTCACTATCCAAAAGTGACCATTTCCTCTTTTGTAAAATAAACATGAATAAAAATAACTCTTTGGAGCTGGGCGCTGGTGGCTCACGCCTGTAATCCTAGCTACTCAGGAGGCTGAGATCTGAGGATCGCGGTTCAAAGCCAGCCCGGGCAGGAGAGACCGTGAGACTCCTATCTCCAATAAACCACCAGAAAACTGGAAGTGGCGCTGTAGCTCAAGTGGTAGAGTGCTCGCCTTGAGCTGAAGAGCTGAGGGACAGCGCCCAGGCCCAGAGTTCAAGCCCCACGACCGACAAAAAAAAAAAAAACTCTTTGGGCTGGGAATGAGGCTTAATGGTAGTGTGCTTGTATAGCATGCATTAAGCCCTGGGTCCAATTCCTTGGTGCCATATAAACAGAAAAAGCAGGAAGTGCACTGTGGCTCAAATGGTAGAGTGTTAGCCTTGAGCAAAAAGAAACTCAGGGACAGTGCCCAAGCCCTGAGTTCAAGCCACAGGACTGGCAAAAATAAAAAATAAAAAAATAAAAAATAAATCTTCCAGTCTAAGTCATCTTCCAAAAACAAATTAGCTGGGTATAGTGGCATTTGCTCAAGGAGACCCAGGCAGAAGGATTTCTTAGACCCATGAATTTAAGACCAGTTTGGACAACATAAGAAGACCTCATCTCAAGAATAAAGACAACAGCCGGGTGCCGGTGGTTCACACCTGTAATACTAGCTACTCAGGAGGCTGAGATCTGAGGATCACGGTTCAAAGCCAGCCAGGGCAGGAAAAGTCCATGAAACTCTTATCTCCAATAAACCACCAGAAAACTGGAAGTAGCACTGTGGCTCAAGTGGTAGAGCACTTGCCGTGAGCTGAAGAGCTCAGGGACAGTGACCAGGCTCAGAGTTCAAGCCCCAGGGACTAACAAAAGAAAGGAAGGAAGAAAGAAAGAAAGAAAGAGAAAGGAAGGAAGGAAGGAAGGAAGGACGGACGGACAAAGGTTTTTGTGAAGACCTGACTCACACATTTCTTAGCTTAAAAAAGACATGTTCAAAAGCCAGGATAAGGGGACAGGGAGGGAGGGGAGATGGGAAGGGATGGGAAGGGGAAACAAAGGAGGAGGCTAAATGCTTGATAAGAAATGTACTCATTATCTTGCCCATGTAATTGTAACCCCTCTGTACAGTATTTTCACAATTAAAAAAATAAAGCCAGGATACCTGAGAGTATAAAAGGAAGTAATTTTAGAGTGGTTTCCTAGAGGATAAGACCTTCAGCAGTTGTATATAGAAGCCTACCTGTGACAGTTCATCATCTTCATCATCGAAAGTGAAAGCCTTGAACTTAGAGCTGTTCCAGTATTCCTCCTCATCACCTTTTGTCCGATTCATCTGTGGTGAGAGAGATAGATACATATCCCTTTCTAAGTCTCTCCCTAAAGAGCTCCAAAATCTTTAGATTCTTTACCACTAACTGATCCCAGAAATTAGGTATATAGAAAAGAATCTGATAAGGCAAATACTGAACATGCCATATAAAAGAAGATCCATAGGTTTTCAACCGGTGAAATCATATATTTGACCCTCTAGTTACACAGAAATAGGCATTAATTACTAGAACTTCTATTTTGTTCAAGATTCTCTTTGAGGTGTTTAAGGGATATCAAAAATGTACCAGGCACCAGTACTCACAATTATAATCCTAGCTACTCAGGAGGTTGAGATGTGAGGGTCACTGCTTGAAGCCAGCCTGGCAGGAAAATCCATGAGACTCTTATCTCCAATTAACCACAAAAAGCCAGAAGTGGAGCTGTGCCTTAAGTAGAACACTAGCCTGGAGCATAAAAAAATCAGGGACAGCACCAGGCCCAGAATTCAAGCCTCAGGAGGACCAACAAAAATTAAAACAACAACAAAATACATGATACAGTCCTTCTCCTGAAGGACCTAGAACAGAGCCAGAGTATTCAGAACATGGATGTGTAACGTTATCAGTATATGTTGGAAAACACTAGAAGACTTTGTAAATACAAAGTTGGATAAAACCACAAGGATTGGTCAGAGCACACACAAAAAATACTGAGTAATTACATTCATGTATTCAGCATCTCTAAGGAACAGTTCTAGACTCTGGGAATACTATAATGAATAAAACTGATAAGGATCTCATTCTCATATTTGCTTTTTGGTTTTTTTGTATGCCACTACTGGGGCTTAAACCCAGGTCCTGAGCATCATTCAAGGCTCTGCCACTTGAGCAACATTTCCATTTCTGGCCTTTATTTGAGGGGTGGGGTTAGTTAATTAAAGATACTACTTTTTTAGATTTGTCTGCCTGGGATGGTTTCCAACTGCGATTCTCAGATCTCAGCCTCCTTAGTAGCTAGGATTACAAGCATGAGCCACTGGTACCTGATGTGCTTTTAAAATGCCTAAAAGAATGAAAGAAAAGCAATTTAATGAAACGGAATTATCTTGCCTGTATTTTCAAGTTGTAATTATTTTATCAACAACTTGGTCAAAATTTGGGAAAAGAACCAGGCACTGGTGGCAAAAATCCATAATCCTAGCCAGTCAAGAGGCTTAGACCTGGAGGATGGCAACTCAAAGCCAATCTGGGCAAAAAAAGCTTTCAAAACTCCATCTCTAAAATAATCACCAAAATGTTGGGCTGGATGTGTGGCTCAAATGATAGTGCCCACTGAGAAAGTGTGAGGTCCTGAGTTCAAATCTGGTATTGGACCCCACTGCAAAGAAAAAAAAATTGAGAGCAAGATCATGGGAAGAAAATGCATAGTCAAAAGATCACTAGTCTCTTCTATAACTTTCTCTAAAATTTGATTTCACCTTGCAAAAATTTTTTTTCTTTTAGCATTACAAACTAAATTATCAATGTCAACTGGGATTTGAGTGAAAACTATGGTTCCAGGGGTAGAGAACACTATACATGTCCACAAAATCATTTGGCACATGACAAGACAGACACATACCCTTTTTGATGCTTCTTAGCTAAGCCTGTCTGCCTATTCTGGTTTTTTGTTTGTTTGTTTTTGCCAGTCCCATGGCTTGAACTCAGGGCTTAGGCACTGTCCCTGAGCTTCTTTTGCTCAAGGTTAGCCCTCTACTACTTGAGCCACAGGACCACTTCCAGCTTTTTCTGTGTATAAGGTACTGAGGAATGGAACCCAGGGCTTCATGCATGGTAGGAAAGCACTCTACCACTAAGCCACATTCCCAGCCCCTATATTAATAATTTTGTATGACCCACAAATAATGTTACAATTTCTAAGTGGCTCATGGTACACAAAAAGTTCCTCACTCCTGCTAGGCCAAGAATAAATACTCAATTTTTCATAGCACCAAAAGTAACCTCAAAGGGTACAATGTCAAATTCTAAATAATTAGTTGGCTTTTCCTTATATTCCAACAGCACCTTTCTAAATAAAAACTTTAGAAATACTCATCATGGGAGCTCTATTGAGGCTTTTGAAGGCACTTAACAATTCTGCCTTCCCATTTTCAGCTGAAGGATAATGGAAGGCAATGATATATGGGGGGAACTTTCTGCTAGTTGGTCTCTTCCCAAGCAGCCATCACTAATTCCTACTGAACCCAGCAATGACTGAAAAGATTCCATTCTACTTTTAATTTCAGGATTCAGAAAAGCTTAATAGACATTAAAATAGATATAGAAAAGCTTAATAGACATTTTAAAATATCATTGCATGTGGTGGTACAAGTACAGTCATTGTAGCTAAGCAGCCTTGACTTCAAATCTTGGCTTTTCTAATTCCAAACAAAATAGGTGTCTTTTAAACCTTGCAGAGAAAGTGGTATCCTAGATTATAGGATATATAGGATTACAGTGAAGAACAAATACTCAGAAAACCTAAAGTGCCCAACAGAAAGCAAATACTACATACTAACTCCTTTTAGTATTGGTTTACTTAGCAACATCTTTTCACCATCATCTCTGTAATAGGGACATTAAAGAGAAGTTTCTTTCAGACTAAGCCAAAGATTTTTATAAGGATAAACTGTACAGTGCTTAGTGCCTGACAGAAAGTGAATGCCTATAATTAACTTTTACTAACTAATCATGGTGTGTTGGAAAAAGCTTCCTAATTTTTTTTTTTAAATTCTGCAAGAAGGCTGGGAATGTGGCTTAGAGATAGAGTGCTTGTCTAGTGGTAGAGTACTTGCCTAGCATGCCTGAAGCCCTGGGTTCAGTTCCTCAGTACCACATAAACAGAAAAAGCTGGAAGCGGCACTATGGCTCAAGTGGTAGAGTGCTAGCCTTGAGCAAAAGAAGATCAAGGACAGTGCCCAGGCCCTGAGTTCAAGCTCCAGGACTGGCCAAAAAAAAAAAATAAATCTCCCCTCTGTACAGTATGTTCACAAAAAAAATAAAATAAAATGAAAATAATAATAATAATAAATCTGCAACATATGGAGCCAGGCACCGGTGGCTCACACCTGTAATCCTAGCCACTCAGGAGGCTGAGATCTGAAGATCATGGTTCAAAGCCTGTCCGGGCAGGAACATCCATGAGACTCTTATCTCCAATAAACCACTAGAAAACTGAAAGTGGCGCTGTGGCTCAAGTGGTAGAGCACTCGCCACAGAGACAGCACCCAGGCCCAGAGTTCAAGCCCCACGACTGACAAATAAATAAATAAATATAAATGTCTCTGGAACAAGTACAACTTCATTATTTCAAAAAGCACTTTGTCGTGCATTTAATTCTCGGAATAATCCTGTGGGGTAGAATTGTTATCTTTTCCATGTTTAAAGGAGGTATGAAAAGGATTAAATATCAAAGCAGCTTTGTTTACCACATCTATTCCAAATTATAATTAAGGTTTTCTGCTTCCTAGACTATTTTCACTGTCTTGCATAGTCTTATCTACTTTTCATTCCTGGAAGAACTAGGGCAGACCTATGATAAATATACACAGATAAATGCAATATTGCACTGGAGAATTTCTGGAATCTTTTCTTCAACCACACAATGGCAGTTTAACACCAATTTGTACTTAAGAGTGTCACGTGAGAAGCTAGATTTACTTGGCCAATAAAGTGATAATGTTTTAATAGCTCCAAACGTTACAAAACCTTAAGTACAATTTTAATAGTGCCTAAGAAATGTGCTTCGACATGATGTTAAATACTTCAGAGGCCTGACCTGTATTCTGAGAGCCCCAGGAAAGGGTGACAGATTCAAGAAGAGGAACAAGACACAGGACGAGGAGGATCAGGAAAACACAACAAAACACACACACACACACACACACACCCTCCCACACAGACACAGACACACACAGACACAGACACACAGACACAGACACACAGACACACACACAGACACACACACACACACACACACACACACACACACACACACACACACACACACACACACACACACACACACCTCTCTCCTTCAGGATCCTCTAGAAACCAGATATTGAAAACAGACTCAGTTTCAAAACAAGGTTTGTGAACTGAAGCCAGAGAATGTGGATTAAAACCGGGTAACCGCGGGCGAACGTTCAGGAAGCCACGGATCTACCGCACTCACCAGAGCCCGGCGGATCCCTGGGTTTTGTTGGTTCAGAACCAAATGTCAAGTTCTGAAGTAAATCTTGGGGCGTAGCCTGGCTCGCAAGACTGGCCCCGAATAGAGTCAGGCCGGAACAGAGACGCAGGGATGTCCCAGAGAAGAGGAGGAAGAGGATTGGGATGAGGAGAGGGATGACTCAGACAGACTCGCGGCCCAAGGGCCCGGGACACCCTCACCTCTTCCACACCGAGCCCTCCCTCTCAGGACAGCGCCAGTCTCCGCCGCCCGACCAGCCTTTCTAATCAGTCTATGCTGCATAAGGAAGAAGAGGAAGAGGACACTCACGGGGGCGGAGGAGGGAGTCAGAGTAAAGAGAGCGCCCGCAGAGCATCGTGGGACTTGTAGTTCTTTTCCCTCGGCCGTCGGGAACTGTCGCGATAGACCCGCGAGACTTCTTGACTACATCCCCCAGAAACCCTAGCGCCCGTGCTAGATCATTTCCTTTACTTTCAACGCGACCTTCCGCGGTTAGACAGAGGGTCCTTTAACAGGACTACAACTCCCAGAAGGCTCAGCAAGACCGATTTAGAGACCAAGGAAACAAAGGGACCACGTCCTTTGTGTCCCTACAGGTGAGGAATGGTAGTGTGAAGGGCTGGGTTTGGGGCCCCTTTGGCGATAATCTGAGGGCGTTTGTGAGGACTTCAGAACAGGCGGAACCTACAGTTAGGCAAGCTGGAACGGAAGTAGCCGGTAGGAGTGGGGAGGAGCCGGAAGTTGAGGCGGGGAGGGGTGGGGGTGGAGGGAAAAGCAAGCCAGGAGGTGCTGCGGCCGCTTCTAGTAGTTTCCAGGCGCTGCCGGGCGGCTGGGACCGAGCGGTCCTGAGGCTGTGACTGCGGCTGCTTGGGAGCTGGTGGCGGCGCGCTAGGAGGGCCGATGGCCAAGTGGGGTGAGGGCGACCCACGCTGGATCGTGGAGGAGCGGGCGGACGCCACTAACGTCAACAACTGGCACTGGTGAGGGCCAGCAAGGCAAGGCCGCAGGAGCACCGGCACCAGGCTTGGGGTTGGGGGTTCCTGGGACCTTGGCGCGGACAGAGCTGGGGCCCAGGCAGGCCTGGCCTGAGATCAGGGGACGGGTGGGTTCCTCGTGTGGCAGGGGAAGGGGTCCTCTTCAGCACCCCTAGCCTAGTCTCAGTGTCAGGGACCAGAGGGGTCCGCGGGCGAAGCTTCGTCCCAAAGAGCAGTTTCAGACAGAGAACAGAACGTCCCCAATTGCTGCATCCAGCCTGGAGCAGGAAGATGCTTCCTACACGTGGCCGCAGTCAGCGAGACCCAAAGGCCTTTCGATTGTGTCGGGAGCCTGCTGGGGAAATCTCCGGCCCCAGGAGCCATAATCTCTGCTTTGTGGCTCACAGTCAAAGTGAAAAGTCAACTGTAAGGCACAGGTGCCCCAGGAGAAGGTTTGGACTACGTTCGGCCAAGCGCCAGGCTGCTGAAGACCCTGCAGCCTCACATCCGGAACTATGAAGTTGGTTTGTGTTTGGACTCCAGGTAGCCGGGCGATCGTGGTTTTGTATTTTATAGTTATACTGCCCTTAAAAGCTCTCCCTCCTCCGTGAAATCTTCCATAAACAGCGTTTACTTTAAACTCTACTGAACTTTCGTTCGTAATGCAATTTGGTTGCAGCTCTTTTTGTTCTTGTTGACTGTTATTTAATAGTTAATTGGAAAGGCAGAGTAATCTTTTTCCCCCTCCTCTTCACTGTGCTTGGCAGTATTTTTGTTGTGGTTAGTTTTGAAGTCTAGACTTGATTTTTTGGTCAACCAGAGGACATAGAATGTGTTGGGTCCTTTAAAGCTGTCTGAATCTTAACAGGCTGAGAGCAGTTTTGCTAATGAATGAGGACCTGCCTGGTCCTTTCAGCCAAATGCTGTACTCTGTGCTCATCTGTGCTCCTCTCCGCAGTGTGTGCAGTTGCACTCTTGGCCAAATGGGGGTGCCCTTTTAAAACATAAAATGTCATAATGTACCGCATAACTTTTCTCGTTTAGTTGTACTATTACAGCATTTGCCTTTGTTGGCACTAATGCAGTGTCTCTCCTTCCTAACAGTGATGTGTTTGTGGACATCCTAGAGTGGAACTACGAGTTTTGTGTTCTTTTTCACCTGTCTGTCCAGCCTCCTTTAACTGCCTTCTTAGAGGCAGCCGTGTATATCCTTTGTTTGACTGCTGATCCATAGGTTTACTTCTGTTTTTTCAGGACAGAGAGGGATGCTTCAAACTGGTCCACAGAAAAGCTGAAGACCCTGTTTCTGGCTGTTCGGGTACAGAATGAGGAGGGCAAGTGTGAGGTGACCGAAGTGAATAAACTTGATGGAGAAGCATCTATTAATAATCGAAAAGGAAAACTTATCTTCTTTTATGAATGGAATGTCAAACTGAATTGGACAGGTATGTATTTGCTGGTCTGTCAGAAGGAAGAGGCTAACTGCATTTCTGCTGACCTGTTAAGGAGCTGGAGAAAAGAAGTTTTTGAGTAGTAATGAACTGTTGAAAGGAGAATGGGAAGAAAGCAGCATGAGATGCTAAAATTTCCCTGTCACCATGGGGCACTCATAAGTCACCACCAACGAACTGACTGGGCACTGTATCTTTTGGCCCTTGTCTGACAGGGTATATAAGATGATATTTCCGCAGTTTACAATTTTGACCGTTTTCTAACTGTTCGATGTGAATCTTAACAGATCAGACCACTGTGCTAGTGAATCTGGTGTGGCTATAAATTGGGACTGCCCTATATATTCTTTGATGTAATGACCCATCTGTGACCACATTAGGAAACAATTGGGACCATACATATCCCCCTCACTTGGTGGTCCTGACAGTTTAAGGGCTGAAGTTTAAAAAAAAAAAAAAAAGCTCTGGGAGTATAAAATAGCTACCATCTGTGTCTGGGGTAAAACATGAATAAATTTGTGCTTTAGTAAGCATTTAGTACTATGTAATATCAATAAGAAAGTGATACTGAGGTGAACGTAGAGATACATCTCTTCATGATTTTTCAAGTATATCTAAAGCATTGTAGCCTGGAAGGAATTTTATATCTTTATAGCTTGCCCATTCTTAGAAAATGAAGTCTAGAGAGGTGAAGGCAAATGTTGATTTCATTTGGGAGTTCATATATAGTTCAACAAATATGTTATAAAAATTGCCAAACTATGCAAAAAAAATTCAGTGAAAACAGTTTGTAGGGAAAATGGCATTGGGGATACAACACCACAAAAATTTACCCCATCAGAAACACATTTCATGTTAAATGGCTAGAAACACACAAACACTATTAGATAATGGTGTCTTGCCTTGATAAGAGGTCTGAAATTTTTTTGTGATCAGAGACAACAGGTTTGCAGCTTAATTGTATAAGGAGAGACATCTGAATCAGAAGAAACAGCCCATCCCCAATGGTGTGTGGTTGTGGCATATAACATGTGCTTAACTAAGGTGATTAGCAGATGCTTTGAGGGATGTTTTGCTCATTCCTATGCTAGGTTAAGCCAGGTGTAGTTTTCTGTGTTCAACTAATGTTTCTCATGGGTGAAATTCTCTTGATTGAATTGTCCTCTAATATACCAGTCACATGGGGATATGTACATATTTTCAGAGCAAGTATTGTGACTGTGTTGGCTGTTGACTCAAGTAGAATTCATACTAGTGCCCAGTTGATATGGCTGTCAGTTCCACTGCCAGGACTGTTAGTTGTTCTTCAGCAAAGAGTGAGGAGAGAGAGGATGGGGGCACTGGATTACATCTGCCTTGTAGCATTCTGTCAGACTAGATGTCGGTTCAGAATAAGGAGGGCCAAAAAAAAAGCCTAAGTGGTGTAGTGCTCTGGTAGGTCCTTCTGGCATAGATCTTTTCCTGCAAAAGAGGAAGCTAACAGCATTTCATTGCTTTTGACAGGTACCTCTAAGTCAGGAGTACAATACAAGGGACATGTGGAGATCCCTAACTTGTCTGATGAAAACAGCGTGGATGAAGTGGAGGTTTGTGAGTCTTAACTCTTCATCTGAGCCCTCCCTATGCTTTTTGTCTCAGATGAGGAAAATGACATTTTCCAAAATGAATAGCTCAGACCTGGTTCAGGCATTCAGACACCAGTCTACAGATGAGTTTCTAGCTATAGGGTACCACTGAATTTCTTTGCTTTAGCTTCAAGCATGAGCCACCTTTGCCTTGGCAGAGGACTTGAGAAGGAACAATAATGGGATTGGATGAATACACCATCTCCACACATTGCTTTTGGAAGCATTAGCCGTTACCTGATTGCTTGGAACCACATTCCATGATGTGTCTCTTGAGTTATTTACCGCCTACTTCTGATCTCTCACTCAGATTAGTGTGAGCCTTGCCAAAGATGAGCCTGACACAAATCTCGTGGCCTTAATGAAGGAAGAAGGGGTGAAACTTCTCAGAGAAGCAATGGGGATTTACATCAGCACCCTCAAAACAGGTATCCCTTGAGTGATGACGTATACTGGAGGAGGCAGCCTTCTACCTATCAGATTCTGTTTAAGGGGCTAGACTGTTTCTTTAGCAGATGGATGAAGATTTGGTGGGAAGGGACTTATTTCATCTCAAAGTCACTCTAAGCTAGCTAGCTTATAAGTAAAGGAAGGATTTAGAGCCATGGTGCTACATGGGTTGACTAGTAACTTTGGGAATCTAAATGAGATGCATTGATGGATTTGGAAAACTTGGGAGCTCCAAGAAGTAATGTAAAACAACTTAGTTAAATCTTTCTTTTTTTTTTTCTTTTTTGCTAGTCCTGGGGCTTGAGCTTAGTGCCTGGGCACTGTCCCTGAGCTTTTGTGCTCAAGGCTAGCACTCTACCACTTGAGCCACAGCTTTACTTCTGGCAGACTTTCCTGCCCATTTTGGCTTTGAACTATGATCTTCAGATCTCTGCCTCCTGAATAGCTAGGATTACAGACATTAGCCACGAATGCCTGGCTTCAGTTAGCTTTTAAGATTGATAATGTGATAATTTAGGTACATTAGATTAACTATTAGTAATGTTTTTATCTGTTAATATTTGACTTTTTAACGTGACTATTAGACATTTTTTAAGTGACATTTGATGCTACTGTTGGCTAGCAGTAAACTACTTGAATATGTATCTGGTTGTAGGGGTAAGGCAAAGTCAAGAAAGGGACTCAACATGCATCCAAGTTGCCTGGTAGAGTACCTGCTCTTTTTTTTTTTTGCCAGTCCTGGAGCTTGAACTTAGGGCCTGGACACAAGACTAGCACTATATCATTTGAGCCACAGCACCAGTTCAGCTTTTTCTGTTAATGTGGTACTAAGGAATCAAACTCAGGGCTTCATGCGTGCTAGGCAAGCACTCTATCACTAAGCCACATTTCCAGTTCAAGTACCCACTTTTGAAGTCACTTAAATGCTGCTCCACTTACTGGTTAGCTTCAAAAGTGGACTTTACAAATTTGGCAAGTTGTAATACTTAGTGAACATATTGTGTTCTATAGCGTACTAATGTAGCTGTCTACTGTAGACCAAAGGTAAGGATGTAAAAATAGATATTTTTCTGGTTATTTCTCATTTTGGGTTAGGATGACTAATTTTACCAAGCTTCGTTATCTGATGGTAAGAAGTAACTCCCAGAGCTGGTGCTTTTGTCTTTTCAGAGTTCACTCAGGGCATGATCTTGCCCACAGTGAATGGAGAGTCAGTAGACCCAGTGGGGCAGCCAGCTCTGAAAACTGAGGAGCGCAAGGTAAAGCTATCCCCAGGTGGTGCGGGGGAGGGGTGGCTGTCGGCAAAGGGAAGCAGAGCACGGCTTCTCCTCACTCTGTGTCACCTCTTGCCCTCTCACCCTAACCCCAAAGCCAGAGCTGCCTGCTCCTTGTTTGTGTTCTGTGCCAGTCCTGATGCATGAACTCAGGGTTCTAGGCACTGTCCTGGAGCTTTTGGGCTCTACCACTTTAACTCTACTCTAGGTTTTTTGGTAGTTAATTGGAGATAAGAGGCTCAGACTTTTCTACCCATGCTGGCTTTGAACCAGGAGTAGCTAGGATTAGAGGTGTGAACCACCAATGCCTAGTACGTCCAGTTCTTTAAGCATAAAAATTCTGTTTGAAGAGTTACAGGGATTTGAAGGTGTTTCCGAAGAGTTCTTTCACAACTGAAACATCTACACTCACAAATTCCCTTCAACCCCTCTGAATGCTTAGCTTTTTCAAGATGAAGAATTTTTTTTTTTTTTTTGGGGGGGGGGGGGTCCAGTCATGGGGCCTGAACTCTGGGCCTGGACACTGTCCCTCAGCTCTTCAGCTCAAAGCTAGCGCTCTACGACTTAAACCACAGCGCTACTTCTGGCTTTTTTCTTTTTGCTTATGTGGCACTGAGGAATCGAACCCAGGGCCTCATGCAAGCACTCTACCACTGAGCCACCTTCCCAGCCTAAGATGAAGAATTTGTGAGAATAAATAATAATAAATCTGTCCCTTAAGGTTTCACTTTGAAGTTAAATCGACATGTTTTACTATCATTTCACAGGCTAAGCCTGCTCCTTCAAAATCCCAGGCCAAACCTGTTGGTGTCAAAATCCCCACTTGTAAGATCACCCTTAGAGAAACCTTCCTGACATCACCAGAAGAACTCTATCGAGTGTTTACCACACAAGAGGTAAGTATATGCTTGTCTGTAGACCCATGCCTCTGCCATTAGAGCTTACAGGCCAAATGTAAATGACTCAGCAAAGGGAATTTTCCCCTTATCCCTCTCCTTTGGAGTCATATACATGGGAACTACTGGATTATTGTTAGAAAAGGGAATGGATCCAAAGTAATGACACCATAGATTCAGAAAGAATTATACTGAAGTCAAAGCCTTGGTCTCATGGAGCAGAATAGGGGGGAAGACCAGGACCTGCTCACTGGCAGAGAGGCTTTGGAAATGAGAGTCAAGGCATGTGGGATTCAACTGGCCCGGCTCTGGGTCCCATTAAAAGCTATTATATCTCCCTGCCTTTTCTCCTCCTATAGCTGGTTCAGGCCTTTACTCATGCTCCTGCAATGTTAGAAGCAGATAAAGGTGGGAAGTTCCACATGGTAGATGGCAACGTGTCTGGGGAATTTACTGATCTGGTGAGTACTGCTGCCCCCATTGTTGCCTCTGTCTTGTCAGATTAGTGACTTCTCTGCTCTATACAATTTCACTTCTAATTCTCTTCAGTTAATAAAAGTGTTTTCTCTTCAAAAAGGATGTCTTTTTGTATGGTTGCACAAATGATAGGCTTCATACAGAAGTCAGGTGGCTAACCCTAGATAGTACCAGGTACATTACAGTCTCTACTTGTTTTAGGTCCCTGAGAAGCATATTGCGATGAAATGGAGGTTTAAGACTTGGCCAGATGGTGAGTAGCATAATTGTTGCTGTTGTCCACTTAGTAGTTTAAACCCTCATGGAAATGCTGGGTCTGAAACGTCTCCTCTCCCACAGGGCACTTTGCCACCATCACCCTGACCTTTATTGATAAGAATGGAGAGACCGAGCTGTGTATGGAAGGCCGAGGCATCCCTGCCCCTGAGGAAGAGCGGACGCGGCAGGGCTGGCAGCGGTACTACTTTGAGGGCATCAAACAGACCTTTGGCTATGGTGCACGCTTGTTTTAGGGCCAGCAACTGGGGCTCCAGCCTGCTCAACACTTCAGTCCAGCCCACTCCTGACTGGGGCTGTGGCTCACAGGATTGCACCATCCCAACCGCTAACTTGGGGCTGGGGCCCCTCCCCTCCACATATACCTTGGGTTTGTGCATGTTTTCTGCTGGGTGGGATCAGAGGGTGATTCTCTTTTATGTGTACATATGCTACATAAACACAAATTTTAAAAACATAACATTTCTAGAAACTGTTGATTCAACTCCCTTTCAAGATTTTAAAATTTGGAGTTTATAGGTTCTATGTACATTTTTTGAAAAGTGTAGGAAGGAGGCCCAAGGAGAACTTGCCTCTCGCCATCAGGCACTCTGATCCGTCTCCTTACACTGCAGACTTGAATCTGCTGCCTTTCACCAGGGCAGGGCAGGGCAGGGCAGAAGCAGTGCTATCACAGGTGTCCACCCCAGGCTACGGTGTCTGCCTAGTCTGTGTACTCACCATACTTAGCCTCTTACAGAGTGATGACCACTGGGTGCTGGGTTGAAGTGAAGAGAGCTGGAGCTGCTGAGTGTGGCCGCTTCTGCTGAGAGCAGCTGCTGCATACCTAACACTACACAAAGCCGTTTCTTCGCATTAACACATTGAATCCCTAGACGGTCCTGTGAAGTAGGAGATTCTGATGACTTCACAAAAACATAATCCTCAGGTTTCTTACTTTACAGATACCTTACGTGTTTGCCATTGGTAAGCCTTTGTTTTTTTTTTGTTTTTGTTTTGTTTTGCCAGTCCTGGGGCTTAAACTCTGGGTCTGAGCACCATCCCTGAGCTTTTTGCTCAAGGCTAGCACTCTACCACTTGAGCCCTGCACCACTTCCAGCATTTTCTGATTATGTGGTGCTAAGGAATCAAACCCAAGGCTTCATGCATGCTCGGCTAGCCCCTAAGCTTTTGATTTCTTTTTTTTTTTTTTTGGGTCCGGTTGTGGGCCTGAACTCTGGGCCTGGGCGCTGTCCCTCAGCTCATCAGCTCAAGGCTAACGCTCTACCACTTGAGCCACAGCACCACTTCCGGCTTTTTTGTTTTTGCTTATGTGGTGCTGAGGAATCGAACCCAGGGCCTCAGGCATGCAAGGCAAGCGCTCTACCACTGAGCCACCTTCCCAGCCCCGCTTTTGATTTCTTAAAACAGCCCAGATCTAACTGGTAGTGACTAGAATTAGAATTTGGAACAAAGATCATAGTTGCTGTTCCAGTGTTCAAGTTTAAACCCTGGGTGTCCTGCCTTGGGTTCATCAACATTAGAAGCAGCTACAATTTTTAGTATATCCCTCCGGGAGAAGAAAATTTACTGCCTTTTAGTACTTCTTCCCTGACCCTCCACGCAAAAGAGGAAGTCATTGTCCTTATTCCGTTAAATGCCTGGAGGTTAAGGATATTTGCTGACCTCCAACTGTGCCAAGTGCTGGGTTGAAGTCCACATAACAGTGATTACCTGAGCCTGCCTGCACCCCGTGTCAGGGCCCCTGTACCCTCCCTCCTGCAGCCACAGACACTCATCTTCTTTTGCCTGTTCTTAGATGGCAAAGAGGCCGGCAGGCTAATCTTAACATGACTTGGCAAACATTTTATAGGTAAAGCAGAAAAATCTAGACTTTTGGATCTAGAACCCCAGTAGCATCTTTGGTTTGAATTGGATGAATGTGGGACTGAGCTTTTTTTTATTAAGTCAGTCATGGGGCTTGAACTCTGGGCCTGGGTGCTAATTCTTAGCTCTTCAGCTCAAGGCGCGGGCTCTACCACTTGAGCCAGAGTACCACTTCCGTTTTTTTTCTGGTGGTTAATTGGAGATGAGTCTCACAGACTTTCCTGCCCTAGCTGGCTTTGAACCATGATCCTAGTATCTCAGCCTCCTGAGTAGCTAGGCGTGAGCCACTGGCGTCCAGCTGGGATTGAGCTTTATCATATTGATAATTCTGCACTCCATCTGTCTTGAGGGGTCTAAAAAAATGCTTTTTGGTAAAGAAATTGTTCTCCAGCTTGAATGAAATCCATGGCCTCTCCTAACAGAGACAATAATTAGCCCTAGTGTGCCTGGCTGGAAAAATTCCAGTTCTGGAATAAGGAAAAAAATGAAGAAATTATAGAGATAACTATAACACCTTTGTAAAAATCAGAGTACTGAGCTGAGTGCCTGCCATGTGACAGTCAGTAGCGGTCAGTATCGATGGCTATTCAGTTCTTACTAGTATTGTTACTGTGCTCGCTTCGCAACACATATACTAAAGTTGGAACGATACAGAGATTAGCATGGCCCCTGCACAAGGATGACTGGTAACATTACTTTTTCCCATCTGAGCTTAAAAAGGAGAATAGTATTAAAAACCACGGAAGCTGAGCATGGTGGCACATACCTGTCATCCTAGTTATGTGGAAGGTTGAAATTCAGAGGATCATAATTGCAGGCAAACCTGGGCAGAAAAGTAGAGGCTGTCATCCCAACTACTGCAGGAAGCAGAAAAATGGGGAAATCATCGTTCAAGCATATACCTAGCAAGAAGTGAGATCCTATCTTAGAGAGTGAAGCTGGAGCCAGGTGCCGGTTGCTCATGCCTGTAATCCTAGCTACTCAAGAGGCTGAGATCTGAGGATCATGGTTCAAAGTCAGCCTGGGCAGGAAAAGCCATGGAACTCTTATCTCCAATAAGCCACCAGAAATCCGGAAGTGGCGCCGTGGCTCAAGTGGTAGAGTACTAGCCTTGAGCTGAAGAGCTGAAAGTACAAGCTGGGTGCCAGTGACTCATGCTTGTAATCCTAGCTACTCCAGGAGGCAACCCAGCAAAAAGTGAGACCCTATCTCAGAGAACTCAAAAGCTCAGGGACAGCACCCAGCTCCTGAGTTCAAGTCCCAGGACCAACATAAAAAAATAAATGCAAAACGTCTGGGAGAGTGGCAGGAAGAGCAGAGCCTACAACAGAGCACTTGCCTAGCAAGTGTGAAGCCAGAGTTTAAACTCCAGGACCACCAAAGAGAGACTTGGTTTGAATTCCAAAGGCTTCACTTCCTACCCTTGGGCAAATTTCCTTATCTGTAAAATGAGTCCAGAAGATATCTGGGATAATTCCACACGAGGTTTGTGGAAGCACTGGCACCTAGTAGCATTTAGCAGCTACTTGCTGACCTCTGAACTCATTGCCTCAAGTTTTGTTTTTTTTTTTGTCAGTCCTGGGGCTTGAACTCAGAGCCTGGGTGCTGTCTCTCAGCTCTTCAGCTCAAGGCTGGCGCTCTACCACTTGAGCCACAGCACCACTTCCAGTTTTCTGGTGGTTAATTGGAGATAAGAGTATCATGGACTTTTCTGCCCAGGCTGGCTTTGAGCCACAATCCTCAGCTCTCAACCTCCTGAGTAGCTAGGATTACAGGTGTGAGCCACCGGCACCCAGCCCACGTGTGATTCTTTAAGCTAGAAGTGATATTTAGAGAACCAGCTTAATCCAAACTAGAATCTAAGCTAATGGCTCTCCTTGCCTAGAAACCACATGAGGAAAACAGTTGACTACAGAATGCACTCTAAGGGTATAGCCCATGAACTAATAATGCATCTTACTACTCAACAATGAGGGAGGCAAAGAAGCAAAATGGAGGCCCTTTTGTGACAGACTTGAAACATCCTAGCAGGCTCTATATTTTTAGCTGGTTGTTTAAAACCCTCATAAGAATTTGGTCTGTCCCATCTTGACTCACCTGGGGCTCTATACCAGACAAAGCAGCAGCAAAAGGGTTGAGCAAATCCACCTCAGCCACTGTGGCAGCAGGCAGAATAGAAACATGGCAGTGGTATTACTACTGAGTGCACAGCTGGTCACAACAGGGCTGTGACTGGACCAGATTGGAGAGGGACCTGCTCTAATTTCATGGGCCGCCTCCTGGCTTTGATCCCAGTAACTCCTAAATCCTCCCTTTTCATGGTTCAGACACACACACACACACCCTCTTCTTCAACACAGGTGTTCCTTAAGCCTGCAGCCACCTGCACAGGGTCATTCTCTTTTTCAGGGCTTGAATAAACACTGTCATTGCTTACCTACTTCCTACCCCTTCAGTGCTTCTGTCCAACCCCATTTAGTTTCTCTCATCTGGGACCTGACACCATAGCAGTGTTGTGACTTGGATAACACATTTTTAAATAGGGCTGCCTAAATTCAGGTTCAATAATAGCCACTAGGAATTGATTAAATTTAGTGTAAGTGCCAAGGTCAATTCTATTAGAAGAATTCACAGTTCTTATGAAGAGAGACTCTGGGATGGCTCTCTTCTTGATCATGCCTGTGATTACCAATAATCAGGTAAACTGAACAGGTTTAAACTGGTTTTTGAGGCCAGGTGGGTTATAAAGACAGACCTTGTCTCAAAAACCAAGAAAGGGGGCTGGGAAGGTGGCTCAGTGGTAGAGCGCTTGCCTTGCATGTCTGAGGCCCTGGGTTCGATTCCCTAGCACCACATAAGCAAAAAGAAAAGAGCCAGAAGTGGCGCTGTGGCTCAAGTGGTAGAGCGCTAGCCTTGAGCTGAAGAGCTGAGGGACAGTGCCCAGGCCCAGAGTTCAGGCCTCATGACCGGACCCCCCCCCCCAAAAAAAAAAAAAAAGAAAGGAAGATGTATGTGGGGAGGATTGATTTCTACTGAAAAGTAATTAAAACCCTGGGGCCAGGTGCTGGTGGCTCACTCCTGTAATCCTACCTACTCAGGCTGAGATCTGAGAGTTGTGGTTCAAAGCTAATTAACCACTAAAAAACTAGAAATGGAGCTTGGCTCAAAGTGGTAGAGCACTAGCCTTGAGCAAAAGAGCTCAGGGACAGTGCCCAGGCCCTGAATTCAAGCCCCACAACCAACAAAATATACCCAAGCTGGGTATGATAGCATATTTCTGTGGTCTCAGGTCCTCAGGAGGCTGAGGGAAGAAAATCAGTTGAGCTCCAGAGTTCTAGGCCACCTGGGGCAACATAACAAGATCCTAGTCTTAATATACCTACCCTTGTTTATTTTTTAAGATAGGGCCTCACTGTATAGCCCAGGTTGGTCTGGATTTCATGATCCTTCTGCCTCCACCTTCCCTAGTGGTAGAGTTACAGTCATATACCACCATACCTGGCACCTATGCTAACGTTGAACTCTTTTTTTTTTGTTGGCCGTGGGGCTTGAACTCTGGGCCTGGGCGCTGTCCCTCAGCTCTTCAGCTCAAGGCGAGCACTCTACCACTTGAGCTACAGCGCCACTTCCGGTTTTCTGGTGGTTTTTATTGGAGATAGGAGTCTCACGGTCTCTCCTGCCCGGGCTGGCTTTGAACCGTGATCCTCAGATCTCAGCCTCCTGAGTAGCTAGGATTTACAGGCGTGAGCCACCAGCGCCCGGCTAATGTTGAACTCTTTAGGCAAGAAAAAAAGGGCTAATCTTGTCTCCCACCTAATGACCTGACCCTTTAATATTTTCGCTATTTTCAGACTGCCATTCAGACTCAGATGAATAAACTTACCTGTAGCTAGGACGACAGTTGGAAGTGTGGTTCTCTGAGCATCTCCAGGTGGCAGCTCTGAACACACTTTCCTTTACTTCAGGACAATCTCTGTAAGAGATTGGTACCTATAAGAGTACCAGCCAAGGCAGGTGTAGCTCTTTAAGCAACCAGTCAGATCCCCTCCAGGCCCATTCCTTGGAGAAGTAGAACTACTTTCCCACAGAGTAAACAGTTTATCTGTGTGGCCGAAATTAAAGAGTGACCGTGCCTTAGGTCTAGCCAGCTGTTGCTCAGTCTCACAGGCAGCCCTTTAGGGTGTGAGCAGGGATAGCTGCTAGCTGCAGCTGAGCCCTGCATCTCAGCTCTTCCACCCAGCTAGTCCAGCCTAAGACGCAGAGCCAGCCAGAGGCTGGCTTTTTACAACCATAGTCAGGACTCCCTATAATCCTTTGTTCTGCCCAAGCTCTAAACTCTCATCAGACAGAATTTAAAATAAAGTGCTTTATTGCTGAGGATCCCAGAAAGCTTTCAGAGCTTCTGCAGAGAGGTTAAGGCAATTTTGGAGGATTTGTGAACAAAACAGTTGAGACTTCAACATGTCAGTCTCATTTTAGGAAAGCAAGTGTGGTTTGGGGAATTTGATGCCGGGGAGAGGGACAGGAGTGCTGTCTCCACTCCGCTCCCTGCTCAGTGCATTCCGTGACTACATAGAGCTTTATAGGGGCCACTGTGGAGAGCAACAATGCCAACTTCTAGGATGCTCCAAATCAGAGCTTTCCCCCATGGCCAGACTGCTGCTTACTTCAGGTCAAGGCAGCCTTCTAAATCCACCCCAAGTTCTGAATTCATCCTAAGCCTGGCCACTGTGATGGAAAACAGTGGCAGCTCCTAGTTCCACACATATCCTACCATTGGGCAGAACGCCAGGCAAAGGGAGAGGACAAGGCTCAGAACTAGAAGCCTCACCACTGCTGCCCCAAGCCCTCTGCTGGCCCCCAGCCCTTGGCAGAAATGTGGGAGGAGCTGTGGGCAGCCCACCTTGTTCAGTGGCCTCACAGCAACAGGTACCCAAGAGAGACCAGGAGGGGTAGTCACCAGGGCTCATGCAAAGGGCAGCTGTGGGCCCTTGTTGGCCTCTATGCCCATCCTCAGCAGACCAGGGCTCTGAGAGATTCCTAGCAGGTCTTAGAGCCCAGCTCTAGAGCAAGGAGAGAATGAGCCTGCCAGGCTGGAACACCTCCCCTCCTGGTAAGTGTGCACATAGTTGCACCCTGAGCCCTGTCTGTCCTTAACCTTCTCCCCAGGCTCCCTGGGGACATATGGGGCCCTGACATCACCCACAGACAGGACCTGGTGGGCCCTTGCACCCACCCAGTGTGGGCAGAGGCAGAAGCAGGATGAGGGCCACAGAAGTGGGGCATCCACATCAGTACTCTTTGGCCTCCTGCAGCTGGGCCAGATATTCTTCTTCCAGAGGGTTGTCAGTGCAGGCTCGGCCATTGTTGGGGGGCCGCACGGTGTGGTATCGGCTCCAGTCCCCCTTACACAGGATCCAGGGCAGCGTGTCCACCTTGAAGTGCAGTTCAGGTGAGAAGTCGGTGCTGATGAGGTCCGGCGCGCCTGCGCCCTTGCCACGGGTTAGCAGCCTACCGTGTTCGTCATAGCAGCAGTGCTGGGCGGCCAGTGTGCTGCTGTCCTTGGACAGCTCAGAACGCAGGCAGAAGCGCGCCGTGGGCTGGTAGATGTCCAGGCGTTCACGGGGCCCGCTGGCATCCCGCCACTGGAAGCTCTGGCCCTGCAGCTCATCCTGCAGGCTCACCGCACGGTACACAGCCTCCCGGGGGTACACACAGGGGCAGCTGGGCAGGTCCTGAAGCACCTGGCTCAAGTACTTGGATAGGAAGTCGCTCTTGCAGTTCAGCCACTTCTCACAGCCGTCCACAGCTGCAGAAAAAAGCAAGGTAGTCAGGGTGCAAGCCTGACCCATAGAGGAAGGGGAGTGGACAATGAGGGGCAAAGGCATGGCTGGGGGCAGGGGCAGGGCAGAACAGAAGGACCCAGGCCAGATCTGGGGGCAGATAAGGGCAGCCAGGTCCTGTAGGTACCAGAAAGAAGAGGTTGTTGCTCAAAATGAACTGGGGGATGGGGACGGGTGTCATCTTCACTACTGCCAAGATTCTGCGATCATGGGAAGGAGTCCAGGTTGGGGAGGTGGAGACAGGAACAGTGGAGGTTTTTGGCTTTTGGGTGGTGTTCTGGGACTTGAAAGGAGGGCTTTGCGTTCTACCTAAGTTTTCACTCAAGGCTGACACTCTACCACTTGAGCCATACCTCCAATTTCAGCTTTTTTTTTGGGGGGGGGGGGGGGGGAGAGGACTGACTGGTTAATTGGAGATAAGAATCTCATGATCTTTTCTACCCCGTCTGACTTCAGAATGGGATCCTCAGATCTCAGTCCTAGTAGCTAGGATTCTAGATGTGAGTCACCAGCTCCCAGATAGAGGTAGTGATTTTTCTTTTTCTTTAAATATAAGTTTATTACTTTTTTTTCTTTTTCAGTTGGTCATGGGGCTTGAACTCAGGGCCTGAACTCTGGGTCTGAGTGCTGTCCCTCAGCTCTTCAGCTCAAGGAGAGTGCTCTACCACTTGCTACAGTGCCACTTCCAGTTTTCTAGTGGTTAATTGGAGATAAGTGTCTCACGGACTTTCCTGCCCAGGCTGGCTTCAAACCACAATCCTCAGATCTCAGCCTCCTCAATAGATAGGATTACAGGCTTGAGCCACCGGTGCCCAGCTACTTTTTTCTTTAAATATTTTTTTTTTTATTATAAAAGTGATGTACAGAGGGGTTACAGTTTCATAAGTCAGGTAGGGGTAGTGGTTTTTAACCAAGGACTTATTTCCTTTTTTGAGGAGTAGGGTTCTGGTCTTGGGTCTTGAACTCAGGGTCTGGATGCTGTCCCTGAGCTTTTGTGCTCAAAGCTAATGCTCTACGAGTTTGAGCCACAGATCCTTTTTCAACTTTTTGGTAGTTAAAGATCAGCGTCTCATGGACTTTCCTGGCCAGGCTCTCTTTGCACCATGATCCTCAGATCTCAGCCTCTTGAGTAGCTAGGATTACAGGCGTGAGCCACCAGGGCCTGAAGTGTTTTCACATTTTAAACACTGGTCCATTCTTTTTTTTTTTTTTTTTTTCTTTTTTTTTGGGTCCGGTCGTGGGGCCTGAACTCTGGGTCTGGGCGCTGTCCCTCAGCTCTTCAGCTCAAGGCTAGCGCTCTACCACTTGAGCTATAGCGCCACTTCCGGCTTTTTTTCTTATGTGGTGCTGGGGAATTGAACCCAGGGCCTCATGCATGCAAGGCAAGCGCTCTACCACTGAGCCACCTTCCCAGCCCCAACACTGGTCCATTCTTATCTTCCTTTTTCTGGCCTTGGAACCTCAACAAGGCAGTCTGCCACAGGACAGCCTCTTGGCTTTCTCTGCTGCCTCCCAGTCCCGCTCTCTTCCAGGGATTCTGTCCACACAGAACAAACTACCCCTCCTTCCTGGCTCACAGACCTTTGAGGGCCTGCTTTGCAATACTGTACTCACATTGGTCATATGCGTCCTTGTGAGACTTGAACCCTTTGACTGCAGCTACCAGACCTCTGTTCACTATGAATGCTGGCCCCAATACAAAGCCGGTGCATGCTATGGGCACAAGGGCGGCTCAGGAAGCACTCACTGTAGGAAGTGTAGTTTCACCTGTGAAACAGGGTCACCTGACCAAGAGACACAGCCTTGGAGTGCCTAGTAGAAGCATGGTCCACTTCCCACTTGCCTAGCACACAGCCTTACAGTTCTGGATCCTGACTCATTTCTGATAGCTTCACATCCTCATCCCTAAAGTAGACCCTGCAGGAGCCTCCCAAGTATCCATCTTGTGGCCAGAAGAGATAACCCTCCACCCCTGGATCTCTCAGCTCTGTGACACCATCATGACTTTCTTCCAACAGGGAGCAAGGAGCTGGGAAGGGCCAAAAGATCTGGTCTGGAAATTGAGGTCCCTCTCCAGGAGATACAAGGCCCTCGGCTAGAGGCCAGGATCCCACCATAAAGTTAAACACTACTCTCCTGAGAAGTGGGGCTCTTCTGTGTGTCTGGGCTTCGACCCCCACTTACCTGGGTCAAACATATCCGTAGCATTGTGGACCAGGGGCAGCCACCCCTCACTGGGGAAGTCCAAGGTGTTCTCATCCTTGGTGCCTTTGGGAAGAGAGGGGGCCAGGCTGGTGGCACCATGCTCCCGATGGGGAAGCCCAGCCCTCACCAGGCTCTGGGTGCCCACAACAGCTGGGACAGGCCTGGGACAGGACCATCACATTTATGAGCTTCCTGCATCCCGTCTCCCCCAGCCCATCACTCCTATGACAGTCCCACACCCCCATTCCCCAAAGGCCCAAGCTCAGAGTCTATGCTCCATTTGCCATGCCTGTGCAGGGGCAGGGGCACATCTCACCAGGACAGGGAGGCAGGTCACAGACACGGGACTCGGTGGTAGTGCAGGCATAGCCGCAGGACCGAGTCCGCCGCTGGCTGCCGCTGCTGCAGCTCCCACTGCAAGGAGACCAGGGGCTCCACTCCTCCTGGGGCTCATGGTCTGCATCAAGGCAGGGAGCCAGGGTGAGTGCGCTCAGCCTGTAAGGCACACTGGTGCAAGTAAGCAAAGACACTCCTTCCTCAGCTGGATGCAGCCTGTGTCGGGACCCCTAGTCCAGTACATGAAATCATGGGCTGCCTTTCAATCTGAATTGCTCCCTTGACTGGGTACCTTGTGCAGTGAGCAACCTGTACAGATAGATGTATTAGATGGGCAAATGCATCACACAGAGCTCTATGGAGACCATGCAAACCTCAACCATTGCCAGCACAGCAATGGATAAGAAAAGCTATCCAGAGCTGAAAGTCCATGACCATTATCAGTAAGACCCTGGGCAAGTCCTATTACATCCTACTTTTTGTTTTGTTTTGTTTGTGCTAGGGCTGGGGCTTGAACTCAGGACCTGAGCACTGTCTTTAAGTTTTGCTTTTTTGGGGGAGTCGGTTGTGGGGCTTAAACTCTGGGCCTGGGCACTGTCCCTGAGCTCTTCAGCTCAAGGCTACAGCTCTATCACCTGAGCCACAACACCACTTCCGGTTTTCTGAGTGATTTATTGGAGATAAAGAGTCTCATGGACTTTCCTGCCCAGGCTGGCTTTGAACCATGATCCTCAGATTTCAGCCTCCTGAGTACCTAGGATTATAAGCATGAGCCACCAGTGCCCGGCTCTTTGAGCTTTTTTGATCAAGGCTAGTCCTCTATCATTTGAGTCACAGCTCCACTTCTGGCTTTTTTTATTTTGGTAGTTAATTGGAGATCAGAGTCTCATAAACTTTCTTTCCAGGCTGGTATTTTTTGTTTTGGCCTGTCATGGGGCTTGAACTCAGGGCCTGGGTACTGAGCTTCTTTGGCTCAAGACTAGTGCTCTACCATTTGAGCTACAGCTCTACTTCAGGCTTTTTTTGTTCTGTTTATGTGGCACTGAGGAATTGAACCCAGGGCTTCATGCATGCTAGGCAAGCACTCCCACTGAGCCACATTCCCAGCCCCCAGGCTGGTATTTTTAATCACAATCCTCAGATCTCAGCCTCCTAAGTAGCTGGGATTACAAGTATAAGCCATAGGTGCACGGCTCCTAGCTAGGGCTTTTATGTCAATCTAAAACCAAGGGTGACAATACTTCTCTGGTACTGGGGTTATTAAAGAGTGCCATGGATGTCCTTGGAAAGCTCAAACAAGCTGTGTCTAAGCCTGCTGTCCTAGGCCGAGCAGGGCCGAGGGCCTGGGGCTCAGTGCTGGAGCCGGGCATACTGCTTCCTGGCAGGCCACACAGGGTGAGCAGGCAGCAAGAGTTGGGAGACAGTGGATGAGAGAAAAGCTGAAAGTTGTGACATTACTCTGGAAAACCTGAAAGAGATTGTGATGATTTACAGGCACTTTAGCCAATGATAAGACCTCAGGGCTCCTGGGAAAACAGCTACAATGGTATGTAAACCATGTCTGCACCCAGAGGAAGCCGAACAATATGCAAAAATAAATAGTAGGCTGTAGGTGCTAGGAAGTATTTCCTGAATAATTTGTGCTCTGGTATCTTTTTCTATATCTTTTTTTTCTAATAAAAAGAATGAGTCAGGCACCAGTGACTTGTGCCTGTAACCCTAGCTTCTCAGGAGGCTGAGATCTGAGTTTCACAGTTCAATGCCAGCCTGAGCAGAAAAGTCCCTGTGAGACTCTCATCTCCAATTAATCACTCAAAAACCAGAAGTGGCACCATGGCTCAAGTGGTAGAGCTCTAGCCTTGAGCACAAATAGCTCAGGGACAGTGCCCAGGCCCTGAATTCAAGCCCTATAACCAACTAATAATGAGAACGGGGGAAGGGGGAGGGGAGGAGGAGGAGGGGGGAGGGGGAGGAGGAGGAGGGGGAGGGGGAGGAGGAGGAGGAGATGATAGAGGCTCACATCTGTAATCCTAGCTACATAGGAGAATGAGATCTGAGGATCAAGGTTTGAAGCCAACCTAAACAGAAAAGTCCATGAAACTCTTAGCTACAATTAACCAGCAAATAGCCAGAAGTAGAAATGTAGCTCAAGTGGTAAAGTCCTTCCCTGCCTTGAGAGAAAAAGCTAAGGCAGAGTGTCTTGACCCTAAGTTCAAAATAAAATAATAGCAAAAGCCACCCTTTGGTTACCATATGCTGGCACTTCATGTAGATCACATCATTTAATACAGCCCTGGTAAAGACTGTTCCATTCTCTATTCATAGAAGAAGGACCTGAGATGCAGAGAGGCTAGTTAAGTAACTTGCTTAAAGTCCTTCAGCCGTCATGCAGCACAGCCAGGATTCAAACCCACAGTCTGAATACGAAATGGTTTGTGAATAGTGAGTTTTATAATATTTTCAATTCGATGGAAAGTGATAGATTTGATTATGTAATGTTGATACATCTCTCTGGCTTAGGGGATCTTTGGGTTGTCATGGGGGTCAAATGTTGCTGGAAAAATACCTTTGCAAGAGCATGGTACTGTCACTTTTAAGCTGATGATGGCATCTGTCCAAGGACAGAGCTCCTGGCCTCCCCAGCTCTTCCTGTCTGGGAAGCTCTCAGTCTTCCCCTCCACCCATTTCCACTTAGGATCTATGTAGAGGGCACACTATGATCCCAGGCTGGAGGTACTTACCATAGCTTTCTGGTTCATTGAAGTCCCAGTCCCCAGGACCCAGCCAACTGTCTGTGGCTCCACTGGACCAGGCTTCCTCTTCTTCTTCTTCTTCGTTGTCTTCTTGATCTTCACCCTCACCATACTCTGTAGGGTAATCCTCCTCTTCATCTTCTGACTCTTCCTCTTCTCCTGGGGCACTGCTAAGACCCCCTTCCTCACCCTCCTGGTAGCCCCAGAAGAGGGGCCAAAAGTGCAGCCAGCTAGGGGTACTCTGGGGCCAGCGATTGCTGGGCTCAGCCAGCAGGTCCATCTCCACCTCAGCCTGGGAGTTCTCTACAACCTCAATGGTTACCTGCAGGGAGAAAGATGCCAGGGAGAGCTCAGAGCAGGATCCAAGGAAAGGACCAAGGAAGGGGCCGGGGACAGGGTCAGAAGACCAAGGACATTCTTGCCTGCAACTTTTCTATCTTCTCTCACTGGCCTAGGCCTCTTAGGGCACCTGGGACACACTTTGAGGATCTGCCCTGCATCAAGAATTAGGAAGAGCCAGGTGCTGGTGGCTCATGTCTGTAACCCTAACTACCAGGAGGCTGAGATCTGAGGATAGCAGTTTGAAGCCAGCCCAAGCAGGAAAGTCTGTGAGACTCTTACCTCCAATAAACTTCCAAAAAGCAGGAAGTGGAGGTGTGGCTTAAATGGTCGAGTGTTAGCCTTGAGCAAGAAAACTCAGGGATAGCACCCAGGCCCTGAATTGAAGCCCCAGGATTGGCACATAACATACACGCATACACACACATACATGTGCACATACACAAAGAATTAAGGTTTCTAACTCCCAGCCCCACATATGGATTGCAATGAGGACAGCCATGGAAAAGTCAGTATGTAGCTAAGACCTAATTTACAAGAAAGTGGTTTGAATTCCGGCTCCACCATACATAGGCTGCCTGGCCTCAGGTACTAGGAACAGCACTGAGCTTCCTATTTCTCCATGTAGTGCTGGAAAAGACCTCCCATGTCACATCTCCATGTAACCTCCACAGGAGCTCTCTCCCCACACTAACCTAATAAAGGAAAAAAGTCACTAGCCAAGTACAAGTAGCTCATGCCTGTAATCCTAGCTACTCCAGAGCTTTAGATCTGGAGAATTGGAAATTCAAAGACAGACTGGGCAGAAAAGTCCATGAGACTCCACATCCAACTAACTAGCAAAAAGCTGGGATTGTGGTTAGAGCACCAACCATGAACAAAAAAGCCAAGCAAGTTCAGGCCCCAGTACAGGCTATATAATATATACATATATATATATATATATATACATATATATATACATGTACACATATGTATATATATGAATGATAAAATAATTTTAGAATGTTATTGTTATTATATATTATTATAACATATATGATAAAGCAACTTTAAGATGTTCTATACTTTTTGTGATCTTTTCCTCCCTCTTTTGGCAAGAGTGTTTTGCAAACTGTAGGTGCTACACAAACATGCAGAATTATCCTCGGCGAATAAAGGCTGAAAGTGGGCAGTGGAAAGATCAGGTGGGGTGCCCTCCATGCCCCAGCCTATCTCCTTCTAAATTGAACCACGCATCAGGGCCTGCAGTAAGGGCTGGGTGGAGTGGGTACAGACCTGTAGTTTTTCCAGAAGGCCCCTCTCCCCACATTCAGGGCACCCTGCAGTTGAAGCATTTGTCACTCATTCAATGCTCATGACAGCCCCGCCACGTTAGTGTTGTTTGCCCCTTGCTGTGGTTCAGGGGATAAGGCTTGGAGACCACACCTGTCCAAGGCTGGCATCTAGAAAATGAGGGGCAGGTGCTCATCCCACATTCCCTGGGGGAGCACATAAAGAATTCTTCATCTTCACAAGGACCTTTCAAGGAAAAAGGTAAGGGGCTGAGCTACCAGCCCAGCTCCTCTCCAGAGTTCACTGAGTCAGTGGTACATCTGTAGTCTCACCTGGATGTTGGGGTTCGGGGCACTCAAGTCTGTGTTGGCCAATCCCGGTAGCTTCTGCAACTCCAGCAGCAAAGGGGTAGCTTCCAGGGCCCCAGGAGGGATGGCCATGCCCGGGGTCAGGGCCACTGGATCAGGGAGGGTCTGGCACCTGTCCTGGCATGGCCCTGCCTGGACATGGTTTCTGGGGAGCCCTGGTGTCTCCTCCTCTTTTCCAGAAGAGTCAGGATTTAGGGTGGCTGAGGCCTGGGGAGAGAGGGAATGTGGGTAACTGAGATCAGGGTCCACCCCATGTGGATCGGAAGAGTCAGGTCAGGGGAGTCGGGAGTCCTGAGCTCTGACTGTGCCATCTGCTCACCCTGTGACTCAAGCCCATGTTGAATGTTATGTATGGATGAGAATCTAAGCACTGTCTTCATGGCCTCCAAGGTCCGGTGAAGTGTAACTGGGTGGATAGTGAACCCAGTCCACAAAATGCTTTGATAACTGATCCCAATATGAAGCAGAATCCAAACTTCTCACAGATGAACGTGCTGTTCTAACGTGCTGTCTGCAGATGATCTGCCTCAAAACCTTTACCCCCTGCCTCCCTCTTCCTCCCCTCCCCCGGCCCAACCTCTACATCCAGGTCCTCACAAGTCAGAATGGGAAGATTTCCAGGAATGAGCCTGATCTTACAGAGGATAGGCCAGAGACCTGGCCCTTCTCCTCAACCCAGCCTGTTCCTCAGCCACTTGTCCTTTTGGGGACTGATTCCTTAGCATCTGCAACCTTAGCTACCTTCCTCCTCCTGCCCACTTATGGCCTAGTCCTCTACCTTTACCAGGCTGCTTGTATGGCTAGCTATTAGCCAGTTCATCTCTTCTACTAGTCACTGGCCTTGGTGACCACATCCAGGGCTATGTCTTTAGCTGAGACAATCTGGGAAAGGCATAACTGGCCATCTCCGGCTCCTGAATCACCAGCTCAGACAGTTGGCATTGGGGGATTGACAGCTGCCACTTAACTCTAGGTCTTGGCCATTTGCCCAGGTCTCTATGGCAGGGCAGAAAGAATCCCTTCCAGGGTTGCTGCTGCAGATCTCAGGGTCCTAGAGTCTGTATATTCTGCCCCATGAAGGCCTTGGCCTGGACCTTCCTGTTGCAGTCCTGAGACAGTAGTTAAAAAAAAAAAAAAAAAAAGCTTCTGGGTGCTTGTGGTTCATGACTGTAATCCTAGCTACTCAGAAGGCTGAGATCTGAGGACTGTGGTTAGAAGCCAACCCAGACAGGAAAGTACATGAGATTTTTTTTTTTTTTTTTTTTTGGGTCCGGTCATGGGGCCTGAACTCTGGGCCTGGGCGCTGTCCCTCAGCTCTTCAGCTCAAGGCTAGCGCTCTACCACTTGAGCCACAGCACCACTTCCGGCTTTTTTCTTTTTGCTTATGTGGTGCTAAGGAACTGAACCCAGGGCCTCATGCATGCAAGGCAAGCGCTCTACCACTGAGCCACCTTCCCAGCCCAGTACATGAGATTCTTACCTTCAATTAACCACTGGAAAACCAGAAGTAGAGCTGTGGCTCAAAGTGGTAGAATGATAGCCTTGATCAGAAAAGCTCAGGGACAAGCTGGGCGCCGGTGGCTCATGCCTGTAATCCTAGCTACTCAGGAGGCTGAGATCTGAGGATCTTGGTTCAAAGCCAGCCCAGGCAGGAAATTCTGTGAGACTCTTATCTCCAATAAACCACTAGAAAACCGGGAGTGGCACTGTGGCTCAAGCGGTAGAGTACTCGCCTTGAGCTGAAGAGCTGAGGGACAGTGCCCAGGCCCAGAGTTCAAGCCCCACGACTGACAAAAAAATAAAGCTCAGGGACAGTACCCAGGCCCTGAGTTCAGGCCCTACGATCACCCCCCACCCCCACCCCCACACACACCCAGAAAAAAGCTTTTGGAGGGTCAGAGTCAGATAAGTCTGAGGCCCAGAGCAAGCTGGACTTTTAACTTGATGACTTCCTTCTTTGAAAAAGGAGGATGACAATTCCTATCTGGAAGGAATGTTGGAATTTATCAAACATGGGGACAGTGTTTACTGTGCACCAGGCACTATTCTTTTTTTTTTTTTTTTTTGGGTCCAGTCGTGGGGCCTGAACTCTGGGCCTGTCGCTGTCCCTCAGCTCTTCAGCTCAAGGCTAGCGCTCTACCACTTGAGCCATAGCACCACTTCCGGCTTTTTTCTTTTTGCTTATGTGGTGCTGAGGAATTGAACCCAGGGCCTCATGCATGCAAGGCAAGCACTCTACCACTGAGCCACCTTCCCAGCCCCCACCAGGCACTATTCTAAACATTCATTTCATCCTGCCAATAGCACTCGCAGGTAGGTGCTACCTGCCATTCTCGTATACAATGGCAACTCAGGCACCGAGAGAGCAAGCAGTCTCCCAGGCATGCTGGGCCCAAGGGTCTAGGCCCTTAACCATTGTGCTATATGACTACAAGCAAACCCGAGTTCTGAGAGTCTGTGCACTTCCCAAACTAGCTTCTCCATCAGTTTCTGCCTCTTTCTCCTTTGACCTCCCTGCCTGCCTAGAACACCTGGTCCCAAGACAGCCCTAGGCCCTGTGATTCTGGATCCCTATCTTTTGCCAAGTTAAAGCTCTTTGGTCTATATCCAGAGATGGAGAGAAGGAGTAATTAAGAAACCCCTTCTCTGACCTGCCCTGGAGGCTTGATGCACATAGGAAGGTCACTCCTATCCATAGTCTCTGCTGCTCTGGGATCTTAGCTGTTCAAAGGTTACAACCAGGCACCCCTCAGGGCTGATCTGTGCTGGTGAAGTGGTAGTTCTCACCTGGGGACACTTGATAAACATCCTGTGATAGGAGTGGCTGTCACACCAGGAAGAGATTTCTAGGAACACCTGGTGGGCAGAGGTCATGGATAGCGCCACGTGCAAAGTAGAAGCCATGCATGCTGCAGATAAGAGACTTTGCTGGAGTCTGCTGCCTGGTCTGAATTCTCAGCTCTGTGAGCTTCCTCATCCGCAAAATGAGGACAGTAACAGAGGTGCCCACAACGTTCTATTCCAGCCATCCCCAGCTTCTCCTTTTCCTGCTGCTCAGTCAGCTCATAGAACAATCAAAGCCGGAAAAGGCAGGAGTCCTCCCTGGAGCACACGTGCACACACACGTGTGCGTGCATACACACACGCACACACACACACATGCCACCCCAACCCCCAGGCTTGACTGGACTATCCTGATCCTGGTATCTGAAGGGAGCATTGGAGTGTCCTGATCCCCACAAACCCCACTGCATTGCCCTGTCCGCCTGCGAACCTGCTCAGCCCCTGCAGCTGCCCCTGGGCCTCAGGGGTCAGGAATTCATTCCAATATTGGAATCCAGCTGTTGTGCAGGCCAGCACCTCTGTCCCTTGCCCTCGCGGCCCCGGCCCATCCACACAGACAGAAACTGTGTGTTCAGTGGCTCTGGCCTCCAGAGAGGGCAGGACACCCAGCCTTCCCAGCAACTGCCCATCCTGCTCAGGCCTGGGATCCCAGGAGAGGAAAAGGGGTGGGACTTCCCTCCTGACTAGCACACACTATTCTAGCCCACTCACCCCGGACCTTCAGGATGGCCTCCAAGGCAAGCAGGGCCAGCTTCATGGAGTGCTCTGTGAGTGCCTGCCCAAGACACTTGGTTGCCATCCTGAAATACACATTCTCATTCTTCAGTGGGCCCCACTCTATACAGCCAGTCCAGCTGAGCACCCCACAGGACCCGAATCCTCATGGCTACTTTTTCTTTCTTTTTTTTTTTTTTTTGGAGGGGGGGAGGGTCTGGTCGTGGGGCCTGACCTCTGGGCTTGGGCGCTGTCCCTCAGTTCTTCAGCTCAAGGCTAGCACTCTACCACTTGAGCCACAGCGCCACTTCCGGCTTTTTTCTTTTTTGCTTATGTGGTGCTAGGAATCGAACCCAGGGCCTCAGGCATGCAAGGCAAACGCTCTACCACTGAGCCACCTTCCCAGCCCCCTCTCATGGCTACTTTTTGTGCAGATAGGAGCATCATCCTTATGTCACAGATGAGGTGCCAAGGTTTAGGGAGGTGAAGTTGTCTGGGTCACACAGTTAGGGCTGGAGAGGGGATCTGAAGCAACAGGTCTAATTCATGTAAGTATCTCGATAACTCTAGGCAAGAAGGGGCAGCACCTTTTGGTTTGTTGCCTGACGCTCCTCTTGTGTGTGTGTGTGTGGGGGGGGGTGCACACACCCCAGTACCGGGGCTTGATTTCAGGGCCTGGTCACTGTTCCTTCGCTTTTACGCTCAAGCCTGGCACTCTACTAGCTGAACCATAGCTCCACTTTTTTTTTCTTTTTGGTGGTTAAAGGGAGATAAGCATCCCATGAATTTTTCCTTCTTGGGCTAGCTTTGAACCTTGAGTGGTGTAGCTTTGAATCTTGATCATCAGATCTCAGCCTCTTGAGTAGCTGGGATCATAGCTATCAGCTTGTTTGCCTGCCACTCTTTGCTGCTGAATGAACAACACTAAAACAGGAAAACCCCACTAGACTTTGTATCCATTTTCCCCTCTGATCTTCTGAACAGCCTGGAAGAGAAGAGGGGAACCAGCCTGAGATTTCTGAGACCCAGGGTGGTTAGAGACTCACCATGGAGCAGCCAGGCTTCCAGCCCCCATTCATGTCCTCTTCTCTCTCCCTCAAAAAGCTCTCCTATGATTCCTTTCCCCACCCCCTCTCTCAGAGAGAACGAGAAGAGGGAAGCAAGGTCCTGAGAGGTGAGCAGCTGCAGGCTGAGGCTATCCAGAAAGGCCTAGGCTTCACTTCATAATGGCTCAGGCTTTCACTCCCTCTCTGACACTGGCTGAGACAGAAAGCCTCCACTGCAAGAAAGCCAACCTTAGAAAGTACCTGCTCCTTGGTGTCATCCCTCAGACAGGAAAGACCTTCAAGTCCTCCCCCTCCTACCCTCCCAGGGCTACCTTGCCTTTCAGCCCTCCTTCCTCTGACCTAGTGTCTGTCTGTCTGTCTGTCTCTCTCTCTCTCTCTTTAATTGGAGATAAGAGTCTCACAGACTTGGGCTGGGAAGGTGGCTCAGTGGTAGAGCACTTGCCTTACATGCATGAGGCCCTGGGTTCGATTCCTCAGCACCACATAAGTAGAAAAGGCCAGATGTGGAGCTGTGGCTCAAGTGGTAGAGCACTATAGCCTTGAGCTGAAGAGCTGAGGGGCAGTGCCAGACCTAGAGTTCAGGCCCCAAAACAACAACAACAAAAAAGACTCACAGACTTTTCTGCCCAGGCTGGTGTTGAACCATGATCCTCAGATCTCAGCCTCCTGAGTAGCTAGGATTATAGGCGTGAGCCACTAGCACCCTACCTAGTCTTTCTCAGTTCATGCCTCAAAAAGTGTTTCTTGCCGGGTGCCGGCAAGACAAAACAAAAAAAGTGTTTCCTTCCACGACCATGAGATCCTGGTTGCTGGAGAAGGAGCTTCCCCCCCTGTGCCATGTGGGGACCCTGGCTATGAGGTACCCCTTGCAATCTGGAAGAGCTTGCCCCTTCCAGTTCTCTCTTTCGTCTAATTTAAACCTCCACTGCCAAGACCCTCAACTCTCTGTCTTTCTTGCTCAGTGACTGGCGCCATCAAGTGACCAAATGAAGGAAAGTTGGGTCTGGACAAGGCTCTCCATGAACTAAACCTGGGGTAGTTATTAGACCTGTTGTTGGCTTCCTCGTCCCTGTGACCATAACAAGATAAGGCATGGCACACAAAATGCCTGGCGAGGTGGCTCATCCCAATGGAACCCAAGGCAGAGCTGTGCCATTCTTTATCCATCCCACAAACTGCTTGGCGCCTTCCCGTGGGAGTGACAGCGCCTCCCATCGGTCCAGTGATTCCTTACCCAGCACTCCTTCAGGTTGAACACATCCTTACTTCCATTTTGATGTGGGAGTAAACTGAGGCACAGTGATGGGTCTACTTAGAGTGTGGCACACCATTTGTGAAGTTAAGGCTTATTTTTAAAGACTTTAGATAAGCAGCCTGGGGGAGATACCATAAAGTCCCCAAGGTAGCTCTCTCCCGCCCTCCTCCCTTCTTGTTTTCTTTTTTTCTTTTCATGGCCTCTAGCCAAACCTTTTTTACACCAGTTTTTGAGATAGGCTCTTACTTCCTGCCCAGGCACCTGCCTGAGCCATTACCTGCCTATTTTAGGCTTCCTGTTGTAAACAGGTTGACAAGTGCCCGGTTTCTTCTGTTAAGATGGGGTCTCCCCCAAGAACTTTTTCTGGACCTGTGGTCCTCCTGATCACATAGCTGGCATGACAGGTACACAGCACCGTGCCCAGCTATTGGTTGAGAAGGGGTCTTGTGTATATATTCTTCCCATTTGAGATGAGGATACTGAGAAGTCACTAGAAGATGGTAAGGGCTGGCCCAGGCTGGTCTCGAACCTCAGTCTGCCTAACTTGCAGCCTTCCAAGTAGCTAGGGTTACAGACGTGAGCCACTAGTGTTCAACCCCAGTCTAATGCTTACTCTGGCTCTGGTCTCCATTTATCTTCTCTGGGCCTTAATCCCACCCCTCCCTGGCCCCCCAAATCTGGTAAAAAGAGGGATGCCTATGTCAAATGGAGTGGCAATGGTCTGATATCTAAGGGACAGAGAACATGAAGTGTATCTGATTTTAAATTTTCATCCCAGACCTGAGGGGAGCACAGTAGGAAAAAAGTCTAAAAGGCTTCTTAAAGAGGCAGAAACACTATCTACAATGTGACTGGTCCCCTTCTTTCCCGGTCTCTGGAGGGTCCTGGCAGGCCGGCTCTATCAGCCTAGCACTCACCCACCATCTCATCATGACTTCCCCGCAGTGTCCTTCTCTCACAAATGGGAAGAATTCTGGCTTCCCTGGGATCATCTCTGGGCACACAGGGACCCAGGGGCGCAGACCACCGCCACCTCAGGCCGGCTACTACATTTGCCTGGGGGGGGGGAAACCTCAATAGCTGAGCTTCAGTGACTGGAAGCAGGCAGGACTTGACAGACCATGCTTTCTCTGACCCCCTGCCTCAATTCACCCTTCCAAGAGCTGGAGTTAAGAGGCTGCTCCAGGTGACCAGCGGATCCTTTGGAGGTGCGGCAGCCCCAGTCCAAGCCGGCAAGGGCACAGGTGAGGTTGGCTCAGGGCGAGGAAGGGAGCGGGGAGCCCAACCATCGTGTGGGCTCACCTTGCTCAGCACAGAAGCAAACTCCCCCCACCCCCCATTCTGGTCCGCTACCCCTCGGCCATGAGTTCGCGGCCACGCGCGGGACCCGGGGACCCCGGGTGGAGTCTCAGCGGAGCTGCCGGTCGCCGCCCGGGCGCTGGTGGGTTGGGGGCCCTCTGGCCGGCCGGCCCTCACCCTCGAGAGATAGCTGGCCAAGTCCCCGCACCCTCGCCGCTCACCTCCTCCAGCCTCGCGTGGCTCCTGGACTGGGGCTCCAGACCCCGCGGCTTCCTCACGGGGAGCCCTCGGCCCGCGTCCAGCAGCGCCGCCACGAGCATCGCGCTGAGCAGGAGCCGACGCATCGCGGTCCTGGCCGAGGCTGCTCTGCGGGAGCCTCCGCCTTGTTCGCTCGGGAGCCTGTTCGCGCCCCGCCTCGCCACCTCCGGGGGCGGGAGCGCGGGCTGCGGCGCGCAAGGGTCTGGCGGAGGGGGGGGGGGGTGCGCGCGGGACGCGGGGGCGCGCGGGGCGCGGGGACGCGCGCGGGGTGCCCAGGGCCACGCGAGGACCAGGTGAGGGGTGGCCAGGGGTCACGGGAGACGTGCTCGGGAACCTGGCGAAGGGCGCACGCGGGGGCTACGGGGGCGCGCGGACCTGGCGAGGGGGCTCCTGGGGCTACGGGCGCGCGCGCGCGGGGAACCTGGCGAAGGGCGCGCGCGGGAGTCGCGGGGACGCGCGGCGGGGGCGCGCGGGTCGCCCTCCCGCGGGGCTGGGCGCTTGCTCGGCAGTGTGGGTCAGCGCGCCGCGGGGTCCCCCGCCTTCCCGGACGGGGCCCCTCGGCGCTCGCAGACGCGTCCCGGCCCGGCGGGCCGCCTCCTTTGATCTGGCCGTCTCCACGCCTGGCCGTCCCAGCCGCTGTCGCCGTCGCGGCCCCCGAGCGAATTCCTGCCGGGGGTGGGGGGTGGGGGGGAGGGAAGCGGCCGCCCGCCGCGGCGACTCCCGCGGGGAGGGAGGGTCCGCCTCCCGACCCCGCGCTCCGCGACGGCGGCCGCGACCTGCGGGGCCTCGCGGGGCCGGCCGGCGAGTGGCGGGGCGGGGGAGAGGGGGAGCCGGGCCCTGGCGGAAGCGCCGCGAGTGCCCCGAGGTAGGTCCGCTCGGGGGAGCGGCAGCGCGTCCGGTCCCGCGAGGCTCCTCCGAGCCCCGCACACGCGGGAGCGCAGGCTCCGAAGTCGGGATGAAGTCCGGGGATGAGCGTGCGGCCGCGGGAGGGCGGGGGGGGGGGGGGGACGCCGACGCCAGGACACCTGCCCGGCAACGCGGAGCGACATCCCGTCCAGGACCAGGCAGGGGGGCCGCCCTTCCCTCCGCGACACCCCGGCCCGAGGACCCGCGCGACGGCGGCCTCCCGCGGGCGAAGCCTGGTACAAAGGAGCGAGGGGCAGTGCCAGTCCGAGCGCGCCCGTGCTGGGACCTGGAGGGCCGGCGGGTCCGGCTGGGCCCCGCGCAGCTGAGGTGCGTCTGCGCCCGCCCGTCTCAACAGCGCAGGGTGGAGAATCGCCGAGCACTCAGCCCAGTCTTGGGTCGGATCCTGGGAGTTGAGTGCTGGCAGTTTCCGATGCTTGATCTGGCTAAGAAGGTGCTGATCCACGGTAAGCGTGCAGATGGCAGCCAAAAGGTCAGCACCGGCTGTAGGGTGTGGCTGTGTGTGTGTGTGACCTGAACTCGGGGCCTGATTGCTATCCCTGAGCTGTTGTGTTCAAGGCTAGTGCTCTACCACTTGAGCCACAGTTCCACTTCTGTGGTTAATTGGAGGTAAGAATTTCACAGACTTTCCAACGGGGTAGGAGGCTGTCGGGGGGAGGGGTTGGTTGGCTTTAAAGGGCTATCATCAGATCTCAGCCTCCTGAGTAGCTAGGATTACACGTGTGAGCCAGCGCTGGGCTGGTGGAGGTTTTTTGTTTGTTTTTGTGTAGAAGCCTTTCACTTCCAGTCTAATTATCTTTTCACCACACCTCAGCCCCTTCCACCACAGTAAACCTAGGCTTCTGAAGATAAAGAATCCATTCATCAGCCTGGCTAGCTACTCAGGAGATCTTAGGATAGCGTTCAAAGCCAGCCCAGGCAGGGAAAGTCCATGAGATTCATCTCTAATCACCCACCAGAAAAACCAGAAGTGCCACTGTGGCTCAAGAGGTAGAGCGCTAGCCTAGAGCTGAAGAGCTGAGGGACAGCTCCCAGGCCCAGAGTTCAAATCTCATGACTGACAAAGAACAAAAACCAAACAAACAAACAAAACCCCCCAAATACCCTAGAGCATGTGTTTCCCTGTCAATTACCCACTACTCAACAAGCTTAACTTGGTCTAAGGGCTGTCCAGGTGCACACTCTGTTCTCACATCCCCCACCCCCATGAAACTGATTACTTCTAAAAATCCGTTTACTTGAATTTGCACATCAAAATATGGCCATTTTAATTGTGCAGTTTAGTGAGATTTCGCTGCCCACCCCCCCATCCTCTTACTCTTTTTTTCCTGTGCTGAGGATTGAACCTAGGGCCTCCCATATGCTAGGCAAGTGTTCTACTGTTTGAGCTACATTGCCCCTAGCCATTTTGTTTTTGGGATAGGATCTCAAGACCTTTGCCCAGCTTAGCCTTGAACTCAAGACCCTCCAGCGTATATCTCCTGAGTAACTGGGATTATACAGCATATACCATCATGTACAGCATGTACCGCCATGTCCTCACCAGGACCTTGTGCTTGCTAGACAGGCACTCTAGCATTTGAGAACTGCATCCCCAACACTTTTCTTTCTTTTTCTTTCTTGGCTTTAGTTAGTTTTTAGGTAGGATCTTGAGTCTAGGGAATAAGTAGAAGGGAGAGTGGCACCAAGCCCTGGGCCTTTTGATGGTGAACCTTGATTGCAAACTTAATTGGACTGAGAATCAACTAGGAGATTATCGGAGAAGACCTCTGGGAACGTCTTTAATGATGTTTGAGAGATGGTTAGGCCAATAAAGGCTTTAATCTAATCAACGGATTAATCCCTTGATAGATTCATGATCTGATGGCCTGAGAAGGTAGTGAAAGGCTGGGGTAGGGCCTAGTTGGAGGAAGGAGGTCACTGGAGGTGTGTCTTGGGCATCATGTCCAGCTCTGGCCACTTCCTGTTTGCTCTTTTTCGTCTGCTTTCTGGCCTTCTTGATGATACTCCGCTCTCTCATGCCCTCCTGCCATGATGGAGCCACATCTCTGAAATAAATAATATCCCCCTTTAAACTGCTTTCAAGTTTGCTGGTCACAGTGACACAAAAGTTACTAAACAGATTTTTTTTTTTTTGGGTCTGGGCGTGGGGCCTGAACTCTGGGCCTGGGCACTGTCCCTCAGCTCTTCAGCTCAAGGCTAGCACTCTACCACTTGAGCCACAGCGCCACTTCTGGCTTTTTTCTTTTTGCTTATGTGGTGCTGAGGAATCAAACCCAGGGCCTCAGACATGCAAGGCAAGCGCTCTATCACTGAGCCACCTTCCCAGCCCCACTAAACAGATTTTGAGTCCAGTCTTTCACTGTCTATAGGCTGTAAGTAACCCATCACAGAGTAATTCTTGTCTGTAGCAATATAAATTGTTCCGTACTATTCAAGTGACTTTACCAATGTGGAAAAGTTTTGCTTTCTTTTGCATATTCATTTGAGATACTACTTTTCTGTTTATTTCTGCCTTTTAGTATCTTCTTTGAGCAGATTTGAATCCCCCCTTCCCAGTGTCTCAGTGTCTTCATTAATAAGTAGAGTCTACAGCATGTTTTTTTTTTTTTTGGGTCCGGTTGTGGGGCCTGAACTCTGGGCCTGAGCGCTGTCCCTCAGCTCTTCAGCTCAAGGCTAGCACTCTACCACTTGAGCCACAGCGCCACTTCCGGCTTTTTTTTTTTCTTTTTGCTAATGTGGTGCTGAGGAATCAAACCCAGGGCCTCAGGCCTGCAAGGCAAGCGCTCTACCACTGAGCCAACTTGGTAGTACTCAGGACCTTGCACTTGCTAGAATGGCAGTTTACTGCTTTAGCTACACGGCCTCAGACCTTTTAAAAATTATCTTAGTTGTACAAAGGTGTATCAATTGAACCTATCAATTCATGAATACATCTTTGATCAATATTACCCCTGTCCTCCATTCAACCCTAACCCTTTAGCCCCCCCCTTTTTTTGTTGGCATGGGGCTTGAACTCAGGGTCTGAGCACTGCCTCTGAACTCTTTCACTCAAGGCTAGCTTTCTACCACGGTGAGCCACAGTGCCACTTCCAGTTTTCTGGTGGTTAATTGGAGATAAGAGTCTCACAGACTTTGGGCTGGCTTTAAACCACAATCCACAGATCTCAGCCTCCTGAGTAGCTAGAATTATAGGAGTGAACCATAGTTGTCCAGTGCCCTTTAATTTTTGTATAGGGTTTTGCTTTTTGCCTTGGCCAGCTTGCACTGCAATCCTACTATTTATAACTCCTGCATAACGAGGATGACAGGCGCAAGCCAATTTATATTGGCTAGATTGCTTCTCATGGACATTTTGCTTGGGCTGGCCAGATACTACAATACATTCCTCTTGATTCCCAGTCTTCAAATGACTAAGATTATAGGCATGAGACACAACACTTTAGCTCAAGGCTAGCAGTCTACCACTTAAAAAAAAATTTTTATTGTAAAGATGCTGTACAGAGGGGTTACAGTTACATGAGTAAGGTATTGAGTATATTTCTTGTTGAACTGGTGGTTAACTGGAGATAAGAGTCTCATGGACTTTCCTGCCTGGGCTAGCTTTGAATCGTGATCCTCAGATCTCAGCCTCCCGAGTAGCTAGCATTACAGATGTGACCCATTGGCACTCGGCTTGTATTCATTCTTATACCCTCAAAAATCATGATTTTGAACTTGTTTGAAAATGATCCTGTAACAATTCATTTGTTTAGTCAATCCCTACTTTCTCACCTTGGCTCTTAACAACAATTGATCCTTCTGTCACCATAGGTTTACCCTTTCTAAAATTTCGTATCATTGGAATATTTGTGTATTTTTTCGTGTAGACTTCTCTTACCTTGTCTTGAAATTCATCCATCTTCTTTTCATTGCTGTGTAATTTTCTATCATATGGACATATTTTAATTTGTTCATCCACATATGATGTTGAACTGTGAGTTGTTTTCAATCTGAAACTGTTATGAAGAATATAGTTAAGGAAGTTCAAGTGTAAGTCTTTACATGGACATGCCTTTCTTTTGGGTAGATGCATTTCTCTTGGGTAAATATCAGTAGAACTGCTGTCCCCAAACTGTTTTGTTTTTGTTTTAGCTGGTTCTGGGGCTTGAACTCAGGGCCTGGCACTGTCCCTGAGCTTCTTTTACTCAAGGCTAAGCACTTTACCATTTGAATTACAGTTCTACTTCTAGCTTTTTTGGTAATTTATTGGAGATCATAGATGCATACTACCACATAGGACCTGTGATGTATGAAATGGGGGTAGAATGGGGGGTAGGATTTTATTTTTACTTGTTTCATTGATGGCTAATGATGGCTAATTGGCCTTTCTTTGAAGTGTTTGTTCAAATCATTCCCTATTTTTATATTGGAGTTTTGAGATGTAATCATATTTGCTTAATAAGTACTCTACCTCTGGGACTTTGATCATCTTAATATTTTTTTCCTTTGGCAGTATTGGGATTTGAACTCAGGGCCTTGTGCCAGTTAGGCAGGCACTCTACCACTGGGCTACACCTCCAGCCCTTTCTTTTCCTTATAAGTCAGGCTTTGTCATAAGAAACCATTGTCTAGTCGGGCGCTGGTTGGCTGATGCCTGTAATCCTAACTACTTAGGAGATTGGGATCTGAGGACTGAAGTTCAAAGCTAGCCCAGGCAGTAAAGTCTTTGAGAATCTGTATCTCCAATAAACTACCCAGAAAAAGCCAGAAGAGGTGCTGTGGCTCAAGTAGTAGAACACTAGCTTTGAGTAAAAAGAAGTTCCAGGACTAACACACACACACATACACACACACACACGTGCACTCACATGCACGCGCACATGAAACCATTAATATAACACCAGATTTCCAGCACTGCTTGAAGCTGCATTGCTTGCAGTGAATTACCTTTGAATCCTTGTTGAAAATCAAGCGCCTATTTATATGGAGTTTGTTGTTTTTGGGTTTTTTTGGCCAGTCCTGGGGATTGAGCTCAGGGTTCTGGGCACTGTCCTTGAGCTTGTGCTCAAGGCTAGTGCTCTACCACTTGAGCCACAACACCACTTCCAGCTTTTTGTGTTTATGTGGTACTGAGGAACCTGAACGCTGAATGCAAGACAAGCACTCTGCCACTAAGCCACATTCCCAGCCCATACGTGGAGTGTTTTACTGACTCTCAGGACCACCCTGACGCCAAGAGCTCGTCATGGTTTCTGCAGCTTTACAGAACGTCGTCAGGAAGTGAAGTCCCAGTTTAGGTGCTCTGCATTTCCATATACATTTTCTCAACTTGCCAATGTCTACAGCGAGCATGTAAGCGACCATCTTTCTCACTGCACTGAGAGACACACCTCCCTGCCTTGCAAAGCCCCAGGGGCATCCTCACCAAGCTCCTCAGCTTACTGAGCTCTTTTCCTTGCCTGAGTCTTGCTGTCTCCACCTCCTCACACCATACAGGACACTACTCTTTGCTTGTGTTCTGTGACAGAAGCAGACACCGATATTCACATGCACTGTTTTACTGGAAAGTGAGGCTTCACCAATTGTTTCACTGCTGTTACTGGTAATGCTCAGTGCATTCATTGGCCAGAGACAGCAGCTCAATATTTATTTTTATTTATTTATTTTGGTGCTGATTCTGGGGGTTGAACCCAGGGCCTGGAGCTCTCCTTTAGCTTTTTCCTCTCCCAAAGCTGGTGCTCTACCATTTAGGCCACACCCACACTTCATGCATTTTGCTATTTAGTTGGAGATTAGGGTCAGGGCTGGCTTTGAATGGAGATTCTCAGGTCTCAGTTGAGTAGGATGACAGGCTGGAATCACTGGTGCCTGCTAGCACTCAGTATTTGGTGACTGAATGAATATAGGCAGAAATATCTATCTGAATATTAGGGCAAAATGATACTTGCGTGAAATGATTCGTCATCTCAAGTAGGTCCCATTTAGTTCTTCAAGTGCACTCTCCACACTGCTAAGACCTACCCGAGGCAGCAGTGTACAGCAGCACCATCATCCAATAGAAAAATCAACAAAGTCATTACCCAGCAAAATGGTGAAAGATTAGGGAGAAAGAGTGACATTTTAACACATTACTAAAATTAAAAGTTTTTATTTACACTTCCCCTTCTCTCACACCCCCAGATTTAGGCCATTACAATGGAAAGAGGGCATCATCACAGCACTCCTGGCGGATTCCAGTTTACAGTAACTTGGTCAATGGGAAAATATGAACCAACAACAGAGCATGGGTCAGTTCTCCCCGAGCACCGCTCCTTCTCCTCCCCTTTTCTCGTTAACTGCTTTTAGACAGAGAGGGATCATCAAGACCATGGGAATGCTGGGTGGACTGACATGGTGACTGGTAGCTCTCACCAACCCCAACCACTCAGAAATGATCCTGGGCTAACAAGGTTCAGGATGAAGACAAGTCACTACCACTCCACCTTAGTTGGTGGCATGCCCCAGCTAGGACTGGCCTAGGCTAAGCAACCAAGCTTTGCATAGGAAACCTGTCAACTGTGATGGAAAAGGCAGAGCGTGAGTGGAGTCTCCCCATGCATGGACGAACTCACTCAGCCACACAATGGCAATGAAGCAGACCTGCACCTGGAAGCACTTCGTGGCATGGCCCTTCTTTGTACCTTTCATTCAACCTGTCCATCATAGCCCCGACAGAACAGAGCTTCAGGTACGGCTTCACTAAGGACAGGAACTGCAGCATGAGAGTCACTGCATTCTTTACGGTCAGTTTGTTGTGATTCATCATACCAGAAAGAATAACAGTTTAAGGCCACTTATCATGTGTCCTATATCGTAAACAAAACTTTGTCCACAGCTCCATGTCAACCCAAGCCACCCTTGGGTGGACGGTGAATGTGAAGTATCCAGCTTCACCAAAGAAGACAAGAAGAATCACTTGCAGTGGATACTGGCTCCCTTTGATTCTCCCTTAGGAAAGACTCAATCTATGGCAAAAAACTGTGTGGAAAACAGAAGACACTGGAAACAACAAAAAGATTTTACGTAGAAGTAAAGCAAAGGGGTTTCATATGTCTGCTGTGTGGTAGTGGTGGTGGTGAGCTAGGCTTCTGACTGGGCTATCTGGCTGGACACACAGCACTATGCTAGCAGCCAGAGCCCACATTTCATGTGGATAAAGCAGAGGAGAAGAAGGGGCAAGCTTGTCCACATGAAGGGTATTTTGATTAGCTGGCTTACTGGATTAAGATGGCAGCTGCCTCTGAACTTCTAGTTAAGTAGATAGCAGGGACCTATAAGATCTGAGGCTGAAAAAAATCTATAGATTCTCAGTTATAACCAAGAGAAATCCTTGATTTTCATACTTCTTTCTTCACAATCTGGACCTGTGTGAAACACTCAACAGTTCTTAATCTTTCTAAGTCTAGGTAGTCAGAAAGGAAAAACTAAACTCTAACCATACAATTAATACAGATAGACATGAAAACCAAGAACACTAGGAGTGGAAAGGCACCTTGAGATTTAGGTCATAGCAATGCAGCCCAGGCTGGCTATGAACTGAGAATCCAACTATCTCAGCCTCCTGAGTGCTGGAAATACAGGCAGACTCCACCACACCCGGCTCATAGCAATTCTTAACACCACAGAACAGTTGGCATTTAGGTTTTTCTAGGTAGTTTTGCTACAATGTTATAGATTCTTACAAAGTAAAAATTAGCTAGATTTTCTTCACTGATTTGAAAAAGAATAAAAATAGGGAAGTAGTAGAAGATATAATCATTTTTCCATTTCTCTGAGAAGAAAATCTCTCCAAGGAAGCCATTTTTCCTCTTGTTTTCTACTAGTATGTAGGAAGCAGCGCATAATATACACTAGATAATTTAGCTAGATGGTATCAGTTATGAGAAACTTAGATCCTGGACCCCCTTAATTAAGAAGGGAAGCAGTAAGGTTCTCTGAAATTTCTTACTGAAATGTATGGCTGACTGCAAAAGGAGAACCAGGTTGTCTGAGACAGTTATCTCCAACAAATGCCAGTTTTCTCTGGAGCTAGACTTGAAGAAAAAAAACCACCCTCCCACCCCCTGCCTTGCCAAGAACTGCAAATTATAGCAAGGCCCAATGAAGAAGGAAGGGATTGCAGAGACAAGTCACTGTGAGAATGCTCAACTTCTTGGTCTCTGAAAGGAGACTGGGGCAAACACAAAGACCTTAGTGTTTGTGTAACATGTCCCTGTTCATCTTCTGTGATTATGTGTGACAGATAGGCAGGTGCTGGTGGCTCCCATGTGTAATCCTAGCTGCACCGAAGGCTGAGATCTGAGGATCCTAGTTTGAAACCAGGCTGGGCAGAAGAGTCCAGATTTCAAAAATAACCAGCAAAAAGCTGGGCCAGAGGTGTAGGTTAAGGGGTAGAGTGCCAGCTGAGCAAGCAAGACAAATAAGTGCAAGGTCTTGAGTTCAAACCCTGATTCAGAGCAGGGAGGAGGGAGGGAGTAACTTAAGGGTTCTGGAGACTTAAAGGGATTAAAAAAAAAAGGTTGTAAAAAGTGCTACGCAGTCATCCTGCTAGGTAAAAGCTTTTAAAATAGAGATGGTTGGAGAAATTGCTCCTGATGCTTTATCTATGTCTTCTAGCTATACATTTCCTAGCTTCTGATGTGACCTGTTGAAATAGGTCTGGTAAGCCTGAAATGAGTAATAGCCATGCCAAATAAAAAAGGATGGAAGAAGCATAAGGATTAGTCACACCTCTATTGGCTGACTTCAGTGATCAACCTTGGAAGGAATGGTTAATTGACACCTGTTTGAATCCCTTCAGGCTAGGAGTCAGGTCATTGTATACTCTGTACTAAACAGTATTCCTATATCCTACCTTTCTCCTCACTCCCAGTGACTATACTTCTCTATGTGTGTATTTCCCCAAGAACTCAAGACAAATGACGACATCTATGCTATAACTTGGACTCTAGGTTTAAATTCTAGTCCCAGGCATAGATAACTAGCCATGAATAACCTATACACAATATCTGGTCTTCTAGAAAATGCAGGGGTCCTGAATAGATGGTTGGAGTTTTGGCTCTTCAAAATAAATTTGAAACTTAACTATTTATCCTGAAATAACCACACCAACAATTAAAATAAGAGTTTAAAATGCCCATACTGGCAACTTAATTTGCAGTGTCTTTATACAAACCATAATAAAAAGACTAGTAGGTATACCGTAACTGCTTGGTAACTGCTTGTAGTCTGAATTTTATAAGCCCTGTCCCTACACCATTAAATAGTAACTACAGTGCCAAAACAAGCTGGCATTGTAGTAGGTTGTACAGGAGGGAACTGGATGTATAAGGCAGACCAGCGATGCACTTGAGTTCACAGGACTTAGGTACCACATGCTAAGCATAGTCTCTATCTCTCTGCGGTTCTTTCATTTGCCTTTTCTGTTCCTTAAAAAAATTATGAGTCAGGTGTTGGTGACTCACACCTGTAATCCTATCTACTCAGGAGGCTGAGCTCTGAGGATCATGGTTCAAAGCCAGCTGGGGCAGCAAAGTCCATAAAACTTTTTTTTTTTTGGTGGGGGGGGTCCGGTCGTGGGGCCTGAACTCTGGGCCTGGGCACTGTCCCTCAGCTCTTCAGCTCAAGGCTAGCGCTCTGCCACTTGAGCCACAGCACCACTTCCTGCTTTTTTCTTTTTGCTTATGTGGTGCTGAGGAATCGAACCCAGGGCCTCATGCATGCAAGACAAGCACGCTACCACGGAGCCACCTTCCCAGTACCCAATAAAATTCTTATCTCCAATTAATCACCAGAAAACTGGAAGTGGTGCTATGGCTCAAAGCACTAGATTCTAGTTTTGAGCAAAAGAGCTCAGGGACAGCATCCAGGTCCTGAGTTCAAGTCCCACAACTAACAACAACAACAAAAGAAATGGTATGAAATCTATGACTATCTCAAGGGCTTAGAGCTTTGAGATGCTGAGAGTGACCATGGAGAACTGATATGCAGAGAACGAAAAGAAAACTTTACACAAAGAGCTATACTGCACATGCCTGCACTAATGTAGACATGATGCCCAGGAGGATCTGAATTGGGAATCTTCACTAACCAAAAGAACAATTTCAGAAGACAGACACACGTGTAAAACCACTTCCAAACAGTCCTTTCATTCTGCTCCTAGCCCTGCCCCTATAATACTTGATAGTTACTAAAAAGACAAGTTGCTCTTGGATACAAGAATGCCAAAAGTTCTCTTCATTTAAGCTTTGGTGAAAAGGAAAACCAAGAATTTAAAATGGTGATCTTCAAATACGTTCTTTGGTCAAGCAATATAAAGCATTGTGAATAAGTTCCTTTACCATGAAAACAGAGTCAAAACAGAAGAGATTCCAGTTTAAGGAGGAGATAGGTGACCAGAATTTTTCACAAAGAAATGTGTGTCTATCTATATATACAAATATGTATGTACACGTGTATGTATACTAGAAACGTGGAGAACTGTGGTCCAGATGTCAGGTTACAATGGTCTTAGGACATCAAGAATAGAAGAATTAGCATTCAGAAGAGTACTGTGAGTGAGCTTCCCAAGGGCTGTTAGTAACTTTAATCCTGAAAATAGGAACATAAGTGATTTATGAGCCAACTGACAGACATTCTTCTTTGTCAGGTTAAATCTTAAATCTGGACCCAGCCAGAGAATGTCAAGAAACCCAACCATAGACATTCTCCCCAGTGCCCTGCCCCTCACCCTAGGACAGCCTGTTACCTACAGAGTGGCTTTAACCCTGAATGATAACTCTGGAAGGTGAGCTATCTGACCAGGGTAGGATTTGGGTGCTTTTAAATGCGTAAGTTTTAAGTAGGAAGCAGGAGGTATCTGGGTTGTAGTTTGGGACAAGCCTAGACTTTGCGTCTATAAAGTACGTGACAGTGAAGGAAGAAATTGTTTTGTGACAGAACAAAACATGAAGTAAGACCAAAGTCTTGGGAGGTTCCTGGCCCAGGAGTTACACCAGTCTTTTAGCATTGCTACCCTTTACCGCTTTTCTTAAAAGATAACATAAGAGTACAGGGGGAAAAAAGTACTTTGGCTGATTACTTGACTGGTTAAGGAAGGATTCCAGGCCAGGCAGCCTTGAGCCCTGAGGCGGGTGGAGGGACAGGAAGCAGAAGGCACTTGCTCCCTAGGAAGAGGGCCAGGGCCAGCAGTGGGTCCTGATGAGCACGCCCACGCGGTGTCTGGAGTGGGGACTGCCTGTGCACTTAGCCAAACAGGCTGGGGTCAGGGTGAGTTCACAAGTAGAATGATTATAAAATAAAATTGTTTTAATGGCCAAAGTCACCTCTTTTTTTTTTTTTAAAGGTGAGAATCAGCAAAGGAAGGGTGTGAAGCAGTTGGGTTTTGTGTGTGTTTTTTTCTTTTGTTTTTTGTTTTTTTGTTTTACTATTTACAAAACGCCATTAGAGTGGAGGTGGCCACCTTCAGTAGTTGAGGAAATGTCCTTCATGTGAGGTGGTCGTGGAAGTGTGATCCTGGAACTGGCTCAGAAAGGCCACACACTGTCCGGGTTGGGAAAGTCCCTTCAGGGAGCACCAGAAAGGCTCAGTCTTCTGTCTCCTCATACGTAGTCTCATCAAAGGGCCGGTCTAGAAGAGGCACCAACCGATGACGGGAATACTTCAGCTGCAGCAGGTCCCCAACTTCATCTATCTCCTTTAAAGCCTAAAATGTAGGAGGCAAGACAGAGGTCACTCTGGGCTGCCTGATGCTTTATTGGGTTCAAACTTTTTTAGCCAGGTCATTTGTTGGTGTCATGTACTCAGATCAGACTTCATGCAGGTGTAGAAAACGCTGCTTCTGTCCAAAGCCACAGGCCAGTCAAGACTAATGGGTTGTATCAGTAGCCAGGATGCAGGATAAAGGGTCTAATTTATCAAAGTAAAAGGGAAGATGCTGCTGGAGTGTGGCTCCCCAAGTCTCCCTAACATTGCACAGACTTGTTCAATGTTGCCAGGCACTAATGGCTCACTCATATAATCCTAGGTGCTTGGGAGGCAGACAGTGTAGGGATCATGGTTCTAGGCTACCATAAGCAGAAAAAAGTTTATGAGAATCTATCTTAAAAATGAACCCAAAGCCGGGCGCTGGTGGCTCACGCCTGTAATCCTAGCTACTCAGGAGGCTGAGATCTGAGGATTGCGGTTCAAAGCCAGCCCGGGCAGGAAAGACTGTGAGACTCCTATCTCCAATAAACCACCAGAAAACCGGAAGTGGCGCTGTAGCTCAAGTGGTAGAGCGCTCGCCTTGAGCTGAAGAGCTGAGGGACAGCGCCCAGGCCCAGAGTTCAAGCCCCACGACCGACAAAAAAAAAAAAAAAAAAAAAAAAATGAACCGCAAGCCGGGCGTCGGTGGCTTACGCCTGTAATTCTAGCTACTCAGGAGGCTGAGATCTGAGGATCTTGGTTCAAAGCCAGCCCGGGCAGGAAAGACGGTGAGACTCCTGTCTCCAATAAACCACTAGAAAACCAGAAGTGACACTGTAGCTCAAGTGGTAGAGGGCTCGCCTTGAGCTGAAGAGCTGACGGACAGCACCCAGACCCAGAGTTCAAGCCCCATAACCAACAACAACAAAAAAAAACAACAACAACGGCAAAAAGCAAGGCTGGAGGCCTGGCTCAGATGGTAAGGAACCAGTCATGAAAGAAGTTCTGAGTTCAACCCCCAGCATTATCAAAGAAAAACTTGGCAATCACATTTCTACAATTCCATACAAAAATGCTCACCTCATATTTCTGAATTGGTTACCAGTTCAAAGACATGTTTTCCTGTTCTTTAATTAAAAAAATCAGTGTTTGCAAAGGAATTTTACTCATCCATTAGAAAGAATATTGTGTCATTTGCAGGGAAATGAATGGAACTAGAACAAATCATGTTAAGTGAGGTAAGCCAAGCTCAGAGAGATAAACGGTGCATGTTTTCTCTCATATGTGGAAGCTAGATCCAAACTATAACTGGACATGATAACTTATAGAGGACTCTAGGCATTCACACACAGTGAGACTAAAGGAAGATACTCTTAGAGGAGGAACCCAACTCCTCTGAACATTTAAAATGCCATTCATTGAAATGAATTCCAGGAAATGGAAACATGAGTTTTTTGTTGTTGTTAGTATTATTGTCTGTTTTTGCCTTTCTTCCTTTTTTTTTTCCTTTCTGGGGCAGAGCAAAGGAGAGAGATAGAAAGGGAGGGAGGAAGGATAAATAAATGCAGTCATAGTATTCAGTATATACTATGTGGAACATGAACTATGTAGTTTGTGGGCAGGGATGGGAGAGGGAAACTAGGGAAAAGGGAAGGAAGGGGTGACATTGTCCTGAACTCATTACTTAAAATGGTAACTACTCTGTACAATACCTTAATAATAACAATATAATAATTAATATATATATATTTTAAAGTTAGTGTTTGAAGAAAGGAGAAAAAAAACTACCAATAACATTCCTTATGCATCTTAATATAAGTAAAATATTCTTCATTCCAGAAGAGCTGGACCTCAGTATGCTGTAAGAGCAGTGGTGCTATTGAGATGGATAATTGAAAACTCCATGTGGAACCAACTTAAGCCTGAATACTAGCTGGAAAAAAAAAAACAAAAAAACATTAACCTGGGTTGGGAAGGGGCTCAGTGGTAGAGCACTTGCCTTGCATGCATGAGGCCCTGGGTTCAATTCCTCAGCACCACATAAGCAGAAAAAGCTGGACATGGCGCTGTGGCTCAAGTGGTAGAGTGCTAGCCTTGAGCTGAAGAGCTGAGGGCAGCAAGCAGGCCCAGAGTCCAGGCCCCACGACCAGACCCCCCCCCCAAAAAAAAAACCAAACAAACATTAACCTTAGTCCCCTAATCTCTGATACAGGATTTATTAATTTAAAATTCCACATGACAGATGGCCATACCTATCATCCTAGCTGCTCAGGAGGCTGAGATCTGGAGGATCTAGAGGTTTGAGACCAACTCAAGCAGAAAAGTACATGAGACTCTATCTCCAAAATAGCCAGCAAAAAGCCAGGCTGGGGTTATGGTAGAGCAGCAGCTATGAGTAAGCAGGCCGAGTAAAAAGGCCCAGAAAAAGTCCAATGGAAATAATAGCTATTACACATCATTCTTGGTGTGAAGTATTTATGAATCAGATTCCAAAGAAACATCCAGCAAGAGGTTTGGGAATGGCCTGATCATTTCTTTATGTGCAGAGATGACAAGAAAGTAACAGCCGGGCTGGGAAGGTGGCTCAGTGGTAGAGTGCTTGCCTTGCATGCCTGAGGCCCTGGGTTTGATTCCTCAGCACCACATAAGCAAAAAGAAAAAAAGCCGAAGTGGTGCTGTGGCTCCAGTGGTAGAGCGCTAGCCTTGAGCTGAAGAGCTGAGGGACAGAGCTCAGGCCCAGAGTTCAGGCCCCACAACCGGACCCAAAAAAAAAAAAGAAAGTAACAGCCAGTCAAGGAAGAGAGAAGGCTCAAGAAAGAAAATGTTACAGACATAACATATAAAAGCAAGTTTATAAAGAGCTGGAGTAGAAAGAGAGCTCTATAGCTGCAGAATCCATAACCAGGGAGAGAATGGCACAGAACGAACTGGAGCTATGCATGGTAGCATACTCCTATAATCTCAGCTCTCAGGAACCAGGGGAAGAAGTAGGAAGATAGTTCAAAGCCAGTCTGGGCTACATAGTGAGTTCCAGGTTAGCCTGGGCTATGTAGAAAACTCAAAAAACAAAATATAACAAAAATGAAGCTGATAGATTTTCTCCAGAGCTCTGACACTGGTTTGGTGGGTGATGCCTCTGAGTCTGTAATTGTCTGTTGATGCATTGTGTACCTCTGCTCTGTCTTAAAAGCAAGGATCTTCAGTGCTCAAAGAATGGCAGTTTCAATGCTGATTAATTTCAATTGATATACAGCTCCTTTTAGTATTGACATAGTTATACTAAAGTTAAATGACTTACCGTATCAAGTATTTCTTTGGTATGAGCTGCAGATAGGCAAAACCTGGCTCTTGACTCAATAATGGGGGTAGCAGGAAATCCCACCACCACTACACCAATGTTCCGCTTCAGCATCTCCCGTCCGAAGGCTCTGTGAAGGGGAAACCAAGGAAAAGAAAGCAGAAAGTTAATAAAGCATGTGGTACAATTACAATGACTTCCTGTCCCAAGTGATTTAATCTCTTGGTGATAGAGACATTGATAGCTTCTAATACAAGTGTTCTCTGAAATCTAAAGTTAAAACCATTCAGTCTTATGATGGTCTTTTCTCCTTTACTACTGTGAAGGAATTGGTGGAGACAAATTTTAATGCTATTTCCCTAAAGTGATTTATGATTATAGCCTTAAAAAGTGTCTTCAGCCAGGTATGGTGATGTACACCTCTATAATCCTAACTACTTGGGAAGACAGGGCAGGAAAATTGCAAGTTTAAAGCCAGCATTGGCAAAGATAGTAGGCAAGAACCCAAGTCAAAAACAAAATAGGTTGTGTATGGTGACTCGTGCCATGCCTGTTACTCTACCAACTTTGGAGGTGGAGATTAGGAGAGCTGAGGTCAAATTGGGCAAAAGGTTAGGGAGACCCTATCTCAATCAACAAGTTGGATGTGGTGGCATATACTTTTGATCTCAGGTATGTGGGTGGCTACAGGTAGGAGGACTGCCGTATGTATAATGGCTGGCCCTGAGCTTGAAAAATAACTAAAAACCAGCCAACAAAAAGGGCTGGTGTTGCTCAAGCGTGGAGTGCCTAGTGCCTAGCAAGCTTTGGGCCCCGAGTTCAAAGCCCCACACCACCAAAAACGATAAAAATACAACCCAGGTATAGGAGTGCAACTCAAGTGGTAAAATGCTTGCTTAGCATGAGCAAAGCCTTGGATTCAATCCACAGCACCACAGAAAGAAGAAAAAAAAGTGTTCATGAAATTTACTATATGATTCAGAGGCTACACAAGGAACCTGAGTAAAAACTGCTGACCTCAAAACAAAAAACAACTTAAGGTCTGAGGACAGAGGATTTGTGTAACATGGGTATTTACTACCACTGTGAGCCACGTCAGGATGGCTCCCTGGCTCCGGACCGGGCATTTCTCTGACTGACTTGACAGGAAAGCTGCCTTTAGGACACAGGTTGCTCTTGATCTTTGCCAGGCCAGCTGGCATTCTGGTTTCAGCTGATTACCCAGACTATGCAATTCATGTTCAACAAGAAACTTCGCCCGAAGCCAGCTGTTTTGTGGTCTTACTCCACATCTGTATCTTGTCTATGGCCTTAGTGTGCATCTGAATCTTGACTAAACAACCAATTCTAACTTTCTTTTAATTTTTGCTTGCCAAATTATGTTGTTTTGTCTTTTCTTATTGATCTACCTTCTTTCTTTTCTACTTTTTGCTTCATTTGTTTGCAGCATTTGTTAGGAAATAAAAGCCAGTCTGTTCCTAATCTCCCAGTACTAGCACGTCGCTGTGCACTTCTCCTGTGTCAGCACCCGCTGAGCAGTGCCTCTTCCTGAACACTGAGTGCTTCACTCCAATTCTTCCTCTCCCTCCCTGCTTCGTAACTATCATGTACACTGTCACTTTTGCTTGTGTAGACAGATTAGACACAGTCCTCTAAATCCTCCAGATCTGATAATCCTCCAGTGTATGATATCTCCATTGAAAGAAAAATAAGGAAGTCTCCACTACTTCCTCCGGAGGCCGAATTGCCAACTGCCCCATGATTTGGTGTTGAAAACTGAGCTTTCTTCTCTGAGAGCACTTCTTCCCCTGTACTTCTGGACTCTTCCCTATTCTCTTTGAGTGATATGGGCTATGGTGGGTATAAGTGTCAATAAAAATATATTTGTTCTTTTATTTATTTAGCCAGTCCTGGGGCATGAACTCAGGGCCTGGGCACTGTCCCTGAGCTTGCTCAAGGCTATCATTCTACCACTTGAGCCACAGTGCCACTTCCAGCCTTTTCTGTTTCTATGGTTACTAAGGAATCCAACCCAGGGCTTCAGGCATGCTAAGTCAAGCACTCTACAACTAAGACATATTCCGAGCCCTAACTGTTCTCAAACTTGCGAAATGGTCCTTATCCAATTTCATATTTAAGATTCAGCTTAAAATGAATTCAGCAGAGCCTGGTGCCAGTGGCTCTTATTGGCAATCCTAGCTTCTCAGGAGGCTGAGATCTGAGAATCATGGTTTGAAGCCAGTCTGGGCAGAAAGTCTGAGACTTAGCTCCAATTACCACCATAAAGCGAAAATGAAGCTGTGGCTCAAGTAGTATGATAGTAGCCTTGAGGAAAAAAGATCAGGGACAGTGCCCAGGCTCTGAGTTCAAGCCCCAGGACAGGAGCAAATACCAAAAAATGACTCATCAAAAAGAAGTACCTTGGGCTGGGAGTGTGGCTTAATGGTAGAGTGCGTACCTAGCATGCATGAAACCTTGGGTTCAATTCCTCAGTACCACATACATAGAAAAAGCCAGAAGTGGCACTGTGCCTCAAGTGGTAGGGTACTAGCCATGAGCAAAAGCAGCTTAGGGACAGCAACCAGGCCCTGAGTTCAAGCCCCAGGACTGGCAAAAAGAAAAAAAGAAGTGCCTTGGATTGGGCTGTTGCTCATTTGGTAGAACACTTGTCCTGAATTCAATCTCTTAATGACAAAACAAAACCACACACACAAAAAAACCCAAAAGCATGTACTTTTAGCGCTTGGGAGGCTGAGGTAGAAGAACCTCTTGAGCTCAGGAAATTGAGACCAGCCTGAGAAACATAACAAGATTTGCCACAAAATCAACCAAACAACCAAACAACAACAAAAGCCAAGCTAAGACAAACAAAAAAGCCCAGCAAAATTAAAACCCCAATTTAAAAAAGAACCATTTTTTTAATTGAAGCTATACTTAAGCATGATCATTCCTTTATTCTATAACTTGGGCAGTTCTGCACATATATAATATATAATATATATATATATATACATATATATATATATATATATATATATATATATATATATATATATAAAATTCATTTGGTTTTCAAATGTCTTTGGATTTCATTATATGAGAGGACTTCTTAAGTCCACTGGAAGATATCCCAGGACAAGGCCCTCCCTTATGTAGCCTCGCACAAGAAAGCTGCTGTGGTATAATTAGCACACCTGTAAGTATCCAAGAGCGTCTGGTGCAGAGGGCCCTTCAGCTCCCCAGTGTAACGTGTTCCTGCATGTGGCCTCTGCATAGATGCTCTGTCGCCAAATGCTGGCTCTGAGCCTCTTCCTCCCTTTGCGGAGATCCATCCTTCCTCACACACTCTTCCACACAGCTTGCTACCTGCCCGCCATGAGATGCCGTCTATCCTAGAGCCTGCTCTATTTTTCCACCTTCTGGCATTCTATTATATACCATGCATATTTGTTCATCTGACTCTTGTCCCCCAACTGTAAGCTCCAAAAAAAAAATAGGAGTTTGTGTAGTTTGTTCACTGAGCTATCCCAAGCCCTTAAAAGAGTGTATATTCAATGCATTCAATTCAAATGTTTGTTTAATGGAAGAATAACAAGTTAATATTTTGCAACTTGGAATCCAGTTATCTAACAAACAAAGATCAACACAACTAGGATAAGTCAATTTTCCTTAGCAAAATACTGAAGCCCAAGTCTCATACCACAGGTGCTGCAGTCTGAAGAGAGACCAGTCTGTGACCCACAATTAAACGCACCCAATTTTGGCTGGCATGTAGAGCATCAGAGGCACCACCGGGGAATCTTCATTTCCATAGATGATGAAGCCCATTTCCTTCAGGCGTCTCCTGAAATACCTCGTGTTCTCAGCTAACTGCTGCACACACTCTTTGCCTGGAAAATTGGGGGGAAAAGAAAACAAAATACTAAAGAAAAAGGTGTAGGAAAAGAGGTAACTGCTACCTCTCTTCTATCTTTTCTGTCTAATCAGGCCTCCATTTTGTCTCCTCCAACAAAAACTATTTTCCCATAGTAAATTGAATGTAATACAAATACAAATAAACATGGCTTATGTTTTTGTTTTTCAATTCAGTCATTCTAGCTACTGACAGCATTTTTTTTTTTTTTTTTTGTCGGTAGTGGTGCTTGAACTCTGGGCTGGGTGTTCTGTCCCTCAGCTCTTCAGCTCAAGGTGAGCGCTCTACCACTTGAGCCACAGTGCCACTCCCAGTTTTCTGGTGGTTTATTGAAGATGAGTTTCACGGACTTTCCTGCCCTCCTCAGATCTCAGCCAGGTCCTGAGTAGCTAGGATTACGGGCGTGAGCACCGGTGCCCGGCTCATGCTCAGAATATTTCTACATGTAAGCCAGAGGAAAAGGCATTTTAGCCTCATAAATTTCCCTTTTAAAATCTTTGCTTTTTTCATGATAGTTAATATACACTATGTGGAAAATAAACTATGTGACTTGTAGGCAGGGATGAGAAGAGGAAACTAGGGGAAACTGAAGGAAGGGGTGACATTGTCTAAAAGAGAAATATATGCATTACCTGAAATGTGAAATGGTAACCCCTCTGTGTAACTCCTTAATAATGATATCAAATTATGTATTTTAAAAATCTGTACTTTTTATTACTGTTTTCTTCAAACTTACCAGGCAGTAATAATGACTATAATGACTTTTTTTTTTGGTCAGTCATGGGACCTGAACTCTGGGCTTGGGCACTGTCCCACAGCTCTTCAGCTCAAGGCCACTTGAGCCACAGCATCACTGCCGGCTTTTTCTGCTTATGTGGTAGTAAGGAATTGAACCCAGAGCCTCATGCATGCAAGGCAAAGCACTTTACCACTGAGCCACCTTCACAGCCCCTGTAATAATGCATTTTAACCCTATTTTGTTCATCTTCCCGAAAACACAAATTAAAATGAATGTTTCTCTAGTAGCTAAATATTTAGCCAATTTGTTAGCTCAATCTATGAACTGACATCTAAACAAATTGTTCTGTTTTATAGAACAAGCCAGTTTGTTCAAAAGATGAGCTTGCAAACTATTTTGTGGTCTTTCTTAGCCAAAACTACAAATAAAAAAATGGAGTAATTTTCTCACAGATATTAGAAAGTTAGCAATTTCATATTTTAAAAATCCAAGCATGAAGCCTGGTGCCAGTGGCTCACACCTATAATTCTAGCTACTCAGGAGGCTGAGATCTAAAGGATCACAGTTCAAAGCCAGCCCAGGCAACAAAGTCTGAGACTTTCCTTTTGAAATTTAAATGAAGCTTAAAAAAAAAAAAAAAAAAAAAAGAATGGGGCTGGGAAGATGGCTCAGTGGTAGAGCGCTTGCCTTGCATGCCTGAGGCCCTGGGTTCGATTCCTCAGCACCACATAAGCAAAAAGAAAAAAAAAAAAAAAGCCAGAAGTGGCTCTGTGGCTCAAGTGGTAGAGTGCTAGCCTTGAGCTGAAGAGCTGAGGGACAGCGCCCAGGCCCAGAGTTCAGGCCCCACGACCGGACCCAAAAAAAAAAAAAAAAAAAGAATGCTGTCTCCATTTAACAATTGTAGTGTCATTTTCCTTCATTCCCTTTTGTAAAACTCCTTTTTATTAAGTAGTTGTACAAAGTGCTTACAATTCCATAAAGCAAATTATGACCACAATGTTTCTTAATCAATGTTCTTCTCTTTCTTCCTTCTCTCCAATTTCCCCTCTCCTGTCCCTATCTACAAGTTATACAGTTCATTTTTTTTACAGAGTATACATTGAACACAATGACATTTTTCTTACCATTCCTACCTGTGAGATTTTTATCCCCAATTAACCACTAAAATCTGGAAGTAGAGGCTGTGGCTCAAGTGGCAGAGTGCTATCCTTGAGCAAAAAATATCTCAAGGACAGGGCCCAGGACTGGTAGGATACAATTCAAAGAAATTAACAAATCAATTTACCTGCCTGCTATACATAAAAAGCTGAGCAGTCTTTTTTTTTTTTTGTAGGTTGTGGGGTTTGAACTCAGGGCCTGAGCGCTTTCCCTCAGCTCTTCAGCTCAAGGCGAGCGCTCTATCACTTGAGCTACAATGCCACTTCCGGTTTTTCTAGTGGTTTATTGGAGATAAGAGTCTCATGGAGTTTCCTGTCCGGTCTGGCTTTGAACTGTGATCCTCAGATCTCAGCCTCCTGAGTAGCTAGGATTACAGGCGTGAGCCACCGGCGCCTGGCTCTGAGCAGTCTTTATGGCTCTGAGCAGTCTTTAATCTCTTTCTTTCTCTCCCTTCCTACTTCCTTCCTTCTTTCCTTTATTTTCTTTTTGCTGGGCCTGAGGCTTATTCAAATTTTTATAACCAGTCTTAATGATACTATTTACATACAATAATAAAATTCACCAATTTTAAGTTGTGTAACACTGAGTTTTAATAAATCTTACAGTTTTCCCCTACCCTAGGGGAAAATTTTAATCTAGGATTACTTTAGTTCCACTAAGGAGATCCTTTTCTGATGACTCTGTTGGGTATATTTTCTAGAAAGTCTTTGCATTTTGGTGGGAGAAATACATACTATTCTGAACTCTATGTGAGTGCCAGGAATTACTTTGTCTCCTGTTTTACTAACAGATCTTTCCTCAGCCCCTGGTAACTTCCTTTCATTTCTATGAAGATCATCACTCTTCAAAAAGCTCAAAATGGAGCGTCTACAGATGCTCAAAATGGACTCTGCACTCCTTTCCTCTCCCACACACTGCATATTATATATAATTTGTTACTGTACTCATTATCTTTTTCATATCATAACCCTGTTAAGCCCTCTTACCAGAGATTGAGATCAACTAGCCTCAGTTAATAAATATTATTTTTTTAATTTTTTTTTTTGTCAGTCGTGGGGCTTGATCTCTGGGCCTGGGTGCTGTCCTCTTTAGCTCAAGGCTAGCGCTCTACCACTTGAACCACAGCACCACTTCTGGCTTTTTTCTGTTTATGTGGTGCTGAGGAATTGAACCCAGGGCCTCATGCATGCAAGGCAAGCACTCTACTACTGAGCCACCTTCCCAGCTCCAATAAATATTATTTCATTCTAAGGATATTAAGAAAAAAATACATGTTAAGACCTTAATTCAGGTGCTGGTGCTCATACACATAATCCTAGCTGCTTTGTAGGCTGCAGTCTGAGGAGTGCAGTTCAAAGCCAATTCAGGCAGGAAAGTATGAGAGAGTCTTTTTTTTTTTTGGCTGGTCCTGGGGCTTAAACTCAGGCCTAGGCTCTGTCCCTGAGCCTGTCCTGTGCTCAAGGTCTACCACCTGAGCCACAGTGCCACTTCCGTTTATGTAGTATTGAAGAATTGAACCCAGGGCTTCATGCATGTTAGGCAATCACTTTACCACTAAAGCACATTCCCAGCCCTGCAAGAGACTCTTATTTCCAGTTAACCAGCAAAAAGCAGGAAGTGGCACTATGGCTCAAGTGGTAGAGCACTAGCCATGAACAAAGCTCAGGGATTAAATGCCCACACTTGAGTTCAAGTCCCAGGACTGGAAAAAAACAAGAAAGAAAAAGAAAAAGACCTTAACTTTTCCTATGATCACTCTATTAATTTTTTTTCTTTTCTTTTTATTTGTTGGTTGTGGGACTTGAACGCAGGTCCCAGGAGAGACCGTGAGACTCCTATCTCCAATAAACCACCAGAAAACCAGAAGTGGCGCTGTAGCTCAAGTGGTAGAGCGCTCGCTTTGAGCTGAAGAGCTGAGGGACAGCGCCCAGGCCCAGAGTTCAAGCCCCACGACCGACCAAAAAAAAAAAAAAAGAGTCTCACAAACTTTCCTGCCTGGGCTGGCTTTGAACCTCAATCCTCAGATCTCAACCTCCTGAGTAGCTAGGATTACAGGCTGGCACTGGCCAGCCTAACTTTTTGCTGTGTTTTTTGTTTTGTTTTGTCCTGGGGCTTAAACTCAGGGACTGGGCATTGTCCCTGAGCTTAAGGCTAGCACTCTACCACTTGAGCCACAGTGCTACTTCCAGCTTTTTCTGTTTATGTGGTACTGAGGAATGGAACCCAGGGCTTCATGCATGCTAAGTCAAGCACTCTACCACTAAGCCACATTCCCAGCCCCTTGATGGTTATTTTTGTTTGTTTCTGTTGGTCATGGGGCTTGAACTCTGGGCCTGGGCGCTGTCCCTTAGCTCTTCAGCTCAAGGTGAGAGCTCCACCACTTGAGCCACAACACCGCTTCTGGTTTTCTGGTGGTCAAATGGAGAGGAGTCTCACAAACTTCCCGGCCCAGGCTGGTTTTGAACTGTGATCCTTCAGATCTTAGCCTCCTGAATAGCTAGGATTACAGGCATGAGCCACTAGCGCCTGGCTTTAATAGTCTTTTTTTTTTTTTAATGGGAGTTTCATGGACTTTTCTTCCTAGGCTGGCATTGAACAGATCACAGCTTCCTAAGTAGATGAGCTTACAACAGAAATGATACACCAGTGTCTGGCTCTAAGGAGTTTTCTTAAAATTGAAGGAAATATCTGGTCTCAGTTTAGCACTGCTTAAAAAAAAAAATCTCCCCCCACATACAAAAAATCAAAAAAGAATAACAAAAAAAGAACTCTTAAGGTTTTCATTCTTGCTTCAGAAAGAACACAGATGGGTCTAAGGGGTCCAGATTCTTTCTCCATTTCAAACATAAATCTTTAAGGGTAATAAAAAACATAAAAACAACTGAGAAAAAAACCCTGTACTGATTGTCTTGAACTTTACAAATGAACCTCACTGTGTGGCTGTCCTTTTGAACTTCTTTACTATGGTTTGTTAGGATAAAGCCATTTTTAGAACCTCTAACTATAAAATAGCTCAGCATGAAAGAGATAGAGAAAAGTAAATGTGTGCAGTTAATTCCTCAGAGAGTAGAAACCTTTTAGTCCTCAAATTCTTTTCTTCTTTCTTTCTTTCTTTTGATGGGTACTGAGGACCTTAGGCCCTCAAGTTTGCTTTAGCCAAGCCAATTTTGGAGATGGAGTCTATCAAACTTTTCTGCCTGGGCTGGCCTTGAACCATGATTTTCTAATTAGGATTACAGGTGTGAGGACTTTCTCACCAGTACTGAGCTTTTCCTTATTCATCAAACAGGGTCTCAGTTTTAGGTCTGGTCCAGCTTGGACCAGGATTTTCCAATTTATGCCTTCTGTATAGTGTCTATAGACACACACTATGTCTCCTGTATAGATGTCTACCAGTATGCTCAGCTTTCAATTGGTTAAGAGTGGGGGGTGGGAGAGGTGTTTCCTGGTGAACTTTTTGCCAAAGATGGCCTCAACTTCCTATCTTTTATTTAGTATTTTATGCTTGAGATTTAACTGTCCATCTTTATTTATGCCATAGGTCTTAGTTTTACTGTTTGGAAGTTTGTTCTTTCTAATATTTTACTTTGGTTGGATTATAATGAGAAGAGAAAAATTACACATTTTACTCCTGTGGTTTTTCTTTCAAAAAACAAAATTAAACTCTTTTCCAAGACATTGTGCACCAGAACATGACAAAGTATATACTCTACTGATAGCAGAAGTAAACTTTAGTACCCTCAATATTTCCTCCATCTATGTTAAGAATGTGTGTCCACTGAAATGTAAAAATATAGAATTTATTCCTTAAAGACTTTTTTTTTAACAAGTGGATAATACCAGATAAGTCGAAGCACATGAAAACTATGTTGTCAAAGGCTGATATCATAGGAATTATGGAAGCTCTTAGCACTGAGTCCCTTTAGGGCAAAAAAAATGTATGTAAATACCAAGTACAGTGCCAGGCTCAATAAATGTTTGTTTCCTTGCCTTTTGGGAGAAAAGTTAATTCCTAATTGGGGGAAATTATATTTTGCTTCAGTAGCACATCTCTAAATGTTATCCAGTCAACTACTAACCTGTCTTACTTCCTGATAGATGCTACTGTCTATCTACCATAAGCAAATGGAGGAATATTTCACTTAACTTGGCATTATCCTGCATTAATCCCACTATTGCTAATTCTGATCTGAGGACAGCTCAAGTCTTTTTTCAGCTGTAAATATCCTGGGCATATATGAAGGAGGAATCAGGTGTGAACAAATTGTTGCAGTAATACTGATGTTACAGTAAATAATACAAATGGTAGAAAATCTCAAATGTTCTCAGAAGAACAAGTAAACCTGGGTTAAGAAAATTTCAAATTCTTTTTGTGCTGAACACATAAGCTGCATCATGCTTTTACGTATCATATCAGTAACTCATTTTCCCCTTCTTCCCTCTGCCTAGGACAGCTTGTCTGCAATCTTCTTTTTTCTTTACTCTGGGCCTGGATGCTATCCCTGAGCTCTTCAGCTCAAGGCTAGCACTCTACCACTTGAGCCACAGTACCACTTCCAGATTTTTCTGCTTATGTGGTACTGAGGAATTGAACTTAGGGCCTTATGCATGTGAGGCAAGCACTCTACCACTGAGCCACTTTCCCAGACCCCTCTTCTTTTTTTTAAAAGAAGGTCAAGGCCAGGGTCTCTGGTTTTTTGTTTTATTTTTGTTTTTGTCTATTATGGGCCTGAACTCTAGGCCTGGGCGCTGTCCCTCAGCTCTTCAGCTCAAGGCTAGCACTCTACCACTTGAGCCACAGTGCCACTTCCAGCTTTTTCTGCTTATGTGGTGCTGAGGAATCGAACCCAGGGCCTCATGCATGCAAGGCAAGCACTCTACCACTGAGCCAACTTCCCAGCCCGACTGCAATCTTCTTACTGTATACCACCATGCCAAGCTGCCAGATTGTTGGTTGAAATGGGGGGCCTGACTTTTTGCCTAGATTGGCCTCAAACCAATCCTGACTATCTCTACCTCCCTAGTAGCTAGGATTTCAAGCATGAGCCATCATGCCTGGCCTTGATGATGACGATGATGACGACGACAATTTTGGTGATGGGCCCTGGGTTCGGTCCCTGAGCTTTTTTGCTCATGGTTAGCACTCTAGCAACTGACTCACAGTTCCACTTCTGGATTTTTTTTGGTGGTTAACTGGAAGTAAGAATTTCAGCCAGGTGCCAGTGGCTCATGCCTGCAATCTTACTTAGAAGGCTGAGTTCTAAGTACTGTGGTTCAAAGCCAGCCCGGGCAGGAAATTCCATTAGACTCTTATCTCTAATTAACCACTAGCAAACTGGAAGTAGTGCTGTGACTCAAAGTGGTAGAGTGCTAGCCTTGAGCAAAAAGAGCTCAGGGATAGTGACCAGGCCCTGAGTTCAAGACCCAGGACTGGCAAAAAAAAAAAAAAGAAAGACTTTCCTGCTCAAACTGGCTTCAAACCTCAATCCTCAGATCTCAGCCTTCAGAGTAGCTAGGATTACAATTGTGAGCCACTGACACCAGCCGATAATATTTTATGTATGCTAGAAGACAGGAGTATAATTTCATACTTCCACATGTGAAGATCCAGTTGTTCCAGCATCATCTGTGTATTGGTTCAAACCTGTAACCCTAGCTACTTGGCAAGCTGACATCAGGAAGATCACAGTTTAAGGTCAGCATGGGCAAAAAGACCTGTCAATCAGGGCTGGGAAGGTGGCTCAGTGGTAGAGCGCTTGCCTTGCATGCATGAGGCCCTGGGTTCGATTCCTCAGCACCACATAAGCCGAAAAAAAAAAGCCGGAAGTGGCACTGTGGCTCAAGTGGTAGAGCATTATCCTTGAGCTGAATAGCTGAGGGACAGTGCCCAGGCCCAGAGTTCAGGCCCTCTACCGGACCCAAAAAAAAAAAAAAAGACCTGTCAACCAATAAAAAGCTGAGCACAGTGGTACCCCTGTCATCATCCCAGCTGGATAGGAAACCTAACAGAGGGACTGAAGTCAAGGCCAATCTGGGCAAAAACCAAGATCCTATTTGAAAAATAATGAAATTACAAAGGGCTGAAAGCATGGCTTAAGTGGTAGAGCACCTGCCTAGGAAGCACAAGGCTCTGAGTTCAAATTCCAGTTAAAAAAAAAAGAAAGAAAAAGAAAACACTACTGGTTATTTCCTGCAAGGGAGAATAAAATGAGAAGAGGCAGTCTGGGAAACTTCTGGAGACTGGAAATGTTCTACTCTGCTCTGTGGTCTGGATGGGATATATGTTCATGTGATGGTATACTCAAGAACTATAATGTTTACTATATAAATATCACTAATGCAATAAAAATTAAATAAAAAAGTTAGGCACTTGGAAAATCACCTAAAATCTCTCTGTCTCTTTCTCGCTTGCTCTTACACACACACACACACACACACACACACACACACACACACACACACACACACCTGGGATTGAGGTTAACTAATCTCTCTATTCATATTCCTGAACATAGCCAACTATAATTTAATAGTTATCCTTTTATTTTAAGAAAGCAACAAACAGAACCAACTGAATCTTACAGCTGCGGGCTCAAGCACTCTTCTCTTATTCTTTGTTGCTTAACACAAACCTGAAAAAACTTGAAAGTTTTTGGTGCTGGGTGTTCCAAGAACTTGTAAGACAGAGGAAGTGTTATAAAAACAGCACTTCAGACTTAAAGCCCTTGTCTTCAGGCAGGAAATGAAAACACAAAGGGCTGGCTCTTCTTTTCTTTCCCCTTTTCTCTTTTAAAACAATCTTATGAATGATGCACAGATCAGACAATACTGGCCATAAAAATGTACTTCCTATCTGTTCATCTTTCATTCTCATAATGACGGGGGTATCTTACTAGTAAGTTTTTCTTATGTATACTCTGCCAAGAGGGAGAGGCTGATGGAAGGCTGGCACGAAGAATTAGTAACTTAATACAACAAACTGGTTCAGACTGCCTTGCAGGGGAGTGGTGGGACAGTATAACTGAAATTGTAATCAGCAAAGAAAAAGTTAAAAGGACACCTTTGTAGTACTAAAACAAGAACCAATGATTCATGTCTACTGAAAAAGGGTCAACTTCAGATTGTAAAAGCTTAAACAACTCCGTGTGAGTAACGTACATGTGTGTGTGTGTGTGTATGTATGTGTGTGTGTGTGTGTGTGTGTGCGCAGCCTCCTGAAATTGCTCTCTAGATGACTGGAATATGAAGATGTGAATGATGTGGTCACTGCTCAGGAAAAACACCCATTGAACTCCCCATAAAAGGGTGAAGCTGAGCAGGGAAGTCACGCAGGAAGATAGTTTAGGAAGGCTGAGCTTGCGGGTAAACCTTAGGTAAACAAGACATTCTTCACATGTGCAAGCATATCCTCTAATAGTAAGAATTGTTGGGATTCTTGACTCTGCTTATTCAGGAAATCAGATTTCCAAAAATAACTTTTACTTCTTCCAAGAAAGGGGCAGAGGGCTAGGCAAGCGAAGGTTTAAGATTTGATACATCAAGTAACAAAAAACACTCCCATCTTTGAGGTTTTCCAAACCCTAGAGAAAACCAGCTGAACTTTGAGCTCTTCTGTTGTTTCTTTCTCTTACGGATAAATACAAGCATGTATAAGTCTCAGTAGAACATATAAGTCTTTTCATTTCATATTATTTATTTCATATAATAAAATGTTTCATCAGATTCAATAATATCACTTAAAGACAAAATGCTCAAACTGGGTATTGTGGTGGTGCATACCTGTAATCTCAGCACTTGGACAGGAGTTTGAGGCCAGCCTGTACTACATGGTGAGATTCTGTCTCAAGGCAAAAAAAAACAGAAGTGGTGTGTGTGGGTGTGTGTGTGTGTGTCACACACTAGGGCTTGAACTCAGGGTCTGGGCACTATCCCTATCCCTTTTTTGTTCTAGGCTAGCACTCTACCACTTCAGCCACAGCTGTATTTCTCGCTTTTTAGAGATTAAATGGAAATAAGAATATCATGGATTTTTTTGCCCAAGCTGGCTTCAAACCACAATCCTCAGATTTAGCCTCCTGAGTAGCTAGGATTCCAGGCCTGAGTCATTGGCCCCTGGCTAGAAGTGCTCATTTTTGAGAAAGATGACAAGTTTATTTTGAGAAAGATGACAAGTTTATATTAAGTAGGTTCCCAAATAAGCATTAAATGAAATAATGCAATACAGTTGTGAATAAGCTCCAAGATTTTTTTAGAGAAACTTAAAAATACCAAAGAAATTGAATTTCGACTTTAGAAAGCCTCAATAAACTCTTAACTTTTAAGATAAAACTCACGTTGGGGATCAGTCTTGGGGTTTGAAATCAGGGCCTTGTACTTGCTAAGCTTGTGTCTCACTGTTGAGCCATGCTTCTGGCATAAAGCTAATTAAAAAACAAGGATCTTGTATATAACATTAAGTTATAAAACGTTTCTTTTAGTATGTGTTTCCTGGATATACAGGAGCCAGAGAGGCAGGATCACAGTGGTTATTCCAAAGGCACAACTTTCCCCAGGAAATCCACTGAGAAATTGTGTGGTGAGGAGCCAGTGGTATTCAACACTCCCTGAGTGTCCGCTATGTGACAGATGCCGAACTGGTCCTGAATATACTGCGGTGAGTACTATCACCAGGTCTCCTGCCAGAACAGGGCCTAATCCCACTGTGGGGGATAAACAACAAAGGGGTGCTTCACTGAAGACCTCATTCAGTCAAGGTGCTGAGGTCCGAACTGAAAGCACACTGGCAGCTCTAGCTTGAAACAGGGATAGAGGAGGTCAGTGTGGTCAGATCAGCAGGGTCTCTGGGGTCTGAACTGACTATATGGTATAGGAGCCCTCCGAGGACCTAACACAGAAGATTGACAAGATCTTAATCAGGATTACACTAAGTGTTAAATTTAGCATAGACTCACAGAAGAAAATGAAGACCCTAGTATGTACTCAAACTGAAATGACAGAGCTCAATTAACTATATTATACTGCAAACATTAGAGTAAATATTCTGGCTCCACCACTTAGCAGCTATGTGACATGGGTAGGTGACTTGATCTTTTTCCTTATTGCCTTAGCTTCCTCATTTTTTTTTTTCTCTTTGGTTGGGTGTGGGGCTTGAACTCAGGGCCTGGATGTTTTCCCTGAGCTTTTTTACTCAAGGCTAGCGTGCTAGTGCTTTGAGCCACAGTGCCACTTCCAGTTTTCTGGTAGTTAACTGGAGGTAAGAGTTTCAAAGACTTTCTTGCCTGGGTTGGCTTCAAACTGCAATCCTCAGATCTCAAGTCTCCTGAGTAGCTAGGATAATAGGTGTGAGCCACTGGCAACTGGTGCTTCGGGATTTTTTTGTTTGTTTTGTTTTAAATTATGGCTGGCATGCTACCCCTTGAATCATGCAATCAGTCCACCTTTTCTGCTAGTTAATTGTATGTAAGTCTCAAATTTTTCGGCACAGGCTACCTTTGAATCATTATCCTCAGATCTCAGCCTCCTGGGTAGATAAAATTATAAGAGTGAGCCTCTGGTGACTGGCAACCATGCTACTTTTCTGAAGCTAGCTTTAACCAGTTTCCTTATTCTCCAACTGAGACCATCTCCACTACCACACCAACTAAGCATCATCCTCATGAAGCGAAAGACCTTTGCAAGTGTGACTACTGGAGACAAGTAGATGCCCTCCCTCCCTTTCTGAAGATGACTCAATACAACTAACAGGCATGGGTTAAGGCACTGAAAAATGCAGGAAGATAATTTTTAAACCTGAAGTCAAATTGAATGTAATATAAAGTAGGAGAAAGAGAAAGGGAAGGAGGGACTAATAATTATACTGTTTTTCTGCTTCATTCTTAGCTCCACTGGAGGCTTTTGCTAGTATTTCTGATTCTGAAATCAGACTACCAGTGTATTCTGGTTTTGGTCAATTCAAATTCTGAATCCAGTTTCCTCATCTGCAAAATGAGATTGAAGATAGGTAGTTTTAAGAATATGACATAATGCATAATGCATGTACAAGCACTTAACAGAATGCCTATTTCAAAAGTCATTATCTGCTGGGCATCAGTGGCTCACAGCTAAAAGCCTAGCTACTCAGGAGCTGAGATTTGAGCACTGAGGCTCCAAGCCAACCCAACTGAAGGACTTGCCTCTCCCCTCTTGGTTCAATCTTTTTTGGGGGTGCGGGGGGGGGGGGGGAGTCATGGGCTTGAACTCTGGTCCTGGGCGCTGTCCCTGAGCTCTACAGCTCAAGGCAAGCGCTCCACCACTTGAGCCACAGCGCCACTTCCAGTGATCCTCCGATCTCAGGTTTCTGAGTAGCTAGGAATACAAGTGTGAACTACTGGGGCCTAGCCTCAGCATTTTTTTTTTGGTCGGTCGTGGGGCTTGATCTCTGGGCCTGGGCGCTGTCCCTCAGCTCTTCAGCTCAAGGCAAGCGCTCCACCACTTGAGCCACAGCACCACTTCCGGTTTTCCAAGTGGTTTATTGGAGATAAGAGTCTCATGGACTTTCCTGCCTGGGCTGGCTTTGAACCATGAACCTCAGGTCTCAGCCTCCTGAATAGCTAGAATTATAGGTGTGAGCCACCAGCACCCAGCTTGGCCCAATTTTGTAATGTATCTAAAGATAGAATATGAAGGATTGATTTCTACCTTCTTCTCCCAGGTAAAGCAAGACACCAGGTGCACATGAGGTTTGATCACATGCCTGTCCAGGAGAAGGTTCCAATCTGGGCCTAGCTAAGGCCATCACCCTTGGTCCCCAGGCGACAGATAATAGCCCTCCAAACCAGGTGGAGCATTCCACCCTGGGTCTGGCCAAGGACATCACCCTGGGCTCTAAGAGACCATAATCCATTTTTTATTTTCTGCTGCCTTGTTAAGCCCTCTGTAAGTCTACCCCAAAATCCAGTCCCTGGCACCACCTCCAAACCCACAGGAAGGTCTGTACACCTCACTATTCCTCAATAAACAGTCCTTGTCCATTGACAATTGAGTCCGGCCTATTCCTTTTCCATTTTCCTAACAGATACATCATGAGATGAACTCCAATTAGCCAGCAAAAATCCAGAACTAGAGGAATAGCTCAAGTGATAGGATGCCAGTCAAGAGTGAAAAAGCCAAGTAAGAGAGTGAGGCCCTTAGTTTAAGACCTAGTACTGGCAAAAACCAAAAGTAACTCATTACTATTTTATATGTACATATGCAAGTTCTCAGGCTGGGAATGTGGCTTGGTGGTAGAGTGCTTGCCTAGCATGCATGAAGCCCTGGGTTCCATTCCTCAGTACCACATACACAGAACAAGCCAGAAGTGGTGCTGTGGCTCAAGCAATAGAGTGCTAGCCTTGAGCACAGAGAGGCTCAAGGACAGTGCTCAGGCCCTGAGTTCAAGCCCAAGGGTTGGCACAGAAAAAAAAAAAACAAAAAACCAGGCTGGTCTTGAGCTCAGGACCCTCCTACTTCAGCTTCACAAGTGTGTGCTATCACTACTGGCTTATCAAATTATTTTTATTTTCTATATTTGTTATTTTACTCATGTAACAAGGCTATAAATTATCTTAAGGGGCTGGGAAGGTGGCTCAGTGGTAGAGTGCTTGCCTCCCATGCATGAGGCCCTGGGTTGATTCCTCAGCACCACATAAACAGAAAAGGCCCAAAGTGGCACTGTGGCTCAAGTGGTAGGGTGCTGGCCTTGAGCTGAAGAGCTCAGGGACAGCACCTACACCCAGAGTTCAAGCCCTATGACAGACTAAAAAATAAAATAAATAAATAAGACCCTATTCTAGCCAACCACTGGTAGCTCATACCTATAATCTTAGCTACTTAGGAAGTTGAGATCTGAGGATCAGAATCTGAAGCAAGTCCAGGCAGGAAAATCTGTGAAACTTTTATCTCTAATTAACCATTCAAAAAAGGCAGAAGTGGAGGGAGGTGTGTCTCAAGTGATAGAGGACTTTGCTGTGAACAAAAAAGCTCAGGGATAATGCCTAAGCCCTGAGTTCAAGCCCTAGAACCCGTACAAAAAACAACAACAACAAAAAAGGACACTAACTGTTCTACCTTCAGATTGGGGGAGAAGCCCCAGGAACATATAGGTATATATTCTTTGTTTTCTACAAAGAATAGAGGAAAAGAGAAAAGGCAACAGTTTTTTTTTTTTTCCTGTTTTTTAACTCTAAGGTCCATTCATTCATACACCAAAAGGAGAAAAAAAACCACTCTAAGTAAAAGCAGCACATTCATCTATCAAATGTAACCACGTCCTGCAATGCCCATAAGGGCTTACCTTCACTTCAATTCCTGTTGAGGATAGAGTTCTATGTACTTGGGCAGCATGCTCCTGACATATGTGCATACCCCATTCAGGAGGGATGTGGGTTTCTGTGGGAATGTGCCCTAACTACTTCCTTTCACACTGATCATTATAAGCTACATCCTCAACCAATTCCTTGAAGAAACCTCTAAATGTTATAAAGTGTATATTTGAACACACAGCCTAATTCATGATTTATTTCTGTATGACAGTTCTCCTCTTGCACAAAGCTGTTCCAGAACAAAAAATACATGATGGTAAAAGAAGCCAGAGCACCAATTCCCAACATCAGGCTGGAGAAAGTGTAAAGCCCCAAAGCATAAGTATCTCAGGATAACTAACTCAGAACAAAAGCATAAGAGGAAAAACAGATCCACCTCGCACTGGTAGCTAGCTCTTGAAAAATTCTAGTAAAATTAACAAGGAATAATACTTCATTTTGTGTTTTAAAGAAAAATACTCCAGAGATAATTAACACTGTGATGCATCAGCCTTATATGGTGTGTTATTAGATCAACTATGTACATAAAGTACAGGAACAACACTAAACACTTCCTTTACCATAATGACAGTTTAAGACACAGTATATACAAATCACTTGGTCAGACAGTATTAGCTTCCCCAAGTATGAGGAATTCATAAGCTGATTACACTCTTGCAATGTGATTTCCTTTGTTTTGTTATTCTTAAGCACACCTAAACACTGGGAGTTTTAGGAGGGAAGATAGATAGAACTCATCTGTTCACTGCTCTTGCCAAAATTAAGGGGTAAATTCTAACAACTCTACAATGAAACGTTCCTGTAGTTGCTAAAAAAAACAATAGTAACTTCATTTACTTCCCTCCTATGATTGACTACCAGTCAGTCTTGTAATCAAGTGATGTTATTCAACTGCTACTATGAAAAAGCAATAAAATATAAAATACCATTCATATAAAATACCATTTGTGGGGCTGGGAAGGTGGCTCAGTGGTAGAGTGCTAGCCTTGCATGCATGAGGCCCTGGGTTCGATTCCTCAGCACCACATAAGCAAAAAAGCTTGAAGCGGTGCTATGGCTCAAGTGGTAGAGCACTAGCCTTGAGCTGAGAGTTGAGGGACAGTGCCCAGGACCAAAGTTCAGGCCCTACGACTGGCAAAAAAAAAAAAAATCATTTGTATAAATACTTGAAAAAGAAGAAATTTGTATGTCTCCATCAATTACCATCGATTATTCATGGGACATAAGATCACAGGTCGCTCTTTGTTTTTTTGTGATTCATACCTGTAATAATATCTGGGTTTCTGAAAATGAGCATGTATTGCTCTTATAAGCTAGAATGAACAGGTAGAATAAAATAATGTGTTGATATTTAAAAATCTTGTACTTGAAAGTCAGGCAGGTGGTACACATTTGTAATCCCAGCTTCTTGGAAGACTTAAAGCTAGCCTGGATAACAAGGCCCTGATATCATGATCCTGTCTCACAAACAAAATAAACAATTAAAATCCTTCATTTCTAAAATAGTCAATTAAGAATATGAGGTTCTGAGTTCAAGCCCCAGTACTGACATTCTGTATTTGGGATCCTAAACAAAAAAAAAAAAAAAAATTTTTTTGGGCGGGGGGGAGTCAGTTGTGGGTCCTGAACACTGGGCCTGGGCGCTGTCCCTCAGTTCTTCAGCTCAAGGCTAGCACTCTACCGCTGGAGCCACAGTGCCACTTATGGCTTTCTTTTTCGGCTTATGTGGTGCTGAGGAATCGAACCCAGGGCCTCATGCATGCAAGGCAAGCATTCTACCACTGAGCCACCTTCCCAGCTCCCTAAACAGATTTTTTAGGGAGGAAAAAGAAAAAGAAAAGAGACAGGTGTTCTCCAACACAGGCTCATACCTGTAATCCTAGCTATTCAGATCCTCAGATCTCAGTTCAAAGCCTGCCTAGGCAGGAATATCTGTGAGATTCTTATCTCTAAAAGCTGGAAGTAGAGCTGTATATCAAGTTGTAGAGCGCTAGCCTTGAGCACAAAAGATCAGGGACAGTGCACAGGCCCAGTGTTCAAGCTTCCAGATTAGCAATAAAAAAAATAAAAAATAAATTTAAAAAAGCTAGTCGTCAATGGCTCTTGCCTATAATCCTAGCTACTCATGAGACTGAAGTCTGAAGACTGCAGTTCAAAGCCAGCTAAGGCAAGAAAGTCCATGAGACTTTTATCTTCAGGTGCTCACCAAAAAGCCAAAAGTAAAACTATGGCTCAAGTGGTAGAGCATTAGCCTTGAGCAAAAAAGTTTAGGGACAGAGCTCAGTTCAAGCCCTAAGACCAGCACAGAAAAAAACAAACCCACAAACTTTTAAATACTTAATTTTCTAAAGTGTGTGTGTGTGGTTTTCTTTAAACTTTTGAAGTGGAACTGAGGCTCAAATGGTATAGAGCCAGCCTTGAGCAAAAAAGCTAAGTGAAAGCCAAGGCCCCCTGAGTTCAAGCTCCGGTATAGGCACCCCCCCCCCCCCCCCCCCGCAAAGGGGGTTTAGTTTTATTCAGAATCAAGGCAGTACTCTGGCAATCTGAGGAGAAGGGGAGGAAGCTGGGATAAGAGGATGGGCACAGAGAAGGATAGGAAGAAAAACCAGGAGAACTTAGTCAAACCTGGGGATACTAACTCCTCGACATTCCAGTGTTTTATCATCAATGTTCCCACAAATCTTCAGGGATTTCACTAACCCCTAAGACCAATTTAGATTTTTCATGTGGAAGATATAGTTAAAACATCTCCCTGAAATACTTTCTTTTCTGTTTCTTTTTCTGCCTGTCATTGGAGCTTGAACTCAGGGCATGGATGCTGTCCCTGAGCCTCTTTGTGTTCAAGGTTAGTGCTCTACCTCTTGAGCAACAGCACCACTTTCAGCCTTTTTGAGTAGTTTATTAGAGATAAGAGTCTTATGGGGACTTTTCTGCCCAGGCTGGCTTTGAACCACAATCCTCAGATCTCAGCCTCCAGAGAGCAGCTAGGATTACAGGATGAGCCACTGGCACTGAGCTCCCTGAAATATTTCCATGTGCAAGGAATAGATTGAGTAAACAAAGTTTACAAGATTTAATGTAGAAGAGATTGACCCCTGAGATGTGTATCTTTATGCAACAATAAGACTCAAAGTAAAACTATAGAGAATGCTAACATCAAAACTATGGCCAGGTGCTGACTTCAGGGGCAGCTCCCAGGCCCTGAGTTCAAGCCCGACAATCGTCAAACAAAAATAACAGCAAAAAACTATGTCAGAACATAAAAATACATCTCCACATTGTACAAATAAACATATACTCTATATCTATAAGGGTTTTATTTCATTAATCTTTTACTGTTGTCACTTCATTAGAATTACTTTAATAGTGATTAACAAAAAAATAACACACCCCACTACTATACACACAATACTGGTTGTTTCTTTGCAGAGTATCTCCAATTCTTTTTTTTTTTTTTTCCAGTGCTGGGGATTGAATTCAGGGCCCTGTGTATGTATATGTTATACAAATGTTCTACCACTGAACTACATCCTCAGCTCCTACAATACTGATTAAAACAGATGTTCAACCAAGGTCCATAAAGACTGTATAGGAAAAGGTCTCAAAAACTTAGAAACTTCTCTAAGGTATAGCCTTCCATTACTTTTTACAAGTTATTCCAGTTCCAATGTAATTAAGTGATACCTATGAGAGTTTCTTTCTGAGGAAAGACCATAGTTTTCATCTCTAACTGCTTTTAAAGCCAGGTACATCAATCACTTTCCTTTCCGTTTTTCTCTACAAATGGTCACAAGCCCCATGGAAAGAGTACTAAACCACACAAACTGATGTCGTTCATTTAAATGGTTTTTACTAATAAAGAACCCTGCTCAACAAGCCATGATGGTTCACATCTGTAATTCTAGCATTTGGGAGGCTGTGGAAGGAGTAGCAGGGCCCACAGTTCTCTGTACATTCCTCCAATAGGGTGGCTAAGTAACTTAAAACTGAATGATGGAACTGGCGATGTAGAGAGCCAGTGAATAAGCTATGCAAGAGCAAGAGGCTCTGAGTTCAAGCCTTAGTACCACCTGAATAAATAAATAGCTGTAAAAGGGAACTAACCCCACACCCCTGGGGAAAAAACCTGATTAGTAATGGTAAAAATCCCCTAGTGGAAATAATCTTCTCTATAAGTGGTAGTACACATTTGATGCTTGTTAAAGTCAATTAACTTTTGTTTATCTCATGAATCTCATGAATTAGGTATTGTGGGGTGATTTCCATACCAACAAATACATAATAATAAAGAGGTTACACCTGAGGGAACTTCACATATTTTCCACATTTAAATAACATCTTAGATGTGAGATAAGCTGGACAGAACAAAGATAATTTTTGTTGTTGTTGTTGGTCGTGGGGCTTGAACTCATGGCCCGAGTGTTGTCCCTGAACTCTTTAGGTCAAGGCTAGTGCTCTATCACTTTGAGCCTCAGCCCTACTTCCAATTTTCTGGTGGTTAATTGGAGATTAAGACTTTCCTATCCGGGCTAACTTCGAACTGCAGTTCTTAGAATTCTCAGTCTCCTGAGTAGCTAGGATTACAGGCATGAGCCACCAGCACCCAACAAAGAATTATTTAAAATTTTTTTATTAAATGTATATTTTTGGGCTGGGAAGGTGACTCAGTGATAGAGTGCTAGCCTTGCATGCATGAGGCCCTGAGTTCGATTCCTCAGCACCACATAAGCAGAAAAAGCCAGAAGTGGTGCTGTGGTTCAAGTGGTAGAGTGCTAGCCTTGAGCTGAAGAGCTGAGGGCCCAGAGTTCAGGCCCCACGACCGACAAAGATAAATAAAAACAAACAAAATATATATATATATATATAAAGATACTGTACAAAGGAGCTACAGTTACATGAGCAAGGTAATGAGTCCATTTCCTATCGAGCATTGTTACACCCTCCTTTGTTTTCTCCTACCATAAGGCATGAATTTTTAAGTTAAACAGGCACTCTTATGGCTGAACCATACCTTCATTTTTATATTCGAAACAATTCTACACAGCTGTTTTCTTTTTCTCTCTCTCTCTCTCTCTCTCTCTCTCTCTCTCTCTCTCTTCCCCTCTCCCTCCCTTTCTCCCTCTCTTTCCTTCCCCCCCTCCTTTTTCTTTTTTTTTGTGCTGAGCCTGGGACTTGAACTCAAGGTCCAAGTGCTGTCCCTGAGCTCTTTGGTTAAAGCTAGTGCTCTACCACTTTGAGCCTCAGCCCTACTTCTGGCTTTTTGCTGGTTAATTGGAGATAAGAGTCTCATGGATTTTCTTACTTGCACTGCCTCTGAACTGCAATCATCAGACGTCAGGTTCCTGAATAGCTAGGAATACAGGCACACATCCTTCGTAACTATCCATGGTCACTTCCTTCCCACAGCCTTCCAATGGTAAAACAGGCAACAGATGACCCTTAAAGTCCTCACAACCAGTTCTCTATCAGCAAATTATGTCCTTGTCAAGTATCCGCACAGGATGGACTGTGAGGAGCAGCATCTATCACAAAGAAGAGGGAAACCATATGCCAGTCAGCATTGAAATCATTTGGCCTTCATTCTTTGTTTTTAACTTCTCCATGAAAAGAAGAATCAATATCTTCAAAAGCCTCCTTTACAAGCCAAGGTTATTTTAGTACCCCCAGTGAAGAGTCTCCCAAAGGGGATATTTATAAAGAGCTTTCTGGAAGCAAGGTCTATGCAATACATAACATTGAAGCGAAAGAGTGGGAACAAGGTCACTCATTACTTAGAGACTTAGCCCCTATTTTCCTAGCACTGAAATGTTCAACTTGAGCCACTCTGGGTCTAATAGACTTCCAAGTAAATAGGTCTGTCTCTTGGTGCCCTCCCTGGGGAAGAGTTCTAAAGCAGCCCCTTGGTTTTTGATCTCATTATTAGAATGAGAGCAGATTCTGCTAACCCCAAGCATCACACAGTAAATTCCTCCCACAAGCAGGGTTTAACACCCCCTCTGTAGTAGTGCCTTAATCCTTTAATTCATTTCAATGCCAGAAACTAGGATTTCCTGAGCACTGCCACAGGATGTGCAACAAGCAGCAGGGGCCAGGGCTTAACGTTGTTGATTCAATATAATCAAAAGTTTAAAAGAATGGTTGCTAATGCACAGCCAGAAACAGAGGGCCCTAGACAAAAGGAAGAAAAGAGGCCAAGTGCCTTTGAAAAAGTAAGGAGCTGAATCTTAAAGGGTGCCAACTCTCATTCAGGATAGAAAGTCTTGGCTAGAACCCAAGGCCTTGGCATGCTAGACAAGTGCTGCATCACTGAATTACATTCCAAGTCCAGGACAGACAGTTGTAATTTCACCATAGCCTATTTTACTTCCTCAGGTGGGCTGAGATATATTACAAGCTACTTTTAGACAGAATTAAAGGAGGAATGTACTGTGCATGCTAGAATCAATTCACCTATACATACTTAACAAACTGTACTCTGAACAAGACTATTTTCTACTAAAGAATTCAGGATTTTGAATTAACAGTAAAAAAATATGAGTAGTCTAGCTATGCAGGAGGCTGAGCTCTGAGCATCAAGGAAGGAAGCCAGTTTGGGCATAAAAGTCTGAGAGATTCTTACCTCCAATTAATCACCAAAAACCTGGAAGTGAAGTTGTGGCCCAAGTGGTAGATAACTAGTCCTTGAACACAAAGCTCAGGGATAGATCCCAGGCCCTGAGTTTACACTCTAGGACAAGTACTCAAAATAAAGAGAAGCTTGCAGCTGGGAAGTTGGCTCAGTGAAAATGCCCTTGCCTTGCATGCATGAGGCCGTGGGGTCAATTCCTCAGCACCACATAAGCAGACAAAGCCAGAAGTGGTGCTGTGGCTCAAGTGGTAGAGCACTAGCCTTGAGTTGAAGAGCTGAGAGACAGTGCCCAGACCCAGTGTTCAGGCACCGTGACAGACAAAAAGAGTAGCTAAAGAAATACAAAGGAAAAGTAAGAGACAAAAAAATTTCAAGCGGCTCACGAACCCTGGCCAGAGGTCTCTATTCCTTAGTCTCTCTTCCAGGGCTGGGAAGATGGCTCAGTGGTTGAGCGCTTGCCTTGCATGCCTGAGGCCCTGGGTTCAGTTCCTCAGCACCACATAAGCAAAAAGAAAAAAGCCGGAAGTGGCGCTGTGGCTCAAGTGGTAGAGCACTAGCCTTGAGCTGAAGAGCTGAGGGACAGCGCCCAAGCCCAGAGTTCAGGCCCCACTACCGGACCCAAAAAAAAAAAGGGACTCCTTAGTCTCTCTTCCATAGTTGGCTTCTAACTTTTCTACAACTGCACTTCCATAGTTGTCTTCTAATTTTTCTACAACTGCCACTTCCAAAGTTGGCTTCTAACTTTTCTAAAAATGCCACTGACTCATCCAGTCAGGATCCTCTACGTAAAAGAAATCATCAGGGCCCCAAGCATTTAGAGTTCCAAAAATAATGAAAACTGTCAACTTAGCTTTCCACCAAACTCTTACACCATGGACCAAACATTTCCTTCATTTTTTGTTTGCAATTTCTTTCCTTGTCTTTAAGCTTAACCGTTAGTTTTGACTAATGTGTTCTTAAAATTCATGGTCTTAGTTTTCCTAGATCTGTTGGTTGGTCTGGGTAGAGCAATCCTGTTTTAACAAGTTTCACAGCAGTAGTGCTCAATCAGGGCTTACCTTTGAAGCATCAGGGGTGCTCTGAAGGTAACACCATGTGGGATAATTCACCTCCAGGTATTCAATGGGTATTTCTTGAATGAGTCAAGGTTATGAAAAATGCCTCTGATGCAGGTGGTCCATGGACCGAGTTTGCACTGGATCTTGAAGAACCCACCTTCCTAAAATCCTTCTGAAGCTCTGAAGAAGTCTGAGACTTTCCCAGTTTGCCTAAGAATCTGAGGCCTTGGATTTCCCTTGGTCCACTTTGCACAAGAATCTTGCTAAATCAGCTTAGAGAAAATCGCTTGCATTTGAGAGTCCACTTACCTTGCTTATAAGTAGTAACCATGTGGGTTGCAATAAACAGCTATGAATTTGAAGAATATCTGTGATCAGTTCTCTTAGACAAAGCCTCCCCAGATACAAATGGCAGAGACTACACCAAAGATCAGATGCGATGAGAAGGCCAGAAGTAAAGTATGCTTCAGCTCCATAGCAATAAAATAAATTATAGGAGATTGCGAATATTCTCGCTGTTCTGATTTTGTAATAATCAGGACAGGCTAAACATTAGCTACACTAAGACCATGCATGTGTCCCCAGATCTAGGTCTTTTCCCTAGGCCTGGTTTTATAAATGTTGGTGATAAACCTGATCTAATTTACCATATAATTTTATATGATCATCCAATGGTTCAGATTCTAAGTTATATTTGACCTTAAGAAAAATGCTGGGTAGTTGGTGCTATTGTGGAGATTTGTTTAAAGAATGTAGCCAATGTAGGCAAATCTGTGATTAGCCAATAGCATTAGATAAATTGTAAAATTGCTGTTTTTATTTAAAAAAAAGATAAATAAATAAATTATAGGGGGGGGGGGAATCTTTTAAAATGTCTCATTATGAAATAAAATTAGGGAAATTCACCTACTTCAATTCTTTAAAAAATTTTGTTATTATAAAAGTGATGTTACTTAAGTCAAGCAAAGAGCACATTTCTTTTTTCTTTCTTTTTTTTTTTGGGTCCAGTCGTGGGGCCTGAACTCTGGGCCTGGGCGCTGTCCCTCAGCTCTTCAGCTCAAGGCTAGCATTCTACCACTTGAGCCACAGCATCACTTCTGGCTTTTTTCTTTCTGCTTATGTGGTGCTAAGGAATCGAACTCAGGGCCTCAGGCATGCAAGGCAAGCGCTCTACCACGGAGCCACCTTCCCAGCCCCAAGAGCACATTTCTTTTTAAATAAAACAAAGAAAAATCTGACTCATTAAATTTCCTTTCCTTGTATCATGTTATCTTCAAAATGAAGAGTACCTAGTTCAAAGCTCTTTTCCTGACCCAGGGGAATGCACTCAAACTCCTAATTTATGTTCTAAGAACAATGTTCTGCTTAATGGTCAGGTCTACTTTTGTTCAAAGGTTAGCTCCCCAGCCTGTTGGCTAATGGGCAACTGAATAGCCAGCTTCAAACTAACTGAAACAAGACACAAAAAGGAGTTTCTTTTTTTTTGGGTCCGGTCATGGGGCCTGAACTCTGGGTCTGGGCGCTGTCCCTCAGCTCTTCAGCTCAAGGCTAGCACTCTACCACTTGAACCACAGCACCACTTCTGGCTTTTTTCTTTTTGTTTATATGGTGCTGAGGAATCGAACCCAGGGCCTCATGCATGCAAGGCAAGCGCTCTACCACTGAGCCATCTTCCCAGCCCCAAAAAGGAGTTTCTTTAGCATTTGGGTTTGGAAGAAAGAGATGAGAGTGTAAGAACAGACAGAGCCTGGTATGAAAGTTCTGGTATTCAGAATAGGTTTCTGAACAGAGGGAGGTGAAAAGGGTTACTGATCCATGGAAAGGAAACAGGTACGTAAATGCCTCAAAGGGCTGCCATTTGTCAAGCTAATTTCTCACAGAAAAATGCAGCCGTCAAAAGTTACAACATTAGAAATAGGTTATAAAGTAAGTCTGCTTAGTAAAATGTTTAATATCATGATGCAACTTCAAAAGTAGAAGTAGATGGAGGGCTGGGAAGGTGGCTCAGTGGTAGAGCGCTTGCCTTGCATGCATGAGGCCCTGGGTTCGATTCCTCAGCACCACATAAGCAGAAAAAAAAAGCCGGAAGTGGCGCTGTGGCTCAAGTGGTAGAGCGCTAGCCTTGAGCTGAAGAGCTGAGGGACAGCGCCCAGGCCCAGAGTTCAGGCCTACGACCGGACCCCCCCCCCCCCAAAAAAAAAAAGTAGAAGTAGATGGAGTTGGGAAAATGACATTCTATTTGGAGACCAGAGATTGAGAACACCTATAAAGTGGTTTTACTGCCTTCTGATCTCAAAAGGTTTAGCCATTGGTTACAAGGCCCTTTGTGCTATACAACGAAGCAGTTAATTTATTTTTTTGATTGTTGGTAATATACAAGAGTGATAATGTCCACAGGAAAATTTCACGTATCTAGAAAGTATGATGAAGAATTTTAAGATCTGAGTTTGCTTCAGATAATTAGGTGGCTTTTAAATGTGTATGTGTGTGTGTGGGGGGGGTTGTTTCAGGGAGAATGAAGGAGGAAATTAAGAGAAAATTAACAAAGGAGAAATTTTTCTGTCACTGTAGTTGCCTGATTAAGTTTGACAATTGCTGGAAATATTCTGTAACAGCCACGCTGTAGACAGTTAGTAGCAGGAGAGGAGGGAGTGATGTGATATCAGTGTTGGATGTGCTGCTCAACTGCACTGAGGATAAGAGTGACACAATTCACCAGAAATTTTCTAATGGTGAGAAAAATGAATTACTTTAAAGCAGAATAATGAAGAAAAAAGCAGAGGCTAAACATTCCTGCGCTCAGAAAACAGGGTGTTTAGAGGAAAGGTTAAAAACAGCCAGAGAAGCCGGGAATTCTAGAGATCCATCTTCCAAGAGTGGTGGAAGCTTCTTGAAAAACAGTGTCTCTTAAATTAGTTGCTGACAAGTCCCAGAGGTTCTCCAGGTGATCACTTAACACCTCATTAGCAAGTCTATTACTGGAATTAATTCAAATAGGCCAAACCTAATTGTAATTAAACCTAAGTGGGCCAAGGTTTTCCTTTTTTCTTCTACATCAGCAACTGAATACATCCATTTACTTTGGAAATTAAACACAAAAAGTCCAATTTTCTACATAGAAACTGATTTATTTGGCCACCATAAACTTATCTAATTTATTTTATTTCATAAATTGGCCATTTCTGGTTTAACAGCCAACTACACAATTGAAGAATACTTTTAAGAATCTACCATTTTCTACTATTTCTGGATCAAATATAAATTCATTTAGCAGTTGGGAATTAGAGAAGGAATGTGGGAAGGGCTGCTTGGAAAACAGGTGGAAATATCGCTCACCTTCCCTTGCTTAAGCTCTTCTGGGAGCTCAGCATATCTTCCCACAAAAGAGAGAAAGACATTTATTAATAATCAGTCATATACTATTTGTGTGTGTGCTCAAACCCTCATTATAAGCAAGATTTATTTCTATGTAAGTGCTTAATGTACTCTGCAGCCTAACAAAAAGTTTTAATCATAAAATATACTCACAAAATGAAGTACAGTTTTAACAGTACAGAATATTATTAAATAAAAGCAGTTATTTTCCCCTCTGTCCCTAGTTACTTCCATTGCATTCTCTGGAACTTGCCTAGATTCTGTATCTGGCCTTCTGGCAGTTGGTACCACAATGCTATTTCTTGTTCCTCCAATCCCAGATGGTGTCTAGAGGAGGCTTCATACTTCTAGTACATTCCATGTTTTCTCTATGAATCATCACCAGTTTTGTGATATATTTATTTTTTTTTATTTATTTATTTATAGTGGTTAGTTACCTTTGTAAATTTAAAAACTCAAATATTGCCAGGTGCTGGTGGCTCACGCCTATAATCCTAGCTACTCAGGAGGCTGAGATCTGAAGATGACGGTTCAAAGCCAGTCCGAGCAGGAAAGTCCGTGAGACTCTTACCTCCAATAAACCACTAGAAAACTGGAAGTGGCACTGTGGCTCAAGAGGTAGAGTGCTCGCCTTGAACTGAAGAACTGAGGGATAGCGCCCAAGCCCTGAGTTCAGGCCCCACGACCATCAACAACAACAACAAAAAAACCCAAAAAACAAACAAACAAAAAAAAACCCCTCAAATGTCAAAGTTTGTTTCTAAACTTAAGATGTCCACCAACCTCATTGCCAGGTATGAATACCATACAGAATCCCACACACATGAAGAGACATGCACGAAGATCAATGCTGCAGTGTTCTTAACTTCTAGAAATAAATAACAACTCAAATATTTTTGTTGTAGTGATAAAACTATGTGGAATAGTATACAATGGGAGAAGCTAGTGAATGAGAACATCCCATTCAACAGAGTAAATCAGATGATATGAAGCCAAACAGGCAAGCTGAAGTAACATTTACATGTCGTTTATAAAACTTTAAAAATAAGGGGCTGGGAAGGTGGCTCAGTGGTAGAGCGCTTGCCTTGCATGCTTGAGGCCCTGGGTTCAATTCCTCAGCACCACATAAGCAGAAAAAAAAAAGCCGAAAGTGGCGCTGTGGCTCAAGTGGTAGAGCGCTAGCCTTGAGCTGAAGAGCTGAGGGACAGCACCCAGGCCCAGAGTTCAGGCCTCACGACCAGACCCATAAAAAAAAATAATAAAACTTTAAAAATAAAACAATATAGGCAACCTTCATTATTGGAATCTGGTTTGTTCTTAAAAGTATGACAGAGAATAAATTTTCAGGTACCAATATGACATTATTAAAAATAGGAAAATTAGCTGAGCACCAGTGGTTTACACCTGTCATCCATTTATACAGGAGGCTGGGATCTGAGGATCGTGGTTAAGCCAGCCCAGGTAACAAAGTCTGTAAGACTCTTATCTCCAGTTAACCACTAAAAAGCCTGAAGTGGAGCTGTGGCGCAAGCAGTAGAATACCAGCCTTGAACCAGAAAGCTCAGGAATAATGCCGAGGTCCTGAGTTCAAGCTCCAGGAACTAAAAGGAAAAAAAAAAGAAAAAGAAAAACCATAATGTATTCCTGGCTCATCCAACAACTCTACCCTTCTAAATATCTTATGTAACAATCCACCAAGAGCATCTAACATACTACCTACCTAAGCTAATTAAGCCCTAAAGTCTTGAGAACATTAGTGCATTAGTGATGGCATGGAATGGAATCTGTTGCATTTCTCATGTGTGCATTCAGCAGTCTCACCAAGTTCCAACATTATGTTGCCTTCAGATGTGGAGACTGTGTAAGGGCACTTACACTCACCAACTTGTTCACAGATGTTCTTATATATCATTTACAGAATGACAACTGAGATACAGCACAGCACAGTTAAACAGACGCATGACTCTTGTACACTCCAGTTTCTTCCCCAGACTCAAGCACACTTGACATTTGATGGTGTGCAAAGGCAGTGGATTGTGATTCCGATAGTTAAATCTCATAAACATTTTTGCAAGTTAATATGGTAAGTACTGTGTGCCTCCAACATTGATGAATACTTACATTATGCATTTCTTATGGGAAGACCCATAAGAAAACTATAAAAATACAGAAGGAAACAACTTCAGAACAGTTATTACCACTAAGGAGTGAATGAATGAGAAATAAGATCAGGGAAAGGGTTTCATATATCTATTCTGTTCTTTTTAACTAATAAGATACACAGGGAAAGTATTATCATCAGTAAAGTACAGGTACAGAGTACATAACGCCTCTACTTGTTCATGAAATATAAAGGAACAATAAGGTTATTAACCTAACTGGAACAGATACCAGCCTTCCAAAATTAAATAGCCAAGAACCTAAGAATTTGAATTTAACACTACACAGGGCAAGTTAACTAGCATTTGTCTGTGTTGCTCATATAAACCTAAGACCATTACTCAACTTCCTCCTATGAGAACTACCACCCTCCACTCAGCATCTGCCATCAGCTGAAGAACACATCCCTGCTGTGGGCTAGTGGCTCATCCTTAATCTTAACTACTCAGGAGGCTGAGATCTGAGGATCATGGTTTGAAGCCAGTCCAGCCAGGGAAGTCTGTGAGATCTGAGTCTCCCAGGCTGGCTTTGAATTGTGATACTCAGATCTCAGCCTCCTTAGTAGCTAGGATTACAGGTGTGAGCCACCGGCGGCTGGCTGTGAGACTCTTATCTCCAATAAACTACTCAGATACAATTGAAAAGTGGTGCTGGATCAAGTGGTAGAGTGCTGGTCTTGAGCACAAAGAATCACAGTGACAGCACCCAGGCCGAGTTCAAGCCCCAGGACCAGCAAAAAACAAAAACAAAAACAAAAAACCACATCCTCAATCACTTTTTAACCTAGAACTATTATACTTCCACCATAGAGGTCACCTTCTAGAGTCAAACACCATCCTCACTTCTATACTTGTGGCCTCCCCGTATTTTCTTGTCCAAGTCCCCATCTCCTTCAAATTCTTTTTAAAATCCTCCTTGCAATTACCACATTCTTTAAAATCATAAACAAGGTTCCCCCCCCCCCCAGTCATGGGGCTTGAGCTCTGTCTGGGCGCTGTCCCTAAGTTCTTCAGCTCAAGGTGAACACTCTACCACTTGTGCCACAGTGCCACTTCTCTTATTGGAAATAAGAGTCTCACAGACTTTTCATACCCGGACTGGCTTTGAATCACGATCCTCAGATCTCAGCCTCCAGAATAGCTGGGATTACAGGTGTGAGCCACTGGCACCCAGCTTTCCAACCTCCATTCCTGCTTATATTCTTTTTTTTTTTTTTTTAACTCCATGGATTTATTTATTTGTTTGTTTGTTGTCAGTCATGGGGCCTGAACTCTGGGGCTAGAATGCTGTCCCTTAGCTCCTCAGCTCAAGGCTAGTACTCTACCACTTGAGCTATAACACCACTTCGTGTTTTTGTTTTTGTTTTTTCAGCTTATGTGGTGCTAAGGAATTGAACCCAGGGCCTCACGCATGCAAGGCAAGCACTCTACCACTGAGCCACCCTCTCAGCCCCTCCTGCTTATATTCTTACTAGTTCTTAACACTTCCCAGCACACAATTTAGTTCAACCTCCCACCCCGATCCCAAATTCCATACAGTAGGAATTTGGATGTATTTTATCCTTTGACAAATACAACTGCCCAGAACAAACCTACCACACAGAATGCACTCAAATATTTGATGAATAGTTAGTACTATAATTAAGCTATTGCTTACCGTTCCCTGTATCCCCAATACTACCCAAGAACACACTTTTTCAGATAGTCTGACTGGGTGCCTATTTCCTGGGATTCTGATTCATAGCCTAGCAATAGCAAGATGCTTGATGTTTTTGGAATTAATGAAATTTACTGTCCTGAAAACCACACATGGGAGTTCCTCACAAGGCATGACTTCTTTTATTATAATCACAATTAAGGCTGTTGCAAGGACAGTGAAAAGATGTCATAACAATGTCACAAAAATAAGCATTACTTTAAAAATGGAAGTCTAAAAGATATCAGGCCAAATTTAATTAAGATTAGCTAGCTGACTTCTAAAGCAGAAACAGTATTTATCTCTACCCTTGGTTTTACTTTAAAAAATTACCCTCCATTTTGACAGAAAAACTATGCCACTAGATTACTTTAACTAACTAAAAGCTACAGAGAACCATTTTTAAAATGCATTAAGGGCTGGCAGAACAGTTTAAAAATGGCTACAATTCTCTGACATGTCTCCCATTGGGGAGGCGGAATCTTAATTCTCCATCCCCCTCCATATTTGTGACTAGCTCATTAACAACAAATCCGAAAAGGTTGCGGAGTATCAGCTAGGTTCTACTGGAAAGCCTGTTCTCTAAAGTGCCCTTCCTGGGTATTTAGCCCCATGTCAATGGAAAGGACACACAAAGGTGTACTTGTTAACAGCTGTGGCTGAACCTGGCATCCAAATCACTTCAGCATGGTGACATGTGAAGGAAGAAGCTGCCAGTTGACCCAGCCCCCAACCATCCAAGTCTTCCCAGCACTTAGATTTTTCCAAGCTAGCCCCAGACACAGTGGAGCAGAGAAGCCTTCCCTGCTGAGCTCTGACCGAATTCCTGACCCACAGAATCTGTGAGCATAATAAGATGGTTGTTGTGTCGCGCCACTAAGCTTTGGTGGTGGCTAGACAGGCAAAAACCTGGAAAACCAGTACGAACACTAGCCTTTATCTTATTATCATATTTTACCTTCTCGCTAGATAGCATCAGTGATTACAGATAAGGCATTTATCCAGAGGTAATGTAACAAGGCCAATCTATGCTCTAAAATCTTGGGCAAAGAACTTATCCAACATTAGCTTACATAGGTTTTTCTTTTCTCAGTCACTTAAATCTGTGCACAAAACCAGTAAGATAAATGTACCTCTGAAGTAACTCAGTAAATGGCAATGCATTTGCTGTCTGTGTCTGTCCATGTGTCTGTGTGTCTCTGAGTATGTGTGTACACATAAATACTTATCACAGATGGAAGCATATTTTCAATGACACCTTATCAGAGAGGAGATGAATTTGTGGCTATTATAAACAGAGAATTACTCATAAGGCTCCAGTGCTATGTTTCAACATTAATGAAATGTTTTCTTCCTGAGGAAATCTATTCATGAAACTGAAAATGACCATATTTTGTTATTTGCAAAAAAATCCCTCCTAAGATACACAATGAATTCTGACTTAAAGAGTCTTAATCAAAATCAGACATACTACTGTTGTATTATTATTTTTCAACGCAGTCAAATCAATTCTTTACTATTAGAAAACTAGAATGGAGAGCTCAAGGCTCATGGGCTTAGTCATTTACAAGAGCCACACTGACTTTAGAAATGTTAAAAGAATAATATGTATGAGGGTGGGGGGGAGGTGGAGGGAGGGAAGGAGTGAAAGAAGGAAGGAAGGAAAAAAGGAAGAGAAAAGAAGGGAGAGACAAAGAAAAGAGAAAAAGGAAGAAAAAAGAAAGGGAGAGAAAGAAAGAAAAAGAAGAGAAGGGAGGGAGGAAGGGAGGAAAGGAGAGAAAGAAAGATACACAGGCAGGCAACAAGTAAAAATATAATGATTCTATTGACTGGTAAGAAAACTAACCGTTAAGTTAAAAAAGCAACAAAAACTTAATTGCTGGCTTTTTCTTATAACTGATCTGCAGTCAGCACTGCCCTCTGCTGATGTAAAAGTCAAATATCAGAAAGTGAACATCACACTGTTCATTTTAGTATATTTAAGCTGTCTAGTTCATATACAAATCCTTCCAAAGACAATGGTTGGTGGAGCTTTGTTTTTGTTTTTTGTTTTGTTTGTTTTTTGTCAATTGTAGGGCTTGAATTCAGGGCCACAGGCCACTGTCCCCGAGCTGTTTTTGCTCAACGGAAGCGCTCTAACACTTTGAGCCACAATACCACACTTCTAGTTTTCTGGTTATTAGAGAGATGAGTCTCGTAGACTTTCCTGCCTGGACTGGCTTTGAACTGTGATCCTCAGATCTCAGCCTCCTGAGTAGCTAAGATTCAGGCTTGAGCCACTGGTGCCTGTTTGCTTATCTGTTTGAGACGAATCTTGCTCCATAGCCCAGGATGACCTCAAACTATGTAGCTCACTGGGGTCTCCAATTCAGTCCTGCTATCTCAGTGTCTTGAGTGCTGAGATTATAGACACATACCACACCATGCCTGGTAGCCTGGTAGCCTCTTAAAAGTTAAGGCCGGACTCTGGTGGTTCATGCCTATAATCCTAGCTACTCAGGAGGCTGAGATCTGAGGATCAAAGTTCAAGGCCAGTCTGGGCAGGAAAGTCCATGAGACTCTTATCTCCAATTAACCACCAGAAAAAGAGAAGTGGTGCTATGGCTCAAAGTGGTAGAGCTAGCCTTGTGCAAAAAGAGCTCAGGAATAGTGTGCAAGCCCTCAGTTCAAGCTCCACAACTGATCCAAAAAAAAAAAAATTAAGTCAGCCATATTTATTCATGAAAACATACGATATTAATAAAATACCATTAGTTAAATACATCTTCACATAAAATTATGCAATTCAAGAAAAGACTGTGAAGGAGAGAGAGATGTGGGTCTGACCATCTGTAAATAAGAACATTCCATGGGAAGAGAGCTTGTACAGTTCTCAGAGTGTGTGTACCTAACACAAAAAGCTGTCCATGGAAACCAGAGGTGCATATACCTGAAGCCCTGCCTCTTAGGAAGCCTAACTCCTTATTTTAGCGGGTGGTTGGGGGGGATGGATCCCAACAACCTTAAACAGAAAGAGCACATTTGGCTGGTAAGTATTCACACTAAACTCAGGAAATATTTCATGGGAAAAAGACTCACCAAGACTGGTGCCATCCTGCCCCATAATGCACTTCATAGAGGTGATGATCTGCTCCACCACAGGTGGTGACATGGATGTGGCATACACGGCACTGTGAGAATGCGTTCGCAGATAGTCTATCAGCTCCTGGGGAGTCACAGAGGCAGACAATTAGAGGTGATTCTTTTTTTTTTTTTTGTCGGTCGTGGGGCTTGAACTCTGGGCCTGGGCGCTGTCCCTCAGCTCTTCAGCTCAAGGCGAGCGCTCTACCACTTGAGCTACAGCGCCACTTCCGGTTTTCTGGTGGTTTATTGGAGATAGGAGTCTCATGGTCTCTCCTGCTTGGGCTGGCTCTGAACCGCGATTCTCAGATCTCAGCCTCCTGAGTAGCTAGGATTGCAGGCGTGAGCCACCAGCACCCAGCTACAGGTGATTCTTGAATTCACTAACAACGTCAATGCCTTCCTTGCAGGTGCTAGTGAACACGTCCTTTTAATGGCCTGGACATTAACCAATACTTTAGTAAATTCCTGTCAACAACTGGGTCAAAAACCTGGCAAAGTCTTTAGGCTCTGTTGTGCTCTTTAAACTAAAATCAAAGTATCTCTCTAAACTTGGAATGGTGAGTTAAAGTGTTGGATTGTCTTTGTAGATAGAATGATTCTTCGCAGTATTATAGAAATGTATCTGTGTCTCACCCTCTGTTGCAAAGCCTATCCTCAGACCCCTGAATAACACTGCATTAGGTGCATGTTACTCAGTGGCACATCAGGTGCTTGCCATGCGTGAGTCCCTGGGTTCCACCTCTAGTAACAACAAAAGTGGTTCTCCAACATCAAACTTAAAGGCATCCGAATATTCTCCAATACATGGAGATTCAGAAAAAAAAAAAAAAAAAAAAAAGTTGGCAGAAAACCAGTTAGAATTTCAAAACAATTGAGGGCATATCCCTATTCTCTGTTCTCTTTTTGGCATTACTGGGATTTTTTAAATTCAGGACCTCACACTTGGAAGGCTGGTAGTCTATCACTTTGAGCCACATCTCCAGCTCTGTTTTGCACTAGTTATCATTTTTTCTTTTATGACATTCCTGGGGTTCCTCAGAGCTTCCTTCTCTTACTTGGTTTGCTAGCTAAGGGTTGCTGGTCTATCACTTGAGCCAGTCCAGTCTGGCACTGTGCTGGTTACTTGGAGATGAAATTTCATCATGAAACCATGATTCTCCAGGTCTCAGCCTCCCAAGTAACAAAAATTACTGGTGTAAGTCACCAGTGCCCACCTTTACTGGTTATTTTTGAGATAAGATCTCACTTCCTATTTGGGTATACTTCAATCTGCCTACTTTAGGCTTCACACAGTTGCTGGGACCATATACATGTGCCACTTTGTCCAGCTTCTCGAGGTGGAGATGGGAATCTTTCTGTCCAGGCTGGCCAGGAACAGTGATCCTCCCAATCCCAGCCTGACAGGAATGTACTGCTGCGCACAGCTTTGGGTTGAGAAAGAATCTTGAATACTTTTCTTCCCCGGCTTGCCTTAAACTACGCCTGTTTTCAGTCTCCCAACTAGCTAAAATTGTAGGCGTGCACCCCACTGGCACACAGCTTTTCTCATATCTTTTAACTTCATTTACATCATGAAATAAAATGTGCATCTAAGAAGCTTATGTGCCACCAGGCATGGTAGCACTTGTCTATATTCCCAGCACTTGGGAGGCTGAGGCAGGAAGAACTTGAGCTTGAAGACAGCCTGAGCCAGCCTGAGCTACATAATGAGAGCCTGTCTCAAAAGTCAAAATGAAGCTTATGTACCAAAACCAAATAAAGAGACACAGCATATAATCTATCTGGTACTTCTAAAACACCAAAAATTGTACCCCAAAACTCGAAGTAAAAATAGTATTAGACTTAAAATCATCTCCCAGAATATAACTTTTTCTATTCATTCATTTACAACAGCCAATCTTATCAAGATGCAAGTAACTTTTCAAAGTGAACCTCATCTTATTAACAAAAAAGGTATAAATTAAGAATAAATATATCAAGCCCAATTAAAATGAGATTTCCCCAGAAGACAACCAAATATTAGGAGATTGTTCTTTAAGACTCCCAGTGTTGGGCTGGGAATGTGGCTTAGTGGCAGAGTGCTTTCCTAGCATGCATGAAGCCCTGGGTTCCATTCCTTAGTACCTCATAAACACAAAAAGCCAGAAATGGTGCTGTGGCTCAAGTGGTAGAGTGCTAGCCTTAAGCAAAAGAAATTCACTGCCCAGGCAGTGAGTTCAAGCCCTAGGACTAGCAAAAAAAAAAAAAAAAGACCCCAGTGTTGAATTTCCCCCTCTGTGCCAGTACTGGGGCTTGAACTCAGGGCCTCATATTCTCACTAGGCTTTACTGTTCAAAGCCGGGGTTCTACCACTGAGCCACTTCCACTCCTGGCATGTGGCTGGTTAAGTGAAAATAAGAGTCACTTGGATTTGTCTGCCTAGGCTGGCTTCAAACCTCTAACCTCAGATCTCAGTTTCCTGATTAGCAAGGATAATAGGTTTGAGCCACTGGCACCTGGTCCAATGTTGACTTTTAAGGATGAATCAAGAGTAGCTATAAGCATATACTATGTGCTACATACAAATATATGACAGATTTTGCTTTGATTTGTTTTAAATGTTGCAATGAGGTATTCTTTTAAAGATATAGGTATATTCTGTGGTTTTAGAGCTACACCCCAGGGCCCTTCTGTACACATACCAGGCAAGAGTCCTACCACGGAGCTAAATCTAAATCCCTGGTCCAAGGTTGTTTTCTTTTCTTTCCTTTTTTTTAAAGTAACAACTTTTTAGAGATACATAACATATACCATCACAGTCTCTGTCACATTGTGTAACTTTCACTGCTATCTAATTTTAGATTTTCATCACCCTAAAAGGAAACCTTGTACCCATGAACAGTCACTTTCCATTTCCCCCATCCTCTCAGCCCCTGGCAACTACTAATCTACTTTCTGTTTCTATGCCTATTCTGGATAACAGACAAAAACAGAAAACCAACATATAATAAGTAACCTTTGTGACTGACTTCTTTCACTTCTCATAATGTTTTTAAAATGCATATGGGTTATACTCGCACATTAGTTTTTAAACCCTTACTACAATATTATAAGCTAGTCATGCATATTTTACTGACAAGAAAACTGAAAGACCTCACAAAGCAGAGAAGCACTCAGATACAAGGCTCTGTATCCATCATTTGTGCCATGCTGCACTGATTCTTAGCTACCTCAGAGTTCACTTGAAAAATTTTTTTTTGTCAGTCGTGAGCCTGAACTCTGGGCCTGGGCTCTGTCCCTCAGCTCTTCAGCTCAAGGCTAGTGCTCTACCACTTGAGCCACAGCCAACTCCCGGCCTTTTCTGCTTATGTGGTGCTGAGGAATTGAACTCAGGGCTCATGCATGCAAGGCAAGCAAGCACTCTACCGCTGAGCCACCTTCCCAGCCCTTCACTTGAAATTTTAAAACTGAAAAATACAATCTTTGTAGTACTCTAGAGCTAGCAAAGTCTCTTTTCTTCCTGTTTTTAATTTACTCACTATGTCTGAGTCCAATGGGAAAGCAAATGGTCTTTATTTCCACTGGCTTCCATGACAACCCCACCACTTTCAGCTTGTGAACACAACCCAAACCCAACTGAGACAAACAGGAAACACTAATGTGTGTTCTTCCACAAGCGTATTCTATATTTATAATATTTAGAAAGAAGCTCAAATAAGGAACCAACAATGAACATAATCAGTCTTTAGCCCAGTGGGGCTACATCAGCGTCATGTATCAGGCAGCTGAAGTAGGAAGAGCATTTGGCACTAATTGAGCCACAACAATTCAGGATCTCTACACCTCAGTTCAGGGCTCCATCTGCTAGACAGTTACCGGAAAGTCCCTCAGCCACTCTTGTCTCCTCTAACTGCTTATGTTGTGGCCCATTTACCTTCTTGCCTCCAATGTATCCACCAGAAGCACTGAAGCTCTTTGTAAATGTCCCCATCATCACGTCTACATCCTCAGGATCCAGGCCAAAGTAGTCCACCACACCTCGGCCAGAGGGGCCGAGGGCCCCAATGCTGTGAGCCTCGTCAAGGTACAAGTATGCCTTGTATTTCTTCTTGAGGGCAATCACTTCAGGAAGGCGGACAATAGAGCCCTCCATGCTAGCAAAAACAGATTTAAAAAAATACATATACTGAAACCTTTTAAAGTTAACAATTGGATTTTTTTTTGTTTGGAGTTTATTGTTTTTCAACTGAGATGACAATACCACCTGTGGTTTTATCTTTTGTTTGTTTTGTACTGATACTGGGGCTTGAACTTTGGGCCTCGAGCTCTTGCTGGCACTCTACCTCTTGAGCCATACATACCTCCACTTCTGGCTTTTTGCCTGTCAACTGGAAGAGTCTCTCAAACTTTTCTGCCTGGACTGGCTTTGAACTGTGATCCTCAGTTCTTAGCCTTCTGAGTAGCTAAGAGTACATACAGATGTGAGCCACCAGTGCACAGCTGTCTACCTGTGATTTTAAACTAACAAAAAGTTGGATGGCTAGGCAGAAGTCTAGAGAAAAGGAGACTGGATCTTTTAAAATAAGTGCCAGTATATAATTAATCTCATTTTAGATATTTTTTATTTTATACTACATTGTAAAGGCAATTCAAGTTGTACAAAAGAATAAAAACATGGCTGGGAAGGTGGCTCAGTGGTAGAGTGCTTGCCTTGCATGAATGAGGCCCTGGGTTCGATTCCTCAGCACCACATAAGCAAAAAGAAAAAAGCGGGAAGTAGCACTGTGGCTCAAGTGGTAGAGTGCTAGCCTTGAGCTGAATTGCTAAGGGATAGCGCCCAGGCCCAGAGTTCAGGCCCCACGACTGGACCAAAAAAAAAAAAAAAAGAGTTAAAAAAAAAAAAAAGAATAAAAACATTAGGAAGTGGCTGGGTACCGGTGGCTCACGCCTGTAATCCTACTCAGGAGACTGAGATCTGAGGATTACAGTTCAAAGCCAGCCTGGGTAGGAAAGTCTGTGAGACTCTTATCTCTAAATAATCACAGAAAAAGTCAGAAGTGATGTTATGGCTCAAGTGGTAGAGTGCTAGCCTTGAGTAAAAGGAGCTTAGGGACAGTGCCCAGTCCCAGAGTTCAAGGCCAAGACTGGCAAAAAAAACCAAAACCCAAAACCCAAAACATTAGGAAGTAAAAGAATAAAGCCCCCCCAAATACTCTCTCTTCCTCTCGCCCCCTTCTTTACTGGCCCAGGGCCCTGCCAAAACTAAAAAACCTCATGTTCTCACTTTGGCTTTTTTGACCAAGTCTGGTGCTCTACCATTTCAGCCACATTTCCACTTCTAGCGTTTTGCTGATTAATTGGAGCTAAGAGTCTCATGGACTTTTCTGTCTAGGCTAACTTCAAACTAGAATCCTTAGATCTCAGCTTCCTGAGTAGACAGGACTGTACGCCTGGCCAAGAAAACTATTTCTTAAAACAAAGTGTAATTATTTTGTTGTTTTAGATATAGTCATGCCATGCAGCCTACATTAACCTCCAACTCAAGATCCCCCTGCTTCAGCCTCCCAAGTGCTGGGTTGATGCTGGGCCTTGTCATTTGTTTTAACATACTATATGTAAACACCTTCTACAAACAGTATAAAACTAAAGAATTCAAACTGAAAGGGAAACTGGTGATTTGTAGTAGATATACAGACAAAAAAGCCTACTGTGTTTCAGTGTCAGCTCTGCTCCCAGGTATTTAAACAAGTTATAAACACAATGTCCTTAAGTTTCCAAAGGAGGCTAGTTTACCATTCCTTCTGCTTAAACTTCAATAACTTCACAGACCCAAATCACAAAGATGATAACAATAAAGCAAGATTACCTATATATTCCTTCCACAAGAATTAGGATTTTCTTCCAGGGTCTTCTTGTGCGAGGTTGACCATAAACAATGGCATCTTTTAATAGCTTCTCTAGGCTTTGCATATCTACAGCACACATACAAAAAACTATGTTACAAAGCATCTTGCTTTTTCCTAACTTTATTCCAAAAATGCAAATATACATTTTTATCTCAGAAAGTGTCTTAGATAGCAAAAGACAATATAGAGTTGAGCAGAAAGGCAAAATGGGTTAATGTATTGCCTTTTCAGTAGAAATCTAGACATGTTCTATATTATCAACATAATCAAATGAGGATGGCAGCTAATAGCTTCAGTTGGTAGCTTATGAAATTATTTGTTTCATGCTAAAGACTCAGACTCTTTAAGTTGACCCTTTTGTGTCTTTATCAAACTGTATCTCTAATCCTAGTTGTGACTATATCATTATAGATATATGTACTTCCTATAAAGCAAATATGGGAAGAACAAAGTTCAAAGTAAATGCTCTCTATCAACATAATCAAATGATGATGGCAGCTGATAGCTTCAGTTGGTAGCTTATGAAATTGTTCCATGCTAAAGACTCAGACTCTTACTGCAGACTCTTTACTATGTAAGCTTGGCAATCAGTTGAGACTTCATCAGCTGTGCATACAAAACTAACTTTGTGTGGCTGTGTGTCCTTAAGGTGGTCCACAGGCCTAGGAAACAACTTGGTTTGTTTTAGCATTAGTGAAGATCATACTTTGAAAACCACTTTGAAAAGCATTGGTGCCATCACTAGGGACTATTTATTTAAAATATTTGCTCTAAAATGAAAACCTTAAAAATCTCCCAAAAATCTATGTCATATTAACTCTCATGGTAATATTGATAGGAGATACTCCATCATAAGGTGTGACTATGTATATGTTTATTGTTAATCACTGAAGAAGAGGGATTTTCACAAAATTGTATGATTTTATCCTTTTCACAGTAGTACTGATCAAAAGAGAAAAACAAGGAAATAGAAACAGGACAAAAAACACAGAGCAGAAGGCTACCTGTGTTATGCTTTTCTTGTTGACAACAAAATAACCTGCACACTGCTGACAAGATATAAAAGATATTCCCCTTCAGCAGTAAAACTGTACCCTGCCCAGCCTCTAGTCTTCACAGAGGGTTAGTGTATGGCAATCAGCAGAAGATGAGTAAACTATTCTTGTTGTTTTAGTTTCCTATGTTTACATGCAGAAAGGAGGGGGAAAATCAATACTAATTCAAAATCTTAAACAAAGGAAATAGCAATAATGGAATGTCTGATTAATATTATTTACTTAGGAAAATAAAATTCTATCTCTCTCCCATCTTTTTTTTTTTTTGGTCCGTCCTAGGGCTTGAACTCTGGGCCTGGGCACTGTCCCTCAGCTCTTCAGCTCAAGGCGAACACTCTACCACTTGAGCTACAGCACCACTTCCAGTTTCTAGTGGTTTATTGGAGATAGGAGTCTCACGGTCTTTCCTGCCTGGGCTGGCTTTGAACCACGATCCTCAGATCTCAGCCTCCTAAATAGCTAGGATTACAGGCGTGAGCCACCGGCACCCAGCTCTCTCTCCCATCTTAATGCCTCCCAAATTCCTTAAACGGGAAATATACCACAAAACTTCCAGAAGAAGGTATAATTGAAGCATCTTATGATCTTAGAATAAAGAAAAAGGCATTAAGCAAAAATCTGAAAGTCATAAGACAGCAAGTATGACACATAAACATGTTCATTAGCCTGTAGAGTAGTACACTAAACATAAAGAACAGTACAATAATAAAAAAGGATAAATATAAAGGCCTCTTGCAATCAGTAAAAAAAAATGGTCGATTTATAAAGTAATATCTATTAAATACAATATCTATATAAAAAGTTTTCTAGGGGCTGGGAAGGTGGCTCAGTGGTAGAGCGCTTGCCTTGCATGCCAGAGGCCCTGGGTTCGATTCCTCAGCACCACATAAGCAAAAAGAAAAAAGCCGGAAGTGGTGCTGTGGCTTAAGTGGTAGAGCGCTAGCCTTGAGCTGAAGAGCTGAGGGACAGCACCCAGGCCCAGAGTTCAGGCCCCATGACCGGAACCGCCCCCCCCCCCCAAAAAAAAGTTTTCTATACTTAATGAAATAAAAATCAACATATTACTAATTTTATATTCAAGAACACTTAAAATGGATTCATAATAGCCTGTATTGCCAGTGAGGTCATCATTATGTTATTGTACAACACAATTTGAAAACTATCAAAAATATACATCATAAACTAAGTGCTAATAGCTCACACTTAAAATCCTAGCTACTCAGGAGGGTAAGAGCTGAGGATCCAAGTTCAAAGTCATCTCAGGCAGATAAATCTGAGACTCTTATCTCCAATTAACCACTAAAAAGGTTTGAAATGTAAGTGTAACTCAATTGATAGAGTGCCAGTCTTGAGGAAAAAAAGCTGAGAGAAAAATATGAGGCCCTAAATTCAAGCCCTGATTCTAGCATTCAAAAAAAAAAAAAAAAATCCCCTATACTTTTCATCAGGTATCTGAACCTACTATCCACTAATAACATGACTGTGAAGCGTGGTACTATATCCAGTAGAGAAGCTTAGAAACAACCCAAGGTTCAAATTGAGGGGCCAATTTAGTTTACGGTACATCCAAACACTGCTACATTCATTAAAAGATATGGCACAACCTACATTCACAATGTATTCTTTATAATTTATCTATGTTTAATTGGGACCCACTTAAATAAAAACAAAACACTATTCTTACTAGATAACCTTGTAGAAAAGAAAAAGAAAACAAGGAATAAAGAAGGTTGTTACCATTCATAATCTTTCCTTCCAGAGGTACAGACCTAACATTTTGGTATCTATTCTTCTAGACTAAGACTATACATACATATACTTTGGCAAAAAGATATTAAATATACAATTTGGTGATCTTCTCTCTCTCTATATGTGTTTTAACTGTGAAAAATCCTTTTAATAAACAGATATTCCTAAATAGGGAGCAAGAATTTTGGCTTTACCAACAGCTGCTATATATTTTTGTATTTTACAGCATCTGTCTGTTATACTCTAAGTACTGGTTAATCTATAAAATCTCTTCAGATATCCTTAAGATTAGGGATCCTGGTTTATTTATTTCAAAACTCTTAGGAAGTATATTTGAACAGGAAAACTCAAAAGTCAAATAAAAGAAAGGCATTATAATTTACATAATGGACTCCAACATCCTTTTTTGAGACAAGATCTTGCTGAGTACCTGAGTACTTCAAACTCAAAATCCTCCTGCCTCAGACTCCTTAATGCTGGCTTTACTAAAATTACAGGTATCAGCCAACATATCCCATCTTCAACCTCTGTTTTATTCTAATGAGGAAAGAGAGTAACTCCCTCACCCCCACAAGGCCTATTTAAAGAGTTTTACTTTTAAAAGATTGGACCAAGCAGTACAGTAAATGTTCTGGAGGAAAAAAAGCTGGGGGAGAGGATGAGACCCTAAATTCAAGCCCTAGTACTAGCATTAAAACAAATTATTAATATAATCATATAATTAATATTAATTACGAACAATTATTAACATAATATTAAACAGGAAGGGCAGTGACTAATTCCTCTACAAACTTACTGTTGTGTTTGAAAATTCGAATGGTTGCTCCTGACAGTCTGGCTCCTAGAACCAGTGACGCGTGGTTCAGTTCATCACTCAGAATCAGGCAACCCTGAAAAAATTACAAGCCCAGGAAGGTAAACTGATGCAGGAGAAAGGCTTAGTGAGGCAAACTACAAAAATGCTACAAAAAATAGTTAATAATTATACTCCAATAAAGAAATCTTACACCTAGGAATAACGTTCATAATAATATTTTAGGCAAAGACCTTAGAAGTTAGATAAGGGGGCTGGGAATGTGGCTTAGTGGTAAGATGCTTGCCTAGCATGCATGAAGCCCTGGGTTCTATTCCTCAGTACCACATAAACAGAAAAAAGCTGGAAGTAGTGCTGTGGCTCGGAGTCTAGCCTTGAGCAAAAGAAGCTCAGGGACAGTGCCCAATCCCTGGGTTCAAGCCCCAGGACTGACAACAACAACAAAGTAGCTAGATATGAACTTCTAGACTATTTAATATCTTCAGGCCTACATACTTAAATATTCACATATATAGTAACAGGTCCTTATTTATACCCCAAATCTAATAGTTCAGGTAGTCTTGAAAGGTTTAGTTTCTTTGATATGACAGAAATTCCATTTGAGTTTTAATGTGATATACTATTTGTGTGGAAATTGGCAGCTTGAAATGCTATTTTCCTCTTACTACTTACAATATTCAGAGTCCAGAGGAAATTATAAATATAAAACCCTTATCACGTGGTGTATAGGCCTTAGTTTTACCCTTAAAATCTCTCAACAAACATTACCACATAAGTAGGAGTTTCTACTAAGGAAACAAGAAAAGGCTGTCATCCTTGGTTATTTATTTCTTTTCCTATTTGTATTCTTTCATCTCTAACAAGTTCTTCAACTTGTAAGACATGAATTCAGATACAAGTTTTCTCTGTTAAAAATGGCTTCACCAAAGCTGGGTACCCGTGGCTCACGCCTGTAATCCTAGCTACTCAAGAGGCTGAGATCTGAGGATCATGGTTCAAAGCCAGCCCAGGCAGGAAAGTCCGTGAAACTCTTATCTCCAATAAACCACTAGAAAACCAGAAGTGGCGCTGTGGCTCAAGGGGTAGAGCGCTTGCCTTGAGCTGAAGAGCCCAGGGACAGAGCCCAAGCCCAGAGTTCAAGCCCCACGACCAACCGAAAAAAAAAAAAAAAAAAAAAGAAAAAAGGCTTCACCAGGATTGGGGATGTAGCCCAGTGGAAGAGTGCTTGCCTAGCATGAACAAAGCCCTGGATCCAATCCCCAGGACTACAATAAAATAAAACTGCATAAGAAAAATGGCCTCAAAATATCTGACTAGGTTAAAAAAAAAAAAGATGCAGATGGTATACAACATGCTCCCATGAGAAGGAAGGAAAGAGAGGAGATATACAGGTAGGTCTGTCTGTCTGTCTGTCTATCTATGGCTGTATCTCTATCTATACCTATTTACTATAAAATAATCTTACAAAGATACTTCAAGTTATAATAGTTATCTGTTGGAAACTTTTTGTTGTTGTTAGGGCCTAGGCACTGTCCCTGAGCTCTTTTACTCAAGGCTAGCATTCTACCACTTTGAGCCAAGGCTCTACTTCCAGTTTTTTCTGTTGCTGTTGTTTTGTTTTTTCGAGGGGGGAAGATAAGAGTCTCACAAGCTTCAAATTGCAATCCTCAGTTCTCAGCCTCCTAAGTAGCTAGGACTACAAGCATGATCCCCCAGTGCCGGCTGTTTGAAACTTTTATTGCATATATAGCTTTTACTATGAAAAGATAATAGTTAAAAGTATATAAAGGCTAGGTGCGGTGGCTCACACCTGTAATGCTAGCTACTCAGGAGGCTAAGATCCTGAGAATCGTGGTTCAAAGCCAGCCCAGGCAGGAAAGTCTGTGAAACTCTTATCTCCAATTAGCCACCAGGAAACTGTAAGTGGCGCTGTGGCTCAAGTGAGAACACTCACCTTGAACTGAAGAGCAGAGGGACAGCGCCCAGGCCCAGAGTTCAAGCTCCAAGGACCAGAAAAAAAATATATATATATATAAAGAAGCTGAATGCTGGTGGCTCATGCCTGTAATCCTAGTTATTCAGGAGGTTAAAACCTGAGGACTATAGTTCGAACCCAGCCTGGGCAGGAAAGTCTGTAAGACTCTTATCTCCAAATAGCCATTAGAAAACTGGAAGTGGTGCTGGCACTGTGGCTCTAAGTGGTGAAGCACTAGTCTTGAGCAAAAAGAGCTCAGGAACAGCTGCAGGCCCTGACTTCAAACCCCACAACAAACAACAACTCAGCTTCACACTTGCTAGGCATGCTTCCACTTCAGCTACACTCCCAGACCTTTTTGCTTTTAGTTATTTTTCAGGTACAGCCTCACTTTTCTTACACAGACTAGCCTGGATTGTGATCCTCTCACATAGCCTACATAGCTATGGTGACAGATACTTATCAGCATGCTCAGCTTTTTTGCTGAGATGGGAGGGGGGGGTGTCTCATGAACTTTTCACATGGACTACATTCAACCACAATCCTCCTGACCTCTGCCTTCCAAGTAGTAATTACTGGTACAAGCCACCAGGCTCATATTCGACCATTTACTGTGTGTGTGTGTGTGTGTGTGTGTGTGTGTGTGTGTGTGTGTGTGTGTGTGTGTGTGTGTGTGTGTGTGTGTGTGTGTGTGTGTGTGTGTGTGTGTGTGTGTGTGATCATCAGAATGAATCTCTTTAAAATTATATATGAAATGAAGATGGCAAAGAAACATCTAAGGATGTAATTGTAACCCCTCTGTACAGTATGTTCACAAAAAAAAATTAAATTAAAAAAAAAAAAAAGAAACATCTAAGGGACTAGGTAATGGCCATGGTTCTACCAAGAAAGCTCCAACAGGTAGAAAGTACTTTGACCCAAAATCTGTGGTAGAAATATCTATGTAAATTATTGTTAGTCTAAAGTTAACAATAAAAAAAAAATTGCATGCATGAGGCCCTGGGTTCGATTCCTCAGCACCACATAAGCAGAAAAAGCTGGAAGTGGTGCTGTGTCTCAAGTGGTAGAGTGCTAGCCTTGAGCTGAAAAGCTCAGGGACAGCACCTAGGCCCTCAACCAAAAAAAAAAAAAAATAATAATAATAATAATAATGTAAAAAACAAAAAGTTAACAATAGCCCTTGACTGAGTCTGAATGCTTCTCAGAACAAAAGAAGATATGTATGAGGGAATCATAGTGACAATGTCTTACTTTGCCAACAAGAGCAGGAATGTTCATTGAATTTGTTGCAAATCCCATGCCATATGTCATAGCTGCTTCTACTCCCAAGAACGATGCTACAAGTTTCTCTAGTTCTTCATGTTTATCTAGGTTTCCTGTATAAAGAAGACAGTAACAAAGTCAACGTCACAAAATCCTGTAAGTAAGAATTACTCATTATAAGAAATTGGTCCATGTGTGGCCAACTTTTTCAATTATGTTGTATGAAAGGTTCAGTAGATAAAGAGTAGAAGCTTACAAAAAAACACAAAGGCTGAAGAATCCAGAATCAACACACCTGATGAAACATGGCTGCCTACTATTTCATATTTGTACATGCCAGTCCCAGCTCCAGGCCCTAAGAGGCTAGCAAAATAGCTTCTGTGCTTTCAGTCATCTATCATGTAAAACAATATAACTGGCCTAATATAGAGGTTCTGTGGAAAAAGATGGGCACTGAAGACAAAAAGATGGGAGAGGGGGAACCTTAACTAGCCCATACCTAACATACATCTATATCTTAGCTCAGGATCTAGAATGTTAGTTAAGCCATCTTGGACACTCTATCCTCAGTAATAATGGCCTACGTGAAAGCACACTCACCTGAGAATGCATCAAGCTCTCCACAAACTGCAGAATACCAAGTGAATATATTTTTATTGCTTTAAGCCACAAAGTTTTGGGATAGTTTGTTACACAGGAAAAGATAACTTAAAAAAAAAAGTACTTTCTCCTATTAAGAAGGGTAAAGAACCTCCCTGGAAGCTAAAATTGTGGAGAATTGTGATTTGACTCCAGCCCAGGCAGAAAAGTTTGTGACAGCCTTTCTCAAAAGAGAGCACATGCAAGTGGCACATGCCTGTTATCCTAGCTAGGATGAAGATCCTAATGTAGACTGCCAGGAATGTGCCCAGACAGAACATGGGGCAATCCCAAGAATAACCAACACAAGCTGCACGCGCACAAGTGGCTCTCACTTGTAATCCTAGCTACTCAGGAGAGGCTGAGATCTGAGGATTGAAGTTCTAAGCCAGCCCAGGCAGGAAAGTTTATGGGAATCTTATCTCCAATTAAGCATCAAAAATGTTCAAAGAAGAGCTGTGGCTCAAGTGGTAGAGCATCAGATTTGATGCTCTAAAAGGCTCAGTCTTTTAAAGGCTCTGAATTCAAGCCCTAGAACCAGAAAGTAAAAAAATTAAAAAAGGACAGAAACATGTCTCTATAGTAGAGTTACCAGTCTAGCAAGTATTGAGGACCAAAACTTGAACCTCAATACCATGAAAAAAAGTAAAGATACTGAGAAAAAAGATTGTTAAACTCCAGTGAGTGCTAATGGGCAAGAGGTTTTATCAGGGGAATGAAAATGTTATAAAACTAGGCTGTGGTGAATGTATTACAAGTGAAATATACATTTTAAATGGGCAAACTACATAGTGTATGAATATTAATAAAACTTTTAGAGAAGAAATAAAAATTAACACACAAAGAGCCATGTAATTTTGCATTCACCCACATCCTCCTCCCCAAGGAAAATACGTTATTCTGAAGTTAGGGATACCAAGTAGAAAAGCATGTACATGCAGTGCCAGACTGAAACTGGTGATTCCTAGGAACAAGTCTCACAGGAAGAAGACATATGCTAAATCTCTCAGAAAAAAAGAAGACAAAAGATAATCAGACAGGAATTATTATTTGTCTCAATTTATGAAAACAAGTTAATCCTTTTATTATGAAAGTGCTAATAAGTGGTACTCCTAATCAACATTTTTATTTACAAAAGCCAATAAAGGCAACACTGAAGTTATACATAAAACAAGCACAGAATTTTTCTAGGACATTATGTATGTGTAACACATCAGAAAACAACTCAAAATATGTTGCTGCAAACATTAAAGTCATCTACTACTTCAAAAAAGGAAGTCATTTTTACCTGATTCAAGGTAAATGCATGGTAAACAGTTTGGGTACTTAATACTCTAGTTCTGTGTTAGTATTAATCACTCCTGAGTTAAAAAGTCAAAGGTAAGGGCTAGGAATGTATTCTCAGTGGCTGAGCACTTGCCTAGCAGGTTCAAGACACTTGGTTTGATCTCCAGAATCTGGAATACACACATAGCAGCTGACTAAACACTTACCAATTTCCTGCCGAGTACTACACACTCCAGCCCCATACTCCTCCAAAACTTTGGCAGCTGCTTCTTGACATGATCCACTGTTCCGTGCAAATCCAAGATAGTTGTAGGAACCCATGTTTATAACATCTTTAATTATATTCCCGGTGTACCTGTGTTTCAACAGCAAAGCACTTAATGAAACTGGCAAGTAAATTTAACACATCTAATAATTAAGTGTAATATACACTGACAATACAAAAGTAAGTACCAAATACCTGAATGAAAAAAAGTCAACTTCTCTTACCGCTAACTAGAGAAGTGGATAGTAAAACAAAATACCAAATGTCTACTTATTAGCAGTGAAGAGTATTTAAACACTGATGATCTCAAGTGTTGATCTGGACAGTCTGCATAAACTACATAATATCAATCAATACAGAAAGCCCATCTTATTTGCAGTTTTAACAAAATTTTGACAAAGTTTGGTAAAATATATAAATTATTTTGCAGTTTGGTTTTTAAAATTGTTAGGACGTTGATACCATCCTTCTCATGTGTGCCACAGAAAATCTGTTATTTTGCGGTAGCTGCATAGTACTCTACAGTGTAGATGTGCTATCCTGAGTCATCTTGTGTTAATAAGCTCCAAGTTCCAGAGAATTAAAGCAACAGCAGTTTATTTCTTGTCCATACTTCTGTCTACCTTAGGTTGATGGGAAACCATCAGCTCTTTAAGCCGTAATGTCCTTACGAGTCAGGGACCCAGGCTGACTGAGCCATTCGGAATGCTACCAAGTCTGTGGGCCCACAATGTGCCATGGCTCTGTATATTCTTGTGGATATATGTTCATGTGTAGAAATTGCTGTGCCAGGACTGGGAAGGTGGCTCAGTGGTAGAGCGCTTGCTTGCATGCATGAGGCCCTGGGTTTGATTCCTCAGCATCACATAAGCAAAAAGAAAAAAGCCAGAAGTGGCGCTGTGGCTCAAGTGGTAAAGTGCTAACCTTGAGCTGAAGAGCTGAGGGACAGTGCCCAGGCCCAGAGTTAAGGCCCCACGACCGGACCCAAAAACAACAACAACAAAAAACCCAACAGGGGCTGGGAAGGTGGCTCAGTGGTAGAGTGTTTGCCTTGCATGCATGAGGCCCTGGGTTTGATTCCTCAGCACCACATAAGCAAAAAGAAAAAAGCCGGAAGTGGCGCTGTGGCTCAAGTGGTAGAGCGCTAGCTTTGAGCTGAAGAGCTGAGGGACAATGCCCAGGCCCAGAGTTCAGGCCCCATGACCGGAGCCCCCCTCAGAAAAAAAAAAAAAACAAACAAACAAACAAAAAAACCCCAACAAACCCATATATCACAAAAAATAAAAATAACAAAAGTTTGTAACAATGAACACTACGAAAGGAAAACAATCATATTGAATTATATCTTTAGCTGCTATTCCTGTTTCAAGAGAATATTCATTTGCATTAATTTCTCAAATGAACAAACTCTTTTTTGTTGTTGCCAGGAAATCATTTCCCAACTGTGACTCACTTGAAGGACCAATTGTAGTCATGAGACTGTCTCTCCATGATGTCCACCCTTGCTCCAGGTACACTACATATTGGTCGATTCCAGTTGTCTCTTATCCTCATGTAGAGGTTCCTTGTATAGAAGTTTTCGAAATCCTGATACAATGACACAAAGTCCTGCCAACAAATGATGAAATGCTATGAGTTTAACTGAATTACTTTTTTAAAAAAACACAAATTTTACAACTTCATTTTTTCATACTGCAAGAATATCTATGAATGACAGGTCAATTATGTTTAAATAACGGATACATTAGGATATCCATTTTGAGAGGCATCAATTCTCCCTCTTTGATGGTTGACCTATATTACACTGCTTCAAGTAACTGATTCCATGAATGTGAAAGCAACTTAATAAAGTTGGCCTCAAAAAAATAAAATTAAGTTGCACAACATTCTCATTGAATAATCTCAAAAAGACTTTCTGTCCCCCCATAAGGATAAATGCCATAAAAACTATTTTAACTCTAGTTTCAAACAAGAAATATACCTCCAAAGTTAAGATTCTACTAGATGCGTTTTTTTTGAAGTACTTAAATGAAAGAAATCCAAAGCAAAATGAAAAGAGGTAGATTATAGGAAGCCATACACCTTGGGTTTTTTCCTCTTGGATAGGAGTTAAGAAAACATAGTACATTCTGATATTGAATCCATATTTAAAATTTTCTTTCTTCCCTGAACTTAAACTAAAACTTCATTCTGTAAAAAAATCAAAGTGCAGTAGAACCAAAGTGAATCATAATGCTACGCCCAGTGTCCTATGACCCTCTGCTCAGAACACATGTGACCAGACTACAGAAGTCTACTTCAAGGTCCAACTCTCCAAGTCAAAGGGTAAACCAACAAAAAGAAAATGAAACTAGTTTATTACAGTCAACACACCTCTGAGTTCTCAAATCTGGTCTAAACTAATCAAAAAACACTTAAAAGTTTAGGGAGGCCTCATTCTATAAGACTTTTTGATACTAAAAAAACAAAACCCACAATATACATTTCTTCTATGGACACTCTGAAGTGCTTACTAAATAAGCCTCAGAATAGATACAATCTTCTTAAATATGAACTGAGCAGAGTCACAAAGTATTCTGAGAATTTGTACAATCTCTCCATAATTAGTTTTAACATTTGCCTTCCCTGAGAGTAGAAAATATCCAAAATAATATACCTACCATAAGTGGAATTTTATTGTTTAAATCATTTGTTCCTTTTGACAGAATTAGATGAGTACAAGTAGAGACATTCTTTGGCCACTATTCACTATTCATTATTTCTCAAAGGAAAAAAAAAAAACAAGTAGGTCCCAACCCATTTTAACTCATATCAAATAGAGTAATAGTACTATTCTGCTAATAAAACCACAATATTGAAGAACTCATTTCTTTATAATAAAAGGACAGGTTCACTCCATCACTTTCTAAATACTAATGTTCAAGAAAAAAACTAGAGTGCTTGCCTTGCATGCATGAGGCCCTGGGTTCGATTCCTTAGCACCACATGGGCAGAAAAGGCCAGAAGTGGTGCTGAGGCTCAAGTGGTAGAGCACTAGCCTTGAGCTGAAGAGCTGAGGGACAGCGCCCAGGCCCAGAGTTCAGGCCCCATGACTGACCAAAAAAAGGAGAGTAAGCTGTTACAGTGAGGGAGGTTAGAGACCAAGAACAGGTGGAACAGAAGAGGGACTACAGCCAAAGCGTCAGCTTCCCTTTATTCCCTAGCTAAATATTAGGGTAGCAGCTCTGGCTGCACTTAGGGTTAGTAGAGAGGTCTGAAGGGCAGCAAACCAAACTCCCTGACGGTTAGCAGTGAAGAAAAGGAACAGGAAAGGAATCACTTATTGAGGATTTCACTTTAGACAACAGGACTATCTGCATGTGAAAACATCATGTACACTTAAACAGCCTAGGACTACAGTTAAAAAAGGAGACATACCTTTTCATTCATTCAAATAGCCTGTAGTGAATATTTGATTTATTTTTTTTGTTTGTTTTTTTGGGTCCGGTCATGGGGCCTGAACTCTGGGCCTGGGCGCTGTCCCTCAGCTCTTCAGCTCAAGGCTAGTGCTCTACCACTTGAGCCACAGCGCCACTTCCGGCTTTTTTCTTTTTGCTTATGTGGTGCTGAGGAATCGAACCCAGGGCCTCAGGCATGCAAGGCAAGCACTCTACCACTGAGCCACCTTCCCAGCCCCTGAATATTTGATTTATATTGAATTCGTTGTCAGACTCTCAGAATATGTTGAAGACCAAGATCATACTCTCCACAAACAATACAATGATCTCTTTATTTCTAACCCTGTACTCCCATAAACTCCACAACCTTTTTCCTCCTCCTAGCTGAGTCACTGTGAAGTGACCTTAGAGGGAGCTGATAACATTCAGTCACGATGCTCAGTCACTGGACAAACATTTACAGAGCAGTTCCTTCCAGGCATGAAGCTGGGCATGTGGATGTAATTAGTTTAGAACAACTTCAACATTCATTAGAATCTCTTAGTGAAGAGGCATACAAATACATGTGAGGTTATAGATCTTATAAGGGATGCTGACTCAGGGCCCAGGAGGCTACATAACTGGTAGTGAATGACAATGATCCAGTCAAGTTCAAGCAGTCTTAAGAATACATTCTTGGGCTGGGAAGGTGGCTCAGTGGTAGAACACTTGCCTTGCATGCTTGAGGCCCTGGGTTCGATTCCTCAGCACCACATAAGCAAAAAGAAAAAAGCTGGAAGTGGCACTGTGGCTCAAGTGGTAGAGTGCTAGCCTTGAGCTGAAGAGCTGAGGGACAGCGCCCAGGTCCAGAGTTCAGGCCCCACAACCGGACCCCCCCACCCAAAAAAAAAAGAATACATTCTTCAGGAACATTCTTCCTGAAGCCATTCACAAAGCACAATCTCCTTTCTTGAGATGACATCTTAGATTGCTGAGCTTGAAATACTGATCATGTGAACAATTTCTCTACCTGAGAGAAAAATTCAAATTTGTGGGTTTGCTAACTAGAAATTATTGAAGACATTACGAAAAGTAATCTGGGATCATCTCAACAATTAACTAATAAATGTCCTTTATTAAACCTATTTTTGGTGGTCCTTCTAGAAAATTCTCACATTGTTTACAAACTCGGGGCTTCATACTTGCTAGGCAGGCACTCTACCAACTTGAGCCATCCCTCAGACCCAGAAGTTGACTTTCCATCAATTGTTTGTCTGTTGAGTGTAATTCTGTCACAATATAGATGCCCACATACTCTCACAGGATGATGATAAAGAGGATGAATAATCACAATAGTAACAAGTTCCCATCTGTTATTTTTGATAAAAAGGCATTTGCCAAGTGGTTCATGTGTAAATATAAATTTGCACGTATGACTACTGCTACATCTTCTTACATAAGGTATCATTGCTCCCATTTTCAGAGGCTAACTGCTTTTTCCAATTAGGCCATTAGCCAAAGACATAGCTGGGATCTGAACTGAGTCAGATTCTGCTCCAAAGCCCAATGCTGCGATGCCTTTTATTCCTGAGGCCATATGTGTATGGACAGACAGACAGGATGTAGAAGGTGAAAACCTGTATTTCCCAGACACCCTTGTGAGCCAGCTGTAGATGTGACACGGATTCTACCCAGCAGGAGTACACATAAAGTTTGGAGACAGGCACTTGTTTTGTACCTGCACAGGAAGCATGCTCTAGTATACTTCATGCTGGCAAGTACCTGCTAAATTCCATGGTGCAACACCAATGAATTCCATAGTCAGTAACCATGAAGGCATCATTTCGATACTTGTAGGAGCAGGTTCCTTATTTGAAGTGGCTACTTAGTTGTAAGAGGGAAGCTCTGGGGACTGGGAAGGTGGCTCAGTGGTAGAGTACTTGCCCTACAGGCATGAGGCCCAGGGTTCAATTCCTCAGGATCACAAAAGCAGAAAAAGCCAGAAGTGGCGCTGTGGTTCAAGTGGCAGAGTGCTACCCTTGAGCTGAAGAGCTGAGGGATAGCACCCAGGCCCAGAGTTCAGGCCCTACAACCAACTCCCCCCACCCCCCAAAAAAGAGGGAGTCTCTGACCTCACTATGCCAGTTCTCCATTCTGTGGATGCCTAATTCCTTGAAATGCCTGGTTCCTTGTTTACTTAAATGAGCTATAATGATTTTGCTAACTCTGTTAAAATGTGAATATTTCAGCAATATGTTTGTAATAAGTGTTAAGAAGCAATAAATTAGCAGTATTTATAAATTAAGGGAATAAAATGCATTCGTTGGGGCTGGGAAGGTGGCTCAGAGGTAGAGCGCTTGCCTTGCATGCATGAGGCCCTGGGTTCGATTCCTCAGCACCACATAAGCAGAAATAAGCTGGAAGTGGGGCTGACACTCAAGTGGTAGAGTGCTAGCCTTCAGCTGAAGAGCTGAGGGACAGCGCCCAGGCCCAGAGTTCAGGCCCCACGACCGACCAAAAAGTAAAATAAAATAAAATGCATTCGTCTAAGCCACACATTGATTAAGTGATATAGCGAAAACTAAAACTCTGGAAGTATGAGAAACTAGCTCTACTAGTGGGAGTGCTACCACTGACTTCTAAAAAGCATTTTCAACGTCAGGTACAATTTAATTATTTTTATTCCTTTTAGAGTGTAAAATAGGTTAGTTATTGTGATTAGGATCTTAAATACTTTCCAAAGACCCACGTGCTAAAGCTTGATGGCCAGTCTGAGGCCCTCCTGGAAAGTGGCAGAACTCTTAGGAGGAGGGCCTAGCTGAAAGAAGTGAGGTCAGTCACTCCGACCTTGCCCTCTGCTTTGTGGCTGCCATGAGGTGAACAGCTCTGTTCCACCACTTCTCTCCTTTGCCTTGTCATAGGCTCGAAACAAATGGAGTTAACAGAGTACAGACTGAGCTTAATCATGAGCCAAAATAAACAGTACCTCCTTTTAAGTTGTTTATCATGGTGTTTTGTCATAGCAAAAAAAAAAAAAAGGTGACTAACACACTAAGGCACAAAAATCTCAACATATCTAAAGACAAAGTTTCTGTCATATCTGAGTGTTTGAAGCAAACAGCAGTGCTTTGATGTTGGGACAAAAAGCTTGCAAAACATACTCAGAAATGTTTCCATGCCTTCTCAATAGCAAGATCCTATCTGAAGATATAAAGATATAACCAGCACTCAATATATGGATCTTAGAGAACAAATTTACATCAGAATCAAACAGCTTTAAAACTGTTCAAAATTGGCTAACTAAAGAAAAACAGGATGGAACAAATAAAACCTATGAAGTCATAGTGCAATGTATTCTGATCTCTGCTGACTGCTTTTAATGGTATTATTTAAAAAAAACAACATTCTCTCTGTGTGCATATAGGCAATTAAAAGATGACCCTTGAACAAAACTTCACATTTTATTTAACAATTAACTCAAAGGGCTCAATGTTAAATGCAAAATATAAAATTATTTTTCTCAGGAAAAAACAAAAAACAAAGCCAGGTGCTAGTGTATCACATCTGTACTCAGGAGGCTGAGATCTGAAGATTGCAGTTTAAAGCCAGCCCGAGCAGGAAAGTACATGAGACTCTCATCTCCAATTAACCACCAGAAAACTGGAAGTGGCTCTGTGGTCGTAGAGCGCTAGCCTTGAGCTGAAGAACATAGGGACAGTGCCCAAGCCCAGAATTCAAGCCCCACAACTGACCAAAAGAAGAAAAAAAAAATCAAGCAATAAATAAATAAACCCACTACATCATTGGCAGAAATGTATAATGTGGCACAGTCAAAGGGAAAGCAGTATGTGATATCTCAAAAAGGTGAATAGAGGCTATCCACATGACCCAGCAACCCATTCCTAGTTTTACACCCGGAACAACTGAAAACATATTCAAACTAGTCCATGCACACAAAAGTTCACTGCAACACTATTTTCCATAGCCAATGGTATAGCGCTAATTGTTAAAAATGAAGTACAGGTTGTGGAATTTGTACAGATTTTGGAGAGTTTTGGATTTTGAAATATTTCCATGGACTTTACTAGTTGAGCATTCTGAATCCAATATACTCCAGCAATTTAGATCCAGATTTTACATCCCAATTTTCTGATCAGAGATGTTCTGATCAGAACAGGTTAATAGCTAGTGCTGTTAACCTCAAAAACATGCTAAAAACATGCTAAGACGTCAGACACAGAAGGCCACATACTGCATGATTTCACTTCTATGAAATATCAAGAATACATAAAAATAAAGAAACAGAAAACAAATTAGTGCCCACACCAAATGTGGCCCACTAGCAAAGATCAAGTGAAATTAAAGACATACAAAGGGAAACTAAAGATAGTTTAGTAGGTATAAGATTGGAGAGGTCCATAAATACATGTCTAGGAATTAGAGCTATCTAAATATTTACAGTAACTTAATGAGTCGCTGACCATAAAAGGAGAAAAGCCTCATTTTCATCAGCATTAGAATAAACAAACTGTGGTATAGTCATACACAGCAATAACAAAGAAGAGATCCCCAACAAATGGTTGAAACTTATGTTAAATAACTGAAGTCCAAAACGTATTACACAGTATATTTATAGAAAAATTAACTTAGGTTTAGCAAACGTGTTTACTAATGCACACAGAGCTGACAACGACCAGAGGTCAGTCAGGAGAATGGTTACCCCGAGGCAGAGCGCTGGCTTGGGAGGTGGTGGTTTTGTGGCTACTCATTTATTCACTCCACTCCACTCCACATTTACCATCTACTGACATTTCCTGGATGAATGTTCTGTTTTCATTGATTACATAAAACCAGAAAATAATGGCTAGAATAACAGAAACAATGTTCTAACTGAACAATTCTAAACTTTTTACAGAAAACATTTTCTATGACATATATTTACTCTGCAAGTTTGATGTGACAGATTTTGTTGGGTTGCTTGATGCTAAGAAAATGTGCACCTAGCCGGGCGCTGGTGGCTCACGCCTGTAATCCTAGCTACTCAGGAGGCTGAGATCTGAGGATCGTGGTTCAAAGCCAGCCTGGGCAGGAAAGACCGTGAGACTCCTATCTCCAATAAACCACCAGAAAACCGGAAGTGGCGCTGTAGCTCAAATGGTAGAGCGCTCACCTTGAGCTGAAGAGCTGAGGGACAGCGCCCAGGCCCGGAGTTCAAGCCCCACGACCGACAAAAAAAAAAAAGAAAATGTGCACCTACATTTACTGAGTCTCACATCTTATGACAAGAAAAGCTTCTTTTTCACGGTGTTAAAACACAAATCTGGAAAAGACCAAGATGCCTAAACTTTCAGCTATAAAACTGAAGGCCATACAATCTGAAAATCTCTTTTCCAAATATGGGAGCCAGAAGTAGTACCCCTATAATCTAACCTACTTGGGAAGTAGAGATCAGGAGGATTGTGGTTTAAGCTGAGATGAAACATTAGCAAGATCTTTCAACAAATAAGCTGGAAATCGTTGTACATGCCTATAATTCCATTTGCATGAGAGTCTAAGATAGGAGAATTTCCATCCAAGGCTGGCCTGGACCAAAAATGCAAACTGCTACCTGAAAAATAAGGAGGGAGGGCTCATGGAGTGACAGAGTACTTGTCTAACAAGCGAAAAGCCCAGAGTTTGAACCCCAGTGCCACCAAAATAAGTAAATGAATTTTTTAAAAAAATCTACAAATGTTGTCTATAGATACTATAATCTTGCTGAAAGATTTTAAGACACTTGGCAGAACTAAGTATAACACTATATATCAAATGCAACCTAGTGAAAAAATTTCACAGTTGTAAGTTTTTATTTGGGTAATATAATCAACAAAATGCTATAAGATAGATTTATAAATAGCAGAAACATGACAAAACTGTTTCAAAACTTAAATCCAGAATATAAAAACCACGCATGATAATATACACAGGGCTAAATGCATTTACACACAAACAAACACTAAAGGAGGGTATACTTAGGGGAGGATTCTGAAGGTGTAACTCCTCTGAAAAACTAATGTACTGCTTATAAAAACAAACACCAGGAAGTGGAAATAAGTTCTGGGGGCTCGGCAAAGGAGGAGGCACAGGAATAAAAGGAGGAAGGGTGAGCAAATGTCATTATCGTCAATCTACATTATCTGAAAATGAACTATTTATCTTGAGGGTAGGGACAGAAGGAGAAAAATGGGGGAGGAGGAAGGAAGGCGTGACAATGGTCAAGAAGCATTGTACTCATATCTGACTTGTGGAATTGTAACCCCTTTGCACAACGACTTAGAAAAACAACAATAATAAAAATAGATAAATAAAAGTCCCAAATGTTGGAAATGGAAACATCCTATGATTAAAAAGTTTTATATGGCAGAAGGATTTATTTTACAAACCAATAATTCTGTCTTTGCCTCTCATTAATTTTTTAAAAGTAAAACACATAAAAGGTTACCTATTGACTGTCAAATCTGTGAACCAAAGTCATGAACTTTCCCTCGGGTTGTCACGTAAGTCATCCTACTGTTTGTTCTTTCCTGTTTTTAATGGAAGAGACAGGAAGCTGTCATGCTGTTCCCATGCTGCCCATAAAGGCACAAAATGTGACTCTGAGGTTAAAGTTACCAGTTCAAACTGAGTCATCTGAGTATTATGTGCATGTGAGTACAGACACCTACACCTACGCCTCACACATACACCTACAACTGACCATGAAAACTTCAAGATCTCAAAGTTTTCATTGTTACTATTTACCACCAGTCACAATACCATTAATATCTTAGTTACTGAATGTCTAGTAATGCCACCCACCTTCTAGACACTAGGTACAGAGCAGTAAACAAAGACAACAATAGTCCTTGTGCTCATGAAATTTTTGATAGGAGAGATACTAAATAAGGTATAGCAAACAGAAACTATGTCTGGGGCTGGGAAGGTGGCTCAGTGGTAGAGCACTTGCCTTGCATGCATGAGGCCCTGGGTTCGATTCCTCAGCACCACATAAGCAAAAGGAAAAAAGCCAGAAGTGGTGCTGTGGCTCAAGTGGTAGAACACTAGCCTTGAGCTGAAGAGCTGAAGGACAGCGCCCAGGCCCAGAGTTCAGGCCCCATGACTGGACACCCCCCCCCCCCCCAAAAAAGAAACTATGTCTGACAGTGAAAAATAGGAATGGAAGAAAAACAAGCAGAGAGGGACAGATGATGCTGAGCCATAAGAAAGTTACTGGAGCACCCTTGGTAGAAGACAGGACAAAAAGGAGTGGGGGGACTGTGTGGAGGAAAAGTTTCCACCTGGGTGGACAGCAAGAACGTGGCAGTGAGGCAAGAGAGTGCTTCAAGTGTGCATGGACTCCACAGAGGTCAACAGTAGGTAAGGAAGTAGCATCTGGGTGAAAATGCAGATTGGTAAGAAGTCATTAACTCTTTACTGGACTTTACTGGAGGCGTGGGTTAAGTGGTAGAGGACCAGCCGAGCAAGCAAGTAGAGCCAGTGCAAGGACTTCCCTGAATTCAAATCCTATCACTGCAAAAAAAAAAAAAAAAAAGGTGGCAGACTGTAGCTAAAGGGGCACATAGAGGTATGTGGCAGAAAGAAGAATCACGGGCAACTCCAAGCTTTTCAGTCTAACTGGTAGAAGAGAGCTGTCACTGGAGCTAGGGAAGACAGCTAGCTGGTTACATGGCATATAGCTAGGTTTCAAATATGTAAAAAGCTGTGGAGATGATCACAGTGCCACTTCTGGCTTTTTCTGAGTAGTTTGTTGGAGATAAGAGTCTCACAACCTCTCCTGCTTAGGTTGGCTTAGAGCTGCAATCCTCAGATCTTAGCCTCCTGAGTAGCTAGGATTATAGGCATGAGCCCTTGGTGCCCACTCAGCCTCTTGTTTTGTTAGCTGTTTTTAACACAGGGTTTTGCTTCATGCCTAGGCTAGCTTGTACTTCTCTGTATTATTGAGGATGACAGGCACAAACTACTGCATCCAGCCCAGGTATTTCCCCCATAGCTGGGATAACAGGTATGTACAACCACAGCCAGCCATTGGTTGAGATGGAGTCTTGTTCATTTTACGCACAGTTGACCTCTAACCTCAATCCTGTGATCTGCACCTCCCAAGTAGCTGGGATTACAGATCTGAGTCACTGTACCTGGATGCTTTATTATTTTCCAGGCAGGATCTTGTGGTTCTGCCCAGGGCCAGTCTTAGGTCATGTTCCTCCTACTTAAGTCCTCCTTTATAGGAGGGATCATAGACGTGAACCCCCAAGTAGGCTTTTGATTAAGACAGAGTCTTGCTAACTTAAACCTGAGATGGCCTCAAACCATGATCTTGATTTCTGCCTCCTGAGTAGCTGGAAAATAAGCATGAGCCACCATACCAGTTTTGTCCTTGATAAGTATTTTTAAATCACTTGGCCAAATTAACATTCCAATGTCACTCAATTTTAAATTTGGAACAGCTCAGAATAACATACAGAAAATAGTTATTTAAACTTCTACATTCACAGTTAATAGAAAGACACAATTCCAAATTGTTATATGCAATATATGTAAAGAAAATCCAAACTAAAAGACTAAGGTTACTGAATTACAAGTTTTTAATTCAGTAATCAGGGTAGCCATGGTAATTACATCATACTTTACTCCTGAAATTTCTGGGTGTCTCCTATCAATATAGTATAAAATTTTTCTTTTGTTTGTTTTTGGGTCGGGTCATGGGCCTGAACTCTGGGCATGGGTGCGGTCCCTCAGCTCTTCAGCTCAAGGCTAGCACTCTACCACTTGAGCCACAGCACCACTTCTGGCTTTTTTCCCTTTTTGTTTATGTGGTGCTGGGGAATCGAACCCAGGGCCTCATACATGCAAGGCAAGCGCTCTACCACTGAGCCACCTTCCCAGCCCTAAAATTTTTCTTGATTTAAGCTTTTGTTATGTTTATCACATACATGTTTTGTTTGGGGGGGATTTTTTTTTTGTCCATCATGGGGCTTGAACCCTGGGCCTGGGCACTGTCCCTCAGCTCTTCAGCTCAAAGCTAGCACTCTACCACTTGAGCCACGGTGCCACATCCAGCCTTTTCTGCTTATGTGGTGCTGAGGAAGTGAACCCAGGGCCTCATGCATGTGAGGCAAGCACTCTACCACTGAGCCACCTTCCCAGCCCTGTTTATCAAATACATGTTGCTGGACTACTTGCTTTACTCACATAAAAAATAAAATGGTAAGCCAGGCGTCAGTGGCTCATGCCTGTAATCCTAGCTACTCAGGAGGCTGAGATCTGAGAATCGCGGTTCAAAGCCAGCCTGAGCAGGAAGGTCTGTGAGACTCTTATCTCCAATTAACTACCAAAAACCAGAAGTGGCACTGTAGCTCAAGTGGTAGAGCACTTGCCTGGGACAGTGCCCAGGTCCAGAGTTCAAGCCCCACGACTGACAAATAAATAAATAAAATGGTAAAGTGAAAAAAGTAATATTTGTGTCCAAGATACCACTAGTAACAAAAGACCAAGCAATAAAATTATAAGTATTTTTGTAAATTATTCAAAACAAACTCAAAGTCATTCATCTTTATTAATGTGACTGTGGAACGCAGTTGTATCCAAACAATATTGTAAATTTCCCTATAAACAACTAAAATCAATAGTTAAATGATCTCCTTTTTAAAAATGGAATGAGGAAGAAATCAGGAGTGGCTATGGAAACCATTCAATGCAATGAAGAAGTGTCTATATTATATTTGCATTTTATGATAATAAACTTTCCCTTACCTCCCTCCAGTTTAATACTTAAAATCTGCCTTTGTCTTTTACTGCATCTCTCCAGCATGAGAAAACAAACATGATCTCTCACAAGACTAAATGACCTTTCTTCCTTCTAAAACCTGACTTTTTATAAGAAAATGGCAGAATATAATGTTTAAACTGATAATGTTATCTACTGAGAAAATCCCATTGAAAATAAATTGCGTAAGTTAGTATAATCCTCTCAACAAACTATAGATGTAAATGTCCATCTCCCACTCACCCCTACATATTTCCTCATTACTTTCTCCAAGGATTATTTCTGTTTTTCTTTTTTCTTTTTTGGGTCAGATGTGGGGCCTGAACTCTGGGTCTGAGTGCTGTCCCTGTGCTCTTCAGCTCAAGGCTAGTACTATACCATTTTGGAGCCACAGTACAACTTCTGGTTTTCTGGTGGTTAACTGGAGATAAAAGTGTCATGGGCAGGGCACTGGTGGCTCACGCCTGCAATTCTACCTACTCAGGAGACTGAGATCTGAGGATAGCAGTTTAAAGCCAGCCTGGGCAGGAAAGTCCATGAGACTCTTATTTCCAATTAACCACCAGAAAACCGGCATTGTAGCTCAAGTGGTAGAGCACTTGCCTTGAGCTGAAGAGCCCAGGGATAGCACCCAGGCCGAGTTCAAGCTCACAACCAACTTAAAAAAAAAAAAAAGCAAGTCTCACAGACTTTCCTGCCCAGGCTGGCTTTGAACCACAATCCTCAGATCTCAGCCTCTTGAGTAGCTAGGATTATAGGTATAAGCCACTAGCAATGGCTTCTAAGGATTATTTCTTGACCAATCCTGTGATACTCAGATTGCTTTTCTATATTTTTGTCTTTTTGTGAAAATACTGTGCAGATGCTTTTCTGTTTTATATTTCCACAAAATGCAAGTACTATTTACTTGTATAATGGTTTTACAATGATGAGTGTTCATTTCCCAAGAAAAGAGAAATTGCTTAAAAATAAGATCTATATGTTCTAATTTTCTCACATAAAATTAAGTACAGAGAAGTAGTCCCAAATATTTAAACTTAACCTCTGGAATCATGAAATAAGTTCAAAAGATAATTAATTACTCATTCACAAATTAACTCAAATACACCTTCATCATTTCATTCATTCATCCACTCATGACATTCTTTTTTTTTTTTTGGGTCCAGTCATGGGCCTGAACTCTGGGCTTGGGTGCTGTCTCTCAGCTCTTCAGCTCAAGGCTAGCACTCTACCACTTGAGCCACAGCGCCACCTCCTCCGGCTTTTTTCTTTTTGCTTATGTGATGCTGAGGAATCAAACCCAGGGCCTCATGCATGCAAGGCAAGCGCTCTACCACTGAGCCACCTTCCCAGCCCACTCATGACATTCTGAGTTCTAGTTGTGCAAGCTATAGTCAATCTCTTGCTCAAAAACTCTGCAAGCCAAGTGTTGGTGGTTCATGCCTATAATCATAGCTAGTTGGGAGACTGAAATCTCAGTTCAAAGCCAGCCCAGGAAGAAAAGTCCATGAGACTCTTATCTCCAACCAGCAAAAGAGCTGGACAGATGTGTGGTTCAAGTGGTAGAGCACCAGATGTGAGCAAAAATGCTTCACTAGAGAGCAAGACCCTAGTTAGTTCAGGGACTCTTCATTGCTTGCCAAATTTCTTCATTTGATATTTAACCCACAATTCCTTATATATACACATTTCAGGTTCTCGCAGACATTCCTCATGACTTTGCCTACACATGGGATCCTATCAGTCACAACTGCTGTCAACTAAATCTAGCAAGAGTTGACATGGGCCTGTGAACAAGTAAATTAAAAACTGTACAACAAATGAAGAACACAGAAAACTAAAACAGAAGGGAATGAAAATGGGAGAGTAGAGGAGAATCAAAAAACTTTAAGAATATGTTCAAGTTTTCAATAGTAATAATTGGTTTTGCTTACTAGACAAAATTCTGAATACAGCCAGAGGCTGGTGGCTCACATCTGTAATCCTAGTTACTCAGGAGGCTGAGTTCTGAGGATCGCAGTTCAAAGCCAGCCCAGGCAGGAAAGCCCAATTAACCACCAATTAACCACCAGAAAACCAGAAGTGGCACTGTGGTTCAAGTGGTAGAGTGCTCACCCTGAGCTGAAGAACTCAGGGACAGTGCCCAGGCCCAAAGTTCAAGCCCCATAACCCACAAAATAAAATAAACACACACACACACACACACACACACACACACACACACACACACACACACACACACACACACACACACACATCTGAATACAGAACTTTGATTGCAATAGATACTGGGTTTTCTTTTTGTTTCTATTTTTGGTTGGTCATGGGGCCTGAACTCTGGGCCTGGGTGCTGTCCCTCAGCTCTTCAGCTCAAGGCTAGCACTCTACCACTGGAGCCACAGCACCACTTCCAGCTTTTTCTGCTTAGATGGTGCTGAGGAATCAAACCCAGGGCCTCATGCATGCAAGGCAAGCACTCTACCACCTTCCCAGCCCTAGATATTGTTTTTAAAAAACATTCTGATAATAAAATTAACTTGTAGTCATTTCAGTGCAATGAACAGGATAGTCAACATGTGTTGTTAGGACTAGCAAGGAGATGCAAAATGGTTCAGATGAGAGAAAAGAATGTCTGATCCTAAGAGGTTTTCTAGGTGTCAGAATTCTTAACTCATACCTATATTGACTGGTTTTATCTTGACAAGGCTACCACAAGGACCATGTTGCCCCAGCTGACCTGGAACTCTTAGGTTTAACTGGTCCTTCTACCTCAGCATCGCCAGTAGCTGAGACTATAGGCAACCCTTCCCATAGTCTCCTAATGCATTCTTTCCTTCCTCCATTGGCTCTTCTCTCAGTAATGACTTTGGCACTCATACACTGCCTCTATCCTCTAACTCCACAAGAGTGAGAGCTATGATGGGTAATAAATAAAGCTCATATATTAAGCCCTTTTCTAACCTAGTACATTCCTAGTATATCTAATCTAGTACAATCCCTAGATTGCTAGAGGGCAATCTCTCCATATTTCATATGCCAAAGGCAAACAGGTTTGTTTTATTTAGACTCTGTGTGTGTGTGTGAGAGAGAGAGAGAAATGGAGACAGAGACAGACACAGGGAGAGGGACAGAGAGAAAGAGAGACTGGTACTCAAACTCAGAATCTAGTGCTTCCTTTCCCTCCTTGGCTGGCACTCTATGACCTAAGCCACACCTCCAGGCCTCCTTTGTTTTATCTTTAGTAAAAGCAGACCTTTTTTTTTTTTTTGGTCATGGGGCTTGAACTCTGGGCCTGGGCGCTGTCCCTTAGCTCTTCAGCTCAAGGAGAGCGCTCTACTACTTGAGCCACAGTGCCACTTCTGGTTTCCTGACTGGTTTATTGGAGATAAGAGTTTTGTGGACTTTCCTGCCCGGGCTGGCTTTGAACTGAGATCCTCAGCTCAGTCTCCTGAGTAGCTAGGATTACAGGCATGAGCCACCAGCGCCTGGCTAGACATTTTTTGCCCCCACACATTTTCCTCTGATTCTGTGCCCTCTTCCTAGCTTCCCTCTGATGTGTACATGTATATACTATATATGAGGTCAAGAACATAAAGCCATCTAAAAATGATTCAACAAATTAAGAAGAGGTCTTTTGTTTCTTGATCCTATTTACTTTGTCATATGTCATATCTCGTTGTGTTTTGATTTTAATGTCCGCATATCAAGGAGACCATGTGCTGTTTGTCTCTCTGATCTTGGTTTATTTTACTCAACATGATTTGTTCTAGTCTTATCCATTTCCCTGCCATTATTGTGTCCTTTCTAATGGCTTAAAAGCAAACATTTTAAACCCTGACTTTAATTTTTTATTGGGGAGAGGTAATACATGTGTACTGCATAAAACTTGAAAGCCATAAAAGCATATACCAAGGAAAGTAAAAGAGGTTCTCCTCCTCAAAGAGAGCCACTATTATCTCTGTTTACGAGTATTATAAGAAGATAATTTGCTACTGTAAACAGACTTGCTCAGCCACATTCAACATTAGAGATTGTTTATTTGGAAAGAGGTACTAATCAGTGAAACAGACAGTTGTGTACAGTATGTCCAGAAGAAAACACCTCATAAAACCTCATCTTTGCCATGCACCAGTGGCTCAGAAGGCTGATATCTGAGGATTATGGATTGAAAACAACCTGGACAGGAAAGTCCATGAGTCTCTTATCTCCAATAAACCACAAAAACACTGAAAGTTGAGGTATGCCTTAAGTGGTAGAGTGCCAGCTTTGAGCGAAAAAAGCTAAGGAACAGAGTCCACGTCCTGAGTTCAAGTCCTAGTATCGCTCCCCCCAAAAACAAACAAACAAAAACTTCATCTTTGCAGATTACTGTAAATACAACATGGGATTAGAAGAAGCGTGGCTTTGACAACTCCCGTTCCTGTGGACACAGCAGCTATGATGCTGGGTGTCCTCTAACACATTGCTTAGCCTGTAAATGCTCGCTTTCTAACCCATGAAATAGGAAGAGTTATCTAGTTTATTTAGTTTCTAAGGTAATTAGGTTAAAACTATGTGAAGGGTTTGATTTCTTTATGCCTTTTACCTTGCTTTCAGCTTTCTTTGTGGAATGTTTTCATAAAGCTTAACCCAATATGGAGTTATTTATTTTAACATGTACCATATTTCTAAGGAAAAACTCCAGTGCAAACACTAAGGTTTCTATGGACCGAGTCTATTTACAGAATCAAAAGACTCTAACAACCACCTTTTGTTCTTCTCGTTCTGTTGCATGGTGACACTTCTCAATTCTCCAATGCCTCAAGAAATCTCGAAGATATCCAAAGAGGGTGAGGACCCCGTACCCCACATATGTGAGCACAGCAACCAACATGGGTGTTTCTTCAAAAGCCTCATTAAATGGTCTTTTATACAGGCCTCCATTTTCTGTAACATGATGGATCTGAAAGAGAAGTGATAATGTTTATTTGATCACAGCAAGAAAAAGATTTCTACTTAAAACCTAAGTCTTCAGAGATCTGTAGAACAATCACTTGAGGATTATATAAATAAAAGTCCAGCAAAACAGAGATCTAATCAATACTTGTTTTCAAAAGAAATAATTTACAAATTATTCATAAACAGTGAAAAAAAGAGTGAGGGAGACTCATTAAACAATACCTAACGCTAATTTTTATCTTAATTTGATTTTCTGAAATAGATGCTAAAATGTGACGATGGAAGGGAATAGAGTTCCCTTTGCTCTAATAAAGATAAATAAATAAATAGTAGCCTATTCTGAAAAAATATTATATAAACTTACCAATGAAGTTACCAAAAGTTCAAAAATATATTCAGTTTTAGAGTGTAAAAATACATGTAAATGCTTTCCTAGCACTCATTCTTAAAGCTACACAGCCATAGTATTTCAAATTAACTCTCAGGACTAAGCCACTACGGGAACACACAGTTCATTTTAGTCTTTGTTGGTGGTAACCAAGCTGTTAGGCACAAAAGTAAAATACTTATGCAACTGTTTGAAAGTCAACTGGGGGTAGTGGTGCTGCCTATAGGTCCAGCTACTTGGAAGGCTAAGGCAAATGGAACCCTTGAATCCAGGAGAGAGCCCATATTCAGCCTGGGATCCGAGAAAGGGAAGAAGGAAGGAAGGAAATTAATAAAAGTTAACAACATTTCACAAGCTGTTAAAACTGGGCGAAGCAAAATGAAAAAGTTTTAAATACAAGAAAAATAACATTGTTGTTATCTCTATTTAGAACTTTATCTGACAATATTTTGCTTTAAGCTCTCCTTAACGGAGAATTGTTCTAAAGTATTCACCCTTAATTGGACATATCGTTAAAAATCCAGGAGAGTTACACAGCCCCAGTCTCTAACCAATGTGCAGCTAATTTATATGGCAGGAATGAAGTGGGTAAAGAAATCTGCCTTTAAAAAAAAAAAGAAAGAAAGAAATCTGCCTTTATTTCAAACACATTCAAACCAGCAGGATCAGTATATTTGTGCTGTAGGTTGGCCTGTCTAGGAAAAAGCCAGTCCAGTCATTAGTTGGCCTGTTGTTTTGCAGTACAGGGAATCAAATGAGGGCCTCACAGAGCAAAGGCAAGTACACTAATATTGAGCTACATCTCTACTAATACATCTCTACTAATATTGAGCTCCATCTCTACTAATATTGAGCTACATCTCAGTTACAAGTTTACTTGTAAATACTGTTGATTCTAAAGCCTTATTTAAAATTAAATATAAGTCAAAGAACTAAAGTTACTTTGGAATGTGACTTAAGTCAAAAGACAACTAACCTTGTTTGTGCAGGGACAGAATGAACAGGCCAACTGCTAGGTCAGTTTGTCATAGGAAGACATCTTAGAACTCAAAGGAACAAAATTATTTGATCTTTAAGTTCTGATGCTAAATTTTGCTTGATTCAACAATAATAAAGGTATCAACATCTTATACAGGTATAAAATTCAATAAGGGAAAGTACCTGGCCAGTTTTGTTCACTACTGTACGTCTAATAACCAAGAAAGTATTTACTGTTAACAAAGCATAGACACTTAATAACAATTCTTTTAATTTATTTTATTATTACTATGTAAAGTGACAACTCATAAAAATATGATGTCTGTTGAATAAATGAAAATGTACATTATGCTCTTTGAGAAGGAGTACCCCAAGAAAGACAAAATTAAGTTACAGTAATTTTGCAAATTAACATTAGAGTATTTCTACAACTCAGATGTGATGCCTTTTCATATCATTTGGCCCTCAATGAGGTCAGGTTCACTGTAAACAAAATATGGGCTTACCAACTCTTACAGTGGATTTCAAATTCTGGGTTCACTCAGAGGGCTCAAATAAGCCTTCAGCCATTTTTTAACTTGAATGATACTGCCAACAGCTGGGAAGGTGGCTCAGTGGTAGCGTGCTTGCCTTGCATGCGTAAGGCCCTGGGTTTGATTCCTCAGCACCACATAAGCAGAAAAAGCCAGAAGTGGTGCTGTGGCTCAAGTGGTAGAGTGCTAAACTTGAGCTGAAGAGCTGAGGGACAGGACCCAGGCCCAGAGTTTAGGCCCCATGACCAGCAAAAAGAAAAGAAAAGAAAAGAAAAACTTATTGCCTGTCACCGGTGGCTCACACTTGTAATCCTAGCTATTCAGGAGGCTGAGATCTGAGGATCATAGTTCAAAGCCAGCCCGGGCAGAAAAGCCCATGAGATTCTTATCTCCAATAAACCACTAGAAAACTGGAAGTGGTGCTGTGGCTCGAAGTAGAGCACTCGCCTTGAGCTGAAGAGCACAGGGACCAAGCCCAGGCCCAGAGTTCAAGCCCTACGACTGGGGAAAAAAAAAAATTATATCATTCCCTACAAGTTGAGAAACACATGGGTTCACGACATACCAAATGTGATGTTAGATTGGTAATACCAAGATACATTTGCCTAGACAGTAGTATTATTGTTCAAGAAAACAGCCAGACGTCAGAAGCTCATGCCTGTCATCCTAGGTACTCAAGAAGCTCAGAGCCAGAGGATCAAGGTTTGAAGCCAATCCAGGAAGAAAAGCCTTCAAGAGTCCATCTTCAAAAAATAAACAGCAAAACACTGAGTTGGCCAGGTACCACTGGCTCACACCTGTAATCCTAAGTACCCAGGAGGATGAGATCTGAGGATCAAGGTTTGAAGCAAGCCAAGGCCAGAAAAGTCCATGAGGCTCTAAATTCCAATTACACACACACACACACACACACACACACACACACACACACACACACACACACACACACACACACACACACACACACACACACACACACACACACACACACACATCCAGAAGTGGAACTATGGCTCAAGTTGAATGAGTACAAGTCTTGATCAAAAAGCTCAGGGACAGGGGGCTGGGAAGGTGGCTCAGTGGTAGAGTGCTTGCCTTGCATGCATGAAGCCCTGGGTTCAATTCCTCAGCACCACATAAGCAGAAAAAGCCGAAGTGGTGCTGTAGCTCAAGTGGTCGAGCGCTAGCCTTGAGCTGAAGAGCTGAGGGACAGCGCCTAGGCCCAGAGTTCAGGCCCATGACTGACCAAAAAAAAAAAAAGCTCAGGGACAGTGCCCAGACCCTGAGTTCAAGCCCTAAGACCAGCACCTAAAACAAACAAACAAAAAAACCCCACTGAACTGAAAGCATGACTTGGCTGTGAGTAAGCAAGCCAAGTAAGCATGAAGCCCCAGTAAAAGCGGGGAGGAAGGGTAACACAAAAGAAAACAAAAGGATATAGGAAAAAAATTCAATCAACAGTATAACCACATTACCGTAGGATATGGGGAAGAAAAGAAAAATTAAACTAACAGGCTACTTTATCCATAGGCCTGCAATCTGTCAATCATGTTCATTAAGCAACTAGAAGGCAATCTTAAAAGCAAAACTGGAAAAGTATTATCAAAGATAAACTGTGCAAATAACATCCATCCATCCATCCATCCATCCATCCATCCATCCATCTATCTGACCTAAACTCCCCTGGGAGGATAAACAAGAAACCAATTAATTGGTAGGGAGTAGTTAAGAGAAGAGAAACTTGCTTCTAACTCAGTTTGATTTTCTTTTCTAACAGTGAGTACACCTGTTACTGTTTTCACTTATCATTTTATTTTTAAAACACTGAAACTGAACTTTGCTACTAATTTTCTTCACTATTTGGAGTAAAACAAACTTAAAAACGCAGCATATGCATATAATAACCTCAGGTTATCTCCCACCAGCCTGCAGAATCCTCATCTGCTTGTTTGTTCTCAACAGAGTTTACATGCTGACACATGAATCTATGCTATAATCCGAAGTTGCTTACCACAACTCCCAATTTGTATTTCTGTCTCCTTACTCTATAGATTGCATGGGAAGCTCAAACACAAGAAGCCTAAAGTTGAGCTACTTATCTTACCCCTCATCCTCAATTATAACCTGATCCTTGTCTTCCATTACCTATTTTGGTAGACAGCAACACCATCCAGTCTACCCAGTCTCCCAAGTTTGGAGTCATTTTTAACTCCACCTTATTTCTGGCTTCCACGAAGAATAGTAATGAATTTCTGTGTCTTACAAAGTATTCTTATGGAGTACTATGGAATTTTAAGAAGGCTAAAAATGTCTATCTTGATGAAGATATGGGATACACCATATACATTCAAGGTAAAATTCACAGTTATACATTTCTACAGTAGTGCAGTGTATTTTACATAATAACCTGGTATAAGAGACAAGTATATTTAAAAAAAAATTCTCAGTGCCTCTCCCTTAGAAGGACTGTTGAGATATCATTCTTCACATCTGGCCTCGCTGCCACCAGGATTCTGCCCACACCCAAAGAAATATAATCAAGACACAACCCTGTTCAAAAAGCTCTACCATCTCTATGAGGAAAAGTCTCCAGGCTAGGTCAAGTGGCTCACATCTATAACTCCATTCAGGAGGCTGAGACCTGAGATTTGAAGTTTGAAGCCAGCTCAGGCAGACAAATTCAAGCCTCTCAGCTCCAACTTTCCACAAAATGCTGGAAAGTATGTGTGGCTGATGTGGCAGAGCCCCAACTGTGAGCAAAATCTAAAAGAGAATGGAGGGACCAAGGTGAACAAATGCAGCAGTGGTACTTATTAACTTTATGTTGAAAATGAACCAAACAACTTGTGTGCAGTGATGGGATGGAGAAACTAGAAGAGAATGAGGGAAGGAGTGGCATCCAAAAAGAAATGTACTCATCTGACTTATGTAACTATAACCCCTCTGTACATTACCTCTATAATAACAATTTAAAATTTTTTAGATAAGCCGGGCGCCAGCGGCTCATGCCTGTAATCCTAGCTACTCAGGAGGCTGAGATCTAAGGATCATGGTTCAAAGCCAGCCCGGGCAGGAAAGTCCGTGAGACTCTTATCTCCAATAATACCACTAGAAAACTGGAAGTGGTGCTGTGGCTCAAATGGTAGAGTGCTTGCCTTGAGCTGAAGAGTGCAGCAACAGCGCCCAAGCCCAGAGTTCAAGCCCCACAACTGACAAAAAAAATAAATAAATAAATTTAGAGAAAAAAAAGCCAAAAGAAAGGGAGAAGGGGAGGGAGAAAAAAAAAAAAGCAAGTGTGAAATGGAGAGGGAAACATGCATACATGTCTCAGAGATTAAGCTCCAAAAGTTTCCAGTCTTAACTCTAAGAGAATCAAAACCTGGTCTATACCATCAAATTAGATGCTACATTCTGCCTCTTTTGTATCAGGAACAAACAAGCAAGACTTTACTAGCACTGTAAAATGACTCAGAAGGAATGATTGTGAATAAGGATTTCAAGAATCCTATACAAAATAGTAATACTATTAAAAAATCCTATAAAAACAGTAATGACAATGTAATTATTAAAGAAAAAGAAGCATTTCTGATATGAACATCAAATCACATAAACATGACTTCCTTAAGCAAATGGATATATTTCAACTGAATGCTAAGATGACAGAACATGCCCACTCGCTTTGGAATATTGTTTTTTTTTTTTAAAAAAAAATTAATGTCTAATATGAACCACTTATAATTCTTCAGCAAAGAACAGGACTGTGTCTTTGCATTAAATGAGTTCTATTCATTTCCAAGTGGTATATTCTGTTGCTCCTTAAAATCTGTTCTGCTGAGATCATCTTTTCTTGGAATTATACTAAAATGCAGCAGCTTTTTCCTATTGCATACCACACATACTACAGAGAATAGTTTGGTGCTTTGTGCATTTCACACAAGCTATGCCATACCAGAAGTGTCCTCATTTGTCAGCAGGAAAATTCTGAAAAGTAGAGTATTCACATTTTTTTTCTTTCAAATAGAGTAAAATCTCTAATAACTGCCAATATGTACCTCATATGGAATAGACTGAAAAATGCTTCCAAAGCTAGCTGTCTGGCATAACTATTTTCCTACTGAGAATTCTATCTTTCTAAACAAATAGATTCTAAAATTCCTTTAAGAAAGCAAAAGGCAGTCTTGAAGAAAAACTGAGGGGCTGGGAAGGTGGCTAAGTGGTAGAGTGCTTGCCTTGCACACATGAGGCCCTGGGTTTGATTCCTCAGCACCACATAAGCAGAAAAAGCCAGAAGTGACAGTGTGGCTCAAGTAGTAGAGCGCTAGCCTTAAGCTGAAGGGCTGAGGGATAGCACCCAGGTCCAGAGTTCAAACCCCACGCCCGACCAAAAAAAAAAAATTGAGTGGAGAGGAATTATCTTATTAGGTGATAAAACTGACTATAACTGGGCACTGATGGCTCACACCTGTAATACTAGCTACTCAGGAGGGTGAAATCTGAGAATCAAAGTTCAAAGCCAGCCTGGGCAGGAAAGTCTGTGAGATTCATCTCCAAGGAACCCACCAAAATGCCGAAAGTAGAGCTGTGGGCTCAAGTGGTAGAGCAGAAGCCTTGAACAAAAAAGCCCAAGGACAGCACTCAGGCCCTGATTCAAGCCCCAGGACTCACACTCATACAGACACACAGACTAGAGAACTACAGTAATTTGGGCGTCTGCTTTCTACTACACAACAGAGAAAACAGAACAGATAAGAAATCTTTTTAAAGGTGCATTTTATTTTTATATATTTTATTGCCAGTCCTGGGGCTTGAACTCAAGGCCTAAGAGCTGTCCCTGAGATTCTCAAGGCTAACACTCTATCACTCTATCACTTGAGCCACAGTGCTACTTCTGGCTTTTTCTAAGTAGTTTTTTGGAGGTAGGAGTCTCATGGACTTTCCTGCCAGGGCTGGCTTCAAACTGTGATCCTCAGATCTCAGCCTCCTTAGTAGCTAGGATTACAGGCATGAGCCACCAGTGCCTGCTTTAAAGGTGTATCTTAAATAAGAATTTGATAGATAATAGTGAAGGCATTACCAATTATTGAGAGAATGGACCGTATTTTATTAATTGGTATTGAAAAAAGTGGTTTTATTTCTTGGAAAGTTTAAACAAGAATCACTTTAGTTAAAGAAGAGAAAAAGAGAAACACTTCCTGCTCCCCATGCAGAAAATTGGAATTAAGGTCTTTCAAAGTGGTTTTCTATGTGGAAACAGGAACAACAACAACAAAGTATATCCCAGCTAACACCATTTTGTAAAAATCAATTCTAGGCTATTAAATATTCAAATATTAAAACAAATAAAACAAAAAAGGACTAGCATATAGGAGCAAAGTTTTTGACCTTGGAGTACAGAATGATTTTCCTAAAATCAACAAAGCATAAATTATGAAATAAAGGTCAACAAATTTGACTCTATAAAATGTCTGAACATGACACATGCACCTCCATGCAGCATTGTTTACAATAGCCAGGATATGGAAACAACCCAGATGTCCCACTACAGATGAATGGATCCAAAAATTGTGGTATCTATACACAATGGAATATTACGCAGCCATTAGAAAGGACAAAATAATGGCATTTGCAGGGAAATGGATGGAGCTAGAAGAAATAATGTTGAGCGAGGTAAGCCAAGAGTTAAGAGACAAACGACACATAGTCTCCCTGGTAAGTGGATGTTAAATCCAAAATCTTAGGTGATACGACAAAATTAACAAGACAAGAAACAAAGAACTTCCACTCATTTGGTCAAATCACTACTAAATAACCCCATGCTGCTGATCACATATATGGTATATATGTGCACACCAGAGGGAAACCAGGAGGACGACACAGAACTAGAGGGAATCAGGGAAAAACATACAACAGTGGGACCTATCAGCTGCACTGGACATTGACCAAAATGAACTAAGCAACTCAATGGCAGCGATGGGAGGGAGGGAACAAGTGGGAAAGAGGGAACAGCTGATGCTATGCAAAACAAAGGAAATGTACATATCACCCATGTGGAAGAAATAACTATTGCAAAGCTCATAGAACTCATAAATGCTATAGACCATGATAGACAATTTGCCCCATGAAAGTTAGAATGTGTTTATGACTTTAATTAAGCATCACTACCCCACAATACTGTGAAATTTGGGAAATTATGTAATCACTTAATTCTTTTTTTCCAAAAGAATTTGGAAAAAAAATTTCCGAACACAACAGCACTGAAAAGAATCTAAGACTTAGGAAAACTTTTAATAAAGAAGTATGAGATTTCTACACTGGATACTATAATACATTGTTGGAAGAAATAAAGGAAGATCTAAATAATTAGAAAGACTTCTGATATTCAAGAACTGGAAACCTTAAGATGGGAAACTGCGATTTGTCCTACAAATTCAATTAAAAAAATCCCAAGAGACTTAACTTTTTAAGACATTGTCAAATTAATGCTAAAATTTATATGGAAATGGGAGAGACCAGAAATAGACAGAATCCAATATAAAAATAATCAAGCTGGAACACACACATCTCAGTTTTAGAACTTACTACAAAGTCACAGCAATCAAGGCAGTGTGGTATTGGCATAAGAAAACATACATTAAGGTGGGGGATGGAGGGGAGAGGAGTGTGGGAGATGGGGGAGGGAAGGGATAGTGGGACAGGAGAAGGGTAACAATGATCAGCAAGTAATGTACTCATTGCCTTACTCATGTAACTGTAACCCCTCTATACAGCATGTTTACAATAAAAAATGCACACATTAATAGATTTTAGAGTCTAGAAATAAACTTTTACTATTTATTTATGCCAGTACTGGAGCTTAAGCCAAAAGCCTCACACTCTTGCTTAGCTTTTTTGCTCATGGCTAATTAACTACCACTTGAGTTATGCCTCCATTTTGGCTTTTTGCTGGTTAATCAGAGATAAGAGTCACTAAGATTTATCTGCCTGGACTGTCTACAAACCAAGATCATCAGATCTCAGCCTTCTGAGTAGCTAAGATTATAGGCATAAGCCGCTGGTGTCTGGCTATGATTGATGTTTTTCACAGAAATGCCATGATAAATGGGAGAAATAGTCTTTTCAAAAAGTGGTAAGTAGGGGCTGGGAAGGTAGCTCAGTGGTAGAGTGCTTGCCTTGCATGCATAAGGCCCTGGGTTCAATTCCTCAGCACCACATAAGCAGAAAAAGCTGGAAGTGGCACTGTGCATTAAATGGTAGAATGCTAGCCTTGACCTGAAGAGCTGAGGGACATCGCCCAGGCCCTGAGTTCAGGCCCCGTGACTAGCAAAAAAAAAAAAAAAAAAGTGGTAAGGAGCCTGGAGACAGAGGCTCATGCCTATAATCCTAGCTACTCAGGAGGCTGAGATATGAGAATTGTGGTTCAAAGCCAGCCCAGGCAGGAAACTCTGTGACTCTTTTTTTTTTTTGTCGGTGGTGGGGCTTGAAATCTGGGCTTGGGCACTATCCCTCAGCTCTTCAGCTCAAGGTGAGTGTTCTACCACTTGAGCAACAGCGCCACTTCCAGTTTTCTAGTGGTTTTATTGGAGATAAGAGTCTCACAAACTTTCCTGCTTAGGCTGGCTTTGAACCATGATCCTCAGATCTCAGCCTCCTGAGTAGCTAGGATTACAGGAGTGAGCACCAGTGCCCAGCTTCCATGAGACTCTTAACTCCAATAAACCACCAAAAAACCAGGAGTGGTGCAGTATCTCAATTGGTAGTGCACTCTCCTTAAGCTGAAGAGCTGAGGGACAGCACCCAGGCCCAGAGTTCCAAGCCCACGACTGACACACACACACACAAAAAAAGTGGTAAGGAGTTAGGAACTGGTGACTCACATCTGTAATCCTAGATATTCAGGAGGCTGAGATCTGGAGAATCATGGTTTGAAGCCAATCTGGGTAGAAAAGTCTAAAGGACTTCATATCCAAGTAAGCACCATGATGCTGGACTACAGGTATGGCTCAATTGGCAGAACACTAGCTGTGAGCAAGCAAGTCAAGCAAAAGTGTAAGGTTCTGAGTTCAAACCCTGATACAAGAATAAATAAGTAGATAAACATTAAAAAATATATAGTATAAGAATAACTATATAGCCACATAAAAATTAATTTGGACCCACTATTCCAAAAAGTTAACTCAAAATGGATCCAGGGTATATAGTTCAATGTAAAAACACTTAGGTTTGATTCCCCAGGTCTACAAAACAAAAAAGAAAACAGAAAATTTCAACATGGCATTTAAGCAGATGCTAGTAGCTCATACCTATAATCCTAGCTACTCAGGATCATGGTTTGATACCAGCCCAGGCAGGATAAGATGTTTATTTCCAATTAATCATCAAAAAGTTGGAAGTAAAGCTATGGCTCAAATGTGTATGCCAGCCTTGAGTGAAAAAGCTAGGGAACACTGCCCAGGCCCTCAGCTCAAGCCCTAGTAATAACACAAAACTTAAAAAAAAAAAAAGAAAAGAAAAGAAAATAGAACCAGGTACTGGTGGCTCACACCAGCCTCTCAGGAGGCTGAGACATAAGGATCAAGGTTCAAAGTCAGCCTGGACAGAAAAGTCTGCGAGACTCTTCTCTCCAATTAACCACCAAAAAATCGGAAGTGGTACAGTAGCTCAAAGTGGTAAGAGTGTTAGCCTTAAGCAAAAGAGTTACATATAGCACCCAGGCCCCAAGTTCAAGCCCTACCACACACACACACACACACACACACACACACACACACACACACACACGGTTATGCTTTTGTTAAAAGAAAATGAATTTGTGCCGGGCGCTGGTGGCTCATGCCTGTAATCCTAGCTACTCAGGAGGCTGAGAACTGAGGATCGAGGTTCAAAGCCAGCCAGGGCAGAGAGACCGTGAGACTCCTATCTCCAATAAACCACCAGAAACCGGAAGTGGCGCTGTAGCTCAAGTGGTAGAGCGCTGGCCTTGAGCTGAAGAGCTGAGGGACAGCGCCCAGGCCCAGAGTTCAAGCCCCACGACCGACCAAAAAAAAAAAAAAAAAAAAGAAAATGAATTTGTAAGGCCAGGCATGGTGGTGCACAAGAGGCAGAGACTGGGAGAATCACAATTTGGGTTAAGGCTGGTCAAAAAATTACTGAGATTCACCAGGCACCAATGGCTCACGCCTGTAATCCTAACTACTCAGGAGGCTGAGATCTGAGGATCACAGTTCTAAGCCATCCCAGGCAGAAAAGTCCCCATGAGACATCTTCAATTAACCACTCAAAAACCAGAATTGGTGCTGTGGCTCAAGTGGTAACAATGCTAGCCTTGAGCACAAAGGGACTCAGGGATAGTGCCCACGCTCTAAGTTCAAGCTCCAAAACACATACACACACACACACACACACACACACACACACACACACACACACACACACACACACACACACACACACACACACACACACACACACACACACACAGTTACTGAGAATCTGTCTAAAAGATTAGTCAGGTGCCAGTGGCTCATCTTTTTAATCCAATCTACTACTTAGGAGGCTAAGAATGGGAGGATCCTAAATTTGTGATCAGCTCAGGCAGGTTCATGTGAGCCCCTCCTCAACCCAGCTGGAACAGTGGAACCAGCATGTTTAAGCTATGAGTGAGGCTGAGATCAGGAAGATTCAATTTACAAGCTAGCCTAAGGAGAAAAATCCCAAGACTCTATCTCAATGGGGAGGAGATGAACACCTGTCACCCCAGAAACAACGGGAAGCCACAGGATCTACACCCAAATGGGAAATGAAACACACTTCTTAAAAGTAACCAGCAACAAATAGGGATAAGGGTATGGCTTAGCAGTAGGCTGAGAGAGAAAGGATACATGTATTTTCTCATATGAAGAAGTTAGAACTAAAACCTGAGTATGTATGAAAACACATTCAGGATTGTGCACATATATACACAATCGAACCAGTCAAGTATGGTATCCAGGGGTAGGTTTGTTTCCATGGTGTAACAGACAGCTTAATAAAAAGAATGTTAGGAAGCTGAAACATGTATTGTCTGAGGCAAATGGGAACTTATTTATTTATTTACTTATTTATACCCAGTCTACATATGTGAGAATAGAACTAGGAAACGTGAAGAGATTGGTGGAGATGAGACGGGAAGGAGAAAAATGCAGGGGTGCCACTGACCATGATGCATTGTGCGCATAAATGGACATGTTAAATTGAAACCTTTTTTACAACTATTTGAATAAAAGATGAAACGTGTCTTCACCAAACATGTTCATATCAAGAATAGTCCTAATAGCTGGAAAGTAAAAAAACAATCGAATGTTTGTCAATGATGAATAGAAAATACGGTATACCCAAAGAAATAATATAAGGAAGGAGTTACTAATAAACACAAGATAATATTACCTGATTTATGGCTATGTATTCAAAGAATATTTTAAGAGCTTGGCTGGGAATGATAAACTTCAGATGGAGAATTTATGCCTCTCGGAAAGAAGGGAAGCAACATTTCCCCCAGAGAGTACTTCTTAAAAGGCCCAGAGAGCTGTTTAAATATAAATCAGGTCCTGAGATTATCCTTTATGGCTTCCTATCATTGATAACAAAATACAAAGTTTCTACAAGATCCCTTACGTTCCACTTCCAGGCCTCCCAGACCTTTCTGACTACAGACCCCACCAGGTCACTGCACTGCAGCCAAGCAAGCTCCCTACCTTTAACCCTTACATACCTCAGCTTGAAAGCCCTTACTTTTGTTTCTTCCCTACTCTATGTCAGTCTCTGCTTCTGCCTTCAAAGTGTGTCCCCTAACCACCAGGTCTAAAAAAATGTTCTCTTCCTTTACTCTTTCTGAATGGAGTACTTGTAACTGTCTGATACTGTGTACCTATGTGCTCTCACACTGGAGTATAAGATAGTGTACTTCTCTAGTGCTTAGACTATGCCTAGCACATACTAAGGGCTCAATATATATATAACTAATATGAATGATGAGTATATCGAAACTTAGTGTTTTCTTTAATGAAAATAAGTATCTAAAACAAAAAGCTAAGTGTTACTTTTTGGTGAAGCTAGATGTTGAGTATACATTATAAGATGAAGCCTATGTATATACTTTAAAGTAGTACATATACTTTTTGATAAAGCACACACATATATCCTTATCTCTTATTATTTCTTTATTATTTTTTGGCAGCTCTCAGGGCCTTGAGTTTGCTAGGCAGGCATTCTACCACTTGAGGCACACCTCCAGCCCCTCTCTGTAATGGTTATTTTCAAGCTAAGGCCTTACTTTATGCTAGCGCCAGCCTGGCTGCAATCTTCCTATTTACGTTTCCTGTGGTGATGACAACAGCACACCACTGCATGCAAACATTGTGCTTCCTCCACAGCTGTGTTGACAGGTACACCCCACGCACTCCAGCCATTGAGTGAGAAGGAGTCTCAAAAACTTTTTGCCCAGGATAGCCTCAAACTGTGATTCCTTCATCTCTACCTCTCAAGTAGTATGATAATAGGCTTCTGCCATCATGCCAGGCAATTTTTTGTAATTAAGTAGAGTATGATATTTCACATGAACTTACTGCCTGATAAAACTACCTCCCTAAAATGTTATGAGCATCTATAAGATATGCATGGTAGTATGACATATCCACCAAAAAAAAAACCCAGAGCCTAATTTTTAAGAGTTTCAGGTTTAGCCGGGCGCTGGTGGCTCATGCCTGTAATCCTAGCTACTCAGGAGGCTGAGATCTGAGGATCACGGTTCAAAGCCAGCCCGGGCAGGAGAGACTGTGAGACTCCTATCTCCAATAAACCACCAGAAAACCGGAAGTGGCGCGGTAGCTCAAGTGGTAGAGCGCTCGCTTTGAGCTGAAGAGCTGAGGGACAGCGCCCAGGCCCAGAGTTCAAGCCCCACGACCGACAAAAAAAAAAAAGAGTTTCAGGTTTATAGTGGGGATGATGGCTTGTGTGAAAGTATCAAAAGGCCTTTCTATTATCTCTGTGTGTGTGTGTCTGTGTGTGTGTGCTAGTACTAGGGTTGGAATTCAGGACCTTATGCTCTTACTTAGCTTTTTTCAATAATGGCTGGCCACTAACACTTGAGCCATACCTCCAGTCAGGCATTTTGCTGAATACTTGAAGATAATCTCTCAGAGACTACCTGCCCAGCTGGCTTCAAACTGTGTTCCTAAGATCTCAAACTCCTGAGTAGTTAGAATTACAGTGTTGAGACACGATCAGCTCTTTTTAAGGGGCTGCAAGGTAGGTCAGTGATGACTTCTGCAGTTCACTGTCTTAATGGGGTGAGAAGTGGGCAAGCTGGGAATGTGGCTAAGTGGTAGAGTGCTTGCCTAGCATGCATGAAGCCCTGAGTTCGATTCCTCAGTACCACAAAAAAGGAAAAGCTGGAAGTGGCCCTTTGGCTCAAGTGGTAGAATGCTAGCCTTGAGCAAAAGAAGCTCAGAGACAGTGCCCAGCCCCTGACTTCAAGCCTCAAGACTGGACAAAAAAAAAAAAAAAATCAGGTTAGTAGGTGCAGGTGGCTCATACTTGTAATCCTAGCTCTCAGGAGACTGAGATCTGAGGGTCATAATTGAAGCCAGCCTGGGCAAGAAAGTCCAGGAGACTCTTTTTGCTAATTAACCATCAAAGAGCCAAAATGGAGCTCTGGCTCAAGTGACAAGAGCCCTAGTCTTTGAGCAAAAAAGCTCAAGGTCAGGGTGCAAACCAACAATACACACACACACACACACATAAAATCGTGTTAATTTTTATATCCTTTTTCTTACAATAAAAAGATTGCACAATTGTGGTACTAGGATTTGAATTAAGGGTCATCCATGTATTTTATTAAGTCATGCCCCATTCCTTTTGCTTTAGGTATTTTTTTTTAATAGGATGGTGCATAGCCCAACTCTTCCCACATAGATGGGATGAGAGATGTACGCTACCGCGCACAGCTTTTTGTTAACTGAGGAGTCCCATGACCTTTTTGTCAGAGTTGGCCTCTTGAGCTCCATCTCCTGAGTAGCTACTATTATAGGCATGAGCCACCATGCCATGCTTAAGGCAAAAATTAAGAATTAAGTAGCTGGGTACTGGTGGCTCACGCTTATAATCCTAGCTACTCAGGAAGCTTAGATCTGAGGATCACAATTCAAAGCCAGCTAGGGCAGGAAAAGTCCATGAGATTCTTACTTCCAATAAACTACTCAGAAAAAGCTGGAAGTGGTGCTGTGACTCAAGTAGTAGAGCAGCAGCCTTGAGCAAAAGAAGCTCAGGGACAATGCATAGGCCCTGAGTTCAAGCTCCAGGACCAAGTTGGGGGTGGGGGGAGAGAATTAAGTCTACATGAATAGATTAAACTTTTCTATTTGTATCTTCAAATACAAAGTCCAGTTCTTGGGATATAGAAATAAAATATTTGTGGGATAAGTAAAAACAATAAAAATGATGTAATAATGACAATTTTGAGTTTCTCAGAATAGGGTTCCGGGTGACATCTACAAATTATTTTTGACGTTCTGAAAGTTAAAATTAAACATAAGGATCCTTTACTCCTGAGCATGTAAAATTAAAGAAAGGGAAGATCGAGGTATGAGGGATTGCCCAAGACCAACAGCATGGCCCTAATGAAGTGAATCTATATACTGATGCATACTATGCCTTCTCTCTCCTATCTCCCACAGTCCTTCCCTCTAAGGAAAGCAGATGTTCGGACAGACTCCTAACATCATCTATAATAGATGATGGAGAGTACAAAAGTCAACACTGCTTCTGTCTTTTGCTCCCCTAGGCAGCTATGACCAAAAAAAATTTATATTCCAGCCAAACCTCTAGTTCCAGATGCACTGAAGGTTTAATATAAGGTTGGTTCACAGTAGTGGTCATAGTATCTCAAGGGTGGGATGTGTTTATCACAGCTCTTATCTGCTAAGATTTTGAGTCTATGGTTGACATCAACTTGCCTTTCCCCTCTAGACCTTCAGCCTCTCTAACACTAGGTAAACATCTTACACTGAAACTTGGCCATATATCTAGGACTCTTGTAGAATTTGATCTACCATAGCAGCCCATATAGTTGTCTTAAGATTGTGCTGGTTCTTCTTTCTGTTGGTAAGACTTCTGCTGAGGGTAAGTGTGATGCTCGTCAGCTCAAGTTTAAAATTTGCATGTAACCCTGGAAGTAGATGGCAATTACAGCTCCTGGAGACAGGGTATTTATTTCCCTCACTGGAATTTTAGTTCATCTAGCTCTCACTGCTTTGCATTGATGACAGCTCTTCACTGTTAGGGGGATCCCTTAGTTTTTTTTGTTTGTTTGGTCAGTCGTGGGGCTTAAACTCTGGGCTTGGGCACTGTCCCTGCGCTCTTCAGCTCAAGGCGAGTGCTCTACCGCTTGAGCCACAGCGCCACTTCCAGTTTTCTAGTGGTTTATTGGAAATAAGAGTCTCACTGACTTTCCTGCCCCTGTTGGCTTTGAACCATGATCCTCAGATCTCAGCCTCCTGAATAGCGAGGATTACAGGCGTGAGCCACTGGTGCCCAGTTCCACTTAGTTTTTAAAATGTATAATCTTAACTAGTTGTTACGGTGAAAACAATGGCTCACATTTTCCTATTATATCCAATGGAAGGATCAATATTGATTTGTGGGGCGTGCTTTTTGTTGCCTTTATCACTGCACATATGTGATATGGAAACAACATTGTAAGACAAGATGGAAATTATTCTCTTATATGGAAGCCTGGATGTAGATAAGCAGTCCTGAGTGGGTAAGCTATCATTTTCCCTTTTTAGGCTCCTTCCTTCATACACACCTGCATCTTGCAACTTACATTTACATCTACATTCCAGGCTATAGAAGTGGGAGAGAGAAGTGGAAGGAAATAGCTTCTATTTCAAAGAATGTGAGGCAGCAGTGGCACATCACTTCTGCTTACTTCTTACTAGCCAGAATGTCATCACAAGGCTGCCTCTAACCGCAAGAAAGATTGGGAAATGTAGACTGGAAGCTGTGGCCATGGGTGGACTAGAATTCTCACCTAGAACTCTCACAACTATTAATAAGATAAGGGAGGGAGGTAGTAGTTTCTGCTACAATATGGTATTAAGAAAAACTAACTAGAATCCCCCTCCCAACTTAATTTTCCTGTTACTTTGTGTTGATATTCTATTGTTTCTCCCACTATAGTTTGTCATTTTTCTTATCAGAAAAACCATGTTTAGTGGTTATGAGCTTGTTCTCTGAAATATGACAAACGCTGAATTTTGATTTAAAGTCTTGAGTTATTCCTTTGGAGAGGGGACTATCTTGTATACATTAGAGAGAGCTTGGAAAAATGATTATCGGAGCTGTCTCCATGAAGTGTAATACCTACTGATAATTTTGAACTAGGTGACCCTATTCTAGATAATATTCTATTTTACATAATAAACATTTCAAATGAACAAAAGTCTTGAAGCAGCTGGGCACCAGTGGCTTATGCCTGTAATCCTAGTTACTTGGGAGGTCAGAGATCTGAGGATTGTGGTTCAAAGCCATCTTACATAGAAAAGTTTGTGAAACTCTTGTCTCCAATGAACCTCAAAAAGCTGGAAGTGGAGTTGTGGCTCAAGTGGTAGAGCACTAGTCTGGAGCAAAAAAGATCAGGGACAGTGCCCAGGCCCTGAGTTCAAGTCCCATGACCAACAAAAGAAAAAGAAAAAGAAAGCTCAGGAACAGTGCCTAGACCCCGAGTGTAAGCATCAGAATCAGCACACATAAACACACGCACAAAGTCTTGAAGCAGACTGTAACTTCATGATAGAGCTCTTACCTAGTATGCATTAAGTTTGATCCTCAACACCACAAAAGATAAAAGCCAGGCACCCGTGGCTCATGCCTGTAATCCTAGCTACTCAGGATGCTGAAATCTAAGGAATTCATTTTGAAGCCTTCTAGGGCAGGCAGGAAATCTGTGAGATTCTTATCTCCAATTAACCACCAAAAAAGCCAAAAGTGAAGCTGTGATAGCCTTGAGCAGGCAAAACTCAGGGAGCTCAAGTCCCAGGACTGGCACCAAAAATAAATACATAAGTCATTGTATCCCCAAGAGCTTTTATATAGAATCTCTGTCTGTTAACATTTTCAGTTGAGGATAACTAAAACAAAATTTAGGTAAACTAAGTAAGAAGGTGATTTATTGAAAGGATGATGGGTATATAAAAGAGGGGACAGAGAAGAAATGAAGAACAAGTAAAACTCAGGTAGGAATTAACAAGTTCCACTGGCAGGAGTTTATGAACCTTTTCTCCAGGGTGCTGGCAGTCCACTGCCCTCCAGACTCTCTCCCAACAAAATTTTTAATTCTTATTCGAGAGGGTTGTTAGATTCCTTTTGGCAAAGATGAGTACCCTGTGTCAATCAAGATAAAAAAATATGCGATCACAAAACAAAGATGTGACCATCAGGGTCCACTGTACACACCATGAATTGTTCCCAGAAAAGGGAAATGGATATGAGGCAAGCTGCTTCTGTAGTAGTATGAACTACAGTACATAAGTGGTATGTGTGCAAAAGGCAGAGTGGAGCAGATGCCATTACAGGCTCTGGTCATGTTACAAGTGCAAGAGACCCCAGATCCAGAGGCAGAAGTTGTGGCAGTGCTGCACTTGCACTGCATCTATTACCCTGATGCTTATCTGCATGGCAAAGTGCTGGAGGAAGCTTGGGTGGCAAGTTAGGGCAGTGACTACCTGCAGATATCTGTGCCCAGTGTGTACAGAATGCCACTCAATTGACACGTCCCAGTCCATATTCATCTGAAGGTCTCTATTTCTGGGTTTCAATAGGAAAAGGACCACGCCAAACTACAAGTGTGTTTTACAGCTAGCTTTGGAAGCACTATCAGTCTATTCCATATGAGCTATATATTGACAAAAATTAGGGAATCCATTCTGATTGTAAGAAACAAATGTGGACTCTTTATTTTTTATTTTTCCCTAGTGACAAAAGAAGACACTTCTGGAAATATATGTTCAGAGCTTGACATAGTTTGTGTGAATTGCATAAAGTTCCAAACTATTGTCTGTATTATGTGTGGTAGGAAGACACTGCTGCATTTCAAACAAGCAAACAAAAAAAAAAAAATTCCAAGGGCTGGGAAAGTGGCTCAGTGGTAGAGTGCTTGCCTTGCATGCCTGAGGCCCAGGGTTCGATTCCTCAGCACCACATAAGCAAAAAGAAAAAAAAAGCCAGAAGTAGTGCTGTGGCTCAAGTGGTAGAGCACTAGCCTTGAGCTGAAGAGCTGAGGGACAGCGCCCAGGCCAAGAGTTCAGGCCCCACAATTGGACCCCAAAAAAAAATTCCAAGAAAAAGCCAGCTTCTATACCTGATTCCCAACATATGAAATCCATTGTCATTCCTAATATCTAATTCAAATTCTAAAAAATTACTAGCAAATTCCGTATTGACAAATGCATTGGTATAATAGACAAATCTGAATGCAACCCAGGCTCTTCTGACTCAGTAAATGCTGGTCCTGGCCCAGTTATTTAAGTGGTCTGCACTTTAGTCTTACTTGTTACTACTTACCTAAAATGACTTTTAAGAAGATTAAAGAGGACTGGAGAGAGCCTGGCATAGAGTAGGCACACAGTAAATGGTACCTATTACCATTATTATCATGGGTTTCTCATCACCCAAAGACCTTGCTTCCCTTTCTTGTTTTTGTTTTTTTTGGAGGGGGAGTGGTGGTCATGGGGTTTGAACTCTGGGCTTGGGCACTGTCCTTGAGCAGTTGAGCAGTTCAGCTCAAGGCTAGGATTGTACCACTTTGAGCCAAAGCACCACTTCCAGTTTTCTGGTGGTTAATAGGAGATAAGAGTCTCATGGACTCTCCTGCCTGGGCTGGCTTTGAACAGCAATTCTCAGATCTTAGCCTCCTGAGTAGCTAGGATTACAGGCATGAGCCTCCGGAACCCAGCTTGATTCCCTTTCTTAATGCAATGTTTCCCTGGGCTTTTCTCATTCCACTTCCTCCCAACAGTGTTCTAGCTCACCTGATCTTCGGCAATATATGTGCTTTACATGTGTGTCTTCTCCTCAGAACATTATGTTTCTCTACTGTTACATCTCTACTGTTACTCCTCTTCCAGCTAATCCCCTCTTCTACCAATTTCATGGTTTCAATTACTATCCATTTCTTCAACTAAATTGTAAATTTTAAATGCTTGATTTAGGCACTTACAACTTAGGCAGCAAGAGGCTTATTTAGATTAATTCAAGATCATCACCGTTAATATGTCACTACTACTTGAGTCCAAATTCCAGTACCCCTGCAAAAAAAACAGATTAATAGTTCAGTGAATAGTTTGTTAGTTTCTAAATCTTCTTAGAAGCCAAAACTTGTTGCATACTTTCTGTACCAAATTCAGTACACAATATTTGGAGAAGGCTGGATCACACCTATAGTCTCCGTAAAACTGTATATCTCATGAGCTTCAAAAATGACAAAAAGCCAACCAGGTGCCACTTGCTCACACCTGTAATGCTAGCTATTTGGTGTTTGTTTTGTTTTGTTTTGTTGCCAGTCACGGGGCCTGAACTCTGGGTCTGGGCGCTGTCCCTCAGCTCTTCAGCTCAAGGCTAGCGCTCTACCACTGGAGCCACAGTGCCACTTCCCGCTTTTTCTGTTTATGTGGTGCTGAGGAATCGAACCCAGGGCCTCATGCTTGCAAGGCATGCACTCTACTGCTGACCTACCTTCCCAGCCCCATGCTAGCTATTTGGAAGACTGAGGATTGAGGTTCAAGGACAGCCCACTAAAGATTGTGAGATCCTCTCAAAAAAAAAAAAATAATAATAATAACCAGGAAAAAAACAGGGCTGGAGGTATAACTTAAGTGGTAGAGTACCAACCTAGCAAACATGAAGCCTGAGCTCAAATTTTAGTATGACAAAAAATAATAAAAGAAATGATTAAAAAGCAGCACACTGATTTACAACAGTCTTTTTTGTGGCATATATACACAAATACTATTAGGCCATAAAAAAAGAATGAATGCTGTAATTTGCAAAAACATGAATAGAACTGAAGATCATTATGTTCACTGAAATAAGTCAGGCAAGAAGGTACTGCATTGTCTCACTCACAGGTGAAGTCCAAAACAGTTGAGCCTATAGTAGTTGAGAGAATAGTGCTGGAGATCTGACAAAGTGAGGGAGATAAGGAGACATGTCGGTTGATCAGTGGATACTAAGTTACAATTAGGCAGGAACAAGAAGTTTTAAAGTAGTCAGGCACCAGTGGCTCACACCTGTGATGCTAACTACTCAAGAGGCTGAGACCTGAGAATCACGGTTTAAAGCCAGCCTGGGCAAGAAAATCCATGGGACTTTAACCCACAGAACTGGAAGTGGAGCCCTATGGCTCAAAGTGGTTGAGCACTAGCTTTGAGCATAGGAGCTCAGAACAGCGCCCAGGCCATGAACAAGCCCCACAACCAACAACAACAAAGAAGTTTTAAGGTACTATTATTGCCCAACAAGGTCACTACAGATAATAGTAATGGACTGAAAATTTCAAAATGCTGGAAGAAAAGAAGGTTTGAAAGTTTCTTCCATAAAGAATTGACAAATGTTTAGGCTGGTGCTGGTAGCTGATGGCTGTAATCCTAAAAACCACTCAGGAGGCTGAGTTCTGAGGATTGCAGTTCAAAGCTAGTCTAGGCATACGAATCCATGAGACTCAAGTGATAAAGCACCAGTCGTGAGGATCCGATGATCGTGGTTCAAAGCCAGCCTGGACAGGAAAGTCTGTGAGACTCTATTTTTTTTTTTTGGGGGGGGGGGGATCCAGTCGTGGGTCCTGAACTCTGGGCCTGGGCACTGTCCCTCAGCTCTTCAGCTCAAGGCTAGCGCTCTACCACTTGAGCCACAACGCCACTTCCAGCTTTTTTTTTTTTTTACTTATGTGGTGCTGAAGAATCGAACCCAGGGCCTCATGCATGCAAGGCAAGCGCTCTACCACTGAGCCACCGTCCCAGCTCCCTATGAGACTCTTATCTCCAATAAACCATCAGAAAGCTGGAAGTGGTGCTGTGGCTCAAATGTAGAGTGCTTGCCTTGAGCTGAAGAGCTGAGGGACAGCGCCCAGGCCCAGAGTTCAAGCACCACAAACGACAAAAAAAAAAAAAAGTATCTTTAACCTGATTTATGCACAGCCCTAAGCTAAGACACAAGTACAGGGGTAGGGTAGGGGGGAGGAATCACTCAATGTATGCACATAATAAAACATGTAAAAATGTATTTCTATAACCAGGAGTAAAAATTATTTTAAAAGAACAGGTAGCTTCCTCAAGCATCATAAAATGGGTTTTGGAAGTAGTCTTAAAGACAGCAAATGTAAAATAAATGTTCGGAGATTAAATAGGTCAAGAGCAAAGGGCTTTCTTAACCATCACAAACTGCAAATTACATTATGGAAGACTTCTTAGAAACTATTCAGAAGGCAACAGACTTTTGAGGCTACAGAGCATTTATTTAATCAAATAAGGCACAGCCACTCAGTATGCAAACACAGCCTCTACCCATCCCTCTCAATTGCCTATTCTACCAATAAACACTGCTTCTTTCTTTCAAAAACTGAATCTAATTGAATCAACCAATTAGCTCTCTTGCTTACAGCACTGCCTGCTTCTAATTAGTGTACCTGTGCCCACCCTATAAAGTAGGCAAGTCTGCCCTCCCTGGAATCCAAGTTTTAAAATACCATCTTAAGAAGAGTTGTTTATATACTTCCCAAGAGTTCTTATTAAAGAAAATTCCTCAATACCACAAAAGAAAAGAATCTTTCAGAACCAGCTAGTAAAAATCAAATGATCTCCTTGGAGCAAACCATATCTCAAACAAAAACCATATCCCACAAGTTATAAGTAGTCCCAACATTATTTCTGCCAAGCCTTCAAACTGTTTCTCATCAAGTCCCCTCAAAGCTGAGCAGGTACATAGCTTCTCTTCCACTCCTGCCTCATAGCCAACATTTTTTCCCCAACTGTTGCCTCTTTTTGAGTTTTTTGGGTCATGTGTAGGGTTTGAACTCAGGGCCTGGAAGCTCTCCCTGAGTCTTTTTGCTCAAGGCTAGTACTCTACCACTTTGAGCCACAGCTCCCCTTCCAGCTTTCGAGTGATTAACCGGAGATAAGAGTCTCCTGGGGACTTTTCCACCCAGGCTGGCTTCCAACCATAATTCTTAGATCTTAGCCTCCTCACTCGCTAGGATAAGAAGTGTGAGCGAGCCACCAACACTTGGCTCAAACTGTTACCACTTTAAATCTCCAATTACTGTTTCCTTCAGTAGAAACAAAAGGTAGTAGCTCTTTAATAAACCACCCTGCATTAGTTATTTATTTGCTCCTTCTAAGTATAAGTGAAAGGACCAACACTATGTTCTTTCTCCTTTGCTTGTCTTGGTATTTAATATGACTATATTCCAATGCCTCCTCTTACAGACAGAATTGTATTTTTTCAAACAACTAGAAGACTCTTATCTAATATCTCACTAAGATTCTTCCCAAGGAGAAGAAAGGTTAGAATATGTATCAAAGGTAAGGTAAATTTTCCCTTTCATATTTGTTAATTGATTAAGAAAAGTAAAATGTGTATCCAAATCTTAAAGTTCTAAAGTGCTGTTAACATGGAGTTTTGCAAACAAGCAATTTCTTTTTTCAGGGGCAACCAAAATATGACACTTATTTAATCATGTTAAATCTACACAAAGAAACTCTTGGTAATTAAAATTTCTTTTCTTTTTTTTTTTTTTTTTTTCCGGTCATAGGGCCTGAACTCAGGGCCTGGGTGCTGTCCCTCAGCTCTTCAGCTCAAAGAGAATGCTCTACCACTTGAGCCACAACGCCACTTCCAGTTTTCTGGTGGTTTATTGGAGATCAGAGTCTCATGGACTTTTCTCACTGAGCTGGCTTTGAACCACCATCCTCAGATCTCAGCCTCCTGAGTAGCTAAGATTACAGGCATGCGCCATCGGCTCATGAACAATTTCTGAACAATTCAACTAGCTGCTGAGAAAATTGTGTGGCAAATCTTCTGAAAGTCATTAAAAATAAGATAGAATCCACTACCAAGATAGGCTTTAAGTTTGGCTAAGAGATAAAGGGTCTGAAGCGCATAAACCCCCAAAGTTTCTTTCCAATTCTAGTTCAATGTTTCCCAAAGGTCACCTTGTCCCTCAAAAAAAGTTGGACCCATGGGGCTGGGAAGGTGGCTCAGTGGTAGAGTGCTTGCCTTGCATGCATGAGGCCCTGGGTTTGATTCCTCAGCACCACATAAGCAAAAAAAGCCAGAAATGATGCTTTACTCAAGTGGTAGAGCGCTAGCCTTGAGCTGAAGAGCTGAGGGACAGCGCCCAGGCACAGAGTTCAGACCCCAAGACCAAAAAAAAAAAGCTTGCCCCATCACCCGCTCATCTGAATGGCAGAGGAAAATGTGCTGCTTTATTGGGTACCAGTTCTCTCCTGAAAACTGTATCTGCTGTCATCACTCTAACCACCAAGATAGCCTCTGATCAGTTCATAACTTCTTTCAGCATCTATACCTATTTAATCAAACAATCCTGAACCAAGAGTTTATCTTTTTCTTTTTGGGGGGCGGGGGGTCCAGTCCTGGGGCCTGTACTCTGGGCCTGGGCGCTGTCCCTCAGCTCTTCAGCTCAAGGCTAGAGCTCTAACACTTGAGCCACAGCGCCACTTCAGGCTTTTTTTCTTTTTGCTTATGTGGTGCTGAGGAATCGAACCCAGGGCCTCAGGCATGCAAGGCAAGCACTCTACCACTGAGCCACCTTCCCTGCCCCAAGAGTTTATCTTTTAACATATGAATTCAACCCTTCAAACTAAGAAGTAATGAACGGAAGGAAAGGAAGTAGGGAGGACGGAGGGAGAGAAGGAAGGAGACAGGAAGGAGAGGGGGAAGGGGAGGGAAAAGAGGGAAAGGGAAAAAGAAAGAAGAAAAAGAAAAATCCTCAAAGTAGCCAGGCTCACGCCTGTAATCCTAACTACTCAGGAGGCTGAGATCTGAGGATCTCGGTTCAAAGCCAGCCAGGGGAAGGAAAGTCTGTGAAACTCTTCTCCAATAAACCACTCAGAAAACCGGAAGTGTTGCTGTGGCTCAAGTGGTAGAGCGCATGCCTAGAGCTGAAGAGCTGAGGGACAGCACCCAGGGCCAGAGCTCAAGCCCCACAACCAACCCAAAAAAAAAAATCCTCAAAGTTGTTGTTTTTTAACTTCTCCCCTGTTTTATTGAAAGATAAATGTTAGGACATGTGCAAGAATTGATTTACAGCTCAACCACACTATACTATTTTAGTAAAATCAGGATACGCACACTGACACTCTAACGTCTTTTGTGTATTTATTTTGAGACATAATTAATTGGCAACATTTCCTCTAGACCAAAGTGAATAGGTTGGAGCATTAGCACATAATTTTAATAAAAATAACCTTTAAAATATTTTGAAATGCCCTATTGCTCTCTTTAAGTAACCCAGAGCCCATTTCTCTACATGAACTTAAAGATCTTAAGTCTGGTTTTGTTTTGGGTTTGTTGTTTTTTTTTTTTAGTCAATAGTGGGGCTTGAACTCAGGGCCTGGGCACTGTCTCTGAGCTTTTTGGCTCAAGGCTACTGTTCTACCAGTTAAGCCACTGGCCACTTCTAGCTCGCTCTTACTTTTCTTTTCCTTCCCTTCTTTCTTTTTCTTTCCTTCCTTCTCTTTCTTTTTTTGCCAATCCTGGGGCCTAGGCACTGTCCCTGAGCTGCCCCTTTTGTTCAAGGCTAGCACTCTACGATTTGAGTCAAATTTCTACTTCTTGCTTTTTTTCTACTTCTACGTCTGGCTTTTTCTGTATATGTGATAATGAGGAACCAAACCCAGGGCTTGATGCAGGCTAGGCAAGCACTGCCACTAAGCCACATTCCCAGCCCACTTCTAGCCTTTTTTTTGAGTAGTTTATTGGAGATGAAGGTCTCAGAGACTTTCCAGTCTGGACTGGTTTTGAACTGTGATCCTCAGATCTCAGCCTCCTGAGTAGCTAAGATTACAGGCATGAGATACTGGCACCTAGACACCCAGCTTAAGTCTGTTTTTGTTTTGTTTTGGGTTGTTTTTTGTTTTTTGGCTGGTCCTGGACCTGGACACTGTCCCTGAGTTCCTACTCAACCACTTGAGTCACATATCTATTTCTTGCTTTTTCTGTGATTACTTGGGAGATCAAGAGTTTCACAGACTTTCCTTCCTAGACTGGCTTCAAACTTGGATCCTTAGATCTTAGCCTGAGTAGCCAGGATTACAGGCATGCCGTGGTGCCCAGCTTAAGTCTGTTTCTAAAATGTGTCAGAAATGGTTTTCTAGAAAGTATACTACAAACTGAGCACCGGTGGCTCACGCCTGTAATCCTAGCTACTCAGGAGGCTGAGATCCGAGGATCATGGTTCAAAGCCAGCCCAGGCAGGAAAGTCCATGAGACTCTTATCTCCAATAAACCACCAGAAAACTGGAAGTGGCGCTGTGGCTCAAGTGGTAGAGTGCTTGCCTTGAGCTGAAGAGCTGAGGGACAGCACTCAGGCCCAGAGTTTAAGCCCCATGACTGACAAAAAAAAAAAAAGTATACTACAGCCTTTAGCCCATTCCACTAGATCATTCTTCCAAATGCCATGAATGTGCCTTGAGTGAAATTGTTCATTAAAATATATACCCAAAGTCATCCAAATATTATAGTCACAGATCTTTCTAGGGTAGTGGAGGTGGCACCTCACTATATAACCCAGGCTGAAATTGAAATCTCCCTCTTTTACAGATGTATGCCAACATGTCTGTCTACAGCCACAGATTTAATTTTAATTTTAATAATTTGATATTTCTTTAGTAGAATCTTTTTTTTTTTTGGTCGGTCGTGGGGCTTGAACTCTGGGCCTGGGCGCTGTCCCTCAGCTCTTCAGCTCAAGGCGAGCGCTCTACCACTTGAGCTACAGCGCTACTTCCTAATTTGATATTTCTTTATCTTAGTAGTCAACAACCACTGAAGAAATACCATGCCTACAAATGTAAATTGTTAGAGACTTCAAGAGAAAAGAAACTGATTTACTATTGAATCAGAATACAACCTGGGAATTAAAAACGCTCAAACCAAAGCACCTCTAACATGTGGACTGATTTCTTTTTTTGTGTGCTGGTCATGTGGACTGGTTTTCTCTTCCTTTTTTGAGAGAAAGACAGACAAACAGACTGAGACAGACAGAGAGAGAGAGAGAGAAAGAGAGAGAGAGAGTGTGTGTGTGTGTGTGTCTGGGCCAGGGTGCTCTCTCTGAGCTATTTTGCTCAAGGCTACTTCTCTATCACTTGAGCCTCAGCTCCACGTCTGGCTTTCTTGGTGGTTAATAAGAGTCTTAAGGACTTTTCTGCCCAAGCTGGCAATAAAATACAATTTTCAGATCTCAGCTCTAACAGGCATGAGCCACTGGCTCCCAGCTTTAACTTCCTTTTTCCTCAAAAAAATCTACCTCAATCATGCACTTGTCATTTTCTCTCACTGGTAAACTCCCCTTTCATTGTCCATATCACCAATTTCTCTTGTTAGCCACTGACGTTGCTAGGAAAACAACCAACTCTTCTACCACTTAAATGAACTGATTTTTATCACATCCTCTCTTATTCCATGATTTCTTAAAAAGCAAAGGAAACAACTTTTGAATTGGTGTATTTTCTTGCCTTCATACCTTACAAATTCAGTGAAGATCAAGTCTTTCTGTGTATTCCCATCCTCCCCTCCCATTGTCATTGTCCAAACATCTCATCATGACCTGGTGAAATGCTTTATTCTGTTTCATAAGAAACAGGAACAGCCCCACCCATCACAGCTACTGATCTGAGAAAGTTGACCGATACTGACATTGAAGTCAAATGAAGTGCCCCATCCTATCAAGTCACACTCTCGATAAAGGGGACAAAGTACTAAATACTTCTAAATATTAAAGCCAATTAAAAAACACAAAAACACAACACTTTCAGCACCATTCATCTTGCATCTTTTTAACCAACTCACCTTTAAAAACACATTTCAGCAGCATAACCAGTGGAGAAAATTGGAAGGTTTATTTAAAAAAAAACAACTGTCTTGAATTCCGAACTTTCCCAAATATTGACAAAAAAAAAAAAACAACTGTCTGAACTTGGTTGATGATTCACCCTTGGTCAGTGTAGAGACTCATCCATCACGTGTTCCCACCAGGTTCAACAATGCCCGGTGTGCCAAAGGGATGTGCTCAGCTAAAGGGACCAATGTGGAGTGTGGGATGGGGACTCGACACCCGTAGAGGAAGAAGAGGTCAATGCTTTCGAGGCACAGGACCGGGCGCGGCTGGCAGATCGATGTCTTGAAGTGAAGGAAATCGAGTAAGGCAGGAAGAGTCTGGGGTGTGATTCCACTGGCACCACCTCCTAACTTGGAGTCTTAGGGACCCCACGATAGGTTTTCCTAACTGGGCTGCGGAGGAAGTCACTGCTTGGCGTGGGGCGGGGGTGAGGGGGGGGGAAGGGGGTGTCTGGGGAGAAGACACCCGAAGCCGCCCCCCGAGAGGATCTCACACTGCGCGGCCCGCACTTGTGGCGGGATCGGGCCGAGGAAGGAACCCCGGAGCCCCAACCTTGCGGTGGGGGTGGGGGTGGGGTGGGGGGAGGCGGGCAGGGGAGGACGCCCTTCAGGCACGCAGAGATGGGGAGCTCCGCACCGCCCTTGAGCTCCCGGACTCCGGGGGAGGCCGGGTCAGCACGGGGACACAGCGGCCGCCACACCTGAGCCGCGCCCGGCGGCTGGACGGGCACTGCGACCCCGTCCCGCCCGGCCACTCCCTCTGCCGGCCCGCTCGGCGGCCCCGGCCCGGCCCGAGCGCCAAGCTCGCGGTGTCCGGACCCCCACTCCCGGCCCGGCTCGCCTGGGCTCCGCTCCACACGGTCCCCCCACGTACCTGGCCGGCGGCGGCGGCGCTGCTCCTCACGTACCCGTTCGGCACTTCCCCGTTCGCCACGCAGCCGTTCGCCCGCACCGCGCGGCGACAGCAGCAGCCTCCGGGCTCTGGCCGCATCGTCCCCGGTAGCAGGGGCAAGGCAAGGAGGCTCCGTTGGCGGCGGCGGCGCCAAGTCCCGCTCCGCACCGCACCCACCTCCCCGAAACCGGAAATGGCTGCAGCGCGGCGGCCAATTCCCGGTCGGGCCGTCACTCGGGGGCGGGGCCCACTGGAGAGGATGCGGCTCGCCCCAGGCCCCGCCGGCGAAGGGGGGGTACACGGGGCGGAGCCAGACCGGAGGGGCAGGGCCAGGCCGGAGGGGCGAGGGCCTGATGGAGTCTGACCAATCCGCCGGAGGAGGAGGCGGGTTCCTTAGGGCTATTCCCAACCAATCACGAGCGAGAGAAAAGCATCTTGTGGGTGTGGAGGGGGCTTCTCCGGAGAGTCTCAGGAGCCTGGGACCTGATTGGAGACCCAGGGAAGGTCACGGGATGGGCTTTGGTGCTTAATGGTCCAGACTGCGAAGGAGGCGGGGTCCAGAAAGAAGTAGCCAATTAGAGTGTGAAATGAGGTGAGGCTCAATCCGAGTGGGGTTTTCTGTTTTCTGGGACTAGTGTTAGCTTTCCAGCTCTTGCTTTCCTGGGAAGTTCTAGGATTGAATCCAAGCCTAACACAAGGCAGCTCCTTTACTTTCTTAGCAAATTCCTCTGGGTGTTAATACACAGTTTCTCACTACTCTTCAGGATGCCCCACATACCAACAGATTCCCTAATAATTCACGTGTCTCGTCATGTGTGTGCATCACACTTGTTCCTGTCTCGATTTTCCATACAATTTCCTTTAAAGATTTTTCCCCGAAAATCAGGAAACCCAATCTAGTTTCAACTCTGCTGATAACTGGAAGCTAAAACTTGAGGATTTAACTATTTTTTCTTTCTCCCCCTCCCCCCCCCCCCCCCCCCCCCCCCAGTCCTGAGGCTTGAACCGAGGGCCTGGGCACTGTCCCTGAACTTCTTTTGCTCAAAGCTAGCACTCTACCACTTGAGCCACAGCGCCACTTCTGGCTTTTTCGGTGGAATGGAACCCAGGGCTTCATGCATGCTAGGCAAGCACTCTACCACTATGCCACATTCCCAGCCCAGGAACCAAATTCTTTTCCTGCTTCATACAGTCATTAGAAGAATTATATTAGTAAGCATTGTGCATCTGTCAAATACCAGGCCCATAATAAATACTATTTATTTATAATAATATATGTTAAATATTTAATAATATTGTTTTCCTTGTTACTTTAGTCCTATCTTCCCAAAGCGATTAGAAAGAAAGGCAACTGACCTACATTTCAGCTAGAAACTTTTGGCTACCCACAAAGAATTTGGGGCCATTATTAAATGTATAGACTCTGGAACCAGGGTTTGAACCCTTGTTGCCTCAATTATGAGCTGAGTGCACTCTATGTGTCTTCCTCAGCTCAGTGGGGGATAATAATAGTTGTCATGAAGATCTAATGAGTTAATGCATGTAAAGTATTTTGTACAGGACCTAGCAATTAGTAAACATTTATTAAGTGTTGGTTATTATGAATTGCCCAATAGGCCTCTGAGAATCCCTGCATTTTCTTTTTACTGTCCTATAGCATTAGAAATGGGTGGTCAGAGTATCAGTTTCCCACAATTTAGGAGTTGAATAGTCTACTAGTAGATGGTAAGGGAACATAACCCTCTTTGAGTCAACAAACATTAGGATCCCAAAGTACACATATGTCTAAAAATAAGCTATGCCTCATGGAACTTACATATACAAGAAGGAGACAACACACACACACACACACACACACACACACACACACACACACATCTCACTGCTAGAGAGATCAAACAACAATATAAGTTCTAATGGAGGCCAGGTGCAGTAACAAATCAAATATTTTTAGGTGTGTGCCAGTACTGGCTTGAATTCAGGTCTTGGACTCTGTTCCTTGGCTTTTTCATTCAAAGCTAACACTCTACCACTTTAGCCACAGCTCTACTTATGTGGTTTTTGTTTGTTTGGTTTTTCTTAAATGGATATTAGAGGTTCATGACTTTCCTGCCTAGACTGCCTTCCTACTGAAATTCTCAGATCTCAGTCTCCTGAGTAGATAGGATTACAAGCTTGAGCCACTGGTGCGAGCACAACTCAAACGTGCATAGAGGTTTTCAGGGCAGGGATCTGACTGAAAGCTGGGCTATGGGATTTAATTGAATTAAGCTTAGATGATGGATTGAATGAATCTAGATAAAGTTTTGAGAAGAGATGTAGAATGAGGTGGATCTTGAAGCATGAGCAAGATGTGGAGAACTTGAGCTGAGAAGTAAGGGGAGGGAATTGTTGGAGGGGGAGGGGTGGGGAAGGCAACCCTGAAGAAGCTCAGGTACAGGGTCTGGAAAGAGCAAAACCTGAACAAGTGGCTGGAACAAGGAAATGGGTCTGGCCTTTTGCTGTTAGGCAACCCCTCCCTATTGAGGACAGGACAACAGCCCTTTATCTTGTTCTGCCACTTACTCACTATGTGTGGTCTTGAACAACTCATGAAAACTCAGATCTGATTTCTTCACTCACTTTATGAAGTTAATACCTACACTACTTAAACCACAGTGCTATTGAGAACATTGATGATATAATCCACAAATGATCTGATTACTCCATTACCATTGCTAAATCACACACACACACACACACACACACACACACACACACACACACACAGAACCAACAAAGAAGGATGGCTCTGTAGGAAACAGCCCAGGTTCTAGGGAAACAGCTCCTGCCAGATGCATAGACTAGTTCATTATCATTCTACAGAATTCATATGTAAAATTCTAAGCTATTCGCTGGGAACACAACTCTCTTCTTCCTACAAGATACTGAAGCTATTTCAACTAGCCTTTTTTTTTTTTTCACTTAAACCTCCCTACAAAAAATTTTTCTTTCTTTCTTTTTTTTTTTTTTTTTGGGGGGGGGGTCCGGTTGTGGGGCCTGAACTCTGGGCCTGGGTGCTGTCCTTCAGCTCTTCAGCTCAAGGCTAGCGCTCTACCACTTGAGCCACAGCGCCACTTCCAGCTTTTTTCTTTTTTTCTTATGTGGTGCTGAGGAATCGAACCCAGGGCCTCAGGCATGCAAGGCAAGCACTCTACCACTGAGCTACCTTCCCATCCCCCTAATTGCTTTCTTTATAGTGCAAACTGGTGTCACATCACTTTGGGATTCTTTCTTTTGAGGGGGGAGTTATGAAGTGCTTAGAAGCAAGGGCTCTATGGTCAAATATACTAAGATTGAAGACCAAGATCAAACACTTACAATACTGATTAGTAAATGAGCATTGTGGCTTATACCTGTAATGCTACCTATTCAGGAGGCTAAGATGTGAGGATCACATATGCAAGAGAAAGTTTAGATAATGTTTTAAGAACACTTTCTTGCTTGCTTGCTTTTCTTTCTTGTTTTTCTTTCCTTCTTTCTTTTCTTTCTTTCTTTTCTTCCTTCCTTCAATCCTTCCTCCTTTGCTCCCTTCCTTCCTTCCTTTCTTGTTTGTTTGTTTTATGGTGCCTGCCCTCTGGGGCTTGAACTTAGGGTTTTGAGTCCCTGAGCTAGCAATCTGCCACTTACTTAAGCCACAGTTCCACTTCTGGATCTTTGGTACTTCATTGGAGATAAGAATCTCAAGGTCTTTCCTGCCTGGGATGATTTCGTACCTCAATCCTCATTTTAGCTTCCTGAGTAGCTAGGATTAAAGGTGTAAGATATTAGTGACTGGCTTGAGACCATTTTCAATGGTAATATTTGCTTACCGAACTGGGAAGGCCTTAGAACAACTGTTTAGTGTTACATTAATATTAGGAGAGCTGAACTATTTAAAGGAATCAGTGTATGTAAACATAAAGCTGTAGAAGGAATGAGAGCTCCTGATTACACACCGAGGATGCATGCTGAGTATCTAGTGGACTAATTCTAACTAGTAAGACATTTGCAATAAGTGGTCTGAGGTAAGACAAACTAGCACTCCAGGAATGAGCAAGAGCTTATGCCTCAATGGCGAGTCGCTGTCCTTGCTTTTCCTTTGCTCTAGAAACTTCCTACCCAAATGTCACACCCCATACTGCTACTCTGAATTTCCTGTGGGCACTCATCCAGCAGAGTGCTGCAATCATCTGAGGTTCAACTTCAGGAAGTGGACTTTTGCTTCTGGCTCCAGGAAGGAGAAGAAGGGGTGGCAATGTAGATAATGATCATAACTGTTGGTGGTGGTGTTAGGATCTGAATTGCAAATTTTGAAACTGAATTCAAATTGGATTAGATGTATTGGCTCATATAACCAAAACAACCATGGGTAGATCTGACTAAATCCAAGTACTCAAATAATGTCATAGGAAGATGTCTTTATCATTGGTTTGGTGTTCCTCATTTGGGCTTTAGGTTCAGATTGACTGTTACAATGTGATGACTTGGCTGGTTGCAGGCAACCTTCTGTACAAATACTTTTGGAACCTCAGCCAAAAAACTGTTTAGAGCACTTGCCTAGCATGTGGAAAATCCTGGGTTCAATCCTCAGCACTATAAAAACAAAACAAAGCAAACAAACTTAATCTCAGCTGAGTAACAGTACATCCTTTTTGCAATCTTTGAGAGATCCCTACATAGACTTCCTCCCATTGGCCTAGCTTGGGTATTATGCCTAAGATAGACTGTTGAATTGATTGGTCAGGCCTGAATCTTAGCCTACCCACTCCTCCAATTGGAGGCCAATGGTTTACCAATTGAAAGAGATAAACGTTGTTATCAGAAAAAACAAGGCTGGGAAAGGCATAACCGACCAATGGCCTTTATTCTGATTGTGTTAGATAGGAGGATGCAGTAAAAAGCAGGAAGTAGGGATGCCTAAGATACTCTCACTTTTTTAAATGACATAACAGGAAATATTGATTTAGACTCTTCCTCAAATTTGACCTCCAAAATTTACTCCCACATTATTTTCTCCTCATGGAAATTATCTATTTGTTTACTTAACTGAGTAATATGATTAATATTTTATTATCTTTGTCTTCAACAAATCATCATCCTGAAGCAATGAATAAAAAATCATGTATTTAGCCAGGCACCAGTGATTCATGCCTATAATCCTAGCTACTCAGGAGGCTGAGATCTGAGGGTTGCAATACAAAGCCAGGAAAGACTACAAGACATATTTTTTCTCCAATTAACTATTAAAAAGTTGAAGGTGGAACTTTAGCTGAAGTGATAGAGTGCTAGCCTTGAGCACAAAATCTCAAGGACAACATCCAGGCCCTGAGTTCAAGCCTAAGGACTGGCACCAAAAAAACACAAAAAGATGATGATGATGATGATGTGGTGTGTATGTGTGTGGCTGCCTATGACAAAGAGGTCTGGGCTGGGAAGGTGGATCAGTGGTAGAGTGCTTGCCTCGCATGCATGAGGCCCTGGGTTCAATTCCTCAGCAACACATAAGCAGAAAAAGCTGGAAGTGGTGCTATAGCTCAAGTGGTAGAGTGCTAGCCTTGAGCTGAAGAGCACAGGGACAGCACCCAGACCCAGAGTTCAGGCCCCACAACCACCAACAACAACAAAAAAAGAAGTCTGATTGCACAAACTGAGAATTTACTCTTTGAAAGAGTGTAATAATGACAAGGAACTCATAGACAACCATACCAACTCTGGATATGTGATATAGTGTCAATTTTAAATTAACATAGGAGATAGAGATGCAACCTAGTGCTAAATAAAGCTGTTAAGTATATGCAGGCCCTAGCTTCAATCCCCAAAACCAAAATAATTTTTTAAATGAAATAAAAGGGATGGGAGGGAAAAACTGGGAGAAAGTGAGGGAAGGCGTGAAATTGTCCATAAAGAAATGTACTCATTAGGCTGGGAAGGTGGCTCAGTGGTAGAGTGCTTGCCTTGCATGCATGAGGCCCTAGGTTCAATTCCTCAGCACTACATAAGCAGAAAAAGCCGGAACTGGTGCTGTGCCTCAAGTGGTAGAGCACTAGCCTTGAGCTGAAGAGCTGAGGGATAGTACCCAGGCCCAGAGTTCAAGCCCCATGACCAGCAAAAACAAAACAAAACAAGAAATATACTCATTACCTGACTTATATATAAGCATAACCCCTCTATATATCACTTTTTTTTTTTTTTTTTTTTTTGCTTTTGGTCAGTCATGGGGCTTGAACTCTGGGCCTGAGGACTGTCCCAGAGCTCTTCAGCTCAAGGCGAGCACTCTACCACTGGAGTCACAGCGCCACTTCCGGTTTTCTGGTGGTTAATTATAGATAAGAATCTCATGGACTTTCTTGCCCTGGCTGGCTTTGATCTCAGCCTCCTGAGTAGCTAGGATTACAATTGTGAGCCACTGGCGCCTGGCTTGTATATCAATCTTTATAAAAACATCTTTTAAAAATAAAAAAAGAGGGTTGGGAAGATGGCTCAGTGGTAGAGCGCTTGCCTTGCATGCATGAGGCCCTGGGTTCAATTCCTCAGCACCACATAAGCAAAAAGAAAAAAGCCGGAAGTGGCGCTGTTGCTCAAGTGGTACAGCACTAGCCTTGAGCTGAAGAGCTGAGGGACAGTGCTCAGGCCCAGATTTCAGGCCCCATAACCAGACCAAAAGAATAAAAATAAAAATAAAAAAAGAAGCAAAAGGACATGTATAAAATATATCTCAATTTTTAAAAAGCTTTTAGGCCAAGAGCTGGTAGCTCATGCCTGTAAAGAACTTGGTCCTACAAGAAATGCTAACAGGAAGGTGGGGAATCCTTGTGCACTGTTGGTGGGAATGTAAACTAATATAACCGCTCTAGAAGCCAGTTGGAGGATCCTCAAAAAACTAAACACAGAGTCAGATACCCATGACTCACACCTGTAATCCTAGCTACTCAGGAGGCTGAGATCTAATGATCATGGTTCAAAGCCAGCCTGGCCAGGAAAGTCCGTAAGTCTCTTATCTCCAATAAACCACCAGAAAACCAGAAGTGGCACTAGGGCTCAAGTGGTAGAGCGCTAGCCTTGAGCTGAAGAACTGAGGGACAGCGCCCAGGTCCAGAGTTCAAGCCCCATGACCAACAAAAACAAAACAAAACAAAAAAAACCAACAATAACCAAAAAACTAAACATAGAACTTCCCTAGGACTTAGCCATATCGCTCTTGGGCATTTACCCAGAACATTACAAGTCTAGATACAGTAAACACACTTGCACATCCATGTTCATTGCTGTAGTTTTCATAATAGCCAAGTTGTGAAAATAGCCTAAATTCCCTATGATAAATGAATGGATCAATACAATGTGGAACGTACACACAATGGAATTTTACTCATCTATTAGAAAGGAAAATAATATTTTGTTATATTCATGGAAATGGATGGACCTAGAACAAATCATGTTAAGTGAGGTAAGCCAAGCTCAGAGAGACAAATACTGTATGTTTTATTTTATATATGGAAGCTAGATCTAATATATAACTGGACATAATAACCTATACAGGACTCTAGGCATTTACACACCAACACTCTTAGGGGAAGAACCCAAAGACACAACTCCTCTGAACATTTAAAATGCTATTTATAGAAATGAATTCCAGGAAATGAAAAAAAAAAGTGTCAGGGTCTATTAGGTGGTCTTTATAATATTTTTGTTTGTTTGTTTGTTTTTGTTTTTTGCCAGTCATGGGGCCTGAACTCTGGGTCTGTCCCTCAGCTCTTCAGCTCAAGGCTAGTGCTCTACCACTGGAGCCACAGCACCACTTCCAGCTTTTTCTGTTTATGTGGTGCAGAGGAATCGAACCCAGGGCCTCATGCTTGCAAGGCATGCACTCTACCACTGAGCTACCTTCCCAGCCCATCTTTATAATATTTTCAAAGAGGATTATAGGACCCAGTCCATTCTTTTTTTTTTTTTTTCTTGGCTCAAGATGTGACCACTCACCTAATACATACTCCCACAATGCCATGTAGCGCCTTCACCAGAAACCCAAATCAATGAGCTTTTGCAACCTTGCACTCAGACTTCCAAAATTAGAAACTAAATAATCTTTTTCTCTTTATAAGGTCAGTAGGTTAATTCTTAGATTTCTTATTGTACCAGTACAATAGCTAATACACATCCTTTGTTCCAGGCTTTCTGTTATGATTTGCTTGTATTTTCTTTTCTTTTTTTTTTTTTTTCAGTTGGTCTTAGGGCTTGAACTCTGGGCCTGGGGACTGTCCCTGAGTTCTTTTGCTCAAGGCTAGTGCTCTACCACTTTGAGCCACAGCTCCACTCCTGGTTTTCTGTAGTTCATTGGAAATAAGAGTCTCACAGATTTTCCTGCCTGGGCTCACCTGCCTTGAACCTCAGTCTTCAGATCTGTTTCCTGAGTAGCTAGGATTACAGGTGTGAGCCACCAGTACCTGGGAGAATGAAGGTTTTTAAATAAACTTTTTTTTCTATTGAAAAAGCAACATATTTAATGTAGGAATGTAAGAACTTAATGTAGGCCAAAAAGTAGGAAAAATTAAGAATGCTAATGATATATCCTTTTGTGCTTGGGGATGGGGGTACTGGGGCTTGAGCTCAAGGTCTTGTACTATTACATGGCTTTTTTGCTCAACATTTGTGCTCTACACTTGAGCCACATTTCACATAATTAACCTCTGGTTAATTGGAGATAGGGGTCTCACATGACTTTTCTACTGGTTTGAACCACAAACCTCAGATCTCAGCCTCCTGAGTAGCTAGAATTACAGCTGAGAGCCACCAAAGCCTAGCTTGAGTTCATGTTTTGAATGGGTCAATGTCTTTCTACTTCTTAGTCTTTTCCACTTTGAAATGATACATCTATTTATAATCATTATCATTTAAAACTTAATGACAGCAAGACTACAAGTTTGTTTTAATAATCAAAAGCCATTAGTTTGCCATGTTAATAAGACAAAAACTACACAATCATTTTAATAGACACACAAAAAAGGACATTTGTCAAAACCTAACACTTTTTTATGATAAAACTTTGCAATATCTCAGAATACAACAGAATTTCTTCTACCTGTAATAAGGCATTTGCAAAACATATACAGCTTAAATTATTCTTAGTAGTAAAAAGCTAAATTGTTTTGTTTTGGATATTCGTGGGGCTTGAACTCTGGGCCTGGGTACTTGTCCCTCAGCCCTTCAGCTCAAGGCAAGCACTCTACCACTAGAGCCACAGAGCTACTTCAGTTTTCTGGTTGTTTATTGGAGATAAGCGTCTCACGGACTTTCCTACCCTGGCTGGCTTTGAACTGCTATCCTCAGATCTCAGCCTCCTGAGTAGCTAAGATTTCAGGCTTGATCCAGCAGCACCCAACCCAAAAAGATTTTTTTTTTTTTTACAAGTTTCCTTCTAGAACCAGGAAAAAGGCAAGAATATCAGCTTTCACTAGTTCTATTTCAACATTGTACTGGTCCTGGAATTTCTTTTTTTTTTTTTTTTGGTCCGGTCGTGGGGCCTGAACTCTGGGCCTGGGCGCTGTCCCTCAGCTCTTCAGCTCAAGGATAGAGCTCTACCACTAGAGCCACAGCGCCACTTCCGGCTTTTTTCTTTTTGCTTATGTGGTGCTGAGGAATCGAACCCAGGGCCTCAGGCATGCAAGGCAAGCGCTCTACCACTGAGCCACCTTCCCAGCCCCATGGTCCAGGAATTTATAGCCAGGGTAACTAATACAGAATGTGGAATAAAAAACCATCCAGATTAGGACTTAATCTTCTATGCAGAATATACCAAGGAGTCATGGCAGCTACTTTGAGAGCATAAGGCTACAGACACAAGAATGGCAAGCAAACATGTTGAATGGCCAAGTAATGGAAAGAGCCAGGGTTCTTGGTGATGAGGAAGAGCCAAACAAATCTGGCTCTGCTGTCTCCAGATTTCTTAAAAAGTGTTAGGCTGCTGCGTGCTGGTAGCTCACACCTGTAATCCTGGCTACTCAGGAGGCTGAGATCTGAGGATCGTGGTCCAAAGCCAGGCCAGGCAGGAAAGTCCATGAGACTCTAATGTCCAATTAACCACCAGAAAACCAGAAGTGGTGCTGTGGCTCAAGTGGTAGAGCACTTGCCTTGAGCTGAAGAGCACAGGGACAGCGCCCAGACCCAGAGTTCAAACCCCATGACCTACCAAAAAAAAAAAAAGAAACAATATGTTTCGCACAGATGGCTCCTGCCTCTAATCCTAGCTGCTTAAGAGGTGGAGGTGAGGATCACAGTTTGAAGCTAGCCTAAATAGAAAAGCCTGTGAGATTTTTATCATCAATTAACCAGCAAAAAGCCAGAAACAGAGGTGTGCTAATGAGGTAGAGTGCCAGCCTTGAACAGAATAGCCAACTGACAGCACCAAGGCCCTGAGTTCACGCTCCAGTACACACATACACACACACACTTTGTCTCTGTCTCTGTCTCTCTGACACACATACACTCACACTCACACACACACACATTTCCTAGTGGTTCAACTCACTACCATTTAGGTTATCTTACTTATATTCAAATAGGTACCAGCTGGTATAGACATACAACACATTCATTGTAAGTCTTATAGGATTCAAGGCCAGCTACTCCAGCTGGTATAGACATACAACACATTCATTGTAACTCTTACAGGATTCAAGGCCAGCTACTCCCAATGTTCAGAAAAGCTGCCTCATCCCTAGACAGTAAGTCTCTTTTTGAGTCTCTTCTCTTCTCTCCATCTCTTTAAGAATTTTCATCCTTCACTCTTTCTCTACAGGTGAGTTGCACTGGTTGAACAAAGAACACACGTGGCAAAGTTCCTAGCTTCATTTCCTGCTTCTGAAAGACCAGCTCAGGCTCCAACCAGCATCAAAATCTCACTTCCAAAGTCCAGAAGAGAGAACAGGTTTTATTCAGTTGTGACTCATCTACATCCTGTTAACATCCAGTTAACAAGGCCATGGGGGCAAGGTCATAACTCATGCTCAAGCACAGTTGTGGAGAGAGGGTGGGTGTGTCTTCCTTATGCTGAAAAACACAAGAACATTTTTTTAGGGTGGAGGGGACAGGGTCTTGCTATGTAGCCCAGGCTAGCCTCTCCATGCTGGGATTGCAAGTATGTGTCCTTAGAGAAATAGCAGGTACGGGGCTGGGAAGGTGGCTCAGTGGTAGAGCACTTGCCTTGCATGCTCGAGGCCCTGGGTTCGATTCCTCAGCACCACATAAGCAAAAAGAAAAAAGCCGGAAGTGGTGCTGTGGCTCAAGTGGTAGAGCGCTAGCCTTGAGCTGAAGAGCTGAGGGACAGCGCCCAGGCCCAGAGTTCAGGCCCTACGACCGGACCCAAAAAAAAAAAAAAAGAGAAATAGCAGGTATGAACTAAGAAAGACTCCCTGAAAGTGTCTATCATATTGAGAGAGGTTGAAAGGAAGGGACAGTTGAATTATGCTGGAAATGGGTGAAAAAGAGCCTTTCAATCTCAGAAAGATAGATTTCTACAGCACGTGGAAAATCCTGAGTGAGGTAAGAGCAGGCAGTTGAGAAATCACTCTATTAATAAGCTGGTATCAAATCCCGAAGGATTGCTCTTGAATAAAGAGTGAAGAGAGGAGGGCAAGGAAGGTAGAAGAGAAAAATAGAAAAAAAAATAAGTTGTCACTGAGAAAACAGAGGATCAGCCATCCCTACCCGGCCTGTACACCGCTAGTCCTCTCCCCTCCTCCCCAACAGCAAAAACCAGGTCGGCTGGTTTATTTTAGGCTGATGTCCCAAAGAGATTCCACTGTTTGCCTGTTCCCAGGCTATTGCTGGCACTGAGCTATCTCTCTTAGAAAGTTCATTGAAACAGATGGAGGTCAACCATGATACTGCTTCCCTGCAGGGATCACCCGCACTGGAGTGGTGGCCAAGGTGCAGTCTGGGGTGACAGCAGAGGCGCAGAGGGGCTGGGGGGGGTGGGAAGGTGGAGAGGACTTCCCAGAAGGCTGGGTGGGGCTGAGGCCAGCAAGGGCAGAAGGGTGGAACTTCCAGCCCTGGTCCCCTGACCCCTGCATATCAAGAAGGTCTGGGACAGAGAGGATGCAGAGGTCAGGAACTAGGAGGAGGATGTGTTTAGAGAACGCTTAGGAAGGAAGTCAGGGAAGGAAGGAAGATATGGGGGGCACTGGAGGGACAGAGGTGGTTTCTGGGAATGCACACCAGCTTGCAAACACGCCTGCGCAGTGATGCTCTTACGTTCCAAGGGGAGGAAAGGAACTTCGGCGCCTCTGTTTCGTCTCCAGCCGGTGAAATACCACCAATGAGTGGAGAAGCAGGAAGAGCAGAATCCTCGGGCTGGTTAGCAATTACCATACTTATTTGTAGGAGGAAAACTGGTTTAAGGGCACTTTCACCTGGAAGCCAAACAAATAACATGGGCCAGATGCTGGTGGCTCACACCTGTAGTCCTAGTGCCAGCCTTGAAAGAAGCTAATGGACAGCACAACCAGACTCTGAGTTCAAGCCCCAGTGTTAGTTCAAACAGTTTACTCCATCCTAAACCGGGGTTTTGAAAAGCAATTCCACTGCTATGTCAGAATTACTGGTAAATTAAAAAAAAAAAAAAGAGGCCAGAGAGGCTGGGTGACTTTTTTTAGCACTTGGGTTCGTTTAAGTGCAGGATCTCCAGGGTGCACTCCACTTAGAGAACTTCACACCAAGGCCTGGAATTTTCACTAAGACCCTGTACCAGAGCTGCAATCTTTCTAATTAGTGACACATTTACAAAGTGTTCAAATAGGCCCGTAGAGGAGGCAGAACACTCCACCTCAAGGTTGATTCTAAAATCTAGCTACCAGTTGTCATGAAGATACAGGGCTTGAAGTTTTGAGTATCTGCAGGGGTCTGGCAGGTGGATAACTAAAATGGGTGAGCAGAAAAAAGACCTATTGCCCCTTTGAAAGCTGCCCAGAACTGTTTGATTTTTTCAAAAGATCAGCTGCTGTGCAACTCTGCCATTCGTATGTGGAGAGGGTTGGGTTTTGTTTTCAAATTAAATTATTATGTGATATCTTCTGGTTTTAAGTATTTGACAACCAATTTGATGTGTGTGTGTGTGTGTGTGTGTGTGTGTGTGTGTGTGTATGTGTGTGTGTATGCTGGTACTGGGGTTTGAAATTAGGGCCTACCAAATGTCCTTTAGCTTTTTCATTCAAGGTTGGTGCTCTACCATTTGAGACACACATCCACTTCTGACTTTTTGGTGGTTATTGGAGATAAGAATCTCATAGACTTTATTTTTTTGCTGGTCCTGGGACTTGAATTCAGGGCCTGGGCTCTGTCCCTGAGCCTCTCTGTGCTCAAGGCCAGTGCTGTACCTCTTGAGCCACAGTGCCACTTCCGGCTTTTTCTGTTTTTGCGGTACTGAGGAATTGAGCCCAGGGCTTCATGCATACTAGGCACTAAAACACATTCCTAGCCCCTCTCACAGACTTTCCCACATTGGCTGGCTAAGAATAAATATCCTCAGATCTCAGCCTCCTGAGTAGTTAGGATTACAGGTGTGAGCCAACACCTGTCTTACAATAAGCATTTCCAAACTCCACCTGCAAAGTGAGTATAGGGTTGGAGGCATGGGTCAAGTGGTAGAGCCACCTACGGAGTACAAAGCCCTCAGTTTAAACCACACCACAACAAGTAAACAAATAAGTGAATAAAACTCCCTACCACTTGTTGCAGAGAAACTTACTTGAGAAAGTGAAAGTGAAAATAAAATGCTGCATACAGTACTTAGGGTCTTTTTGTGTGTGGGGAGGGGTGGGGGTCAGTCGTAGGGCCTGAACTCTGAGCCTGTGTGCTGTCCCTGAACTCATCAGTTCAAGGCTAGCACTCTACCACTTTACCACTTGAGCCACAGCGCCACTTCCCTTTTTTTCTGGTGGTTAATTGGAGATGGGTTTCATGGACTTTCCTGCCAGGGCTGGCTTTGAACTTCGATCCTCAGATCTCAGCCTCCTGAGTAGCTAGGATTACAGGTGTGAGTCACCTGCACCTGGCTGTACTTAGGGTCTTATGTGCATTGAACAGAGTAACTATAATTAGTATTATTGTGCTTTATATATGTAAATTACAAACCTACAAGGAGAGAATATACTGAATGTCAAATATAAGTAGCTTGTCATTTATTTAAAAGTTTTATTTTTTCCTTTTTTTTTTGGGCAGTGTAGCAGGGATTGAACACAGGGCATCATGACTGCTATGCAAACACTTCAGCCATGTCTCTAGTCTTTTTGCTTTTTTTGGGGGGGGGGTACGGTCGTGGGGCCTGAACTCTGGGCCTGGGCACTGTCCCTCAGCTCTTCAGCTCAAGCCAGCGCTCTACCACTTGAGCTACAGCGCCACTTCCGGCTTTCTTTTTGCTTATGTGATGCTGGGGAATCGAACCCAGGGCCTCATGCATGCAAGGCAATCGCTCTACCACTGAGCCACCTCCCCAGCCCGTCTTTTTGTTTTTATATAGGGTCTCAAACCCTTTTTTCAGGTCAGTCTCTGATGGTGATCTTCCCTTCACCTCTTGAGTAGCTGAGGTAACTACAATGCCTGCCTTTTTTGCGGGGGGGGGGGGGGGGGGAGGAGGGGGAGGAGGAATACAAGGGTTTGAATCCAGGCCTCACACACACTTGCTAGGCAGGCACTATTTTTTCTGAGCCATGCAGCACACAGTGTTTTTGTTTGCTTGTTTGTTTGTTTTTAGTTAGGGCCTCATTTTTTTTGCCCAAACCCTTGAATGGACCACTATTTTAGACTTCCTGTCATAGCTGAGATGACAGGAATGTGCCATTATGCCCAACTTCTTCCTTTGAGTTGGAGCCTTGGAAAACATTTGGCCAAGATGGACTTTGAATTATGATCCTCCTGATCTGAGTCACCTCCCAAGTAGCCAAGATTGCAGGATCTAGCCATCAGAGCCTGCCTTGGCTTGTTCTGGAGAAAGGGTCTTGTTAACTTTTGTTTTGGTTGGCTTCAAATCTTCCTGTCTGCATTTCCTGAGTAGTTGGGGTTACTAGCGTGCACCTCCACACTTAGCCCAAAAATTCTATTTCTTGCTGTATACAGTGGTGCTCACCTGCACTTCCCAAACTTAGAAGGCTGAGGCAGAAGGATCAACAGTTTTTGGCCATACTGGGCTGGAAAGTCTTTGAGATTCTTATCTCCAATAAGAAGCAAAAAGCTGTAAGTGCAGGTGTGGCTCAAGTGGTAAAGTGTCAGCCGTGAACAGAAAAAGCTAAGAGACGGCATGCAAGCCCTGAGTTCAAGCCCTGATACAATACAGAAACAAAGGAAGAAAGAGGAAGGAAGGAAGGAAGGAAAAGAAAGAGTGAAAGAAAGAAGGAAAGAAAGAAAGGAAGGAAGGAAGGAAGAAGTTGTTGTGCCCAAGTCGCAGGACCCCACCAAGAAGACCACTGAGAGTCAGACGTTCCGAAATGCAAAAGCAAGGTTTTATTTAGGCGGGCTGCAGCTCGGGCCTCGTCCTACACTCCGACACAGAGGAACCTAGGAGGAGAGCCCTGAGCTAAGGATTTGCAGGACTTATAAAGGCACACAACCAGGTGTTTGGATTACCACCACGTGTTGCTCTGCTAGCTGAGATAAACAAGCAACAAATGGTCAGTACCTCATAACCCCTCAAAGTAAGGAGAGAGGGAGGAAGGGATGGAAGGATGGAAGGAAGGGAAGGGAAGGAAGGGAAGAAAAAGAAAGAAGGGAAGAAAGAAAGAGAGAAAGAAAAAATTTCTTGCCTTAGGTGAGAAATTTCAAATTAGGGTTCAAACCAAAAGGAACTGAGAACTACCATAGACGAAAGCTATCCCGTTCTTCCTGCTGTTCATCTTTGAAATAGGCTGGGGGCCTAGCAGGCCCTGGCCCAGGCTCATGGAGTTCCAAGCTAGGATTTCAGAGTCAAGAGAAGACAATGCTGTTGCTGGATGGCTCTTCAGCAGGAACAAAGTCACCTGCCCTAAGAGCCGCCATTAAGAAGTGAGGCAGGGTCAAGAGGGCACTTGGCACCTCACACGTGAGCTTGGGCACGTGGTTTAACCCCTTCCCCAGGCTCCCTCTTCTGTTCACTGGGGAGAATATCCTGGTAAAGGATTAGTGGAGTGCAGCCCAGGCACAGCAAAATGCTCCCCAAATGTCAGCCATGGCTCTGCTTCAGAAGTGCTCAGAGGGGCTGTCAGTGCCCGCCCAGAAAGGCCGGAAATCCACAAAGAAGCTGTGGCATGGGTCTTTATGGCTGAGTAGAGGAGAGGAAAACCCTGTCACATTGTCACAGTAGAGAATGACACCTGTGGCATATGTCTTTGTGGTGTTTGATGGTCAAAACTAGCTGGTTTCAAGCCAGCGGGAAGAGACTGACGTGTAGGGTGTGTTTGTTGAAAATCAAGTTCTTTAATGTGACTTAAGCAAGCACAGGGGTGTGTGCTGTGTGGCAAGCAGAGACAGGGGAGGGTGGTGGCTGCAATGGTGTGTGTATAGGTGTGGGGGGGCAAGGAGGGAGGGGGAGGGAGGGAGGGAGAAGATGTGTGTGGGAGGCAGGCCTCTGAGAGAAAGGAGAAGCCCCCTCAGCCGGGGAGCCCTGGTGTAGGATGGACACCTGGTGTCTCTTCCTGGAGGGGGTGTGGGAGATTTGTTTCTGATATTTCTAAGTAAAGGACCACACAATCACATACACAGCTTGGACAGTAGATTCTGGAAGGGATGTCCATTCTGGAGAGTGGAGCCTCAACTGTTGTCCCCCAACTGGTCGCTAGAGGGAGGCCTGGGCTCAGAAGTAGCAGAACATGGTGTGGAGGGGCTGCAAGTCCTGGGTGGCGGATAAAAGAGGGGTGCAAGGGAGGTAGCCAGATCCCCACTCATGCCACCCCCTCACCAGGTAAAGGCCAGCTCGCTAGCTTTGTCCACAAGGGCTTGAGGGAAGCGAGCTTCCCCTGGTGAGCTGTGAAAAGCTGTGCCTTGTCCCCTTCGGGGCTAGGGCGCCTTTCCTTTCCATCCTTGCCTGTGTCCCCCGTGTGTGCACACCCGCACTCCAGCCTGCATGACCACACTTTGTGCACACCCCACAAGGAGCCACCCAAGGTCCTGGGGTGGACATCCTAATGGGAGGATGAGTTGAGCAAGTGGAGCTTCTTGGGAAGAAAACGGAGTTCAAGGGCTCTACGCACAGACCAGGAGGGGGTGAGGGGCACTGGGCAAGCGTTTCCCTTGAACCTGTATGAAGATGTATGGCTAGGGGTGGGGTTTGAAGGGGATGTGGTCCCCCATGTCCCCCCTTCCCTGGCCCTGTGTGTGTACCTGTAAGAGGTACTGTCCCTGAGCTTTTTCACTCAAGGCATCCATCACTTGAGTCACAGCTCCACTTCTGGTTTTTGATTGGTTAATTGGAAATGAAAGGCTCATGAACTTTCCTGCTCAGGCTGGTTTCGAACCTGGAGCCTCAGATCTCAGCCTCTTGAGGGGTTAGGACTATAGGGGTGAGCCATTCACATCTGGCTAGAGGATGTGTCCTCTTTCACCTAGTTCTTGAGCAAAAGCACCTTACAGTCCTCCTCCTCCCTTTCTCTTGTCCTGTCTCCTTCCTTTTGTCCCTCCCCCGCCCCCTTGTTCCTCCTGGCAGGGAGGAAACCCCTGGGCCTCACACATGCTAGACACGTATCACCCCATCCCCTCGGCCCAGTATTTGTGCCTTTACATGCCAAGCCCAGCATAAAACCTAGTGGTTGGTGAACGTTCAAAAAAGCCAATGGAATAAATGAAGTCTCTAACTCATTTTTTTTTTTGGTCCGGTCGTAGGGCCTGAACACTGGGCCTGGGCGCTGTCCCTCAGTTCTTCAGCTCAAGGCTAGCACTCTACCACTCGAGCCACAGCGCCAGTTCTGGCTTTTTTCTTATATGGTGCTGAGGAATGGAACCCAGGGCCTCATGCATGCAAGGCAAGCACTCTACCACTGAGCCACCTTCCCAGCCCATCTAACTCTTGTCTCATGTGAAAGCTGAGTCACTTTTTCCTTTGTGGAGGAACCTGTGTTTTAAAAATACCTAAGTTCTTTGCCAGTATTTTGAAAATGGGGGTCCTAATTCCCTCCTGGGCTAGACACACACGCATGCACACACCACACACACACACACACACACACACACACACACACACACACACACACACACGCACCATCCTGGGGCTTTAATTCAGGACTTAGGCGCCATCCCTTAGCTTTTTTTGCTAGAGGCTAGTATTCTACCATTTGTGCCACAGCTCCAGTTTTAGCTTTTTTTTTTGTCAGTCATGGGGCTTGAACTCTGGGCCTGGGCACTGTCTCTGAGTTCTTCAGCTCAAGGCGAGTGCTCTACCACTTGAGCTACAGTGCCACTTCTGGTTTTCTGGTGGTTAATTGGAGACAAGAGTCTCATGGACTTTCCTGCTCAGGCTGACTTTGAACCTTGATCCTCAGATCTCAGCCTCCTGAGTAGCTAGGATTACAGATATAAGCCACAAGCACTCGGCCAGTTTTAGCATTTTTTTGTGCTTAATTGGAGTTCAGAGTTTCATGAACATTTGTGCCTGGGCTGGTTTCAAACTGTGATCCTCAGATCTCAGCCTCCTGAGTAGCTAGGATTACAGGCGTGAGCCACTTCTGGATGGAGGCTGACTTCTAAAAGAATGAAGAGGAAATGTTGATGTGAAACATTAGGAAGTAGGTCATCCAAGGTGGCCCTGTGCCTTCTTCCTCTTTACTTTCAGATCACCCTCAAGGAGAAGCCAGCTGCCATGTCACAAGGACCCGGGCAGCCTGTGGAGAGCCCATCTGGTGTGAACTGAGGCCTTCTGCCCACAGCCAGCTTGGAAGCTTGTGCTCAGCCCCATCAAGCGTCAGGTGACTGTGTGCCTGATGATGGTGCTTTAGAAGTGGCTCTGGACTTAATGTACCACCCAGCTGAGTTGCCCCCTGACAAACAGGGAGATCTTAAATGAGCATTACTCTAAGTCACTATGTGTGTGGCATAATGAAATAATCAATGTGGACTTCAAGAGGGCTTCCAATAAAGAGAATGCCTATTCCTTTCTTGGGTTTTGTGGTCAAGGAAAAAGAAAAAGGAAAGCCAGAAGGAGGAATAGCATTTCTATTAGTGATAAGGGCCAGATTAGGTCTTCAGCCTCGGAGGCTACTATTGACCTCAGATTACAGGTGGGCTTGCCCACACAGTCCCAAAGAGCATTAGTTGAGAGCAGACATTCCCTTGAAAAGTAAAAGCACCAGCCTCTCAGCAGGTGGCTCGTGTCCAAAGGAGACAAAGTATAGATCTGAGCTAAGGTTGCCCAGGTGATTTGCCTAAAATTAAGGGTGAGTCACAGCTCTACCATGGAGCCATACTTCTAGCTTTTTTTTTTTTTTTGCACTGGTTATTTTAAAGCTAGGATCATGCTTTCTGACTAGGCACAGGTCTAGACCATGATCCTTCTATTTTAGGCACGCATGCATGCATGCACACACACACACACACACACACACACACATAATTTTATATTTTTGTTTATGAGGTACTGAGGAATTGAACCCAGGGCCTCATGCATGCTAGGCAAGCACTCTACCACTAAGCCACATTCCCAGCCTATTTTAGGCTTTTTATTGTAGCTAGAATGACAAGTGGGCATCACCATGCCCAGTTTCTTCCATTGAGATGGAATCTGAGACTATTCTGCCCAGACATGCCTGGAACTGCAAGCTTCCTGTTCTCAACATGAAGTAGAAAGCTAGGATGTCAGGCATGAGTTCTTTCCTTCCTCCCTCCCTCTCTCTCTTCCTCTGTTCCTCCCTCCCTTCCTTCCCTCCCCCCTTCCTCCCTCCCTTCTTCCTTCCTTCCTTCCTTTTCATTCTTTTTTCCCTCCCTCCCTCCTCTCCTTCTTTCCTACCTTCCTTCCTTCCTCTCTTCCTCCCTCCTTCTTTCTTTCCTCCTCCTCCTCCCTTTTCTCTCTTTTCTCTTTTGGGTGTACTGGTATTGAACTCAGGGTGTTTTATTTATAGCACAGGTGCTCTTCTACTTGAGGTTTGCCTCTAACTCTTTTTGCTTATTATTTGTTTGATCACTTTTGCTCATTTTTGCCTGGGTTGGCCTGGACTGTGATTCTTCTGTTACATCTACCATATAGCTGGGACGCCAGGTGTGAACCATGATGTCTAGCCTATTGGTTGAGTGTCTCTCAGACTTTTTGCTGGGACTGGCCTTGAACTGCAATCCTCCTGCCTCAGCAACCCAAATGCTATGGGTGTGTGTTACCATACCTGGCTTTGAATTTTTTTTAAACATCTACCAAGTGGTAGTAACCAGTTCACAGAATAAAAAAATTCTGTCATCCATTTTGATAGCTCAGTTATACCATAAACACTGTATATGCACAGCTAATTCAAAATCTACTTACATGTATCTGTGTATACAGTAGGAATCTGATGAATGAGTCATATTTTCTTCCTTTGCTCCTTGAAATTTATGCTTCTTGCCATATAATCACTAAACATTGTTGTCATATCTCTAGCCTTAGATATTTCAAATCCCATTTTCTTAGTTTTTTTAAAGAAACTCATCAGAATTTAGCATTCCAGATTATTACTAACCTTGAAATCATCCTAGACTTCTTTTCTGAATTGAGCCCAAAAAATTCTCATTCCTTCAGTTTCCTAGATTTACTCTTGTTCCTCTCTCTTTCTCTCTCTCCTTCTCTCTCTCACCCCCCCCCCCCCCCCCCCCCGTGTTAGTACTGGGACTTGAAATCAGGCCTTCATATTCTTACTTAGCTTTTCTCTTTTGTGTGTGTGTGTGTGCCAGTATTAGGGCCTGAATTCAGGGCCTTGTGCTCTCATTTGGCTTTTTCACTCAAGGCTGGACTGTGATTCTATTACACCTCCCATACTCTACCACTTGAGCTGTACCTCCACTTTCAGCTTTTTGGTAGTTAATTGGAGATAAAAGTCTCATGGACATTTTTCCCAGGATGGCTTCCAACCTCCATCCTCAGATCTCAGCCTCCAGAGTCTGCTAGGATTACAGGAGTGAGCCACTGCTGTCCAACTTTTTTTTTTTTTTTTGAGTTTATTTAAAAAAATTTTTTTTGGGTCCAGTCGTGGGGCCTGAGCTCTGGGCCTGGGCGCTGTCCCTCAGCTCTTCAGCTCAAGGCTAGTGCGCTACCACTTGAGCCATAGCACTACTTCCTGCTTTTTTTTCCCTGCTTATGTGGTGCTGAGGAATTGAACCCAGGGCCTCATGCATGCAAGGCAAGCGCTCTACCATTGAGCCACCTTCCCAGACCCTTTCTTTTTTTAGTTTATGCAAGCAATACATGAACGGAAAGTACAGAATTGCACAGAGTAAAGTATAACAGGTGGCCATGGCTGGATTTTTTTTTTTTTTTGCCAGTACCAAGGTTAGAACTCAGGACCTTGTGCTTGCTTAGCTTGCCTGCTCAGTTGGAAGTCTACCATTTAAATGACGATTCCACCTAGATGGTTTAATATTTACAAATCTTCCCATCTCTATACAAAACAGAACTGTGTCAGTCACATCATCAATAGATTGAGACTGCTTCCTCAATCCCTGAAACATGGCTGTCTTTTCATTTGCTTTGACCAGTAAAATGAGTCAGGTGTGATACTGTTGAGTTCAGAGCTTGGGCCTGAAGATATCTTCCTGTTTCAGTTTTTCTGGTCTTGGAATCCTGCTCAAGGTCCCCAAGAAGCCAGACTTGCTACTGGATGATGACAGGCCTATAGCAGAGCCAGCACCACAGGTCTGCGCTGCGCTGTGAAGTGTGGGAAATCCAGCAGAACAACAACATAGCCAACCCATTGATTCAGGAAAAGAATAAGGCATTGCTGCTTTAAACCATCACATTTGAAGGGTAACTGAAAGAGTCCTTATCACCCTCTCTTGCTCTCACAGTTCTCACACCCTTCCCTACACATTAGAAATCTCCATATATAAATCTCTGTATGACAATGGATAATTTTAAAAAATGTACATGGGGGCTGGGAAGGTGGCTCAGTGGTAGAGTGCTTGTCTTGCATGCATGAGGCCCTGGGTTCGATTCCTCAGCACCACATAAGCCGAAAGAGCTGGAAGTGGAGCTGTGACTAAAGAGGTAGAGCGCTAGCCTTGAGCTGAAGAGCTGAGGGACAGCGAGCACCGAGGCCCAGAGTTCAGGCCCCACGACAACAACAACAACAACAAGTTTGTGGGATCCTACTTTATAAACTGCCATAGTTTCATGAATGCATACATAGATTACTTTTTTTGTTGGTGGTGGTCGTGAGGCTTGAACGCAGGGCCTGAACACTATCCCTGAGCTTTTATGTTCAAGGCTAATAATACTCTACCACTTTGAGTAACTGTGCTACTTCTGGTTTTCTGGTGTTAATTGGGAGCTAAGTCTCACAGACTTTCCTGTTTGGGCTGGCTTGAAATTGTGATCCTCAGATCTCAGCCTCCTGAGTAGCTAGGATTACAGATGTAAGCAACCAGTGCCCAGACAAACAATTGGAGAGACTCATCTTTGTGTGTGTGTGTGTGTGTGTGTGTCTTGGGGCTTGAACCTGGGTTCTGGGCACTGTCCTTGAGCTCTTTTTACTCAAGGCTAGCACTGTACCACTGTACCACTTTGAGCCACAGTGCCACTTGTGAAGATGCTTATTAATAACCAGTTACATACTATTTGTGTGTGTGTGTGTGCAAGCTGGATTAGTTATCTCTTTAAAGCCACCATGGAGTACATTATTGTATTGCTACATCACAATGTATTTACATATTCCTGGTTAATGGACACTTAGGCTATTTTTCACCACTATTAGTATTGCAACCGATATCCACAGACTATTCTGTCTTCCTGCTCTAATTTACCCTGCTCCGCACTGTCTGGGTGAAGGGAGCAGCCTCTGGGAAATGTAGGATTTTGGTCCTTTGTAACCACCCTCATAGGCAACCCACGTTCTTTCAAGAAAACAGTGTTTGTACAGCATGGCCTCCATGGCTTCTGTTTTTATTTTCCTCAGGCATTATTAGAAACAACATGCAAGAGAGATTTATGAAGATGACAGTATGGCTGCATGTTAGGGGCACTGGAAAAGCATGTAGATCCCAGCATTTTTCTTTCCAGGTGGTATGTGCTTGGCAAAGAGGGCGTGAGACCGTGTGGCACTCTAACCTTCCTGAAGTGCTCCATGCTGGCTGGCGTGTGTGTGTGTGTGTGTGTGTGTGAGAGAGAGAGAGAGAGAGAGAGAGAGAGAGAGGGAGAGAGAGAGAGAGAGAATGCATATTTGAGTCTCTGATTGGCTGAGGCCTTGCAGGAAAGGAAGGAGTATGGGTATCTGGAATGAGGAGAAAGGGTCCTGCATCCCACAGAAGGATGTCTGCCAGAGGTTTGTGTGTGCACAGCATTGCAGAGGCTGCTGTCAGGGTGCTATGTGTGCTGAGTGAGGATGTGACCAAACTCGGGGATGTGCTGCTGGTAAATGAAGCGAAGCATTTCCATGGCAACACAGCTCTCTGCTCCCAGCCAGATGCCAAGCCCTTAAATTATATTTTTCTGGCTGAAAGCACCTCAATTGCCTTTGGTCTCCAAAGCAATGGGACTATGGGGGCACCAGATGCCTCACCCTCATCTCCAACCTTTCAACAAAGCCCAAGGGCTGATAAGCAGAGGCGATGATTGGCACTGGTAGATTTTGTTTGCAGGAGAAGACCTGGGAGTAGCTGTTGGAGAGGCTTGGTGTAGATCAACATTCCTGGTCTGATGACTTGGGTTGATAGCCTCTAGCATTGCATTCTAGGAGGAACATTTGCACAATGAATGTCACAAGAGATGCCAGTCAAGACTTCCACCCATCACTCCCTTCCCACCCATCCCCATCCCTTGTCCTTTGTTTGGTTTTCAGTTAGGTTCTATGTATTATTAAGTGTTCCTGACTCCATAGTCATGGGACCAAGGGGTAAACAACAGACTCAAAGATGACTGTCCAGCTGACACCTGAGGTAATTCAGGGGTTATCTGCGCACAACTAGCTTGGAAAGGGAGGAACCAAAGGGGCCATTTTGGGGGGAGCAGTTTTGTGTAAGTTAAGTCAACCAAGTGAGGAGGAAGCAGATGGGGGTGGGGGGAGCTGAAATGACAGAGGGAAGGGATGAGGGAGGGGAACACAGCATTTGCTGTGGTTTTCCTGGTCTTTCCTAATTCTAGTTCCTGGTGAGGATAGGCTGGACTTCTCGCCCTTGGTTATTTTTATAATTTAAGAGATTTGTATCTTGCTGTGGAATGTTCCAGCTTCCTAAGGGATGGAGTGTGCTTGGATAAGATTTGGTTGGTGCCTTTCCTAGCTGCATTCCTACTCAGAACAAACAGTGAAGCCTTTGAAAAAGGAGATGCTTAGATTTGCACAAATGCAACATTTGCCTGCTGCCCTTCCACTACCAAGGATGTGCAAAGGCTTGTGTGGGACATAATGTCATGTAGAGAACATGATCTAGGAGTTTCTTCGTCATAAACTGTTTTATTGAGCAGTTACTATGTACTAAGCACGGAAAATAATCCAGAATAAGCACACCCTTAGGGAGTTTATTCTTCAGAAAACACAAATAAGGAGAGGACAAACAATTCAGGAACAGAGAGAGATATGGGTTATGAACAAGTCATTGGAAATAAGAGTCTCACAGAGGTTGGGTACCAGTGATTCATACTTGTAATCCTAGCTACTCAGGAGGCTGAGATCTGAGGATCCTGCCCAAAGCCAGGCTGGCAGGAAAGTTTGAGACACTCTTATCTCCAATTAATCACCAGAAAACCCAGAAGTGGCTCAAAGTGGTAGAGTGTGAGTTGAGTGACAGTACCTAAGCCCCGAGTTCAAGACCCATGACTGACCAAAATAAAAATGTCTCCTAGACTTTACTACCCAGGCTGGCTTGGAACAACTTATCCTCAGATCTCAGCCTCCTGAGTTACTTCTGTTACAGATGTGAGCCAACAGCACCCAGCGGTTGTAGCTCATTCTTTGTCAGCTTTTACACCACTTCTTCCAGGATTCTGGGCCTTCATCTGTGGGTTAAAGATCCCACCTACTCTGCCTTGTGCCTGGTCCATCCCAGCATCCTTTGGGTTAAAGGGCAGAATCACTGTCTTTCACTCCTTAACACAGTGACTTGTTTCACCAGTACTCACAGTTATTCCATGAATAAGTAACAGGAGCCGGGTGCCTGACCCATAGCAATGCTTTTACCATGTGACCCTTAGAGCTCTAAAGGCAGAAACAGGATTATGACTCAGCCAGAACATGACTATTTTAGAGATAAAGAAAACTTTTCCATAGCCAGAAACATAGGAGAGGGAACTTGTTTGCTTCTTCCTCAAGGTTGACCCTGGCATCTTTCTACTGAGCACCTCTGCAAAACGAAACAGCAGAGTTAGACGTCCAATATCTGGTGGCTTTCAGAAATGCTTGATTATGGCCCAGCCACTGGTGGTCACACTGCAGGCCTAACCTACCTCTTGGGGATAGGCTGGCTAATACCTAACTAGTGGAAAGGAACACACTGTGCAGCTCAGGTAAATATTTGTTTGATGCATATTTCTGAGTGTGCCCAAAAACAATGGTGATTTTTACCTCTCTTCTGTATGCCATCACCACAACAGAAAGAATAAATCTTAGGGCCTTGTGGACTTTGATACTATCTGCCTTGACATGTCTCTAGAATATGAGCCCTTTTCAAGGAGAACTATGGGCCACACAAATTGATCCAACCTCAGGATTGACTCGTCTATTGCTCTAGCCACCAGAGTCCAGTACTGGTACATTCATGGAGGAGCTGGACCAAGCTTTGCCAATACAGTGAAGTATCTGAGCCCAGGATGTACAAAAAGAACAGGTGAGCTGGGCACCGGTAGCTCATGCCTGTAATCTTAGCTACCAGGGAGGCTGAGATCTGAGGATCATGATTCAAAGCCAGCTCAGGCAGGAAAGGCTGTGAGACTCTTATCTCCAATTAACCACCAGAAAACCAGAAGTGGTGTTATGGCTCAAGCAGTAGAGCACTAGCCTTGAGCTGAAGAGCTGAGGGACAGCACCAGGACCAGAGTTCAAGACCCACCCAAACCAATCAACCAAACAAACAAACAAAAACAAAAACAGGTGGTTCTCTTGCCTGGACAGGTGGAGTCATGGCTTGACCAGCCAGTACATAGATGAGCCAACCAGGGATGAGAATTATGACCTTTGTGCAAAAATGCCTGCTTTTGCCATCACTTAACCCAGTACCATCTCTTACTTATAACTCAGAATGTCTCAAGTTTGGAGAAAGAGAAACTTCCTCCATGGTTTTATTACTGCATATTATTTTTAGAAAGGTTGCTATGCATAATTTAAGATTTTATATTAGTAATGTAGGATATATTTGCATAAAAATTAGACAACTAGCTGGGTGCTGGTGGCTCATGTCTGTAATCCTAGCTACTCAGCAGGCTGAGATCTGAGGATCACGGTCTAAAGCCAGTCTCATCTCCACTAAATTACTCAGAAAAAACTGGAAATGGCACTGTGGCTTAACTGGTAGAGCACTAGTCTTGAGCACAAAGAGGCTTAGGGACTGTGTCTAGGCCCTGAGTTCAAGCCTCTGGATGAGCAAAAAAAAAAAAAAAAAAAGGACATTAAACATTAAAGTATATAGGGTTGCCTCCTATTACCTCCCTGTCTCTCTCTTTTTTTTTTTTTTTCTTTTTTGCCATTTGTGGGGCCTGAACTCTGGGCCTGGGTGCTGTCCCTCAGCTCTTCAGCTCAAGGCTAGCACTGTACCATCTGAGTCACAGCGCTACTTATGGCTTTTTCTGCTTATGTGGTGCTGAGGAATCAAACCCTCATGTATGCAAGGCAAGCACTCTACCACTGAGCCACCTTCCCAGTCCTTCCTCTTTTCTTCCCACTATTACATTTGGATGTATCACCTCCCTCACCTCTATGGATTTACATGGAGGTATTATGTGCACATAACGTATAATGGGTCTACTTCTTAATGTATATGCATACACACACACACACATATATTTACAGAGGTGTATGTACCTTTGGAATACTTTTCAGATCAGTATATTCTTGCAAAAGGGATGTAAAGTATTAATTTCCCAAGTGTGCGTGAACCACAAATCAATTAGCCTGTTTGGTACTAATTAACATTTGGGCTGTTTCCAGCTATTCACTGTTACAGTCAACATTCTGAAGAGCATCTTTTTCGAAGTAAAATTATTTGTGTGTGTCAGTGCTGGGGAACTCAGGGGCCTGGGTGCTCTCACTTGGCTTTTCTGGCTGATGTTCTAGCACCTGAACCACAATTCTACTTCTGGCTTTCTGTTGGCTAATTGGAGATGAGTCTCATGAACTTTACTGCCCAGGTTGGCTTTGAACTGCCATCCTCAGATTTCACCTTCCTGAGCAGTTGGAATTAAAGATATGACCCACTGGCACTGGGCTTTCTTTATTGTGTTCATGTATAGGTTTATCTACAGAGAAGAAACTTATAAGTAGAACTGTTGGCTCAAAATTTATGCAAATGTTGATAATTATCTTCCAGAGGGACATACCAATCTTATTGTCTTACATTACACAGTAGTTTATCAGTACCTATTTTAACATATGGGTACCCAATAATGGGTATTCACTTGTTCAATGATTACTTTGCCATTATTGCCAGGCACTGTTCTAGACCCTGGGGTCCAACTACCTTGTGGCACTTATAGTCTAGAGGAAGGAAACAATAATTATTATATTTTCTTCATAAGTAGTATTCCTTATATAGTAACCCATGTAGAATGTTACATGTGTTTTTTTATTAAATGCTCTGAAAAAACCAGGACATGTGCAATCAATGGTTTCACTAAGGTGATATTTGAGTAGACTTGAAGGAAGTGAGTACACATTTTAGGCCAAAGAAACACTCCCATACCAGCAGGAAGGCACCTGTCATGCACGAGAAAGTGCACAGCAAGGCCAGTGTGGCTGGAGCAGTGAGACAGCCAAGAGAAATCCTGAGTTGGTATTTGAAGGTGGTTGATGTGACTGACTTGTACTCAGGTTTAGGGGAGTGACAAGTGACAAGACCTGGCTAGGAGTTAACAGCACTCTGCTATGCTGAGAGTAACTATGGGGTCAGGGGCAGACTCAGTAGTTATGTGCTTGCCTAGCAAGTGCTAGGCTGAGCTCAAGTCCAATAGTATCGCCCTCTCCCTCCTCAGAAAAACGAAAGACCAGTTGAGTGATAGCAGTGATAGCAGTGGCTTGGACCAATATAGTAACTGAGGTAAAGGGAAGTGATTAGATTGTGTACAGTTTAAAGGAAGAGTGAACATTTCTTCTAGGATTAGAAGTCTGAGTGTCAAAAGATTGTGATTTTATTTGGTTTTGCCCAGTTGGTGGGGACAAACCATCTTGTGTTAATTTGCACTTAATTGCTAGGGAAGTTAGCAGCACCTTTTTACATTTACTGGCTATTTGTCCCCCACCCCCCCCGTCCCCCCCCCAGAAGTTCCAATTTTCTGTTGTTCTTTTTTACTGAACACCTCATTTCCTCACACACACACAAAAAAACCTTGTCCACTGTTCTGGCTTCGTAAGCTGTTTATGTCAATTTCTCATTTTAGAAATAGAGCATTGCAGAGCTAGAATACAAAACCTCTCCTTAGAGATGAGAAAAGGCATCAGGAAGGTTAACCATGGCTCAGTTCAGTGACTTATTCAAGGCATCAAAGCTAAATGTTAGAACTGTTACTAAAATTTAGCTTTCTTAGTAATCATTCTATTTCATGTGCTTTTTACTAAATCATCTTACCTTAATCTTAGGTTAGGGAGCTGATCAAAAGGACAAATCAAAAGGAATTTACTACCCCAGGCTGAGAGACAGGATTTCCGCTGCTTTTCCCTCTGCAGCTTGTGAAGCAGGGGACAGCAGGTGAGGTGTCTGTATTTCCTGTCCGGCTCCTCTGGCCTCTCGGCTAACTGCCAAAAGCAGTCACCCCCCTTCCTCCCCAGGGCTCCTCTCTGGCTCATTACCATTCTAATTTGCTTTAGTTGAATCCACCTAAGGTATTAGGGTTATTTTCTTTTGCTACTCTAATACACAGCCTTCAGATTAAGGGAAAATGGATAAGGCCAGCTTATCTTAGTGAAAAAGGGAACTGAGAAAATTGGAACATTGGAAAGCCAAATCTTGCTGAGTCTGTCCTATTCAGCAATACATCTGTGTCTTACTGAGGCCCTGGGATCCTTCTAGGGATATCTGAACATGGGGTGAGAATGGGCATAGGTAAGAGGCTCTGCTGGAAGAAGCAGAAGACACTAGAAAGTCAGAGACTCTGAGAGGCTGTCAGAATGATCAGGGAAGACATCTAACAAGAACACTTGACTGTGACACTTCATAAAACCACTGCTGCTAAAGCTCAGCATGTGCCTTACCTGCTCCCAAGATATCCCAGAAAGGCCTTCAAAAAAGCAATGTTATGCTACCTAAGAAAACTTAACGTCTATGAGGATATTAGCCTTTTCTATGCATGTATGTATTCTAAAATATTGTAGATGCTGTACATACTACTTTAAGGCTGTTTTCCTCACTTACCATATGAGGCATTTGGTCCAATGATTAAGTATTCCTCTAAAGCATAATTTGTAGGATACTAGCAAGTCTCTTTCTCAGACAATGTTGTTCTTAGGTTTGATCTAAACAGAGAGGTAAGACTGCCAGGTCAAAGTTCTCTTTATTAAAAAACAATATTTATTCTTTTTTTAAAACATAATTTTGAAAGGCTTTCAGTGTAAGATATATCAGAAATACAGAAAAGCATAAGTATCAGAAATAATCTCACTGTCATTCATGTTTTGGCATATATACTGTTCCAGTTTAAAAAAAAATAAGTAGGCTACTATGCAGTTTGTGACTACATTTCCTTACAGTTAAGTCTAAGTACTTCATGTACTTAGTACTAAGTACTTCATGTACAGGGCATGTCTATTAGGACATGTGTTCCAGGAAGGAGAAGGTTCTAGAGAGAAGACTGTAGAACTACTGTTGAGTAACTACATGAATTTCACCAGGGCCTGTCTGCTGCTGGATGCTGAGCTTATTTCCAATTCTCGTTACAATAAACATTCAGACTCAGGTTTTTCTGGATAGCTCAGATTACTCCTATCCATTCACTTCCTAGATGTAAAAGTCATTGGGCCAAATGTTACACACCTGAAAACAACAAGGATGACCACAAAATTTATCAAAGCCTCTGAGAGGAAAAGGGGATGTAATTTGGGACTGCCTCATCCATATGGTACATTTGGTACATTATTTGCTCATCATATCTCTGATACAACACAGCCATTCACATTCTTGCAAGCAGAATATTAAAGGAGCAATTTCTCCAGGCACAATAAGGAAAAAAAATTATGAATTAAAAAAACAAGCAAGAGGGCTAGGAATATAGCTTAGTGGTAGAGAGCCTGTCTAGCATGCATGAAGCCCTGGGTTCGATTGCTCAGTACCACATGAACAGAAAAGGCTGGAATTGGCTCTGTGGTAGAATATTAGCTTTGAGTGAAAGAAACTCAAGTAACAGTGTCTAGGCCCTGAGTTCAAGCCCCAGGAGAGAGAGAGAGAGAGAAAGAGAGGGAGGGAGAGAGAGAGAGGGAGAAAGGTTGGGAGGGAGGGAAAAAGTAAGGTGCCAGTGGTTCACACTTGCAATCCTAGCTACTCACAAGGCTGAGATATGAGGATCATGCACCAGCCTGGACAGGAAAGTCCATGAGACTTTTTTTTGTGTGGGTCATGGGACTTGAACTCTGGACCTGGGTGCTGTCCCTTAGTTCTTCAGCTCAAGGCCAGTGCTCTACCTCTTGAACCACAACACCACTTTCGGTTTTCTGGTGGTTAACTGAAGATAAGAGTCTCATGGACTTTCCTGCCTGGTCTGGCTTTGAACCACGATTCTCAGATCTCAGCCTCCTGAGTAGCTAGATTACAGGCATGAGCCACTGGCGCCTGGCTTCCATGAGACTTATCTCCAATTAATTACCAAAAAGCCAGAAGTGGAGCTATGACTTAAGTGGCAGAGTTTTAGCCTTGAGCACAAAAAGCTCAGGGACCAAACATGGATTATTTACATTGGTGGCTGTGGTTATGTTGTGTGTGCTTTTTAAAAATTTGTGCTTTTTAGGGGAACAAAGGAAAGATTCAGAAAGGGATGAAGAGGTGAACAAATGCAATCATGGTATTGAACAACTTGTGGGCACAGATGGGAGGGGGAAACTGAGAGTGAAGTGGGTCATTGTCTGAAAGAGAAATATATGCATTACCTGAATTCTGGTAACCCCTCTACGCAACACCTTAAGAACAATAAAATTATATTAATAAAAAACATAACTCTTGACAAGAAATGTACTCATTACCTTACTCATGTAACTGCACCCCTCTTTACAGCATCTTTACAATAAAATAAAATTTAAAAACACACATACACACACTTCAGTGACAGTGTATAGGCTCCAAGTTCAAGCCCAGGACTGGTACACATACACAAAGAATACTTTCCCTTTGGTCCTTTCTTAGTTTCAGGTTTGTTCTAGGGTCCTTTGAGTGTCAGTTCTTTCTCAGGAGTCACCTTCTCCATCAAAGGCCAGGTCATTATCTTTTAGGTTCAGCGAACCATCAAGGTCTCTGGTCACGGCTCCGCTCTGCCATTATAGCACAAAAACACCCATACCAACATGTACATCAATTAAAGTGGCTGGATTCCAACAAATTTTTAACTATTATGGCCACTGAGACTTGAATTTCATTTGCCATTAAATAGTCTTGGTATTTTCCCCCCACCTCCTATTCCTTGGTGTCCATGGGTGGGGTGGGGGAGACAATTCTCACCATCCCACTCCTGGAGCATATTCCCTAGAGGGATTATGTACTGGGAGATAGGAATCTGCTCTATACAGCCCTCAATTTCTATTTGCTTCTCAAACTTCAAGGAATAACTATAGCATTTGGGCCTGATACTCAACTGTGAAGAAAGAATAATCTGTTCTAGGGCTGGGAAAGTGGCCTAGTGGTAGAGCACTTGAATACAGGAAGCCCTGGGTTCGATTCCTCAGCACCACATAAGCAAAAAGAAAAAAGCCGGAAGTGGCGCTGTGGCTCAAGTGGTAGGTTAGCCTTGAGCTGAAGAGCTGAGGGATAGCACCCAGGCCCCACAACTGGACTCAAAAAAAAAAAAAAAAAGAAATCTATTCTAATGCTAAGGGTAGATTGTTTCTGTTGGACTTACTAAAAGACTATATGTTGGTTTCAAGTGGGTACATTTAATTATGGATGATCTAAGGACTTTTCCCTGTGGTAAATTTATTTATATATAATTTCCCAATCATGCACTAATTTTAGAACCTCACAGATAGGTAATGGGTCTATATTAATTTTTATTCCTCAAAAAATCTATAACTGGGCTGGGATGAAGCTCAGTAGCAAAGCACTTACCTAGCTAGTGTGCTGTGCTGGGTTCGATCCCCAGTAACAAAAAAGAAAAGACACAAAACAAAAACAAAAAATCAGTTAAAAAAATCAATACCTGTTGAGCTGGGTGACTCATGCCTGTGGTTATGGGCTGGGGGCTCATGCCTGTAATTCTAACTACTCAGGAGCCTAAGATGTGAAGATCTCTGTTCAAAGCGAGGGCTGGAAAGTCCGTGAGACTCTTATTTCTAATAAACCAACAAAAAAGCCTGAAGTATAGCTGTGTTTCAAATGGTAGACGCTAATCTTAAGCACAATAGCTCAGAGACAGCACCCATGCCCCAAGTTCAAGCCTCAGGACTGGCACGTGTGTGTGCATGCGCGTGCACACGCCCACCTGCCCGTGTGCACGCGCGCGCGCGCGCGCGCGCACACACACACACACACTCTATACTTGTTAACATCATGAATGAACTTAATACTCAATGCTGGCAATCAGTTTTGTTTTTTTTTTAAGGTAGGGCATAAGAGGGATGAAATTGCAAGATAAGTATCTGTCAGTGGCTATCAAGCCAGTCTTCCTTGCAGACAAGCCCCTTTAGTAGCAAAACAAACTGGAATATCTTATTCTATAAAGGAACTCCTTTTTAAATATCAAATCTCCTTAGGAAGAAGATTAATAAATATTTTCTTCATTTTTATGAGTGAGGAAACTGAGGTCCAGAGAGAAATGTACAGGAACTTGGTGCAAGATATTGTGTGGAGTTTATGGGGATACAGAGATTCAAACTTGGTAGCTGGTCCTGCTAGCTCCAGCTTCTAATCCCAGCATTTGGGAGGGTAAGGCAGGAGCATCCTCAGTTCTAAGACAGTTTGGGCTGGAGACAGTAAGCCCCTTTTCTAAAACAAAACAAAGGAGATCCTTTCTTAAAAAACAAAAGCTTAGTGCTTCATCCATTTCCAAGCAGTCTCCCACCAGACAAGAGAGCAGTGACTAGACTGTCAAACAGTCATCTCTCATGAGATAACTATGAAGCATACCCAGGCAAAGGTGGGTGGTTTAGTGCAGAACAGCCACAGGGCTTCAATAGAATGAACAATGCACCAAATAAAAAGAAGAAAAAACTCATCTCAGATACACTAACCCTCAAAGACAGATACAGATCTTTAATTTAAAACTGAGTAAGTTTATTCATGAAGAAAACAGGAATAGAATACCTTTGGGACTTTTTCAGTTCAAAAATTAAAACTGCACTAAAAAGCCAACAGGGACCTGACCTTGTAATCTTAGATACTCAAGAAGCTGAGACCTGAGGACCCAGATTTGAAGACAATCCGGGCAGCAGAGTCTGTGATAAACTCATCTCCAGAAAAACACCAAAAAGACAGAAGTGCTGCTGTGGTGCAAGTGGAAGAATGTTAACCTTAAGCAAAAAAGCTCAGGGATAGTGCCCAGGCCCTGAGTTCAAACCCCGTGACCAGCAAAAAAAAACCCCAACACAAAACAACAACAACAACAACAAAAAGCCAACAGGGAGAGTCTGGAGACCCTAAAAGGCACATGGACAATCTACTGTTTTCCTTTTTCCATGGGTTTACAAAAGCTATGGCTGTGTTTAATGTCTTTTCTAGGAAATGAGATTTCCAGTTTCAGTGCTTCATGTGTTTAGGATTCCTCTGTGACAGGTCAAAGAAGAAGGAAGAAGAGATCAGAATTTTGATTGTAACTGGAAGAATTAAGATGAATTTAATGGCTGGTTCACAGAACCACAATGTTATCAACAGATGTGCAGTATTTCCCATTAATAAAATCGGAGGTATTTATCCTCCACAGACATGTAAACTCACCTCTACCTCTCTCAGAGGTAATGGCAGAGCCTGAAAGTTGTATGTAGATGATCCTATCTCCTCTGGATAACCAATACAAGTCACGGTCTAGAACCAGACCCAGTTAAATACTTCTCTGAGCACACCTGTAGTATTTATTCTTCAGGATGTATTCCAAATAGTGAGCTCTTCCTTGTCTGTCGTTTTGGTGCTAATCCAGTCCATGATCATTACAGACCTAACTGAATAAAAGAATGAGACCTCCTGTCTCATTCTGTCTCAGCTGTCAGAGTTTAACCTGGCCCGTTTTATTTGGCTATCCTGGTCATTCAAATGGCAGAAACCTGTGAGGTTGTCTCTCTTTTTCTCCTCCATGTGTTCCAAAGGGAAGTCCTGGTCTGTGGCAAGTACTTGTCGGACAGTCATGTTAACACGAGCAGTTTTCAAATAGCTGGCACACACCTGCCAGTCCTCCAAAGAACAGGGCTCTACCACTGAATCCCTGGGGAGGACAGCTGGGAGAGGTGTGTCCAGGCAATGAGGCAGGCCTTCTCCCTCAGGATTTGGAAGCACTCGAGGGACTGCATGATTTAATAGGCGGCTGAAACCTGACATTACCATTATGTCACCACTGTGCATAAACATGGCTGTGGGGGCTTCATCTCTTTTGAGACCACCAAGGAGAAAGATGGCAGACTGTCCAAAACTACAAAAAAAAAAAAAAAAAAAAAGCAAGTTTTTGTTATTAGTCATAGTGGTGAAGGTTACATTATTCTATAATTTCAGCTTGATACTTATTTTCATTTTAAACTTTTCTCTTTTGGCTTGTCTCTAAGTGACAAACCCATGTTCTGCTGTCTATATTTCAGTATTTTTTTTTCAAGTGCTGAGATTGAGCACAGGGCCTTCCTTGCACATGTTATGGAAATGAACATTTTATGACAGGGTTTGGGTCTGGGTTTACACTCAAACTTGCAATACTGCCTTAGCCTCCTAAGAAGCTGGGATTATAAGTATGTGCCACCACATTTGTTATTACCTACTCTCATGATTGCCCAAATGTCCTGCAGAATACAACTTGGTGTAGTAAATGAGCAAATTATCCATCAACTTTATTAATGCATCTCTCTCTTTTTTTTTTTGGTCATTCATGGAGTTTGAACTTGGCCTGAATGCTGTCCCTGATCTTAGTTCTTTGCTCAAGGTTAGTGCTCTATCACTTTAAGCCTACAGTACCACTTTCAGTTTTCTGGTGGTTAATTGGAGATAAGAGTCTTACGGATTTTCTTGCCCTGGCTGGCTTTGAACCTCAATCCTCAGATCTCAGCTCCTGAGTAGTTAGGATTACACGTATGAGCTACTGGTACCTGGCTTTATTAATGCATCTTTTTTTTTTTTTTCTTCCTAAAGACTCAGACATGAGTCAGAACAGGCCCTGAGTTTCCACTTTTCTCTCATTCCATTTATTTATTTATTTTTCTTTTGGCCCCACCCCCACAAACAAAATCCTGACTCACCAAGCCAAGCTCTTCATCTAGATGCACTCAAAAAAAAAAAAAACAAAAAGAAAAAGATAGAGGACTTGAACTTAGGGCCTTGTATATCATAGCTGGTGCCTTCCTACTCCTAACTTATCCTGATACCCTAGTACTGACCCCAACTTGTATTAATGCATCTTTTAAGATTTTAGTATTTGAATAAAATGGTTTCGGTCTGTTACTATGTTACTATGTGAAAGGCACTTTCTTCATTGAATACTGGTAATCTTTGCAAAAATTTGCTCTATATTTGCTCCACTAATCCAAAAAGGTCATATACTTTGTCTTATGGCCTTCTATTTGTCTAGTCTACAAAGTACTCATAAGGAACAGCACCTAGGACCTATGTTCAAGCCCTAATACTGGGGAAAAATAAAAAATCTTACAGAAAGAGTAACTGTAATTTAGTCACTGCTCTGAAAAGGTTAGGTGAATTTTATTTTATGATACACTGTTAAGATGTCCACAGTGAAAGATAGAGTATCTAGCTATTTAAAAAGTTTAATGTTGGTGCTGGGCACAGGTGGCTCACACCTGTAATCTTAGCTACTCAGGAGGCTGGGATTTGAGGATAGCAGTTCAAAGACAGCCTGGGCAGAAAAGTCTGTGAGAATCTTCAATAAACTACTCAGAAAAAGCCTGAAGTGGTGTGGTGGCTCAAGTGGTAGAGTACTAACCTTGAGTGAAAAGAAATTCAGGGACAGTGCCCAGGCCTTGGGTTCAAGCCCCAGGACTGGCCAAAAAAAAAAGTTTAATGATGGGCTAGGTGTTGGTGGTTAGACCTGTAATCCTACCTACTGAGGAGGATGAGACTCTTATCTGCAATTAATCATCAAAAATGCGGGAAATGAGCCGTGGCTCAGTGGTAGTGAACTAGCCTGCCTGTAGCACAAAAGCTCAGGGACAGTGTCCAGGCCCTCAGTTCAAGTTCTACGACCAGGTGCAGGCCTGTGAACACATACAACACACACAGAGTTTAATGTTTCTTCTTTTTTGGGGGTCGGTCATGGGGCCTGAATTCCGGGCCTAGGCACTGTCCCTCAGCTCTTTAGCTCAAGGCTAGCATTCTACCACTTGAGATACAGTGCCACTTCTGGCTTTTTCTGCTTACGTGGTGCTGAGGAATCAAACCCAGGGCCTCATCCATGCAAGGCAAGCACTCTACCACTGAATCATCTTCCCAGCCTGAGTTTAATGTCTTTATTTAGCTAATGCTTCTGAAAAAAGAAAAAAGAAAAGATACAAACATCCCCGGAAGTAACTTACCTGAAAGATAACAGGGGTTTGGAATGATCTAGCTCAGACTTGTCTACGTGGATTCCCAGTGTGGAGTCTAAGCGGTAGTAATTCAGGATCCCCGCTTCAGCTCGGAAACCCTGAAAGCCACAGGCAGCAGCTACTTGCTCTGAGAGGAAAGCCAGGTCAGAAGGGAAAGGTGTATAATGATCTGCTGAGTATTTCTTTGGTAAAAGTAGAGAAAATAAGAAAATAAACAATAATCTCAGGAATGTAGGAAAACTATGGCACAAAATTAATTTACCACTTTAATATCCTCTAACTTACAAACTAACATTAACATGGCATTGTCCATTCAACCCTTCTTGAGGCATTCAGAATACTGGAAAATATGGCAGGCACTGTGCTATGTAGTAATAAATTATACAAATTCATCTGCATGACGTCTAGATCACCCTCTAGTATGCATTAATCCTAAGGAGGATAGTTCTATGAGGGTGAAAAGGCAACTCAAAATGGTTACTGTTACCTAAGAAAATGTGATGACTAAATGTAATGTAATATTTAGATTCTGGAACAGAAAAAGGATATTAGTTAAAAGATATAGAAATCTGACCCTCAAGTAAGGACTTCACTATTATAATGAGGTATTAATATTGACTCATTGAGATAAATACACCATACTAGTGGAAAGAATAAACAGAAGGTGTGATGTCTCATTGTTCTATCTTCTCTGTGCTTCTGCAAATCTTAAACTGTCCTATAATAAAACGGTTATTTAAGAAAAAAAAAAAAAGGACAACTCAAATATGATAGCCAGCTTACAACATGGTTTAATGCCAACCTCAGCAGGCAATCTAATGAGATGACATGCTCAAAACATCTGAATTAGGTCTGACTTATAATTGGCCAAGATAGGACCCTTTTTTTTTTTTTTTTAATTTAATTTTATTTTATTTGAGAACATACTGTACAGAGGGGTTACAATTACATGGGCAGGATAATGCATACATTTCTTACCAAGCATTGCAAGATAGGATCTTAAAATGCAAGTATTTTTCAGCACTAATGTCTCTAAACTACTGCTATTCTTAGCAAAAACCTTTTCTTACACTAACATACACACACACACCAACCCAAAAGACAAAGGGTCTAATGCTCAACTCAAAAAAAACTCAACCAACCAGGTGCTGGTGGCTCTCGCCTGTAATCCTAGCATGCAGGAGGCTGAGATCTGAGGATCCCAGTTCAAAGCCAGCCCATGAAGGAAGTTCTGTGAGACTCTTATCTCCAATTAACCACCAGAAAACTAGAAGTGGCGCTGTGGCTCAAAGTGGTAGAGCACTAGCCTTGAGCTGAAGAGCTGAGGGATAGTGCCCAGGCCCAGAGTTCAAGCCCTATGACTGACAAAACAAAACAGAAACAAAAAACCTTTGTGTATACAATTTATGACAGCCACATGGCTGCACTTGCTATCTGGACTTTCAGTTACAGTCTCCTGTGCAGAGGAGCTGGAGAGATGGGAAGGCTGTGTAAACCGACAGTGATCACCCTTTATCCCCACCCCTCACCCCTCGCTCTGCTCTCACCTCTTTCTCCCCTAAGTTAACCTCAAATCTGATCAGAAGATCCATTCTGTCTCAAGCTCCCCTAGCGCCTTCCTATAATTCAGTTTGGGGAAGAAGTCTAAGATCTGGAGAGATGGAATTTACTTTGGCTAGAAGTGAGTCTTAACTTCAGACTTTTTTTTTTTTTTTGGGTCTGGTCACGGGGCCTGCACTCTGAGCTTGGGCACTGTCCCTCAGCTCTTCAGCTCAAGGCTAGCGCTCTACCACTTGAGCCACAGCGCCACTTCCGGCTTTTTTTCTTTTTGCTTATGTGGTGCTGAGGAATCGAACCCAGGGCCTCAGGCATGCAAGGCAAGCACTCTACCACTGAGCCACCTTCCCAGCCCAGCCTTTTTTTTTTTAAACAATTTTTACTTTTCATTTCTTTAGTAAAAAGGCTAACTTTGAGGTCTGTTGGCTGACAATATCAAGTAAAAATAACACTAAAAGCAACAGCTAACTTTTTTGTGCCAAATGCCCTTGCGTGCTCAGTATAGTTAAGAACTGCTGCAATCACTCTACAATAAATTAATCTCTTAATTTTCATATTCACCTTCTGAGGCACGCATTGTCAAATACAGGATTCAGACACAGACAGCCTAACCCAGAGAAAATCATGGCTATTTCCTTGAATAAACAGTTTCCTACTGAATCTGTGGTACTGAAAATGCAAAGTATATTCCAAACATAATCAGTCTGTCATGGAATAGTTATTTAGTAAGTTGGGTTAACTAAAACAATGGAGTTTTTAAAAAGTAAATGCTTAGTGGGTAGAGGAGGTAGTCTATACCAACAAGTTTTCTTTCATTCTTTTCCCCCTCAGTACATAAAACTTCTTTTACCCAAGAAAGCCATCTATAGGAAATAAGCATCCAACAAATTCTAAACAATAATGGAAAAAAGGATAGTTGAGATTTACTCTTAAAAGCAGTAAAGAGGTGGGTGCTGGTGGCTCATGCCTGAAATCCTATACTCAGGAGGCTGAGATCTAGCAGAAAAGTCCCTGTGAGATTCTTATCTACAATTAACCACTCCAAAACTGGAAGTGGGGCTAAGGCAAAAAGAGCTCAGGGACAGTGCCCAGGCCCCCAGTTCAAGCCCACAACCGACAAAAAAAAAAAAAAAAGTAAAGAAATATGGATATCCCTGAATCCTACTTTTGAGAAAGCATTGGCAGAATACTTCTGATATTATACTATATCCTGAAGACAAATTTTTCTTCTGATATATGAAAATAGTTATTTATATGTGAAGATATGCTAATTTATTTTCTTAGATTTTAGAGAAGGATCACATAATGTTGCTAAGGCTGGCCTCAAACTTTTGACCCTTCCAAATTCAAGGATTTAGAAATGAACTACAATACCTTGCTCCTAAAGAGAGACTTTGAAAGAAGAAATCAATGAGAAATATCTTTCCATAAAAGGATAGTTTATGATCTACATGGTCTCTGATGTGGTGGTGATACTTTAAGTTTGTCCAATTATGCAAGTATAAGAAGCACATCAGCGGAAACAAAAGAATTTTAAAAACCTTGCTGTCCCAGTTATAATGGTATCCTAAGGTCACCCAGCGCAGTTTCTCTAGTAAACTTCGTGGCCGTCGTTTGTTCATTTCTTTACACCTATAGAGATTAGCAAGAAAAGAGGGTTCATTCATCTTAAATGGTAGAGGTAGCCCTATGTATGGATGATGGTCTATACATTTAGTATTCTATCCTATAAGCTGTTAGCCAAGACTTGGTAGGGGAAATAAGAACAGATAAATGAGCTGACTGAGACTATCGCAGCAGTAAAAAATATATAGTCATTTCCAAGTTCTGATCTTTATTTCTAAATCTTGTGCTGGATGGGATTAACTTTAAATGTTAAGCCTCTAGAATCTCAGTAACAATGAAACAAGATTAAGAGAAAAGAAAAATGAAAAGTGATAAAATTACGCCTGTCAGTGGGAAATGAGCCAGTGGTCATTGTTAAGTATGTGGTCAATGTTAAGTATGGTTACCAGGGTATTTTCGATATGGTTTGTTGAAAGTGGGATATGACTAATCATAGTTATTATTATGTCTATAATGATGGTGGCTTCCCAGAATTGCAGGTTGGGAAAAGAAGTCTAGCAAAATATATAGAATAAAATTTACAAAAAACCTGGTTTAATATGACTTTCTTAACCCTGTATAACATAGCTTAGATAATTGAGGCTTAGCTAGCAATTAAAGCATCACTGAAATTTATTTGGTTTCTGTCATTCTATTGCCTAACTTGAAGCTTGGAGAGAGGTACTCTTTCTGAAATTGTATTTTGTCTTATCTATCTATGTGATTCACTTTTTTTTTAAAAAAGGGAACCTTATTTGTTTGACTTATCAGTAATACCTAAAATATGAAAACTGTTAAGTTTAATCATTTTTTCTCTATGGAATTTACATCATTAATCAACCAAATTTTTGTCTAAAGAATCCCTGTGCCGGGCACTGGTGGCTTACGCCAAATCCTACTCAGGAGGCTGAGATTTGAGGATCGAGGTTCAAAGCCAGCCCGGGCAGGAAAGTCTATGAAACTCTTTATCTCCAATAAACCACCAGAAAACCGGAAGTGGTGCTGTGGCTTAGGTGTTAGAGCACTAGCCTCGAGCTGAAGAGCTGAGGGACAGTGCTCAGGCCCAGAGTTCAAGCCCCATGACCGACAAAAAAAAAAAAAAAAAGAATCCAGCTGTTTAATAAAAAGGCTGGACTCCTTTAAAGAGTTAATGTTGGGACAGGAAATGACACACTTGAAGTTTAAGAAGAAATGAGAAGAAATAAGTCTAGTAGTAGACTGAACAGATGGACTTTGAGGGGTATGAGAGAGCTCAAAGATAGCTATCTCATCAGTGAAGCTTGTAGTAGAGGACAATTACATCTGACATCAAAGAATGGCAAGCAAGCTGGGCACTGGTGGCTCACATCTATAATTCTAGCTACTTAGGAGGCTAAGATCTGAGGACTGTAGTTTGAAGCCTGCATAGGAAGTCACCAAAATGCCAAAAGTGGAGCTGAGGCTCAAGTGGTAGAGTACTAGTCTTGAGCAAAGAAGCTCAGGAGTCAGTGCCCAGGCTCTGAGTTCAAGTCCCAGGACTGGTACAAACAAACAAATCCCTGAAAACAAAAGAATGACCAGCATTTAAACAGGTGGTGATGGGCACATAAAGCAAAAGTAAAGACTTTCCTGGAGGCCTATATCCAAGTGGCCTCATCTTGATGTTTGATATGATTTTATAAAACACATGCTGTCTGTCTTCCTATAGTTCACAATCTAAGGACATCATAACACAGACATCTAGCAAGACTGTAGTTAAAAGGAATGGAACAAAACATTGATTTATTTAAGATAGGTGTACCCAAGAGAGACACAGTTAATCTACTACCCTTTTAAGGAACTACACAGATGACCACTGGATGTTAAGAGGGCTCACACCATTGTCTTACTGATAAAGAGTAGTTCACTATGACTTGACTGTTTGTACAAATGTAGAGTTTATATTAGTACCTGCTTTCCTTCTGGGAATATGCAAGTTTGTTGTGTGTCAGGCAGAAACTGCCTATGCAGCCAGTTCCTAGTAAAAACCTGGGCACTGAGCTTCTTTGGTGGACACTTCACAGATTGTGTCATCACTCATTGCTAGGGAAATTAAGCATGCACAACAAAATCAGCAAAGGAAAAAGTAGCACAGAACAAAAGTCTAGGGGAAAGCAGAAGTGAGCTTCTAAGGATCCTCTCCTGGTGAAACCACTCAGTAGGTGCTTGATTTCCCTAGTAATGAGCTATTTCCTTCTCTTTTCCTGACTCTTACAGCCCTGATATCAAGCCCAGGGCTTCATATATGTGAGACATGTGCTTACCACTGTTCTACTCTAGGCAGCCTTTTGACTTTTCTGACTAGTGAAACCCTAAAAATTTAGAAACAGTTGAAACAGGCAGAGTAAAAAGAAGAATACGCTCAATTTAAAAAAAAAAATCACTTTCTCTTCTTTGATACTTCCATTCTACCAGGAAGAATTATTTCTTCCTCTGCTCCCAGTTTTTCTTTTGTTCTGACCTTATCGTAAGTTTCTGCTCTCTATTATGATTATTCCTATAGACAACGAATTCTTGCCACAGACTATTCACTGATGTTCAAGGAGAGTGTCACATTAAGCTTTGTGTCTCTAATGCCTAGCATCATGTTTGGTACCCAGTGGATATTTGTGGAATGAATAAATGGTTGTTGAAACAACATGAAGGTACAAATAACTGTTCTTCTCCCATGAGCAACAACTGACCTAGCATAAGACAGCTAGCAGCATCAACTCCATTTAGGAAAGTAGAAGTAAAGAGCTATCAATGATATTCTTCACTAGACACTGTAAGTCTTCAAAGCAACTTGCTTTAAGTAGAAAAAAGGAGTGAAGCTGAATAAAAATGGAGCATTTGATAAGCAAATCTTGCAAATGGATCTCAATTTCTTTAACTGTCAAAGCATCTATTCAAATGTTCTCTGGGCAAGAATAAAACTGTGCTGCTCTGTGTGGAAATGAGAGAGAGAAAAAAAACCCCAAGATGGTCACTTTCATTGTATTCTTTTAGAATAGCTTCTTTAAAGATCTGTGATGATCTGAGCACTCAGTCTTATGAAAGACTTACCTCAGAAACTCTTTGCTCTGTTCCCACACATCTTGGGTCTCTTGTTCAGCCATGTGCTTGTCCAGGTTACATACATTAGGTTTCTGGGAGTATAACTTAAGGCATTGCTTCACCCAGTGCCATTGGTACCCTGGGAGGAAGGGGTTTGGGATAAAAATAAATCCTACACAAAAGATGGGTGGGAAAAAGAAGGAGAAATTCTCTCAGTTATTCTGTCATTTATTCTCCATACCCTTTTAGTTATGCTCCAAGTTAATGAAAAGTTTGATTTTGATTATCAGGCACCTATCCTATGCAAATATCCCTGGTCTTTGAATATTCTGAAGAGGAACAAATAGTTCATAATAACTGCAAACTGTGTTATCTCAAAGCAAATTCTAGAAGTGAAAGTGCCCAAAGCCAACTTTCTAAAAAGTCATTCAAGACTTTAGACTTAGGTGGTTGAAGCAGTAAGACTGCAAGTTAGAGGTCAACCTGGGCTACATAGTAAGAACTCACCTCAAAAACAAACAGTTCTAAGAACTCATGGCTAGTGAGTGGCCGAGTATTTACCTAGTGTCTGTCAGGTCCTGGGTTCAACTTTCAGCATTGCAAAAATGTGAAGATTAAAAAAATTGCTTCTTGCTGGGTGCTGGTGGCTCAATACTTGTAATCCTCACTACTCAGGAGGCTGAGATGTGAGGATCATAGTTCAAAGCCAGCCCAGGCAGGCAAGTCTGTGAGACTCTTATCTCCAATAAGCCACTAGAAAACTGGAAGTGGCACTGTGGCTCAAGCAGTAGAGCGCTTGCCTTGAGATGAAGAGCACAGGGACAATGCTCAAACCCAGAATTCAAGCCCCACAACTGACAAAAACAAAAACAAACAAAAAAATTGCTTCTAAGTTTAGCAATAGGTAGTAGTTCCAAATTCTGATTTTTATCCCCAGTTGTAGAGTGATTTCCTACAGCTAATACTTCTGTTACATTTCAGTGTTTCCTTCTTGTCTTTTCAGTTTTGAAATACCTGATGAACAGTTCTTTATAGTATCTGCTGGAATCCTACCCAGGATAAATGTTCATTCACTTAACAGATACATACCATGCACCAAACACTTTCTTAAGAATGAAAGAAATAGGGGCTGGGAAGGTGGCTCAGTGGTAGAGCGCTTGCCTAGCATGCATGAGGCCCTGGGTTCGATTCCTCAGCACCACATAAGCAAAAAGAAAAAAAGCCGGAAGTGGCGCTGTGGCTCAAGTGGTAGAGCGCTAGCCTTGAGCTGAAGAGCTGAGGGACAGCGCCCAGGCCCAGAGTTCAGGTCCTACGACTGGACCCCCCCCCCCCCAAAAAAAAAAAAAAAAAAAAGAAAGAAAGAAGTGAGTAACATTTGTCGGGAGAAAGTGAAGCACCAGAAAATAATAGGAGAATAATCCGTTTTATCTTTTTTCTTTTATTATTATTATATTGTGTTGATCACTGGGTTTGAACTCTGGGCCTGGGCGCTGTCCCTCAGCTCTTCAGCTCAAGGCTAGCGCTCTACCACTTGAGCCACAGTGCCACTTCAGGTTTTCTGGTGGTTTATTGGAGATCTAGGTCTCATGGACTTTCCTGCCTGGGCTGGCTTTGAACTGCTATCCTCAGATCTCAGCCTCCTCAGTAGCAAGGATTACAGGTGTGAGCCACTGGGGCCGGCTTTATTTTATTTTTAAATTTTATTGTAAAGTGATATACAGAGGGGTTAGTTACATAAGAAACAATCTCTTTTAGAAGCCCAGCTTTGAAAGAAAACAAAGGCTGAGGAGTAGCCATCCACAAATAAAGACTTAGGGTAAATTTTTGGTTTGAGGGATTAGCAATACCTAGGTATGCATAAAGGGAAGCAGAAGAATACAGTGCAGTCACAAAAGTGAGATAAAAGATGAGATCAAGACAGATGATAAAGGGAAGGCTCTAAAAGAATTCTTCTTCCTGAGCTGGGAAGGTGGCTCAGTGGTAGAGCGCTTGCCTTGCATGCACGAGGCCCTGGGTTCGATTCCTCAGCACCACATAAGCAAAAAGAAAAAAGCCGGAAGTGGCGCTGTGGCTCAAGTGGTAGAGTGCTAGCCTTGAGCTGAAGAGCTGAGGGACAGCGCCCAGGCCCAGAGTTCAGGCCCCACAACCGGACCCCAAAAAAAAAAAAAGAAAAAAAAAAAGAATTCTTCTTACTCTAAGATTAGAGGATAAGAGTAAAAGCATTTGCATATAAATGTGGGGGCTTCTGGAGAGTGAAAGGGTTTGGGCAGATGCAGTTTTCCCAACTGCATCCTAGCCATCCTAGCCAAAGTATGGCTGAGCTAAGTTCTTGAGGAGTAAAAAGGAATCAATAAATTAAACAAAAGGCAGTCTTACGTATTACTGAAATATCCTTTTGGAAAGAGATATGAAAATCATATGAAAAGACTAAGCATAAGGATTTCTGTAGGGGCTGGGAAGGTGGCTCAGTGGTAGAGCGCTTGCCTTGCATGCCTGAGGCCCTGGGTTCGATTCCTCAGCACCATATAAGCAAAAAGAAAAAAGCCAAAGTGGCGCTGTGGCTCAAGTGGTAGAGCACTAGCCTTCAGCTGACACTAGCCTTCAGCTGAAGAGCTGAGGGACAGCGCTCAGGCCCAGAGTTCAGGCCCCACAACCAGACCCCCGCCCCCCCCCCCAAAAAAAAGGATTTCTGTAATTTGAAGGCCTTTGATGCTTGGGGAAACCCCAGATCTAGTCTAGACAAGGCCAGCTAACTTTTGTCAAGGAATAGATAGCAAGTATTTTAGGTTGTGAGGGTCATTTGCTCTTGCCCCTGTAATAGGGAAGTAATAAGATGGTAAATAAACCAGAACAGGTGGCTTGGCTTGGTCCCTCCTCCCTGCAGCTTGCCAACTTCTGGACTAGACTCGTAACAAGGTGGCACCTAAGAATGACTGAAAAGTAGGCAGTAAAAAAAAGGCCAAAGCTCAAACAAAAATAACTTTGGTATTACTGTCCTACTCTTCCTTTCATTTTGAATTCAGCTTAAATATAGAATAACAATAAAGTTTAATAACAGCTATTAATAATAAATAAGTTCAGTCTTAAGTCATTAATTAAAACTACTACTAAAAATAACTAGATGCCTATTAAATGCCAGCCTCGTTAATTTTGCATAACTACATGAAGAAGTTATTAAACAGTTTTGGAGAAGAGAGAACAGAAGTTCAGAGAGGTACCATGACTTCACTATTGGCCTCTTGGGGCTAATAGCATCCATTTGGGAAACAACAAAGTTGGAATTTGTGACCATGGAACAAACAAAACTGTTAGGCCCTCACCTGCAGCAAACCTGAGATCTTTGCCTCATAAATATTGGGCTCTACTTAACTGACATTTTGAATAATAATATCCGTGGTCCACTATCAGAATTACAGAGATTAAGCTACTTGGCAGCAATGAACTTGTGCTGATATATTAGAAATATATAGAACATAACCTGAGGATTCCTCCACTACACTAAAACTTACCAAAAATATTTACAAGTTCTGTCTAGATTCTTATAGATTTAGAAACAAAGCTAAACAGCTTAGAGATTAGTGTTAAGGATAGACTGGTAATTACATCTGATTTATCTGTTTTGCCATTTAATATTATCAACAGTCTATATTCTAAACTCAGCTTAATGACTAAGGTAAGTTACTTGTTCATACCAAGAAAATCTTTTTTTTTGGTCAGTCATGGGGCCTAAACTCTGGGCCTGGGAGCTGTCCCTCAGCTCTTCAGCTCAAGGCTAGTACTCTACCACTAGAGCCACAGTGCCATTTCTGGCTACCAAGGAAATTTTATATAGAAAATATTTTTATCCACACACAAAAGTGATTGGTGAATTTCATTACTTAGGCTGAATGTACACTAATGCAAAGAGAGAGAAAGTTACTGTAAATGTCCAAGTAATAAACATATTTAAAGGATCAGTAACATAAATTTATTTTGACAGTCATGTGGCTTAACCACTAATCTGATTTTCATTTCACTTTTTTCTTTTTGCTTGGTGCTGGTCCTGGAGCTTGCACTTAGGGTATTTTTTTTTTTCTTCTCATCATGGGCCCTGAACTCTGAGCCTGGGCACCGTCCCTCAGCTCTTCAGCTCCAGGCTAGCGCTCTACAACTTGAACCACAGCACCACTTCCAGTTTTCTAGTAGTTAATTGGAGGTAAGTCTCATGAACTTTCTTGCCAGGCTGGCTTTGAACCATAATCCTCTGAGCAGCGAGGATTACAGGCTGAGTCACTGATGCCCAGCTATTTCCCTTTTTTATTGATTTAAATCTATAAATTACATGCATTGGGCTTCGGTTATGACATCTCTAACAGCCTGGAATCAGTTTTTAATTCTTCTTGGTAAGTGTCTACAGTCTGATAATCTACTTTTACCAAAAATTACTATGTGCCAGGCACTAAGCTAAGCACTCTACATGTATATTCTAATGTAAGTTTCATAATCATTTTATGGTGGGCACTATTTTTAAACACATTTTACATATGAAGAAACTAAGGACAAGAGAATCTAAGAACTTTGTCCCAGATCAGTTACTAAGATAGAAGAGCTAGGACATAAGTCTGGATAGCCCGGAACTAGAGCCTATACCTATTTGGGTAATCACTATACTTCACTGCTTCCCACTGTACTTGTGTTTGACCACTTTTTTTTTTTTTGGTCAGTTGTGGGGCTTGAACTCTGGGCCTGGGCACTGTCCCTCAGCTCTTCAGCTCAAGGCTAGTGCTCTACCATTTGAGCCACAGCGCCACTTCTGGTTTTCTGGTGGTTTATTGGAGATAAGAATCTTCACAGACTTTCCCTCCCTGGGGCTGGCTTTGAACCAATGATCTTTAGATCTCAGCCTCCTGAGTAGCTAGGATTTCAGGCGTGAGCCACCAGTGCCCGGCTGTGTTTGACCACTTTTCAAATGTTTGATGCTGTCTTGTTGACCCCCTTGTTCAAGAAGTTTCTGATTTCAATATCCATCATCTTTTTGCTCACTCTTAGAAAGACAGCTTTGGTACACTCAGATTCCTTCAGAATAAGCAGGATCCAGAGGTAAATGCAATTCTTCTGATCAACTTAGAATAAGAAATATTGTTATCTTCCATGTGTCAAACATTACATTTCTATTAAATGCAGCTTACAAATAGCAGGAAAGACAGAAGAAATGCTATAAGAACATAAAGAGGCACCAACCTGATGTGATTTAAAAACAGAATTCTAGAAATTTTCATAAAGCTGGTACACCAGGTTGGACAATACAAAACCAAAGTGGAGTTATAACTATGTAGTTTGATACATTTGTTAAGGAGACTTAGAACAAGAGAAAATCACTGTCTTGAAAACAGTTGCTAGGACTGAGCCTCCAATAAGCGAATAAAAAACACTGCTGTTGGGCTGGGAAGGTGGCTCAGTAGTAGAGCGCTTGCCTTGCATGCATGAGGCCGTGGGTTCGATTCCTCAGCACCACATAAGCAAAAAAGAAAAAAGCTGGAAGTGGCACTGTGGCTCAAGTGGTAGAGCGCTAGCCTTGAGCTGAAGAGCTGAGGGACAGCGCCCAGGCCCAGAGTTCAGGCCCCATGACCGGACCAAAAAAAACTGAAACCAAAACCAAAAAAAACCCACTGCTGTTGATGTACATTCTACATTTATTTGCCCAAACTCACAGTGATGTTTTCATATGTAAAAGCTATCATTCAACTATTTCCTTCATAACTTCACATAAAACCAAAGTCTTTTATTGCAGTTTATAAGCTGTTATACTCTCCCACATTAGCAAATATTTTAGTAGTCACACTAACAGGTGTTAGTTAGCACACTCTTAGTCTTGGTTCCTTTTTAAAGATTTCTCTCACTTTTAACTCATATTTGGAATCACAACCAAATGTAAGCTTTTGTCTTTTAGAAAAAAAACCCAGCTAAATATGGTGACACCTTCCTGTAGTCCAAGCCACTTAGAAGGCTGATGTGAAATGATTACTTGAACACTCAAGTTCTGGACCGGCCTGAGCAACATAGTGACATAGTGCCATCTCATCAACATCAACATCATTACCATCACAACAACAACAAAACAATAAAAAACAAATAAAAAAAGAATGTATATACATGATGATCCAGTTAAATAAGACATTTCTGTATCTTCTAAGTCATAACAATCTCTCTAACACCCTTGAAAAAAGTTAAGCTAATATCCATTTTTATTAACACTTATTATCTTATTTCTCCATTTGTAAAGCAAGCTACTTGAACATCATTAAAAACTCTGAACTATTGAATCGATTAGAACTTTTGACCTCATTAACTATAATTATCCTTTCAAAAGTTAAGCCTTGATAGCAACAAGTTTTAAGCTGTTATGCTAGTTAACAATTGTCTGGAATGGTAATTATGAATTATGCTATTATTTAGAGCAATTTTTCTGGCAGAGTAGATGCACAGATGTACTCTGTACCAGGAAGTCCAGAATCAATGTCTGTTTTTTTATTTGTTCTGCCACTTTCTGCCACATAAGACAGGCACTGCTGACTTTTGCTCTTCAATTAAAACAATGGAAACAATTTAAGGTATGCTAGGGAGTGAAACATTTGTGTTTAGGGGCTGGGAAGGTGGCTCAGTGGTAGAGTGCTTGCCTTGCATGTATGAGGCCCTGGGTTTGATTCCTCAGCACCACAAAAGCAGAAAAAGCCGGAAGTGGGGCTGACGCTCAAGTGGTAGAATGCTAGCCTTGAGCTGAAGAGCTGAGGGACAGCACCCAGGTCCAGAGTTCAGGCCCCATGACTGACCAAAAAAAACCCCAAAGAAACATTTGTGCTTAGTTTTCCTCATTTGTCTAATATATATATATATACACTTAATTTTTTTTTGCTCACAGTTCCTTCTGTGAAATTATAGAGAAATGATTGAGTAATTTCACTTTCTATGAGGCCAGGGGTACTCACCAGGATAACCTTCAAGTCCATAAGCCCGCCATTTGTTGACTGGCTGAAGTCCTGCTCTGTGAGCATCGTGCTCACTGACTGAGGACACACTTAGCTGAGACCTAACCACCTGGCAGGAAAGAAACAGAGAAAGGCTAAGGCTATTTTGTAGGTCAACCTGGGAACTCTAGATCTCTGAAGAAATTTCTGCTATGGGATAAAACTAAGATTTTCTTTAGGTCTGGTTGTGGGGCCTGAACTCTGGGCCTGGGCGCTGTCCCTCAGGTCTTCAGCTCAAGGCTAGCACTCTACCACTTGAGCCACAGCACCACTTCCAGCTTTTTCTGCTTATGTGGTGCTGAGGAATCAAACCCAGGGCCTCATGCACACAAGGCAAGCACTCTACCACTAAGCCACCTTCCCAGTCCAAACTAAGACTTTTATGCCTAGGATCTTTTTTTTTTTTTTGGTTCGTAGGGCCTGAACTCTGGGCCTGGGCGCTGTCCCCCAGCTCTTCAGCTCAAGACTAGCGTTCTACCACTTGAGCCACAGCACCACTTCCGGCTTTTTTCTTTTTGCTTATGTGGTGCTGAGAAATCGAACCCAGGGCCTCAGGCATGCAAGGCAAGCACTCTACCACTGAGCCACCTTCCCAGCCCCTATGCCTAGGATCTTAACCTTAGCTCTACCACTTGATGTAGGGCTTTTTAGATGAGTCACCTAATTTCCTAGAGCCTCAGTTTCTTCACCTGTATGCAAACTCATGCTACACAGACAAAACTAACCTAAATAGAAATAGAAAAATTAAAAGCTGACTTGTTCTGATTTGCTAGATTGCCTTTTCCTATGAGATCATATCCTGATGACTTAAAAGGACTCACTGAAAGTTGGGTTGTATTGGATGATTCCAACTGACAATGCTACTTACTTGCCAGATTGTTGAGTATCATTTTTCCCACTGCTCTCATCAGATGAATTGTGATAGCAACTTCTTCTCTAATTTGCTTTTAGTCTACTTTGAGATGAGGACCTCAAGTTTTCACATATTCAACACATACTTGTGTTTAGTGCTGACTGCTTTGGGTACTCTGCCATTCTCAAGAGGCTCATATTTTAAAAACTATGAATGCATTATGATAAAATGTGGGGAAATGGAGTTGAATTAGTCGAGTTTTTGTGAGTCAAGTATTACTCTTAGTGTGCACTTTTTACTGCATTGTCCTAACAACTTGGAAGGCCATTTTGGCTAACAGGAGTTCTAGACCAATATGATTACTGCAATTTTACTGAGAGCTCTAAATTATGTCTGCCCTCATCTTGGACATCAAGACAACACCAAAGGCCAACTAAGGGATTATATATCCTCATTTGTTAAGTAAGCGTAAAGAAAAATAGAAGCACTTTACAGTTGTGCTTCCTATGTATTCCTTTCTCCGTCTTTTTCAGATACCCCATTTTCAAAGAGGATATATGTGTGTGTGTATTTATGCATATTATATATACATATTTTTTCTCAAAGTGTGTGTGTGGGGGGGGGGGCGGGGGTTGTCTCAAAATTCTTCCATGGCTTCTCTGTGTAAGTCCCAGAGAGGACAGGGAGTAATTTAAATGCACAACGGCTTAACAATGTCAGATCTCGGTCAAGTTTGGGGATTATCGAGTTTTTGGGGTTTTTTTGGAGAGTGCAGAGCGCTATCCTAATGCCTACGATTACGTACTTAATGATTTTATTCAAAATAGAGCTGTAGGACGGGCGCTGGTGGCTCATCACACCTGGCATCCCAGATACCCAGGAGGCTGGGATCCGAGGATCGCGGTTCAAAGCCAGCCTGGGCAGGAGAGACCCTGAGACTCCTATCTCCAATAAACCACCAGAAAACCGGAAGTGGCGCTGTGGCTCAAGTGGTAGAGCGCTCGCCTTGAGCTGAAGAGCTGAGGGACAGCGCCCAGGCCCAGAGTTCAGGCCCCACGACCGACAAAAAAGAAAAAGAAACGTCAACATAGAGCCGTGTACCCGAGGAAGCGCACACAGCACTTCCCAGGGTGTTCAGGCTGCGTGTGGGCAGCCGTCCCGCGCCCTGGGAAGGGGGGCGCCCGGCGGGAGCGTCCGGAGGCCCCTTCCGGGGCGGGACGACGCGCCGCGCCGCACGGTCGCGCCCTCGCAGTCCGCACCTTGGAGGCACCGGGACCCGTGCCGCGGGCCGCCGAGAAGTCGATGACTCCACCCAGGTCTCCAGTCCCGGGCCGGCTCTGCCTGTAGAAGCGGAAAAGTTTCCGAAAGGCGTCCTCTCCGGGTTCTGTCGCCAGCGCCGCCACAGGACCCACGACGGCCGCCATCTTCCCCATGTCGGAGCCTGGACCACCTGGCCCGGAAGCAGATCTCCGAAGAGTTCTTCCGGGGTCGCGACCTGAGGTCACACGGGAGCGCCTCTCAAGATGTCGGCCTCGGCCGTGCGGGGTGCCGCGGCGCTGCGCGCTACCCTGGGGCGGCCGGTTGCGTTTGTCAGGAAAATCCCCTGGACGGCGGCGGCTAGTGAGTGCCGGGGACCGGGAGGGGCGCGGCCTAGGCCCGGGCGGCCCGCAGAGCAGCCGGTGGCGCCCGGGCCGCCCAGGGCAGCGGAGGACGCTGGTTTGCGGTAACCGGTGTCCCCGGGCGTTCCGGCCGCGGAGTCCCGGGCCGCCTCCTGCCGTGTCGGAGTGGGCCGTGTGCGGGTCATTTGACAGCGAGGCACCGTTTGGGACGCGAGGTACCCCAAGCGTGTTGAGGTCGAAAACCGGGTGAAGTCTCCCCCAGGTAGCTGCACCTTGGGGCTGGGAAGCCGACTCTGAAGCCAGTCTGCCTGGGTGAGAATTGCAGCGCAGCCATTCGAAGAACTGAAAGCAGTTCGCCCCCCTGCTTCAGTTTAAAAAATGCAATCATGAATACGTGCCTCATACAGTTGGGGACAGGAGTAAATGCACTTGCCCACAAAACTTCCTGATTTGTACTAGAGAATAATTATGATATTTCCACGATTCCGAAAACTTAAGCCCCTGGGCGTGTTGTAAGGAAACTCAGTCGCAAGAAACAGAGAAGCCAGCACTTACGAGGCGCAGTTATGAGTCTTTATTAGAGAGAGAGGGACGGGGGAGAGGGAAAGAAAGGCAGGGAGGGTGGGAGGCAGGAGTTGGGGAGAGACTGGACTGGTTTGTGTGTGTCTGTATCGTCTTTGAGGGCATGCTCCTCAATGGCTTCGTTTCGGTCTTCTAGGCTCTACCTCCTAAAGGTTCTGCCGCCTCCTAATGGCAGGTACCACCTGCTGCTGGCATGAGTGTTTGAGGAAGATTTCAAAATTCAAACCGTCACATTTTGGAAAGCGTTCTCTAGAACTTATTCTCTATTATCATATTCTGGCATCCCAGATACCCAGGAGGCTGGGATCCGAGGATCGCGATTCAAAGCCAGCGCGGGCAGGAAAGTCCGTGAGACTCTCATCTCCAATGAGCCACTTGGTTTGACCATCCAATAAAACGCTCTAGAAATTTACCCTCTGAATTGAAGGATTCCTTTACATTTATTTATTGAATATTTATTCAGTTTTGGATCCCTACTGTGTATTTCATGTAAATACTGTCGTATCTATATAGCTTATAGAGTAGTAGTGGGACTGAAGCTTACAAACACCAAATATAAGCAGCTGAACTAATTAAGTTTAGATGAAATAGGAGATATAAGCAGGTAATACAAAATTAAACCAGCAAAATATAACTACTGTAGTTTAGAAGCGAAACAGATGTGTTGTTGTTTTTTTATGTTTAAGTCTTTGAGGCCTCACAAAGCTAGTACAATGTTTTATATTACAAGAGCCCAATAAAACTATATTCAGTGAAATGTCTCTGGCATGACTCTGGATAGGTATATCCAGGGAAGAGAAAGCTGGGTAACTGTGTCTCACATCTGTAATCCTAGCTACTCTGGATGTTTGAGATCTGAGGATCATATCCAACTCTTCCAGTTAACAAGCAAAAAGCTGGAAGATGTGACTCAAGAGGTAGAATACCATCCTTAAGCAGAAAAGCTAAGCAGGAGAGGCCCTGAGTTCAGACCCCAGTACTGTCATATACCTACACAAGAGGAAGAAGAAAAAAAGGGAATCTACAGGATAGGACCGAGAGGATTCATTTTGCTGTTCTGGAGAGTAACTAGGGGCCAGCCATGGGAAATGGCTGGAAAAGTAGTTTTAACCTGCTATAAACTTTTTTTTTTTTGTCGGTCGTGGGGCTTGAACTCTGGGCCTGGGCGCTGTCCCTCAGCTCTTCAGCTCAAGGCGAGCGCTCTACCACTTGAGCTACAGCGCCACTTCCGGTTTTCTGGTGGTTTATTGGAGATAGGAGTCTCACGGTCTTTCCTGCCCGGGCTGGCTTTGAACCGCGATCCTCAGATCTCAGCCTCCTGAGTAGCTAGGATTACAGGCGTGAGCCACCAGCGCCCGGCTCCTGCTATAAACTTTTAAGTTATGAAAGACCAAACACTGTTAGGATTTTATTTAGAGATGTTATGCTAAAATACCCTGGATTATAATCATTTTTCTTTGGTATGATCTGCTCTCAGGAATTATAATTGACATACCCAGCCTAGCATGCACTATGATGAAAACACTCAATATTTGCTTAGTATGAAGACTACAGCTAGTTTAGTAATTTATTCATCCATATTTCCAGGCAATAACCAAGTCTGCTACTTTACAGCAGTATAATCAGTCTGGTAGCTGTTTGCTTAGTTTTAAGGCCAAGGGAATGCAAAATAGTTCCTGTCTTCAAGAAATCTGGGGATATCTGGGTGTTGTTGGCTCACGCCTGTAATCCTAGCTAATCAGGAGGCTGAGATCTGAGGCTCGCTGTTGAAAGCCAGCTTGGGCAAGTAAGTCTGTGAGACTATTATGTCCAATTAAACACCAAAAAATTGGAAGTAGAGCTATACCTCAAGTGGTAGAGCACTAGCCTTGAGCACAAAAACTCAGAGCACAAAAACAGTACCCAGGCTCAGAGTTCAAGCTCTAGGACTGGAGAAAAAAAAAAGAAATCTGGGGCCTGTAGGACCTCTTTGGGTTTTATCTATAATCTGGTTTAGAGAACACAAATATACTTCTTGATTTATCTTTTCCCCTTTTAACAGATGAGTTACGAGAACACTTTGCACAGTTTGGTCATATACGGAAGTGCATTATACCTTTTGTGAGTATTATTTTTAAAAATTCTATTGGGAGCTGGAAGCTCGGTGATAGAGTACTTGTCTAGCATGTACAGGGCACTGGGTTCAATCCCCAGTGCTGCAAATAAAGATTAAAAAGTATTGTTATCCTTGAATTCTTAATTTTTTAAATGAAAACATAAAAATATGTTAATGAAGATTTCATTGGAATGAAGATTTGCTTAATGGCTAAACATACATATTATTTAATAGGGGGGCACAGATTAGCTGGGTCCTCTGCTTGATCTCACATAACAGTAGTCTAGCTTTTGTCCATGTAGCAGTTTGCTTTACAAGAAGCTCATATATGGGGGGGTGGGGGGGAGGATGGGAAGGAGAAACAAAGGAGGAGGCTGCAATGCTTGATAAGAAATGTACTCATTATCTTGCCCATGTAATTGTAACCCCTCTGTACGGTATTTTCACAATAAAAATTAAAAAAAAAAAAGCTCAAATAGGGAAAGACAGAATTTCTTTCAACTGTAGAACTGAGGTCCCTGCCTTTTTATATTTTAGCTTTAACTTTTCTACTAGGGGCTTCTTTTAGCTCCTCAGGATGATCTGCAGTTCTTTGTGACCTGTCTCCTCTGTGATCTCCCATGCCCCATGTCAGCTTGCTTCTCTTTAGAGGCTCAGCTTTTCTAGTTCCTAGGAATTAGGAGGTAAGAAAGAAGTAAGCAGAATGCTTTAGCAACCATTTCCACTAACTATGACTGCATCTAGAATGAGAGGAAATTCATTATTCATCATTGGCAGTGGAAAAACAGGACTAACACTAGGAGTTAGCCTTGAATAACTGGGACAAATATGTATTAACAGGATGATGATTATTAATATCTTTAGTATAATTTTGGCAAATGAAAATGTTGGTAGTTTGAGTTGGAGCTCATGAAAATTTCAAATTCATGATTAACCTTTTTTATTTTGAACTGTTAGGACAGAGAGACTGGCTTTCACAAAGGTCTGGGTTGGATTCAGTTTTCTTCAGCAGAAGAACTTCAGAATGCAATACAACAGGAAAATCATATTATTGATGGAGTAAAGGTAAGTCTGTCTTGCTTTCTTTAATGTTTGTTAAAGTGGTGGTGGTTATAGAAGGTCTGAGACGTACAAAAGACCGTTTTTGTTGCTGGGCTATAAGCCTCTAACCTCATGTATGCTAAGATACACCCAACAGCTGGAAGACCCATACATGGTTAGCAAGGCGTATGTACTACAGAACTGTGCAAACAGTAGTCCAGACCAATTTAGGTTGAAATCTTGGTTTTTCCATTTACCATGTGATCTTGGCTATACGGGTTTTTTTTCTTCTCTCTCTGGTCGTGGGGCCTCAACTCTGGGTCTAGGCACTTTCCTCAGCTCAAGGCTAGGGCTCTACACTTAGGCCATAGAACCACTTCCACCTTTTTCTACTTATGTGGTGTTGAGGAATCAAATCCAGGGGCTCATGCATGCAAGGCAAGCACTCTACCACTGAGTCACCTTCCCAGCCACGGGTTTATAAATTTTTAACTAAAGTTCAGAACAAGAGACAAATTTTTTTTTTTTTTTTGGGTCCGGTCGTGGGGCCTGAACTCTGGGCCTGGGCGCTGTCCCTCAGCTCTTCAGCTCAAGGCTAGCGCTCTACCACTTGAGCCACAGCGCCACTTCTGGCTTTTTTCTTTTTGCTTATATGGTGCTGAGGAATCGAACCCAGGGCCTCAGGCATGCAAGGCAAGCACTCTACCACTGAGCCAACTTCCCAGCCCACAAGAGACAAATTCTAAGCACTTCAGTTACTAGTACCAAGTCCCTAATAAAAGGGCACTCTTTCTAGGCACTAGTGGCTCATACCTATAATCCTATCTATCTACTCAGAAGGCTGAGTGATCAGAGTTTGAAGCCATCGGGGGTAGTAAAGCCCATGAGCCTCTTATCTCCATTTAACAACCAAAACCCCAGAAGTGGAACTGTGGCTCAAATAAGAGAGTTAGCCTTGAGAAAAAAAAGCTCAGGGGTAATAGTGTCCAGGCCGAGTTTAAGCCCCAACACCAGCACAAAAACAGGGGGAGAGGGTGTGTGCCTTCTTATATCAAGTGATAATATCCAGTTGTAATGTGTGTGTGGCTTTTTTTTTTTAAAAACCAATATTGCCTTGTCTTAAAGTGCTTATTTGATATTTTCTCCCCAGCTCCATGTTCAAGCACAAAGACGAAAAAATTTACAAGGGGATCAAACATCAGATGAAGAAAAATATTTCTGAATAATTATTACTCATTAAATAAAGCAAATAACAATTTTTTCTAAATGTGTTTATTGGAAACAAATAGTTGCACTAAACAAGACCTTATTTTCCCCACTCCAAAGTAAAACAGCACAGTAGGGGGAAAATTCACTTGCTAGCACATTTCCAAAATGTGAACACCCTCATTGTGATTGAGGCAACTTCACTGATAAACAGTCATTCTTAGACAAAATAGTACCCCCAGACTACTGACATTACATAAAAGGAAGTGGTCTTGACTGTGTATGTGGGGTGGGGCCAAGTATATTCCCTAAGTGCCAAAAGGTGGGAAAAGCACAAACACAGCCCACTCTTTTAAAAAAAGGAAGTAATTCAAAGTAGCATTTTCAATCCCCCATCTCTCTTAATAAAAAGTAGCACTGGGATCTGGCACCCAGATTTGGTTTTTATCCTGATCGTTTACAAACTGTATTGGCCCCCAAGACTCCTATCATTGGGGTTATGGACAAAGTTCATTGAGTGGGAAAAGAGGAGTATCTTATTCCTTCCTCCTCTTCTTGCCTTCATGCTCATGTTCCTTGGGTCGGCTGCTATCTGAGGGTCTTTTAGAGCCACCGTGCTGTTTAGCTTCTTCCAAAAACTTGTCCAAACCAAAAGGATCTTCCTCAAACTGAACTGGTCCTTCCCGTCCTCTCTGCCTGCGGTCTGAACCAGAAAACTCTTTGTCCGGAACAAACCTAGGAAAAAGAGAAAGGATTATGAAATATATACTTTTGTTTCACTGATATGAATACTGAGACAGGGTTGTGTGCTGTGGTACCTGTTGGTTTTTATTCTGGCTTCTAGGTCATCACCATACATGTCCTTGTCCAGATTTTTACTAGGCCTATAGATACTCTGGGCCATGTCTTTACCACCTCTCCAGGCTTGATCATAAACATTGTAAATTTCATCCTCTCCACCTGCAAATCCACTGTCCATACCCTGTGGAAATATGGATATAAAATAAATGTTTACATTATTATCAAAAGATAAACCTGATTACTCATGAAGAATAAACACTTGTTATAGCTCTCATTAAAAAAAAAAACCCAAAAACCCAAAAATTTTAAAAAAGATCTTCATTAAAAAACCCCACAAGTAAGAGTGTGTGTGTGTGTTTTATTTCCCCATCCTGGGGCTCAAACTCTGGGCCTGGGCACTGTTGCTGAGCTCCTTTTTGCTCAAGGCTAATGCTCTAACTACTTGAACCACTCAGCACTTAAGGCTTTTTTTGATATTAATTAGAGATAAGGGTCTCACAGGCTTACTTGCCTGGGCTGGCTTGGAACCAAGATCCTCAGATCTCAGCCTCTTGATTAGCTAGGATTATAGGCCGGAGCCACTGGTGGCCAGCTAAGATTAAAAAAGAAGAAGAAGAAAAAAAAAGCTTGTTCATGTCTTGTTTAGGTCCTTACCCAGAGGCTTAAACAAAGTACAAGTTTATCTATGTTGACAACTGATGGATCCCAGTGCTATTTTTTATTATGAGAAGCTTCCAGTTTGTTTGGAGTGGCAAAACATTTCTCTTGTCATTTAGAGTTCAAATGCTATATCCCTTAAGTTCCTGAGGGCATCAGAAGATACTTTGGCTCTCAATGAAAATCTTAAGTCAACAAGAAACAGATTTTTATCAGAATTTTAAAATACTTGATGTTTATCAGTGTAACAGAAGCCAGTCTTCAAAATATGTGGAGTCTTCATCCTTAAGTCCTTTGGCTCAAGCTAGTGAGTTACTAAGAAAAAAAAGTTTTGGAATCAAGATTTAAAAGATTGTATCTTAATTCTATTGATTACTTGTCTAACCTCTGAAGCTGGGTATATAGTAGCTCTTGTCTGTAAGCATAGCTACTCAGGAGGCTTGGATCTGATGGCTTAAGGTCAACCCAGCAGAAAAATCTTCAGGACTCCCTTTTCCAAATAACCAGCAAAAAAGGCAAGGCTGGAGGTGTGGCTTAAATGGCAAAGTGCCAGCTGAGCAAGTGCAAAACCCTGAGTACAAATTGATACTGCCAAAAGCCCAAACCAAAAAATTGTAGGCAGTGGTAGTTCATGACTGTAATCCTAGCTATTCAGAAGGCTAAGATCTGAGGATCATGTTTCAAAGCCAGCCCAGGCCGAAAAGTCTGTGAGGCTCTTATCGCCAGTTAACCACCAAGAAGGTCAGGTATTCCTGTAAACACAGATAGGCTGTTTCTCAACTCATACCTTGGACTGGTTGAAGAGCCTTTGGTCATACTGAACTTCATTTGAGGTTCGAGGATTGGGTACACCAAGAGCAATCACTTCACTGATATCTCGATTTTCATTTCTCTGCAGTTTTGATCTATTTGAAATACAAGATCATTAATTGAAACTCTTTGCAGACAAGGTGAATATATTAAATTAAAATATAACTAATCCCAGAAGCAAAGAAAATTAATACATTATTATGCACAGTTACAGAAGGTAATTCTACAATTAGGACTTCCTGGTAGTGCAAAACAATACCTGAAACTGGTTCTTGACATGAAATAATTTAATACAAGCAATTACCTTATAACCATGCCGTTATCCAGGAGGGTTCAGAGGGTTGTGGAAGTGGATAAAAATTGATGCATCATTTGAGGCATTCTCTATAAACCACAATCAGCTCTTTTACCTAACTACATTTAGTTTGTATTAGACATTCGAATTAATTCCTCTGATGGTTTAGTATAAATGAAATCTATATCCTAATGAAACCTAGTGATTGCCATCAGCTATTTTACTGGAAATTCCGATCTTAAAGTAATTTCCACAGACAATTTAATTTTTATCCAAATCACTTATTTATAGCTTTTCTATGTTATCATTTCTCAAGCTGGTCTTGAACTCTTGATCCTCTTAACTTTCCAAGTTGCTAGAATTACAGGTATGTGTTAATATGCCTGATTAACTTCACTGGTTTTAAGTGCCCAATTTATTTACAAGGTCATATTTGAATTTTATAAAAATGTCCATTAATCGAACACTTTTCACACTTCATTCTTCTTGTATATTGTAGATTTGCTTACAACTCTGTATTGCTTCTCTGCTTCCCCTGACTATACTTATCCAGGGATATAAAATGTACCAATTAAATCAGCAGGTATGATTTAAGGTAAGTTAAGAAAACATATCAGCTCCTAGGATGATCAGAGCATGAAAAACTATGTATTTGGAAAGAAAATGATGCATATTTGCATTTAATTTTCACTCAGAATCTTACCTTCATACTACAGTATTTCCCCAACTTTTGAGGCACCGCAGTGCTCAGACTTCAGTGAATCACAATCTTCCCCAATTCCTATTTTGTCCCCAATACATGCATCTAGTTTGTTTCATATCACTATGTATGTCTTAAGGATGCTTAGACATTTTCACTAGTTATTTTACATGACATTGTCCCTCTGAATTTTAAGTTCAACTTCTTATGAGATGGCTGAATTTTATTTCTTAGAAAACCTAGTCTTCACCCATTTAATTAGGCCTACTACTTCTGCATATAAAGGGATGTGAATAAATGTTTGACAGCATATTTCCTGTATGAAGGCACATGAAACGTGATCATTTGACCACTGGAACAGTTTCATTCACTGCTTCCTTCTCACAAAGATGTTTTTGGTTCCCTTATTCATATCACCCACATTCTCAATTCTAACTTACTATACATAGAGTTATGGAAGAAAAGTTTATTTGTAGGAAATAATTTCTCCTAAAACAAAATACTTAAAAATAACAAAACAGATAATTTTATTAAGTTACCAAGCTAAAGAGGAAAAGGGAAAAAAAGCAAAACTGTTATTAGTGGACAAACACTACTCTAGAAGATAGCAAAAGGGGCTGGGAAGGTGGCTCAGTGGTAGAGCGCTTGCCTTGCATGCCTGAGGCCCTCCCTGGTTTGATTTTCAGTACCACATAAGCAAAAAGAAAAAAGCTGGAAGTGGTGCTGTGGCTCAAGTGGTAGAGCGCTAGCCTTGAGCTGAATTGCTGAGGGACAGCAACCAGGCCCAGAGTTCAGGCCTCACAACCGGAACCCCCCCCCCCCCCCAAAAAAAAAGAAGAAGATAGCAAAAGGCTGCTCTTTATAATTTTTATTTACATCAACTAGCACCTACCTCTTATCAGGAGCTGCCCTGGAGAGATTCCGGTCATGCTGTCTCTCTTTTCGCCTATCATGCCGGATCTCATCCCTCTCACGTGCCTCCCCATCCTCTGTGTGGACAAAGGGAAAAATTACTTCATCACTGTACTATCCATTAATATTCTTTACATGCCAATATTTTTTTAACATCAAATAGAAAATTCTATGTACTTTTCTTTTTGATGTATTCTTTTTTTTATAATGTTTTTTATTGTGAAAATACCATACAGAGGGGTTACAATTACATGAGCAAGGTAATGAGTACATTTCTTATCAAGCATTGTCGCCTCCTTTGTTTTCCCTCTACCATCCTTGCCCTCCTATCTCCCTACATCCCTCACCGCCCCCCCCCGCCCCGCTCCACCCGCCAAAGTTGTAAAGTTCGTTTTTCAACATAGCATCTTGTACATCTCATTGTTGCAATGGGTTCACCTGTATCCCTTTTAAACAATTTGGTTTTTTTCCCTTCCCCAAATTATACCAACATCAAATACAGTGAAGGGGGGTTATACTGTGGGGGAGGGACATACAAAGCAACAAAAAAAAAAATCACCTTATGTTAAAAACAATAGCAAGAAAGAAAAACCACTTGTACATACTAACCACACAGTATGAACTGAAAAAGAATGAGTAACTGTATTAGGTAGTATATGATAATAAACAGCATTCTCCACAAATTTCTTGAATATACAATACAGACCACTAAATAAAGCCAGACTAAAGCATAACGGTAGATTTAATTAGAAAATACATTAGCCTACAAAATACAAAACCCTTATTTTAGGAAAAAGGTAGAAAACTGACTCAGTGGAGATCTCATTTCTCTTTCTAAATTTTAAGTAACCTAAAATAGAAAAAAAAAATCAAGGCTATTAGTAATAATAAATAATAATGAGTAATAATTAAAGTGATTTTAAAAGTATAGTGGTATCTCCATACCTATGAGGGATTGGTTCTAGTTCCCTCACTCTCCCTGCAGATAACCCCTACACCTACAGATACCTCAATCTATGATGTTAAAGTCCCTCATATAAAATGGAGTATTTGTATTAACTTATACTTAATATATGCAATATAATATAATGCTACATAAAAGCTACGTAATGATTAGGTATTTTATATGGATTAAGAGAATGAAGATTTTGGGGAAAATTTCTGTACTATTTTGGCAATTTCCCCCTCAATAGTTTCAATCTACTTTTGACTCATGAGAACAGAGGGCCAACTATATACTACTCAGAACATTTGGAATTTCTAGTATAGCCCCAAATTAAAGACCAACCTTAAAAAATAAACATTAACTTTCTATTAATGCTTCAGCTTAAACAAGGTAAGATTATACACTGTGCCCCATTCTTACAATTCTGAAATATCTACGTTTTCTTTATATGTACTGAACTACTCTTTTATGCAATAAAAACAAGCATAAGCCAGGCACTGGTGGCTCATGCCTGTAATCCTAGCTATTCCAGTGGCTGAGATCTGAGGATTGCGGTTCAAAGCCAGCATACACAGGAAAGTCTGTGTGACTCTTATCTCTGAAAAACCACCAGAAAACTGAAAGTGGTGTTGTAGTGCAAGTGGTAGAGCATTAGCCTTGAGCTGAAGAGCTGAGGGACAACGCCCAGACCCAGAGTTCAAGCCCCACGACTGACAAAAACAACAACAACAACAACAACAAAAAAAAAAACGCCAAAAACAATAATGACTAAGCATAAAAACAAGGAGATTTTCTAAAATCAGATACATCTCTCTTTGCTTCCCAGCCCTATTAGAGGAGCAGTCAGTCTTTCTCATCACATGTACTGCCATGATGCACTGTACTGCCACAGGTCCAAAGCTAGGATGTCAGAGGCAATGGATTGACCACAAGATAAAGATAATGAATAGTACTAGAGGTGCCACAAAACAGGACAGCAAAGAAAACTAGTAAGCAATGCACTGGCTGAATCAAGACCCAAGGCAGGTAAACCACCCAATAAAGGAATGTGCGTCACGGCATTTCTGCAAGGAACCATGCCCCTTCTTCATGTCATGTCACATTACACACACACACACACACACACACACACACACACACACACACACACACACACACACAAACACACAGTTTTTTGGTTGGTTGTGGAACAATGCCTTCTTCATGTCACATCACACACACACACACACACACACATACACACTTTTTTGTTTGGTTGTGGGATTTGACCTACACTATACTGTCACATGAAACACGCACACACATACCACACAGTTTTTTGGTTGGTTGTGGGACTTAAATTCTGGTCCTGGGAGTTGTCCCTGAGTTCTTCAGCTCAAGGCAAGTGGTCTACCACCTGAGCCACAGCACCACTATACAATTATATTTTTTTAAGGAAATTTTGGGGTTATTTGTTTTGGCAGTATATACACCTCTGCAATATAGCAAGTACTCAATAAATATTTTCTAGCAAATGAGTAAGTATTCAGAAATGAATACATATATATCCATAAATGAGATATATATTCTTCACAGAATAAATTTCACAATTAGAATGCTATACCTTTTTCCACATGGGTTTTGATCCCAGCTCTCCTCTCCCTGGCTTTTTGGGCCATCTCTCTAAGTTTCTCTTCATGTTTCTCTTTTTCTTTTTGAGCCATCTTTCTTTCCACTTGGGCACGTGTTTCCACAGCTTCCCGAGCCTGTTTGTTAGTAAAATGAAGTGTTAATCAGAACACTATATGGGAAATATGTGCAGCTATCATGTAGCTACCCAACGAAAGTCTAGCTTGCAAAAGCAATGAAAAAGAATTCCCACTTGTTATTGCTGAGTAAGATAATAAGGTATCCTGCCTAGAAATTCTTTTTACTCTGTGGAATGTTTTAGTGATTGAAACTGTAGTAAGCCCAATTTAAAAAACTGTTTTGCTACAAAGCAAACCTGTCTGAATAAACATGACAATTTAAAACCTTAGTATGCATTTGAGATGGATTTTTATGAAGGCATTATGATACAGATGATGTACTTTATGTCCTAAATGCATGCCATTCTAGGCCATATGAGCCTGAAGGTCATATACTAATAATACCATATAGCTACCACATATAATATTAATAGCTGATAACACAAGTGCTTTTTAATGAAGCACTCAATTAATGAGAATGGTTATCTACCCTTCTTTGCAAATACCCTTTTAGGGACACATATACCTAAAATACAAGATATTTATGAAATGTAGAACAGAATTTAGCTATCTTCACAAAATAGGAGAAGCAGCCTAGGGAAACATTCTGACATATACTTATATGGTACAGGGATGGTATGTGTAACAAATACAAAGGCTAAGACAATGTATACAGCTTAAACTAGCATCTGCAGTTTTTAGCACATATACAAGAAGTTACAGTCTCCCTAGATAATCAGTACTCAGCTAAATTAATAGTACCTTAAGTAAACAGGACTGGAATTACAAATTATAAGAACACTGATAGAACACAAGAACATTGACAAAACACAAGAACCAACCTTCCGATCAGCAATATAGAGAGCTTCAGCCAGTTTTGCAAAATTTTCATTTATGTGTACTGTCTGAAGTCCTCTCCCATCAGCAGCCAGACGCTTATCTAATGGAATTGTATAACCCTAGAGTAAAAGCAAAGAGGAAATATTAGCACAGTGTACAGCTGAGCTACAATAATTATTTTAAATTAATGTAAATGGCTCATTTTAAGAACTAGAATTTTTTTTTTTGGGGGGGTGGTTAGTTTAGGGCTTGAACTCAAGGCCTGGGTGCTATCCCTGAGACCTTTTTCCTCAAGGCTAGTGCTCCTATCACTTTGAGCCACAGCTCCACTTCCAGTTTTCTGGTGGTTAATTGGAGATAAGAGTCTTATGGTCTTTCCTGTCCAGGCTGGCTTTGAACCTTAACTCTAAGATCTCAGCTTCCTGAGTAGATAGTAGTAGTCACCAGTGGCCATGTCCACTTGAAATTTTTATCTTTTTTCATAATTATTCAAAATAGAAGCAACTAACAAGTGCTTCAACAAGGATTGAGCACATCTATGATCTTATTAATCCTATAAAACTTGCAACACTATTTCCATTTTACAGATGAAAATAGCAAGGTAGGGTGTAGGCATACAGGTAGTAAATGAGTGAACAGCATTTAATCCACAACAACTTTATAGCTCAATCTTTAGAAAGATTGATTCTCATGCTGGTAACTGGGTTATGATAGAAGGATATCACTGTCTAATAGCCCAAGAGGTGCTTCTCAAGTAAAGTGACAGTCATACACAAATCACTATAATCTCAGTATCTAGTTTTAATCTGGTATCCTGTCTTAATGATTTGTTCAATTCTTGAAAGTTTTGCTAGGTGGAAAAAGCCAGGTCTAAACTTGCTAAACAACTGAGAGTCTACATTCACATTTAATTCCAGTAACTTAATGAATATGCTTGAACATCTATGTAACTTTAAGACTAAGCTTTATTTTTCCTGAATTCTGACTAGTATCCCAAGTTCATGGCCTCCTAATAAAACAATGTGTTGGTCTTGTGTGGTGGTGCATGCCTGTTTAAAACAAAACAACAAAGAATCCCCCAAACAAAAGACCCCAGTGTTAGAGTCAGCTCACTATCACATAGGTACATACATACACATATACATATATGTACATGTACACCTATATATAACTATGTGATTACACGTGATATACGTATATATTGAAATATGTTAATTATATACACACATACAGTTGTGTGTGTGCAGACACACACCCCAACCAATATCCTTTTGCTAGCAGGACAACTTTAAGGAACAATTCGTATTTAATCTTGGGTAAAGGGACCTCTTTACCAACCAAAAATTAGAAAAACGCTTTGGGTAATATAGTGAATAAGAAAGGTATCCCATTTTATAGATTTCTAATAACGCTTAGGAAGTCTGGTGATTAATAGATACATATATGATGTGCATGTATGTTGTAGGTGCAAACACAAATATTTATTTAGTTAGTTAGAGACAGGATGTCACTATGTAGTCAGCTTGGCCTGGAACTTGCTATACAGTGCAGGTTGGTCTTGAATTTGCCATCCTCCTGCCTCAGCTTCCCAAGTGCTAGATTTTAGGCACACACATAGGCAATATGTAGGGTTTGAGTAACTCTAGGCTACAATGTCATAGAGATGAATAGTTGAAAATTAAAATATTGAAAAGATCTAAAATTTACTATCATTTTCTCAAATGCTTACTGAAACTGATTTAATTGTTGAAATAATTTTAGGATAAAAACTTGAGTTTTATGGAGAATACTATCTCTAACTAATATGGAACATTTGGTTTATTATTTTTCTGTGTGCTTCTGGTAAGTTATAGTACATAAGGAATTTGCATGATATGTATGTGCCCAGTACATTACCATTTCTATTACATTAAAAAAAGTAATTTATATTTTTCTTCGTCTTTTTGTGTGTGTATGGGGGAGGGAGCAGGGTACTGGAGTTTGTTGATACACATATACAGGGATGCACATTTACCAGACAGGAGCTGTACTGCTGAGTCACATCTCCAGCCCTTTTACTGTGCTGGTTGTTTGAAACAGTTTTGCTTCCTGTCTAGGAATAAATCGGGACTGTAATCTCTCTATTTTAGGCTTCCTGTCAGGATGATAGGTGTGAACCACTGTACATCGGATATAGGTTGAGAATGGGGTCTCACACTCTTTGGCCTGGGCCAAACCTTCCAAGTACCTAGTATTACAGATGTGAGTTACTGGTGTCCAGCTTGTCTTTGTTTTTTTTTGTGGGTACTGCTAGGGCTCAAACCTGAAGTCTCATACATTCTAAACATGAGCTTTACCACTGTGCTCCCCTGTCAGCCTTGGTTAATGTTGTGGAAACATTAAGCTAAATGAGATGCTAAGGTTACAACTAAAGTTTCCCAGGCTTTATTTAGAGACTGTCTGAATGTTTCCTAGAAGACTATAATATAAAAGGACATATTTTATGACAATTTAATTACCTTCGCATTTTTCCAGTTGGAAATACAAGGAGGAATCTTCCACTCTTGTTGTTCCTTTACAGTCATCTGAGGTAAGAAAACAATGAAAGGTATTATTAGGTTTATAGTCTAGCTAACAACCCAAGTACAATCTTCCTTAAGACTGCTCCATTTACACTGACATATATAATTGTGTGTCAAAATCTAAAATTTCATTTGTTTGGTGGCACTATGTCATCGTATTATAGATTCTAGTAATAATTTGAACTAATGTAAAAAGTGAGAAAATATCCAGAAATTGCTTATTTGTTTTAGTCACCACTAGGGCTTGAACTCTTCCTTGTTTTTTTCACTCAAGCCTGGCATACTACTACATGAGCCACAGATCCACTTTCAGCTTTTTGCTGGTTAATTGAAGGTAACAGACTTGCCTGTCCAGGCTGGCTTTGGACTACAATCTTCAGATCTTAGCCTCCACAGTAGCTAGTGTAACAGGCATGAGCCAATGGTGCATGGCTTTAGAAATTATTATTATTTGTTGTTGTTGTTCGTTGTGGGCCTGAACTCTGGGCCTGGGCACTGTCCTCAGCTCTTCAGCTCAAGGCTAGCACTCTACCACTTCAGCCACAGCACACTTCTGGCTGAGGAATTGAACGTAGAGGGCTCATGCATGCAAGGCAAGCACTCTACCACTGAGCCACCTTTCTAGCTCCCAGAAATTATTTTTGACATTTACAAATGCTCAGTAGTATTTTTCCATTTTTTTAAGTGTGATTTCTTTCAGATGAAAAGTTGTTTTTGTTGTTGTTGTTGGTCAGCCAGGTCTGCACCTGGCTGACCCTCAGCTCTACAGCTCAAGGCAAGTGCTCTACACTTGAACCACAGTGCCACTTCCAGTTTTCTGGTGATTAACTGGAGATAAGAGTCTCATGGACTTTCCTGCCCAGGCTGGCTTTGAACTGTGATCTTCAGATCTCAGCCTCTTGAGTAGCTAGGATTACAAGTGTGAGCCACCAGCACCCTACAATGAACCCACGTACTCACTATATACAACTGTACCTTGTATGTGAACCATATCTTGTTCGTTATGTAGATTCATTAAAATAAAACATTCATTCATTAAAATCATTGGTAGAATGCTACACTCATAGGTAACATTTCACACATATTACTTTGTATTGTTGACTGGATACCTATTTGATCTTGAAAAACAAATTTAGAAAGAAAACTGTAACCAGTGTGATGATTTGTATCTGTAGGCACAGAAGTTATTTATAAAATTAATAACTGTAAGTAAAAGAAAATAAAATTGGGGGCTATAGCAAAGAATACCTTTCGACTTGGAGAATGCATGACAGGTGCAGGAGGAGAAGGTGGTCCCCGGGGAATTTTCTTATTGATCCTGAGAGAATAAACCAAAGTACCTTTTCACTTTTTGGTATAGCAAAAGCCCATCATACAGCTACCACTTGGTTTCAATGACTAATAAAACATGGCCAACCTAGTCACCATTATTCACTTTACCACATCATTACCTGCACAAAGAGCAACATTTAAAAGGCTTAGAGATAAGAGATAAAATCAACTATATAAAGTACACAGCTTGAATAAACCTAGATAGAAACATATCCCTGTTAAAAGATCGTCACAAACAAGATAGTGAATATGTGCATCATCCCAAAGTTTCTGCATGTCCCTTCCTTCTTTGTTCCTACTTCCTTCCCCATAAGCAACCAATGATCTTCTGGATTAGTTTCAATTTTCAAGTTTAGAATAAATGGCATCATATGCTATTTGACAGCATAGCACATCATAAGTTGTTTTGAGCTTCATTTATGCTCTTTTGTTAACAGCTTATTTCTTTTATTGCTCAGTAACATTCCATTACTGGTGTGCTAACATCTGCTCATTCATCTGTTGATGTGGAAGACTCTTCTTAAGAACAGTAGTTCATTCTCATGAAGTTAACTACTTACTTGAACCTTGGAGGCTCCATTGGATCTTTCTGCATTTCTACCATCCGAATAACCCTCTGTTTAGCTCCAGAGTTAAATGCCACTCCTTGTTGAGACGGTGTATATCTGAAGAAAGCAGATGAAAACTACATGTGTAACTAGTTCAAGTTTTCAGTAGCCATTTTCCTATTATAAGAATACTACGAGAAAATGTTTGTTTTTTTTTTTGTCGGTCATGGGGCTTGAACTCTGGGCCTGGGCGCTGTCCCTCAGCTCTTCAGCTCAAGGCGAGTGCTCTACCTCTTGAGCTACAGGGCCACTTCCGGTTTTCTAGTGGTTTATTGGAGATAGGAGTCTCACGGTCTTTTCTGCCCGGGCTGGCTTTGAACCGCGATTCTCAGATCTCAGCCTCCTGAGTAGCTAGGATTACAGGCGTGAGCCGCCGGGCTCTGGCGAGAAAATGTTTTTAAATCCATTTACAAAGTACTTAGAGAATTATATTTCAGAACCAGGACATAAGAAAACTAGGAATTATGAGTTACAAGCAAAATGTTCACCAAGTGGTTAGCTTGCAAACAATCTATCCTTAATTCATTTTCCAACCTACAAGGCACAATTGTTCTATTTCACAGAGGAAGTATAGAAAACAGTTCCTACGTTATAAGTCTGTGTTTGAGGAAAAAGCATCCACAATAATTCTAGCAGGCAACTGATAGTTAGCATTTGTAAAACAGAAAAAGAATAATGGCAGAAATCCTATATTATTTATATGTCAATCACATAAAGATTACATGAGCAAAGTCTCTCAAAATTTAGTAGTATAAAGTGTCTATTACAAGTAATTATAAAAGTATAGAGTACTTGTGGTTTGAATCTTACATACTAGATAATCACTAAATTCTAAAAAACAAAACAAAACAAACTCTCATGTCACTCACAGGTAACATTTTTTTTTTTTGGCCAGTCATGGGGCCTGAACTCTGGGTCTGGGTGCTGTCCCTCAGCTCTTCAGCTCAAGGCTAGAGCTCTACCACTTGAGCCACAACGCCACTTCCAGCTTTTTCTGCTTATGTGGTGCTGAGGAATTGAACCCAGGGCCTCATGCATGCAAGGCAAGCACTCTAGCACTGAGCTGCCTTCCCAGCCCTCACAGGTAACATCTTAAGTGGCAATGACAAACTAATTTTGCTTTCAACTGTTTGCAAAGTTAGTTAGTAGGCTTCAAAAGTCATTATACAAGATAATACAAGTCTGATATAAAATTAAGACTTTCAGGCACAATTCATACCGGATATACTGAGCAGGGGCCAGTTTATCAGCTGCTCTAACTGGCATAGCTGCAGCAACCTTCTGTGATACAGACTTCTCTAAGGCTACCCTTGTTTTTTCTGTTATCTGAAATCAGAAACATCATATTCAGTGGTCTGTAAGTTAATAAGGTTGTAAAAAGTCACCAAAATAATGATATGTCAATTTCCAGTTACCTCTTTAATAGCTTCTTCATCAGGTCTTTGCAAGTCTGGATCATCTGCATTCATAACCTCCTTTGGAACCAGGTCAGTATATTTGCTATAAATGACCTAAAATGTTTAAACACAAGCAGGCTTAAGAAAATCAGAGAATGAAAAGAAGCAACCCCATTAAGTCATTTTACGTGTCAACAAGTCCCCTCAGCACTCTTATGCATTTAGGACACTTAGTTTTGTTTCTTAGATTTTAAAGCCAAGGAAGCTTAAAATACATACAAATTGCTGCTCTGGTTGTAAGTTAATAATTTTCCCTTGACCCTTATGCATTTAAATTATTTGAGATGTTCTAATCAAGTCAGTATCCAAATAAATTGTGCCAACAAAATCTTATGCATCAGTGATCTCTATTTTTGAGGCTCACTAGGACTTGAAATTAATGATTATATAAATTGCCTCCAGCACCATTATCTTGGATTAAAAACTCATCAAAATTTAAGTCAGGTTACCAAATAATTTCCAAATTCACTGGGCCTAGAAAATTTCATTGACCTCATCCTATTTATATGTTTCTCTTTTCTGGAATCAATTCTGTTCAGACTAAGAAAATGAGTATGTGCCAAAGTTAAAAAAACTCAGAACATTTTGAAATTCATTGTACATACATATCTTAATCTATACTCCAAGTAAGCATTTCTATGAGTTAGACTAAGCCCAACATAGCTTCTTTTAGGCTGATACTTATGTGACAGGCCCATCATAAATAGAGTATTTTTAGTTTATGCCCATTTAGTCAAAATAGTTAAAAACTACATGGCAAATTTTAACTTAAAAAAAAAAAAAAGAGAAGAGAGATACCAGAAATTTTAAACATAAGTACTCTAGACTTCAATGCTTGTTAGAAAGTGTTTGACATGCATACGGAGAAAGGAAACTTAAGAATATGAAAGAAAAAATTCTTAGGCATTTGCAATCTTCAAAAAACCTCTATAGAAGACAACTGTTCGAAGTACAAGTTGAAGTCTCATATTACAATTGCATTCTATCACATGACGTTCCTTAAAACAGTGCAAAGAAGTTGGGCAAAGTGGTGCAAGCCTGCAATTCTAGGTCCTTGGGAGGCAGAAATCAGGGGATTGAAGTTTGAGGCCAGAGTGACCCCTTCCTTGCCTTCCTTCTCTCTCTCCAGAGTGAGAATCTGTCTCGATCAATGGCTGGGCATAGTAGTGCACACCTGTCATTCCAAACTATGAGGGGAAGCACCACAGTCCAGGCCAGTCTGAGCATAAAGTGAGATCTATCTTGAAAATAACACAAAAAAGGGGCGTGTAGAATAGCTTGAGTGGTACAGGGCCTGGCTGGTAAGCATGAGGTCCTGAGTTCAATTCTCAGTACAGCCAAAAAGCCCTAAAACAATTTAAAGGAAATGTGCATTATTCCTAATTTCCCACTCTAAACAAAGGAAAGAAAGACACTTTCTGGTTTACTCTGGCTGACCTGACTCTGCCTTACTCTCCTTACTACTCTCTCCCTCATCATGCTTCAGTTATGAAAGCTCTTCTGTTCCTTGGACATGATGTGCTTTCTACCAGTTTGATAGTTTCTGTTCACAGTTCTTCAAGTTGTTATTATTTTTTTGTGCAGCAACTAGGGCTTGAACTCAGGGCCTGAACAGTGTCACCACTCTACTTACTTGAGCCTCACCTCTCCTTCAGGCTTTTTGGTAGTTAACTGGAGATAAAAGTATCATATACTTTCCTGTCTGGATTGGCTTCAAATGGAAATCCTGGGGCTGGGAAGTTGGCTCAGTGGTAGAGTGCTTGCCCTGCATGCATGAGGCCCTGGGTTCAATTCTTCAGCACCACACAAGCAGAAAAGGCCGGAAGTGGCGTTGTGGCTCAAGTGGTAGAGTGCTAGCCTTGAGCTGAAGAGCTGAGGGACAGCACCCAGACCCAGAGTTCAGCCTCCACAACCGACAAAACAAAAACAAAAACAGTGCTATGAGGCATACATAGCACTGTTTCCTGTCCTCAGAACACTTTTTATACCATGGAGTTATTTTCCTAGTTTACTTTGTCTCTCCTTTAAAAGAATAAAACTCATTAACAACTAATATTTCTTACTGAATATTTTTTGCTTTCTATAAACTCATCTGTCACAATGAACCTATGAGGTATGCATAATGATTATACTCACATTAATGTTTAATATTCATTAATCTATTTCCAGTCCACAGGACGTATACATACACACACTTTTTTTTACCAGTCTTGGGGCTTGAACTCAGGGTTGGGCACTGTCTCTGAGCTTCTTTTGCTCAAGACTAGCACTCTGCCTCTTGAGTCACAACAACACTTCTGGCATTTTCTGTCTATGTGGTACTGAGGAATTGAACCCAGGGCTTCATGCATGCTAGGCAAGCACTCTACCACTAAGCCACATTCCCAGCCCTAAAGGTACTTATTTTTAAAAAAATGAACAAACTGTGTGCCAGTGGCTCATACCCCTAGGCTAGCCCAGGTAAAAGTTCTCAAACCTTTACCTCAATAGAAAAAGTTGGAGATGGTGGGCATACCTATCATTCTAGCTACATCTGGAAATATAAATGAGGGCTGTGGTCCAAGTAAGCCTTGGTAAAAAACAAGATCCTATCTCAAAAAATAACCAGAGCAAAAAGGGGCTTGAGGAGTGGTACAAAGGGCAGAACACCTGACTAGCAGGTGTGAAATCTTGAGTTCAAACCATAGTACTTCTTCCTCCCCTCCCCACCCCGCCACACAAAAAAAGATAGGGGGTTTTATTACATTTGTTTAGACTGGCTCTGGACTTTTGGGCACAAGGAATCTTCCTGCCCCAACCTCCTAAAGAACTTGGGACTACAAGCTGTGCACCACTGCACTAGGCTCCTAAATTTCAATATAAGCTATTGATTTTCCAGGAAAAAAACCCTTCCTCAAAGCTACAAATAGAAGTCTCAAATTTGTTGTTCCACAGAGTAAGAAGAGGGACATGTTCAAAAAAGTATGGATTTAGCATAAGTATACTCCTGCTACGTGAGCTATGACTGTTATCAAAATTTAAGTGTTCATTTTGGGAAGGATCCTAGAGCTCAATCTAGTGAGAAGGGTACATTAGGATATATAGCTAGTACCTGACCTCAAAAGTCTTTCTTGTTTTCAGGATAGAAATAGTAACACCAGAGGGGGTTGGGGGAGATGGGAAGGGATGGGAAGGGGAAACAAAGAAGGAGGCAACAATGCTTGGTAAGAAATGTACTTATTATCTTGCCCATGTAATTGTAACCCCTCTATATGGTATTTTCACAATAAAAAAAGAAATATTAACACCAACACAAACCAGAAATTACGTAATACTGTACAAGATAATACCAAGATTAGGAACAGTTAATCACTTTTATACAGCAATCACTATAGGAAGAGATTCTGAACAAATGTTCCCTGGTAGTCATATATGTTCAACATAAAATCTCAATACTAATTTAGCATACAAGAGCCAGTTGCTGCTTCTTATTTGAGTATTCCTAAGTTAATAACCCTTTAAATGAGCATCAGTAAGATTCTAGCAGAATGAAGGACATCTGAAGAGCAAAATTCCTTCACAGGGCAAAGTGAAAGACATCTGGAAAGCAAAATTCCTGTGGTAATTTACTATAAAATCTAAAACTTTTGTTTATTTTTGTTGGTTGTGGGGCTTGGACTCTGGGCCTGGGTGCTATCCTTCAGTCCTTCAGCTCAAGGCTAGCGTTCTACCACTTGAGCCACAGCACCACTTCTAACTTTTTCTGCTTATGTGGTGCTGAGGAATCGAACCCAGGGCCTTATGCATGCAAGGCAAACACTCTACCACTGAGCTACCTTCCCAGCCCAAAATCTAAAATTTTTATAGCCGGAACCAAATGTGTTAAGAAACTCAGTATATCCTAGAAGGCAATGGGCTGGAGAGATACCCTTGAGCAGGGCGCCAGTGGCTCATGCCTGTAAACCTCATGCCTGTAAACCTATCTACTCAGGAAGCTGAGATCTGAGGATCACAGTTCAAAGCCAGACTGTGCAGGAAAGGCTAGGAGACTCTTATCTCCAATAAACCACTCAGAAAACCGGAAGTGGCACTGTGGCTCAAGTGATAGAGCTGAGAGATGCACCCAGGCCCAGAGTTCAAGCCCCAAGTCCAAAAGAAAAAGAAAAAAAAAAAAAAAGAAAAAGAAAAAAAGATACCCTTGAAGGGTATCTTTTTATACTCCTCCTTGAAGGAGTATAAATGAGTTCTGTGATCAAGGTAAAGCAATAACACATCTAAAAAGCAGATGATTTTCTCTGCAAAGAACTGGACTTTATATGTACAGTTAGCATTTCCATTCTTGCCCTTTCACTATTAAAATTCTCTAAAGAATATCAGATTCCTCTGGGATGAAGCAGGCATCTATAAACTTTAGTATAAATTGAAAAAAATCAACTAGACTACTTTGACAAGTATTCTGCATACCAGTCTTAAATGACATTGAGTTTTTAAAATTAAAATTTATATAGTAAGTAGTCAATTCCTATTTCTTCTAAAACAGAAAAATCAATAGTATTCACACGGGGCATCACTGCCAATTTCTAGCTCCCCTCCGGGAGGCTCTGTAGATGTTCTTGTGAATGTAAGAGTAGGGATAGGGCAAGGACATTACTAGCATTTAACAGGACATACCAGTTAGGTTAAATATTTTATATTATTCAAGACAACTGGTTAAACACTGTGTAATGCTCAAGAAAGCCCTGAACCATCAAAAAGTATCCTCCTCAAAATGCCAATGGTATGTAATAAGCACTCAGTTTAAGGTGAATTATTTAATGCATTCAAAATTTTCATGGGGTAGGGAGGAAGAAGTAAGGGAGGTGGGGAAGGAAGGGATGGTAGGGGAAAAACAAAGGAGGAAGTAACAATGCTTGATAGGAAATGTACTTATTACCTTACTCATGTAACTGTAACCCCTCTATACACTATTTTTACAATTAAAAACATAAATATTTTTTCATGTATTAATCTATCCACTTATAGTTGTTATGAATCTGAGAGTGAAATGTCTCTAAATTACCAGTTTTAGGTTCAGTTCTTGTGCAATATAGATAAAATGTAAAGCTATTAATGGACACAGAAACAATGCTTTAGAGACCTTATTTGATAAAAAATACTAGAATAAAAAATAATACTGTTCAGTTTTAACAGTCTACTCTATTTCAATGAAAGGTAAAATGTAGACAGTTATTATACAGAAAAGGGAGAGAACGTCCAGATAGTCTCTATAAACCAAATTCATACTTTCCAGCCTTAAAATATAATAGAAAATGAGCTAAAGCTGAACTGTCAAATGCCCTGACGATGTTAAGTAGCTGCCCTAAAATGTTGCCTCTCTTAACAAATAGGAGCAGAGAGGTATCAGATTTATAAAGAATGGTAATCCCCAAAGGAGGGATATACCCAAACAAAGAGAGCCAGAGTAAAATAAAGGCTTCTAAAACACAGGGTAAATTTCCAGCATTATGATCTCCATCTATAAGGACTTTATTATTTTTTTTCATGAACAGATCATGCAGCCATTATACATCCTTACTGAGGTCTTGGTTGTTGGAATTTCTTAGAGTTTTGGGGATCAGATTGAATCTAAGGCTTCGTGTATATTAAATAAGTACTCTACCACTAAGCTACAAGCCCAGCTCTCAGTGACTTCAAAACAAAGTTTTTTGTTAAAAAAATGAAAACTGGTGTCAGTTGCCCAACAAACACCAGTGGTTGCCTTTGTGTCAAACTTTCAGGCCCCTCAGGAAGGAACCATTAGAAAAGGAGGGGTCAAAGACAGTCAAAAATAATGAAAAGGTGAAGTTACAGAAGAAAAGGGAAGGAATGAAGAACTTGAACACATAAGGCTTAGATAGAGATTTCTTATGGAAACGAAAAGAAAAAGACACGTGGAGTGATAGTTTTCTTCTATTATATTAAAACAGATGAAAGTCATGTGTTCAGGATAAACAATATGGAGAGGAACATGAATTACTGTTTGCCAGGAGTATGAGGAGCAGAGCTGAACAGGAAATACAAATTTGAATGACTGCATTCTTCCCAAAGCTTATCAGCTATGATGTAGCAGTGGATGGGTTGTTAGTTATTTCAGGGAGTAAAATAAAAAAGTCTGGGAACAGAGGCAAAGGATAGGTAATCAATGTTCTCAAGTATTTTTTCCTAACATCACCAATTCTAAAGAAATCTTCTAACTTAAGTATTTATTTACAAGAGAGGGAAAAACCCAAAACTAGGTCTTCTTAAGAATAGTTCCAGGGGCTGGGAAGGTGGCTCAGTGGTAGAGCGCTTGCCTTGCATGCCTGAGGCCCTGGGTTCGATTCCTCAGTACCACATAAGCAAAAAGAAAAAAAGCCAGAAGTGGCGCTGTGGCTCAAGTGATAGAGTGCTAGCTTTGAGCTGAAGAGCTAAGGGGCAGCGCTCAGGCCCAGAGTTCAGGCCCCACAACCAGACCAAAAAAAAAAAAAAAAAGAATAGTTCCTTGGCTCTGTGTATAGTTATTCTGTGACCAAATTATTATTATTTTAATTGTTTTTTATTGTGAAAATACCATACAGAAGGGTTACAGTTGCATGAGTATTATTAATTTTGTCAGTTGTGGGGCTTGAACTCTGGGCCTGGGCGTTGTCCCTCAGCTCTTCAGCTCAAGGCTAGTGCTCTACCACTTGAGCCACAGCGCCACTTCCAGTTTTCTGGTGGTTTATTGGGATAAGAGTTTCATGGGCTTCTCTGCCTGGGCTGGCTTTGAACCTCGATCTTCAGATCTCAGCTTCCTGAGTAGCTAGGATTACAGGCAGGAGCCACTGGCGCCCAGCATTATTTAAAATTTTATACTTAGGGGGCTGGGAAGGTGGCTCAGTGGTAAAGCGCTTGCCTTGCATGCTCGAGGCCCTGGGTTCCATTCCTCAGCACCACATAAGCAAAAAGAAAAAAGCCAGAAGTGGTGCTGTGGCTCAAGTGGTAGAGCGCTAGCCTTGAGCTGAAGAGCTGAGGGACAGCGCCCAAGCCCAGAGTTCAGGCCCCACGACCGGACCCAAAAAAAAAAAAAAAAAATTTATACTTAGTCTGGATTACTTTGTAAGTAGGGCAATACTAAACCTAGATGGTGATAGTTTTATACTTAATCTAGGGTAAAATAAGTACATGCAATTTGTTAAATTCAAATAAACTATTAAAATAAGATCTGGGGACATAGCTCAGTATTACTGTGCAAACAACATGCGCAATGCTCTGGGTTGGACTGTTAACACCATCCACAAAATAACAAATGAAGCAAAGTAAGTCTCTACATAAGTATTCTGTAAATACACTGACAGAATTAGAAGAGATTAGAGAGAATTAAAGCTGATTTGGGGCTGGGTGTGTATCTAATATGAATAAGGCCCTGTGTCCCATAACTATTATACATCCAAAAAAAAGGGTGGTTTAACTTTCCAGAATCATAATTTTAAAGTTTGTTAGCACTGTTTTTGAAATGTAAAACAAATAAGCCAAACCATAATTATAAAACCAATCACCAGTTTGTGGAGAATCTCAAAGGATAAAGCTATTGTTGACTACTGAGGTTAACATTTACATATATCACTGATACTTCTAATTTTGGGGTCTTTTTTTCTTGGTGCTGTTTAAACCCTGAACTTTGTGAATGCTAAGTATGTTCTAGCATTCAGTTATGGCCTTAACTTCACTAGTACTTTCTGAGAGTTTCACTATATAGTCCAAGATGGTATTCATCTCATGATTCTCCAACCTCAGCTTCCTGTGTGCACCACAACACACAGCTCATTGCTATTTTTTTTTTTTTTGGGGGGGGGGGGGGGAGGGTCGGTCATGGGGCTTGAACTCTGGGGTTGGGTGCTGTCCCTCAGCTCTTCAGCTCAAGGCAGCACTCTACCACTTGAGCCACAGTGCCACTTCTGGTTTTCTAGTGGTTTATTGGAGGTAAGAGTCTCCTGGCTTTTCCTGCCCGGGCTGGCTATGAACCATGATCCTCAGATCTCAGCCTCCTGAGAAACTAGGATTACACCAGAGCCTGGTTTCATTGCTATTTTTAACATAATCCAAATAGCAGGAGTTTTATCATTTCCACAAACTTTTTTTTTGGTCATTTTTTTGCTGGTCCTGGGGTTTAAACTCAGCACTTAGATGCTATCCCTTAGCATTTTTCACTTAAGAATAGCTAGCACTCTACCACTTAACCCTGCTCCGTTTTTTGGGTTTTTTATTGTAGTTTATTGGAGATATACTTTTCTGCCTGAGCTGGCTTTGAGCTGAAATCCTCAGATCTCGGCCTCCTGAGTAGCTAGAATTACAGGTGTGAACTACTGGCACCCAATTTATTTCAACAAACTTAAAATAAAATTTACAAAATATCTGTCTGTGAGGTTAAAAAAAAAAATCAAAATGATTACCTTGTCTTTTGACTGTCCTTGTCGAGCAATTGCATCATATTTAATTTTTCCTTCAGGATCTACCTGAATGGCCAGTGCATTTGACATTTTTTTCTTTCGTCCCATATCCAGTGGATACTGGGCCACATGGATCTCTGGAAAAGCACCTCCATCTCCAAAATCCTGTATATTAAAAGAAGTAAAATATTTAATAGTAATTAGAAATTTGAGATATAGTCATTCAACATATAATTACTGACTCTGTGGTATGCTAGAGGGTATAAAACAAAACAGAAGTCTCTGATCTTTTAAAGCTTACATTCTAATGGATAAAGATTCTTTAAAAAAAAAAAAAAAAAAACCTATACTTTTTGGTTTGTAATAAGGGCTATGAAGGTCTTGGGAAGAGGTGCTATTTTCAATAGGGTGGTTGGGATAGTCTTTGTGAAGAATTAACATGTGAGATAAAGCCTTTAATGAAGAGAAAGTAGTTATGAAAAAGATCTAAGGAGAGCACTTTCCAAGAAAAGCAAATGGCAAAGGTGAAAGCTATGACTATAACAATGAGCTTTGTCTAATGGAGTTAACAAATTAAGTGAGGACAGAAATGACGCAGGTGGAAGTGGCACTGTGGCTCAAGTGGTAGAGCACTCGCCTTGAGCTGAAGAGCACAGGGACGGCGCCCAAGCACAGAGTTCAAGTCCCACGACTGACAGAAAAAAAAAAAAGAGGCTTACAGTTTTTTGGGCTGGGAAGGTGGCTCAGTGGTAGAGCACTTGCCTTGCATGCATGAGGCCCTGGGTTCGATTCCTCAGCACCACATAAGCAGAAAAAAAAAAAAAAAAAGCTGGAAGTGGCACTGTGGCTCAAGTGGTAGAGCACTAGCCTTGAGCTGAAGAGCTGAGGGACAGCGCCCAGGCCCAGAGTTCAGGCCCCACGACCAGACCAAAAAAAAAGAAATGACGCAGGTTACAGGTGGAGATTAACACCAAATCATAAAGGGCCTAAGCAAAGTGTTTAGGATAAAACAAAGACTTTAATTTTAGCATACACACAGGCACATGCACCCAGAGTAACAGGTATGTAACCTAAGGACAGAGATGTAAAACCAAGTTTCTTGGAATCAGATTTTAGTAACATGGTATCATTTAACTGTTATAATGGGAAGCAAGTAAATAAAACAGCAAGAACTAGAAATTAAATATTACATTCCTTCTTTCTGTTTGCTTTTTGGTGTTTGTTTTTTATTTTTTTGGTGCCTATTGTGAGGTTGAACTCAGGCCCTGGGCACTGTTCCTGAGCTTTTTCACTCGAAGCTGGACCTCAAACACTTGAGCCACAGCTCCAGGTTTGGCGCCACCTCTCCCCCGCCACTAACTGGATATGAGTCTCATGGACTTTCCTGCCCAGGCTGGCTTTGAACTATGATCCTCAGATCTGTCATCTAAGTAGCTAAGGTTACTGGCATGAGCTACCGATGCCTGGCTTTGCTTTTTTATTCTCTTTTTGAGATAGTCTCATGGATAGTCTCTGCATGGGCTGGCTCTGAACTTCAATCCTCTGGATCTCAGCCTCCTGAGTGGTTAGGATTACAAATATGAGCCTGGACAAATATAATTTTTAAATAGCTTAAAAAATTTGTTAGCTCTTACATAGAACACTGTAATTTACAAAATGTAACATATTAAACTAACTTATTAAATACTTATAACTCTTCAGAAAACTCATTTTCGTATAAACTCTGAAATAATTGAGAAATTTCTCAAGGTCTCACAGTCAGCATATATGCAGGACTTGAACCCAGAATATGTGTGTGTGTGTGTGTGTGTGTGTGTGTGTGTGTGTGTGTGTGTGTGTGTGTGTGTGTGTGTGTGTGTGCGCGCGCGCGCGCGATCCCGCGCGTGCGATCCCGGGCATGCGTGTGCACATGCTAGTCCTGGGTGTGAATTGAGGGCCTGGGCATTGTCTCTGAGCTTTTTTGCTCAAAGTTAGTGCTCTACCACTTGAGCCATAGCTCCACTTCTGGCTTTTTTGTTGCTTAAAGATGAATCTCACAGTCTTTCCTGCCCAGGCTGGCTCTGAACTGCAATTCTCAGATCTCAGCCTCCTGAGTAGCAAGGTTTATAGGTGTGAGCCAACAGTGGCAGCATGAACCCTAATCTTTTTCTTTTCTTTTTTAAATCAGTTACGTGGAGCCTGAACTCTGGGTCTGGGCGCTGTCCCTCAGCTCTTCAGCTCAAGGCTAGCACTCTACCACTTGAGTCACAGCGCCACTTCCGACCTTTTCTGCTTATGTGGTGCAGAGGATTCAAACCCAGGGCCTCATGCATGCAAAGCAAGCACTCTACCACTGAGCCAACTTCCCAGGCCCAATAACCCTAATCTTTTAAGTCCAAAAAACTTTCTACCCTATGAAATGCCTTTCTTTTAGTTCAAAATAAAGCCAATGCATGCTGAGCAATCCTAATCTGAAGACTGAAAGCTTTTTTTTTGGCTGGTCATGGGGCTTGAACTCTGGGCTTGGGCGCTGTCCCTCAGCTCTTCAGCTCAAGGCTAGCGCTCTACCACTTGAGCCTCAGCTCCACTTCTGGTTTTCTGAGTGGTTTATTGGAGATAAGAATCTCACAGATGGCTGGGAAGGTGGCTCAGTGGTAGAGAGCTTGCCTTGTATCCTGAGGCCCTGGGTTCGATTCCTCAGCACCACATAAGCAAAAAGAAAAAAGCCGGAAGTGGTGCTCAAGTGGTAGAGCACTAGCCTTGAGCTGAAGAGCTGAGGGACAGCACCCAGGCCAAGAGTTCAGGCCCCACGACCAGACCCAAAAAAAAAAAGAATCTCACAGACTTTCCTGCCTGGGCTGGCTTTGAACGTGATCCTAAGATCTCAGCCTTCTGAGTAGCTAGGATTACCAGTGTGAGCCACTGCCACCTGGCTTTGAAAGCTTTTTGAGCACTGAGATGATGTCTGAAAGTTTTAGATTTTAGATTTCTCATTTTTGGATTAGAACTGTTCAACTAGTAAGGGCTTTGTAAATATTCTCAAATTCAAAAACTTCTGAAGAGGCTGGGAAAGTGGCTCAGTGGTACAGTGCTTGCCTCGCATGCATGACAACCTGGATTCCTCAGCACCACATAAACAGAAAAAGCCAGAAGTGGTGCTGTGGTTCAAGTGGTATAGTGCTAGCCTTGAGCTGAAGAGCTCAAGGACATTACCCAGGCCCAGAGTTCAAGCCCCACAACCTACAAAAAAAAAAAAAAAAAAAATTCTGAAATCTGAAATATTTCTGGTACCAAGCATTTTAGTTAAGGTATACTCAACCTGTAATAAAAATGATAAAGAGTCCTGTGCTGGTGACTGATGCCTAGCTATTCAGGAGGCTGATACCTAAGAATCACAGTTCAAAGCTAGTCTGGACAGGAAAGTCTGTGAGATTCATCTCCAATTAACCACCAAAAAAGCCAGAAGTAGAGCTATGGCTAAAGTGATAGAGAGTACTAACCTTGTGTGAAGAAGCTCAGGGAAAGCACCCAGGCCCTGAATTCAAACTTCACAATGGGGACACAAACAAAAGAATGATAAAAAGATCAATCAGAGGTTTGATAAAAAGTTAAATCTGCTTTTTTTTTTTTTACAAGACTTCTTAATACATTTCATTAGATCTAGGATATGTAAATTCCTAGTACAACATGCTTATTTACTAAGGAGAGATTAGAAATCTTTGGAGACCATCAAAGGTATGTTCTTATAAACTAGGTAGAAATAAAGAATTCCTAAGAAAAAGGCTTCCTGTACCCAGAATATCACTTTGACACATGTTCAGATTTGTTAGAGTTCTTCAACTATAATAAGCACTTGAGAACTGTAGATGTAGCATTATGTGGTCATTAAACTTGCCAGAAAATCATAGCTTTTACTATGAAAACTAGAACAAAATGCCTTCTTCCACAGAACATTCACTCCCCTGAAAGCATCCATGGCCATTTCCAGATTAGCTAGCCTTATTTTAGTTTTATTTTTAAATAAACTGCTGTTCTACCAGGACATATGAAACCTTTGGTAATCCATCAATTACGATTTTAAAAAGCTAACAGCTACAGCATGTCATAAAGCTGAAATGCAAAGATGAGACTCCACTGTAAAATGAGGTTTGCCACACCTATTCTGCTATCTACTGAGTATCTAAGAAAGACTCCCTAAACCCTCTCAAGTTAAACACAGAACTCCTCAATTATATAATACCAATCACTATCTCTCTGGCTCCAGGTTATAGCTTCCTTGATCATGCTTTATTTTGTTGTTTCTCACAAATTTCTCTATCAGAGAGCAAAAGCAACCATGAACATCCCTTAACACACTAAACTGGCCTTCACACACTAGAATTCATAAAGTCTGGAGGAGACTAAGGGGAAAAGAATGAGGGATCTGATTTGGTTATATGTTCATCTTCTAGGATTTGTACGGAATGTAGGAAATTACAATCATGAGACAGAATACAGATGGCTTCTGGTAGGATTTTAAGCAAAAGTTTCAGTTCCAAGAATACTATAACCACCATTTAGAGGCAGATGAAAAAAAGGCAAGCGCTCTTCTCATTTGTAAAATAAAGTCATAAACACCTAAGAAAAGAATGTAAGAATGTGAAATAACCAACATAATTGAATATAATTGAGTATAATGGCTCAGGCCTATAATCCCAGCTTCTGAGGAGGTGGAAACTGGATCACAGTTTGAGGCCAGCCTGACAACTAAGTCAGCAAGACTTATTAAAGGCAATACCCTAGGTGTGGTGATACATATCAGTCATCCCAGCTACATGAGAAGTCTTAGGTAGAATTATACTCTCAATGGCATTCGGGTTTAAAAAAAAAAGGGCTGGGAGTTTGGCATCAGTGTTACAGCATCTGCTTAGCAAGTATGAGACCTTGAGTTCCAGCATTGCTGGAGGCAGGAGGAATCTCATTCAGGTATAAAAATGAATTACATAGTCACTTGAGATTTTTTTTTTTTCTGGTCCTGCAGCCTGAACTCTGGGCCTGGGTGCTGTCCCTCAGCTCTTCAGCTCAGGGCTAATGCTCTACCATTTGAGCCACAGCGCCACTTCCAGCTTTTTCTGCTTATGTGGTCCTAAGGAATCGAACCCAGGGCCTCATGCATGCAAGGCAAGCACTCTACCACTGAGCCACCTTCCCAGCCCCACTTCAGATTTTTAATAGTACACAAACATTCTCTGAGACATATAAGAAGGAATAAGGCTGGGTACAGCAGCTCATGTAAGTAATGCTAGTTATTCAGGAGGCTGAGGTTGAAAGCCAGCTCAGGCATGGAAAGACTATGGGACTTTAATCTCCAACTAAACATCAAAAAAAAGCCAGAAGTGGAGCTGTGGCTCAAATGGTAGAGTGCCAGTTTTGAGCACAAAAGATCAAGGCTGAGTTCAAGCTCTAGGACTGGCATGTGCATATGCATGTATGCAAACGTGCATACATGTGTGTGTACACAAAGGAATCAGAAGAATGAAAACTTGGAGAGGGAGAAAAGGGTTGATGAACGTGGGGAAGGTCTTGTGTAAGCAAAACATTAGTCTTAAATGTTCATTTTTTTCCCTGGATAGAGAAGATAGCCAAGCACGGGAAGGTTTCCTTAGAGTTAGGAGAAGGAATATGCACTGAACTGACTTTTTAAAGGATGCTGAACAATCAGGATTCTAATATAAAAGGATAAAAAAAGGTATCAGTCCAGACTCTTTCTCTCCTACTTCCTCCAAATCTACTACCCAATTTTTGTCTCTCAAATTTCCTAAAAATGTAACTCATCTGTTTATCAGGCAGGTGTTACTATTCTCAAATTGAAGATATTAAAACCACTTCAATTACTCCTTTATTTCTCTTACTTTCACATTATTGTTCATGTGCTTTGATCTCTAGATTTAGAAAGGGTATGTTAGTTCTTTTGGTGCATGTTTAATAGTTTGGTATGATTAGAAAAAATGGTGCAGCTCTCTGGTGATCACAAACCAGTGATAAGCAAGAAGAAAAAGAAAAGTCAGGGGCTGGGAAGGTGGCTCAGTGGTAGAGTGCTTGCCTTGCATATATGAAGCCTGGGTTCGATTCCTCAGCACTACATAAGCAGAAAAAGCCAGAAGTGGTGCTGTGGCTCAAGTGGTAGAGTGCTAACTTTGAGCTGAAGAGCTGAGGGACAGCGCCCAGGCCCTGAGTTCTGGCCCCATGAATGAAAAAACAAAACAAAACAAAAAAAACCTACCATTTTAGCCAGGTGCCGGTGGCTCATGCCTATAATCCTAGCTACTCAGGAGGCTGAGATGTGAGGATCAAGATTCAAGCCAGCCCGGGCAGGAATATCCATAAGACTCTAATCTCCAAGTAACCACCAGAAAACCAGAAGTGGCGCAGTGGCTCAAGTGGTAGAGCGCTCACCTTGAGCTAAGGGACAGCACCCAGACCCAGAGTTTAAGCCCCAGGACAGACTAAAAAAGAAAAATCTACTGTGGGATATGAATATCTCAATCACAATTTTTTTTTTACCAACCTAACATTACTAATCAGAAACGCTAGAGTTTACATTTATTTTACAAGTGTAAGATAATAAATTTCAGCACAATAAATACAAACACAACATGCACACTTACCTCTAACAATCGAGGTATCCAGCCTTTCCGGTACCCATATGGGGGAGGTTCTCTGCGGGACGAGACCAGGGAGGTCTGCCGTGACCTCTGAGATCTTGCCTTCTCTTCAGCTTCAAGTTGGTCCTGAGAGAGCTGAGTAGGTGCAGGTAAAAAGCTATAAAAACAGAGGTCAGAATTTAAAATAACTCACATTTTATTATTACAACTTCACTATCAGATGATTTTCCTTAGCAACCAATAACAAGCTTTTCAATGATTTATGGAAGAATGCAATATTGATCATTTTACTACTGTGGAATGAAGAAGTACTCAAAAACATGTCCAGAATAAAAAAATTAATGTATTTTACATAACTATTGAACACTTCTGCTTCCATATTTCTCTTAGAACATGGATTATCCTTTCTCCTCTTCTTCCTTTCTCTCTTTTTGTTGTCCAGGCTGGCTTTAAATCCCTGATCCTCCTCCTTCAAGTTCTTGATGAGATTACAAGTGTGGGACATGATATTGTTAGACTTGAACTCGAGACCCCTGAGTGACCCCCAGAGACCACAAATAGCAAAAGAGTCTTTTATTTGCAAGCTCGAGTCTGGACTCACAATCGTCACTGATGCAGCAGGTCAGAGTTATGAGCCCCGACCACATGTTCAGCAGGGTTTTTATTGTGTAGATAGCAGGGGGAAGGTTGTCAAGCTCACTGGTTAGGAGTATGATCATTTCCAGTATGATCATTTGCAGTAAGGACAGGGACTTTCTAGCTTAGCGGTTACAGGATAGGTTAAATCATACACCATTGGTTGGATAAGTGGGGCTAACCACAGGAATGCTGAATTATGTCTTGTCCTAAATGTTTTCTCGACAGAGTTGGGGGGAGAGACTGCCCAAATGCCTGGACTGGTCAGGGCAGACTGATCCCTTAATAATTCTTACTGTTATCTTGCCTTGGTGCAGGATCTAACACTTACTTTCTAGTAACAGATGACAAATGTTTTAGTTTTGTCTGAAATTACTGCTAAACTTATTTTTGGTCTCTCAGTATCTGGCTTTTCCAATTCTTATATACCTTTTTGGAACTATTTTATTCTTATGTCCCTATGTAACAAAGAGGAGGTAGATAAAAGAAAACAAGCATTGCATATTTACATGCTTTTCTCAAGGGTATCTAGTTTAGAATTAAAAATTTAAATTTAAAGAGGTCTAAGAATGAAAGCAGAAATCCAAAATATGTAACAACTATTTAATATTTCTACCATTTTCAACAACTTTTAGGTTTTATGTTATTATAGTGATACCCAAAGTGCCAAAACAAAGAAGAAAAAAGAATGGATTCTAGCAGATGAGCCTATTTTAGGGAAAAAATAATTCAAATCTTTTTTCCTTCTTGGCTGCTATAGAATTTACTCTTTTATTAAATACTTTTATTAATACTTAATACTTTTATTACTTATTGATTACTTGGTCAGGTACTACACTAGGTAGGCAATAGGACTATAAACTGAGACAGCTTACTGGCTTGAAGGGAGAAAAACAATCACAGAAATCCAAATCCAAACTACAAATATAGTAGAGCGCTAGCCTTGAGCTGAAGAGCTGAGGGACAGTGCCCAGGCCCAGAGTTCAGACCCCACGACCAGACCCCCCCCACAAAAAAAAAATTCATACCAAACTACAAATATATTAAGTAATAAAGGAAAAGTATAAATTGTCAGGACAGCCTACAGCAGAGTATGACATCCCTGAGATGCACCCAACCCATCTCAGGCAGCAAGGTGAGGTGATGTGATGGCTAAGAGCTCAGAGTCAATTCCTACTGACACTACATAAAAACTTGTATAAGGTACTTACCTCGCTGAACTATTTTTCCCATCTGTACTGATAAGTCTTCTTATCTACTTATACTAGAGAATTTGTGAGTATTAAAAGAGAACATTCATGAACCAGTAGGCGCAGAGCATCTAGATACTGCTCAATACATATTTTATAAATGTTTGATTATTTGGAGCTGTTCCATGATTCCAATTTGGGTTGGTTGCTCCAATTTATGCTCTCACCAGATCCTCTGTATACGTTTACAACAATGTACTGTAACCATCTATTCATTTACCTAGACTGAAAGCAACCAGAGAATCAGAATCATGTCTTCCATTTCTTTGATCCCTGTCCAGGCATTGTCTAGCTGACAATAGGAGGAGTTCCTTAAATGTTTGTAAGAGAAATAAATCCATTCTGCCCCTGGAAGTCTCCATCTCTGTATCACTACAGACTTTTTGCCTGTTTGTTTTTGTTTTTGGGGGGAAAGGGGATTTGGGGGTTTGAACTCAGGCCTGGGCTCTGTCCTTGAGTTCCCTCCCTCAAGGCTAGTGCTTTACTACTGAGCCACAGGGCCACTTCAGATTTCTAGTGGTTAATTGGAGATAACAATCTGACTTTCCTGCAGGGGGCTGGCTTTGAACTGTGATCCTCAGATCTCAGCCTCCTGAGTAGCTAGGATTACAAGTATCAGCCACCAGTGCCTGGCTGATCTTAACATTTTTACATCTGTTATTCCTTTTGCCGCAAAATATTCTATTTAGGAACAATTTTTCTATGCTTTTATTAGAAGCTTGCACCTTGGCATTCCTGTCTTTGCTCAGTGCCAGCTACACAGAGCAGTTTTCTATCTTGTTCAAAACAGCCACTGCACCTCAACTTCTGAGTTCCTTCCTAGCCCCTTAACCTTGGCGCTAGCTAGCACTTACTACCTAGATTCATTATTGGTTTGTTTTACTCACGTATTAGTTTGTCCTACTACCATGTAAAGTGCATGAAGACAGGGAGCCTGCAGATACAAAAAGGTTTCTCCTCATCTTACTGAAAACTCAGTAAGGGGGGTATTGTCTCCTGCAAGACTACTTGGACTTCAGATGCCAATTTCAGATCTGGGCCACCATACCACTGACCTACTGGCTAAAAACTGCCCCTCTTCTTGGGCTGGCTAGTTCAGAACAACAACAAAACCCCGTAAACCTATTTGCTTACATTTACTGGGATTTTAAAGGATATCACAAAAGATACCAATAAACACCAAATGAAAGCTATGTAGGTGTCATTTAGAAATTGCATTCTGCCACTGCCAACGCCAACCACATAATCACCACATCTCTGGCATCGTTCCTTGCATCCATTCCAAATTCCACCTTTCCCCAAGTAATCCCACTAATCTCTATCACAGTGCCCAGTTCCTGAAGGGCAATCAAATGCTGGCTGCCTACAACATTGATTAAAGAAAACTCTTCCGTCTGTTCAGCTCATTCTACACAATTCTCTTTCCACAGAGGATAGTACTACACAAATGAGCATTTTGTGTCCTTTGTTTTTCTATCCGTATGTCTACGACCCCGCCTTCCCGGTAGCCAAAACCAGATTTCCTTCTGTATACACAACCCCTAGGATCGAAAAAAAAACACGGACGAGAAAAGCATTGTAAGGATTCGCTGTTTCAGGCAGAAAAACATATGTGAGGGAAATAAAATGTGTAGCAAGGGGGCTCCAACCCGTGTGGCCTAAGATCATTCCCTTCTTTACCAGACTTTTCCTGTGGAGTTCGCATGGAAAGTTTTCCACTTAGGGTCGCCGGGCAGAAGTTATGTAACTTTCTGGAACCTCCACTTAACATCTTTTTCTTAAAGGCGGCGAGCGCCTCTACCTTCCGGTAACCAAGACAACCGGGAACAGCACAAGAACCTGACACGGTTCTACCGACGGAAGAAATTCAGAGATCCAAAGTAAAGAGCAGAGTAGATAGTAGTCAACAGCGGCCACCACCGCGGGCAACTCGAAAAGGAAGAGATGAATCCCAGAGCAGGTCCGGGACTCTGTTAAGCAATGAGAGTGGCGGGAGAACGGGAGGATCGCCGTCGGTCAGCCCGCCCGAAAGGCGCAGCGTCGCGGCCCCCGCGCGCTCCGCTCGGCCCCGATACAAATAAAGGAATCAAGCCCCACCGCGTGCCCCCGAGTCATGAGCTGTGTGCGAGCGAGCAGGGTCCACCCGCCGCGACGCTTCAGCGGGAAACACGTGAGGCTCCGCAGCGCGAGGCCGCAGCGCGACTCCTGGCACCAGTGAGGGGGCCATCTCAACCCAGGAAGCCCTTCAGGCAAGACCGCGGCTTTGGCGCGGCCTACTCGCGGCGGCGCTAGCTACAGGGTTTAGCCAAGTCCACGTTGTTCTGGATCCTAAGCCAGGTCTCTGCCCACACAATACAAGCAGAGGGGGGGAAAAAAAAAAAGATGGGCACCTACAGACTCTTCCGTATCGAGGACCCCAATCAACAACCCACCTGGTGAGCGCCATCTTCTTCCGCTTCTTCCAGCGCGAGCGACAGCGCCGCGGGGCGGGTCTTTCCCGGAGACTTAAGAGCGGAAAGGAAGGAGCGCGCAGTGCGCAGGCGTGTTATCCGAAAGGCTTTCTGGGATTTGTAGTTCTTTGAACAACAGTTCGCCAGGGGTCGGTACTGCGTAACTAGCAGTTATCCAGAGACAATTGCTTTAAGTCAGAAGCAAGCACAGTATATAATCGGTTCATGCATAATCTGTGACTTAACAGGGCCTTTCCTCAGAGAAATGTCGAGGTTGGAGGGATCTGTCATTTAAGCCGCCTTATTCCAGTCTCAGTCACCTAGGGTCCCTGATAAAAAATCCTGGGGACAGCAGCGTTAAGCAAAAGGGTAACAGGAAAAAAAAAAAAGGGTAACAGGATTGTGTTTTTTTGTTTTTTGTTTTTTTTTTTTAACATGGCAGGAAATCGTAAGATTGGGGAGTTTTAGATATGCATAGATATAATTATATATAACCGATATGTAATTAGAACATGAGACTTAAATGAACTAATATAGATGAATGTTTCAATCTGAAGAGCTATATATTAGTTCTAGCAGTTAATACTTCGGTTAACAGTAATCTGCCATAATCTTTGCCCCAGGAATGTATTAGTTTTTAAATTCCTTTTTAATTGTTATTATAAAGGTGGTGTACAGAGGTGTTACAGTTTCATAAGTCAGGTAATAAGGACATTCTTTTTGAACATTATTTCTTTAAAAAAAAAAAAAAAAGGAAGGAGCAGGGAGTTGGTGGCTCACACCTGTAATCCTAGCTACTCAGGAGACTGAGATTAGAGGATCTTGGTTCAGGCCAGCCTGGGCAGGAAAGTTTGTGAGACTCTTTATCTCCAATAAACCACTCAGAAAACCGGAAGTGGCGCTGTGGCTCAAGTGGTAGAGTGCTTGCCTTGAGCTGAAGAGTGCAGGGACAGCTTCCAGGCCCAGGGTTCAAGCCCCACAACCAACAAACCAAAAAAAAAAAAAAAAAAGGAAGAAGAAGGAGGAGAAGGTAAGAAAGAAGAAGAAAAGAAAGAAAAAGCATTAGTAAAGAAAGAAGAAGTATAGAGGAGCAAACTAGAGAAGGTCCCAGAAGCCAAGATCAAAGAGCTTAAATTTAATTCAGCAGATTATTTAAAGCTGAAAGGGGGACTTAAATAGAGGGCCTAGGAAAAAGAAACAGGCAAGAATGGCAATTCTTGAAGCAGCTTGAGTTTCTATGGCAATGGGAGACAAAAGAGACCAAGGGGGGCTGGGAAGGTGGCTCAGTGGTAGAGCGCTTGCCTTGCATGCCTGAAGCCCTGGGTTCGATTCCTCAGCACCACATAAGCAAAAAGAAAAAAGCCGGAAGTGGCTCTGTGGCTCAAGTGGTAGAGTGCTAGCCTTGAGCTGAAGAGCTGAGGGACAGCACCTAGGCCCAGAGTTCAGGCCTCACGACCCGACCCCCCCCAAAAAAAGAAACCTTGTCCAGGTTAAAATTATTAATATGGGAAATCAGTAAGGTATAGATCAAGACCTGGTATATCAGACCCTAAGAAGGGTTAGAGAAGAGATCTTATAATCCATCCTCATTTTCAACAGAGGCATAACATGGGAGGCATTTGCAACATTAATGATCCTCCAATGTCCTTGCGGTATAGAGAGAATAACTGACTAATGGCAATTATAGCACAATGTAGTTAAGAAAGCAAATCTGCAAAAATAACTTACCCCAGGATCAAGTGTTTGCTTTAGTGTGTATGCAGGGGGAGGGGGCGGGGGGATTGGTGTTCCAGTGTTATGGATCTTCCTTGCCCATCCATCCATCCATCCATCCATTATCATTACTGGTAATTAGGAGCTGCTTGCTCACAATTGAGAGACCACTGCAAGCTGAGAATTAGTGCTTGCACCAAGTTGCAGCAATCAACTCATTCCACTCTGGGAATTCCCAATTGAAGATAGGATTTATTCTCAGAGATCCTACAGTTTAACTTGATTCTTAACAAGCTGTGTCTGTGTGGCCACAACTAAGGTAACATTTGAGGTGGTGGGTGGGGCAGGCAAGCAGAGGTTCTGCAGTCACTTCTCATGGATTTCAACTCTAGCGCTCCAATTGACTAGCTGTGGGTCTTGGTAAGTCACCAAAGTTGTGTCTCAGTTTTCTCACTGGAAAAAAAAAGGAAGCATAACCTATTCTCATAAAGTTTCTTGTGCTCTACATTTTGTATCTTTAAATGAAATAATTGTATTCAATTTTATTTCTGTGGTACTTCCAAACTACTGTTCTGTTATATATGGTAGAAATGAGTTGACCAAAGTGTAATTTCACAAATCACCTAGCTATTGTCTTATTCTTAGGATCACAATACCTAAACATGGGGAGAATAACATGAAAAGAAAAAGTCTCATAGGAAATACACATGATAGAACGTATTAACTACATAATGAGACTATTCCAACATTACTCAAGCCTAATTGTTAAATTAGATGGATGCAGGCCTTTGTGGAAAGTAAAGTCTAATTAAAGGTTGGGGTTTATGATTTTGGTGGGGCTCGATCATTACAAGGGATCTCTAGCACAAAGGAAATGAAGTACCTCCATGCTAGGGGATGGTGCAGGTATTGTTAGCAGGTGAGGCCTCCCAGGCTGAGGCCAACCAAGTCTATGCTCTCTGCTTGTAAAGCCTTGCCACAGCCTAAGCTTTCAGTGTTGGTCACACCCTTGACTAAATTATACATTTTGAAGTCCAGTAGTTGAGATAAGTAACATATATGGGAGACTCAAGACTTGACTAATGGCTCCAAAGGCAAGGAGAGCTTATTCACATGTTGGGAAGGAGAGGGAGTTTATTCCAGTTCTCACATATGGGATCTGATAAAATACCCACTATAACAAAACATCAAAACAACAAAAACACAGGCTCTAAAACAGAAACATCATGTTGGGAACTATGTAAATGTTTGGAATGATTTCAAAGCTAAGTGACACATTCTTCTCTCCCATATGATGTATGTTTGAATTTATTTCTTGCCAGTAGAATGCTTTATCATCATTCTGTAGTGAAAAGAAGAGGTCTTCTACCTCATTGTCATTCCTTTGTAGATGTCTGTCATATGCCCTCCAAATCTTTATACACCCACCCCCACCCCCCCACATGCATGCATGCACGCACGCACGCACACGCACCTCAAAGCTGTAAAAACAAAGTAAAATACCAAATGAATAAAATGAATAACTAAATAAAAGCATGGTGTAGTATCTCCTCCTTCCTTCCCTCCCTCCCTCCCTCCCTCCCTTCTTCCTTCCCTTCCTTTCTCCCTCCCTCCCTCCCTTGTTAGGGAAAGTCTCAGTTTTCCCTAGTTCTGGACTGGATCATGATTCTCTACTTATTGCCTCCTGCATTGCTCAAATGAGAAGTCATGAGCCACCATGCCTGGCTTTTTGATTGAGACAGGGCCTCACTATCTTTTTGCTAGGGTTAGCCTTAAACCACAGTCCTCATTTCTTCCTCCAAGTTGCTGCCAAGTGATGTTTAGAATTATTTTGTTAAGTCCTTTGGAAAAAGCAACCCTGTAAGTCTTTTGATTGACATTGAATTATCTGCAAATTAACTTGGAGAGAGCTGATATCTTTGTAATTAATGTCTTCTCAGTAGCACTGTTTAGGTTTGACTTATTAAATCTTTTTCACATCTTCCAATAACATTTAGAAGTTGTCTCTCCATAGATTGTACAGGTATCTCAGGATATGAGTTCTTAGGTTTTTCATTCCATTGCTATCACGAATACAATCTGTTTTTTAAATAAGATAACCAATATAACATAAGATTATATAAAACAGTAATTTATATTAAGCCCAAAATCATAAAAAAAATGCATGTCAGAAGTGAATTTTGAGTGTAGCGGACTTAAAACCAGTGTCACGTTGCATTTACTGAGATATGTTCCTAAACCTCCTTTCTGGAACTGAGCGGTTCTTGGGGGTAAATGAGTAGAAAGAAGCTTTTCTATCAGCCACTTCTTCAGCTAGCTCTGGGATTTCTTGTCTAAAAAACACCGCAAGACCTGCTGACCCCATTTCCTTCCAGATTTAATTATTCATCTTAAAAGTTGGCTCTAACCTTAAGGGAATGTGAAATACAAGGATTCAGTGGGAATGAAGCCTTTGATGCAAGATAACTATTCCTTTTTCTATTGTATTGGGCAGGGGAACAATTTGCCCCTTGCTCTGAGCCCTGTCATTTGTTTTGATCATTTTCATTGCTATCCAGTGTGCTGCTGGCTCAGAAGGCAGCCATCTGAGATCTGAAGTAATCCTGTTTCTTTAGAACCAGGATAGATATCAAATATTGCCTGTTTGCAAGCTAAGGAATAGTAGTCACTATAATATGGATGGTTATGAGTTAATTTCTGTAAGAAGAAAACAGTAGGCAATAAGTTTGGCTGTTATTGACTGATAATTATTTTGTGTTTGTTTATCTCATGTTTATCTCATCAACAAAATAGTCCTATGCATATAGTTGGCCTTTTACCCAGTGCTGGGGATTGAACCCAAAGCCTTGAGCATGCTACACGTGCTCCACCACTGAATCTCATCCTCCAGTCCTCTCAGATTATGGATGGGAAGACTGAGGTTTAGAAGTAGTATGCAAGTTGCCCAATAAGGCAAATAGAAAGTAGCTCGTCTAGAGCTTATACCTGGGAGCATAAGCTTGGCCAGTTTTCCACACACTCTCAACAAGAACTACCTTTCTAAGAAATCTGGAGTCAAACTTACCTGAATTCAAATCCCCACTCCCTCCCTCCTTCAGTTACAAGCCTCCAGTAAGTCTATCTACATTAAAAGGCTGCGAAGGCAATAAGAAGTAATACAGGTGAAATGTTGAAGTATACTTGAATGCTGCTTGGAGTGCTGTGGGCACAAAATAAATACTAGCTGTTATACCTGGGCACCAGTGGCTCAGCCTGTAGTCCTAGCTGCTCAGGAAGCTGAAATCTGAGCATTGCTCAAAGCCAGCTCCAGGCAGGAAAATTGCTGAGACTCTCATCTCCAATTAAGCAGCAAAGGGCCAGAAGTGGAGCCATGGCTTAAGTGGTAGAGCACTAGTGTTGATTGAAAAAAGCTAAGAGATAGAACCCAAGTCCTGAGTTCAAACCCTAGAACCAGCACAAAAGAAAAAGGAAAAAAAGTATTCTATTTGTCTCACATATGCTTCAAAACTTTTGAGCTAGTTCTAGACACTTAAAATTTGGAAGGTTTTCCCTAAAACTAATAAAACAATATATAGGCAAAGGAGCTAAAGAGAGACTTCTCAGAAGAAGAAGAAAGAATGGCAAATAAACACACAAGGAAATGTACAACATCCCTGGCCACAAAGGAAATGCAAATAAAAACAACACTGAGATTCCAACTCACCTCAGTTAGATTGACCAACATTGAAAATTCAAATAGTAACAAATGCTATGGGGATGTGGGGGAAAAAGCAGCCTCTTGCACTGTTGCACTGTGGGAATGCAATGTATTACAACCACTCTGGATGGTAGTTTAGAGATTCCTCAAAAAACTAAACTTAGAGCTACCCTGTGATCCAGCTGTACTACTCTTGGGCATCTATTGAGAACATTACAAGTCTGGATACAGTAAAGACACTTGTACATCCATGTTCATTGTTGCGCTATTCACAATAGCCAAGTTGTGGAAACAGCCCATATGCCCTACAATAGATGAGTGGTCAATAAAATATGGTACATATACACAATGGAATTTTACTCATCCACTGCAAAGAATATATCATACTCAGGGAAATGGATGGGCCTAGAACAAATTATGTTAATGAGATAAGCCAAGCTCAGAGAGACAAATAGCACGTTTTCTCTTATATGTGGAAGGTAGATCTAAAATTCAACTGGATATAATAACCTATGCGGGACTCTAGGCATTAACACACAGTCAGACTAAAGGAGGATACACTTAGGGGAGGAACCTATAGGTGTAAGCTCTCTAAACTTTTAAAAGTACTATTTGTAAAAACAAATTCCAGAAAATTGAAACTTTTTTTGGCTGTTGTTGTTGTTGTTGTGTGTGTGTGTTTTGTCTTTTTAATAAAAGAGGGGAATGGAGGCCGGAAAGGTGAACAAATGCAGTCACAGTATTCAGTATACACTATGTAAAAAGTAAATGATGGAAATCATGGGCAGTGACAGGAGGAAGAAAATGAGGAAAAGAGGAGAAAGGGGTGACATTTTCCAAGAAACATTGTATACTTATTACCTGACTTATGGAATTGTTATCCCTTTGGACAACTCCTTAGTAATAACAATAAAAATAAATGCTGAATGAAAAAAGTTGAGAGGTTTTAAGAAAGACGTAGATTTTTAGCTTCTTTGGAAAACCAGTAGATTTGACAACAATGAGCCTAAATTTTATGGTAGCAATCATGTGGGACATAGTTTGCTTTATGGCACTATGAGCCACAGTCCCTGCCACTCCCTGCTGAATCTCCAAGGTGAGGGTGCTGCCTTTTGGGTTGTAGTTGCACTGTTGAGAGAGAGAGACCGAGACAGAGAGAGAGAGAGAGAGAGAGAGGGAGAGGGAGACACAGAGACACAGAGACAGACACAGGGGCGGCGGCGGGGCGGGTATTATGTGAAATGCTTTACATACCTATGATGATCTCAAAAGAGAACACAAGATAGAGCAAAGGAATTGTATGGTTGAAGAAAAAATAGACAAGAGTTTTATGCTTATGTTTTACTAAATGAGGGTTATTCTTGTGTCTGATCTGGTTTCATTATTTTCCTTACCTTGCTGGGCTCCTGGGACATCTGGGTTTGTAAGCCCTTGTGTAAACATGTACCCTGCCTCAGTGTGCTAAGTGTACCATGCTAGATAGAGTAAGTCTAAGGTGTATTGGAAGCACTGATTGGAGGCACTTAGCCAGGCCCATGGCATTCAGAGGATGCCTCCTCATAATGTCAACTAGACAAGGTCATGCTCCAAAGTATGGAAACAACTCACTCTCTGAATGTCTAGAGAAAAACAATCCAGCACTGAAATATTCCATGATAAAAAGGGAATGTTGTACTGATACATGTTTATAGGTGAGGCGCTGAAGGACAGAAGCAGAGGTTTGGGTAATAACTCAGGTGAGGGGCATGGAACAACATGGGAATGCTATCACAAGTAGTAGGAGCAGCCTCTCTTATATCTACTGACTCTAAGGACTCAGAGTCAGCTTGCCGATTGAGGCCCTGCCCTGTCCCTACCTGTTTACAAAAATCTGTTAAGCTTCTGTTTCTCTGATGTTGTATTGTTCTCCTGGTGTGATGTACAAATTCCCGCCCCAGTTGCAACGGTTTCCTTACACTTCTTCTCAGAATGTGACTATCCCCCCAATTCTTGTAGTCCATGTAGCACCTTCATCTCTTCTTGGAACTAACTCTACCCAAATTCCCGTAGTCTACGTAATGTAACCCATGTGACCCGTGTGCTGCCCCCTGAAATTCTGTTTAATTTCAGCCTACACTGGTCCATGGCTGCTGCCTCCATTCCTGCTTAGATCAGCCTAGCAAATCTGCCCCCAAATAAAGCCTTGAGTTCATATTGGTCACCCTGGATGGCCTCTCATTTCTTACACTGACTTGCCCTTGATCATCTTATGAAGTTCCTATGCAGACCCCTGTTCCTAGGAGGAGAGAAATGGAAACATTTATTCACACACACACACACACACACACACACACACACACACACACACACACACGTGCAGTAATGTTCATAGCAGGGTTATTCATAATAATCAGAGTGTAGAAACAGCTCAAATGCCCATCAACAGATAAAAAGACAAACAGCAGTATATCCAAATGCTGAGATATTCAGTGACAAGAAGTAATGATGTACTGACACATGCTCCAACATACACGAACCTTAGAAGCCCTGTGTGAAGGAAGAAGCCTGCCACAAAATACTAGATTTTATGTCATTCCTTTGGTATGAAATATTCAGAATAGGCATAACTGCACATTGTAGACTGGCCATTGCCTGGGACTGGTGGAAGCAGGAAGCAGACACTGGGAAAGAAAAGTGATTGTGAATTGGTGAAAGTTTCTTCTTGGAGTGTTTAAAAGTAAAAAAAAAAATAAAATCAGATACTGTTGATGATTGTACAACTTTGCATATGTCATAAAAACCATTGAATTTACATTTTGAAAGGGTGAATTTCATAGTATGTGATATATCTCAATAAAACCATTTATCTCTAAAAATTTCTACATCAAGCTTCCTCAGACTATCTCTAAGATAACAAGGAACTTGATGTGCTTTTGTTTCTCTCTTCCTTATTTTCCACTGGAAGAATCCCTTTGCTCTGTGTGTGTGTGTGTGTGTGTGTGTGCGCGCGTGCGCGTGAGTGCGTGTACACTCACACACATACAGGGGCTTGAACACAGGGACTGGGCACTGTCTCTGAGCTTGTTTTGCTCAAGGCTAGCACTCTACCACTTGAGTCTCAGCTCTACTTCAGACTTTTGGGGGTGGGAGTAGTTTATTTGAAATAAGTCTCTCATGGACTTTCCTGCCTGGGCTGGCTTTGAACTGCAATCCTCATATCTCAGCCTCCAGAGTAGCTAGGATTGCAGGCATGAGCCATCCACGTCCAGCTGTGTTTTTTTTTGTCTGTCTTTAACCTTTCCTCATGGTGATGACCCATGGAAGGTCTCCCAACTTTACCTCTATCTAAGTAAATAGTTAGTTCAATGCCCTCATTTGAAAAATGGGAACAAGGGGGCTGGGAAGGTGGCTCAGTGGTAGAGTGCTTGCCTTTCATGCATGAGGCCCTGGGTTCGATTCCTCAGCACCACATAAGCAGAAAAAGCTGGAAGTGGCGCTGTGGCTCCAGTGGTAGAGCACTAGCCTTGAGCTGAAGAGCTGAGGGACAGTGCCCAGGCCCAGAGTTCAGCCCCATGACTGGCAAAAAAAAAAAAAAGAAAGAAAAATGGGAACAATAATAATTACTTTCTTTACTGGTAATATGTGAAGATCAAATGGCTAAATATATGAATTACGTTTGAAAGAGACCCTGGCATTTAATAAGTCTTGTATTAGCTTTTGTACTGATTATTTATATTGATATTGGCATGATAGTAGTAAGCCCACAGGAAGTACCTTATCAATGTTGTTAACTAGTATCATATTTTATTAGAATTGATGATGGTTAACTAGCCCAAGATTTTACCTATTCTTCTCCTGGTGAATATCTGAGCTATTTCCAATTTGAAATTATTATTTTTTGTACCAGTTATGGGGCTTGAACTCAGGGCCTGAGAACTGTCACTGAGCTCTTTTGCTCAAAGCTAGCACTCTACCACTTTGAGCTATAGTACCACTTCTGGTTTTGTTTTTCTGGTGGTTAATTGGAGAGAAGAGTCTCATGGACTGAGGGAAGCTAGGGGGAGGGCACAGAATCAGGGGAAACAGAAAAATGTACAACAGAGAGGCCCATCAGCTGCACTGGACATTGATGAAAACAAACTAAGCAACTCAAGGGCGGCAGTGGGAGGGAGGGACTGAGAGGGAAAGAGGGAACAGCTCACACTAAGCAAAAGGAAAGAAATGGACATATCACCCGATGTAGAAAAAAATAGTTGTATTGTCAAAGCTCATAGATTTCACAAACTTTATAGACCACGATAATGACAATTTGCCTTGTGAAGGTTAAAATGTGTTTGTGACTTTAAGTATCCACTATCCTACAATACTGTGAAATTTGTGAAATTTATGTAATCACTTAATCTCAAAAAAATTATTTTAAGACAAAGAGTCTCTGCCGGGCGTTGGTGGCTCATGCTTGTAATCCTAGCTACTCAGGAGGCTGAGATCTGAGGACAGCCGTTCAAAGCCAGCCCAGGCAGGAAACTCCGCAAGACTCTTATCTCCAATAAACCACTCAGAAAACCAAAAGTGTCACTGTGGCTCAAGTGGTAGAGTGCTAGCCTTGAGCTGAAGAGTTGAGGGACAGCGCCCAGGCCCAGAGTTCAAGACGCATGACTGTCCAAAAAAAAAAAGAGTCTCATGGATTTTCCTGCCTGGGCTGGCTTCGAACCTCCATCCTTAGATCTCAGCCTCCGAGTAGTCAGCTTTTTTGGTAGTTTTATTGGAGATAAGAGTCTCACAGACTATCCTGCCCAGGCTGGCTTCAAATGGTGATCCTTAGATATCTACCTCCTGAATAGGTATGATTACAGGCGTGAGCCACCTGTACTGGCCTGGCTTTCCAGAGTTTTTTTTTTTTGCTGTTGCTGAAGGTTTATGCTCTACTACTTGAGCCAGTTCTGGCTTTCTGGTGGTTAATTGAAGATAAGAGTCTCACTGGCCTGTTGCCCATGTTGTGGAAGGCAGAAATAAACACTGGCTAGAAACTTAAAGTCCATTATCAAGTAGAAAGCATCTCAGCCTTGGGGATATGACAGCTTATAGGAGAAAGAGGAAATTCCATTGCTGACTCAGCCTCTTGAGTGGTTATGAATATAGGCACTATGTCAAATAGTTAATTCTACTTAAAATGAATCAGTCATTCCCTCAAATATTTTCAAGGAGCAAAAATTTTAGTAGCTGGGCGCCAGTGGCTCACACCTGTAGTTCTAGTTACTTAGGAGGCTGAGATCTCAGGATCTGGGTTCAAAGCCAGCCTGCTACAGAAAAGTCTGAGAAACTCTTATATCCAATTAATCAGCAAAAAGCTGGAAGTGAAGATGTGGCTCAAGTGGTAGAGTACAAGGCCTTGTATTCATAGTACCACAGTACCAATACAAAAACAAAAGAAAATCGATTAAATAAATGTTAGGAACTAAAATGCCATTGCAAATATTAAGGATAATGTTTTAGAATTCTTTATGACATGGAAAAATATTACCTTACATGAGAAAGCAGATTTAAAAACCATTCCTAATAGGATTTCTATGCTATATATTATTTTAAAGTTTACAAGAATACACTCTAGAATGATAGTAGTGCTCACCTTTGCAGGGTAAGATTGCAGGTCATTTAAATTTTCTTTTCTGACCCACGTAGTAATCCTAGTTACTTAGGAGGCTGAGATCTGAGGATTATGGTTTAAAGCTAACCTGGGCAGGAAAGTCTGAGAGACTCTTATTGCAAATAAAACCACCAGAATACCAAAGTGGTGCTGTGGCTCAAGTGATAGAGCTTCACCTTGAGTGAAGAGCTGAGGGAGAGCCCACAGGCCCAGAGTTCAAGCCCCACAACCAACAAAAAAATTCTTTTCTGAAATATCCGTTTCAGCAATGAACTTGTAGAACTTTTGTACATAGAAAATTTTAAACATAGTGAAAGCAAAAGGAAAATAGTAAAATTAGCCCAATGGATAACATACAGTAGAGATAGCTTTACACCCATGTTTATTACAGCACTGTTCATGATAGATAAGTTATGAACTTGGCCCACACATTTATCAGTGGATAAAGAATTTTATTTTTATTTTTATCTAATTTTATTCTTCATTCCATAAAAATTAGTGTCATTTGCAAAAAAAAGGGCAGTACTAGTTATCTATCATCATAGTAAGCAAAATAAGACTCAGAAAGACAAGTATGTTTTTCTCCTTTGTGAAATCTAGATTAAAAATAAAAATGATACACGTCTGTGTATAGTGGCTCTGGTTCCTCCTCCTCCTCCTCCTCCTCCTCCTCCTCCTCCTCCTCCTCCTCCTCCTCCTCCTCCTCCTCCTCCTCCTCCTCCTCCTCCTCCCCCTCCCCCCTCCCCCTCCCCTCCCCCTCCCCCTCCCCCTCCCCCTCCCCCTCCCCCTCCCCCTCCCCCTCCCCCTCCCCCTCCCCCTCCCCCTCCTCCTCCAACTCCTCTTCTTCTTCTCCCCTTCTTCTTCCTCCTCCTCCTCCTCCTTTTTTTTTTTTTTTTTGTTGTTGTTGGTGGGGCTTGAATTTTGGGGCTAGATGCTGTCCTGGAACTTTTCTGCTCAAAGCTAACAGCCTACCACTTTGAGCTACAGCTACACTTCCGGTTTTCTGATTGGAGATAAGAGTTTTACAGATTTCCCTGCCCAGGCTGGCTTGAACCACAATCCTCAGATTTCAGCCTCCTGAGTAGCTAGGATTACAGGCATGACCCACCAGCATCTGGCTTCTTCTTCCTTTTTTAAGTTAATAGACACTCATCATAACAGTATCCTGATGATATGTGCTAGGTGTACTTTTTTCTAATGCCTATTTAAATACCCATTATTACAAGCGTTTAGCCACTTACCACCTACTGTAAAGGCAGAATCACAAGAATTCTCAAGGATGAAACAATAAAGCCTTCTCCCATATGGATCTTGGGAGCATGAATGGTACTTCAAGAATATCCCTTCTCTAGGCCTAAAGGATGGACTTTTCTGTCAGCCATTGACTATGGAAATAGGTCAAAGAGCAAAGGCAGTTTCCTGGGGAGACAATTGCATTCAGTCCATAAAGTTTCCAGAAAATGTGGTAGCTGTGAGCTCTAGGAGCCAACACTTACAGCAACTCCATGATGAGTTGCACAGGCCTAGTGAGGGTACCTGAGCCAAATACTAACTGTGAGGACTATACCACCTAACATCATTTACTGGACCATCAGGAGGCCTTGACCATCAGAAAATCCTGCTGTAGAGGTTGGCCTAGACAATAATTTAGGAAACCAATGTAGTGTCTTGTGGAATGACTACTTGGGAGAGGAACCTGGGAGATAAAGCAGTGAATGGAGGCCTGGGGAAAAGTCTGGGCTTGGGCCACACCATGGGGGCTATAGCCATTAGAGTTCTACAGGAAATAGCATGATCAAAAGTTATATAAGGAAACTGCACAATGATCTTGATGATAGAAATGGAGAAGAGGGGAAAGATCGATGGATATGGGCGAGTTAGCGCCAGGTTAAGATGATAAAGAATTAAGGAAAGGGAGAAGGATGGTTCATTTGGGAATCAGGGGTCTGGGAACAGCAGTGCTTGGGTAGGAATAGAGATTTGGGGGTGAGGTAGCCCATTTGTTCCTGCTGTCCAGACCAAGAGAACAATTCGCTAGTATTCATATTCATGGAATGATAGTATCCTTTGCTTTTGCCTGGAATATCCAGAGTTAAGGGTAAGGATTTCCTCTTCAGATGTTAGCAAAGGGGCACAGTACATGGACACCAAAGACCACTTGCTTTCTCCTCTGACAAAGGGGCTGATCCACCCACCTACCAGTGTGGCTACAGTCCTCCGAACAGGCTGTAGGATCCTTTCCTATTTTATGATTGAATTCATTCTTATTTTTCCATTTGCTTTTCTTTTCTAATGAAGGGCCTTCATAGTCTCTCCTACTTTTCTTTTCTGGAGCTGAAGGGTGGCATGAAATATAATTTGTCAAGGAAACTAAAAATGATACCAGGGACCCCAGTTTGCATCTCATGTGAGCCAAGATCTTCTTTGGGGACAGAGGGTCAGTGCAGACAAAGCAGCTCTGATCATTCGTGATGGTTTTGCTCCTCTAATTATAGAAAGTAGTTAGCTATTGTTCCCTAATTGCTCACTGCAGTTGGGTTTGAGCATTGTGTGTTTTTTTTTCTTCTTTTTGACAAAAGCCTGGTTTCTGATGAGTTGTTCCTTTTTTTCCCCCCCTCTCTTTTTTCTTTTCTTTTCTTTTTTTCTGCTTTGGTTCATTGCCATATTAAGGCCTGGCCACTCCACTAGCAAACAGAAGGAGGTGGTGTGGTATTTCTGGAGAAGCCATTTGGCCTCATCTAGTTGTTAGGTCTTCTTGGTTGCTTAATAAAGAAGAAGGACAAGTGCTGCATACGTCTTTAGTGTGTGCCTGGTGCTGGATTCAGCCCTGGCACAGGTTGTCTTATTCAACCCTTAAGCAAGCCTGAGAGGCAGATGTCATTACCCAATATGACAGATGAAGGCTCTGAGGCATGAGAGGATCTTATAGGTGAGCCAGGATTCAAACCTACCTCTATCTGCCTCCATGTTTACTTCTTCAGAAGGGCCTGAGAGCATTTATAGAGTTCTTGGTTAAGCAGGCACTGGTGTTGACATTCCCACCACTTGAAAAGTGCTCATTTCTAGGTTTTCAGTGGGAGGGTTTGTAGGACTTTGAAATGAGGTCTTGGATCTTGTGTTGGTTCATGGCACATGATGGATTTTCCATGTCAAGGTAGCAATGATAAAAGAGGAAAGTTACTGGGCTTGGAAGATGGCTCAGTGGTAGAGCGCTTGCCTTGCATGCATGAGGCCCTGAGTTCGATTCCTCAGCACCACATAAGCAGAAAAAAAAAAGCCAGAAGTGGTGCTGTGGCTCAAGTGGTAGAGTGCTAGCCTTGAGCTGAAGAGCTGAGGGACAGCTCCCAGTCCCAGAGTTCAGGCCCCACAACCGGATCCCCCCCAAAAGAGGAAAATTACCACAACAGCATGGGAGCTGTAGCCATTAGAGTCCTACTGAAAACAGATGGCATGATCAAAAGTTACATGTAGAATATTTAATGCATGGTCTACCTAGAATAATCAAAGAAACCAGCCTGGGGTTGGGGAAGTGGGTAGGAAGCAGCTAAAGACTAGCAATAACAGGAAGCTCTCTTTACCCCTAGGCCTAAGGGGCATTTGAGGTTATAGCAAAGATTCCTAGACAGAAGCTATGGCTTCAAGTGTGGGACTCTGAGTTCAAACCCCCATATCGAAACAAAAAACATCCAGTTGGAAACTCGAATAGAATTGCATTGAATCTGTCTTCCCCCATGAAGGAAAATGCCTCCAAAAGGCATCTGATAGACTCATATGACTCAGATGAACCTATAAAACTCTATCATCTAACGCACTGATCAAGTGAATTTATTTTTTGGTTTTTTGTTCTACAAATAATACATACGAATGAAACCTACAAATCCACAGCTGCGTCCTCCACTAAACAGGAATCTATGACCTATTTGGTGAGGAAGAGCTGGGAGGCCCCTGGGGCTCCAGGGTTAGAGGTCAAGGGAGGGGCCTTAGGGCTTAGGGCCCCGTGAGCCCTAAGCCTGGGAACTACAAATCCCAGAAGGCCGCGCGGCACCGGCTTCGCCGAGCAGCCTTGGAGGCCTGGACACCGTTTCCTGGGAACACGGGAACCGCGGGGGCCAGCGGGGCCGCACTCGGGGTGAGTAGGTGCGGTCGGCGGGAGGTCTGCACGGGGGCCGCGCGGCACGTGGAGCTCAGGGGGCCACCGTGCAGCCTGCGTGGGCGTGGGTGGGAGGGAATCCCGGCCGGTGACCTTGCCACCTGGGCCCAGCGCGTGGCCACAGGGCTCAGGTGACTTGAGTGACCCCGCCTCGGGCTGGCGTTAGGTGTGGACCGACTGCCCTCTTTGCGTGTGCCCGGGTAGGCGGAGCTGGAGCTGGAGGAGGGCGCTGGTGGCTCGGTGACAAGCCATTGCATGCAAGTAGCCTATTGGGGCTGGGGACTTGGTGTGTTTCTGAGCAGGTTGTGTGTTGTGTTCCTGCTGGTGTGTGTGTGTGTGTGTGTGTGTGTGTGTGTGTGTGTGTGTTCCTGATAATCTGACTTGGGCTTGGGACAAACCCCGAGAGAGAGAGAGAGAGAGAGAGAGAGAGAGAGAGAGAGAGAGAGAGAGAGAGAGAGAGAGAGAGAGAGAGGAGGGAAGCAGATCCTGATAATCTGACCCTTCTCCTCCATTTGAACTTGGGGTGACCCCCAGGCACTACTTACCTCCAGCGCCTGGCAGTGTGTGATCTGTCTGCAAAAGAGCTGGTTGCAGCCCTCGCCCAGAGTGAAAGGACATTTACTTCCTGATAACTAAAGGCATTCAACAAGTATTTATTGATTGCCCCAGAACGTACTTGTCGCTCCACGGATGCCCAGGAAATTCATGAGGAGTTGAAATGACTTAAGACTTTGCATAGTCAGTCACACATTTCCTTTTTGGCATTTTCTGGTTGGCGTAGTTCTGAAAGTTTAGCATGCAGCAGTCACCTGGAGGGTTACTCCACAGAATCCAGGCCCCTTTCCTCTACATGTCTAGTTGTGTATGGTTATCCCAGGGCTGGTATGGGTACCAAGAATTTTTGTAGGTCTAACCTGGAGATGCAGCTGGTCTGGAGACTGTTATTCGAGAACTACTATTCTACAGGGGGGAAAATCATGTGAACTCTTCCCACCGGGCTGCCTTTGCTTGTTTGCCGGTCTTACTTTGGCTCCTGTAGCATACATGTAGATATTACTTTGCACACTATTAATTCTCCCCATTTTTTTTTTTTTTTTTGTCGGTTGTGGGGCCTGAACTCTGGGCCTGGGTGCTGTCCCTCAGCTCTTCAGCTCAAGGCTAGCGCTCTACCACTTGAGCCAAAGTACCACTTCTGACTTTTTCTGCTTATGTGGTGCTGAGGAATCGAACCCAGGGCCTCATCATGCAAGGCAAGTGCTCTACCACTGAGCCACCTTCCCAGTCCTCTCCCCAAATTTCTTTACACTCAGGTTTTCACATTCACCTACATGTATGTCAGTACATCATAATCTGTTTTGTGTCATTATTTACTTTGGCTGTTAGTTAATGGTTCTTATAGATGTAAAATTTGACCTCACATCCTGAAAGAGTTTGCATTTGTTTTTTGGTCAGACAAGGGAACCTGTTGGGCAAGAATAGTGCTGGGTTAAACCATTCAAACCCCTTCCCCTCTAAGGGTGGGGTACTGACTTATCTGGGATTCAGCTTTCCTGGTCAGAAATTTGTTGGGCCACAATTTGCTTATTTTTTCTTTAGTATTTAATTTGACTTGGTTTATCTTTTTTATTTATTTGTGTTGAGACTGCTCCCTCTTGACTTTTTCTGCTTTAGACTGTGGATCTGAGCCACACCTCTACTTTCAGCTTTTCTTTCTGGATAATTGGAGATAAGAATTGCACAGACTTTTCTGCCGGGGCTGGCTTTAAACCCCATACCGAGGTCTCAGCTTCCTGAGTAGCTAGGATTATAGATGTGAGCCATCAGTCCCAGCTAAGAGCTTATTTTACTTTATTATTATTTTTAAGTAGTTGTGCAAAGGGGTATCAGTTCAACAAGTCAGATTACCAGTACAATGCATCATCTTGATCACTGTCACTCTTATTATTCTCTGCCATCTTTCCCATTCCCATCTACACTCTCAAGTTACATGGTTCCATTTCCACATATGTACACTGAATAATGACTGTATTTGCCTACCTTTCTTCTCTCCATTTGTCTGTCTCCCCTCCCCTTGCCGCAGCCCTCGAGCTGCTTATTCCTTTTGTCCTTTTGGTTGGAACAGATAACATCTAGATAAAAGTTCTGGCTCTGTCACTTACGAACTCCTAGGCCTCGAACTCCTAGGCCTCGTTTCTTCCAAAGTACATATCTGTAACTGATAGCAGTTAAGTACTTGGTTTCCCCTTTGATTCCCTCCAGAGGATGGATATCAACTTCCTACTTGATGGACATCCTGTTGCTTTGTTTTATGACCCACAGGGATGTTTTCCCTGGTTCTGACAGCATTGTCAACTTGGTAGGCTGGAATGGATGGTTTTAGTGGGAAAATATTGCTTGATCTTGACTCTTGGTGACCTAGGGAATCCTGTTAAAGAGACCTTGTGCCATAATGTGGACAAGGGCTGAACACTTGGAGTGGGAAGGCCCTAGTCACTTGGTTACTCTGCCATTGTACTAGCTAAACACCTGGGCTAACCATTTACCCATGGCTCTGTATTTTCCCCATCTATATATACCTAGGAGTGATGACATTAGTCTCTGCTTAATGGTTGCATGGGATACCTAACCAGATGAGTTTAAAGGTTTTGTAAAAGTTAGTTATTACTAAAAATATTTTCTAGTGATTAGGTTTTAGGCTTTTGCTGGCCTCAAGCCCCCTTCAAAGGTATGCACTTATATAAAAGATAACTCAAGGGAAAGTAAAAAAAAAAAAAAAGTAGGGGTTGGAAAGGTGGCTCAGAGGTAGAGTGTTTGCCTCCCATGCATGAGGCCTTGTGTTCGATTCCTCAGCATCACATAAACAGAAAAGGCCAGAAGTGGCGCTGTGGCTCAAGTGGTAGAGCGTTAGCTTTGAGCTGAAGAGCTAAGGGACAGCACCCAGGCCTAGAGTTCAAGCCCCATGACAAAAAAAAAAAAAAAGCAAGTAAACAGAATGGGGCAGAGATTCATTAGCAAAAAAATTAATAATGTAAAATGTTTTTCATTGACAGACACATTTCACGCCTGACAGGCCTTTAAAAATACCCTGAGGGAAGCAGCTCATTTGCATGTTAAAGACTCACTAAAGCCGTCTGGAAAACACTAGCTTCAGTCTCTGTACATACTGTTTGGCTCCTATATTATCCTTTTTATGTATTTCAATTTCTACCTCTTTTATTACTGAGGACATTTGTTTGGAAACTGGGTCCTGGGAATGATTGCTGTCCTTCAACTTCCTTACCCAGAGCTGGCCTCAAGGAGAGGGGTGATCTCCATGCATCAGGGGTGGGTACAACTGGAGGATGGGGTCTACTGACTAGAGGAAAGCCTACGGAAGTGCTGGTGGTGCCGAAAAGATTTAATTTAGTTTTATTATTATCTTTAATTGTACAAGTCAGATATTCAGCACAATGCATCACCTTGATCAATGTCACTGCTTCCATTATTCTCCCTCATCTTTCCCAATCCTACCCATACCCTCAAGTTACATGGTTCCATTTTCACATATACACTGGTTCTGGCAGTTCCAGGTGTGTTTTCATAGGCCTCATAGGCATAGTTGATCCATCACTAATGCATTCAGTTTTGGAAGCACTAACTGTGTGATCGACTAGGATTTGGCAAGTTATAGCCTGGGGGCCAAATCTGGCCCGGCCTGATTGCTAGAAGGAGGATATATATCTTTTAGCTATTCCATAGAGGCGGTCACCACCAGACACTTGTGTGGGACAGATATCTGGGTCAGCCAGAATAGGAAGAACTGGGAGGAAGTGAGAATTGGACACTCCAGGGTGACTGAGACCTGCTTCTGACATGAGAAAAGTAAAGATGTTCCAAGTGGATGATGAGGTTACATAAAACTATAGAATTTGCTCTACTTTTTTTTTGCAATTATTGACACCTATTCTTCCCTTTGCATCTAGTGGAGGAGGCAGATAGAGGGCCAGATTGTTAGAGATAAAAACCAGCTTGTTAGAAATAAAATTGGATTCTTAGCCACCATTCACTCCATGCTGCCTTCTCCATATGGGCTTCTCTGGATGTCCCATTGGAAGATCCCTAGAAGAGATTGGAAGAGCCTAGGAAGGGATCTTCATCAAGAAGAGGGTGTGAATAACTAGGGTCCTGTATCCTGGCAGAAACAAAATAGAGGGTGAGCTGAGCCATTTACCTTTTTCAACAGATGAGGCTATAAACCGAGGTGAAAGGTAGGGTTAGATGTGGTAGGCACATTAGGCCTGGTGTGTGCTGAGATCCTCTGGGAATGAATAGGGAGGTGGAGGCAGGGGTGGGGGTGGAGTGGGGGTGGGGTGGTGGTGGTGGTGGTGGTGGGTGGTCCTATGCCAAAGCCTACCATTGGAGGAAAAGATAATGAGAATAATTTTAGAAAAGAGTGACAAGAGAATAGCACCTGTGACCCTTCAGTTCCTGTGTTGATGGCACCCTGCTGAGCATTTTACATGGCTTATCTCATTAATCATCACCCCATCAGGTAGATACTGCTGTTAGTGTCTCATTTGATGGGAAAGATCACAAGGCTTAGAGAGATTTAGAGAGATTTAGCAGGTTGCCCAAGGGCCCCCAGGTTTGGAAGAAGCCATGTCGGCTCAAGGGTGCCAGCGTGCAAGGTCTTACCTCTTACTCACTTGTTTGAAAGGATTGTTAAAATGTTGGCTGAATGAAAGGGGAAGAGAGAGGTCTTTCTAAAGTGAAGAGAAATGTAAAGAAAAGAAAGAAATGTCCAAAGCAAGGTTGTAACTTATTTTCTTTCTGTCTTTATTGAGCTTCCATTGTGGGTATGCAAGGGGATGATTGTGTATATGCACCAGGAGCAAAGATTGCTGCAGCCGAATTCATCATCATGCCAGCATCTCATATACTTACCCTCTTTTTGTATGTGGTGAGCATACTTACAATTGAATTCTTAGCTAATTTCAACTAAATGATATAGCATTATCAAGCATAGTTGCCAACCTTATCCATTAGAACCCAAGAACTTCTCCCTCAGCCAGAACTTTCTACCCTTTGACTAATGCCTCTCCATTTAATTTCACCCCTAGTAAGCAATATTCCACCTCCAGCTTCTATGAATTTGACTCTTTTATATTCCACATACAAATGATAGTTCAGTATTTCTCTCTTTGTGACTTAGCATAATGCCCTCCAGATCCATCTATATCGCTGAAATGGTAGGACTTCTTTTTTTTTAATGGCTGAATCATATTCCATTATGTAGTTATGCTGGAAATGATTGTAATCATTCTTGGGTAGTGAATATGGGCACCTGGGCCAAAGAGGGGGAAGGCTGCTTTTGGGGAATGGTTTCAAAGATAAATGTGAGCACATGAAGCATCTCTTTATTAAAAAGAAAATATTTAGAGGAATGGTTCACAAATGTGAGCTTGTGTGAAAGTCGCCTATTATCTTACTAGAACACAGATTCCCGTTTCCCTCTACCCCTCTCCCTCCTAGACTTGGTGGGTCACAGAGTGGACTCCAGGCATGGTGATTTTTGAAATGGCATCAAGGCTGATGTGCTTTCAGGCATTGCTCTGAGCATGCATTATAAACACTGGGTCGGAAAAGAAGAATACAAAGGGAAGAATACACAGATTTGGAAAAGTACTGAGTCCAGGAACAGTCACGAAATGGGAGAAAAAAGGGTGGGGGTGTGGTTCAAGGATGAGGCTCTGAGTTCAATTTCTAGTACTGCAATGGAGAAAGACAGAGAGAGAGAGAGAGAGAGAGAGAGAGAGAGAGAGAGAGAGAGAGAGAACTGAACTGAAGAGAACCGAACACTGAACAGATAGGAAGTGTGGAAAAATGGTAAATTTAAATATAAATTCATAGGTTAAACTAAACATAAACATATTTAGAGAAAACAATATATAATGTAAATTGACAGTAAGAATGGGAAGAGATATACTTTGTGAACACTTAGAAGATGAAAACCACCCTGTGGCTATGAGATCTAAGTCAAAGTAGCTATTTTCTCTTATTTTGTGCTAGTCCTGGAGTTTGAGCTCAGGGCCTGGGCACTGTACCTGAGCTTTTGTGCTCAAGGCTTAGTGCTCTAACATTTGAGCCATAACTCCACTTCTGGCTATTTTTGGTGGTTAATTGGAGAAGAGTCTCATGGACTTTCTTGCCTGTGCTGGTTCCAAACCACAATCCTCAGATCTCAGCTTCCAGAGTTGCTAGGATTACAGGTGTTATGGCGTTTTATTTTTTCTGTGCAGAAACATTTTATTTTTATTTTATTTTTTGCCTGTCGTGGGGCCTGAACTCTGGGCCTGGGTGCTGTCCCTCAGCTGTTCAGCTCAAGGCTAGCACCCTACCACTTGAGCCACAGCACCATTTCTGGCTTTTTCTGCTTATGCGGTGCTGAGGAATCAAACCCAGGGCCTCATGCATGCAAGGCAAACACTCTACCACTGAGCCACCTTCCCAGCCCAGAAACATTTTAATTTTATGTAGGCCCATTTGTCTATTCTTGCTCTTATTTTCTGGGCAGTTGAAGTCCTACTCAGCCAACAATTACCTGTGCATGTGTCTTCCAGTTTTCCAGTAGTGGATGTTACACGTAGATCTTTGGTTCACCTGGAGTTGATTTTTGTACAGGGTGAGAGCTAGGGGTCAAGTTCCCAGCTCTTGCATGTAGATAGCCAGTTTGTTCTGCACCATTTGTTGAAGAGGCTGTCTTTTGGCTGCAACAGGTCATGGGGCTTGAACTCTGGGCCTGGGCACTGTCTCTCAGCTCTTCAGCTCAAGGCTAACGCTCTACCACTTGAGCCACACTGCCACTTCTGGCTTTTTCTGCTTAGGTGGTGCTGAGGAATGGAACCCAGGGCCTCATGCATGCGAGGCAAACACTCTACCACTGAGCCACCTTTCCAGCCCCTCCAACTGTATCTTATTGGCTTTTAATAGCATCTCTGATATGGTAGTATATAATGTATTTTTATTTATTTTTTGTTGGTTGTGGGGCTTGAACTCAGGGCCTGGGCGCCCTCCCTGAACTCTTTTGCTCAGAGCTAGTGCTCTACTGTTTTGAGCCACAGATCCACTTCCAGTTTTCTGGTGGTTAATTGGAGATACTCTTTGTATTTATTTATTTATCTCATGGACTTTCCTGCTAGGGCTAGCTTTGAATGGTGATTCTTAGATCTCAGTCTCCTGAATAGCAGGGATTACAGGCTTGAGCCACCAGTGCTCTGCTCATATATCTTTTTGTTTCTCATTGTTATCTCTAGAATGTAAGGTCCCTGTGGGTGAGGACTTTGTTTTCTTCACTCTCTCCCTGTGTCTAGAATAGTACCTTACACTGTTGAAAGAAGGAGGACTTGGAGAGCTGACTGGTGCTGGATGTTATGTTCATTTTATATAATTATCTCATTTTGTCCCAGTTGTTTTTCAGGAGGTATTATCATCTTTTATAAATGAGGAAACCAAGGGCTGATGTGATTGAGAAAATGACAGGCAAGATTTGAATTCTGGATCAACTACTAATCTTTCTCAATTTCCCTTTCCACTGTAGGGTCTGGGGACATGGCCAGAAAGGCTGTCAAACTTGCTTCATGGACCAGTGCAGCTCTTGGTGCCTCTGGCGTTTACTTCTACAGCAACAAGTACTTGGACCCTAATGACTTTGGTGCTGTCAGAGTGGGCAGAGCAGTTGCTACGGTAGGTTTTTCCCCTTTTAGAGGTACCAGGGGGAACTACGGTACTATTTGCAGGTGGCTATGCTGCTCCCACCTATTTAGAGATACATGCCCAAGCTCTTTCTACACAGCTGCATCTGACAGAGATGTGCATGCTCATGTCCCTTCCCTCCTGTACACTCAAGCTCTTCTGTCCTACAGTTAAAGAGAATGGTGTCATGGAGGCCTCTGCTCTGAAGCCTTTACACTGTTGGCTCTGTGTGTCCTAATTTTATTTATGACTTAGGTAGGCGGTATGTCTTAGCAAATGCTGAGGAAAGATGACTTGGTAGAAAAGAGATTCTACCTTGAAACTAGATCTTGCTCCAGTGAGCTAGTATGAATGTTCTGATGTGGGCCTTAGAGTTGGAATGTTGAGGCCTTGAACTTTTAGAATTCCCTTTGATCCTTAAACTGGTAAGGATTGGGTATCTGACCATTTGAGGTTTGCTTCAGTGGGTCAGTAGCCACATTGTTCTGGTGTCATCATGTCATCTCACAGAGGCTCTTCCAAACATTGCCATACAGTTGCCCCATTGGTGGTTAGATTGTCATGTGCCTCTTGTTTTCTGTGCCCCATATCTCTGCTACTGGTGAGCTCATCTCCCTTCCTCTTGATGTGGAGATGCATCAAGACAGATATATCTGGTTTTAGTTGTTGTCTCATTATTTCTCCAGTACTTAAACGTTATCAAGTGTTCTTGTGAGTCTTGCTTAGAGAAGGGCCCCTGACAGAGTGCCTATCCTCAGGGTGAGCTGAGTCAGAGAATCAAGTCTGACAAATAGGCTTTGGATAAATAGACTGTGGAAACTAAAACCATCCAAAAGTGTTTACCAAGTGCTTGTTTTGGTCCCAGTGTTGTCTTTATGTGCTTTGAAGATAGAAAGAAACTATCTCACCTGACCCAGCTTTCAAGAGATCTTTGGTCACAAAGAGCATACATGAATGGTTAAAAAGCATTCTAAGACTGGGAAGGTGGCTCAGTGGTAGAGTGCTTGCCTCGCATTCATGAGGCCCTGGGTTCGATTCCTCAGCACCACATGAACAGAAAAAGCCAGAAGTGGCACTGTGGCTCAAGTGGTAGAGTGCTAGCCTTGAGCTGAAGAGCTGAGGGACGGTACCCAGGCCCAGAGTTCAGGCCCCACAACTGACAAAAAAACAAAACAAAACAAAACCATTCTAAAACCATGCACCTGTCAAGCCTGCTAACTGTGGGCAGACATATAGATGAGTGGTCAGCATGGACGTTCTGAGGGAAGCAGGCTTTGAATGAAACCTCAGAAATGTGAGTGAGACCTTAGGGCTTTAAAGAAGGGAGGAAAATGTCAGCAGTGGGATTTGAACTCAGGGCCTCCTGGGTACTAGGCAAATGCTCTGCTACTTGAGCTATGCCTGTAGTCTTTTTTGCTTTAGTTTATTTTTCAGATAAGGTCTTGTGTTTTTTGTCCAGGCTGATTCAGACCATAATCCTCCTACCTCTGAGTAGCTGGGATTATAGGTGTACCTCATCACACCTTGATTTAAGATGCACATTCTTTTTTTTGTCGGTTATAGGGCCTAAGCACTGTCCCTTAGCTCTTCAGCTCCAGGCCAGCGCTCTACCACTTAAGCAACAGCCCTACTTCCAGTTTTCTGGTGGTTTATTGGAGATAAGAGTTTCATGGCCTTGGCTTGGATTGGATTTGAACCATGATCCTCAGATCTCAGCCTCCTGAGTAGCTGGGATTACAGATGTGAGCCACTGACGCCCAGCAAGATGCATTCTTTAAAGGGCTAGAGCCTGATCATCCTGTACTCTGCTCAGTGAGCAGATTCTGCTGGTGACTTGTGTTCAATAAGTATATATTGGATGGAATTATGCTTTGGGCAGTGCAGACAAAGATAGACTCTTTAATATAAATCTCCTAAACTCCTTTATTTTGAGAGTCCTCAGGAAGGTTTGGGTTAGATAATCCTCAAGACTCCTCCATGCTTGAAATATCACGGAGCCTGTAATCTGCTGATTTTCCAAGGACAAGAGATCCTCTCCAGGATATTGATCAGAGGATCCAGAATCAAAACTTAGGCTCTTAGGATGAGCATAAAAATAATATTTACTTGTGATACAGAAAAAGTAGGAGAAGTTTATCTAACAATATTCATTCAACTCATTCTTTATGAGCATCTTCCTGTCTGCTTGGGGTCCTGGGGTCACAGAGATGAACAGGAAGGACTAGCCCTTGTGCTTACAGATCTTACATTCAGACAGTCCATAGATAAGGAAACAAATGGGCAAGACAAGTTTGAGTGGTGGTTAGTTGGGATGACTAACTGAGAGTTCCTGGTGCATTGGGGAAACTGGAGATTGGACCCTCTGCAGAGGTGGCATTTGTGCAGTGCTCTGGATGAGTCAGCCAGGTTAAGATCTGGGGGCTGAGCATCGAAGAGATAGGACTGGCTCCTTCTGAAGACTTAGCAGCTCAGGTCAGGGGCTGAAGCTATAGGACTTGGGCAGAGGAGCAATAGATGATGTGTAAGTGTTAAACTTTCCTTCCTTTGGTTCACAGACAGCTGTCATCAGTTATGACTATCTCACCTCTCTGCGGAGTGTCCCATATGGCTCAGAGGAGTACTTGCAGCTTCGATCTGAGGTAAGGGACCATTGAGATCTGTCTGGGCCAGGGCCAACTCTTGAGTGGCTCAGCCAGCTTCCTGTGGGCAGAGGACACACTGGATACTGATGTAGGGGCCAGAGGGTTTGGAAAGGAGTAGAGGACCACTTCCTTCTTCATGGAGATGTTTTAGTGCCCATGATTGGGGCTACCAGATCTGCATCAACTGGGTTCCCTGCACTGAAGCTATTATTGGGAAATGCTATTCAGGGAGACCATGTATGTTTCTGGTGAGGGGAAGTGTGGGGACAATTCAAGAGGGATGAAGGCTCTGTTCCTGAGATAACTCAGCAGGCTTCTAAACTGCTTTGTTGGGCCAACCTCAAGTAGGAGAAGTTAATTGCTTTCCTATCCTCTAAGGTCCCTGGAGGACCTCTTGTAGTAGAAGTGGGGCTGTGGACCCCAATGTACCCTCCCTTCTCTTACCTGGAACAGGGTAGTTATGTAGATGTTAAGCTAGCTGTCCTGGAGAGTTGGGGGATCAAGCAAAGGGCATTTTTTTGACATGCCTTTGGAGAGGCCTGGTAATAGGTGGTAATAGGTGGGCTGACTTTGCTTATGCAGCCTCTTCAACCTGAAATGCCCTGAGAACCTTCTTCTTTATCCTTCTGGACGCAACTTGGATACCTCTACTCTGTGCTGCTTTTCTCCAGCATCCTGATGTTTGTGGAGTAATTAGTTAAAAAACTTTAAACTTTTCATTACGGAAATTTCATTCTCCTACAAGAGGAGAGGGAATAGCATGATGAATCCCCATGGAAGTGCCATGCAGCCTGAGAAAATAACAATATCTTATTTGTCATCTCCATCCTTTAATGTTTCACCATGAATCTTAGGCATAGTCTCTTACCTGTAAACACTTAGCTCCAATAAATAAGAACCATTGAAAAAACAGAAACACAAAGCTGTGATGATCATACCTAATGATGAACAATTCCTTCAGAACAGCTACTTGCTCATTTAACATTCTCTAAATACAAATGTCTTTTTTTGTAGTTTGTTCCAATGTGGATCCACAGCAAGGAACATGTATTATACTTGGTTGACATTACCTGAATCTTTAATAAATCTATAAAATATATTGTATTTAAGATCTATAACATTTCTTCTACCCTTCTTTACTTTTTTATTTTTACTTTTTGGTGCTGGTCCTGAGGCTTAAGTCAGGGCATGGGCACTGTCCCTAAACTTCTTTTGCTCAAGGTTAGTGCTCTACCACTTGAGCCACAGTTCTACTTCTGACTCTTTTAGTAGTTTATTGGAAATTCTTATCTCATAGACTTTCCTGTCCAGGCTAGCTTTAAACTGCATTCTTCAGATCTGAGTCTCTGAGTCTAGTCTGTAAGCTGCTGGTGCCTGGCTATTATTTTTTTGTTTTTATTTTTTAGCTGTTTTCTTATTTCTTCTTATTTCTTATTTTTTTGTTTTTATTTTTAGCTGTTTTCTTATTGAAAAAACCAGACCGTTCACCTGTGTGAAAGTTTCCACATTTGGCATTTGGCTGATTGCATCCTTTTTTTTTTTTTTTTTTTTTGGGTCCGGTCGTGGGGCCTGAACTCTGGGCCTGGGTGTTGTCCCTCAGCTCTTCAGCTCAAGGCGAGTGCTCTACCACTTGAGCTACAGCGCCACTTCCGGCTTTTTTTCTTTTTTGCTTATGTGGTGCTGAGGAATCGAACCCAGGGCCTCAGGCATGCAAGGCAAGCGCTCTACCACTGAGCCAACTTCCCAGCCCCTGATTGCATCCTTAAATTGTTATTTAATGGGAAATACATTCAAATGATACACAATCCCAGATACATAATATTTGAAACAGGCAAAATGACCCTTTTACCCTTGTTCTTTAGGTGCCTAATTTTCCTGTCTGGAGGCAGTCATCATTTTTTGTGTTTCTTTCCAGAGCTATCTTCCTATTTGAATTTAATCACTATGTCTTTATTACTGCCACAGATAATAGTTACATGTCTTTTTTTTTTAAATTGGAGAATCTCAAAGCCCTTATTTTTGAGATGTAATGCTTCTTTCTCCATCTAATCAATGTGGTGAGTCTTGGCACCCATCAGAGTGATTGACATGGAGAAGTCTAAGCCACACTGGGGAAAGGCCTCTCTCTGCCTTGGGGAACCTGCAAAGCAGGTGGGCAATGAGTATTGTAAAGACCGTTGCCTGCTGGCTTGTAAGTCATCTGAAAGACAGTAGTGCCTTGGCTCCCAGAGAAGCTGACAGCTTTGGGGGATGTGCGAGGAAAGTACAGGCTGGCATTTGATGGGAGGGCAGCTCTTGATGGCTGGACACACCAGATAACAGGATGTGTAGACTGGTTCCCAGGAATTTGTGCTTGGGGAGAGGGATCTGGCTGGTGAGGAAAAGCATGAGTAAATACTGCAGGAGTGTTTTCTTCCATTTGAGCGCTTATCCCTCCTTGTCATCGTGACTGATAAAGGAATGACTGAAGGAAAATAAAAAGCCATCCCTATCTCACCTGTCAAGCCAGCATCTGTAGGTTCCAGAGAATGTCAGCCAGGAGACTAGTACATCAGGTAGTGACTTCAAGAAGCACTTTCAAGGTTGGCACTGGCAAGCTGGCTCAGTGACTCAGCTGTGATTCAGCTGTGAAGAAGTGGGTTTGGGGTACTGAGGCACTTAGTTTGGTAGCTGAGGGTCTTGGGAGAGAGGGCTCTGGAGAAGCAAATTCCTAGTGACCAGGATGCTTATAAACGAAGATCGATGTGATCTGCTGGTAGTAAAGCAGAAGGAAGTCACTGCTGGTGTAGATGCATAGGCAAATGGCTGGCAACAATAGGACAGAATTGATTCTGGCTAAAGAGTTGGGGTACAGGTATTTGTTAATTTTGCAGCTCCGAAGCCATTCTCATTGTGGGGAATAATGATTTTTCTTTGGGGAGCTAACTGTGTTATCTTATACACATACCAGATGAGATTTGGGTGGGATTCAACCTATCCTTGTTTACTAGGCAATTTGGTGGAGTCCTTTCTTCTGGCCCTAGAAGTGGATTCATTGATGGTATCAAGCCTTTTCTAGCCACTGAGCAAATATATGTGTGCATACTAACTCATGCCCTCATGCATGATAGATAGATCAAAAAGCTCTGGGTTTATACTTCCATCTCCAGTTCCAGTCCAACACCAGAATCCTTAGCGTTCTCCTTTTCCTTATATGTCATTTCTTTCTCCAACAGTGAGACCTGCCTCTTATTATCTACAATATTAATTAAAGTAGGCAAGACTTCAGAGGCATATGGGAGCAGAGTGGCTTCTAAGATGGGGAAGCTTAATACATTAAGGAATTGAGGCAGAGTTTGGAAAGATACATTGGATTGAGACATGTACCACTGGGAACAACATGATTTTTGGCTGAGGTTCATGAGTAAGACATTTCAGATTGTCCATAAAAAAGAGAGATTACTTCAATGTTACTGAAGGATAGGGTATGAGAGAGTCAAAGGGCAGGTCATAAAGGGACCTGAGGCCAGATTTTATACCACAAACTGAGAATCATGGAAAATTCTGGGGTACAATTTTATTTCGGCTTCAGGGAAAGGTTAAGAATGTTTACTAGTTACTGAACATTTTTTCAGCTTCTACTGTGTGTCAGGCAATGGGGAATGGAGTGGGGGGGCAATGGGGAATGGAGTGGGGGGAAAGAGATTACAGAGAGAGAGGGAGGAGAGAAAGAGGGAAAGGGGGAGAGGGGAGAAGAAGGAGAGGAAGAGAAAATGGGGGGGGAGAGAGAGGGAGAGGTTTCTTTCCTTAATCAAAGTCATGGTGTAGAAAGGTCCTTGGCTTTGACCTTGACCTTGACCCATGAAGCCTTTCACTTGACCTTGCAGTCTTGTTATTGAGCAGGCCACTAGGACCTGTGCTGTAGGTGTTTCAGGTCAACAAAATGTGTGTGTGTGAGTGTGTGTGTGTGTGTGTTCTTAGTTACTGTAGTTCTTAATATTTGGAATTGAGGTGGTAATGGCGAATGTCCTTTGCTTATTTGACGAGAAGTAGAACCCAGAAGATGCAGCACCCTGCCAGGTAAAGATCAGAGACTTGGCCTTGTTACTGATAAATTCTGAGCTACAATACATGGTGCTGGAACCAATGGACTTGTTGGACTTGACTTTCAAACTTGGTAGATTTTCCTGCTCAGCAGAGGCCTCTCTGGAGCAGTAGGAGCTCTCTAATTGTGTTACAGTTCCTTTGCACATGCAATGTCAGTCTACCTGGTGAGGAAAATCAGTGGGTTTTTCTGTGCTGTGTCCCTCAGATCTTGTTCACTGTTTTCATTTGTCATCGTGGGATGTTTGCCTCAGAGGACTCTGCATAGAGGTGGAAAATTGAATCCTTGTTATCTTGGTGTCTGGCTTTCTCAGAGTTTGTGGTAATTTTCCCAGGAGCATGAGCTGCATATAATGTGCTCTGGTTAGGTCATCTAAGGATTGGTCTCCTGGATTGGACCTGATGCCTTCTTTTCAGCTTTCTGTATACCCAAGCCCTTGAGAGCAATACAAGTCTGTGCAGTTCTTGCAGTAGTCCTGATCTTAAAGCCTATCTGATAACAGGAGCATTCTATAGGAATTGGAAATTCCAGTTCTATTGGAATTCTTGGGCCTTTGCAGGGCCTGGGAGACTTAATGGGGCCACTGCCTTTGTTGAGAGTCCTGGGCTGGGTGGGGCGGCGTGGAGTGAATGTATGGATGTGGTATGACTGGAGCTTCCCTGTGGATATTGGGCTCATGGGGTAGTGAGGTCCTAAACAACCAAGGAAATGCTAGTTAATTACCCTTTTGAAGGGCCTAGGCTTGTTAGAAGCCTTGGCCTGTGTCCAGTAGCATCATATTGTTTTCTTGTATCTGCATGAACCTTTTTTTTTTTTTTTTACATGAAGCTGGGTGCTGGTGGCTCATGCCTGTAATCCTAGCTCTCAAGAGGCAGAGATCTGGATCGTGTTTCAAAGCCAGCTCAGGCAGGAAACGCTGTGAGATTCCTGTCTCCAATTAATCACCAAAAGTTGGAAGTAGAGCTGTGGCTCAAGTGGTGAAGCGCTATCCTTGAGCATAAAAGCTAGGGGGCATTGCCCAGGCCCTGAGTTCAAGCCACAGGACCAGGACCAGCAAAATAAATAACAGCAAAAGGGAAATATGTTGGACCGAAGAAAAGGTATAAAAAGAATACAGTAACCACCCTTGTTCTCACTGCCTAATTTCAGAAATAATACTTCATTTATACAATTGTAGCCCTGGGTACTTCTTCCCTGAGTCCAGCCTTGTTTCATTTCTTTTTTTAAATTTGATTTAAAAAATTGCTATTTTAAAGGTGATATATAAAGGGGTCATAGTTATGTAAGTCAGGAAAAGAGACAGTGTCACCCCTTCCCTTACTCTCTGTCTCCCCCTCCCAAAAGTTGTATAGTTAATTTTCAAAATAGCATCTAGTGAGTATTTACCATTTACATCTTACTACTTCATACCACTGAAGCCTTATCTCAGTTGGTCCTTGTTGGCCAATTTATTCTCATTGCACCAATGAGAAAGGTCAGATTCAAACAGAGATCATCTTCTCAAGCTGGCAAGTCTGATTTTATTTTATTTTATTTTTTTTATTGTAAAGCTACTATACAGAGGGTTACAGTTACATGAGTGAGGTTATGAGTACACTTCCTCTTGAACATTGTTACCCCCTCCATTGTTTTCCCCCTACCATCCCCTCCCTCCCTCCCTTCCCCGAGGTTCTTTTTTTTTTTTTTTTGATTGTGATTAAATGATTACATAATTTCAAAGTCACAAGTTCATTCTAACTTCCCTGGAGCAAATTGTCTACCACAGTCTGTAATATATAACAGTGTTCACATGTTATATACCATATTTGTGATCAGCAGCATGAGGATATTTAGTAGTGGTTCAACCAGATGAGCGGGAGTTCTTTGTTTCTTAAGTCCTGTTAGTTTTGTCGTATCACCTAACCTTTTGGATTTAGCATCCACTTATGAGGGAGACCATCTACCGTTTGTCTCTTCGTTCTTGGCTTACCTCGCTCAACATGATTCCTTCTAGCTCCATCCATTTCCCTGCAAATGCCATTATTGCTGCATTTGTGTACCCTCTCTCCCTCCACTTCTGTGTCTACCCTTATCCTCCCAAAGACAGATAAACAAGACAAAAAGAAAAGAAAATGAAAACAGCAATCAAGGAAAAACCTCTTGTTTCCATTTCCTGGAGCTCATTTAGATATATATTATTATATATGATCAGCATTGAGCCTTTGTGTTCCTCTCCTAACTAACCTTCTTTCTATATAAACAGAAATAGCACTGTCTACAATTCATTACTACCATCACTTTTTCTGTGGTTGTTTTCATTCTGTTGACTTTTGCCTCTTTTTAGTTTTGTTTCCAGTAAAATATATGTGAAATTAGAGGTTTGATAGTCCTGTTCTCCCATCTCCTCATCTAATGCATATGCAAATTAATGTTCTGGGCACTATCTTAAGTTGCTTTTACAACTTTTGTACCACATCACTGCTATGAGATTACACCTTGAGAAGCAAGGCTCTATCCTCTGTAGCTGATGTAGACTAGACTCTGGTGGACACCCACCATGTCCTTGATCTTGCCCTGCTGGCTTTGGTTACTCTCATTCCAGATGTCTTGGTTGTCATGAAACAGCCCACTGGACTTCTGGTTGTGGGCTCCATTGTTGTGTGCCCGGTATGTCTCTCCATCCTTTCATCATGAGGACTGTTGTTAGTCCATTCCTGAATCTTTGGCTCTCTCACCTGTGTGTGGAGAACTCTCCATGTGGCTCTGTAGAGTGGTGGAGATGGCAGAGCATCCGTTCATCAGAGATGGTGCTGGGCTGAGGGCTTAGCTTGCACTTAGTGCTAGGCACTCTTTAGTAAGTTTCTAGTAGCTTTCTACCCCAACATTCCCATGATTCCCACTTTGGAGAAGACTGTAATGTTACTAAATGGGGCAGGGATTACAGATAACCTGGCTTCCGCTGGCTCGTGCCCATCTTAGTCCTATCCCAGACCCATCCCAGACTGACTTATTGGGCTTCTCTAGTGCTAAGAACAAGAGTTTACAGTGACTGAGCAGTAATTATGGGCCGGCACTGTCGCTAGAGACTTAACTTCACTTGACTCTTCCTGTGAAGTGGTTACCATTATCCCCATTTTATAGATGAAGAACCTGAAGCACAGAGCAATGAAGTGACTTCTGCAGGGTACACAGCTAGTCTTGTGTGTATTACTTTCCTGTGAGCGTCATGATCTCAAACTGAGTGGCTTAAGACAATAGTCTAGAACTGTGAAATCAGAAATCTGAAATCAAAGTACTAACAGGATCATGCTGTCTCTGGGGGCTCTAGAGAAGAGTCTTTCACTACCTCTTGTAACTAATAGCAGGTCCAGCCAGTTATGACTCTATCACTCCAATCTCTGCCTCTGTCTTCTTTCTTTCTTTCTTTTTTTTTTGGGGTCCGGTCATGGGGCCTGAACTCTGGGCCTGGGTGCTGTCCCTCAGCTCTTCAGCCCAAGGCTAGCACTCTACCACTTGAGCTACAGCACCACTTCTGGCTTTTTTCTTATGTGGTGCTGAGGAATCGAACCCAGGGCCTCAGACATGCAAGGCAAGCGCTCTACCACTGAGCCAACTTCCCAGCCCCATCTGTCTTCTTTCTTATGAGGACACTTGTCCTTGGACAATCCAGAATGATCTTATCTCAGAATTCTTGATTATACCAGCAAAGGTCTCCACCACAAGTTTCAGAGATTAGGGTATGAGTATTTAATCTTTTTTGGTGGCTTTGATTCAGTCCATTCCAGAACTTGGGTTCATCCCACAAAGTACAGGGACCTATGACCATCTGCATCCTGAACTCTCAGGGCTCCCACAGGCCAGCAGTCCATGAACTGTAGATTTGCTTGTAGAATCAGGAAGTTTGGGCCACTTGTCAGGCCTTAATTAACCAGTATTTTTCCATGTCTGTCTCCTACCTTGATGTGCTGAGGAGGTCAGGCTGTAGAGGCTGCAAGTCAAACTCTTACCAGCATGTCCAAGATGTGTTTCTTGTGCCTCCCATGCTACAACTCCACAGTGGGAGTCACAGGAATGGCAGATTAGAGATGTACTCCTAGCTACTTAGGAAGCTGAGATCTGAGGATTGGGTTCAAAGCCAGCCTGGGCAGAAAAGTACCTGTGAGACTCTTATCTCCAATTAACCACTCAAAAACTGGATGTGGTGCTGTGGCTCAAAGTGGTAGCCTTGAGGACAAAGAGCTCAGGGATAATGCAAAGACCCTGAGTTCAAGCCTCATACCAGCACATATGTAAAAATAATTTATCTCTCTATGAAACATTCCAAGTATAATTAAAAAGCACAGAGAATAATGAACCTTCTGCCTGGCACCTCAATCTAAAATATGTTGCCATAATTAGTTTATTTGTTCATCTGTTGCTGAAGGCACTTAAACTGTAGAAGTCATGACATTTTACCTGTAATTTCAGTATGCCTCTCTAATCATTGACATTTCTCTAAATAATCCCAATGTCATTTCCACAGGTCATGAGATTAACAAACATGTTTTCATCCATTTCTTCTGTGTGGACAGTTGTTCCTTAGCCTGTTGATCTCCACAGTGCTTCTGAGCTTTGTATCAAATCTCATCTTCTTTCTAAGAATGATGGCTTCTTGTATCTTGTATCTCCTGTATCTTTCAGGAGTTTGTGTTTTGGTCCTTCTCACAGGCATCCAAGAACTCAAGGCCATGAGGAAATGGAAAAGGTCCCTTCCAGTCCTACATGCAAGCCTGTGGCCTGAGCAAGCAAGCACAGAGGGAAAGAGAAGGGAAGGAAAGGGAAGAGAAACTGGCTGGCTGGATATATTATTCTGCTTGCCCCCTTTCCCCATTTTTTGTCTGTAATTTCCATTCCAGAACTGCCCTCACTCCTTGAACCACAGAGGAAATGTGGAGAACAAATTAATTATGCATCTCCTCACTGTGTGTGATTAAGGGGCAGATGGAGGGAAGGGTTCTCTTCAGATTTTTCTGTCAAATAGGTTCTCAAATGGAGGCTTTCCAGACCCAAGAGTGCATGTCCTAGGCTCCCCTAGGATACACATCTGGGTTGGTCCACAGGCGGAGTTACAAAATGCCAGTAATGTTAGTAAGGTCTTAAATTTGCTTCTCATTTGTTGTTTGCTGAGGGCTTGCATAGTCATACCAGCTCATTTGTTAGAATTTCAGGGTTGCTGGAACAACTTCTTTGCTTACTACCTCCCTAAGTCATTGCTGATGCTTGTATTTCCACTATTAGAAAGTAATTCCTTTGGCCCAAAACCTGGTTCCCTATCAAAATGCAAGTCTCTTCACCAGCTGTTTAGGATGTTTTATTCATTACGCTTTCTCAGCCACTAGACCTGTCCCTCCTATAACCTTTCTTTTAGGATTGCTGTCTCTGACACACAACCTATATTTGGAATGCCACCCATTCTGTAGAACTCTGCCCTGGATTAGTTGTTCTGTCTATGAGAAGAGAGACAAAGGAGCTTCAGTGATGATTCAGTATTCCTATAATCACACATGTTGCCACCACAAGGAGTGTGTGTGTGTGTGTGTGTGTGTGTGTGTGTGTGTGTGTGTGTGTGTGTGTGTGTGTGTGTGTGGCTTGAACTCAGGGCTTTAGTGTTGTTTTTTTTTCTTTTTTAGTCAGTCCTGGGGCTTGAATTCTGGGCCTGGGTGCTGTCTCTCAGCTCTTCAGCTCTACCCCTCGAGCCACAGCACCACTTCCGGTTTTCTGAGTGGTTTATTGGTGTCTCATAGACTTTTGTCTGGGCTGGCTTTGAACCCCAATCCTTAGATCACAGCCTCCTGAGTAGCTAGGATTACAGGCATGAGCCACTGTTGCCCAGCTTCTTTTAGCTTTTTTGCTCAAGGCTGGCACTCTTCTATTTGAACCATAGTCCTGCTTCTAGCATTTGGGTTAATTGGAGATGAGTTTCATGGATTTTTCTGCCTGAGTAGCTTGAAACCACGATCCTCAGGTCTCTACCTTTTGAGTAATTAGGATTACAGGTGTGAGCCACTGCCACAAGGCTGTTTTTCCTATGACTAGAAACTTTTGGCAACATAGTGCTTAATGCAAGGGAACTTGTCCCCTTCATCCTATAGCATTAGCAGCTTTGGCCTTAGATCTTCCTTCTATGGACTCAGCAGGACCACAATGTTAGCAGATCCAGACTGTATGATTTGACCCAGATTGACATTGGCTTGGAGTGGTTCATGGTGACAGGGAGAAGTTACAGATGACTACCTGATGTCATATTGTGGTATAATGTCCCTTTGACAGAGGGAAGACTGAGGTGTGGGAACAGCAGTCTACGTAAGAGTTGGGGCTAAAATAAAAAAAAAATAGTTTTTAGAATCCCAGTAAAATAGTAGTAGGCTTTTGGTGTCAGAAAATACCCTAGAGACATTGTAGCTCTGGGAATACAGTTGATAAATAATGATGTCTTAAGTGTTGGGTGGAGAAAGTCTTCATCTGGGCTAGTGATTTTCATAGTTGATTAGTGATGTCTAGCATGTGCTATGGATAAATAAAGAGGTATGTATGCCACACACTTGTGATTCCTGGTTCTGCTCAAATGAGCAGTTTACAAATGAGCCCACTGAGGTTTCAGGAGGCTGAACTGATTTATCCAGAATTGCATAAGTAGAACCAGGAATTGGCAGGTTTGGACCAGATTTGGTCCCTTGAGCCTTTTTCTTTTGAAATATAAAGGTTCTTTTTTTGGGTGGAGTAGAGTGGTGTGGGGATTGAATCTAGAAGCATACACACGTTAAGCCTCTATTCAATCTCAAACAACACCTACCAGGCCCTGAAGATTTTCTAGAAGCATTTCATTGTGGTTAGAGCATAGAGTCCTGGATTTCAATCCTAGCTCTGCCCACTAATTAATTGTATATCTCTGGTCAAGATTATTTAAACTTTCAAGTTACTTAGCTATACTCAGAGTTTTTTTAATCTATAAAATAGAGGATAATTTTACCTTCTATGGGTGGCTATGGAATTCAGTCAGATCATGCATGTATATGGAGCTTGGGTTAGGGCTTTGCACATAGTATGATGGATGATTAACTTTATTGTCAACTTGGTAAGATAAAGAGTTGCCTAGGAGATCAGTAAAGCATGGCTCTGAATCCACAGTGAGTTCAGAATGTGAGTAGATTATTAAGAGATGATGGAGCTACCTGCCTGGTTGGAGGAAGTAGATCACTGGAGGTATGACTTTGAAGGTTGTGCCAGGTCCCTAGTCCCCTCCCCTTGCCCTGCTTCCTGTCTGCTATGAGGTGAGCAAGCTCTTCCACCATGATGAACAGCATGCTCCTACCACCATGATGTCCTGCCCAAGGCCCAAGCAACCACAGACCAAACCTTCTGAAAATATGAGTCAAGTCAATTCTCCCTCCCTTAAGTTGTTTGTGTCAGATATTTTGATCACAGTAACGAGTAAAGCTAACTAATACAATGACTTTCCTAATAAAAATCCCAGAAGACCTCTTGTAGAAACTGGTGACTGATTCTCAAATTCATAAGGGAATGCCATGGTTATTAGAGAAAAAAATCAGACTTGGAGGATTCATACTTCCCTATTTCAAGAGTTATTACACAGTGATCATGATTTAAAAAAAAAACAGTATGGCATTGATATTAAGATAGACAGAATTGAGCAATGAAATAGAGTTCAGGAATAGACCCACACAAGTATAGGCAATTGTTTACAAAGACGCAAAGATAGGGCTGGGAAGGTGGCTCAGTGGTAGAGCACTTGCCTTGCATGCATGAGGCCCTGGGTTCGATTCCTCAGCACCACATAAGCAGAAAAAAAAGCTGAAAATGGCGCTGTGGCTCAAGTGGTAGAGTGCTAGCCTTGAGCTGAAGAGCTGAGAGACAGCGCCCAGGCCCAGAGTTCAGGCCCCACTACCAGATCCCCCCCCCCCCAAAAAAAAGACGCAAAGATAGTTCTGTTATCTGTTCAGCTGTATAATTAGATATTCAAATGCAGAACTGAACTCTGATCCATACTTCACATGCTACATAAAAATCAGTTCCATATCATGGCTATCATGTGTAATCCTAGCTAGTTAGGAGGTAGAGATCGAGATAACTGTGGTTTGAGGTTAGCTCAGGAGAAAAGTTTGCAAGGCCCCATGTCAAGCAAGCAAAAGCTGGTGTGAAGGTTCATGCTTGTCATTTCAGCTATATGGGAAACGTAAATAGGAGGATCAGAGTCCAGGCCACCCCTATTTGAGAAATAACTAAAGTAAAAAGGCCTGGGGATATGGCTCAAGTGGCAGAATACCTGGCTAGCAAGTGTAGGGTCCTGAATTCAAATCCCAGTATGCTCCATAAAAAATATCCCCATAAAAAATATCAGTTTCAAGAAGATCATGTTTCTAAAACTTCTTCCTGCCTTCCATTTTGCTTGCTTTTTGTTAGAGTTTGACACAAATGGCTTGAACTCTGTTTTGACTCTTGACAGTTTTCATTAGAGATTGGAAAGATAAGCTATACACGGGGAGAAAAATACTTGCAAATAATTTAAAATACTTGTTTATAGAATAAATAAAGTATTCCTAAAACTCAGTTTTAAGAAAACAACCTAGCCAGACACTAGTGGCTCATGCCTGTAATCCTCACTACTCAGGAGGCTGAGATCTGAGGATCGTAGTTCAAAGCCAGCCTGAGCAGGAAAGTCCATGAGACTCATCTCCAATTAGTCACCAAAAAGCTGGAAGTAGAGCTGTGGCTCAAGTGGTAGATTGTTAACCTTGAGCAAAAAAGCCCAGGAACTATGCTGTGGAGTTCAAGCCCCAGGACCAACATACACAAAAAAAGAAAGGAAATAAGAAGGTACAGAGAAAGAAAATATGCTCGGGCTGGGAAGGTGGCTCAGTGATAGAGTGCTTGCCTTGCATGCATGAGGCCCTGGGTTTGATTCCTCAGTACCACATAAGCAGAAAAAGCCGGAAGTGGTGCTGTGGCTCAAGTGGTAGAGCGCTAGCCTTGAGCTGAAGAGCTCAGGGACAGTGCCCAGGCCCAGAGTTCAGGCCCAAGACCGACCAAAAAAAAAAAAAAAAAAAAAAGAAAAAGAAAAAGAAAATATGCTCATAATGATGCTCAACCTTACTAGTCATTAGGAAAATACATTGAAGATACATAAATAGATATTGCCTCAAACCTGTTCAGATGGCTAAAGTGCTAGAAAGGATTTGTCATACCAAACATTGGGAGGAAGAACTTTCAGGCACTGTTCTGATGTAAAGTGGCACAGCCACCTTGGAAAACTGTGGCAAAGTCTTAAGAAGTTAAACATATAGTTACCATACAGTTTGGCTATTCTATTTCTAGAAAGTATTTATCCACAAACATGAAAGCATTTATTTCTGTTCCCATACTCGAAACAACCCAAATGTCTAGGAATAGGTGACAGAATGAATTGTGGTAGTGAGTAGGAAAATACATGCAACAACATGAATGCTAGCATAATTATACTGAATGAAGAAGGCCAATGTGTGGGCTGTATGACTCCATTTGTATGACACTAAAATTTCTGTTTATTCTGATAAAGCCGATTAGTGGTTGTCTAGAAAGGGAAGGAATGTAGCGGCCTGTGGCTGGAACTAAGAAGAGTCACAAAGAACTGTTGGAACAGATGGAATGTCAGGGATGCTTTATAGTTTGTATCAACTTATTTATTATTGTTATTATTATTACTATTATTATTTTGTTCCAGTACTCGGGCTTGAATTCAGGGCCTGAGCACTGTCCCTGAGCTTTTTTGCTCAAGTTTAGCACTCCACCACTTGAGCAACAGCTCTATTTCTGGCCTTTTTGGTTGTTAACTGGAGACAAGGGTCTCACAAACTTTTCTGCCTTGGCTGGCTTTGAACCATAATGTTCAGATCTCAGCCTCCTGAGTAGATAGGATTACAAGTGTGAGCCACTGGCACCCTGCCCATTTACTAGTTTTAAAAAATAATCTTGAGCTGGGCGCTGGTGGCTCATACCTGTAATCCTAGCTTCTCAGGGTACAGAGATCGGAGGATCGAGGTTCAAAGCCAGCCTGGGCAGGAAAGTCTGTGAGACTCCTGTCTCCAATTAACCACCAGGAAACCGAAAGTGGTAGAGCGCTCACCTAGAACTGAAGAGCTAAGGGACAGCACCCAGGCCCTGAGTTCAAGTCCCACTACCAACAGAAAAAAAAAACAAACAACCTTGCATCTATGTTTACAGTGATGTAGTCCCCCACCCCCACCCCCACTTTTAAACTTGGCTACTTTCTTTTTCTTTTTGTGCCAGTATTGGGGTTTAAATGTAATGCCTTTTGCTCTCAACTTTACTTACTTGCTTGACCAGTGCTCTACCATTTGAGCTATGCCTCCAAATCTGCTTTTTGTTGGTTATGTTGGAGATAGAGTATTGCAGACTTTTTTTTTTTTTTTTTTTTTTGCCCAGGCTGGCCTTGGGCTGAGGTCCTCTAGATCTTCACCTCCTGAGTAGCTGGGATTACAGAAGTGAGCCAACCAGCAGCTGACTATTTAGTTTTGATACTAGGGTAATATGGGTCTCTTGGAATGAGTTGGGAAGGATTCCATTTTCAATTTTCCAGATTTTTTTCTTTTTTGGAAGTTGGTGTTATTTTTTTCTCATGATGCCATATGGGCCTGGACTTTTCTTTGTGGGAAACTTAACTACAAATTCAATTTCTTTAACACTAAGTATTCTTTGTATTGTCTATTTGTTTTAGTAGTCTTTTTTTTAAATCTGAGGTGTGAAATTTATTGGCAAGATTTGTGGTTACTAGTGCCTTTGTTATTTTTTTAATGTTTGTAAGAAACTGAGTGGTAACAGGAATTTTTTGCCTCTCTTTTTTGTCCTAATCAGTCTGGCTAACGGCTTATTGATTTTATTGCTATTTTTATACAATTAACTTTTGGTGTCATCTCTCTGTTCTTCCTTCCTTCCTCTTTATTTCCCCATCTCTTCCCTGTTCTCCCTTTCCTCTGCTGTCCCCTCCCTGCCTCCTCTCTCTTCTCTTTTCTTTCCCTCCCCTTTTATTGACTTCTGTTCAAAGTTTTCATTTTTAACTTAGTGCCAAATAACTTTCTAATTTCTCTTTTCATTTCTTCTTTGATTAAAGATAATATAATAAAAATTATATAAGGATAATCTTTTATTTGTGTGTGTCAGTACTGGGATTTGAACTTAGAGCCTGAGTGCTGTCCCTTAGCTTTTTTGCTCAAGGCTGTTGCTCTACCACTTGAGCCATAGCTCCACTTGAGCTGATTAATTGGAGGTAGGAGTCTCATGGGCTTTCCTGGCTGGCTCTGTTGCTTGATCCTCCTGAGCAGCAAGGATTATAGGCATGAGCCACTGGTATCCTGAAACTAACTATCTCTCTCTTTTTTTTTAAAGAAAAAATATCTTGTTTTCATCTCCTGGAGTTCATTTTGATAAATACTATTTTGTGTGATCAGATGCACATAGGCATTGTGCTTTTCTGTTCCTCTCCTAAGAGTATTCTCCTTTGATCTCACTGTGTGTAAGTGCTTAGAAACCTGTATAATTTGTTATATCCCAGTGTATTTTAGATCCACTACCTTCCTCATATGAGACAAACGTGCCATTTGTCTCTCCAAGCTTGGTTTACCTCAATGATTTGTTCTAGGTCCATCCATTTCTCTAAAAATGACATATTATTCTTTCTAATGGCTGTGTAAAATTCCATTGTGTATATATATTCCATTGGGTGTGTAAAATTCCATGTGTGTATATACATTTTTGGGATCCACTCACCGATTGTAGGGCATCTGGGCTGTTTCTGCAACTTGGCTATTTGTGAACAGTGCAGCAACAAACATGGATGTGCAAGTGTCTTTATGGTATCCTGGCTTGTGATGTTCTGGGTGAATGTCCAGGAGTGGAATGGCTGGGTCATAGGGAAGATCTATATTTAGTTTTTTGAGGAACCTTCAGGATGCTTTCCAGAGTGATTGTACTAGTCTGAGCTTGGGTCTAGAACATGATTGAGTTGCTTTGTCATAGTAACCTCTCCCTCCCCTCCCACTCCAGGTCTTGCCTTTAATATTGGTGAGATGGGGGTTAAACAGACTAGGAAGTCTCCCACCATGGAGGCCAGATCCTTCCAAGTGTAACGATGGGACTTTTCAAGTCTGGCCGGGGGAGACAGGCCTTCTGTAAAGCTTAGCACTGTTATCCCTGATGTTTCTTCCCCTGGTCATGCAGTCTTTGTAAACGGATTCATTGATAAAGGAGCATACCAAGTGGAACATGCAACGTGGGCCCCTGAAGCTCACTCTCTATGCAGCTTCTCCTCTGCTGTGATCTCTTCCTATAGAGGGACTCACCTTCCTCCCCTCAATTTGAGTAGCCTGGGTCCCTCTGCCCCAGCCTGGTGTCCCAGAAACTGCAGTAAACTGGGGGTGATCTCCCTGCTCTGATCTCACTATCCTGATGTCCAGTGCCTTAAACAAACAGACAACCCTCCCACCCCGGACTGTGATTCTTGTCTAGCTAGCATTTTGTTGTGTTAGGTGGGAAGTCAGAGAAGCCCTGCTTTGGGAGGGGAGTCAGGGCTGACCTCATCAAGGTTCATGGCCTGAGAAACTCCCAAATTTGTAGCTGCTATTTCCTAAGATGAGGATGGCAGGGAAGGGCAGGTTTGGTGGTGGTGAGTGTGGTGGGAAGAAGGCCCTTTATGTGTGAGGAGCCCTTTTGGACACTTGGAGTGATGCTGGAGAGGAGAGTGTGTCTGTCCAGCTGGAGTCAGCGGAGAGCAGTTGGTAGGTTATGAACATTCGGGTGTCATCAGTTCTTACAATCACAGTACTGGGTGAAGCTCCAAGGGAGGGGAAACTCCCTAGTTATTCATATTCATGAATTTCCTTCCCCTTCCAGGGTTAACTGGTACCTAAAGACAGAAAGTGGGGAGTGTGCCTTTCATGTGCAAACTGACCAATCTAGACCCTTTACTCCCAACGACCTCCTGTGTCTTACACTGGGGCATGAAGAGGGGAGTGGGTAGGGGCCTTCTCCCAGCCTCCACTGCTCTAGAGGCCAAGTACCACGCAATTAGAGATAGCGCCTGTGCCTCTGACGCTGTGGGAATGAGCCAGGCCAGCCAATCCTAGCCTCAGCCCTGCTTCAGCCAGTTCTTCCCATGGAACCTATAGTGAGAACTTTTGCCCACATTTCCCTCCCTCTCCCTCTACATCATGTGGTCTCGTGTGGCACTCCAGGCTGTCTGTTTCTAGGGATTCGTGACTAAAAGCTTTATGACCGTCAGTCATTTCTTTCTTTCTTTTTTTTTTTTTTTGGTCGGTCATGGGGCTTGAACTCTAGGCTTAGGCGCTGTCCCTGCGCTCTTCAGCTCAAAGTGAGTGCTCTACTGCTTGAGCCACAGTGCCACTTCCGGTTTTCTAGTGGTTTATTGGAGATAAGAGTCTCACAGACTTTCCTGCCTGGGCTGGCTTTGAACTGTGATTCTCAGATCTCAGCCTCCTGAGTAGCTAGGATTACAGGTGTGAGCCACCGGCACCTAGCTGACCATCAGTCATTTCTGAGCTTATACATCTTGCCACACCCGATTAAAATGATTCCCAGGTTCCTTATAGAAAGTATGGAAATGTTGGCTCTGGCTCTGTAGAATACAAAGATGTCCTCACCCAGGATCATCTCCCCAGTCTCCATATGAGGCAAGTCAGATTATGACCTCCTTTTAGAGTTGGGAAGATTGAGTAGAGAGAGGCTCTATAACTTGCCAGTCGTTACCAGATTTTTTCCCCCCTCAAGTCTAGCCCTCTAGAGCTATAGCTCTGTTTCTGGCTATTTGGTAATTCAGTGGCGATGAGTCTCACAGAATTTTTTGCCCAGGCTGGCTTTCAACAGTGACCTTCAGATCTCAGCTTCCTAAGTAGCATGAAATACTGGTACCCAGCTAGTTTACCAGCTTTTTTTTTTTTTTTTTTTTTTTTAATGGGGAAGGGTATTTGATTGTACTAAGTAACAGGTTTCATTATTACATTTCCATATACTCATATGGTGTACTTTAATTATGTTCAAGAATTCATCAAAGGTCTGTTGCCTTCTCTTTCACTGTCTCCCCTTTCCTTCCTATGGTTAATGTGGGGCATGAATGTCTGTCTGTCTCACATACTCTGGAATCGTAATGGAGATAATTCCCAGTTTTGGGGATGTCACTGATTTAGTGTGATGTTGGTACCTTTCCCCCAAGTTTGAGGGCTAGGAGCCCTGCTCACGGGGACTCAGACACAAGGAGAAGGCTGTCTTGCTTGGGCCTTTACTCCATCCAGCCAAATCAATAACTAATCAGCACAGAATTGATCTTATTAGCTGTTCTCTGGTCCCCTCTCAAACCAGAAACAAAGCTGGCTAACGACGATGCTTTTATTTAATATTAAGGCAGATTAAAACTTATTACAGCAAGGTTATTGGTAATGAGATAATCATAAAGCAAGTGACTGAGCTGGGAGAGAAAAAGGGAGCTGGAACCTGGGCTGGGAGACCATGTCAGAGGTACCCATGGCATTTTGACAGAGATAGGAAGCAGATATGAGGCTTTCAATGTGGACATGTTGCAGCAATACACCCAGCTAACCAGTGATGCTGGGCACTGGCTAGGGGCAAGAGTGGGGTCCAGTGCAAATAGGTTTTCCTAATGTCAAGATAGCTGCAGAGCAGGGAGATGTTGGGGAGTGGGGGGGGTGAGGACCTGAAGGCTATGTTTTTAGGGTTCTTCTACACTGGTATAAGATAGATTTATAATTTAAAGGACAGCCTATGGAAAATGAACTGTTGTTTCTGTCTTTAAGATTGTGGTTCAAGCCAGACACCAATGACTCTCACCTGTAATCCTAGTTACTCAGGAGGCTGAGATCTGGGAATCTCAGCTGGAAGCAAGACCAGGCTTTCTTAACTAACTTCCTTACCTGCTCTCCCCACCTCTCTCCTCCCCCAAAAAGCCCAGAAGTGGCGCCATGGCTCAAGTGGTAGAGCACTAGCCTTGAGCAAAGTAGGTCAGGGACAACACCCAGGCCCTGAGTTCAGCTCCATGACTGGCAACAAAAACAAAAACAAACCCCAAAAAGATTGTGGTTCAGACTTGTTAGCTTGAACTAAGTGTAGGGAATGAATGGGGCTACAAATTAAAAATAAATATTTTTCTTATATTTAATTTTTGTAGGGAGATTGATTTATTTCCCATTCTCTGTCCCCTTGTGTTCATTTATTGAACCCTGCTTCTATGTTAGAGCATGAGCTAAGCTCCATTTAATGTATTATTTCATTTAAGCGTTATAGTGATGAGTAAAATTATGATCCTGCTTTTCCTGATGAGGAAGCTGAAGTTCCCAAGTCCACGTTTTTTTTTTTTTTAATTTTTAATTTTAATTTTTTTATTATTTTATTTTTATTTTTTATTTTTTTTTTTGGGGTCTGATCATGGGGCCTGAACTCTGGGCCTGGGCGCTGTCCCTCAGCTCTTCAGCTCAAGGCTAACGCTCTACCACTTGAGCCACAGCGCCACTTCTGGCTTTTTTCTTTTTGCTTATGTGGTGCTGAGGAATTGAACCCAGGGCCTCATGCATGCAAGGCAAGTGCTCTACCACTGAGCCACCTTCCCAGCCCCCCAAGTCCATGGTTTTTTGATAAGTAAGTAGCAAAACAAGATTTGAATGCTGTTGCTATTCACCATTATGTCATATGAGACCACTTTGTTTTATTTAAGACCAAATGAAGTTTGCATTGGCCTTTTTTTTTTTTTTTGTGGTTGTGGGACTTGAACTCAGGGCCTGGGTGCTATCCCTGAGCTCTTTCACTCAAGGCTAGCACTCTACCACTTGGAGCCACAGCATTACTGCCAGTTTTCTGGTGGTTAATTAGTGATGAGTCTCATAGCCTTTACCTGCCTGAGCTGATTTTGATTCATGATCCTCAGCTCTTGGCCTTCCTGAGTAGCTAGGATTATAGGTGTGAGCCACTGGTGCCTTGCCATTGGCCTTTTTTGGTGGAGGTGAAGTATGGGGCCTTGAACTCAGGCTTGGGCACTGTCCTTTAGTTTTTTTGCTCAAAGCTGGTACTCTACCACTTGAATCACAGTTCCACTTCCAGCTTTTTGGTGATTAATTGGAGATAAACTCTCAGACTTTTTTGTTCAGGCTGGCTTTGAACAATGACCCTCAGATCTCAGCCTCTTGTGTAGGCTGGATTATAGGTGCGAGCCACTGGCACTTGGCTTGCATTAGCTCTTTAAACTAGGTACACTTTATTCAGTTGCTCAGCGTGGTGGCTTTCCAGTGTGTATCCGCTGAGTTCCAATCTGGTAAGGTTGGAGTTGACTGCTTTGGCCAGGACTGGAGGAGGATATTGAAGGACAAGATAAAAGGACGTGTGTGTGTGTGTGTGTGTGTGTGTTGCTTATGCATCTATCCTGAGTACTGAGGATTAAATGAAGATATTAGAGAAGAGGTCAGGGAAGGAAACGCCGAGAGCAGGTTGCGCTCACCCCTCTCTGCCTCTGTCTGTCTCCCTGCAGGTGCACCTCCGCTCTGCCAGGCGACTCTGTGAGCTCTGCTGTGCCAACCGGGGCACATTCATCAAGGTGGGGCAGCACCTGGGCTCCCTGGACCATGTGCTGCCAGAGGAGTACACCAGCACTCTGAAGGTGCTGCACAGCCAGGCCCCGCAGAGCAGCATGCAGGAGATCCGCCAGGTCATCCGCGAGGACCTGGGCAAGGAGGTACCACTCCTGAGATGGGGCTGGGGCGGCGTGCTTCTGGAAGGCTCTGGCAGAGCTCCTGCCACCAGGGCTCAGGGGGCCGGGGATCCCCCACTGATGCATAGCCACATGTCTCAGCAACTTTCAGTGCTAACGTCAGCATCCAGAAGAATCTCAGGGGCCCTCAGGGGGAAAAAATCATTAAAATATGAAATTCTCATCATATGGTTCAACCTATGCCTGAGTTCCTAAGGGCTTACTGTGTACTGACAGCTGAGCTGTGCTGCATGTGTTAACTCACCTTATCCTCTCAGCAAACGTGTGAGGTAGGTACTGTTACGGACCCCATGTTGCAGTTGGAAGATGGAGGGTTAGTATGGTAAGGTCAAGTGTCCAAGGGCACTTACTCATATACGTGATTCCAGTACCCTGCTCTGAGATGCCATCAGTGTTCAATACTTGGACTTTCCTGGAGCGTTGATGGTAGACACTCCTTCAGTCTCTGTAATTTGGCACAACTGTATGGACCTTCATTGGTCTGTTCTGGTCCCTGTACTTCTGGGGACAGGGACAGGAAGTCCCCTGCAGGGGCTGGAGCAGCGCATCAGGTCTAGGCTCAGAAATGCTGTGCGATACCTTGAAGGTCCCTCAGAGATGTCTCCTAAAACCATTACCTATTGTTGTATCTTGACTCTTCCCCTTAGAGAATCCTCTGGGTCTTCTAGACTTTTCTGAGCCAAATAATGATTAAGTTGAGCCTTTGGCAAGCTAATACCTCTGATGCCTTCCATTTGCGCTTGGTTGAGCTACGGAAGTCTGTCCAGTCCCCATCTCCTGCCCATTTCAGGACTTAAGTGAGTAGGGCAGAAGTATATAGCTCTAGAGCCAAGACTTTGAACAAATTTTATCCTCTTGGCATCTCATCTGTAAAATGGGGATACCCATGGCGCCCACTTCAGAGGATTGAGTGCTGTGAGGATGGGAAGGGGTAATCAATGCAATTTGCTTTGGCTAGGCCCCAGGGTTAGGCAAGTGCCTAACAGATAATGGACACTATGGCGGTGGGCAATGTCCCTGTGCTCTGGCCATGAGCCACTGGTCCCTTAGCCCTGGTGCCTGTGCCCATGCTCCCCTACCTACTTAAAATGTCTTCTCTGTCCTCTCTCTGCCAAGTGATTCCAGACCATATGTCCATCTTCCCATCCATTTGGCAAATGGCAGGCAAAACTATGGACTTTAGCTCTGTTGGGAGGCCCTAGACCCTCCCTGAGACTGGCTTTTTAGGCTCTGCAGAACCCAGAGCAATGAAGTATGTATGGTAGGGTCCAGTGTTTGTTTAATGTGTGAATGAGCGGCCTTTGGCTACACAGGGCAGGGCTGAGAATAGGCTCAATGGTTTGATGAAGACCAGCTCCATTTTTTTTTGTTGATCTGTGTAGAGCTGGCTGTGATGATCAGTTCCTTAATGTAGAACTGGTACCAGATGCCTAGCATCCAGCCAAAGACGTCCCACTCCTCAGCGGTGGTCCGGCCTTGAGAGCAGCGGTGGGGGTGGGGAGGGGCTCATTATCTGGTTCTTTGGGGCCCAGATCATGCAAGAAACAGCTGTGACTCCCTTACAGTGAGGGATATTTCCTTCAAAGGGAGAGAAAGGGAATGAAAGGAAAACTTGAATTTTGGGCTAGAGTGAGGGAGCAGGCTGCAGACTGAGGGGAGCAGGGTTAGGACAGGAGTGCACCAGGCAGAGGGGACAGGATGGGCGCAGTGCACTTAAGCGCGCCTTTGGTTTTTGCTGAGACGGCTAGCCTCCAGTTTCCAACAGCATGTGATTTACCCCCAAATTGAAAGGAAGTAAATCACTAACAACACCGAAGCCCAGCATCGCCGACATGTGGCAGTTTAGTAGGGGGTGGGCGTGAGGGCGGGTTGAGGGGAGCAGGAGATGAACCCTTGGAATCCTCTGGGGAGGAAGTGGGGTAAGAGCAGTTCAATGGCTTCCTCAAAGCCAGGGTGGAGTGTGATGGGAAGTTGGGGGCATCAGCAGTCATGCGGGTCCACTCAGCAGGCTGGAGGATGTTTGGGGCTGGATGACATTCCTCCCACTTCCTTAGTCCTGGCCCAGATTGCTGGAGCCCCCTGAGAAAGAGAAGCGGTTACTAGCGGGTTAGCCTTCACTGCTGGGAAGCTTGCAAACTTTGGCTTCTTACCACAGTGCCCCCGGGCACAGAGTCAGAGTCTTCCCTCCTCCCCTGCTTGGGAAGATGTCACTTGTTCCCTGGTGACACACTTGGCGGGCTGTGGGTGGAGGGAGGGGAAAGGAGCTGTGTGGGAAGCAGGGTAGGTGAGTGTGGGGGTGTGAGGGCGGGGGATAAGTCAGTCACTGTGCTTGTCCCTCCCCCCCAGCCCCTCCCATGACACCGCGTGGGGATCAGTGTCACTTGCAGGGTGACGCTGGCGCAGAGGCCTGGGCGCCTCACCAGCCCTAGGCCCTTCCGTGGCAGCTCTGTTTCATCTCTGCTTTCATGCATGTAGTTGAAAGGACTGAATCTGGGAAATACCATCCTCTCGCTCCCTTTGGTGTTACAATAAGAGCTTTCTCTTGTGGGGGGCAAAAAAAGAGAAAGGACTGAGTCTGTCCTGCATTGGCATCTTTCTAGGTCCCAATCCTCGGCTAGGTTCTGAGGCCACTCCAAGGACAAAGACTGCATGGGTGCCCCTAAATCTCAGACTGCAGCCAGGGGAGGTGGCTGGACAGCTGCTTGGGACTGCTGCTGCGAAGCCAGTGGGCCTTGCAGTGTCCTGCCCATCAACAGAGGCCTTGGAGAGTCACTTGTGTCCTCAGGGAGTGAGGCTGGCTTGGACCCAGCATGGGTGTGGAGGATGAGATCTGGACCCTGGATCCCATGGTTATATTCAGTTCAGATCAATCCACACCTTTGGCCATCAAGTGGGCACCATCAGTGTAGAGGAGTGGCCAGTGAAGAGGACCATCCTTACATAGAGATTGACTTAGCAGAGTGCCAGGATCACTTGGCTAAGTGCAGCAGCAACCATCACAGGAGGAGACCTATGATCGGATTCCCCAGCAGGCAGAGTCTTTAACCTGCCTCCGTAGGAACTGAGTTGAGGATGGTCTCACTTGGTGGGGGGGTGGGGGGTGCGAGTGGGGGGAGGTCATAGGTATAAGTGCTGTGCTTATGTTGGCCAGCAGATGGCGCCCAAGCCTGTGAGTCAGGAAGGGTGTTGGAGGTTTGGCCTTCCCTGTAGAGGGGAGTCCTGATCAGGTGGATGAGACTCTGTTTCTTTCTGCTCTTGGACATGGTCCAAGGAGCCAAGGTTGCCATCTCTCCATCTTGAATGGGGCAGGCACAGGCTAAGCTATGAGGCTATTGACTGCTTCTGTGGTTGGAAAAGTATCCTCCATGGATTATTGATGGTTGGGTTTCCAGGGTGATGCTATTGGGTGATGGTGGAAATGCTAGGAGGAAGGACCTAGTGGAAGGTTCTTAGTCACTGAGGACACATCCTTGAAGGGGATTATGGGCCTTGTACCTTTCCTGTCTCTCTTGCTTCCTGGCCATGAGTAGTTTGCTTTGCTGTGTCCTCCCTGCCATTGACATTTGGCACCCCTACCAAAGTTCAAAGCAAAAGGTCTGCCTGATTGTGGACTGGAACTTCCAGAGCATGAGCACAAACATTTACTCTTTCTTCAGAGTAACATGAAGATGACTAATATAGCCACCTTAGTCTCCTTGAGCTCGTGACCCCGTGCTGGAGGGGTAGGCATGGTTTGTTGTAACAAACACGATCATCTGCCTTGCTCAGCTGGGACTCCCTCTGAGATGTCCTGCAGGCTCTGACAACCTGTGATTCAGCGCAACAATGTCTCCTTCATTCTTCTTTTCCTTCCCTCCCTTGCTTGTTCAGGCAATTAGGATTTGGTGAAAAGGCACAGTGCTGTGTGGATGGATGTGACCAGACCCTGGTTCACAGGGAGGTGTGCGGGTCAAGACAATGCGTGGTTGGTTGTATTAGTGGCCATCTGAAGTGTTTGCAGGAGAAAGAGGCTCCATCCCAGTGGATGGAGGCTTTCTGATGCCAGTGGTACCAGACTCAGGCCCTCAAAGATGGTTGGGATTGGAGGAGCTACAAAGACTCTATAAAGGTGCAGAGATGGGAGAGCATAAAGCTTCAAGGTGACCGTGGAGTCTTGTTGACTAGAGTGTGGTATTCAGGAGGCTCCACTGTTGGGACCGAGGCCACATTTTAGAGGGCCTGGAACTTTCTTTTTAGATTATGAGTCTGAAGGATAGGAGAAGTTGGAAAGGGACCTGAGGAAAGGTGAGTTGAAGGGACTGGGATGTGAGAGGTGGGCAGAGCAGGCAGTGAAAGAACTGGCTAACAGCCTGAGCATCTCAGGTCATCTTGTACAAGTAGGGAAGACAGAGATGAGCAGAGAGTTTGGGGAAAGCAGGCTTAAGAAGTGATCAGCAGAATAGTAGAACTACAGAAGTAGTTTTCTTCATTAATAGACATCCCCCTCCTCCATCCACCCCCATGCGCACACACTAACACTCATGCATACCTCCTTCTCCCAAAACACAAGTGAATCAGATTTTATTACAACATATTTCAAGAGGTTATAGAGGCTGGTTTGTTGTCCTCAAATACAGTTGTATTGGATAAGATTATTACTACCTACAAAGTTTTATTAAAAAAACAGAAGGAAATGAGGTCAGTTGCTAGAGTAGAGTGCAGAAATGCTTTTGTTAGGGGCAGCTCTTATGTTGGTATCTTAGGGAGTGTGGTTTTATGTTTTTATCAGTCTTTTCTTAACTCCCCTCCCAGGGGGATGAGGGTACACGTGTGTGTGTGTGTGTGTGTGTGTGTGTGTGTGTGTGTTGATTTATGTAGTGCTGGGAATTAAACTCAAGGCTTTGTGCTGGCTACGCAAGTGCTCTGTTTCTTGAATTATGCCTTAATCCTTAAGGTCTTTTTTTTTTTTTTTTCTCTTCTGGGATACGGTCTTGCTAACTTTGCCTAGGTTGGCCTTGAGCTGGCAATCTTCTGATACCCACCTTACTGTTTACAGATTTGCACCGTGAACAGCATGAATTGTTATCAAGCTTGGCATTAGTGGTTGAGAAAAGACACTGTAGATACAAGGACCAGCAAAGACAGAAGCGAGAAGGAGAGGGAGGGGAAGGGCGGGCTTGGGAGAAGGGCACAGGGAAAACTTGGTGGGAAGTAGGAAAAGGTACTCACTGTTCTTCAGCTTGTCCTCCAGACTATGGCCTCATTGCCCAGGTGGGGTAGGATTTCAATCTTGTGTAAGTCTGGTTCTCATCTAAATGGAACTAACAGAATATGCATGTATGTGTTTGTATGCCTCAGTTTCAGTTTATCTCTGTCTGTCTGAATGTCTGTCTTTCTTTCTGTCTGTCTGTCTGTCTGTTTCTCTCTCTCTCTGCCCCTCGTTCTTTTCCTTCTCCCTCTTTCTCTGTACAGAAAGAGAGACATTGATTTTTTTAGAGAATCGCATCAGATGATTTTGGAGACTAGCAAGTCCAAAATCTGCAGAGTGGCTTAGAAGGCTGGATTCAAGTCCAAGCATGAAGGCTATCTACTGGCTGAATTCCTTCTTGCCCCAGGGAGGTCCACCTGTTCTGTTCAGGCTGTCACCTAATTGTGTGAGGCCCACCCACATTATAGAGGTCAACAGGCTTCTCTCAAATCCACTGAGTAACTGCAACTGTAAATGTCATCCAAAAAACATCCAAACGGAATCGTCTCGAATAACATCTGACCTAATATTAAGGTCCAGTGGCCCAGCCAGGTTGGTACATAAGAGGAACCCTAATAGTTCTTCATGTGGCCTTTGGCAGGGATTATGAGTTTACACCTTCAGGACTGATTTCCGTGACACTTGACTTTCATATTGAACTTGTGAAGTGGGCAGGAGTTGGTTCATTACTTTGGTGACCTTGACATGTAAAATGGGGTAATGACATTATCTGTCACCTGGGTTTGCTGTGGAAAGAAAAGAATTTATGCAAGTGGAACTGTAGAATGTATCTGGTGCAGAGCAAATGTCCTGTGGATGTTGTTAGCATGTTATGTTGGGTTTTATGGGAAGGAAGTTGGGTTCTGTGAGATTCGTAAATGGTAGAGTTGGGTCTTTAACTGGGTCTTCTAATACCTTGTAGGATTCTCTGTCCCGTGTAGTATTTTGCTAGAAGAACCCTTTATCCTCTGCTTTTTAATGATCAGTCCCCAGAACTCGTTTCATAAACCAGCCCCTTTTCTCCTCTTGTAGAAATGCCGTCAACTGCCTAGGCAGAGCCTGGACATGTGTGCCTGTCCTCACTTAGGGAGACTGCTTGAGTTAGGGGCTCTGATGTTTGTGCTGGACTGATGCCAGGGGTGAGAGTTGGATGCAGAAGTATGGCTGCTACCAACGAGGATCCCCAGGTGCTCAGGGTGGTCAGGTTAGTGGCAGAGGTGTATTCAGGACCTGCCAGTTCCCCCTTTACAACACCCCAAGTTTTTACTGGCTTGAAGCCACCTTGAGGATCACCTGGAGGAGTCCGCTGTCCCCAGACCTGTCTCTTCTGGCTCTGGGCACAACCTAGGTTTGTCCAGGCATCTGGCTTTTTCATCTCTTCAGACTGTCCTCCAAAAGGCCACCCACTGAGTGTTCTGGAAACGGAATAGAAGGATCTGGTATCCACAAAGCCGGGGCTGAGAGTGAGGCCAAGGAGGGAGAGGAGCCCTCCTCCCTTTTGTCATCCTGCCTTCCCAGCAGATCTCAATGAAAAATACATTTATATTAAAAACATAATGAGGAGTAAAAAAAAACATTCCCCCCAATAATGCCGAACATCAAAAGGAGATTTTTATCAATTATGAGAGAGAGAGATTTTGGCTATAAAATGGTAATTTAACGAGTGGGAGATGGATGGCAGGAAGCATTAATGTCAGCCGGGACGGATGGCCTGCCATTAGTCACTGGGAGAGAGAGACTAGGCGGTGGCTGCAGCAGCCTGGCTCTCCTCCTCTGATGCTCGGCCGACCCCCGTCCTGCAGCTCTGTCCTTATGCAGCCTGTGGCCCGTGCCCCTCCCCGCCATGGGCTGCCTCTGCGCAAGTCTCCCCGGTACCTCCCCACTGAATGTTCTCCAGCTCCTCGGTGGGCTTCATAAACGGGGGTCCACGGCCTTGTGTCTGTGGACAAAGCCCCACAGCAGGCAGAGCGGGAGCTGCCTCTTTCTCTCTGGCTCACAGCCTTTCAAGCTTTTCATGCAGCTCCTTCCTGCTGCTCCCAGTCTCTGTCCACCTTGTGTGCTCCCTCAGGCTTGTCCCGCCTTCTCATGGGCCTCAGTTTCCCCAAATTACTTGGATTAAAAAAAATCCAATCTTTAACCTTCAGTTGTAACCTCCAGCATCACCTCTACCACCAACACAACCATCACCACTACCATAACATTACCTACCACCACCACAACCACCACTACACCCATCACCACTACCATAACACCACCTATCACCATCACAACCATCACCACAACCATAACACCACCTACCACCACCTACCATCACAACCACCATCACAACCATCACCACTACCATAACACCACCTACCACCACAACCATCACCACAACCGTCACCAGTACCATAACACCACCTACCACCATCACAACCATCACCACAACCATCACTACTACCATAACACCGCCTACCACCATCACAACCATCACCACAACCATCTCCACTACCATAACACCACCTACCACCATCACAACCATCACCACTACCATAATAACACCTACCACCATCACAACCAACACCACTACCATAATACCACCTACCACCATAACCATCATCATGACCATAATACCACCCACCACCATAACCATCATCACTACCATAACACCACCTACCACCACCGCAACCATCACCATGACCATAATAGCACTTACCACCACTACAACCATCACCACTACCATAACACCATCTACTACCACCACAATCATCACTACTCTAACAAGACTTCCCACGACCACAACCATCACTACTATAACAAGACCTCCCACCACTACAACCATCACTACTATACCACCTACTACCACCACCACCACCACCACTGTCATCACAGCCATCACCACTACCATCTACCACTATCATAACACCACTTACCACCACCACTACCATAACACTACCTACTACCACCAAAATCATCTACTACCAAAACACCACCCATCACCACAACCATTACTAGTAACATAACACCACCTACCACCACCACAACTATTACTTCTACCATAACACTATTTATCACCACCACAACCATCACCAATACCATAACACCACCTACCATCACTACTACTATAATATTGCTATCATCACCATTATGCTACCATCATATTACCTACCACTAGCACCATCACCACCACCACCACCATTACTATTCCCACCAAAACCCAGAAAATTCTTCTGTCATGGTTCTGAGGCTGCCAGTCTGAAATCAAGATGTTGACTGAGTCCTGCTCCCTCTGAAGGCTGGAGGGGAGAATCCATCTTTGCCTCTTCCTAGTTTCTGGTGACTGAGAGTAATCTTTGGAGCTCTTGGATAGCTATATTACCCAAAACATGACTCTCTTTGTCATATGGCCTTCTTCTAAGCACTCTTGTCACTAGATTTAGAGTCTATCCTATTCCACTATGACTGCAAAGACTTTATTTTATATGCAGAGGCCCTGAATTTGGGGACAGAATTTGGGGAGGGAAGTAGGGTTGGGTTTTAGGATGCTCTTTTCAGACTCCCTACCTGTCTTGTCCACTTCTGCATTTGCAGTGGGCTCTTTCCATGACCAGCTGCCATTGACAACTCCAGCCTTACCTCTTCCCTCTGGGAGGGACTGAATTTCCCCCCAGCTTCATTTGTAACATTACAGATCAGGATTCTGAGTGGCATAGCCTAAGTCAGGTGTTGTATTGGCTTAAAGACTGTCTTCCTTCTCTGCTTCCCCCTTCATGGCTTCCATCTGAGGAAGCAGAGGTGCTGAGAGGCTGTAGCACGTGTTTGAGAAGAAACACAAGCAGGATTTGAACCTCACTGGCTGAGTTTCCACCTTCAAGCTGCGGGCTGTTAGCCCTGAGGAGGGGTTGCAGTCTGGGGGCTTTAAAGGGGGTCCATAGAGTTTAAGTATTGATGTGGCAAGCTTTAGGGAATCTTGCATGTAAAGTCATATCAGCTCATTGTGTGTGTGTGTGTGTGTGTGTGTGTGTGTGTGAGAGAGAGAGAGAGAGAGAGAGAGAGAGAGAGGGAGAGGGAGAGGGATGGAGGGAGAGAGCATGTGTGCATATGCATATGTATGTGTGTATTTGCAAGGCCAGTGACTGATGCAGACACATTTTGGGCAGAATTAGCTAGCAGTATAGGATGGATGAGGCAGTCTGATATGGAGAGCCTATGGAATTTTCCAGCTATCTTTCTAAATGGGGTAGGGCCAGTTTTTTCTCCCTCGGCAGTCCCATGGAACTCAGAGTGCAAGTGTTCCTGGGTGGGCAGCACATCAGAAGGCCACAAGGTAGAGGCCAGATGCCATGGTTGTTGTTTTGGAAGAGATACCCCAGCAGCTGCCCCCATGGGTCTGCCAGAGGGGCTGAAGTATCTGTGTCTCCTCCTCAAATGGCACCTGTGGCCTCCCTTCTCTTCCCAAGGAGGAGAAGAGGGGGTGCTGTACAGGTTGGGCGGCTGTATATCTTTTCTGGCTCATCGCCCTGTCTCCTCATGAGCCAGAAGTTTTTGTGGGAGATGGCTGAGGGGAAGGGCTGGTTGGAGGAAGAGCTCAGGCCTGGGCAGTTTGACAACTCTGATGTGTCTTCACTGCATAGTCAGTGCCCTGGCTCAGTGCCAAATCCAAGACCGGAAATCATGTGAATATTGTGGGAAGCTGGGGCTGGGAAGGTGGCTCAGTGGTAGAGCGCTTGCCTCACATGCATGAGGCGCTGGGTTCGATTCCTCAGCACCACATAAGCAGAAAAAGCCAGAAGTGGCACTGTGGGTCTAGTGGTAGGGCACTAGCCTTGAGCTAAAGAGCTGAGGGACAGTGCCCAGGCCCTAAGTTCAGGCCTCATGACCAACAAAAATTAAAAAAAAAAAAAATTGTGGGAAGCTAAGGGCCTGCTTTCAGGAAGTGGGGAGAGGGTTCAGGGAAACAGAGACAGCTAGTGATCCTTAAACCATGTGCCACTGAGGGTGAAGGCCCCTTAATTGTAACAATGGGGCCATATACTCAGCACCACCCCACCCCTTTAGGGCCAAAGGGGAAGGCAGGCTGTTATCCTGGATGGCTGTTCCTGGGGCTGTTATTTCCTGAGACAGCAGAGAAGATGCAAACACTGAGAGGGGCAAGCCAGGCAGGAACAGGAAGAAAGATCTGAAGGGAGCCAGGGGCTCCAGCCAGCGACATGCTGGAATCTTATATACAGCTACACCAGGAGGGAAGTGCTGTTCTTCTGATTCCCATTTTGTAGAAGGGCACACTGAGGCCAGAAAGGTCAAGTCACCTGTTTAAGTCCACAAAGAGTTGGAGCCAAGAGCAAATGAAGAACTGACTTCAGAAGCCAGTCTCCTAACCCTGCCATTCCACTGCTCCTTGTAAGGACCCCTATGCTGATCACAGAGATTTCGTATCTTGGCAGCAATGTCAGCATCTCTCCTTCCTGAGAGAGCTGTAACTAGGCAAGTGATGACTATAAGGCCAAAGAACTACTCTGGTTTTTTCCTGTCTGGAACATGCATTAGGTTTTTTTTTTTTTTTGTCAGTCAAGGGGCTTGAACTTGGGGCCTGGGGTGCTGTCCCTGAGCAATTTTGCTCAAGGCTAGCACTCTACCACTTTGAGCCACAGCACTATTTCTGGTTTTCTGGGGATTAATTGGACATAAGTGTTTCACAGATTTTCCTGCCTGGACTGGCTTTGAGCCATAATCCTCAGATCTCAGCCTCCTGAGTAGGTAGGATTACAGGCGTGAGCCACCAATTCCTGGCTAGTATTAGGTGTTCTTGGACATGTAATCTCATTTAATCCTGCAATCAGTAAGATGTGTTTCTCTTTTCCCAGTAGTTCCAGAGGTAGAAACAGATTCAGAGGCATTGAATGACCTACCTAGGAACATACAGCGGAGCAGTGAATGAGCCAGGAATTGAGCTTAATTGGCATCCTGCGTGAGACACAGTTACCCAGGCTGCCTCCAGGAGGTGAGGAAGCCAGGAGAAGGTCAGGTTCAAGGCTATGCTGGTTGGTCTGGGAGGCTGGGTAGGGCATCAAATGGGCCTCTAGTCTTCCCTTGACCTGCTGTGGATCTTCCATCCTGCCTGTCATCCCTGGCTGGCCCCTTCCATGTTGTCTTCTAGAGCTGCCGGCTGAGGAGGGACTTCAAGAAGCATAGAGTAAGGGGGCATAGTCTCCTTTCTCTTTCCTCTGGAAAAGATACTGCCCTGGGCACCAGGATGCGGGTGGAGGGAAAAGCTCTTTCCCCCCAGCAGAGGTGGGGTGCTGCTCTTTCATTCCTTCTCCAGGAAGGAATGAAATGTGTGTCACTCCACGCATTCTCTACCTATGTGGCAGCTTGCCAGCTCCGAGGAAGACACGCCTTCTGCGTCGAGCTGATTTATGTTTGCTGTTGAAACAATAATGTTTAATCTGGAAAGGACTAATCAATTTTTCATGCTGATTATGAATAGGCCAGCTGGGCCTGCTGCTTTATTCATGGAGCTTCAGGAACAAGCCCATTTCCCAGGCCAGGCTCCCTTGTGACCCTGCTTCCAGGAGGGCCCCTTGGTGGGCTAGCCTGGGCTGACTGGAAGGGACAGAACATGTGCTTGTATGCATATGGAGGTGTGTGTATGTGTGAGTGTGTGCCTGCACACGTGAGTACATGAGAAGTCGGGAACCTGCCACCAGGGGGAAAGCCAGACTTGTGTAGGTATGTTTGTGTACAGGTACATGTGTGTGTCAGTTGGCTGGTAAGGGCCTGGGCACAGCTAGGGGTACAAGATGGTAGATGAGGACTATAGACATGTCAGTGAGTTCTCTAGTCCTCTAACACTGTGTGTGTGTGTGTGTGTGCGTGTGCGTGTGTGTGTGTGTGTGTGTGTGTGCGTGTGTGCACACACACATGCATGTATGCCCTGGTACTGGGACTTGAACTCAGGGCCTGGGCACTGTCCCTTATCTTTTTCATTTAAGACTAGTGCTCTACCATTTGAGCCACATCTCTCCTTCTGGCCTTTTGGTGGTTAATTGGAGATAAGATTCTTACAGACTTTCCTGCCTGACCCACTTCAAACTGCAATCGTTAGATATCAACTTCTTGAGTAGTTAGGATTATAGGTGTGAGCCACACCTGTACCCTCCTGTACCTTCCTCTAACACTCTTACGTGTTAGTTAGGTGAGAACTTAAGACCTAGAACGGTGAAATGACTTCCCAAAGGGCTCCAGCTGGTTGGTGGCCAAGTGGGAGGGGTCTTGGGCCTGTATCCACCATCATTCAGCCTGCCCCCGCTTTCCCAGTCATGCACACAGTGGGAGTAAGAGAAAGAGTCTGTGTGGGCTGCTTGGCTGGGATGGTCTTACTGACTCAATGCAATCATCAGCATCCCCGAGAGGGAGCATTTGAAGTATGGGATGACAGAAGATGAGAGAAAGCTGTCTGCTGGGTGGGCTCGGCAGCCAGGTGCGGTTGATCCCATTGTGGTGTAGGAGGGGTGGCCTAGGGCTACTTGGAGGAGGTGAATGTGAGCAGACACTGCTATGAAGAGGTGAATGAGCAGGGAGATCTTTGGAAGGTCTTTAGGCAGAGGGACTGGCTTGAGCTGAGCTGGCAAGTAGCAGAGGACTGAATGTGTTACCTAGGTAATTGTCTCCCCAAGGAGTGTCTGAACTTTGTGAAAGAGAAGTGGACCTTCCAGGCCCGGGGTGAGGACATGAGCCAGGCCTGCATGACAGGGACTCTGGTGTTTAGAACTGGTGGCTTCTTCCTGGGTCCTCCCTCATTTGTTTATTCTCCTGGTGACTCTGCAGATATCTTTGGAACTTGTGTGGTGAGGCTCTGTGTTATATGTGGGTATAGTTGTTCAGTAAGATGTCTGAGCAGCAGCTGGGCACTGGTGGCTCACGCCTGTAATCCTAATTACTCAGGAGGCTGAGATCTGAGGATCGTGGTTCAAAGCCAGCCCAGAAAGGAAAGTCTTATCTCCAATTATCCACCTGAAAACTAGAAGTGGCACTGTGGCTTAGGTGGTAGAGCGCTCACCTTGAGAGCTAAAGAGCTGAGGGTCAGCACCCAGGCCCAGAGTTCAAGCCTCATGACTGACCAAAAAAGAAAAAAAAAAAGATATCTGTGCAGGGCAGCTGTGCCGGCACTTGCATGGATGCTCTACGTATGGAGCGTCATGTGTGGCTCTAGGGGCCAGAACACCCTTTCTGAGGAAGTGTTATTAAAGTGTTATTTTCAAAGAGATGGGAGAGAGTTGGACAAGAGGACCAAGAATGTAGAGACCTTGGGGTGGGAAAGGTCAGACCAGGGCCAGGAAAGGGCTGGCAGGGGCAGGCAGAGGCTAGAAAGGTGAGGTCTGCAACGCCCTGTGAAGAAGCTGGCTTGGTCTGTCTGCACAGCTGGCATGGGGGAACTACCTGCAAGACCAGCTGAATTTGTCTCATGGTCACCTAGGCAAGTGGGCAGGGTCATCAGGCCACATCAGGGAGGTGGAGAGGACTGACAGATTTGGAGACTGAATCAGCAGGACTGAAAGGTGGTTCAGAGAAAGGGGAGGAGGCATGACTGGTTCCCTGGGGTTCTGGCAGGGGCAGTGGGAGCCTCAGCACTGAGCCCAGCACTGGAAGGAGCGGAGGAGGGTGTCAGCAATTCATCCTGCTGTTCATCCGGGAAGAGGGCTATCTGCACAGTTGCCCCCTCTCTGTGGAGTAGAAGGGGCTCTGATTGTCAATGAGGGCTGACCTCTCATTGAAGTTCAGCACTGAGATACTGAACAGCCTAAAGTTCCCGATGCACACTCTTTCCCTTCAACCTGCACAGCAGGGTCGTAGATGTTTATATTGGAGACCTGATCCCACCATGGCCAGGAGAGCTTTGGTGGGTTTCCCTGTAGCTGAGTGTGTAGAAAGGGAGGGATTCTATGATTGGCCTCATGATAGTCATTGCTAGAGACATCATGTGACAAGTCTCTCATGGGTACCACAGCTGCTCTTCCTCCCTCCCTGTCTCCCCAATCTGGGGCAGCCAGGGGACTGTGGTTCCCTGTGAGACTGCAGGAGAACCTGGGCTCCGTAGGCAGGGCAGGGAGGAGTACCATCTGGTCAGCACTGGCCCAGAGGCTGGGATGGGACAGTCTTGACTAGTGGCCACCGGGGGACTGAGGCAAGCTTGTGAGGGGAAGAAGGTTGGTCCTTGGTGTTACCACCTCGCAGAGCAGACAAGAAAACCAGAGTATGTGTCTTTGGGCCCCACATTTTGGGGCTTACATTTGGCCTGTGTTCCTCTTATTTTGTTCCCCTTGCCCTGGGAAATATAGCAAAAGACTGAAAACTGTCTTATTGAAAGTATAAGCTAATGCTCCATAGCAGCTCTAAAGGGCCTATGTAAGAGTCCCATTACTGGCAGGTTATTGGGTCTCATGCGTGTAAATCCAGCTACGGGGGTGTTGGAGATCAGGAGGATTTTAGTTTGAGGCTAGCCCAGGCAAAAAGTTAAACCCCATTTTTACCAATTAAGCTAAGTATAGTGCTGTGCGCTTGTCACCCCAGCTATGTGGGAGATGTACATAGGGGGATCCCGGTCCAGGAAGGCCTGGGGGAAAATCTAAGACCTCAACAGTGGTAGATCACTTGCTAAACCTGACTTCCACCCAAAAAAAAAAAAAAAAAATCCCACTGTGTCTCTGACAAATGACTATAGTGTAGCGCTTTCACCAGCACACATTTACTATATGCCTGTTCTGTGGACCTGAAGTCCTAAAATTAGGATGCTGACTGAGATGCAATTCTTCTGGAGGCTCTGCCTGGCTTCTTAGAGGCTGCCTGAGTTCCTTGGCTTGTGTCCCCTTCCTCCTTATCAAAGTCAGCAGTCAGTCCCATTAAATCTCTTCCTCTCTGCCTGAGCCTCCACCTCTGCTTCTGTTATCATGTCTCCCTCTCTTGATTCTCTCCCCAGGATGAACGGGGCACCAAGGGGCTTTGATCCCTCATTCTGGACTTTGAGGATGGGAGCAGAGCTCAGGCTTATTTGCCGTGTGGCATTTTGCCACGTCTGGTGGCTGGGGAAGCCTCTTCTGGCCATGAATGGATCTGCTATGGGCGAGGGTGTGCTACTTCATTCTCCCTCTCCTGGTTTTGGTGTGTGGATGTCTGAAGGTGGTTGGAACAGACCTTTGGAGCTATCAGCCTTCACAGTTCATGAGCCTCCTAGGGTTAGCACAAACCTTTGGGGCCAGGCTTGCTCTCCAGTGGGTATGAGCTGTGTAAGGAGACCCCCATCTGATGGGGAATCGGGGAGGAGGGGAACCTAGGACTGAGGTCAGCCAGGACTCTAGTGTTGGAGATGCTGTGGGCTGGATTTCTGGCTCTTTCTTGTACTACGTGTCATTTCCTGCCTGTTCCTCTGCACTGGAAGGCTCTGTCTTCACTTCCTCAGCCACTTACCTGGTTCTTCAGGTGTCAATTCTTCTCACCTCCTCAGAGAGGCCCTCCCTGCCTGTTCATTCCCTGAACACTAGCTTTTATGGGACCAATTCTGTCTTCACAGCACCCACTAGAATTCGCCTTTGTACTTTATATTTGTGATGACTTAATCCCTCGGCCCACTTTAAGTTCCAGGAGTGACTCTCGGTGGGATGGTGGCTGCACCCAATTTGGACTCACTCCCTATTGAGTCTCTAGTAATGAGCACAATGCCTTGCACGTATTAATAACTCAGTTAAAAAAAAAGGAATGACCTTTAGTGAATGTGCTGTCCTCTATAAATTGGGGCAATAATAGCTACTCAGCTAAATGATGCAGGAATGCTCTGAAGGCACAAGTGTTATGCAAATACAAGGCATTTCCTGTGGTGGCACACTCAGTCCCTGAGGAGCAAAGCTACCCTGACATCCCCTTAGATGGACCAAGCTCAGGGTCAAGAGGAACTGCGGAAGGGCAGCTCAACTTCCCGATTCCTGGGCCTGTCTCTTGGAATGCCTCTTTCAGCCCTATGATGGGGCATTAGTCTTGGCCTTCCTGGGTACTCTCTGGGTCTGAGGGTGGATACCTGCTTCAGCTGGACCTGGGAGGGGATGTTGGTGGGTCCCTGGCTTTATTGCTTTCCACTGTCCAGGATCTCTGTTGCAGGCACGTCACCCTGTGAGGCTGTAGGAGTTATTAAGATGGGGAATGTTGAAATATTAGATTTATGACAGGCAATGGTGGATTATGAAGAATAATTTATCAAATGTCAGTGCCGCCTATAGCCTACAATTTGCAGGTTTGCTTAAACTGAGCACATCGGATTGGTCTTCCCCCTCCCCCACCACTAATGAATGACAGGTCTAATGGATGGCTTCCCAGGCTGGCCGGCCACACTGGGTGTTTGTCTTCTTGTTATTAACCATTATTATCACCCAAGTCCCCTAGCGTCCTTTCACCGCTGCTGTGGAGGAACTCCGCACCCTGGAGGCTTCCTCAGCTGTGTGGATGGAACCCTTGCTGCTTCTGGGAGGTGTCTCACCTCCCTAGATCAGCAAGGAGGCCCAGGTCCCCTCTCTGTGATGAGGAACGGAGAGGGCTAACCTCAACCCCAGTCATTCACTCAGCAGTTCTGACTGAGCGCAACAGTGAAGTGTAGGGACTTCAGATAGGTCCAGATATAATCCAAGCCAGGAAGTGTGATGCCGAGGAGGGAAGGGGGAGGCTGACCACATGCAAATGGGAGTGGGAGGGCAGCTGTGAGCACTTGTTCTTAAGGACATGAGTGCTCCAAGGAGAAAAAGATGAGCAGGGAAGGCAGACTTCCAAGCATGTGCAAAGACCCTGTGGTAGGCATGGGGGCTGAAAGAGGCCATCTGGTTAGGAGAGAGGGAGGAGTTGGGTCAAGAAGGTGGATTGGGTGAGACTTGCTGAGTTGTATTAAGGATTTCAGCCCCTGGAAGCTAGTTTAAGTAGAGAGAAATGACATGGTTAGTTTGGATTTGGAAAGGTCTCCATTGCTACATGCTACATGGAGGATGGATTGGAGATGGTAGGGATGTAAGTTGGTGGGCTAGTTGGGAAGTCCATGTAGCCTCTGGGTGGACGGACAAGGAGGCTGACACTGACAGAGGAGGAGAGGTGCCGACTATCCTGAGCCCTGCATTATACACTGGCCCCTTCATTGGAGGCACCCTGTGAGGCATCCTCTACTGTAGTTCCTGGGAGTCTGGAGTGGGTCTCGTGGTCCATCCTGAGGTTGTTTTTACAATAAGCATTTTCCATTGATGAGGAAATAGGAGCCAGGATTGGAGCCTGGGCAGTCTGTCCAGCGTCGGCATTAATGCACTCCTCTCTCCGGGTTTTACAACCTCTCAGGTTAAGCCTGCCCCAAGCTCATTGCTCCTCTACTTGTCAGGTGCTTGTCATCCTCCTGTAGGAGGAAATCAGCTTGGTCTGATCCCTGAATCCCTTATGGAACCAGGTGAGTGATCACCTTGCACCTAGAGGCTCTCCAGCAATGAGAAGACTTGAACGCTGGCCCACACTTCTCCTGGAACTTAGAAACAATTTTAAAAAAAAAAGTTCTGGGGCTGATCTCAGGTTCCCCTTTATTTTCTTTCTTGCTTGACCATAATAGCCATAGCTAATGGCTCTGCAGAACCGACAGTCTGATCCTTCAGAACCCCAGAAAGGAACAGAACACAAATGTTACAGAAGATGGGGTGTAAGTGTTCTCAAGCCGTTCTTCCCATTACTATTTTATTATAACAAATGGCTCTTAAGGGAAGCTGAGGGCGGAGCTACCCTGTCTTGAGGCAGGGCAGCTGTTGAGTGGAGAGGGAGAGAGACTTGGATGTCCTGTCCTCTGTGGTCTCCTTTGCCCTGCTCCTGAGAGTTGGCGAGAGTTGGTGTGGTCTTCCTGGAATTCTACCTTGCCAGGTGTTACAAGCCTTAAGGACTAGGTAGAGCAGCAATGTGAGGGGCATGGTCTGTGTTAGGTTTTTAAAAAGAGGTTGCTGAGTAAGAACTGCAGCAGCACGCACGTGGTATTCAGGTAAGGGGTAGGTTTATTCAGTAGACCTGCTAGGACCAGGCAAGGTTGGCACTCCACGTGGCTGAGAAAGGCCTGGCAATGAGAGAGAGCTGGGAAAGAGAGGAAAGAGCTAGAAAAGAGCAGAGAGAGGGGTAAGAACAGTAGCACTCACGTGGTATTCAGGTATTCAGAAGACCTGCTGGGACCAGGCAAGGTTGGCACTCCACGTGGCTGGGAAAGAGAGAGGAAAGAGCTAGAGCAGAGAGAGAGCAGAGAGAGCTAGAAAAGAAGAGCAAGAGCAAGCTCAAGAGCTAGAAACAAACAGAGAGAAAAAGAGAGCGTCTGGGCCTGGGCTAGCCCTTATCTAGGGTATGGGCGGGGAAAGGTGTGGCCACATCAAATTCAGATGTGACCTCAGCGGATGCAGATGTGACCTCTTCCAGGTGTCCCAGTTGCCTAGGTAACGCAGGTACTGGGTGGAGACTTTGCTGCGGGGAGGGTGGAGTCTGCTTGCCATCCAGGGGCGGACCTTACATTCCAGCCTTTTAATAATCATGAAATAGGGCGAGGATTCTCTCTGGCTACTTCCTGCTGACAAGGGGCGTCGACAATAGGGGTAAGAGGCTGGAATTTGGTCTCCTCCCAGAGAAGGCAGTGAGCAGCAGCTGTCCCTTGGTGGTGTGAGTCCTTAGGTGAAGTCTGGAGAAGTCTCATGAGCATTGAGGGGCTGGAAAAAAAATACTAGAGAACAAATAAATGGCAAGAGGAAGGACTTGAGCTGAAAATGTTGTTAGAAACGTCCCTAGCTACTTCTGGCATCAGGCGACTAGGTGGAGAAGTCAGGTGACAAAGGCAAGAATCTAAATTCCTGTCCAGTTAATAGGTACACAGGTATGGACACTAGATGGGCAGGTTTCTTACTTCTACTGACCTCCCGGCTCAGGTTAATTTTGAAAGGGCAGGCACAAAGTAGCTGATGTGACATTATCTCCTCTTACTCTTCTCCATGTTCCCTTGTTCCCCAGACTGGCTGAGTCTAGGTGCTCATTGCTGGGATGGCTTGTCCCAGTTGGTATTCAAGATTTGAACTCAAGGCCTGGGCACTGTCCCAGAGCACTTCTGCTCAAGGCTAGCACTGAAACACTTTGAGTTATAGTACCACTAGTATTTAAGGAGGTTTGAACTCAAGGCCTGGGCACTGTCCCTGAGCACTTCTGCTCAAGGCTAGCACTGAACCACTTTGAGTTATAGTACCACTTGCAGAGTTTAGCTGGGAGATGGAGTCTTAGGGATTTTTCAGCCTGGGCTGGCTTTGAACTGCAGTCTTTGCCTCAAAAGCCCTTTATTATTTCCAATTAAAGCAACAAGGAGATCAAGTAGAATAAGTAGAGCTTACCTGGTTCTTATCAAGAATTGACCAACAAATATTCTGCAATGACAAAACTCATTAGATGTGATGAGAATTTTAGCATAGGTATGCCCAGTATTTTAGTACCATGTAGTCAGTAGTAGAATACACAACACAGAACAAAAAAGGCAAAACTCAAAACCTAAAATTTTGACGTTTAGACATCTTTGCTAACAAAGCACATTAGATTGTTGGGCCTCAGTTACCAGGGCCTGTGAAAAGAGCAACTTGTTAGCAAGGCACCTTAGAATAGATGGAGTAGTAAGCTTGGTGGAAGGTTAAGGGTCAGATGGGGCCAAACCCTTAACCCACCACGTGGCCAAGATGGCGAATTCAAGATGGCGAATTTCTGAAAGAATGCAAAGAAAGCCTGAATAGATTAAGCCTATATTGGCTAGCCTTTGAGAGGGAACCTAGAGGGCGGTCCCTGGGACCCAGCCTGCGTCGCACTCTTCAAGGCACAAGCCAAAAAGTTGTAGAAAAAAAAGGGTAGAAACTTGCCCATGAATGGCAGAGAGCAAAGAGAGCCCGAAAGTAAACAGACTTCTGATCATTTACCATTGCAGTAGCAAAAACTGTACTTCTGAGAATGGCATAAAAATGAGGCTCTCTGGCTTTCCAGGGAGCGCAGGAGACATTTCAAAGGGGTTTCACGGCTCAGGTGTGATTCGTAGCACCCCATTAAATGAGTAGAGTCAGTCTGGTGAGTGAAGGAGAGCTGACCAGGCAGAAGCGGCGTCCCGACTTCCCCCAGAGCCCTCTAGAGAGAAATGGCCAAGCCCCCAAAACCAAGCGTCCTCGGCTTCAGAGGTGACCGGCCTTTCAGCTAAAGGCCGTAGGAGCTCTCTGGCGTGGCGCCACGTCTGGACAGAGACTGAGTAACAGAGAGCCGTAGAGTAGTTTCACTCACCAGAGTAGAGAAGTGGTGTGGACGTGAATGTGAAGGCAGCAATGGTATCGATGCGCTGATTCCGCCGCAGACAGACTGGTTCGCAAAAGGCCGTCAGAACTGTGGGTATTCCTCAGAGCAAAAAGGGAAGAACAAAAAGAGAAAAAAGAGGAAAAAAACAGAGAAATCCCAGCTATCCTGACTTTCAGCCTTTATCCGAGTCACGGCACCATTTATGTTAGGTTTTTAAAAAGAGGTTGCTGAGTAAGAACTGCAGCAGCACGCACGTGGTATTCAGGTAAGGGGTAGGTTTATTCAGTAGACCTGCTGGGACCAGGCAAGGTTGGCACTCCACGTGGCTGAGAAAGGCCTGGCAATGAGAGAGAGCTGGGAAAGAGAGGAAAGAGCTAGAAAAGAGCAGAGAGAGGGGTAAGAACAGTAGCACTCACGTGGTATTCAGGTATTCAGAAGACCTGCTGGGACCAGGCAAGGTTGGCACTCCACGTGGCTGGGAAAGAGAGAGGAAAGAGCTAGAGCAGAGAGAGAGCAGAGAGAGCTAGAAAAGAAGAGCAAGAGCAAGCTCAAGAGCTAGAAACAGAGAGAAAAAGAGTCTGGGCCTGGGCTAGCCCTTATCTAGGGTATGGGCGGGGAAAGGTGTGGCCACATCAAATTCAGATGTGACCTCAGCGGATGCAGATGTGACCTCTTCCAGTTGTCCCAGTTGCCTAGGTAACGCAGGTACTGGGTGGAGACTTTGCTGCCAGGAGGGTGGAGTCTGCTTGCCATCCAGGGGCGGACCTTACAGTCTGCAGTAGGCCTCTGTGAGGTCTCTGCAGTGCCAGAGAAACTGTCTTTTACATGGTTTCTATTGCACAGCAGGCCTGCTGTACGTATTTGTGGACTGGCTTGGGTGCAGGAACAGCACATTGGTTCCATATTGTGTATTAACTACTCCATTGGTGGTGGCTGTCTGAGCATCACATGGAGAGAGGTTGCAAGGCATCCCTGAGTTCAGCAGCAACCAACACAGGGATGGATCAGCCACATCTGGCTGGCATGGGTGCACTTCTGTATGTGTGTTACTTAGTTATGGCTGCATAACAAATGATCCCTAGAACTCAGTGGGTTAAAAACAAGAGCTATTTATGGGAGGCTCAGAATTTGGAAGTAGCTTACTGGATGGTTCTGCTTCAGTGTGTTAGGGTCACCCAGAGATGGGAACAATGGAATCATTTTAGATATAAAGACACACGAGAAAGGATTTATTAGGGGATTGGCTCATGTGATCAGGGAGGCTGAGGACTCCCATGGCAATCCATCTGTAGATGGAAGATTTTGGGATTATAGTAGTGGTTGTGTCTAGGGAAGAAAATGGTGGAATTTTCCATTCACAGCCGAAGGCCTGAGACGCTAAGGGATGGATAAGTCCTGGAGTCACAAGGCTGGAGAGCCTGTAGTTCTGATTTCCAGGTTATTGGATTTCCAGAGGCATGTGAGCCTGGAGTTCTGCTATCCAGGCATTAGATATCCTTGCTTCAGGAGGAGACAGGGAAGTCCTTTTTTTTTTTTTTCTTTCCCTGGAGCCCTGATAAAAAAATGGATGATACCTGCCTACATTCAGTCAACCTATGTAGAGGCCAATCTCCTCTGGAAAGACCTTTATACCCCGAAGTCATGCTTTACCTCTTCTCCAGGTGTTCCTTTATTCGGGTTAGGCTGGCAGCTAGCATTATGACTGTTCATGATATCTAATCTGAGGACCCACTGGGGGCTGGTGGGTTGGCTGCCTCTCCAGGGGGGTCCTTATGGGCTTGGGGTCTGGCTCCTTATCATGCAGACCTTGCCTGAATATCTTGTCTCCCCCAGAACAAAATGAAGTGGGGGGCACGGGGAGAACATTGCCATGTCTTCTCTCACTTAGTTACTTCCTACAGAAGGGACTTCTTGGGATGGGTCACAAATTCCTGTTCACATCCAAGGGGTGGGTGATAAAACTCTTCAAGGACAGATATATTTAAAACCTAGTGAGCCTCTTTTAAAACCACTACCTAGGCAATGAGGGTATACGTGTCACCTTTTGGCAGTCATAGTCAAATGTCATCTAGGAAAGGCCCAGGAATGACCCTGAAGAGGTGGGCTGCAAACCAGACTTGTTTGAGGTGTGGGAGGGAGGGCAGGAACTGAAGCCAATGAATATCAGCTGGTAGGGTGACAGGGTGTGAGTGTCGGGGTGGGGGGGGGGAGATGCAGGGTGCCCTGAGGCAGGTTTCCCTGGGAAACAGTGCACAGCAGATGTAGGATGTAAAGGCAGATGCAGGAGTTTTACATTTCTTCCTGGCTGGAGCTCTCCTGACTGCCTTAGGCAGGGGTAGGGAGAGCTGGTAAGGTTCATTTCCGCCACTACATTAGCGCAGCCAGACTTTCTCTGCCCATCGGCTCCAGTGGATGGCAGCTGGCACGCAGCCAGGCGTGGGGTGGATCAGCCCTAGACACCAGAGCCAGATGTTGTTTACTGCTAATACCATGGTAACCTGCCCTAGGTGGTCTGCCTCAGGTGCCCTGGGCAGTCTCCCTAGCTCTTAAGTGGAAACTGGCTGGCCTTGGTATCTGTGCTTGCACTTGCCTGCTTCAAGGCAGGCTCTGTCTTTCCTGGGAGCCTGGCAGTTCCTCATTTGTAAGATGTATCATCCATACGATGCTCAAATTTCTAAATCTAAAGTTAATCTGATGTGAACGAATGTGAGACTGACAATGACAGGCTGGACTATTTGTTACTAAGCCTTGATGGAAAGTCCATCCTCTCCTTGCCCAGTGACCGTGAGCAGCCCCAGGCTGGTGGGGCTGGCCAAGACACCCCTACCCATAATACTCCCCAGCTGTCATAGTATAGCCTGGCCAGGAGATCCTGACTCTGTCACATTGTATTGGGCCGAATGAGGACCCTGGCCAGTGCTTAGCTACTCACAGTGGCATTTTGGAAACATTACCCAGTAAACTGGCTTCCTGACTCTACAGGGCCGAGTTAGTGGAGAATCTCTGTCCCATGACTCAGTTATGTCCCTTGATCTCCAGCTTCCAGGAACCCCAAGCTGAAGGCAGATTGCTGAAGATTTAATGCCCCCTGGTCTGCTAGGACCACTCTCCTTGTTGTTCTTCTGTCCCCCTGATGTTTGTCTCCTTGTGAGAGAACACCTCACCTTTACACACACACACACACACACACACACACACACACACACACACACACAAAACCATCCAAGGCTAGAGAAATCTGGGTTGACGGTAATTAAAAAGCACATAAGTAGTCATTTTAAAATGCAGTTGTTTTACTTAATTGATTTTGCTTGCAGAGCCAGAGAGAGAAGAAGAAACAAGGAAGCAAGCCTTCGAAAGGGAGACAAGTTTCTGGGAGTGGCTGGAGGCAGCTGAGGGCCCTACTTGAATCTAATTACTGCAAATGCTGCAGTTTTGTTTTTTTTCTTCTGCTAATGGTTTTCTGCTGAAAGGGGGGCAGGCAAGGCCTCACTGATTGGAGGGGGTAGCATTTGTTTCAGCTACATTGGAGGGGGAATAATTCTGCTTGTGGGACAGGGTCTATTTTTCTTTACTATCTATCAGCATAAAGTATTTCCACAGCACACTTTGAAATCAGCTTCCATTTAGACATACTTTATTCATATTTAATTACAGGCTGCAATACTGATCTTTAATTACCTTTTTTATAAGCTAGCTAGGAACATCCACTAGCAATCAATTAAGGTGTGTGCGTGCACGTGCCCGTGCGTGCATTCATGCACGTGTGCTTGTTTGTGTGCGCACAGAAGGGTGTTGGGGGTAGGAATTGCTTCCATCTAGAAAGGGAAAGGATGATTGCAGGCATGCTGGGGCAGTGGTATGGGGTTCTGTCTGGCTGGTGCCCTGTGCTGAGAGAGGGGTGCAGCCTCCTCTCCCCTGCCTTCTTTGCTTCCACTAGTGAAACTGGAAATGTGGTCAGATCCTCCCAGCTGGGCCTGGTTTGGGGTACTGAGTTGGCAGCTGGACTTGGTTGGTATCTTGGAGGCATCCTCAATCCCCTAGTGTGGTGGGAAATTGTGTGTGGTCCCTTCCTGCCCCTGGAGCACGTGGCAGCGAGGCTTCCTCTCATCCCAGCGATTAGGATCTGCTTGCCTCAGCCCTTTCCTCCTTCCACTTCCCCGTGGGGTGCTCTTGGCAGCTGTTCTTGTCACACAGCCCTTGCAATGCCATGTCACTCTCTAGGTGCAATGACTCCGCAGTGTTCCTGCAATGACATGAGGTTGAAGGTTGGTTATCCTCCTTGAACAGTGAGCTGATGTTCCCAGGGCTAGATAGAGGCTGGGGGTGACCCCAAGTTCCTTCTGCTGAAGGAAGATTGGGCCATTCTAGCTGCCGGGGCAGGGAGAGGGGTCAGGCCCACCGTTCTGCTCCAGAAACACTCTCCTTGTTGTTCTCGTGGAACCACCAGGTCTCCCCAGGGATGGTGTGGAGCTCACTGTGTAATGGCTGGGAACAGGGCTGAAGCTCTTCCTTCTGTCCCAGAAAAAGAAAGGAAACTGGGTGGAACCTGCTTACGCACATACGCTATCTTTCTCTCTCTTACATTTGTGCTATATTAGAGCTTCAGGAAATGGAAAGGATTTGAATTTCAGTCTTAGCCATCATTGAGAAATGTTTCTATCTGACAGAATATTCACATGTGGATCACTTGGTTGTCACCACTTTTCTCTAAAGAAAATTAGTGTGGCACTTGAAAGAGAGAAGAAAAGAAAGAATGACAGAGAAGGAGGGAGGAATGAAAGAGGAGGAGAGGGATAAAGGAAGGGAGGGAGGGAGGAAAAAGAGAGGGAGGAAGAAAAGAAAGGAGAAGGAAGAACAGAGAAGGAAGAGGAGGAAGGAAGGGAAGAAGAAAGGGAAAGGAAGGAAGGAAGAATGGAGGCAAGGATGGAATAGTGAAGTTTACTTTCCACCTCATAGAGAAACCGAGGCACATAATGGACAGGAGATCTGTTTGAGACCGCCTTTGGAAGGCATTATAGGTGACTGGCCAGCAGTCTTGGAGTCTCTACCAGTGTGGCCAGGCCAGGAATAGCCTCAGGAAGTCATATTGAGGGTTTACTCAGGACAAGAGGTGGAGGTTGAGTCTAGAGCCTCTGGCTCAGGCCTCCTGAGCTTGCCCTGTCAGTAGAAGTGGAGTTTCTACCATCTGAGTGTATTACAGGCCTCTGTGGGCCTCAGTTCAGTTAGCTTTTAATTATCTATATGTGAGAGCCCAGAAGACTCAATGGTGGATAATTAAGTGGTTAGATGATGCAGTTCTGAATGTTTTAGATTGCACTGCGTTGGCCTTTTATGGAGGTGCCCAGTGCCCCCTGTGCATGTGGTACAATGTGCCCTCCATGTGTCTTCTGCCCCACCCCTTCATATGCCTGGAGTGAGTAGCAGAGAGGCTGGCCAAGGCGCTAGGTTGCCGTACAAATGATAAAGGAGAACATCTGTTATGGGACATCAGTCCGCTCTGGCGCATCTTTCTGAGCCCTTCTCACTGAATTGGTGCATCATCTTCTCAGTTATTCTGCCCTCTCTCCATCTCGACAGATCCACGACTTGTTCCTGAGCTTCGATGACACCCCTCTGGGGGCAGCCTCCCTGGCCCAGGTCCACAAGGCAGTGCTGCGTGATGGTCGGACAGTCGCCGTGAAGGTCCAGCACCCAAAGGTGCAGTCTCAGAGCTCAAAGGACATTCTCCTGATGGAGGTGGGCACTCCCTTTGCTCCTTCCTTTTCCCTCAATCTCTATATCTCTGGGGTCCCGGTGGCCCAACTCACTGGCTGAAGCTGGCAGGCAGAATGTGGTCTTTGAGCAGCAGGCTGGGGGCTAACTGGAGACCTTGACTGGGCAGCGTCATGAGAACTTTGACCAAACCATAAAGTGGGTCAGTGATTGGTTTTGATTTACCTCCAAGGTCCTCTGAGATGGTTTCAGAACATGCTGAACTGTTGGTAAGGGGATGGGGCAGGGAAGGGTGGAAATGAGATGAACCAAGGTGGTATCCTTGGGGGCAGAAAACGTTCCATGATGATTTGTTAAATTGCAACAAAACAAGCATGTATAGAGAGTCACACCATTTAGAAATATTTATTTCGATTGTATAGCTGATGTATGTTTTCGATGAACAAACTTAACCTGCCTTGTGATGGATCTGGGAAAAGCCCCAGAGGCCCTAGTGTACCTCTAGATTTTTCTTTCATTTTTACATTTTTTTTAAACTTTTCACATTTTTTTTTTTAAGTTTTATTGTAAAGGTGATATACAGAGAGGTTATAGTTGTACAAGTCAGGTAATGAGGATATTTCCTTTTGAACAGTGTCACCCTCTCCCTCATTTTCTCTCAGTTTCCCCCACCTAACTGGCCTCTAGTTTCATGTGTAGACTAAAGGAACAAGAAGGAGCCATTCTTGTTAGAGCAGTAGCCAGCACCCCTCCCCCCATGCCTGCCCTGCATGCACAGGGAGGTGACCAAATGATTCAACCTGGCACCATGTCTTTCTCCTTCCTTTTCTTCCTCCCCGTCTGTTCCCTTACTTTACTGTGGATTCTTAGCTTATTGTCTAGTCACTAAACACATGGATTGAGATCTCTCCTGCACTGTGTTCTAAGTAATGAGTGAGCAGTGTCATCATCTTGAGAGGAGTGAGAAGACAGGTGTATAAACAAACACAGAGTGAGTAGGGGTGTGAGCTCTGGCAAAGGGGGTTACAAAGGGCTCTGGAACCCTGTGCTTGGTTGCATAGGGCCATCCAGAGGAGTTTCATGGGGGAGGGGAGTCTGAGTGAATTCCTAGGGAGCCCATGGGCTGGGCAAGGACAGTCCAAAGAAGGTAGGTAGGATGACCAAGGAACCCGATTCCAGGCTGAGGCTTAGAATCCATACAGCCCTCTGTATCTGTGGGACAGAGCAGATCTGATTTCCTCCTGTAGTCAGTGGGGAACTATTTAAGAATTTTAATCAGGGGACTGTCATGATCAGATGTGCATTAGAAATACAAATCTGTTGGCAGTCTGGAGGATGTATTGGAAAGCAGAAAGCCTGTAGCCAGGAGACTAATTGAGGGGCTGCTGCATTGGTCTGAGAGAGAAATAATGATGTGAAGCAAGGCAGTGTAATGGGGTAGAGGAAAAGGATGGGCTCAAGGGGGTAAACTTATCAGACTCGTGACCAGCTTTTCGTGGGGGAAGGGAGAAGGACTAGTGTGAATGAGGCAGAGGAGAGGGCAGTCCATTTAGGTTTCTGACTTCAGTGATGGAATTTGGATGCCCTGAACCATGTGTATCAGCCAGTATCTAGTCAAAGGGAGAAGAAATTGCTCTGAGTATCTCAAACAGAGGGAATTTGGAACAAAAAATGAAGTGTACAAGGGATGGAATTAGAGAGACCCCCCCAAATGGGATGTTGAGATAGCTCACCAACAGCAGGAAGCCACCGCCATTCTCATGGTGGAGGAGGTGAGAAGGACAGGTGGTTTTCTGGATCCGCGCGTGGTGGGCGCGGGGTCTGTGGTGGGGGCTATGTCTGTGGTGGGTCTGCCCAGTGGAGCAAGTTGGAGCCACACCTCTGGTATTTGTGGTAGAAGGTCTTTCCTTTTTCAAGTCCCCCATATTCCATCGGTGTCATCCATTGGGCCAAACCTATCCAGAAGCAAGTTAGCAGAGGAGCCTGGGAAGTGTAGTGTCTTATCAGGGGATGGAGACTGATCTCAGAGCAGAGTGAAATGAGTGATAGAGAAGCCATGGGTTAAGATACTTCTGTGGGTGGTTTTGGATAGACACATTCTTGTTGGTCTGGAGTTTGGGTAAGAATACACATTCAGGAGTTAAGTGCAGAGATACTCACGGTGGCTGAATCTAGGGGTGTGTTGAGGTCACTTAGAGAAGGTGTGTACACCACCTTGCTTCACATTTTTATTCCTCTCTCAGGCCAATGTAGCAGCCTCTTAGTCTCCTGGCTATAAGTTTTCTGCTTCCTAAATACATCCTTCAGACTGCCAACAGATTTGTATTTCTAATGCACATCTGATCATGACAGTCCCCTGACTACTGGAGGTTAAAAATAAAAGAGGGGGCAGCAAACGAGACATGAGGAGCATCATTTGGGGTGTGAGATAAGGAGTAGGAGTTTCTGAAGGAGTTGGAGGAGGTGTGGTCAGAGATTGGAAGACCTGGGATTGAGCAAAGCTGATACCTTTGATGAAGAGTAGATGTACCTTTGAGAATGAGTGTCAGTCATTCTGTCCTACATAGAGAACTATCTTGAAACTTGAAACTAACTTGAAACTATCTTGAAACTATCTTGAATTATCTTGGTTTAAAACAACAATCAGGAGTTTTGCTGGTGAGTCTGCACTGATTAGGACTGGTTAGGACTTGGTAGAGAGAGTACAGACCCAGACGGGGTAGTTTCATGGGGCTGGAGGATATACTTCTAAAGTGGCTCACTGACATGGCTGGCAGATTGGTTCTGGCTGTGGACTAGGGCCTTAGCTCTTCTCCATGTGGCTCTTTGGGTTTCCTTACAATATGGTGGCTAGGTTCTAACAGCAAGTGTTCCCAGACAACCAGGAAGGAAGTACCACCTTATAGTTTTGTGACCTGGCTTTGGAAGTTATATGTAATTCTTCCTTAGTTTGGGGGCTGAAGCTGACTACCTTTTGATAGGTAAACCACAAGATGTTATGGTTCGACTTTGTCCTCCAGGTTCGTGTGTTGAATGCCTGGTCCCTAGCTGGTGGGGCTACTTTGGGAGGTGATGGAAACCTTAGGAGGTTAGCCTAATAGGAAGGTGGTCACTGAGGGTGTGTTTTTCAAGCATATACCCAGTTCACAGTTCCCTCTCTGCCAAGAGGTAAACCGCCTCTTCTTCCACATGTTCCTGGCACCATGATAAACTGCTTTACCAAGGACTGTGGACTAAATCTCTGAGACTCTTATCCAAATAAATAATTCTTCCCTTTAAGTTGTTTATGTCAGGTATTTTTGTCACAGTGATGAGAAAGTAGCTAATATACCAGGTTCTAGAAGCATACTGGAATGACAGTTCTGTTATAACCATGTTGGAAAATAGAGCTTTCCAGAATCACTCAACATTTGTAAAGTGGGAGATGAAACCAGGTGGGTGATGAAAAGGATATTTTGGGTTTGGTAATTTAGAGTTGTTAGGAAGAGCAGTTACAGGGAGTGAAGGAGGATTGAGACCCAAGCAAGGACGTGGGAACACAATGTAGAATTCTCTTGGGTAATGTTGAGCTGTGCAAGATTGGGAGACATAGCAGAGCATAGGCTTAAGTGTCAGGGAGACTCGAGCAGGCTTAGCAGACGGGGAGGGCACCGGAGACTCAGTAGAGGGACGTAATTGCTAGATAAGTCCAGGAGAAGAACCGAGAGACTGGACATGACAGACTCAGTGGAGACCTCCTTCGATGAGCCTTTGTTCTTGAGGAAGGCAATAAGGCTGAGCACAGATGAGTGTTGTGGGGCAGAAGGAGAGGAGGGGAAGTGGGCAGTGGAGTATGTACCAGCCTGATAGCCTCTATTTTTTTCCTCTGAAGTAGGAGGCAAGATCATCTGCTGAGAATGGGAGGGAGGAGGTGGCCCTGGAGGCCCGAGGGGGTGAAGGTTTGGAATAGCTGCTGTGAGTGTTGCAGAAGGAAATGACCGGATGAGGGGACGGGAATTGCTGTATAGCACTGGACGCACCTGGAAACCTGAGTATCTACAGAACTGGTTGGTTTGTAGAAGGACCATCGCTAAGGGCGAACTGGGTTGTCAGGAGGATTCCTAGGTTTCCTGATCACAGGAACCTGCCTGCCCAGCTGTGCGCCAGGGCCCCTGTGTCATTTTTCTCTGTGCAGAGGCTTGTTGGCTCCCTAAATAATGGTGGCCATAAGGTCAACAGGAGTAAAAAAAAAAGGTCTGACATCTTCCTTCCAGAAATAAATGCCATATGCTGTCCGCAGGAAGCATGCCTGGCTTGTGGCTTGCACCTTAATACTTGAGCCATGACTCCAAACCAGCTTTTTGCTGGTTATTTTGGAGATTGAGTTTCACAGTTTTTTTCTTTTTTCTTCTGTTGGGCCTGGCTTTGAATCTTGCTCCTCTGGGTCTCAGCCTCCTGAGTAGTTAGGATCACAGGTGTAGAGCATGGGTACCAGGCTTCAGTGAGATGTTTGAGTGTGAGGAGGTGGGGGCAGGGGACTATTGGTTGTACTAGTTAGGATGCTTTCAGTCCTAAGAATCTGGAACTGCAACAAGAAGTGGAATAGATAGAACCACTCCATATTATTTCTTGGGTGGAAATGTCTGGAAACGCGTGCTTCCTTATGGTTTGTAAGGACCTATGTACTCCTCCTGGGCCCCAAAGAGTTGCATAATTCCTGGTGACATCCAGATGGCAAAGAGGACCTTTTTTTTTTTTTTTGTCCATCATGAGGCTTGAACTCAGGGCCTGAGCGCTGTCCCTCAGCCTTGTTGCTCAAGGCTAGTGCTGTAACATTTGGAGCCACAGTGCCACTTCTGGTTTTCTGGTGGTTGACTGGAGATAAATCTCTCATGGACTTTCCTTCTTGGGCTGGCTTTGAACTGCAATTCTCAGATCTCAGCCTTCTGAGTAGCTGGGATTACAGGTATGAGCCACCGGTGCCTGGCAGAGGGCCTGTTTTTTTTTGTTTTTGTTTTTTGGTTCTCCTCTACCACCCCCCCCCCCTTGTATTCCTATAAAAAATAAGTTCTCTATTGGGGAAGGGAAGGGAAATAACAAAATGCTGAAACAAGGATATAGGCTGACCCATTGCAATGAGATGTACAAGACACTATGTAGAAAACGAACTTTACAACTTGGGGAGGGGGAGGGGGAGTTGGAGAGGTTAAAAAAAAAAGAAGTTATCTAATTTGTAGATGTTTGGATAATGACAAATATTTGGAAAACTGGACTATTCTGGGCTCCAAGAATAAAGCAATAAACCAACCAACCACACAAGCAAAAAGGGAATTTTCTTCATTTCTTACTGTCTAGAAGTAATACCACACCTACACTGTCTTGGCAACAGGAACAAGACCACCTTGATTAGCTTAGGCAGTCATGACTCATCTTCTTAGCTAAGGCCTGCCTTCCTGGACACACACAAAACAGTAGTTAGGATAGCTAGGAAGCTGGGGGAGATGCTTGGGATCGTCTCCTGGGAACAGGGACAGTTTGTGATAGACTGGAATGACAAGGGGAAGCTGCCTCTCAGTGCATGATGTCCAATGAATCGGGTGATGTTGGTGACTTTGCACAAAAGAGAAAGACACAGCCAAGGATGTATTTCAGCTTTGTCATTATCACCTGATACTGTTTCTTTAGCAGTTGGGGCAACCTCTACTTCTGGATGCATGGCCAGTGACTCTTATTGATTTGTGGGTCTGCCCAGAGCCAGACTAATTGGGCCCCGAGATTGGAGCAGTGATTCAGCAGGAAGGGGCGAGGGTGACAAGGCGACTTGCTTTGCAGGAGTTTATTCCATGTCTCTGCCATTGCCACTGGCAGGACTAAGATGGGCTGTGAGCTGTGGGTAAGACTAACCTCAGGTCTCATGCTCCCACCTTGAGTCACTCCCAGGTATCTCTTGAGCTTTTGAAATCAAGGATGAATACTCCGTGCTCTGTGACCCTGCTAAAGAATGAAGTCATGGCTAAGTACCATGCCTTCAACCTAACCACTGGTTCCAGAGGTTCTCTGTTGCATTGGGTAAGCTCTGGCTTGCATGCCCAAATCCAGCCCACCACTTGGTGTCACCAGGACCCTCCCAAAAGTCTCTAAAAATAAAGCCTGGTGACAGTCATGTTGTTTACTTTTTCCTTGAGCAGCATTTGCAGTGCATGCTGTCTGTCATTTTGTTCCCCTTCTAAATGTGCTGATTGAACAGTGGGTGGCTAGGTAATGCTTATGTTGGCATAGAATTCAACGGCTGATTTTAGTTTTTCAACTGTGTATATATAAATATGCAGAGACATAAGCCATCCCATGGAAACTTCTCTTCACCCTGTAATTCTTTTTTCCTAAAATGTGTATACTTTAATAACTTATCAGAACAAAGATAAAAACCCTGTGAATGGCAAGCTATTTACATAACCCTGAATTGATTTTCGATCCTTGTCGAACATCCATTTTTACCAGTTCAGATCAGTGTAGGCATTCTATTTAGTGAGCTGCTTTTCCACGGAACATTATTTCTTTTATAGTCTATAATAACTTGATAACAGTGACTTCCATTGCAGCTGCATTTTACAATGTGCACAGCCCTTTCTCTGCCTTATCTTAGCTCCCTATTGTATTTCCCACACTGTATTGTGGGAGGGAATGCTACATAAAGAAAGAATAAGAAAAGCCTGTGTTGGATTCTGTTTTGACAATTCCAGACTCTGGCTTCAGTTCCTGGAACCTGCCTGTTTCCTTCTCTATGAAATGGTGACAGAGGATTAAATAAGTATGTAAGTCAAGTATCTCAACACAGTGCCTGGCACACTGTAGGTGCTCAACAATGACCATTCTCTTTTCTTAAAATTATAAATTGCTTTCACTAGGGAGTGTGTGTGTGTGTGTGTGTGTGTGTGTGTGTGTGTGTGTGTGTGTGTGTGTGTGTATGCTAGTACTGTATATAACTTAAGTTTTTTCTTCTGGTTGTGAGGATTGAACTCAGGACTTGGGTGCTATCTTTGAACCTCTCTGTGCTCAAGACTAGCACTCTGCCACTTGAGCCACAGTGCCACTTCTAGTTTTTGAGTGTTAATTGGAGATAGAGTCTCACAAGGACTTTTCTGCCTCGGCTGGCTTTGAACTACAATCCTTGCATCTCAGCCTCTTGAGTAGCTAGGACTACAGGCATGAGCCACCAGCACCTGACCCTTAGTTTTGTTTTTTGTTTGTTTGTTTGTTTTTCACTCAAGTCTAGCACTTTACCACTTAAGCCACAGCTCTACTTCTGGCATTTTGGGGGTTAACTGGAGATGAGAGTCTCAGACACATAGCTGCCTGTGCTGGCTTCAAACCATTATCCTCAGATCTCAGCCTCCTGAGTAGTCAGAATTATAGATGTAAGCCACTAGTGCCTAGTATGTGGTCAGCTTTAAAATTTCTGTGTGACCTTCCATTTTCTCTTATTTCTTATATTGCAATTGATTTTTTTTCTGTTTGTGAGCCAATTACTTTATAGGAAAACAGTTTCATTACTTTATCTTGAAGAGGGTATTAATTATTGAATATACCTTGATTGATTCATTAATTTTCAAATTCAGTAGAGAATTCTCAATTGTTCTGAAACTGGTTCCCCCCCACAAAATTCAGAGGTAACCCCTCTTCCTACCCCAGTCTCAGAAACAAATCTGTTTTTGATAACACAAATGTGAGCATGCCATTGTCTCGGAGAAGTCAGGCCCTTTGAAGTATTCATGTGTTTATTTAACTTATTCCCTCATTCATTCAGGTGGGTATTCAATAAATATCTGTGGAGTGTGGAGGATGTGCTAGGCTCTGGTGAAGGCATTGGCAGTTGGAAGGATTTTATGGGGAAGATCCATTTGGGGAGAAAAATAAAAAAAGGCACACTGATAACACCTGTTTTATTTTAGCTGATTGCATCTGTTGTCAGAAAGAAACCAAGACGGATGTACTTAGGATAGGCTCTTAAGAAGGAAACAGAATGAAAAGTGGAAGGTGAAATGAAGGAGTTTTTCTTACTCTTTTCAGCCAAGAAAAATCTAAACCTCTTGGACCAGATGACCATGACCTTGACCTTCTTCTCCAGCTATTGACTGGCAAAGATGTTGGTGAATCCTCTGAATCAGGTGTAAAACTCTATGTTTATCCCTGCCATCAAGCTTTCAAACTGGCCACCTCCCCTAGGGAGATGCTGGCTTGCCCTCAATGTTAAGAACCACAGACATCCATTGAAACAAGCCACTCATTTTTAAGGACAACGGCCCCTTTTCCATGGTTTTGCTTTCCATTTACAATAGTCAGCGACAGTCAGCACAGCACAAAGATTATTTTGAGAAAGAAAGAGATCCCATTCACACAACTTTTATTACAGTTATAAATATTCTATTGAATTAGCTATCTTTGTTAATCTCTTACCGTGACTAATTACGAAAAAAATATGTCTTTCTGTACCAAAAACATAGTATCTATAGTGTCAGTTTCAGGCTTCTATTTGGGTTTTTGGCATCCTTCAAATGTCTTCTCCCCTGGTAGGAGGAAATTTTGCAACCACAAAGTGACTTGACATCCGTAGAATGCTTTGTGTGTGTGTGCATGTGTGTGTGTGTGTGTGTGTGTGTGTGGTACTGGGGTTTGAACTCAGGGACTTGAATTGCTAGGCAGGTACTCTGCATGTGTGTGTGTGTGTGTGTGTGTGTGTGGTACTGGGGTTTGAACTCAGGGACTTGAATTGCTAGGCAGGTACTCTGCCACTTGAGACATGCCTCCAGCACTTTCTGCTTTCTGCTTTCGTTATTTTTGGATAGGGTCTCACACTTTTGCCCAAGCAGGCTTTGAACAGAGCTCTTCTGGAGAAGCTGAGATTACTGGCATGAGCCACTGTGCCTAGCCCACAGAAATGCTTTAGAATCCAATTTCATGAGTGCTGGAAAGTTTCTTGGGTTATGAATTAGTTTACTAATTAGTTGATAGCAATAAATATTAATCCATAAAACCTAAGACTGTGTTTTATGATTAATGGTATGAGATATTAATAGCAACCCATAGTATTAATAACGACTAATTACATAATTGATTAGCCACTGAAAAATCTTTAAAATGCCTTCCTGTGCTGTTTGGATATTAATGATAGTTAAAAATTTCACAAGCAGCAATGGCCACACAAGAACCAAAGATCCCTCCCAGGTATCGATGTGTCTAGGCTGTGGGTAGCTCACTGTGCACACTCAAGTTTGGGCAAGGAAACTGTGTACAGTAAAATACTGATTAAGCAAATGAAACTGCCCTGACTCCTTTCTTTACCCTTCTTGGTCAAGGACCCCTGGGATCTAGAGAAAAATGCTTTAGAGCTTTTCTTGCCTGCACTCAAAGCCTAGAAAGAGGAATTCGGGTGCCTTCAATGACCTGCTTACCCTTTATCTAGGCCTGAGTGAGTCACTTCTGGTTCCTGTGTGCCTGCTCCACCCCTGCCTTGGTGGCAGCCCAGGGCCATTTGGGGACACCCTGCGAGACACGATGATGCCTGGAGACTACTGTGTTCAGGTGTCTGGCTCTGATGTACGTGGCCCTGGCCTCATTGCTGCCACTTTTCCTTCTTGTTTCATGTGACACCAACAGAAACAAAACAAAATGAAACTGACTGGTAGAAGGTTACAGGTCTAGCCTGCAAGAGACTGGACAAAGACTGAAAAGAAATTAGACAACAGCCTAAGGTAATTAAAAGGGTTTTGTTGGAAACTGACCATAATAACCCTGCATTATGATTCTTTCAGAATGGCATCTGGTATATCACCAGGGTTTAAAGACAAAGCAACACATACTTTGAGATTAATAGCCTTGCTTCAGTTATTCTTCAATCTCAGATTTCTAACTCAGCATGCATTATCACAGACCAATACAGAAGCACAGGACCAGGCTCTGAGTTGATGCTTAGCATATCCTTGTGACAAGACTGGAAAAGGAAGGTCTTTTTTCTTTTTGTTGGTCATAGGGCTTGAACTCTGGGCCTAGTTGCTGTCTCTGAGCTCTTCAGCTCAAGGTGATTACTCTCCCAATTGAGCCACAGCACCACTTATGGTTTTCTGGTGGTTCATTGGAGATAAGAGTCTCATGGACTTTCCTGCTCAGGCTGGCTTTGAACTGCCATCCTCAGATCTCAGCCCCCTGAATAGCTAGGATTACAGGCATGAGCCACTGGTTCCCGTCAGGGAAGGTCTTTTGATCTCCACAGGCCAATGGTTTTTTAGTTCTTGCTCTAGTTAGGGGCTAGTGTTCTGGGAGAATCTGGACTGTGATAGGGACAGGCACACTGGATGGTCAGACTTGGCTGTGAACACCACAGAGAGCTTCATGCAGGAGGACTGTCTTGTGTGTGTCCCTCCTGGAATCTTAGCATACCTCTATTGTTCCTCAAGTCACCCTCGCTCTCCCCAGGGCCTGCATCTGAGAACTTGTGAGACCATCTGAAAATGAGGGCCCTGATGTAGGAACCGTGGCACTGAGCTCCTGCCCCTGGAGGGCCCTGCACATCTCACTAAGCTCTTGTTCTCTGATATTTAATTCACAATACTAAGCCAACACCCAAATAGCTGCCAGATAAGTCTTTTAAAACTTCCCTTTACCAAGAATCCACTGCTCAAGAATCCACAGTGGTCCCCAGGTGCCTAAAACCTGAGGTTTTCTTTTAAGCTCACAATTCTTTATTTCTTGGTCCATGTGGCTTGTCCAGCTTGCTCATTCTCTTATTCCAATTCCTACTTATTATTGTTATTGTGCTGTGGATTGAACCTAGGACTTTGTACCTGCTAGGCAAGTACTTTACCATTTGTTTTTGCTTTGTTTTTGCTGTTACTTTTGCCTAGGTTGGTCTTGAACTCTCAATCCTCCTGCCTCCACCTCCCAAATAGCTGGTATTGCCAAGTCTGGCAAAAGATTTTTTTTTTTAGGATATTGAAGTGTCTTTATTAAAATTTCAATATGGGAAAAAAGACTGCTGAGTTTAAAATATAGTTTACAGTGTTGGACAATCTGCTTTCACCTCGGCATTGCCCTTACGCTTTCAAAGATTTTCTTTTGTACAGATTGTGTGGAAAATAATGCAGGTGGAGTATCCCTTATTTGAAATGCTTGGGACCCGTTTTTGGGCTTCAGAATTTTGCCTACGCATAATAAGCTACCTTGGGGATGTTACACACGTGTCACAACACACAATTTATTTGTATTCCGTATGTACTTGACTCACATATCCTAAAGGGAATTCTATACAAAGTCAGCTCTAGGATTTCCACTTGTAGTGTCATGTCAGCATTCAGAAAGTTTCAGATTTCTGATATCAGATTTTTAAAAGATTACTTTATATTCTGGGAGCAGCAACAGCACAGGTCAGGGGAGGTCTCATGAATTTGAACTTTGGAGTTGAGGAGATCCAAGTGGAATTCTGGTTGTATACTTCCCTGCTGGGAAAACTTGGGAAAGTCACACAAACCTGCAGAGCCCCAGTTTCCTTGCTTATAAAATGAGATGAATACCCACCCACCTTTCATAGGTGTTGGGAGGCTTAAGTGGAATACTAAATGCTTAGTGGTCATCAAGGTCACCACTGGGGGGAGCTGGCCTATCATGACCTTGGACCTGGTGTGGACTGCAGAGATGGAAGCCACTCTGCCACTTTTACTCAAGGGCAGATCCTAGAAAGCAGCAGACAATGTACTTCCATTACTGGGCACTGCAGGCTGACTGTTGGGGTGTTGGTGGATTTCAGGTGCTTGTTCTGGCTGTGAAGCAGCTATTCCCAGAGTTCGAGTTTATGTGGTTGGTGGATGAAGCCAAGAAAAACCTGCCTTTGGAGCTGGACTTCCTCAACGAGGGGAAGAATGCTGAGAAAGTGGCCCAAATGCTCAAGCACTTCGACTTCTTAAAGGTAGTGGGGGCAGAGCCAGTGGGGGGGGGGGGGGTCATTATGGTGGTGTGGGGTAGTCTCACTCTGAATCTCACTGCTTTTAGAACGTATGTCAGGACATCTCCTTCCTGAATTTTCTTATTGAGGATGATGGTTTGTCACTGGGGATACATCTTATGCAATTTCCAAAGAGCTACCTAGTGTGATCATTAACCTGCCAAGTCAGTTGAGCAGATGTTTATTACATAATCTATGACTGCAAGACACGAAGTACTACTCAAGGACTATGCACAGAAGATAGGTGGTGGTGGTGGTGATGATGGTGATGATGATGATGATAGCTAACACCATTCTTGCCCTGTTCCCACCACATACATATTACATTGGCTCATTGAATATAGTTAGTTCTTCTATAACACAGTACGCACTCCTAGAAATGATCACAGTGCAGAAGAACTGTACAACACAAACCACAAGGCTTGTGGGAGAAATGGGTGTAAGGGATACAACCCTGAGAACTTCACGCAAAAAAGATGATAGGAACTGATAGGAGGAGCTGCAGAGTTTTACACAATACACAGGATCTCTGCCTGTGACCATAGGCATCACAGGGCTGCGGCTTGGCGCTTGGTGGAGCAGGGTCATCTGACATGGAGGAGGACATTGTAATACAGGTGTGGTGTCTCATCCACCCAGGATGCTGTTGTGGGTGTGTTGCATGTTCTCATGTGGCACAGTTCAGCACAATGCAGTCTTCTTTCTTCTCAGTGTTTCTAGTAGGCAGCAGCACACAGAAGCAAGTGAAAAAGTTGTATTATGATCCAGGCATTTCTTAATGTACCAATCCACTGGAATAAATTTATTTCCTAAATGAGGGCTACAGCCAAGGCATCCTACATCCTAGAAGATGGTGACTGTGGAAAAACATTATCAGATGGTACAGTCAAAGCCACAGGTGCCCCCCGGAGGTTCTATCAGAAGTGCTTTGAGGACTTAGGAGCCATTCATGGCCATCAGGGCGAGGAAGACTGAGGAGCTGGCCTTTGAAGACTGTAATCATGTCCCACAAGGCACACAGAGTTAGAATATGTGAGATGGGTACCAGCACCCTTGTTCTTCCCACGTGGTTTTCCTTGGTGGAGTTGGTATCCATTTTCCAGGCATTCCTTTGATCATGAGAGCACATTCTTGGTGGTGTACACAGAGCTCATCTTTACCTCTGGAAGAGACCAACTCTTTCTCTTCTCAAGAGACCAGAAGAAGGCAGAGAGTGGGGGAATGGACATGGAGCCCTTTGAAACTCTGGTGCTAGTTCCGGAGAGAACAGCCAGGTAGCCATCTTCTTTGGGAGAGAAGTAAAAACGTCTCTGGGAAAGGCCCTCTAGCTCTGAAGTGTTGATGTGGCTTTTGAAGGCATCATGAGACGTGGAGCTGCTGTTTCTATTTCTGCTATGCAGATTAGAGAGAATGTGTCTGTACTAACCACCTGAGAATTCAGAAGCCTGGATCATGGGGAGAACAGCTGCAAGGATTGTTTTGAATGTTACTTGTGTGTCAGGTGCTAGTACATTGAACACAGTGCATGTACCAGGAGGGCAAATCCTTCCAACAGCCATCATCCCATTTCACAGATGAGTCTTTGAGTAGAGATGCCTGGGTTGTAACCTTTGCTTCTTGACTCCAACTCTGGTACTCACCTCTGGGGTTTCTGATGCCTTTTACCTGGTAGGGGTGCCCCTCAGTGCCAAAACCATGAGCCAGACAAACAGAACTAGCTCTTCTGTTTCCATAGAAACAGCCAAATCATCCCCTGTGTATGGCCAAACTAGCAATAGCCAGAACAAGACATGCTATAATAACAATAATAATAATAACTAGCAATAGCCAGACCAAGACATGCTATAATAACAATAATAATAACAACAATAACAACAACAGCACCAACACAAATTTTTGAAATGAGGATGCTAAACAGGTAAATAATTAATGTACCAATTCGACCTGCTTCCTCTAAAACCCACACACCACTCCTAAGACGGGGGTGGATGGAAAGCTCTCGAGTAATTAATTTTGCCTAAACACATCACAAGTGGGAAGCGAATTTTGTGCTGTGAACCCAGTTCAGCTCTTAAAACCGGAGATAGATTGCTTTAGCATGCTGGCACCCCATCACAACATCTGTGCGTAATTAAGCCTCAGCAAAGAGTTTTCCTCTCGGTGTGTGAGGAGGCCTCTTCCATTGCTTCTGTGGGGCTTAATAACCTGGCCCTGTGCAATCAATTTCTGAGTTTCAGACAGTGTTGAATGTGAATGCAGGAAGGCCACAGGGCAGCCGGGCTGGATGGGCGGGACCCGGGCGATTGTGGATCTGGCAGCAGGGTGTGTGTGTGTGTGTGTGTGTGTGTGTGTGTGTGTGTGTGTGTGTGTGTGTGTGTGTGTGTGTGTGTGTGTGTGTGTGTGTGTGTGTGTGTGTGTGTGTGTGTGTGTGTGTGTGTGTGTGTGTGTGTGTGTGTGTGTGTGCTGTGAACCAGGACCAGGACAAGCAGTGGGGTTGTGACTAATCTATGGGACAGCTGGGGACAAGGCAGGGAGGGAAGTACTTTCCAAGCACAGCATTTGGGGCAGGAAGAGCTGAACATGTGTGAGGAGGTGGGAATGGGGGGAGGGGGCCGGGAGGGAAGACAGGGTCACAACCACAATTCCTAAGGGCTGTATGTGCTTTTAGAGATACTATAGCCCCCATGATTCTGTACAGATGAACAGCTACTGGGGCATAATAATCAACAGTTGACAGTGTCATGCACATGCTCTGCTAGAGACTGTTAATAGTACTTGATGTGTATTTACACCTTAATCCTTACAACAGTCTGCAAGGGAAATGCTATTCTGAACCCAGAGAGGATCAGAGAGGTTAAGTCACACAGTGTACCAGTACCCAACGGAAGCAGTTCTGCCTGGCTCAGAGAGCCTACACAAGTGTCCCCAGACCATGGGGACACTTGGCCTTTGTGATGCTTCGTGGGAAGGCTCTGCATCATGACGAAGCATTTAGAGCATCCTGGCCACCAGCCTTTGGCATTTTTGTTTTATTTTGTTTGCAGTATTCCCTCCCCCCCACCCATTTTCCTCTCATTTTTCTCTTCTTGGATGGAAAGAGGCTTGAGAGAGGGATGGTGCGAGACCTTCCCTTATGAGCCCTCATGACAAACCCACCATTTCCCAGTCTGCTGGTTCTGTCACTGCAGCTCCAAGTGGGTGAAGCAGAGGACACATTCTATTGTCGTGCCGGAATGCTCATGTTGGAGGGAGCCAGAATGTGGGAGGGGAAACCCCTCCACCTAGCCAGCCTCGCACTGTGGGCTCTCATTCCATCCATCCATCCGTCTGTGGCCTTTTACAGGCCGACCTCCAAGTGGTCCTGTCAGGTCTGACCCGTTCCCAGATCCTAGGCTTCGTGCCAAACTCGCCCTTTCCTACCTAGATCCCTGAGATCTACTGGGAGCTGTCTACCAAGAGGATTCTGCTGATGGAGTTTGTGGAGGGCGGGCAAGTCAACGACAGGGCCTACATGGAGAGGAACAACATCAACGTCAACGAGGTAATTGGAAGGCGCAGGGCTGCTGGGCAAGGGTGGGGTCCTGGGGACTGGCTCCCTAATCAAGGTGGGTCTAATGAAGAGGTGTACAAGGAGCAGGGTGGATTCCCCCACATGCTGTCAATCTAACCCTCTGTATCAATGGGGCTGGGACAAGGTAGACCCCACCCACCAGGGCTCCTGCCTAGCTCAATGACACTCAGCCCTCTACCTCTGCCTCCATGGGACTCCATCATCTTCTACCCTCTTTCTGCTCTGCTACCACCCCTGATACCCAAGGTGTCAGGCAGAGGGGACAGAAGCCACCTGGATGTGTATCTGCGTATATATGTATATGCATGCCTATGAATATGTATGTCTTCCAGGTCTAGCGTCCACAAATGAGTGAAAACATGGACTTTTTTTTTTCTGAGCTTATCTCTCTCAGTATGCTATCTTTCAGATGTATCGGGGTTTTTTTTTTTTCCTGAAAGTGACATGATTGCATTTTTTTTCTTTTTGGTTCTGTAATATTCCATTATATCTATCTACATATCTATAAGTCTCTTATCTTCCCACCTCTATCTCTCAGTCTAGCTGCCACATTTTCTTTTTGCAATTTTTAAAATTATGATTAAGTGATTACATAATTTCACAAATTTCACAGTATTGTGGGATAATGATGCTTAAAGTCACAAACACATTCTAACGAGACTTCATGGGGCAAATTGTCTATCGTGGTCTATAAAGTTTATGAGTTCTATGGGCTTTGACTATACAGTTATTTCTTCCACACTGGGTGATATGCACATTCCTTTCCTTTTGCATAGCATCAGCTGTTCCCTCTTTGCCACTCATTCCCTCCCTCCCAGTGGCTTGGTTCATTTTGATCAATGTCCAGTACAGCTGATGGGTCCCGCTGTTGTATGTTTTCCCCTGTTTCCCTCTGGTTCTGTGTCCTCCTCCTAGGTTCCTTCAGATGTGCACATACATACCATATATGTGATCAGCAGCATGGGGTCATTTAGTAATGATTCAACCAATGGAGGTCCTTTGTTTCTAGAGTCTTGTTAACTTTGTCATATCACCTTACGTTTTGGATTTAACATCCACTTATCAGGGAGACCATGTGCCATTTGTCTCTTTGCTCTTGGCTTACCTCACTTAACATGATTTCTTCTAGTTCCATCCATTTCCCTGTGAATGCCATTATTTTGTCCTTTCTAATAGCTGCATAACATTCCATTGTATATATAGATACCACAATTTTTGGATCCATTCATCTGTAGTGGGGCATCTGGGTTGTTTTCATATCTTGGCTATTGTGAACAGTGTTGCAATAAACATGGAGGTGCATGTGTCCTTGTATCCTGGTTCCTGTTGTTCAGGATAGATGCCTAGGAGTGGTATAGGTTGGGTCATAGGAGGTCAATATTTAGCTTTCTGAGGACCCTCCAGACTGCTTTCCAAAGTGCCACATTTTCTTTATCTAGTCATCTGTTGTTGAGCACTTTGGCTGATTCCATCATTTGGCTATTGTGAACAGTGCTGCAGTAAACAGATATGCAGAAGTGGTTTATACTCTGGATATTTGCCCAACAGTGGAGTGGCAGGTCTTAAGGAAGGTCTATTTTCAGTTTTTTGTGGAACCTCCATACTGACTTCCAGAGTAGTTATGTTTACATTCCCAACAGCAGTGCATGAGGGTTCTTTCCCCTGCACCCTCACCAGTATTTATTATCATTTGTTTTCTTGATGGCTGCCATTCTGTAGTGAAATGGAGTCCTAGTGTTTTTGATTTTTTGTCAGTTGTGGGGCTTGAACGTAGGGCCTGGTAGCTGTCCCTGAGCTCTTTTTGCTTAAGGCTGGCACTCTCCTTTGAGCCACAGCACCACTTCTGGTTTGTTGGTGGTTAATTGGAGATGTGTCTCATAGACTTTCCTACCCAGGCTAGCTTTGAACCATGATCCTTAGATCTCAGCCTCCTGAGTAGCTAGGATTTATTGGCACAAGCCACCAGCTTCTAATGTTGTTTTACCATTTCCTTTATGGCTAAGGATGTTGAACATTTTTTCATGTATCTATGAGACATGTTTATTTCTTCAGAGAACTATCCAGTTCACCTGCCCATTTATTTAAACAGTGAAGCTCGGGTCTTTATTCCACTTCATTCCAACATAGGGGCCCAGGCCACTCTAGGTGTGCATTAGCGCTCACCTCACTGTCTTGAACCTGCAGATATGACCCAGGTATGTTCACTGCAGGAAGCTTGGGTCTCAGGAGTCAGCAGCCTGCCAGGGTTTATTTATGTCGCTGAGCCCAGCAGATGCTATTACCAAGGGCCTGACCTGGTGATCATATTTGCCAGTCACTTTAAGAACTGGTGACAGCACTGTCATTGATCTCATTAAAAGCAAAGGTCGTGTGGATGCTGTTTCTGACGGCGGGCTGGGGCCTCCCGAAGCCACATGAGGACTATTGATTGCGGAATCTGTATCGAAGGTTAATTGGATTTCAGTGAGTATGTGCTTAAGACCCTGCCTGGGCAGAGGCCCTATTTAATTGGCATGAAAGTAGCCAGGAGAAAGGTGACAGAGTCCGGAGTGGAGGGGCATTGGGGACAGATGATTGGAGGCTGGTAGGCACTGTCCGCTGCCTGTGAAGGCTGGGGAGAGATCCAGGTCAGGGGCTCACAGGAGATGTCAGCCAGGCCATCCCTGAGGTGTAGGAGCCTGCTGGGAACAGAGGGCCAGGGGCTCTCCAGCCATGACTAGGTGTTCCTCGATTCAGCCCCCTGTTCTGTGTGGGGTGCCCTGCAGAGCTTACCTGTTCAATCTAGATTGTAAATCTGGTAGGGTTGGGAGAGGAATAGGCATTTATCTAAGATTTTTAAAGCCTTTTAACTAAGCTCTTTTACATGACCCCCAAATCCGTTTTTCAGAGATGCCAGAGGTACCTAAGCCACCTTGGGTCTCAGAAGTGACAAACAGAGCTCCCTATCACTGATTCAGGAGTCCTTGTTTTCTAGCTTGATGCGTTGTTTCTCACAAGCCCTCCATCTCTTCCTTGCAGTGACCACAGTTTTGCTTATCTTGTGTTTGCTGTGGTTGGCAGCTCTACTTTAGAGTGGGGTCTTTGCCTGCTTTTGTTCCTTTAGCATCACTTTAGTGGGGTTTATCTGGGAGTGGAATGAATCAATGGCTGGTGGCATTTAGCCAGAAGTCCTGCTGTGCTTCTAGTCTACGTCATGTGTAGGAGCAGTTCACATGTTTAACAGCACTTCCTATGTGAGGTGTCTGTCATAGAGCTGTGGCCAGAACCTACAGGGAAACGCAGAGGGTTTTACAGCTAGGGCTCCTGGGAGTGTGGCTGGCCTTACTATTTGTCGCCCAGGTGTCCTTGGGTCAGGCATTTACCCCTCACGTCTGAGTCTGCTCATCTCTGCAGCTGGGAGGATAACAATGGTCCTGGGGATGGTGTGTGAACTTTGCAAACTGTGGGGGTCTGCAAAAGTGGCTTGTAATTCACAGACACGTGTTTCTCTAGATAATTTTTGTGTGTGTATATATCAGCAGTGGGTCTTGAACTCAAGGCCTGGGCACTGTACCTTACCTTTTATTTTATTTTATTTACTCAAGGTTAGTGCTCTGTCATTTGAGCCACAGCCCCACTTCTAGCTTTTTTGATGGTTCATTGGAGAGAAGAGTCTCATGGTCTTGTCTGCTCAGTCTGGCTTCAAACTGGGATCATCAGATCTCAGCCTCATGAGCAGCTAGGATAACAGGCATGAGCTACCAGCACCTGGTTTTGTATCAGATCTTTGAGGCTCTTTGCAACCTTCCTGTTTACCCAGCTCTGTCATCTGTGAGTGCGCGTACATGTGGAGGTGGCAGGCCAGGCACTGATGAAGCATTTGGTGCCACCCCCAGCTCCCACCGCACTGAAGCCAGCCCTCCAGTTCTACTTTTCCCCTTGAATCCTTGGTTTCTACCTGCACCTCCCAATTGAAGGGGATGTCTACATCTTTGCTCAGTATGGTTCCAACCTGCCAGAGTGTTTACTCTGGAACCTGCAGATGCATGAAGACACTGGTTCTTGAGAAAAGAGTCTCCTTTCACCATCCACCTTCTGTCCCTTCTTGGAGTGTGGCCACATGCCCTCTAATGTGGGGCCTCACAGCAAAGGGGTCAGGGTGGCCTCATGGAGTCTGGAGCCAGCTCTTTACAGGACTGTTGCATGAGCTTTGCGCTTGTGCTCAGCACAGTCAGCATAACACTGGGTCTCCAGCCCTCAACCTGTTCAATGTGAGTTCAAGGTCAGTACTTGGCAGAGGACTTGGAAGGCAGGGAGGGAAGCGCCCCTGGCTCTGTTTTTCAGGCAAGATGGAAGGATGTGAGCATTTTTGGAGTGAGTTGTCATCTAAGGGAAGAAGTGCCAGGGTCACCTGCATTTCCCCCATTGTGCTGTATCTTCCAGCACCCCTGACCCAGGACCTATTTATGCCGTCTCTGGAGTTGAGGTGACTTGGGTCATGTCTGTGGCAGAGACTTGAGGCAGCTTTCTTGTCCCTGGGGATGGCCATGCCTGGCTCTTCAGTGGTTGCTAGTCAAGCTGGGATTCTCACTGTCTGCCAGCATCCCAGCAGAGCCATTCCACTTTAGTCCTCACCGCCTCTCACCACTGGGACTAGGAGGTTCCTTGTACTCCAGTGTCAGCATTTCCTCCCCCCACGTTCTGCTGTGCTAGGGATCGTCTGGCCTCGATGGTGGGCAGCTGCCAGTCATTTGTGGTTTATGAATCCCAGAGATGGGCCCTGGGGACAGGGCACAGGGACCTGACTTAGAAGGGTCCAGGCTACCATCGAGTCTGGGTGGAGCAGCCTGGCAAGAAACTAGGGGAGAAGTAAAGAGTTCAAATGATGAGCCTCCTACGTTGTATCAGGCCACTGGGTGATTATTCATATTCTGCAACACCAGCCTCCTTTTCTTTCAAGATACTTGGCCTTGTATCCCAGACGCCCCCCCAGAAACATAAATAGACTTTCCCTTGGGGGTGGGAATAAATTAATTTGTGCAATTATAGAATAATTAAAGTACTTTCAGCCAATTCAAGTCTTGAGAAAAATCCAAAAATAACTCCTTCATTTAAGTATTATTTACTAACTTAATTTTTTACAGTTTTTTTTTTTTTAAGAGTCCTGCTTTCTCCTTCCCTTGTCAGAGAATGAAGGCATCGCATAATTACTGAAAGTCATTTGGGAGTAGCACATTCTTTTCTTTTTTTCTTTTTTCTTTTTCATTTTTTGGTGACAGTCCTGGGGCCTAAACTCAGCACTTGGGCATTGTCTCTGAACTTTTGCGTGCAAGGCTATCACTCTACCACTTGAGCTACAGCTCCACTTTTGCTTTTTTTGGTGGTTAATTGGGGCTAAGAGTCTTGTGGACTTTCCTACCCTGGCTGGCTTGGTACAGTACAGCTCTCAGTCTCCTAAGTAGCTAGGATTATACATATGAACCACTGGTGCCTGGCAGTAGTGACACCTAGTTTTTTGTTTTTGATTTTTTTCTTGCAAGAAACCATTATAAGACTTTAGTGATGGTTTTCTAAATGGCTGTGGCTACAGGTTTGGAAGAGCCACCCATCTAGGATTTCCTACTGAGTTGCTTTTCTCCATATGGAGCCCTTGACTGAATCTTAGGGATGTGTGTGTGTGTGTGGGGGGGGGGGTTGCTGGGGAGAGGGCTTCAGCAGTCTTTTGGGGAAGCCTCTGGTTCCAGGAAAAGCTTCTTGAGGATCAGGATGACCCTGTTGTGACATGCCTGTTCTCTGGAGTCAGGTCTCCTGGGTCTGGGCCACCCTTCTTCCCATTTTCATGTCCTCCGTCTTCTAGACATTGCTACAAAGGCTGGCTGAGTGCTGAGTCTGTCCACAATGAAGTGCAGGAACAAGGCCTCGTGCATCAGTGGTGACAACCTCTCTAAAAAGGTGTTTTTCCTGTCTTCCTGCAGATGCAGGAAAACTTGTCCCACAATGAATGGGACAATGGCAGTGGTAGGACATGATGGTCTGACGCAGGAGAAGTGACTATCATACTATGGAAGGCAGGGGAGAGAGGCTCTGTGTCAGGTGATGAGGGAAACCTGGCTGCCTTTTCTTAACAGACTGATTCCCAGAGTATTTAGCACAAGTCTAAAAGGCTGAGTGTGGTATGACCTTTCAAAGTCATGCTTGGGCCTTGTTCAGTTAGCCACCCACACCCATGGGTTTTTCCTCTTAGTATCTAGGGAAATACACACCCCTCTCTCCCCCCCTTTTGTTTTTTCAGTTGTGGGGCTTGAACTCAGGGCCTGGGCACTGTTCCTGAGCTCTTTTGCTCAAGGCTAGTGCTCTACCACTTTGAGCCACAGCTCCACTTCCAACTTTTGAGTGGTTGATTGGAGGTAAGAGTCTCATGGGGACTTTTCTGCCTGAGCAGAATGGTGATCCTCAGCCTCTTGAGTAGCTAGGATTATAGGCGTGAGCCACCAGTGCCTGGCTATAAATTAAGGGCTTAGACATCAACTTGTAGCTCTTATTAAGTAGAGATGCAAAAATTTCTGAATAGTTCCCCAAAGGCTGATTTTTAAAAAGGCCTCATAGAGCAATAAACAGCTTCTATCTCATCCAAGAATCCTAGTGTCTTATTCTTATTTAAGTACCCACTTATTTACTATTAAGTATTCACTTCCTGAAAATTCTCTTTGAAATAGTTCCCCTCTCTTACTTGCTTCCTTATCAAGGTGTTAAGACATCTTTGGTGTGTGCCGATAGTCTATGTATGAGATATATTAACTTGTTAACAGTTACACTTTGCAATGATAATGGGGATGTATATGTCTTCTGAGTTCAAAATACTAAGCTACAAGATTGGAAACAAAGCTATGGTGTTTGTGTGTCCTCTAGTAGGTGGTGTTTCTCATAGTTGATCATATTTGACCTTGACTTTTTGAGATTGTTCTAAAAGGAAGTACAACAATTGACCTTAGTTGCATTTAATTGCTAAGGCAGAAAAGGGAGATGACTTTTTCCCTAGGCCAAGGTGATTCCTATGCTAAGACATTGGCTAGCTCCTGCTCCTTTGTACACCTGTCTTCCATACTTGTCTATCTCTGTGGTATCTGGTTAAAATGTGCATCAAGAACAGATGGCAGCCAGGCACTGGTGGTTCAGGCTTGTAATCCTAGCTACTCAGGAGGTCATTATCTGGAAGATCACAATTTAAAAAAACCAGCAGGGCAGAAAATTCCATGAAGCTCCATCTCCAAAATAGCCAACAAAAAGCCACACTGGAGGCATGGCTCAAGTGGTAGTGTGCCCGCTGAGTAAGCAACATGAGCAAGAGTACAAGACCCTGAGTTTAGACCTTGGTTATCTTCCAAAAAAATGACAGACCCCAGATGGAGCGGTCCCTAGGTGGAGGCATCTAGACAGGATGCTGAGTTGGGTAGGACCACTGTGGAGGCTTTGCTGGTGTCTGGGCTAGCAGCTGACACCATGAAGCAGGAGCTTAGTCTACATAGACAAGAACCCCGCCCCCCAATATCAATCCCCCCCTTCCCCCCCCCCCCCAGCTTTTAATGTAGTAATAAGGAGCTCAGCACGATTAGCAGTATTTCACAAAACTTAAAGAGATCATCTATCTCCCTGTGACAGATCTGCCCAGACTAAATGAGATGTCATTTCTCTGCTTTCTGGCTGGAACTCCGTCAGCTCAGGCTGGCTGTGCTGCTTATCTCAGACTGATCAGGAGCCCTGATTGGACCTTATATTCGTCCTTGACAAATAAAAATGAATGATTGCTTAATAAACGTGATTGGCTGGGCGGATGTAACCTTCTAAGGCACGGCTCCAAGGAGTGCCAAGGAGCCCAACAGGGGATTTGGTGGCACAGAAATGGGAACTGGTTGGATCATCTGGGGCCAGCTCTGACTGAGGTCCCCTCTCCTAGCAAACAGAAGATAATAGCCTTGAGCACCCGGAAAATTTGTGTGGGAGCTTGCTTGGGGCCAAGTCCTGCTCCTATGAACCCTGAAGTGTCTGCTTCACTGGCCTGGCAGCTGAGTACAGCATCTTCAGTGCCATCATCTGGTCTAATGCACACTGCAACCTAGCCTGCCCACCTTCCAGGATTGTTGTGAGAATCAATAATGACAACCACAGGGGCACCTGGTGGAAGGCACCAGATCCCAAGCCCTATGATATTCTCATTTACCTCTAAGCCATCCTCGAGAGCAGCCCTATTATTACTTCTGTTTTGCTGAGGCTGAGAATATAAACAACTTGTTTCGGGTCATGAAGCTCAGTGGAAATGTGCAGAAGTAGGTGTGAGGTATGGAAAAACCAGCATTGCTGAATTCTACTTTGAACCCTGGCTCTGCCTCTTTCCAGCCAGGGATAAGCTAATCATGATAAATCTCAGTTTCTCACCTGCAAAGTGAGGGGTGTCACAATGGAATCTGCATTTAGTTATGTTAAAAATGATGCTGGCTGTAAAGTAGGGCTATTCTTGATTATTTCATCTGGGGCCAGTTATTACTGATTGGGGTTTGGAGGAGATTAATGGGGTTAGGAAAACTGGAGAGGTGGGAACCCTGGCATTTCAGAAAACCACAGAGAGCTGAGGGTCTGTCTCATTCATGTTGAATACAGAGTCTTAAGGTCCCCAGGCCTGGTGCTAATACAAGCAAGTGCATGCATAAATAGAGCCAGTCTATGGTATATAAATTATACCTCAATAAAGTTGTTTAACAAACAGAGCTAGTCCCTGCTGTCTTGGAAGTTTATGATAGTGGGCCAGATAGTCATTAATCAAATAATAGCACAAATAATTACTAGTCCCATGGAAAAAGCACAGCATCCTCTAAGAGTAGATGGCAAGAGAACCTCTTGCAGCTCATGGTAGGAGGAACAGAGCTTGACCCTAGGGATGGGGGAGATAGATGACAGGAGTGTTCTGACAGTAGGAATACCATGTGCAAAGGCCCTAAGGTAGGAAAGCTCAGAGATCACTGGAGAAGAGAAAGAGTGACTGTGGGCTGGGCTGTCAGTGCAGTGAGAGAGAGGACCAGGAAGGGAGGCAGGGTCTGGTTGTGTAGGACTTGGTAAACTGAAGAAAGATATTAATCCTGTGTTCCCCACTCCATGAGCCCTAAGCTCTTCTTCTGTGGTCAGGATATATTTGTTAGTGACCATAGGGTCCAACTGAGGCTGCTGTCCCAGTGGCAGCTGCTGTCCCGGAGTATCAGCTTTCTGGTTGGACATGTCTTTGTCTCCTGAAAACTCATGCGCAAAATCATCTACCCGGCCAGGTCTGCTCTATTCAGCAGCTGCTCCCTAGCTGGGAAGAGGCTTTTAGCTTTAATAAAAAAGGGAGTAGAGATAAGAAGGCTGCCTCGGCAGGGAGCGCAGCGGTGACAGGATGATTTAAATGGCCTCTCCAGTGTCATTTCTTCTGTGCAGACATCATAAATCAGATTAGCATTGGCTCTGGTGGGGAGGGGAGAAGGGCCTGCACTGGGGCTCTGCCTAGGGTACCCCTGGAAGAGGGTGGTGGAGCCACCTCATCCCACTGCGTCACCCTGGCCTGTGTTTTGAGTAGAATAGCTTCCCCAGAGCATTCATTCTCAACTTTGGGGAAAGGATAAAGACGGACAGACAAGAGAGTAGGGAAAAGAGAAATAGGATGGAGAAGAGAGGGAGGCGTGGGAGATGAGGAGGCGCAGCTGTTTACTGAAATCATCGTGGGACTTCCATCGCATGGAACTGAGAACTCATGGCTGAGTTCCTGTGGGTCTCATGTGTGGCTGAAGTGGAGGAGGACTGGATTAGAGCTGAGCTTCTATCTTGAATGCAAAAAATGGCCCCATCTCAAATCACCATGTTCACCACCATCACCACCACCACCACCACCATTCAGGCCCATTTGGTTCCTTTAGTTTCCTCTTGCAATTTGACCAGGTGGAGAGACTAGGGAAATCCCCGAGACAGGCATAGATGGAGTAGTACTGCCACCATCTCCCTTCTCTTCCAGATCTCCCGCCACCTGGGCAAGATGTACAGTGAGATGATCTTTGTCAATGGCTTTGTGCACTGCGACCCCCACCCGGGCAACATGCTGGTACGGAAGCATCCACGCACAGGCAAGGCAGAGATTGTCCTCTTGGATCATGGACTCTACCAGGTAGGAGAACCTTTCCCACCCAGCCTGGGAGGGGGGGACCGCTCCTGCTTGGGGTTACAGCCCATTCAAGTCTCCCCTCAGCCACACACCCAAGTAGGCGGAGAGGGCTCTGCCTTCCCCAGGGACTGTCATCTTATGCACGCCACTCTCTGCAGAAAAGTGAGGTGGTCACACCTCTTTTACAGGTGTCATGACAAGTAATGGCGTTGTGCCTGTGTGCGCCTGTGTGGGGAAAGGAACCGTGGGGAAAGGGATACCCTGTGTGCGACAGCTAGGGCCTCAGCGGGAGAGGTGATCGCACGTTCAAACCCAGAAAGGAAAAGGAGGTGGGAGGCCCCAGACTTTGTCCTCTGGAACTCAGGATAAAGAGCAGAGCTCACTGGAATAAGCTATGAGCATGCACCTGCCATGTGGGAAATTCCTCTATTCAACGAGGCAGGTGGTCCTCAAGGTTCCATAGCGACTTACCAGGCCCAGATTCCATAGCCTCAAAGCTCACTCTTGTTCGACATGCCTGCTAAAGGAAGCTTGCAGGCCAGGCAAGGCCAGCTGTTGTCTCACAGATGGCCCAGACAATAGGACTTTAATGGCTTGCTCATGTGCCCGTCCTGGGTGCGGCAGAGTCTGCAGGGCTCTGCTTGCCAGGCTTGGATATCACCATCAGTCAGCAGCAAGGACAGGGCATTGAGGGACGTGTGTTGGAATGCATGGGGAAGGCGGAGCTTCCATCTCATTCCAGGGGAAAAGTAGCTCACAGAGGAGCAGAAGAGGAGACCATAGATTTTGGTGGATAGTTAGCAGATACTACCTCTCTACCACATAAAGGTTCAACATCTCACATGTAAAAATCTGAAATCCCCAAATGCTTTAAATCGAAAGCTTTTGGAGCTCCATGACACCCAAGGAAAAAATTCCATGCCTTGAAACTGTTTCATGCACGATATTATTAAAAACATTGCATAAAATTACCTTTAGGCCGTGTGTATAATGAAACATAGATGGATTTTATATTTACACTTGAATCCCGTTGCCAAGATATTTTATATATATATGCAAATACTGCAAAAAAAATTAGAAAATCTAAAACACTTCTGGTTCCAAGTGTCTCAGTCAAGAGATATTAACCCTGTTGTAGACTTGAACTTGAGCCTTTGGGGGTAGCCGAAGTTTGGGTCATGCTTGTCTCCTGTGGTAGTGGTCAGTTCTGGCCACAGGCTTGGGCTTTTGGTGGGGAGAGGAGGCTCAGGTCCTGCTGCTGCTGTCCTGGCCACAGGTGCTCACCGATGAGTTCCGCCTGGATTACTGCCACCTGTGGCAGTCTCTGATCTGGACCGACATGCAGAAGGTGAAGATATACAGCCAGCGCCTGGGTGCCGCGAACCTCTACCCCTTGTTTGCTTGCATGCTGACAGCCCGGTCATGGGATTCAATCAACAAGGGCATCAGCCACGTGCCAGTCACTTCCACTGAGGTAGGTACTCCCCTCTCCCAGTACCATGCTCTCCCTCAAATGACCTGGGGAATCTCTTCTAATCTAGAGTCAAAGGTTTTGATTGGCGAGCCGTTTGGAGCTCTGATGATATTGTATATGTGGGAAGGGCAGAATTGGAGTGATGGTGGATGAGAAGCAGGGAAGGGAGAGGAGATGATAGCCAAGATGGAGGAGGAAAAGGAGAAGCTATTGAACTGTGTCTCTCCCAGGCCTTATCAGGCTGGAGTGGAAACAAGGTTCAGTGGGTATAATAACCTAGGTGTCTGTAGCTTTAGCCCCAACCTACTTACACGATATGTCAGCTTCCTCCAAGTTCTCTCCAGGACTTCCTTTTGTTCCGAAGCCTGGCAGCCCTTCCTTGCCTCCTGCCCGGCACTGTCTCCTATCATGTGACTCCTCAGGCTCCACAGAGAGGAGAGTCCTTTGCTTCTCCCTGTCATCCTCAAGCAGCTTTGCCCTTTCATCCTACAGATATTTTAGTGCAGCAGTTTCTGTTGTCTTTGTTACTCTTTCCCCGCTGTGGACCTAGACAGCCCAGTGGAGTCTGGCTTGGAGATAGATCGAAGGAGCATCTCTGTTTCACAGAGGCTCACAGGGCAGTCTCACCTTTCTTTCTCAGGTGGGCTCCCTTTCAGGATGCTTTTCCATTCTTCCTGGAACTGCCTTCTATCCATCCACTGTTGGTTTCCAGGCTCAGCCATATAAGCCTGTATCTCAGTGGTAGATGGGCTCTGGTTCTAGTTAAGGCCTCTGCTCACCACAGGAGAGGAGAACTCATGCTGTTAGAAAGCCTGGGCTCTAGTTCCAACCCCTTCCTCTTCCTGGTGATATGACCTTTCCCATCGTGTTCCAGTTGTTCCTGTGGGCCTCATTTGTGGTAGGCAGAAACTCTAGACATGGCTGGATCCAGAGTCTCAGAAATTCCATCTCTTGCTGTTTCATAGCTCCACTTCCTTCATTTTTTTCCAGCAAGCATGGTAGAAAGATGACTACCTGCTGGCTCCATAGCTTTAAAACTCATCACAGAAGAAAAGAGATGATAAAAGAGGGATGGTAGCAATGGTGCTGCCTGTTTTACTAATAGTGCTTCTACAGTGTCCTCATAGAGTTCCTTTAGTCAGCCGCGGTTTGTTTTATCTGAACTCCATGCTTGGTGCTGAGGAGCCCATGACCCAGTACAGACAGGCCTTTTGTCTAGTTTTCACACTAGTGGAGATAGACAGACAGGCAACAAGTGGATAAACAGGAAAGTGGGATAATTGCAGGTTATTAGTGTTTAGAGGAAATGAGCCAGTGAGATGTCATGAGTGAAGAAGGGGAGAGGGCCGTGCTTAGAGAGGTCCTCCACGAGCCATTCACATTTGAGCCGAGGTTGAGGACAAGAAAGGCACCAGCCCCAGGAGGATCCTGAACCACATATTTCTGGCAAGGGAAGTCTTAGGGGAAGGAAGGTTTGGTGTGGTCCACAGTGTGGCAAGGATGTGTGTGTGTGTGTGTGTGTGTGTGTGCACGTGTGTGCATGTGTGCATGCGCGCACAGGGGGCGGGGGGGGGGGGGGGAGAGGGGGCGGGGAGAGGAAGAGGGGTAAGAAATGGGAAGAATTTGGGACACTGGGCAGGTTAAGCATCCCACAGGGCCTTGTAAGTCAGAGAAATAAGTTTGGATTCACTTCTAGTATGAAGTGACTTTTACAGGCTTTAAGCAGAAAAGGAAATACTCAGATGTACTATTTTATTTTGTTGTTTTTGTGCCAATCCTGGGGCTTGAACTCGGGGCCTCTCACTCTCCCTTATTTTTTTTTTTTCAAGGCTGGTGCTCTACCACTTGAGCCACAGCCCCACATCTGGCTGTTTGGTGGTTAATTGGAGATAAGAGTCTCACAGACTTTCCTGCCTCAGCTGACAGTCACCCCTCAGTACTTACCCTATCATTCAGAGGTCAAGTCTGTTATAGGCCCTTGGTAGAGTTCTTTGTATATCTTCACTCTCTGACTGCATGGTAAGCATGGGAAGGTCTTGTCTTGTACCTCTTTAATCAGAGCCCTGCAGCTCTGGGATTGCATCTGGTGGGTTGCCAGCTCTGTGGATGAGGGTGACCTGGGTCAATCCCAGCCAGCTCTGCCTCCAGAGTGGAAAAGTTCTGTATTTCTGAGCTCTGTTCCCATTCAGAATGAAGGGAATTCTCAACCTTGTGTGTGTGTGCGTGAAGTCTAACCAGTGAGGAATTTGTTCTCTCCATAACAAGAAGCCTGGAGGTGGGGCTAGTTACCTTGACAGATGAGACTTAAGCTCTGGGCTCACTATTGTGGTTCTGTTGGCTTTTCCTTTCCACGATCCGTGATGACAGTGGCAATTCAAGGCTTCACATCTTCATGCAGTGGCAACCAGAGTTAGGAATCAGGGGTGCATCCCTTCATATGTCATTTGGGGGGGGGGCAGTATTGGTGCTCTATCACTTGAGCCACACTGCCTCCTCCTGCTTTTTGCTGGTTGTTTGGCTTTGAACTGTGATCATCAGATTTTAGCCTCCAGAGTAGCTAGGATTATAGGCTTATGCACTCTCACCCAGATCACATGCCATTTTGTAAGACTAAGGAAACTTTCCTAGAACTCTCAGGAGAGACTTGTTCTTGGGTCTCATTGGTCAGAATAACGTAGCATGTCCCTGCCTAAACGAACCATTTTGCAAGAGGAGGAATGCTTAGAGCCAGCAGTGGCTGCAAGCCAGCCAGATTCCCCCTGGGTCTTCAGGAGCTCCGAGTCGCTGAGGAGCCATATGAACAACACTGGAGTTGTTTTATTTTATTTTATTTATTTTTTATTTTTGGGTCCGGTCGTGGGGCCTGAACTCTGGGCCTGGGCACTGTCTCTCAGCTCTTTAGCTCAAGGTAGCGCTCTACCACTTGAGCCACAGCGCCACTTCCAGCTTTTTTCTTTTTGCTTATGTGGTGCTGAGGAATTGAACCTAGGGCCTCATGCATGCAAGGCAAGCACTCTACCACTGAGCCACCCTCCCAGCCCTGGAGTTGTTTTTTTTTTTTTTTTTTACCAGCACAACTATGTTTATTGCAGCATTATTTACCATAGCTAAGATATGGAACCAACCCAGATGCCCCTCAGTAGATGAATGGATCAAGAAAATGTGGTATATATACACAATGGAATTCCATGCCTCCATCAGAAAGAATGACATTGCCCCATTTGTTAGGAAATGGAAAAACTTGGAAAAAATTATATTAAGTGAAGCCTGGAGTTGTTTTAATGAAGCCCTGTGGGGGGATTGTGGCTGGGTCAGCACTCACCAGGGTTGATTGTGGGTCTCACACCATCAGGGTGTGCCCAAGCCTCCAGCCTCGGCTGCTCTGAGAGCGACTCTAGGAGGCATGCAGCATTTTCTGCCTGGAAGTCTGGCCCTGACCTCGCAGAGAAGGATCCCTGTGATAAGCCAGGCCTGTGGTTCAGGCAGAGTGACATGCAATGACAGCAGACAGCTACTGAGACATTTCAAATTCCACAGCAAGGGGTGATCAGCAGCCTCTGGTGCTCTGAAGGGACTGAGTTTTTCTTTTCTTTTTCTGTTTTGGTCCTGGAGCTAGAACTCGGGGCCTGGGTGCTGTCCTTGAACTTTTTTTTTTTTTTTCTCAAAGCTGGCATTCTACTTTTGAATTACAGCTCCACTTATGGCTTTTTGGTGGTTAATTGGAGACCAGAGTCTCATGGACTTTTGTGCCCAGGCTGGTTTCAAACCACAATCCTCCGATCTCAGCCTCCTGAGTAGCTAGGATTCAGGAATGTATGCCTCTGGTGCCCAGCAGCTTCTTTAATTGCAGGAGCGTCCCCAAGGCCCCAAAGCCATACTGCGGAGGCTCTTCTTTGTGCATGGTGGGCACTGAATGCTGCCCTGAGCCTTATCTCTGATGCCCCTCTTCCTGCTGATGGGAGGTGGGCACACAAAGTGTTCGTACATCCAGTTTTGGGGTGAGGACATGGACCAGAATGAGGTGAAAAGAATTGCCTGGGGCATGGAGTCCTGCTGTGAGGTAAAGAGCTGGTAGGGCCAGGTGCTGAGTGTTCCCAGGCTGCCTGTGTGGAAGTCCTGACCCACTACTTACTGCATGCACCTGGGGCAGGTTACTTGACTTCTTGTTCTCTCAGTTTAAGTGGACATAATATAATCAGCCTACATGAGGCATTATGAGAATTCAAAAATAACTACATGCAAGTCTTTTCAAAGTGCTTACTTTTAAATGTCCAGTGTATGTCCGCCACCACTACCACCATCATCACAATCATTTTCCTGGGTACTCAGAGGCACACTGCCACACCCAGAATTCTGGCTGGGCATAGTCATCTGCCTAGATTCCCGAAGGACTCAGGGACAGGGACGGACAGGATGCCAGGCCTCAAACACAGACAGGAGTGAGGGCTGTGGGACTGACCAGTGGCGGGGGCTATGCTCTGGATTCTACGCTGGGGGTGCCAGGCACTGGAGCTGCAGCACAAGGTGCTGTCATCAGCAGGGCAGTGTGGGTGGCAGGTGGATCTGGTGGAGTGCAGGGCCTAGAGTCTTAGGAGTTGGCTACAGTCAGGAGCTCAGATCAATGGATGATAGCAGCCTGGATTTGGCTGGTAGGGGCATGACTCAGCTGGTACCAGCTCTCAGGGCTGGCCTGAAACTGATGGCTAGTGAAGAAGCCTTGGAGAGTCACTGGGCCTTCTGATGCACTCTTGCTGCTTCCATACTTGCCTGAGAGCTGGGCTATGACCTCCTGTCCAGGTGATTAAGACACAAAGCCTCTGGTGCCAGACATGTCTTTGGGGAGTGCTCCTTGTTGTCTGGGACAGCTATTCTAGGAGCTCCCTCCTGGAGCCTTTTCTTTTCCCTTCTTTTCTTTTATATTCCTTTTCTTTCCTTCTTTCTTTCTTTCTTTCTTTCTTTCTTTCTTTCTTTCTTTCTTTCTTTCTTTCTTTCTTTCTTTCTTTCTTTCTTTCTTTCTTTCTTTCTTTCTGTGTGTGTATACAGGTGCTCTACCACTTGAGCCACATCTTCATTTTTGACTTTTTGCTTATTTGAAGATAAAAGTTTCTTGGATTTGTCTGCCCAGGATGGCTTCAAACCTCACCTCTCAGAGTCCTGAGAAGCTAGGATTATAGGTGAGAGCCATTGGCACCTACCTGTCCTAGCGCTTCATTTTTTTTTTCTTCTATCAGTTTTGGGACCTGAACTCAGGGCCTGGGCACTGTCGCTGAGCTTTTTTGCTCAAGGCAAGTACTCTACTACTTTGAGCCATGGTGCCATTTCTGGTTTTCTGGTGGTTAATTGGTGATGAGTCTCATGGACTTTCCTGTCCCAGATGGCTTCCAACCAGGGACCTCAGATCTCAGCCTCCTGAGTAGCTAGGATGACAGGTGTGAGTGACCAGTACCTGGCTGTCCTGGAGCTTTTCTAGTCTTCATGGTGTTTAGGATGCCTAGACCTTTGCTGCCCTGAGCTCCTTTTCCCACATCAACCATCTGCATCTGTCTTTGCTGCCTCAGGACTCAGAGATCCGCACCAACGTGACCACCTGCCTCCCCGAGATCAGCCAGCTCCTCAACTGTGTTCCACGCCAGATGCTGCTCATCTTCAAGACCAATGACCTGCTGCGCAGCATTGAGGCCACCCTGGGGACCCGTGCCAGCGCCAGCTCCTTCCTCAACATGTCACGGTGTTGCATCAGGGCATTGGCTGAGTGAGTGTAGATTCCTGCCTTCGCTCCCCTCCTAGCTCTTGGCCCGTCCCATGGGTCCTGCTTGCCTCTGCTTTTTTCCACCAGCCCACAGGGCCCTGCTGTGCTTCCCAAGTTCCACTCCTTCCTGTAAGAAAGATAGGGACAGAAAATAATTCTATACTTTTGGAAACTGTTTTTGGGGTAACCCAAAGAATTGCCTGTGCTGTGAAATGGCAGCTTCCAGTACCTCAACCTTCCAGTTCAGTTTTCCTTATTCAAATTTGAATTGTTTTCTGAGCATCTCGGCCCCATCTAGTGTTCACATCTCTAGCTGGTTCTGGAACTTGGCTAGTACTGTGACCCAGAAACATACAGTCAGTGGACTCTCTCAGGAGCTTAGATCTTCCTAGATTCGTCACAGCTAGATGCCTTACACCTTTGGGGGGTTGACCTCAGGGAGAAGGATTCTGGGCCTCAAAATGGGATTCAGGAATATACCAGAAGGGCCATACGCTGTCAGAACTTTCTTATCCCAGAGAGGATTGGCTGTGGTCAATCCTGGCCTGTCCATACTGGGTAGGAATGGGTTTTTCTGGGGAACAGAGATTTGACCACAGGTATCATTACCAAATATCAAATTGGATTAGAACAAAATATACTGTACACTGAAAGGTCTGAGCATAATTTACATTTTCTCTGAGGGCTTAGGAAGTAAGTCTTGAATAGGTCATTATCATAAACAACAGTTTTCATCATGTCCATTTTTTTTTTTTTTTTTTTGCACAGAAAGGACTGAGCTGATGGGTAAAGGCCTCAGCTTCCCAGGATCATCTGATTCTGAGTGATTTTTATCCTCAGAATGTTTAGGGAGGCTCTGTTTATATTTGTTTGGGGAATCTGGATTGGCATGTGTTTACTATATTTTTGGAAAGAGAACCTTTGGAATGTTCTAGACAAAGTTGTAGCAAACCTGATGCCTTACGAAACAACTGCTTTTGCTTACCACATGAATTGAAAAACTCCTTTGAGCTAGCTGAGTTCCTCTGGCCCCTGATTAGGTAGTGGCCTGATCATGTGACCAAATGTGGTCCCAGGAGCAGAGAGCTGAGAAGCTGGCCAAAGTTGCCATTTTTAATTTTTTTTCTCAGACATTCTGAGCTCGAGTTTCTTACCTCTTTATCCTTTCCTCTCTTGCCCCTTCAGGCACAACAGGAAGAATACCCATTCGTTCTTCAGAAGGACCCAGATCTCTGTCTGCGAGGCCTTTAACTTATGGAAGATCGACCTGCATGAACTCATGCTGCATGTGAAGGGGTCGAAGCTGGCCTGCTGGGTCTCGTCCCTGCTTTCCTGGCTGGTTCCTGTTCCACACTGAGTCATGCCCTCCTCCTTTCTGGTGTCTTTGCACTCGTTGGTCCTTCCTTCATATCTTGACTTCACCTAGTTGCCCCATTTCTGTCCTGTGGTTGTCTGCAGTGCCAGGATGACTGTCCACACTACCATCATGAACCCCTGTGGACACCCCCTCCTCCAGCTGCACCCTTTCTAGAGACTCATGGCTACACCATGAAATGTGCTTCTCCTTCTCCAGGAAGAACACACAGCAGCCTCTCACATCCTGCCTGTGCCATTGGCTTGGATTTTACCTCTCCTTCTGTGTACCCATGCATGGCTCTGTGGGCCATGGAGGGCACGTTTAACTTGTAGGAAGGTTGACTTCGTGGGAGGTGATGTGAGCAGGCTCCCAGTGGGCGCCACCCTTCAGTGAGGCATTGTGCCTTTGTGTCATCTGAGGCAGAACCGTTGCACTGTCCCAAGTGTTGACTGTTGTGTTTCAATAAATGCCCTCAAGGTTGTGGGCTTGTCCATCCTAACACATGGGCTCGTTTCCACTGTGCCTGGACCTGGCCAAGGGCTTTTTTTCCTCTTGGCTGCTGCCTCCTAGAGTTCTCAGGAAGCCTAGAGGAATATAGTCGGAGCTTGGTTGTGGGATTTCTAGGTTGGGGAGGCAACTTTACCCGGCCAGAAGTGGCCATGAACACTGAGTGCCTCAAGGCCCTTTTGCTTGACTTCTGGTCTCTATAGCCTTTTTGAGCCATAGGACTTCTCCCACTGGGTCCCATTCCTGCTCTAGGTGATGTCTCTCCCTTCCTATCTCCCCCAACTCCTCCCACCTCCCAGTCTCTGAGACCTGGATGAAAGATGTTAAGAGAAGCCCAAGATTGGAAACTCAGAGGCTCAGGTAAAACCTGGGGCTTCACTCCCCTGAGTTCTCACTTCATCCCCTGTGAGTGGAGTACCTGCTTTATACTTGGCTTCCCCTCAGGTTTTTGCTTGATTCCTTCAGTTTTGGGTTTGGGATTCCACCAGATCCTCCCAGGCCTTCTGGAGATGTCGATCCTCTTAATGGAATGGTAGGTTTCATCTCTGAGATTTCCAGGTTACCTGTTTATACCTGTTGCAATCTGCCAGCGTTTGCCTCCTCTAACTCCATTTTCTTCTCCTGTTTCTGGATTACTCCCAGATTCCTGCTCTACCTCTTGTGTTTGTGTGGGCCCCCAGCCCCTGAGATCCCAGGTTTGGTAATTCCTTGCTCCTGAGCACTGAGGCTCACAGATGATAGCTGTGCTGTCTCTGCTCTTACTCTTCCCATTCACGGTGGCAGACAACCCCTAAATCTCAGCTCATTTTCTGTTCTCTTTATTCATAATAAGCATGTTTTCTAGTGATCAGAGATGATTTGCAATTCTTTTACTTCCAGAAAGAATTCTTTTTAGTGACCAACTGGATGTACCCAGGGACCTGTGACAATAACTTGCAGGGTATTATTAAGCATGAGGATACACATTATATTTTATGGGGTATTTTATAGCCACGAATGTAAATATAAATGACCTTTCTGCTCAAGGTAATGGTTACTTGCTTTTTCACTTTTGATATAGTAGGGAGCTTCCCTTGAATTGGGATCTAAAATATCAGCACACTATGCATAGTTAGCTACCCAGGGAGAGCAGAGAGGCAGGGATTACAGGCAGGGCAGCATGCAAATAGGGTCAAGGGTTGATGTTTACTGCGAGGCTCTGTAAATACATTATACCACTAAATTGTCCCAGCAGCTATTCGAGGCAAGGATCACTTTCTCCATCTTCATGGGAGACAAGGTTTAGTAAGGTTTGGTAATTTGCCTGGGGCCATGCAGTTGCTGAGGGGTGGCCCTGTGCTTTAATTTTAATTCCACGGTGTTCTAGATGAGGATTATGCTTGCCTCCTGGGCTGCCAGTGTGCTTCTCAAATCTGTCTCCCACATGTGGATGTCCTGCCTTACAGGATATGCTCAACAGCATGCAAATACATTGAGAGTCTGCACTCTAAATGATTTGATATCTGTAGTTTGGAAAACTGCACATATGCTCATCTCTCCTGCAGGATGAGTGGCCAGGTTCAGGTACTAGGACCAAAGAAGGTGAATCTCAGCACTAGGCTGCAGCTGCAGAACTCAGAAACTAATAACACCTCAGAAAGCAATGGTGGCTCCTAAAGGCACCCAAGCACAATCTGGAGAGCGGGACTTACGGGAGGTAAGTACCACCCCCCCTCCCCCCCACCAGTGTAGGCAGGGATGGGGAGTGGTCAGGATAGCTGTAGCCAGAGCTGGCAGCAGGTAACTGGCAAGATCATAATAGATAGCTAGACACTGGTGGTGCACACCTGTAATCTCAGCTAGTTAGGAGGCTGAGATATGAGGATCAGGGTTTGATGCCAACTCAGAAAGTCTATGAACTCTTAGTGCCAATTAATCACCAGAAAAGCTGAAAATGGATCTGTGGCTTAAGTGGTAAGGCACTAGCCCTGAGCGAAAAAAGAAATAATATCCAGGCCCTGAATTCAAGCCAGTCTGTCTGACTCCAGGGCAGGTCTACCACTTGTTTTAGTACTTTAACTTACTAATGTTTTAGTAATAAGCCCCTTCAAGGGGTGTGTGCCCACACTCACCTTTGAAATCATTCACGGTTTCTTGCTCCCCCTTGCACAGATGGGATCACCTGTAGAGCTTCAAGACGCCCCAAATTCTGAATCACGGAGGTTAGAATGGAGGCCAAGTGCTTTTCCAAATTTCTTTGCTAAAATATTATTGCAAAACAACTTCAGGGGCTGGGAAGGTGGCTTAGTGGTAGAGCGCTTGCCTTGCATGCCTGAGGCCCTGGGTTCGATTCCTCAGCACCACATAAGTAGAAAAAGCCAGAAGTGGCACTGTGGCTCAAGTGGTAGAGTGCTAGCCTTGAGCTGAAGAGCTGAGGGACAGCGCCCAGGCCCAGAGTTCGGGCCCTACGACCAGCAAAAAGCAACAACAGCAACAACAACAAAAAGTCCCACGAAACCCTCCAGAACTTCAGATTTACTGTAGAGCTGCAGCTAGCACAGAGGGTTCCTGCCAGTCCATAACCTCTTTCCCTGATGTTAAGCTTTTATGTTATCAGCTTCCCTTGGTCAGTGAGGAGTTCTCATTAGCAACCAAGTGACAGAAGTTGCCCAGATTTTGCCACTGATCTCACTGATGTCTTCAGTGTACCCAGGAACCCATCTAAGTCACCATCTGCATCCCGGTGTCCTGGCTCCTCAGATTCCTGAGGACTGTGACAGGGTGTCAGACTTGTGACCTTGTCTTTTGTGACCTTGACATTTTGGAAGAATGCAGAATGGATTTTGTTGCGTGTTTGTCCCTTTGTTGTTGGTGTTTCCTTGTGATTAGTCTGGCTCTGGGTTTACAAAGGTGAAATGTCCCTGGCATCCCATTCTGGGACCATGATGCCAGCATGACTTATAGCTTTCATTCTGTAACAAAAGCTCAGGATTAGGACCTCTGTTATAGCCTCACACACTGAAGCAAGAAACATGACCTCCTAACTCCATGTGTGGGCACTGAACAGAGCTTCTCTGAGACCAAGAGAGGCTTGGCAGCTTCCCAATCAAAAGGATCTCACATATGTCAAACTGTAGAAATATCAAAACAAGATAATAAAAATGGTGGTGTGCTTTTACTACTTAGATTAACTATGAATTAACTCCTTTCTTTGTTGCCAGACTGGAGATTGAATTCAGGGCCTCATGCTTGCTAGGTAAGCACTGTACAATGTGAGCCATTTCTCCAGGCCATGAATTAGCTCCTTAAACATACAGACAGTGACAAATGAATATGACATCAGAAGCATGACCACAGCCCTCTCCCCCTACCCCATAAAAAGGAAGGGAGATTTAGCACTGAGGCTGTGTCTATACTGTCAGGGGTTGGTAGAGAGAACACAGATTAATTCTCCTGATCATTGGGCCTGGTGCCCTCTGTATGCATTCTGACTGAAGTGGTGTGATGTACAAGCACTGGCTATTTGGAGCCTCTGACTTACTGGTCATAAATTGATGGAATGGTGTTTCTAGGTGAGTAACAAATGAGGCAGAAGGCTAGAGGGCTGGGTTGTCAGCAGCATGGACTTTCTTTTCCCTAAGGATGGCCACTAAGTGGACCTGAAACCCTTCCAGACTGGTGATCAGGAGCTTTGGCTATTTTCTGCCCCTTGGAGTTTATCAAAAGGCATAGGCCAGCTTCCACGCTATGTGGTTGATAGGTGAGCCCCTTCCCTGCCAGAGATAAGTGTGCACTTCAGGTGTCAACAAACATCTGCTTATAATGCTGCCACCAGCATCAAGACAGGATAGGGTAGCAACTGTGGGCATGGCTCCCAGGTTGGTCCAAATCCATGAGTTCAAATCCTTTTGTCCTATGATACCCTATACTGCCTGTGTGATCTTGAGCAAGTAACCTAACCTATCCGAGCCTTATTTCCTCAGTTTGATATTGAGAGGTTCATATGATATTGAGATGTTCAGGTGAGTTATTAGGTGCAGTGTGTTTGAAGAAGATAAGCTAACTAGTAAGTACTGAACAAATGGTTATCATTAATCCAGGTGATTCCCAGTCCTCTTAATGGTTCTTGCATGCTTCCTACTTAGAAGAGCAAATGAGAGGTCTTGCTCTCTCAGCCTCCCTTGCAGCTAGGTTGATATGTGACACAAAGATGAAAAGGGACTTTCTAGGAAAGGTTTTCTGCAGAAATTGGTCAGGGTATGATTTGTTTTTGTTGCCACTTCTTCCTTCCAGTAAGGGAGGTTGGTGTGTAGTTTGGAATGTCTTGAACTATGGCAATATTTTTGTGACCTTGAGGTAAAAATAAGCACAATATAGTATTATAGTATTCTATTCACGTACTGACATGGATGACTTTTGTCATCTCCAAATCTGAGGTTGAGTCCTTACTCTCAGTGTGAATATATGAAGACAAAAATCTTTAAGGAAGTGGTTTAAGCTATGGTGCTATGCACGTGTAACAGTACTCCTATAGGGCTGGTGTCCTTATAAGAAAAGTGAGGGACACACACACACACACACACACACACACACACAACTCAGCTTGATTTTAGGAGCTGGGCATGTAGCTTAGTGGTAGTGCACTTTGCATAGCATGCATGAAGCCCTGGGTTCAATTCCTCAGTATTACATAAACAGAAAAAGCCGGAAGTGGTGCTGTGGCTCATGTGGAAGAGTACTGGCTTTGAGCAAAAAGAAGCTCAGAAACAGTGTCCAGGACCTGAATTCAAGCTCTAGGACTGCCCCGCCCTTCCCCCCCCCCCCCAAAAAAAAAAGTGAGGGAGATCAGAGAGTTTTTGCTATCTGCACAGTGAGAAGGTGGCTGTTTACAAGTCAGGAAAGGAAAGGAGGCCTCACTTGAATCCAACCATGCCGTCCTTTGATGTTGAACTTCAATTTGCAAAAAGGTAATTCTGTCATTTAAGCCAACCAACTTGTGGAATGTTGATTTGAGGGCCCACATGAACAGATACACCTCTTGCTCCCCGTTGGGTACCAGGCAGCTCTCTCAGAGTGTCTGTCTGTTAGAACAATGCCACACAGCACTGGAGGATATGAGATAAAGCTCATTAAGCATGCAGCAGAAGGATTACTGGTGAGGACAACGAGGGTAGAACAGCATGGGCTGTTCATGAGAGTGCACCCATGTGGATGAGAATATGACAGGGCACTTTGAACGCGGTATTTCCTTGTGCTCTTGAATCAGGTGCTCCAAACACCTGTGGCTTATGGACACCTATAGGATCCTAGAGATCCTGACGTGTTTGGGTCTCCTATGGCTTCCATAACCAGCTGTCACAAACCAGGAGTGGCTTAAACAGCCTCGGTTTACTATCTGGAGGCTCTGATGAATGCAAACACAAATCCAGGATCAGCCAGGCTGTGTTCTTCCGGGAGGCACTATAGGGGTGTCTGTTTCCTTGCTTTCTGTGCATCCATAGGCACCTGCAGTCCCTGGCTTGTGGCTGCAGCACTCCAGCCTTTGCTGGAAACACTCTTGTGATTGTTTTCCTGGAGGATAACCCAGGAAAACCGCTTATCATTAAGTAAACCTCTCTCACTAAGGAAACCACATCCTTTGACCATGTGGTAATTTCCAGGGACTAGGTGGGGGGGTGTCTTTGGAGCTGAAGAGAATATTATTCTCCTTATTGCACTCTGGAGTCCTATGGGAGGCTTGGGGATGCTCTGGTAGCTTTATTCCATGTGGAAGAATTAAGCATTGGCTATTAATAAATGACAAAGACAGCAATAGTAATAGTAATAATACTAGCTAATTACTAAGAACTTGCCAGGTGTTTGCTTCTTTGCATGGATGCATTTTTTTTACTTACCATGTGACAGCTATGAAGTCTAGGGACCACCATGGTCTGCTTTGTATAGCTGAGTGAACTGAGCTGAGGGGCTTAGGTCATGGCTGGGGGAACCTGGGTAGCAAGTGGTGGAGCCAGGCTTTGGAGCTCAGATGGACAGCAGCCTCTTAACCTCTGTTTGCTCCTGGCTTGGGATTTCTATTTTCCTCTGCTGGAGCAGATGGCTTCCCCTGTACCTGGTCCTGCCAGGGCTTCTGGAAGTGGGACCCTCCCTGCCTCACTACTGCCTCCTTTAGCTGGGGCTGGTAGGCTCCTGCAGTGGTGGAGGCGGGGGGTGGGAGGGGGAGAGAGAGGCTCCTGGGACTTCGTGGTTGGGGTATGGTTGGACTGTAGCACCCCCAGAGCTATATTCTATATGGAGGGAGGGTTTGTGTGGGCTCAGGCGTGCCCCACCAGCCTGCCCTGGACATCAAGGACCTGGGGCCATGCTGGAGGCTGGGCTATACCCTTATCTAGGGAAATCCTAGTAAGAGGAATTCATATCAGTAGAAGTTTTGCCCTTTGGTAAGTAAGAACACAGAGGAAGTTCTGTTTTTCACGTCTTTCTCTCCTTCAGATATTTAAGGAGGAACGACCAAACTATGAGGGGATTTAGGAGACAAATCACAAACACTCAGGAAGTTCTAATAAGCAGATCAGAAGTGAGTTCTACCTTGCAGTAGTTTGTGACTACAGCTGTTCCCAGAGCAGCTCTGAGCCTTTCTCTTGCATTGGCCTGGATCAGATCACCAGACAAGGGCCAGCATCACCCACCATGGGCCAGGCTGCTAGAGGTCAGGCCTTCTGTCACTTGGTCCCTGAGCCTCGGTGTCCCTGCAGTGGGGATGGCAGTGTTTTTCTTCCTGTCAGGCTGCAGTTACTGTTAACAGACAGTGCTGGTGAAAACAGCAGGAAAAAAATGATAGTAAAATACTGGTCTGGAGGCATGACTCAGCAGTGAGGGCATCTGCCCAGCAATCACTAGGCCCTGAGCACTGAAGCAGGCAGTTGATCTACCCAGTATTCGTTGCAGCTGCAAGTGTACAGATTCTTTCATCTTCCACAGGCCACAGACTGATGGCCACCCTTCGGACTACAAAGGTTGGTTCTAGTGTGGCCTCATGCCTTCAAGCAGATCCTCCATGGGGAAGCTGTGCAGCATGACCGCCCTTCCATAGAGTGCTGGTCCCAGGGGCTATACTGCTTGCCTTATCCATTGAACTGGATCTCACCATTCCTTAAGGCCAGAACAACTCTTGATTTTTTTTTTAGGTACATGAATTATAATCTGTACTATACTACCCCCCCCGCTTTTTTTTTCTGCCAGTCCTGGGCTTGAACTCAGGGTCTGGGCCTGGGCTCCTTTTGCTCAAGCCTAGTGCTCTACCATTTGAGCCACAGCCTTACTTCCAGCTTTTTCTGTGATTCATTGGAGGTGAGAATCTCACAGTTTCCTGCCTGGGCTGGCTTAGAACTGTGATCTGAGCCTCTGGCACCTGGCTCACCCTATTGCTTTTTTTCTCTTTATTTTGGTCAGTCATGGGGCTTGAACTCTGGGCCTGGGCTCTGTCCCTGAGCTCGTCAGCTCCAGGTGAGTGCTCTACCACTTGAGCTACAGCACCACTTGTGGTTTTCTGGTGGTTAATTGGAGATCAGAGTCTAACAGACTTTCCTGCCCTGACTGGCTTTGAACCATGATCCTCAGATCTCAGCCTCCCAAGTAGTTAGGAAAACCAACGTGAGCCACTGGCGCTCCGATCACCTTATTGCTTTTTAAGTGACTTCAAGTTGGTTATCTGTTTCTTAACTGAAAAAGTCCTCATCGTAGCTATTGTCTTGAAAGGCCCTGGATCCATGTGGACAGATGAAGAGAGCCCTGAAAGATGAAAAAAATCAGAAGATATCAGACTGGACATTGTTGAGAGCTGAACAAGCGAAAACATCGGCATGGCAACACATCGTGACTGCTGTTGAAATTATGAGAGCAATGGGTACTTACTGAGTAGTTAATGCTATATGCCATTTTCTGGTGGAAACCAGCAGAGTTCCCCCATCACTCTGGTAGGGATCAAGTGGTTGGGTGTACTTTGCCAGGGACTGCTGGGATTCTTAGAACTGACTGGCTGAACTAGGCTTAATTTCTCCTATTGATTTTGCTTGTTTCTGTCTGTACCAGTCACCCCCAGAGAGCAGGAGGGAGCCATTTCCTTAATCACAGTATTATTTGATACAGACATTCCAGAGAGCAGGGTCAGATAAGAACAGTTACCCATAGGTTGTCCCAACCTGAAGGGACCAGATTTGGGGACCCAGTTGAAGGAGGCGTAGGCTTGCTAACTGGGGACATGTGGAAGCCCCTCTCTCCCTTTCTCTTCCCCATTATTTCCACAAGTCTGACTGTGTAAAATAGAGCTGGTGTGAAACTACCACCTCTCCCTCGGGGTCATTCTTAAATAGGTCTATGTACATGGTTCTGAGAGAGCAAACTTACCCCCAAACTCTTGGCCTCTCTCTTTGCTTTTCCATACACCCTCTATTCCTGACCTAGGTGACAGGTCCCATGTCCTGCCTTCCATGGGGGCCTCCTGTTGCTGCACTGCCTACCCTCCCTGCTCTCCTGACCCTTCCCCTCATTCCCAACTCTCACACTTATTGTCTCCCTGCCTGTGCCATCTGGGACGGAGAGGCTCAGGGTTTTGTCTCATACTCCATGGTGGAGACTAAAGTCAGCCTTGCCTTTGGTATGGGGCTGTTCACCTTAGCTCAGTCCGCACACTGACTGGGAACTGGAGGGACTAGATCAGGTAGACTCCATGCTGCCTTGAAGATCTGTAGCTCTGACAGAAGGAGGGGTCTTGCTGGTGGGAACAGTGGCAAACCCCATCTGTGGAGCTTTCCTAAAATGCAGTATTTGTGAGGGTTTTTAGATTCATATGATCTTTCTAATTTTTTTCCTTTGGGCTTTTAAAGATTAAAAAAAATTCATGACAGAACAGGGGTCTTAATTGTATATTTCTTTTTTAATTTTAATTTTTATTTTTTGTGAACATACTGTACAGAGGGGTTACAATTAAATGGGCAGGATAATGCATACATTTCTTGTCAAGCATTGCAGCCTCCTCCTTTGTTTACCCTTCCCATCCCTTTTAATTGTGTATTTCTAATTAGTATGATACAGGCCACATTTGTGAATGATTATTTTATATTCCCGTGTCTCTCTTTTTCTAGGGTACTACTTTCATGAACTTTAAAGATCATCACCGTTGCATCTAAAGACATTTTCCTCAAAATATAGCCATCCTAGCAATACATATTCAAGACATTGGACACAATCAATTTTATGCACTGTGTCATCTTGATCCCTTACCTAAGGGTACATGAATTTTAGATGAAAAATAGGTATTCACATTAAGTTTGTGTGATGCATATTGTTTTTTGAGTTAGAGACCCTGAAAAATGATGACTCTTATAGCCTGTAGGTTTGCCTAATCCTACCACTGCCTGTGCCTGGAATGTAGTGTATGCTCAACTTGTGTGCCTCGGAGGGAATGAGTCAGGAGACTCCGAGATGATCGCTTATAGCAAAGCAATTTATCCTGTGATTGGACTGCATCAACAATCAGGAAAGAGGCATTTACTTCAAATTATATAAAAGGGAACTGATGGAATGAAATAGACTGGCACTGGTAGAATGAGTTAGCTTTTGGTTCAGAAAGTTGACAGATTGGTCTGGGATTCTAAAGCAGATAGGGGAGGCACCTGTCCTGGTGACTTTACTCTATCACGTCCAATGCAGACTTCACAGATCCATTGCTACATCCTTTGGCCTAGAGCTGGGATTCAGCCCCAGCGTCCTTGTTAACTCAGCATCTCAATCAACCACAACTGAATAAAGCAGTCCTGGCATGTATGCTCAATTTCTGCTTTCCAAGTAGGAACCTTTCTTTACCTGGGATAGACTTAGAACTCTCATATATGTCAAGCTAATGAACTGATTAACCTCTCCACATGCTAGGACAGTCCTAGGTTTTTCTGTGATGGGTAGGAGACAACTTGGTCCCATTGGAGGATGTCATTTGAACTGTCACTGTGACAGTGACATTTTTCTAGTGTAGAGAATGCTTTGATTGACACTGTGTGTCTGTGTTTTCCTTTGAAAGGGATTTGAACTTCCTGGGTACAGGGATCCATCCCAAGTATCCCCTGGAGAAGAGGTTGGGAGTAAGAGCCCATGATGTTCAGCTTGAGAAGCTGTAGCCGTGGCCTGGCCAGGATCCTTGATAGCCCAGAGAACTATAGTATGGGTACTGGCCAGCTGGTCACTTAGGACAACTATGCCTTCATTGACCCTGTGACTTTGCACCCATAAACTAAGGACACTAGTGTACATCAGTGGTTCCCAGCAAAGGCAGTGTCGGCGCAGGGGCTTTCTGGAAATGAGTGGTGACATTTTTGGTTAATACCATGACTGGGGAATTGCTACCAGTATTGAGTGGGTGGGGGTCATGGATGTCATATGCTTTCCTATGCACAATATGGTTTCACTCAACCAAGAACTTTCTTTCTTTTTTTTAACTGTATTTTTTTTGTCTTTTCTTTTTTGGTACTGGGGATCGAACCCAGGACGTTGCACTTGCTAGGCAAGTGCTTTGCCACTGAGCTACATCCCAGCCCAACCAAGAACTTTCTTAACCTGAGTAAAGGTTTTTTTTTTGTTGTTGTTTTTTGTTTTTTTACATTCAGGGCTAGTGATCTACAACTTTGAGCCATAGCACCACCAATTCTGGTTTCCTGGTAGTTAATTGGAGAGTTTCATGGACTTTTCTGGCTAGGCTGGCTTTGTGATCCTAAGATCTCAGCCTTCTGAGTAGTTAGTATTACAGATGTGAGCCACTAGTGCCTGGCTTTTTTTTTCATACTGGTCCTAGGGCTTGAACTCGGAGCCTGGGTACTTTCTCTTAGTTTTTTTTTTTTTTTTTTTTTTTTTTGCTTAAGGCTAGTGTTTTACCACTTGAGCCACAGTTGTACTTCTGGCTTTTTGATGGTTAATTGGAGAGAAGAGTCTCACTTTCTTGCTGGGTCTGACTTTGAACCACAGTTCTCAGATCTCAGCCTCCTGTGGAGCTAAGATTACAGGTGTAAAACACCAGCTCTGAGTGAGTTCTTCGTGTCCCTTGGGATATGCCTGAAGCAAAAATGCTGTTCATAATGAACCAAATCAACAACTGAACTCCATACCCTCTTAGGAACCATTCTTAGTATGAGTTTCATGCACCTCCCAAGTTTCCCAGAAATGCAATGACCATGGAAGTTGAGGGATCATTTATTTGTTTTATTGGGGATCATTATTCAACACTGGGAAAACTAAAAGCTATGCAACAAGGAACCTGCATTTGAATGGCCAGCAACACATCTGTTTCCCTCTGACTTAAAAAACATATTTGTAGCTGGGTGTGATGACTCAGGACTGTAATTCTAGCAACTCAGAAGGCAGAGATTAGAAGGAGTGAGGTTTAAGGCCAACCAGAACAAATAGTCCATGATACCCTATCTCTGCTAATACAAAGCTGGGTGGGGCAGTAAATGCCTGTCATCCCAGCTATGTAGAAAATGTAAATAGACGATGGTGGAATAGGAGAGCTTGGTCATAATAGGAAACCATATTTGAAAAATAGCTAAATCAGAAAAGGCTGGGCCCAGAGCTTAAGAGAAAAAGCAGCTTTCTGGCAAATGCAAGGCCCTGAGTTCAAGCTCTAGTAGTGCCAGAAAAAAACCTTAGACATATAGTTAATAGGGTTGATGGATTTTTTACCCACTAATGTAAGGTTTGAACTCAGGGCCTGGGCACTGTCCCTAAGCTGTTTTTAAACCCTACCACTTTGAGCCACATCTTCACTTCTGGCTTTTGGGTGGTTAATTGGAGAGAAGAGTCTCATGAACTTTCCTGCCTGTGCTAGCTTTGAACCACAATCCTCAGATCTCAGCCTCCTGAGTAGCTAGGATTACAGGCATGAACCATCAGAACCTAGCAGAGTCGACAGATTTTATTTGAAGATGGTAAAGGACATTGGCAAATATTTGTTTTTTTTTTTTTTTTTAAAGCATGTTGGGTCTAAATGGGTTAAAATCACTGGTCAGAAAATTCCCCCAAATCCTTTTTAGTCTGTGAGAGCCAAGGGGAGAAGCAGATGACATGAAAAATGAAAAACAGGCAAAGTGGGGGGCACGGAGTGGGTCAAGACAAACTCATGTTCCCAAGCTGAGCAATGTCCACAGCACAGACTGACTTGCTGCCTGTTCTGCAGGTAGTAGAGTGAAGTCTTTGATTTTGTGTGTCCAAATGGGATTCAGGGTCAGAACTCACTCCTTACACAACAGGGATTTTGTTGTGGTGGTTGTTAAGTGTTATGCATTCAGTGTTTGTGTACACACCCCTGCCAATTCTTACATTAAAATCCAAATTTGCAATGTGATGGTAATGACAATTATGTCAGAATGGTGGATGGGACCCCACGAATGGGATTAGTGCCCTTATAAGTAGAGGGGGAGGGAGGATGACAATATTGCAGGAGAGAGGGGCTGTTTACAAGAGCAGGCCCTGCTGGTGTCTTGCTCCATACTATAGGAAAGAAATGTCTATTATTTCATTCAACCATTCTGTGTTATAACAGCCATGCTAAGGCAGCAGCAGCACTTACTGTACACAGAAATATTGCTGATAGTTCCCTCCCTTTGGTTCCTAGTCCTTCCTCCTGCCTTGTTTTCCTGATACAATTTTAGTAGAATTAAACTTGAACAGCCCCAAATTATATAATTAATTACATTCAGTTTCAATTACAACCACTAATTGATCCAAGGCAGCTAGTACAACACTTTCATTATTGGGCACACAATTATTGAGCACCTACTTTGTGCTGGGAATAATTCAGGAAATGGTCAATTTCTCCTGGGGAGGGAGAAAGAGGAGGGAACTAGAAAGTTGTCGAGAAAATCTTCCTAAGGGGGCAGATGGTTGTACTCGAGGATTTGGGGTGGGTGGCAGATGGGTATGTCCTGTTGGTCTTCCTCTGGGTCTTCTGGGGTTGGGTGGCTTGTTCTGGCACTGGACATCACGTATTATATTCTAGGTGACTATAGTTTTTCTCTTCTGTTTACTCTTGGATAATAAATTAATAGTTACAAAGCTGGTGTGGTGACATGCACCTGTCATCCCAGCTACTTAGATAGGAGGCTCACTAGAGGCCCCAATCATTAAGACCAGTCTGGGCATCATAATGAGACCCTGTCTCAAAAAATAAATCTAAAAGTGTTAAATAGATACAATAAACCCCTGTCCCTCCAGGGACTCTTGATTTGTTACCTAAGTCTTCCCTCTTACCACACTTCAATCTAATGTCCTGCTACTTGAGCCTGACTATGTGTTTGGATCCATGGGCCTCTTGATAAATACAAAAGCTGACTGATCTGGTCCAGAGTAATGTTACAGGTTCTACTTTACCAACTTGCTCCCAGATGATGTTGATCGATGTTGCTGGTCTATGGAGCACATTTTTTAACTTACAAGGTCTTAGGGTCATTAGATTGTTCTGCTCTCAAGAGCTGGCATTCTTAAAGAAAGAAGCCAGATAATACCATGTCTCATCATTCATTTGGGATGCTATGACAAAATACCATAAGTGAGGTGGCTTAAAGATGCCAGAAATTCATTTCTCTCAGCTCTGGAGGCTAAGAAGCCCAAAACCAAAATGCCAGCAGAGTCAGTGTCTGGTGGACCCCCTTCCTGGTTCTTAAAGGGCCTTTCTCCAGTGTCTTCACATGGCAGAAATCACATACTAGCTCTCCGAGGTCTCTTTTATATGGGCGTTAATCTCAATTGCTAGGGCTCCACCCTCATGACCTAATCCCCTCCCCGAGGCTCACCTCTTAACCCTGTCACCTTAAAGGTTAGAATGTCAGCATATAGATGTTGAGAGGCCATAAGAATGCTGTATCATGGAGCTTGCATGGGGCTTGGCTAGGAGGTTGTATGTTTTTCCCTCAAAAATGGCTTTTAGTTACTGTCTAATCGTACTGGGGAGTATGTTTTCCAGTTTCTTCTGGATTCCCTTTTTTAGGACAGAGCATATATGCTTTCTTATTTCTCATGGTAGGGATTGCAGAAAGCAGCTCACCAAGTGATGAAGGCCACCTGCCCCAGAGGCAGGTTAGGTATCTGTTAAGTGATTTATTCAAGTAGTACTTCCTGAGTAGTGATCCTCAGTCTTCTCCACTCAGCAGCTTCAGGGAGGGCTACTTACCCATGACTTCTTCGCATAGCAATCTCAGAGTAACTGTTCCTGAATCACACCAGGCCTTCAGAAGCTCACAGACCTAACTACACTATGTGACCTTTTTCTCTGGGGGCTGGTCTCTAGTCCAGAGTAAGTGCTACTTACTCTAGAGATGGTCTGAGTTGTCCTGAAACCTCATACCTGAGGACTTCTTGGATCAAGGCAGAGGGTAGAGAGTTTTTTCTCTAGGATCAAATGATGTCCCAACTTTTATAATTCTCCCTATTGTCTCTTTCCTCCAAATATAGATCTTGAATTAGGAATATGCATACATAATAGATATAGTGTTACATATAATTATATAAAAATCACATAATTATGTTATAAATATATAATTATATATGTACATATAATTATATAACATACATGTTATAAATAAAACATAATGCATATGCTTATATATCATACATACATATATTTGTACATGTATATGTTATATATGTATATATTACACATACATATATATGCATGTCTATGTATATACAGATGTGTTTGTGTGGTTGAGGTAAATGCAAACAGAAGCCTAGTTTGATTATTGCTTGATGAAGGGGGAAATGAAGGAAATGGGGGGAGGGAAAGGCTGTACTGAATAGTGAAAAATTCTTTATTGGTTATAAATATATCAAGCCTTCCAGTTGATGAAGAAGCAAGTGCGGCAGTTCTGACTTTTGTTTCTTTTAGTTGTGGGAGCACCAACTATGGGATGGAGTTGTTCACCATTGCCCTTTGCCCTTTCTTCTCTGGAAATGAAGTATTTATTATTCTGATCTATTAGAGCAGAACTTATTATTTCTGTTTTCCTCTCCTTTTAGAGCTGGTTTTGGATAGATAGGTGTGTGGCTGCCTCTCTCTGGCTGTAACTTCCTAGGCCTGCCCTGGCTCACGACAAAACTCCACAGGCTTTATTTTTCACATAGTAGAATTACAGGGATCTTTTTCGTCCTTTACTGTAGTTGCTTTGATGTTTAGGCATCCTCTGCCTTCAGGTTTTGCTGAGGGTGTGGCTTTTTTTATTTTTTGTTTTTTCCAGTACAGAATGTTGTTTTGGGAGAAATACTGAAGAGAGTGATCATGAACAAACTGCCCTGCCTCCAATATTGAAAGGAGAGGGAGTTTCAGGGGCAAAGGTGGCTCATTCAAGATCTTGCCAGACAAGAGAACCCCTAAGTCAGTTACCATTGACCCTTCCTCCATCTGTATTTGTCACTCTGTACTGGCAGAGTAAGGCCCCATTGAGTAGGAATCTGATTTACTACATGAAGCTTCAAAAATGAACACAGACAATGGCTAAACCCACACAGAGTTGTTACGCAAATCAGAGCCGTCCACCCAGTGTGCCTCAACTCATAGAAGGTACTCCCTGAAAACCATCACAAGGCAGAAGAAATCTGTACAATATGCTTCAAACTTCATTGAACAGCTATAAAAACCCACCAGGGAGCCTAAAAGCCAAAAACTCAGAACAAAAATGGGCAAAATCAGGACCTTCCTATGTAAGTAGTTCTGACTTTTAGAATCATGTCAACATTTCAGTCTCAAAAAGTAAAACACAAGTAAAAACAAATTAGAATGTGAGGAACCCTTAAATGGGTGACAGTGACAAATAAACCTAACTGTATTACCATTGAATGTTAGAATCATGCAAGAAGGAGAAGAAAGATGAGAGAAGAAGAGAAGAGACAGAAGTCAGATTTTGACTGTGCACATAGAACTGTAACAAAAGAAAATATACACAAATAGAGTTGTGCTCTAATTAGTAAGTATTTTTCATGGGTGAAATACTGAAACCAGTAGGACTGAACAAATAGGTAAATGTATCATGAGTAATGAAAACCATGCTCCTCCATATCAGGGAAAGACACTACAAATCAGGCAAGAGGAACGCTAAATGAACCCTGAAGTTGGTTGGAGATAAAAGTATTAAGTAATGATTGCTAATGGATAGACAGATGGACAGCTAGACACATACATGCATATATCCCTAACAATTCCTGGGTTAAGAAACAGTGTAGACAAAGGGCAGGAGGAGAGGAAAGTGTTGTGTGAGGAACAGCCTGGAGGAAGGGTGTGAGGGAGGAAAGCCACTCACATCATGGTAGCCAGGAAGCAAAGAGGAGCCAGCAAGGAGAAGGGACAAAGTTTGTTTATCTAGAACACAACCTCCTTCAGTGTCTTCCTCCACCTAGGCCCCATCTTTCCCAGTTCTACCACCTCCCAATAGGCTATTTAGATTTTGAATCCATCAGTGGATTAAACCATTGATTAGGTCAGAGCCCCTATGATCATCTTGAGTGAGGAAATGCCCTCTCTCTCACACATACACTAAAGCTGTGCTTTGTTAGTCTCAAAGGCATCTCTCAATACAATTAAGCCAACAGTGAAGATTAACCATTATGGAAATCTAAGAACAGCTGAGCTGGGATCTCTTCTCAGAGGAGGTCACACAAGGCTACAACCAAGGCTGAGCATAAGGTCAGCCTGTGTTTCAAATACTCTTCTGAGTTCATATATGTTGTTGATGGTAACAAGTTCTTACAGTTGCTAAAGCCTTCAACTCATAAAGATCTCAGGAAGGACCAAGTCCCTCTCACCAGATAAGTCAGGCCCATCAAGAATAACTCCCTTTTGGTTAATTCCAAATCAGCTTTGAAGCATTAACATAACCTAACCAAGGAGAGCTATCTTAACAGTCACTAGGTTGGCCCACATTTAAAGGGAGGTGATTATACAAGATGTGTTGAGGTGTTTGGGGTGGTGGGGTGGGCATGTTGGAAGCCATCTTAGAATTCATTCTATCACTGGATGTGTTTTCCACATTGCTGTTTCAGCCCAATAGATATATTTTTTTTTTATAAACGCGAACCACAAAGTATGTTTTCATATCCAACTGCTGTGCCATAAAGTCAGTAACGATCATGGTGTCCACATGGCAGCTGCTCCTAAGTATTTTAATATCCTCTTAAAATATGACCACTGTGTTTTGCAGAGAAGGAAACTGAGGTGGAGAGAGGCTAACCGGAGTTAGGGAAGCAGGCTGGAATATGTGCCTGTACATTCAACTCTGGGCCTAATCTTTTGACTCCTGTGTCCTCCATGGAGCTTAGACAAATACTATGTGTGGGGTGAACAAATGCCTGGTAAATGATTTAAACGGATGGTACATTTTATGCAGGTGCTGATGCCTGTCTCATCTCTCCTTCTCCCCATGTCCCCCTCCCCTTACCTGCTCTGACATGAAAGCCTTCCTTACTTAAGGCCACCCTTCCTCTACTTCTCAGATGAGAAAATGGAGAGAGTGTTAGAGAAGGAGGCTTAGTAGGAATACCCACTTGGAGACACACTTTGACACTGGCTCTGAAAACCAGCTCTGGGGCTTAGAAGGCCTCAGAATCAACAAGATGGGGCTTGTCGCCGTCTCTCTCATACCAGGCTCAGCTATGATCTCCTAATAAATCTCTCATCACCTCATCCAATGGAGATTTCCATTTTGCTCTATGTCTTCTCACCAGGGATCAAAGGGCCATGTTTGGCTTTTCAGGGCCAGGAGGGACCATGCCTATGTCCAGCTGCCTAGACAACTTATTCACAAGTTCTAAACAGTATTGGTATGTTAAGCCCATAGGAATGCATTTTTTGCTTCCATAAAGAAGTATGCATACCAGGCACTGGTGGCCCACGCCTGTAATCCTACCTACTCAGGAGGCTGAGATCTGAGGATCGTGGTTCAAAGCCAGCCCAGGCAGGAGAGTCCATGAGGCTCTTATCTCTAATAAACTACTAGAAAACTGGAAGTGACATTGTGGCTCAAGCGGTAGAGTACTCGCCTTGAGCTGAAGAGCTCAGGGACAGCGCCCAGGCCCAGAGTTCAAGCCCCACGACCGACAAAAAAAAAAAAAAAAGACGTGTGCACTTTCTCATTCCTCCTACCCCCCAGAAACATGCAGCTTTGTCTTTTTTTTTTTTGTCAGTTATGGGGCTTGAACTCTGGGCTTGGGCGCTGTCCCTGAGCTCTTCAGCTCAAGGTGAGTGCTTTACTGCTAAAAGCCTGATGCCAGTGGCTCATGCCTGTAATCTCAGCTACTCAGGAGGCTGAGATCTGAGGATCACAGTTCAAAGCCAGCCCAGGCCGAAAGTCTGTGAGACTCTTATCTGCAATAAACCACTAGAAAACCAAAAGCTTTGTCTTTTACATATATCTTTTGAAGAGACTGAAGGAACAGGAGGGCTTTCTCCATTTGTAAACTCTTTCTGCTTGGTGTGGGAGGAGCTAACTCTGCCCCCACTCCTGAAACAAATGTCAGGCCTGGACAATCAGATCATCCCATTCCTCTGTTCACGGTGATTGGTTGTGTGAGCTACCTTGGACCAATCAGAGTCTTCTCTGAGACAACTTCAGTAATAACAGGAAAGAGGCTACTGGTGATTATTTCTATAGACAAAGCTTGTGTGAGAAATGGTGTGATATTAATTGAGGGTGATGTTAGTTGAGCTTCTGGGTTCCACTGTGCCTGAAATCTTCTCTCACTCCTTATGACTTGCTTGTGAAAATTACTTTATATAGGAGCCAATGTTCTGAAAATGTTGTACTTTAAATTCACTATTTTAATCTTTTATGTATAGACCTTGCACTTAGTCTTGATTACTTCCATTGTGCAAACTGGGAAAAGAGGCTGAGACAGGTAAGAACATTTGTTCTGAAAGAAATGTACTCATCACCTGACTTATGTAACTGTAACCACTCCGTACATCACATTTACAATAAAAAATAAATCATATTTTAAAGGATAGTGTTAAAATTAAGAAAAAGGAAGGGGAGGAGTGGGGGGGTGAAAATGTTAAAAGGGGTGACTGATCAAGGGGCACTGTATTCATAAGCTGCTCTGTTGAATGGCAACTCCTAAGCTGCTCTATTGAATGGCAACTCCTTTGTACAACTACTTAAATAAAAATATGTTTAAAAAAAGAAAATTTGTTCTGAACATACATGGCAGAGCAGAAATCCTGTTATTTTGCCTTGAACTGTAACACTTATCATCTTTCCTGTTTCTTAATATTTGGGTATGAGTTTCTGGTGAGAGATGATGATATAGGTTCTGCTTACCAACGTGCCACAGAGATCCAGGACACTGAGCACCGGATGAAACTCCTCACAAATCCTGAACTAAACCTTGCTGAACTTAGAATATGTCAGTCTGTCTTGAAAGACTTCACAATGGCATCCTAGGACCCTCAAGGGAGGGAGTGTTTAGTTGCTCCCGTGGGGCTAAGTGTACTCATTGCCACACTACAATCTTAACTCTCCCAGGAGCTGTGAACCTCTACTACTTGTTCATTCAATAGCCATTCATTCTTTTATCAACATGTATTTTTGCTGGGCTCCCATGGCTCATGCCTGTAATCCTAGTTACTCAGGAGGTTGAGATCTAAGGACTGCAATTTGAAGCCAGCCCAGATGGGAAAAGAAGCAGCAAATCAATGAACCAGCACAAAGCCAGAAGTAGAGGTGCAGCTTAAGTGATAAAGCAATAGTCTTGAGTGAAGCATCTAAGGGACAGTGCAGGGGCCTGAGGTCAAGTCCCAGTATTGGTATGTACACACATAACAACAACAACAACAACAATAAACTCACAAGTATTTTCTGAACAGGTATACACCAAATACATTGTGAGACTAGGGGTGCTAAATGAGTAAAGAGAGGACTCTTACCTTTCAATTGTTACAACAAAAACTTTCCAAACTCTTGGCAATTTGGGAGTATCGTTAGGGCTGCTGGCCCCCCACAGCTTGTCCGGCACTGGACTTAAGCATTTTCCAAGAGAGGAATGTCATGCCTCCCAATTGAAATTGATCAACAGGACTGTCATGACACGTGACTCCAGCATCATTTACAAAGACTCAGACCCATTTAGAAATGAAGCCCTGCACATCCCTGACAACTCAACAGGACCCACTAGTGGGACCCATGGCATTTGTAGTCACCTTTGTTGGAACACCATTCAATGTCTCACCAGTTCCCCCTGCATGATCTCTGTTGAACTGAGAAATTTGATTTGGGTTCCCATAATGCAATCTGTCTCTACTGCCCTTCACATGATGGGATTCTGCTGGTTCCCTGGGCTCTCTGAGGGTGACAGCCAGCCAGACTGGCAACAATTACCAAACACCAAGTTGTGTTTCCAGCCCCAGGCTTTCTTCCACCCCGTAGCATTTACCTGGAATTAGCAGCAGTCAGTTGCGGCTCAGCAGAGGTGACTGTGTGGTATTATGAACGCGCTCCTTGTTTGTCTTTTCAGCCCAGAAATCCTGTCAGTGAGGAGAAGCGATAATAATATGTTATTAGGTTCTTTCTGGATAATGGAATTCAGGAGTCAGGAGGCAGTTTGGTCATTGAGGTCTCTGAAAAGCTTAGAATAATTTCAATGTCATTATTCCCTATTTTAAAGAGCCAGGCTGTAATATATAAAAATCTATAGCTGACTACTCCTGTGGAGTAGTTAGTTCTCTTGCACTTCTCTTGCCTCTCCCTTGGGGCTCTTTCTGGTAACGTGTTTCTGTTCCCTTGACCACTTACCTCACCCCCGATATACCTTCCTGTGTTTCTTTATGAGCAAGGGGATGGGGAATGGGTGCTTGGACCTATTGTAAGCCTGCTAAGGACTTTATCCTTCTCAACTGGTTGGAAGAGCATAGAGATGAAGGCCTGGCTTCCAACCCAGCTGCCCTGGGTGCATCTTAAAACCCTCTGTGCATCTTTGGTCATCTATAGATTGGAAATATTAGTAATATTGAACTCTTAGAGTTGCCATAATGCTTAATTAAATAAGCACACGTAAGATGTATGGCATATTGTACAAGCTGGACATCACCATTCCCTGCACCTCCTCTGTGACATTTTCATCTTGTCTTCATTGTCCTTTTTACCGGCAGTTGAGCCATCACTCTGCCCACGGGGTTTGTGTTTCCATCTGTATGTCTCCTCCTCTCTCCCACAGCTCCCCAAACCCACACCTCCACTCCTGTTTTCACACAGCCCCTGCAGGCTATCAAGTAGCTTCATTCAGCCTCTTATTCCCAGAAGTCTTGCAGAGTGCCTCTCAGGTGTTCAACACTTCCAGTGGCTAGGGATTTAGCAACCAACAGAAAAGCCTCTGGTCCCACTGTCACCGAGTCTAATGTCCTAGTAGGGGAGATAGAAGAAAATTTCACCTCATGGTCAAGTCTGTGAGGAGAAGGCAGAAAAAGATTAGGAGTCCTGGAGGAGGGTTGACGCTAGGATTTTAAACAACTCATTAAGAGCTGGGCACTGGTGGCTCATGCCTGTAATCCTAGCTACTCAGGAGGCTGAGATCTGAGGATCATAGTTTGAAGCCAGTCCAAGCAGGAAAATCTGTTGGGACTCTTATCTCTAGTTAACCAGGAAAAAGCCAGAAGAGTGGGGCTGTGGCTCAAGTGGTAAAGTACCAACCTTGAGTGTAAGAGACAGCGCCTAGGCCCCGAGTTCAAGCCCCAGCAGTAACACACACACACACACACACACACACACACACACACACACACACACACACACACACACACACACCACGATGAGGGAAGCCAGAGCATTCCATGCAGAGAAACAAGAACCAAGGCTTTGGGGCTGGGGCACTTGGTGTGTTTGTGGATGAGGCCAGAGGGGCTAGAGAATGAAAGGGAAAGTACACCGAAGGTCAGAGAAGTCTTGGCACTGAGGCAAAGGCTCTTGCAGTAGCTTACAGTGCTGGCTACTTCTTAATCCAACAGAAGACTCTGCTAGGCCACATCATAGAGTGACATATAAATCATCTCAGTAAGTGTGCTAGGAGTAGATTTAGGGACAAGAATGGAAGGAGAATAGTTGGAGGTCACTATACCAAACCAGAAGTCATGGTGGAGTGTGGATTTTATGGGCTGGATGAGTTCTAAAGGTTAGAGCCAATGTAGATTGTGGGGACTGGATGAAGGGGTTGTGAGATTAGGAGTGGTGCCCAAGATGACTTCCAGGTCTGTGGCAGGGTAGCTGGTAGATAGTTGGGTATTATTGAGGTGGAGAGATACTGGGAGGTGAATAGAAGGTTTTGTTTTCTTGTGGACCTTGAGATCTGAGGATCATGGTTCAAAGCCAGCCCAGACAGGAGAGTCTGTGAGACTCTTATCTCCAATAAAGCTCAAGGACAGCACCCAGGCCCTGAGTTCAAACCCCAGGACTGGTGCAAAAAAAATAACATCTCAAAGTATCCCTGTTTATCCCTGTTCAGGGCCATTTCCAGCTTTTTAAAAATAGGTTTTTGGGGCTAACAGACTTTCTTGCCTGGGCTGGCTTTGAAACATGATCCTCAGATCTCAGCCTCCAGAGTAGTTAGGATTATAGGTGTGAATGCCTGGTGACTGGTTGAGATGGTTTTCAAAGATCCAAGTGGCCGTTTCTGAGTAGGGAACAATCTAGAGCTGGAGATAGGTATCTGGGGCCCTCATTTTAGAAATGGTTGAAAGCCCAGTGACCAGACTGGATCATGTGGGAATGGATGTGGACAGAGAAAGTCTGAGTTCTGAGGCCTGGGGCAGCCTGAAGCTCAGGACATTGGGAAGATGAGATGGAACTTACCAAAGGAGGTAGGCCTCGGAGTCAAGTGCAGTAAGTGTTCCAAAGAATAGACATGGCATTTTTTAAATTAAATATTGGTAACAGCACGAGTAAGGAAAGAACTGAAGATGAATCAGTGGGAGATTGGTAATGAGGTGGTCTTTGGTGATCAGCATGATCAGAGGACTGGGGTCTAAGCCTTGTGGTATCAGCAAGTGATTGCAACCTAGCGCCACGATGCACAATGCCACAATGCAGATGTTAACATGCTTTTAGACAGATGACAATTATTCACCTTCACTCATGGTGGAAGAAATGCAAATTAAAACTACACTATGATACCATTTTAGATGATACCTGGATTTTAGTTGATGGTCGAAAACTTGGGCACTGGTGGCTCATGCCTATATCCCTAGCTACTTAGGAGACTGAGATCTGAGGATCACAGTTTGAAGCCAGCCTAGGCAGGAAAGTCCACGAGACTCTTATCTCCAATTCACCACCAGAAAACCAGAAGTGGTGGTGTGGCTCAAATGGTGGAATGCTAGCCTTGAGCAAGAGAGCTCAGGGACAGCACTCAGGCCCCAAGTTCAAACTCCATGATGGACAAAAATGAAAAAATGGTTCCTTAGGGAATGAGAGAACGGGCACTCACATTTTGGTGATGGGAACGTAAAGCAGTACTATCTCTGGAAGAACATATCTGAGTTCACTTCAGGAAAACAAACCATCCTAGGTATTTTATGCAGAAAGTATTTGAAAGGTATTTAATATAGGGATGAAGTGATGGCAAATAATTGAAAGAGCTGGAGGAGCTAAAGTTAGGATTAGGCTACTTAGCAACTTTTGGTCACACTGCCATATGCTGTGATCAAATGGTCTGGCAAACTCTTGGAGCTACCTAGAAACTAGGAAGCCACAGCCAAAGGCATAGTTGTCTTACAACCCTACTGTAGGAAGCGACAAGTTAGTCTTTGTGAGCTGCTGACAGAACCAGAGTAAGAATGACCTCTGCCCCTTTCTGCCCTCCTTGTTTCGTTGGCAGAAACTAACTATACTCATATTGCTGTTGGGAAGGAGTCTGGGGTAATGTAGCTCTCAAGATTCTAGCCCTTGTGATTTCTATCCTATCTTTTTGTGGAAGAGAATAGAGGAGGGGGTGGAAAGGAGTATTGGTTGCCAGCCAGTATAAAAGACCTAATGTCATTTAGACTTTTTGTTACTTAGCATCCATGTATACTCTTGTCTATATTTAAATTTCCAATAGTAATCACCATAATAGTAGCAGGCTGTCACGTAGTAGAAACAAAAAGTATATAAAATAATGCTGGTGAAAAGGTAGCTTCTTTTCCAAAGGGGAGGGACCTAAAGTCCCATCCATTACTGAGTTCATTTCAGCTGTGTTCTTTTATTTTCTAGGTCAGTAGTGATCTTAGGTGATACTCAAAAGACTACATTGTAATATTAAGTACCACTAATACTCCTCATATGAAATGTCAAGAAAAAGAATCACTAGAGAAACAAATAACAAAGCAAGGGAAATATATGCACATAGAATATATATATATTTGGGGGGGGGTCAGTTGTAGGGCTTGAACTCTGGGCTTGGCACTGTCCCTGTGCTCTTCAGCTCAAGGCAAGTGCTCTACTTCTTGAGCCACAGTGCCACTTCCCGTGTTCTAGTGGTTTATTGAGAGTCTCATGGACTTTCTTGCCCAGACTGGCTTTGAACCGCGATCCTCAGATCTCAGCTTCCTGACTAGCTAGGATTATAGGTGTGAGCCACTGGTGCCCGGCTACACATAGACTATATTTTTGTAATCATCCTTTGCCAGTCATTTGTAACTTCTTGCTCTTGTCTATCCTTATCCTCTTTGCTTGCCGCCAGAATCCAGTCTGGATTTCTCCATGTAGTGGGGTGACCTAATTCTTCCTTCTTTAAAGATACAATCTCTTGATGGTGTTGCCTGTATAGATTACTGAATTTTTAACATATTTAGTAATGGACATAGACATATCTAAAGATGATTCCATTTTCCTCTCTCTCTCTTTCTCTCTCTCTCTCTCTCACACACACACACACACACACCATCCCTCCTCCTTAAGGCAGTCTCTCTCACTAATTCTATACACATTCTATACACACCCAAGGAGTAAACCTTTATCAAAATGTGTGGGACTCAAAGTATTTTAAATTCCAAAAGTTTCCAGACTGACTTTGCAATATTTGCTTATTCTTTATCAGCCTATTCTACCTAACTAGAAAGTCCAAAATCTATGAAATGTGAGTTTCTTATGAGCATGATAAAGATTTTGAAATTTTTTTGACATTTGAATTGTGTTGAGCAACTCCCCCTCCCTCCACACATAAACCCATGAGAGAGACTGAGATTTATTACAGGGAATTGGAGGCCCAGCAGAGCCAGTGATAGAATTCATTCCAAGTCCAAAGGCTTGAGAACCAGAGCAGCTGATGGTATACATTTCAGTTCAAGGGCATGTTCTAGTTCAAGGCAGGTGAAAAGCAATATGGGATATTCCATTGTCTTCATTTTTGTTCTACCCAGGCTCTGGATGCTATCTTCATACACTGGGGAGATGCTCTCCTTTTCTGAATCTACCACTTCATATGTTAACCTCACTAGGAAGCACACTTATAGACACCCCAAGTAATAATGCTGGATTAGGGCACTCCTTGGTACATTGACTGATACCCCTCACAAGATAGCAGTAAGCATCCTGAAGTATCTTCTGGGCTCCATGTATACTCCTGAACTGTTATAAGACCATTCAAAACAGAATTCCTCAACAACCTATGAAAAGTTGGCAGAGGAATCCAAGTTTGAGAATGTAACAGGCTACATCTTGCTCTTAGCCTTATGATGTCCTTTAGCAGAGGATCTAGCGATGCCATGCCTGGCTTCTGTCCTACAGAGTTGCGAGCATTATAATGTAGGCATTGTTTTAAGTCACCACATAATGTGGTGCTCAGCAGTAGCTAATGAATATGCCTTCAGAGACTAGAAAGCTATAGAAACCCAATGTTTAAAATTAGTATCATCAATAGTGGGACAACTAAGTATTATGTGCCTGCTAATGTGATATTTAGCCCAACAGGAAGTTCACAGCATCCTTTTAAAGTATTTTGATCAATTGTGTTAAATCTGAATCAAAGCAAGCTTTTATGTTATATGACTAGCATTTACCAAAACACATACAACTATAAACTAAGCTAAAAAAGATGACATTTACTGTTTAAAAATTATGCCTGAATAATCCCAGCTTAAAAAGCAGGCTTTAGCTAGGTGTCTGTGGCTCATGCCTGTAATCCTGGCTACTCAGGAGGCTGACATTTGAAGATTGGAGTTCAAAGCCAACTTGGATAGGAGAGATTCTTATTTCCAATTAACCAGCAAAAAAACAAAGTCAGAAGTGAAGGTGTGGCTGAAGTAGTACAGTGCCAACTTTGAGTGGACAAAAGGTAAAGGATCGTCCTCAGGCCCGGAATTCAAGCCTTAGTACTGGCATAAAAAGTCAAAAAATAAAAAAGCCCAAGCTTTATCTAGCTCAATTGTCAGAAAACACGAGGAATACTTAAATGGCAGCATGAAAAAATAGACATTCTATATGACAACTGGCCTGATATCTTCAAAAAGCCAATAAAAGGTCATTAAAAAAAAACAATGACGGGAAACTGTCCTAGCTCAGGAAAGACTAAAGAGACATCACAAACAATTTCACTGCATGGAACTTATTGGATCTTGTTTCAAAGAAACAAGATATTTTTAGGATAATTGTATGAATTTGAATGTGAAGTAAGTTTTAGATGATATTAGGGATTATTGCTGTTTTATTAGGTGTGATGTTGTTAATTGGAGAAATTTTCCCACTTTCTTGGAGATACATATTGAAAAAATGAAAAGGCATGATGTTTTTAATTTACTGTGAAATGATACCATAATAAGGCAAAAATGGCCAGATATTACAGTGGTAGAAATGGGGGGATGGTGTAGAGATGTTTATTGTACTATTTTCTCTTCTTTCTTGCGTGCTTCAAATTAAAATGGAAACTCCAGTGACACAAACAACACAGGAGAATGCTGCTTGCTAGACTTGCATAGCTGATCTGTAGCCCACAGCTCAAAGCAGGTGATGAAATACAGAACCTAATGTTACCACAGAAACTTTTATCTGCTGAATCCAGCCTGGGCCTCTACCACTGCCGGAGAGGGTGCCTGCCTGCCTTCAGCTGTCCAAGACTAGTGTGCACCGTGAAAGAGACTGAGTTTCCAACTCTGCTGGATAGAGGCATTTACCAGCAGAGGAGTGGACCTGGACCTTTGGGTCCCCTTACTTATCTCTTAGAAGCTTCTTCCAAGGCCCTGGGAAGCCCTAGCAAAGTGTCCACTGCATAATTATGTGATTACATGCTTTAGAAGTATCCATTATTTCCTCCCTTTTGGGGGCAAAAGTGAAGTATTTCAACTGCAAATAGATGAGATACAATGGCTGGCTATTTCCATAGCCAGAATCCAGCTAAGCGAAAGTTGACCTGGGTGGGATTCACTCAACTGCTGTTTAGTGGGATCCACTCAGTTATGGTACTTGCTTGCCAGTTATCTTACTATAGCAGGAATGGCTTCCACAAATAACTATTGCTCAGGGTGCAAGCTCACCTCACTTTTATGCCACAAAGGTACAAGGCCAAAGGTCACGTTACATAGTAACGGAATATCCCATGTACTACAGCAAAAGGTGTGTGTGCTGGTACTGAGGCTTGAACTTAGGGATTGGGTGCCATCTCTTAGCTTTTGTGCTCAAGGTTAGCATTCTACCATCTGAGCTACATCTCTACTTCCAGCTTTTTGCTGGTTAATTGGAGATAAGAGAGTCTCATGGACTTTCCAGCCTAGGTTGGTTTTGAACCTCAATCTTCAGATCTCTGCCTCCTGAGTAGCTAAGATTACAGGCATGGGCCACCAGCACTGGGCATGCAGGGTACTGAAGAGAGAGGCTAGCAGCTTTGATGGTGGTGGTAATGGTGTTGGATGTGGAGAGAGAGGTAAACAGACGGTAAGTATATTTTGGATGTGGAAAGTGATAAGCAATAGTCTCTCTCCCCGCCCCAGTTACACAAGTATTTCTTGATTTGCTCTCCTGGGATGCACACAGAGGCTGACTTACCCTGCAGGATTCTCAAGGAGCCCTTGGGCCCTTAACTTGTGGGAAAGAGGAGGCAACAGGTACGGGAGTGGGCCTGGGAGGAAATCACCCACAGCCTCAGCCAACTCCACAGCTAGTCCCCCTGAGCTAGCTCTGCTCTGCAAGTGCTCTTGAACTGGGCCTAGATGCTAGACCTCCATTAGCCCGTGCATGGGGGCCAGCCTGGTCAAGGCACGCTTGTCCTTGGGCCAGGCAGCTCTGTTAAGTTGGGCTTACGGATAGCATAGTGCCCATGATATCAGAGTCTTCCATAACTTAGGTAAGTGCTGGCCAAACTAGTCGTGGCTGAGAATGGTCCAGGTGAAGGAGGGGTCATACACCACGAGGTAGGAAAGCGCACGGGTTTAGAGGAATGACAGCTGCACCTAGAATGGAGGTAGCTGTGGCAACTGCCTAAGTTTGGAAATGTAAAGCAACGGGACCCTGACATTTCAGGAGCAGGGCAGTGCCTCCCCCCCTGTGCTGGGTTCTCCCTTGGATTTTGACAATTCCCAGCCTCCTTGCGGGAGCAAACCTGTGCTTCCCACCTTCCCCTGCCTTGCTTTGGTGCGCATGTGCAGCGTGGGGTTTCAGGAGTCAACAAGCAGGGCAAAGGTGCCGTAGCTCGAGGTTCGCGCATGCATCTTCTCGCTGGCCCCGCGCGCTTCCAGGGGCTTGATCATTAACCCCGGGAAAGGGGGGCAGGGGGTGGATTGGCAGAGTGCCCGGCCGGGACCAGGGCGCAGACGGTGTTGTCTGTCTGTGTGCGCGTGCCTGCGTGCAGGTTCCTGTCTGTCTGCGCCCCAGCGCTTCCTCGAACCCTGGAGCCGCAGCCCGCGTTCTCTGCCGCGCCCTCCCCAGGCGGGTGCCTGCAGGGGGCCGATTGAGCCGGTCTGGAAGCCGGGGAGGAGCGCGGTTCCCGCAGCCGGGCTCAGGCTGCGCCTGGTCCTCTCCCCCGCCGCCCCCGCGTCGCCAGGTCCCGGCGTGTGCAGATGCCGCTCGAGCGCCCCCGTCGTCTGGGGCCCAGGGTCTGCGCCTTCACGGATCATTAGGGCTGGGGAGGGAAGCAGGGAGGCGCAGCCAGGGCCCCGGCAAGGGTGGGGTGGCTGCTAGATGGCGGACGAGGGATCTCAGCTCGGATAGCCTCGAGTCTTGCTCGGCCCGGCCCGGCCCGGCCCGGGAGCGCACAGAGAGGCGGGGGTGCGCAGCTGAGAGAGAGCGCCCGCCCGCCGAGCCAGGAGACCGAAGCTCCGCCCGCATCTCCCGCAACTGGTTTAGCCTAGAAAAAGCTTTTAGCATGCAAACACAACAAGCCTTGACCCCCACAGCCCAAACACCAACTCCCCTCGAAATCAGCCGGTGATCAAGCCCCTTGTTTCCCAGGGCGCGGCGGCTTCTCCGTGCCTAAAGAAGGGAGGTGTGACTAGGCTGGGTGGAGACCTTTACCCTGGGTCTGGGGTGGGGCCTAGCCACCACCGGAGAGCGTCTGCTTTGCCCTTGCTAGAGGCTTCCTGCTCTTCTTTGCCAGGCTTTCTTGCGCTGGCTGGCAAGGCCTCTGGCTTTTTAGGATTGCCAGATTTAATACAGAAAAAAAAATTAAATTTCAGATGAAGGAAAGCAAAAATTAGCATAAAGATGTCCCATGAATTATTTGAGGCATACTAAAATAATTCATTGTTTATTGAGAATTGAAAGGAAAAAAAAATAGTATGTCCCAAGTCATTCATGGGAGACACTAAAGCTAAGGCTGATCTTGTATCTGAAATGTACCTGGAATTTGAATGTGCCTGAATTTTCTCCAGCAATCATACTTGAGAGCTGCTTTCCGGTTCTCCCTGGGTCTTTTTTGTTTGTTTGTTTGGAATGCTGCAGTTTAATCTCAGGGACTTCTACTTGCTGCCCTTGCTGGCTGGGCTGGCACTCTACCACTTGGGCCACAATTTCCACCATCTCTCTTCTACCCAGTGCAGCACTGTGAGTGCTTCCTGAGCTGCTTCTGTGGTGCGGAAGGTACTGAATTATGAAGCAGAAAATATAGGCACAGAGGCCTCAGCCTTCCAACACTGGGTTAGCTATAACTAACTCCCTTGAGGTCAGCTTCCCGTCCTTATTTTAAATGCACGTGGAAAGACATAGATGAAATGAACCCACTGCTGAATATTCACCTGCTCCAGGACATCTGGTCTGTCACTGAGCCCTGAAGAGTTTGGGACAAATCCATCCAAGCACTTCTTTCTCTTATCCCAAAGTAGTTTTTAAACTCAAAGGAGGCCCAGGGCATATCCTGAACTGGTTCTAATCACAGAGGAAGCAACATAGTGTTATGATGAAGTGCTGGCTTGGAGTGGGGCTAGACACCTGCTTTTTGACTGCGCCTACCCGTCTTTCCTTGAGGACTCTTGGGGCAGGTCTCCCAGCTCCTCCAAGCCTCAGTGTTCTGGTCTGTAAAATGGAGGGGTAAAATCATGAAAATTCCTGCCATCTCTGAATATGGCCAGTTTTTCAACCTCATCTCCTCCTGATTATGGAGACTGGATGAGAAGGAGGAAGCTGGAGTTTCAAGGTCCCCCTTCTTGGCTTCGGCCTGTGGTGTATGTCAGCATCTGGCTGGAGGGAATTTGAAAGGACAGGTTGCTGAGAAATAGGGAAGGTCTTAGCAGAGAAGAGTAACAGAAAAGGAGAGCTTAGGGAAGAGAACGGAGGTAGGTGAGAAAAGCAGCTTGAGGATGATGTAGTGCTCAGGGGCCTGTGTCTGACAGGGGGCCACATAAGCTCCTTCGTGGACTGTCCTATCCTCTCTATGGAAAAATAGCTCCTCAATACCTGTACATCAAGTGAGGTTGTTAACCCAGGAGCTTTGTCCATCCCTAACCAGAAGTGGGGATTTAACCCACACTGGACACAATGAATCATTTCCAGAAACCAACAGGAGAGAGGCAGTCCGCTTTTTCTGGCCTTACTAGCTGTGTGGACAGAGTAAGCTTGGAATCACACTTGGGACCCTCATCTTTGTTGCCTGAAAAACGAAGCAAACTCCAGGGGAAACAGAACAGAAAGAAAGGCAGTCCTAGTGATATAATTGGGGCTTCTGGAATCAGCTGTGCCTAAAGCTAGACCCATCTTTGGACTTCCCATTTATCTGTACTAATCAATCCTTCTTTTGATTATTCTAGTTTGAGTTGAATTTGTATTGACTGCAGTTGACAGTGTCCTGGCAAATGTAGTCCCTAAAAAATGTATCATTTCAGAATGGTATATTAGATTCTTCCTACTCAAAATGGTCCAAAGGCCAGCATCATTTGAGCACCTTGGAAGCTTGTGCAAAATGTAGATTTCCAGTCAGGTGCTAGTGGCTCATACCTGTCATTCTAGCTACTTAAGAGGTGAAGATCCAGAGGTTTTTGGCTTAAAGCTACCCTAGGCAAAAATGTCTGAGAGACCCTTCATTTCAACAGAAAAAGCTGGCTGTGGTGACACATGCCTGTCATCCTAGCTACGGTGGGAAGTATAAGTAGGAGGATAGAGGTCCAGGCTGGCCTAGACAAAAAGCAAGATCTTAGCTCAAAAGTGTTCATAGCAAAAAGTTCTGGGAGCATGGCTCAAGTGGTAGAGTGCCTGGCTAGCAAGCATGAAGCACTGGATTCCAAAGCCAGTACTATCCCTCAAAAAGACCCCCCCTCCCCCAGTAAGAAATGCAGACCCATGAGCCCATGCCAACAGACCTATTGACTCAAAATCTGCATTTTAACCAGATTCTAGCTACTGATAGAGAAATGAGTTTGTGGAGTATTGCTTTGGAGCAGTGGTTCTCAACTCTAGCAGCTCCTTTAAAAGTCCCATCACCCAAACCTACCCCAGATCAAGGAGATGAAAAGCTGCGGGGTCTACTCTGCAGCTAGCAGTTTTCACATGTCTCCAGGTGAGAACAGTATATAACAGAGCACACTCTGGTATAGTTGGCGGACAGTAGCTGAAAGGCGTAATGCTTTGTGTTTTGACATAGAATGGAAGCTGATTTCTGTGGAGGACTCTGTGGCAGGGGTGAGTAGTTCTATTAGAAAGTGGGGGCTGAGCTCTTGGGAACAGGGAGAAAGGCCTGGCTGTACCCCAAAGATCAAGTCCACAAGGACTCCACGGGGGAGTTTGCCAAATCCTGGTATACATTCCCCCTGAACACCCCCCCATCTATGCCTCTGAATTCATAACAGAACAACCTGCAAATATTAAAAAAATACTTTCAGATATTCAGATCCCTCTGATATGGAACCTGAACACAAATACAATCAAAATCCCAAACTGAACTCAAATATTATTTGTTTTTATTGAACCATGAACTACCTCCAAAATATGAGTTTTCATTTTCCTCCTGAAAGACATCATTGTGGCAAATCAATTCACTCTAGAACGAATCCAGATGTTCCTAAAACCAGTCAACTGGAAGGATGTGGGGCTATCTAAAAATACGCTTGAGATTGATCCTGAGCAGAACTCTTTGCTCTCGGGGCTCTTGCCTTTCCTTTTCTTTCTCGAGTGATAACTTTGAAAGGCTTTGCAAGGACACCTGTGACCAATTGTGGTTAGGACCAGGTGTTGTTAGGAATGCTAGCAGGTGACTGCAGGGTATATAAACATAAGTAAGAGTGTATATAAACATAAGTAAGAGTAAACGCACCTTCTTTGGGATTGGGAGATGGGTGGGGGAGTTTCTGGGGTTGGTTTGTATTGGGCTGTGTGTGTGTGTGTGTGTGTGTGTGTGTGTGCCTGGGCACTGTCCCTCAGCTCTTCAGCTCAAGGCTAGCGCTCTACCACTTGAGCCACAGCGCCACTTCTGGCTTTTTTTCTTTTTGCTTATGTGGTGCTGAGGAATCGAACCCAGGGCCTCATGCACGCAAGGCAAGCACTCTACCACTGAGCCACCTTCCCAGCCCCAGGGGCTTTGTGTTTTTAACTGTTAACAAGGAACTCTTTCCTGCCTGAGCTCTGATGGAGAGCAGAATGGGGAGTAGGTGGCATTGGGGAAAGAGCTGGAAGGTGTCTTCCCTTGCTTACCAGTCAGCAGCTCATTAGGGATTCTAATCAGGCAGAAATATTTTCCCATCAGCTCATTACCAGCTCTAACAAGGTCCCAGCTCTGAGGTTGTGTCTGCTTTTCTCCTTGTTGGGGCCTTTGGTAACTCATTGGTTACTGAAAAGATCCTTCACATCTATCCCAGGGGACCACCTAGAGGCAGGCAGGCAGGCACACGAGAAAGATTATTAGAAGGTTTATTAGAGGGGGGCCATATATCCCAGGAGAGGAAGCACATGGCATCTGGCCCTATCCAGGTAGCAGGAGGTGAGGGGACCGGAAATGAGGTAGGTGCATGCTCAGGTGGGTCTGGGCCGAGAGAGGGAGTGGCCAGCTGAATGGCAGGACCTCCAGGGCTGGGAGGAGCTCAGGCCTCAGTGGAGCTGAGGACCAAAGGTAAGCATAATGCCAACAGAGTGTGGCATAATGCTAACAAAGTGTGGTTCACAACAGCAGGAGGGCTCTGGGGCTGGGGAGGTGAAGGAGACAGCTGAGAGATGGAAATAAGAATCCCCTTGAGGGAGATGGGAATGTGGTATTGTCCAGTGCTTCAGGAAAGCCCATGCCAGAGCTTATGGGTCACCTAAGGTCTTCTAGCAGGTGATGTGTGTGTGTGTGTGGGGGGGGGGAGTAAAGGGCAAACCTTGTCCTGAAGCTTATCTTCCCCTTCTAAGTTGTGAAGAAATGCTCAAAAACTCTCCTCTGCAGGCTTCAAGGCTCCAGAGGCCAATTCTCCACCTTAGTGACTTCAAAAATATTTGCAAGTCATCATTTTCCAGCTAAAATTTGTCACTGGCTTCCATTGTCTTAGGTTCAACTTTAATTTTTGTTGCTCATCAAGGCTTTCTATAAAATAACCCCACTCAAACTAGCCCTGCTCAAGCACTTTTTCCCATTGAAAAATCTAAAGTTCTGGAAGGCCTGCTGTCCTTAAAAGCTCATAAAAATTGTTATTTCATCTTCTTGAGTATTCAAGTTCTATCCATTCACAGTTTTACCGAACCATTGCATCATCTACCTCTTTTAGGGATTGCACTAGCTTGCACTGCATGTCTGCAGCATGGCCAAAAACAGGGATCAGATCTGGCCCATAGCTTATTCTTATAAAGTTTTATTGGGCTACAACTGTGCTCTCACATTTATGTATTTCTGTGACTGTTTTTGCAACACAATAAAAGAACTGAGAGTTGCAACTGAGATCAAATGAACTAAAGAGGCTAAAACATTTACAATTCATTCCTTTGCAGAAAAAAAGGCTTGGCTATCTTGGCATTTAAATTTAGCATTTAAATTTATAGTATACTTCCTTAAAGTCCTACAAAAGCTTTTCAGGTTAATGTTTCCTCTTGTCTTTATTTACTCTGCAGTCTTCCCATCTTTTCCTGCTCCGACTTTTTTTCTTCCTCCTGCAGAGGATTGAACCTAAGAGGCTGCACAATAGACATGCACCCTACCATTGAACTAGTCCTCCAGCCCTTTCTGCTCTGAGTTTTTTTTTAAAATTTTTTTTGGGTCCAGTCGTGGGGCCTGAACTCTGGGCCTGAGCGCTGTCCCTCAGCTCTTCAGCTCAAGGCTAGCGCTCTACCACTTGAGCCATAGCGCCACTTCTAGCTTTTTTCTTTTTGCTTATGTGGCGCTGAGGAATCGAACCCAGGGCCTCATGCATGCAAGGCAAGCGCTCTACCACTGAGCCACCTTCCCAGCCCCTCTGCTCTGAGTTTTGGCCACATTTCACCCATATACTTTCTTTTTTCTTTCTTTTTTTTTTTTTGGGTCCAGTCATGGGGCCTGAACTCTGGGCCTGGGCGCTGTCCCTCAGCTTTTCAGCTCAAGGCTAGTGTTCTACCATTTGAGCCACAGTGCCACTTCTGGCTTTTTTCTTTTTGCTTATGTGGTGCTGAGGAATCGAACCCAAGGCCTCAGACATGCAAGGCAAGCGCTCTGAGCCAACCACTGAGCCAACTTCCCGGCCCCTCACCCATATACTTTCTATCAAACGGAAATTTTCCCTTTTCTAAAAATTCAAATGCTCATTTATTTATGCATTAGTTTTGCATAGTATCCCAGTATTTGACATTTGCAGGATGGAATCTTGAGAGACCTATCTCACACACCTTCAAGACTTAGCACTAGTAAGTGAGGAATGAACTTTTTGGTTGCAGAGTGTGTTTTGGCACTTGATTGAGGCTTTATGAAATTGCTGCAAAGACCATTACCAGCCTTTGGCAGTGACCTCACAAAATGCTGTGTTCTTCTGCACTGCAGCTTTCTAATCCTGCCTGTGAACCAGCAGCCCACACCTGCTTCCACGGTGGTGAGATCGCCTCTCATGGAGCGAGACCACCCTGCAACTTAATGGAACAATTATGGGATATTATTGGCTTTGGTTCACTCCCAACATCCTTTTCTTTCCAACAAGAGCCCATTTTAAAGAATTTTATGTGCAAGACTATCCGCGCTATAAAGATATACAAAAAAAACCCAACACTCTAGCTTTTTGTCTCTCAATCCTTATTATAGAAAACTACAACTACAGGTATATAGTAGCAGTGAAGGATAATAGCCCATTACACCCAGATATCCATGCCCTTGTCTTGGATTTTGTGATTATGTTACATTATAACCCAATGGAATTTTGCAGATGTGACTAAAGTTAAGGACTTTAGGTGATCCTATGGGTTCAGTCTAATCACCTGAGTTCTTCAATGTGGAAGGGGGAAGCAAGTGGGTAGGTCAGAGTGATGTGATGTGAAAAGGAGTTGGTCCACCGAGGAGCGGCCATGAGCCAAGGAAAGCAGACAGCCAGAAAGCCAGAAAGGCAAATAAACAGATTCTACTTTAGAGCCTTCAGAGAGGAACACAGCCCTAATGGCACTTCAAGTTAAGCTAAACAAGAGCACAACTGTAGAACAGTCAGGCAATACATTTATGTTGTTTAAAGACACCGAGCCCATGGTAGTCTGTTAAAGTAACAAATGAATCCAGATCCTTGGGCTTGAACTCAGGGCCTAGGCACTGTCAATGTGAGCTTTTGTTCTCAAAGCTAGCACTCTACCACTTGAGCGACAGTTCCACTTCTGATTTTTTTTTTTTTTTGGTGTTTAATTGGAAATAAGAATCTCACAGACTTTGCTGCCTGAGCTACCTTCAATTATGATCCTCAGGTCTTAGCCTCCCCAGTAGGTAAGATTACCAGCATGAGCCACCATCTTTTAAAATTTTTTAATTAAATGTTTGTCATTTGCCACTTAAACTAAGTGATTTGGTGACTCAGAAAGTCAGAGTGGGGAGATAGAGGCCTGATGAGCAGGCCCATCCATCACAGTAAAAAAGCAGTATTGTCTGGGGGTACTGGAGCTAAAGAAAGGTGACTGTCTTGGAAATCATGACCTTTGTCTTTAAGAATGAGTTAAATTGGGAAAAAGTGAGTGGCAGCAGTAACCTTCTTTGCCATTCTGTTTTTGAGGAAAGGATTGTCTGAGATTTTTTTTCTTCTGTTGTTGTTGCATGTGTATATTGTGTAGCTGATAGAGAAACAGGAATCAGGAGGCTCAGGAACTCCAAAGTTCAAGGCCTGGAGTCACTTCCCTGGGCATTGCTCAGTCTGCAAAAACTGATAAATCCTGGATCAGTTATCTATTGTTACAACAATATTTCATAGAAAAACATTGTTCAAATCCCACTGAATTCAAAGAGTAATCATTGATATGGTTTTGGTTTTGCTGATCTAGGCCGGGCTCAGCTGGGTTTACTCACACATCTATAGTCAGCTAGTAGGTTGGCCTGAAGCTGAGATGGGCCAGGAAAACCCCAGATGGGTGACTCAGCGGCTCTCTACATGCTGGCCCATCTACCAGCAGACAAGCTGAGTGAAGGAGAAAGAGAGAGAGAAAGAGAGAGAGAGAGAGAGAAGAAGGAAGGGAGGGAGGGAGAGAAAGGAAAGGAAGAAAGAAAAAGGAAGAAAGAGAAAGAAAGAAAGAAGGAAAGAAAGAAAGAAAGAAAGAAAGAAAGAAAGAAAGAAAGAAAGAAAGAAAGAAAGACGGCCTTGGATTGGAAGGATGTGCTGTCATTCCAGATGTATTCCCTTGGTCAGAGGAAATAGCAAGGTAGCTCATGGGAGGGGAGATAGACCAAACCTTTTCATGGGAACATCTACCAAGTCACATGGCGCGTACTTTGGGGGAGAGGGGAGATAGAGAACTGGGCCACTTTTGTCGTTGCACTGTTACTAGCTCCTGCAAGGAGAAAATGTCCTTCGTCTCAAATAGCTCCTGAAGACTGAGGTGAACTAGGCTGCTGCCCACATCTTGCCCCTTTCTTCAGCTGGGCTCCAAGAACATCCCCTGAGAGGCCCAAAGGAGCCTGCTGACCCTCCAGCCCTCTGTCCTGTTCCCTCTATTCCCTAAGTCTCCTACCCCAGCAAACGAAATCTCTCTCTTCAAAGGGCCAGCCACCAGCCCCTCCTTTCCGTCTCTCTGCTGCAAGCCCTAGGGATGTCGTGGGCGACCAGCTGGCTTGATGAATGCAGCTTCTGTAAACCTTCTTCTGGCCTGTGTCGCAGCATCAGCGTGAAATGAACTTGCTAATACTCCAGGAGCCACAAACCTTTTCCCCTTTCCCCAGCAAAGTGGCATCAAATCGATCTGGCTGGGTGAGCCACGACAAACCCCACAGAAAAAAAAAGCATCAGCAAATTTAAAGTCTCATCCAAGGACTTGATTCACCATAAACTAAGTCTCTCCTCCCCCCTGCCCCCCAAGCAGGACTGACACTTCCACCGCGAATGATACTGGGATTTATTGACTTGCCTTTAGATGTTGATATTGACCAAGACTGAGTTCCAAATGAAAAGGCCCACGGCTGTATATCTTTATTGCTCAAGCAATCTGAGGACTTGCTAATCCTTCCTTGTCTGCCAAGCGGGTCCCACTTGATAATGTTGCAGAAATTCTTTTAGGTGGGAGCAAATGACACTTAGATGAAACACAATGCTCTTTTCCTTCAAGGTCTCTGAAAGAGGGTAGAGGTACAATCAGTGGAAGTACAAGCAGAACCAAAGTATTGATCATGTTCTGTTCACACTACCCAACTCACCATACTTCCTCTTTTTCCAGAGACCCAGCTCTACCCACTTTGGAAACAGCCCAGAAAAATATCCATCATAACCCTTGGTTTCGGGCCTGCTCACGAACAGGATATGTTTCCTTTTCTATACTTGGTCCACTTGAAGAGCCCAGCCTTGCTTACCTCTACCCCTGCCTGTTGAATCCTGGTCCCTAGTACATTCTCCTGTCACTCTCAGTGCTGGCTGCTTGGTAGTGAAATCATTGTTATACTTCTGATTTTCTTGGAATTCTAATAGGAATACAGAAAAAGAGGAATCATTTCTTACTGGCTGCTAATTGGTTTCCTCAGGGAGGTACAGCCTGCAGCCCTCATTTTTGGGGATGTAATGTATAATACCAATAGATGGGGTCATAGATGGTGCCATGTGAGTTGTTTTGTTGGCAAGGTCCCTGGGGAAACCAATAAGAACAGAACAGGGCTAAGGTCGTCGATTAGAGTGGCTGGGTCATGGTGGGATCCAGAGTGGCAGAATTTCAGCCCAGCTTCCTTACCAGTTCTGTGTTTCCAAGAACTCTACAAGAAGGAAATTTGAAGCCAATGGAGAGAGGGTCAGAAGGGTAGACATACAGAAAGGAAAAGAGCATCACAAACACGCCTCTCTTAATTTAAGGAAGCAGTACAAGCTGTCCCCCATGCAGATTCACAAACGCTCTTGTTCCAGCCTCTCTTAAGGATTTGGGCTTCTTTGTAGCACCGTGTCTCTACCAAGCCTTTTAGCTTGCCACTTTGGAGGTGAAGGGGTAGACTATAACATTAAACTTTCCCCAAAGTGACACAATCACATTGAGATTCAGAACCCAGGTTGGCAGTCAGTTTGGGGATTAAACCCTGGCTCTACCACTTACCAGCTGGGTGGCTTCAGGCAAGCTATGGAAGCTTTGTAAGCCACCGCTTTCTCATTTGGAAAAAGAAGGAAGGCAAACATTGTTCAGTGCCTCCTTTCTTCCTTTTGGGAAGAATGTTAGTCCTACCCAGGAGACTCTTCCCAGACTCTCTGAAGATATAGATCTAATTCCTCATCCAGAAGTGGACATGTGATAGTTCTGGCCCATTAGAAAAAAAATAAAAGGAAGTTTTCTGGAGTGGTTCTTGAGAATTTTCTTTTCTTCCCGAATAAAAGGGCAAGGAATACCTTTTTGTTTTGGCTAGAAAAATTTATCCCTTTTCCTTTTCAAAATAAAGTTGGCAGGTGGGAAGAAGATCCTGTTCCCCATAGGGAGCTTTATTGGGCAATGCTACAACTTTGGCAGCCATTTGAGATTTCTCTTCGGCGGTACTGAGCTTTGAACGAATGCTCACTAGGTGAGTGCTCTACCTCTGGAGCCACACAGCCAGTCCCAGCAGCCTCTTATGACTAAGCTGTTAAGAGAATGTGGAAGCACCTATCTGGAATCATGCCATCATAGGACCATGACAACAAAGCCATTAGCTGCCTGTGTTTTATGTGGGCAAAATGAACACCTGTTTGTAATGCCATTATAAACTAGTTATTTTGTTCGTTATAGTCCAAATCATTTTAACACAATACAAGTGTCTATTTCATGGGTGTTATGAAAGAATTAAATGAGAAACAGACTTTTTTTTTGGACAGAGCTCTAAAGGTTTTTCTAGCTGGCAAAGTCTTGACATATGTTTATGAAATCTTCTTTCTAGGATGGAAGAGAAAGACTGGATGAAAAGAGCAACAGAGGGTGAGTATATGTCTATTTTTCTCTTACTGTTTTGCAAGACAATTCAGACTTTAGCTGATGATTCTCCATCCATCTGGCTTGTGCTTTCTGCTGGGTGAAGCATTGTATAGACAATGACTGATTTTAAAACTTTGCATATGTCTCAAATATTGGTAAATTTAGTCCAATTTTCTCATTGCTTTATCTACCTAACTAATTTTGGGACTATCAGTGGCATCATTTTAGTTTGGGTTCAGTAAGCAACAGCTCCCATTGTCTTAGGTTTTTATTTATTTGCCATTAAACCTGCAGTCTTCTATACTCAAGGGATAGATATTTCTCCATGCAGACGGACCCTTTTGTTACGTGAAGAATCCTTTTCTAATGCCAAGAAATCACCTTCTAATTATTTTCTTTTTGCTAACTTCCCCCCCCCTCCCATGCCAGTATAGAAGCTCCTAAACTTAAGATGGACATAGATTCTGGGAAACCCAATTGTTATTGAAAAAACACAATTAAGTTGAGAATGTATTTAATGCACCTAACCTACCAAATACCATTGCTTAATAAGACAGCGCACAATAGCATCAGAATGTTTCCCCTGGAGATATGGAATTGACTGGGTGTGCTAGCCAGCCTATCCAGAGAGAATCTTACCACATATTGCTAGCCCAGGAAAAGATCCAAATTCTAAATTTGTATCATGTTCACACCACTGTAAATTAGAAAAATAGTAAGTTGAACCATCTGAAGTTAGAGACTATAGCTGGAATCTCCAAAAAAGAGGCAGAGCTCTGCCCCCAAATGGCTTTCTGAACCTTGAAGCTAGATGTGGAAGCAGCCCACAGCCTGAACGTGGGCCTTGCACATGTTTGTAAAGATGAGGGCAGGGGTTGGGGGCAATGCATTCTTCGCTTGGAGTTGATAGAGTTGGTCTATCTCTTAGGTTCATATTCTTTTTACAAAAATTTATTTAAAATCATATAGTAAAACTATGTGTGTGTCTGTGTGTGTACATAGTTATGTTAACTGCTTCAACACCCAAATGGATACTTGCGACCATAGTGTTAGTTTTTTTTTTTTGTCTTTTATGTCAGTTGCGAGGCTTGCACTGTGGACCTGGGTGCTATCCCTGAGCTCTTCAGTGCAAGGCAAATGCTCTACCACTTGAGCCACAGTGCCACTTCTGGTTTTCTAGTGGTTAATTGGAGATAAAAGTCTTAGCCTTTCCTGCTTAAGCTGGCTTTGAACCCTGATCCTCAGTTCTCAGCCTCCTCGATTGAGGTTTTTTTTTTTTTAAATGTTGTTATTACTATGACAAAATACTTGGGACAAACAACTTAAAAGAGGAAGGTTTATTTTGGCTCATGACTTTAGAGGTTCCAGCCCATGATTGGCATATTCCACTGTTGCAGGCCTGTGGGGAGGCAGAGTGTGTGTCATGCACAAGTTGCAGTCAGGAAGTAGAGAAGAAGAGATAGGAAGCCAGGTAGAAGGCATATCTTTAAAATCATGCTCCCCTTCAACTAAATTCCACCTTCTAATAACACATTCAATTTCAACTCATCGGTGGATTAACCCATTGATAAAATTAGCACCTATATAATCCAATTACTTTTGTAGTTTTTAATATATATATTTTTTTGGGTCCGGTCATGGGGCCTGAACTCTGGGCCTGAGCGCTGTCCCTCAGCTCTTCAGCTCAAGGCTAGCGCTCTACCACTTGAGCCACAGCGCCACTTCTGGCTTTTTTCTTTTTTCTTATGTGGTGCTGAGGAATCGAACCCAGGGCCTCAGGCATGCAAGGCAAGCGCTCTACCACTGAGCCACCTTCCCAGCCCCAGTTTTTAATATTTTTATTGGTTGTGGGGCTTGAACTTAGGGCCTGGCCACTGTCCCTGAACTCTTTTGCTCAAGGCTCATGTACTTTGAGCTCTACTTCCAGTTTTTGAGTGGTTAAGTGGAGGTCGGAGTCTCACAGGGACTTTTCTGTCTGAGATGGCTTTGAACTGTGGATTCTCAGATCTCAGCCTACTAAGTAGCTAGGATTAAGGCATGAGCCACTAGTGACCCAGCCCAATTACTTTTTAATGATTGGATCCATCAACTAGAGACCAAATATTAAGTGCCTGAACCTTTTGGGGAGGACATTTTATATTCAAAGACTTTATATCAAGTTGCTGTATGGAAACCCACAATTGGAATAGAGCTTCTTCATGCTAATGTTCATAGTCACATTCTTCCCTCATGTCTAACCTCTGGCACCAACTTGTCTGTTCTCCATCACAATAGCTTTGTGGTTTTGAGAGTGTCATATAAATAGACCTGTGTATATAGTAGGTAACCTTTGGAGGCTAGGTTCTTTCATTAGGAATAATGCCTAGTAGATCCCTTTCAGTTGTGTGTATCAATAATTTATTCTTTTTTATGGCTTAGTGGTATTCCTTTGTATAGTTTGTTTTTCTGCTTATCTGCTAAAGGATATTTAGGTAATACCTAGTTTTTGACAATTATAAAGAAAGCATCTGTAAACATTTGTGCTCATGTTTCTGAATGAACCTCTGTTTTTATTTCTATAAGGTAAATGGACTAGACATATTTCCAGGCTGCATGGTAACGTGTATGTTTAGGTTTATAAGAAATTGCCAAACTATTTTTAAGAGGGGCCATAATCACCTTGCAAACTCTGAGAGCTCTAGTTATTTCATATTTGTATCAATATTTGATATTTTTAGTACTTTAAAATGACATCTTAGTCTGCCAGGTTCTGGTGGCTCATGCCTATAATCCTAGCTATTTAAGAGGCTGAAATTTGAGGATCATGTTTCAAAGCTAGTCCAGACAGGAAAGTCTGTGAGACTCTCATCTCTAATTAACCACCAAAAAGCCAAATGTGGAGCTGTGGCTCAAGTGGTAGAGCTCTAGCAAAAAACCCCCAAAAGTTTAGGGACAGCTTCCAGTCCCTGAATTCAGTCCCAGGACCAGCATACAAAAAAACAAAAATAACACCAAAGAACCTTTATCTTATTCTATAGTAGGCGTGTAGTGGTACATCACCATGATTTTTTTTTTTTTTACCTTTTCCTAATAGAGATGAACGTGTGTGTATGTGTGTATGTGTGTGTGTGTGTGTGCATGTGTATACACACTTGTTTGACAAGCATAAATCCACTTGTGAAATGTTAGTTGTAGTCTTTTACCAACTTTAAAAATAGGGATGTTTCTTGTTGAGATTTTTCCTCTATGCATTTTGGACACAGTCCTTTGTTGAATATGTGGTTTCAAACTATTTTCATTCTCTTAACCTTGTCTTTTGTAGATCATATGTTTTTAGCATTAAAGAAGTTCACTTTTTGGGCTTTGAAAAAATAGATTGCTTTTGATAAAAAAACAACAACAACAACAACAACAAAACACTTTAAAATATGATGCTGTTCACAGTTATAACAGCTCTTGGATCTGTAACTTCCTTATAATTTGGAAATCTAGTAATACATTTTTGAACTGACATGTCTTATCTCAATGTTCTTACTATTCTGAAGATGACTAAAGCCACCATGTATAACAGAGAAGTAAAAAAAAATTGCTATGTGAAACCCCACAGTTCCTGCCCCAGAACAAGGGGGTGGTAAATGCAAGGATTCCAGGGTTTGAGTGGGTAGAGGTTGCTTGCAGACCTTGGAGACTTAAGTTTCTGAGCAAAATGTCCCAGAAAGGTGGACTGAAGAAAACCATTATCTTCTCTTTAAAATTCTGGGCAGCTCATGTGTCATCTTACCTGTATTTTGGCGCCCCCCCCCCCCCTTACAAGAGAGGATTAAAAAAGAAAAGACTATATCCGCCAAGAGATTCTTCTAGATCAAGTAGGTCCCCCACCAGTTCCAAATTGCTCTGAGAACAACATGCTCTCTTTCTTCCAGATGGGACGTTGATTCTAGGAAGGAGTAAGAGGTAGAAATGAGGCACATATAGGGGGGGAGGGTGTCACAGGTGTGCCTGACTGTGGGCGGACATTGACGGGGCAGGAGACACTTAGTTTCATCATCTCTGTGTTCTTGGTATCTCAGCCTGAGACAATGGCTGACCCGGTCCAACAGCTGTATTTTAAAAATAAGTAAAATGAAGAGTAATAGAGAAGAGAGCCTGTACTGCAACAGTCAGGCCCCTCTCTCATGGTCACCTATGAGGTAGGTTCCACACAATCACAAGACCCCACACAAGGAAATGAGTTTCAAAAGACAAGAAATGAGTGTTTGTGTGTGCAGAGCCATAGAAGTCAATCAGGAAACGGTTTTTAGGTGTTAGACACAGAACAGAACATTCTGACCTGGAGGAGTCCTTGCAAGGGCCCTGATGAGCCAGTATGGCTTTCTCTTTCTTTAGTCCTAGACCAAAGGACAGATAGGAAAAAATATATACTCTGGTCCCTCCAAGATTTTCTTAACTACCTTACCAGTCCCTAGGAAAGGAGACAAAATAACTTTTCAACAAATAACAACAGAGCCTGAAATCAGTTTATGGGCAGATTGGGCCAGTGTGGGAGTCAGGAATCTGCAGTGGATGATAGCTCTATGGCTAACTGGTTTCTACAAGAAAATCAATGGCACATCCTAAAAATAAAAGCCTATAAGGAAATGCAATTACCAAAGACGCTTTAGACTATAAAAAGTGCAGCATGCAAAGTAAACTGTTCTGGATACTGTTAAGAATAGGTCTACCATAAAGTGGGTAGCAATGGCTTTGATACCCCTGAGACTTTCATCTCAGCCGCTGGTGGATTTTCAAATACAACAGAGCTGGGAATGGCCACTTGGCTAAGCATTTTAGATGCAACTAGAGGACACAAAGTGAATGGAAATGATGAAGTTCTCATTGTTGATTGGCAGTGAAATCATTGGGGCTGTTTCTACTTCATGATATTATTGTAAACACAAGAACAAAGAAACAAAATACAAAAGAAAATATGATGCTGCTCATATCATATCTAAAACATTTAACTTCAGGTCTTGAGGATTTTTGCCTATATTTTCTATGAGTTTTGTAGTTTTGCATTCTATATTTAGATCAATGATCCATTTGAATTAAAATTATGTTTGGTGAAGGCCCTGTGTTTTAAACTCTCACTTGGCTTTTTCTTTCAAGGTAAAGCTCTACCACTTGAGCCATACCTACATTTCTGGCTTTTTGCTGGCTAATTGGGGATAAGAGTATCAGACACTTTTCCCCCCAGGCTGATTTTGAACTGAAACCCTCAGATCTCAGTCTCCTGAAAAGATAGGATTACAGATATGAGGTACCAGTGCCTGGCTGAGTTAATTTCTGTATATGGAATAAAATTTAAGTTGAAATTATTATTGTTTATTATTATTATTATTATTGTCAGATGTGGGACTTGAACTGTGGGCCTGGGTGCTGTTTCTCAGCTCTTCAGCTCAAGGCTAGTGCTCTACAACTTGAGCCTCAGCACCACTTCCAGTTTTCTGGTGGTTAACTGGTGATTAGAGTCTCATGGACTTTCCTGCCCAGGCTGGCTTTGAATCATAGTCCTCAGATCTCAGCTTCTTTAGTAGCTAGGATTATAGGTGTGAGCCACCAGACCCTGGTTGAAATTATTAATTTTTTTTAGCATATAAATGTTAAGGTGTTATCATCTTTACAAGTTTGCCAAAATGTTTGTACTTTACCATTGAATTGCTTTTGACCATATTTGGGAGAGCCTATTTCTAGACTCTAGTCTTTTAGAGTAATGCTTGTGTGTGAAAAATCATTCTTCACTTACTTATCTGTTCATTGAAATACCACGTTTTGACCACTATAACTTTATAATAATTATCTAAAATCAGATAATATGACTTCTCTAATCCATTTCTTCATTAAACATTTTATTTGGGCTCTTATAGTTCCTTTGCCTTTCCATAAAAATTTAAGAATTAGCTTGTTTAAATCTATAGAAAAGAATCCTATTAAGAATTTGATCATTAAGTATGATGCTAGCTTTAAGTGTTCTGTAGATGCTCTGAAGACGGTTGATGGAGTCTCTTGTATTTCTAGTTTGCTGTGATAATACAAAAACAAAACACAATTAGATGCTGAAATTTTTGTGTCAGTTGATATTACCATGTAGCTTTTCTTTCCTAGATCAACAATCTGCTGGATTCCCCTAGAGTTTTGAATATTAAGCTATACTTGAGCCAGGGCATGGCTGAATTAATTTTTGCATATTGTATAAAATATATATTATGCATCATAGCATATAATACAAGATAATAATATATACAGTATATAATATAATATATAGAAAGACAGAAACACTGTTGAAGAAATGTGAAGGAGGGACAAAGGGTAAGAGAATATACAAGAGAAAGTGAATTTGTTCCAAGTGCACTATGCACATCTGGAATTACTAATGAAACTGCTTGTACTAGTAATATTATGGTAACTAAAAAATACAAGTTTTTTTTTGGTGCCAGTCTTGGAGCTTGAAATCAGGTTCCTGGGTTCTGTCCCTGAGCTTTTTTTTATTGTGAAAATACTGTACAGAGGGGTTACAATTACATGGGCAAGGTAATGAGTACATTTCTTATCAAGTATTGTGGCCTTCTCCTTTGTTTCCCCTTCCCATCGCTTCCCATCTCCCACCCCTGAGCTTTTTTTTTTGTTCAAGGCTAGTGGTTTACCACTTGGACCACAGTTCTACTTTTGGCTTTTTTATTCTTGGTAGTTAAATGGAGATAAGAATTTCATTGACTTTCTTGCCTGGACTATCTTCGAACCACTATCCCCAGATCTAAAAATGAGATTCTTAATGTATGTTAATTAGAAAAAACCTGCAAATTAAACCCAAAAAATAAAGAATAATATAAACAATTTCTTATTTTTAAAAACATTTATTTTCTTATGAAGATGCTGTACAGAGGGGTCACAGTTACATCAGTAAGGTGATGAGTACGTTTCTTGTGGAGCATTGTTACCCCATTCTTTGTTGTTCTATTTGTACTTCTTTTACTCTTTTCATTCATCTAACTATTCTAATGCATCTCCTTTGTCTTTGAGCCTTCATATTCTGTCTTCAGTTTGGTCCACTCTACTAGAGAGATTTTCAGTTGAGGGTTTTATTTTAGTTATCTAATTTTTATTTCCAGAATGTCTGTTTTTGTTAAGGACTTTGTTTTTTAGATTCTTATTTTGTATTTTGCATTATTTCCCTTGCTTCATTCTGTTGTTTTTACTGTAGTCTCTTAGTATTCCTTCAGCAGTTTATTTGTATCTTCCTTGATGTCATTCAGCTTTTTATACATGTCTTTTTTCATTTAATTCATTACTCTTGTAACCATGCCTTTGAATTCTTTGTCTGGGCTTTCCTCCTCTCCATTGTCATTAGTGTCTTAATAATGTGGAGATTTTGATATTTAGAAGTGTTATTTTGCTTTTTATCTATATTTCTTGTGTTTTTGCGTTGAGATTTACATATCTGAGGCCAAGTTGTTAGTTAGAAATTTAATCAGATTCTTCCTTTCCGATTTTTTTTTTTTTGCCAGTCCGGGCCTTGAACTCAGTGTGTGGGCACTGTCCCTGAGCTCCTTTTGCTCAAGGTTAGCACTCTCCCACTTGAATCACAGCACCATTTCCAGCTTTTTCTGTGTATGTGGTACTGAGGAATCGAACCCTGGGCTTCATGCATGCTAGGCAAGAACTCTACCACTAAGCCACATTCCCAACCCTCCTTTCCTAATTTTATCCTTTTTATTTCTTTCTCTTGCCTCCTTGCTCTTCTAATAATTCTAGCAGAATATGAATAAGAATGGAGAGAAAACACTCTATCTCATTCCTTACTGTAGAGAAAATAGTTTAAATTTTCTCCATTCAGTATAATGTTAGCTATAATTTTATTATGTATAGCCTTTATTATATTGAGGTATATTCTCTTTTTTTCCTAGTGTTTTCAGGGTTTTACCATGAAGGGTTGTTGAGTTTTGTCAAAGGCTTTCTTCATCTACTGAGATTATTATGTGCTTTTGTGTCCCTTTTCTGTATATGTGTTACACTATATTTCTTGCTTTGTATATATTAAACCATCCTTGCATCCCTGGAATAAAACCAACCCAATGATTGTCACTGATCATTTTTTTTTTTTTTTTTAATCAATCGTGGGGCTTGAACTCTGGGCCTGGGCGCTGTCCCTCAGCTTTTCAGCTGAAGGTGAGCGAGCGCTCTACCACTTGAGCCACAGTGCCACTTCAGATTTTCTGGTGGTTTATTGGAGATAAGAGTCTCATGGACTTTTCCTACCTGGGCTGGCTTTGAACCACGATCCTCAGCTCTCAGCCTTCTGAGTAGCTATGATTACAGGCATGAGCCACCGGTGCCCAGCGTCACTGATCTTTTTAATGTGTTATTGAATTTTGTTTGCAAATATTTTATTGAGAATTTTTTGTCTATGCTTATCAAGGAAATTTGTCTATAATTTTCATTTAGGTTGTTGTTTGGTTTTGTCATCAGGGTAATACTTGTTTCAATGATCAAGTTTATAGTGTTCCTTCACTTTCTATTTTATGGAATAGTTTGAGGAGTACTATTGTTAGCTCTCCTTTAACGGTCTGGTAGAATTCGGTGATGAATTTTCCAGTCCTGGTCTTTCCGCTGTTGGGAGTCTCCTTAGTACTGCTTCAATTTCATTACTTCTTGTAGATCTTGTCAGATAGTTTATGTATTTTTGGTTCGATTTTGTTATTTAGAATTTTTTTCTGTTTCTTCTACATTTTCCAGCTTATTAACATTCTTTGGGCTTTATTGCTGTTAGTTTTTTTTTTTTTTATTGATTTAGATCTCTCTCTATCTTTCTCTCTCTGTTTCTCTGTCTCTCAGTTAGTTTCCTAAGGATTTGTCAGTCTTATCTATGTTTTCAAAGAACCAACTTTTTGTTTCTCTGATTCCTAGAATTACCCTTTTAGTCTTCATTTAATTAATTCTTGCCTTGATCTTTATTTTTATATCTATTGATTTTTTTACAGAATTGTTATATTTAAATTCATGTAGAACAATATTTACATTTAAGTTATACTTTTGAAATTAGAAGATGGAGGTACAGCTGCGGTTTTACACAGAGAAGAAACATATATAAGACAAAAATGTAGCCAACAGTAAAACCCTATTGAAGATGAATACATCTTCAATATAATGTGTAAAACTTTTCCCAGAGAGCTCTACATCTTTTTTTTCTTCTCCTGGTTGTGAGGCTTGAACCCTGGGCCTGAGCACTGTCCCTAAGCTCTTCAGTTCAAGGCTAATGCTCTACTGCTTGAGCCACAGCCCCACTTCTGGTTTACTAGTGGTTTATTGGAGATAAGAGTCTCACGGACTTTCCTGCCTGGTCTGGCTTTGAGCCATGATCCGCAGATCTCAGCCTCCTGACTAGCTAGGATTACAGGCGTGAGCCACTGGTGCCTGACTTCTACATCTTCTTAATCTGATTGCCCAGATCATGAAAATATGGATGATTCAGTGCCATTTTGCCAGAAATACATTTGGTTGGATCATAGACTAACATGTTTGACATTGGAAGCTAGGCTTCCTGATTTCCACTTGGGGAATGTATTCTTTAGTCCTGTAGAGATTCCACCTCTGGCCACACTTCATTATTAGGAGTACCCAAAGCTCTGAAAATCTTGAAGAGATGATCGATTTCTGAATTGCCATAGAAAAGTGGCTTCTTAGTTGCCAGCTCTGCAAATATGATGTCTATACTCCAAATGTCCACTGGAGTGGAGTAACGGGTTGACACCAGCCATACTTCTGGAGATCTATACCAAAGTGTCATTACCTCATATGTATATACCCTAATAGGGATTCCAAAAGCTCTGGCAAGTCTAAAGTCAGCCAGCTTGGTTATTCCTTTATCATCAATCAATAGATTTTTGAGGTGTTAAGGCTCTGAAGAACCCTTCTAGAGTGACAAAACACTATCTCCTGGAGGATTTGGTACAAATAACTCTTAACAAGTGAAGAATCCATGGACTGACTAGGTGGGATAGAATCTAAGTATTTCCTTATATCCCTGGAAAGGAATTCAAAGATGAGATATAACCTGGAATCCTGCATAAGCACGTCTTGAAGACTGACAATATTTGGATGACAAAGTTCTTTTAATAGAGAAATTTCCCAAATGGCAGTACTAGAAACCCCTTCCTCGTCACTTTCCAGTCTGATTTTCTTCATGCTACTATTTGGCCTGTAGTTCTGTGTCTACCCTTACACACAGGTGCCTGCTCCAGTTTTTTCTGGTTTGACATAGTCTTCCATAGTTACTCAATAGATCCCAGGGCCTGGCGGCTGCAGTGGCAGCTCAGATTCAGCGTAGCTCCCTGCTTGGCTCCACAGGACCAGCTCTATGGCTGAGTGTCAATCTATTGATTTTTAACTTGGCTTGTTTTTGTTTTTCTAGGAGCTTGAGGTGCATCATTAAGTAACTTAGTTGAGATTTCTCTGCTCTTTTAAATGAAGGTGCTTATAAGGTTTTCTCATCTCTAGAAAACTTAGATTTTTTTAAAAACTGGAAGCCATTTTTTTTTCTTTTGTTACCAGTCTTGGGGCTTGAACTCAGAGGCTGCACACTGTTCCTGAGCTTTTTCTATTTTTATTTTTCTCTGCAAGGCTAGCACTTTACCACTTGAACTACAGCTCCAGTCCAGCTTCTTTTGGTGGTTAATGGGAGGTAAGAGTCTTATTGGCTTTCCTGTCCAGCCTAGCCTTGAACTACAATCCTCAGATCTCAGCCTCTTGAATAGCTAGGAGTATAGATGTAAGCCACCAGCATCCAGCTTCTTTCTTACTCTGAAGGCAATCATTTGATGCTATAAATTTCTCTAGAAGTACTGCCTTCCTACATCTCAGAGATTTGGATATATTGTATTTTCATTTTTGTTTAGGTAAAAATACTTCCTAATTTCTCCTGAGACTTCTTTCTCTTTAACCCATGGATGATTTGGAAGTGTGTTACTTTAACTTCCAAAAGTTTCCTATTAACTCTCTATTAGTGATCTAGTTGAATTCCATTATGGTCAGATAATAGTTGGTATGGTTTCAATTTTTTTTAACATATTAAAGTTTATATTATATGTGTAGTGTAGTCTGTTTTTGTGATGGCCCAAGAATATGCATCAGCTATTTTTGCGTGAAGTGTTCTAGAAATGTCAATTAGATCCAATTGGTTAATGACATTGTTCCGTTCTTCTATATTCTTGTTGGGTTTTTGTCTATTGGTTGTATTTATCATTGCGAGGAAAGTGTTGCAGTCTCTAATTATAATTATAGACGTGTTTAATTCTCCTTTCAGTTCTTATTAGTTTTTGATTCATGTGTTTTGAAGCTCTGTTGTTGGGCATATGCTTAGGATTACAGTTTGCTCTTGGTGAGTTGACCCTTGTAATTTCTTCAATTTTGAAATCACGCGTTGTCTGATAAAAATATAGCCACTAAGTGGGGTTTTCTTTTATATGGTGTCTCTGTAATATCTTTCTCCATCCCTTTATCTTAACCCATCGATACCATTATATATGAAGCAAGTTCTTATAGAAAACAGGTAGTTGGATCATGGGTTTACAGAAATCTATTTTGATTATCTATCTATTTATCTATCTCCTTTGTTTTCAGTTAGATGGGGTCTTGTTGTATAGCTCAAGCTAGCCTCACACTTACGTTCTGCCTACCTCAGATTCTTTAGTTCTAGAATATAGACATATATTGCAATGACTAGATAATATGTGTATTTTAATGGATGCGTTTAACCCATTTATTTTGCAGTAATTAATGATAAGTTGTAATTTTATTCTGACAAATTTTGTTATTTGTTTCCTGTTTGTACCTTCTGATTTTTGTTCCTCTGCCATTTTATTATTTGTTTTCTGTTTGTGCTTTTGGTTTTTTGCTCCTTTGGTTCCCCTCTCTTGTTTTTATTAAGGTTTTTAAAAAACTTTTTAGTATTTTATTAAATTATTTTTATATGTCCTATAATTTATAACGTAGATGTCTAGAGATTATAATACATATGGACATACACACTTATACAGCATTTCACAAATTAATTACAGTCACAGTTTTAGTGACTATAGGAATCTTAACATACCAGTCCCTCATCCTTCCTGTCCTATGTTACCATGATCTTACCTAGAGTATCTGATATGTTGACAGTCTCATGTAAAGGGCAGGAATGTGGCTCAGTGGCAGAGTGCTTGCCTAGCACTCATGAAACCCTGGGTTCAATTCCTCAGTGCCACATAAACAGAAAAGGTTGGAAGTAGTGCTGTGGCTCAAGTGGTAGAGTACTAGCCTTGAGTAAAAGAAGCTCAGGGACAGTGCCCAGGCAAAAAAGAAAAAAAGTCTCATGAGATGATTTTATAATTGTACAGGTATTCTGGAATATATTCTATGAGGAGATTTAATCTGCTATCCACATGACAATCCTAATTTTAAAAACTGTGGCTTTAGAAAATTCCTGAAATATCTGTGGACAAATTGGAAACTACAGCTGTGGATTCCTAGCTGAGAAACACCGCAATATTATTTAATTCATATTTTCAGCAGTGATGAAGGTCACTACTTTACAGTGAGGAAACAGGGCTAATGTGGTTGAATACCTTGGCTTAGCTCTTCTGCTGATCAGTGACAGTCTTGAGGCATAGAGGGCCGACAGACCCTCTATAGAGGGCCAGACCCCCTCTCATGACTCTGACTCAGTCAAGATGGTGTTTCCTTTAAGAAAGCTTGCACCTTGATCTGTGCTTTCTGAATGGCAGAGGTTACCTGTTCAAACTGCTTCACAATGCCTCTCTTTTCTCCTTAATCTAAGTCCTTTATGTTCTCCTGGGATGGATTAAAGAATGAATAGCTTCATTATACCCTGAAGACAAGAAAGAATATATGAACATAGAACTGCATTCATTTTATTACCCTGAATCCCTTTAATGTCTTTGTCATGGCATGAAATGTGTTTTTCCCGTGACTGTGACCAGGGAGCATGTTCATGTCACCTCTAGAAGCTTCTCTGTCTTCCCAGACACAACCATTCTTTTCTCTTCTACATACAGCACTGTACTCACAGACCAGGCATGTGGGGTCCTAGAGTCTATCTCTTGGGTGGAATTAAATTATGTACCAGCAGGTGTTGCCCGTCCTTCCTTCCTTCCTTCCTTCCTTCCTTCCTGCCTTCCTGCCTTCCTTCCTTCCTTCCTTCTCTCTCTCTCTCTTTTGTTATTATTTTTGATTGTGAAAATACTGTACAGAGGGGTTACAATTACATGGGCAAGATAATGAGTACATTTCTTATCAAGCATTGTAGCCTTCTCCTCTCTCTCTCTTGGCTTTTATCCAGAGGGACTGATTACACACACACACACACACACACACACACACACACACGCACACACACACACACACACACACACACACACACACACACACACACACACACACACACACACACCCTCTGTGGTGAGCACATCATAGCTGGACTCTTCTTACAACCTGGTCAAAGAAGTTAAGAGACAGGATGAATGAGTAAAAGGCTAGTAAGGCCGACTGCGCATGCTGTGTGGAGTCAGCCACGGGACGCAGTGAAGGCTCCAGAGGCCTGGTTTCAACCAGACCTCAGTGTGCCTCACTTAGGAGTAGGTTGCCACAGAGGGTGTGTGGTGCACACACGCTGGGGTGAGAACTGTGTGTTGGAAGGTCAGGATGACTTGTGAGGTCAATATATATTTGGGACAGTTGAGGATTTATTCCCTTTCCTTGAGACTCAAGAAAAAAAAACACCACTCCTTTGAATTCACACTCAGCCACGCTCCATTTTCTGTGTATCAGATTAATTGATTTCATGTTTGTCTCACCAAGGGAAACATAGGAGAGCTACCTTCTACTGTCTCATAGGGCAGAAGGCCCATATTCAGTCAGATCTGGCAAGGTGGTAGAGCATATTGAGTCACATTTACCCTGGAGCTATTTTACGTGAAAACAGAACCTCAGCCTGGGCCATAGATGGGATTGCGGAATGACTCTAGAGACAAGAAGCAGCAATCACCTAGCCACAGGGCACACCTCTCTCCAGGAGCTTGTGAGGAGTAGGACACATGTTCAGACCCTGAGGTCTTCCAGCTGTTAAAGGTCTATCTACATCAGGGACTTTGGGCTCCCAGGGTTAATCCTGAAGGTCACCTGCTGTTGAAGTTGACACTTACTTGTGGCTGCCTTTTCTGTCTTCCTCTTGATGGAGGGGTAATTTTTGCTAAGTGCTATTCAGGTGTGTGATCCAGTAATCACTGGAGAGAGAGAGAGAGAGAGAGAGAGAGAGAGAGAGAGAGAGAGAGAGAGAGAGAGAGAGAGAGAGAGTGTGTGTTTGCTCCTCTCAGGATCTTGGATCCTGCAAGGTACCAAAGCACTCTGCTGGAGGTATTCCCAAGTAGAGCTCTCAGTAAAGGCCCAGCTATGGGACTTGGCCTACACTCCCTTGTGGGCAAAGGGATCTGCAAAAACAAAGCTCTGCAAAAACTGAAAGGTGAATTCTGTCTGTTTTGTTACTGTTGATGTGGGGTTTGGAGGAAGAACAGAAATGAGGGATCTGTGAAGGAAGTATATTTGATGAGAGACTGTCTACACCCATGGGGTATGAGCTGGGTGGACAGCAGGTTCACTACCTAGTTCATGTGAGCAGTAAGGGGCGAAGAGCTCTGGGCTCTTTGAGGATACATGTAAACTATTTTAACAGTCTCTCTGCAATTAAGAGAAGAGGTGAATCATTCTTCCTCCATCTCTCTTTCTCTCCCTCCCTCCCCTTCTCCCTCCTGTTTCTCTTGTCTTTCCCCTCCTCAGTTTTCTTCAAGAATTTATTAACTTACCATGTTCCAGTGGTTGAAGATATACATGTAAAGAAAACACACCACTTCCCCATTTTTCTTGAAGACAAATACAGAACCCATAAATTCTTCATCATAAATTCTTTAAAAAATACAAAAATATACCTGGTATTTTAAAAAATAATATTTTATTGTATTGTAAAGGTGATGTACAGAGGGGTTACAGTTACATAAGTCAGGTAATGAATACATTTTTTGTTGAACAGTGTTAGCCCCACAATGAACAATGTTAATTGTGTAGAAGGGTTTCAATTCAGTTGTTAAAATTTAAATTAAAACATTATCTTTAAGTAATTGTACAAAGGGGATTCAGTTGATCATAACCATTTATGAGCAAAATGCATCTTGATCAATGTCACCTCTTATTGATAATCACAGTATAATTTTCACAAACCCCCAAATCCAAATAGTCTGTAATATTTAAAATTCTCTCTCTCTCTCTCTCTCTCTCTCTCTCTCTCTCTCTCTCTCTCTCTGTGTGTAGCTGGGAATGTGGCTTAGTGATGGAGTGCTTGCCTAGCACGCATGAAGCCCTGGGTTTAATTCCTCCATACCCTATAAATAAAATAAATACAAAAAAAGAAATAAAATTCTGTCTAGGTTTAATTTACCCTGATTATCTAAAAAAGGGTGTTAACATGGGCTGGAAACATAGCTCAAGCAGTAGAGCACCCGCCTAGTAAGCTTAAAGTCCTGACTTCAAAACCTAGTAACAAAAAAACCCAAATTGTCATCTTAGAATGTCAGAGTCTAAACACCGAACATACACAGCATGAGAGATCTGTGTCCCAGAGCCTCCTGTATCACTTCACAGCTCTCCCCATTCTCACTTAACCCCCAACTTTTTATTAGGAAATGGGGTGTCCTATAGAACCCCCAAAGTTTGGCTGATTTTACCCTCCTCATGTTCTGTGTGTGTGTGTGTGTGTGTGTGTGTGTGTGTGTGTGTGTGTGTGTTATGTGTCGGTCCTGAGACTTGAACTCAAGTCTGGGACACTTTTCCTGAGCTTTTTTGCTTAAGGCTGGTGCTCTACTACTTGACCCACAGCTCCACTTCTGGCTTTTTGATGGTTACTTGGAATCTCATGGACTTTCCTGCCCGGGCTGGCTTTGTACTGTGGTCCTCAGATCTCAGCCTCTGAGTAGCTAGGATGACAGGTGTGAGCCATTAGTGTCTGGCTTTTTCATCATGTTCTCTCTCTCCTCCCTTCCTTTCTTTCTTTGTCAGTCATGGGGCTTGAACTCAGGGTCTGGGTACTGTCCCTGAGCTCTTTTGCTCAAGGTTAGCACTCTATCACTTTGAGCCACGGCTTCACTTCTGGTTTTTGAGTGGTTAATTGGAAGTAAGAGTCTCACAGGGGACTTTTCTGCCTGGGCTGGCTTCGAACTGTGATTCTCCATGTCAACTTCCTGAGTAGCTAGGATTACAGGCATGAACCACCAGTGCCCTGTTTATCAAGTTCTTTTAACAGGATCCTCTAGCCTCCTTATTTCCTAGAATATGATAGAGCTGGATCCTTCATAGGCACTACTGTGTATTTTCTACTGAGTCACTACTTCATGATGCTACTTTTGGTCACTGGAGATATTAGACTGATCTGTTCTTTTTAGGATTAGTGGCTTGGAAAAAATAGGTTTGTGTTACAAAGATTCTCCCTGTGACTATATGGAGAATAAGCTAATGAAAGGAGACCAGTGGGCTAGTTGAAAGATGAAGACTAAGACAATGGCCGTAGTAGAGGCATAGAGGTTAAGTAGGTAGGAAGCGTCTACTGGTGTGGGATAAAGCAGTAGAATGTTGCTAATTAGTCAGCCACCTTCTTTTCTCCAATTCCATCATAATGGACATCATCTCACCCATTCTAATGGTTTTTTTAAAAAACCCTAACTCTTTATATATTCTAACATTATAACTCTTTTTTTCCTGAGCTTTATAGTCTCAGATTTGATTATATGCTGAACGTCTCTATTGGGATCTCACACTTACATGTCTAAAACCATATTCTTAGTCACACAGACAAATCTGCTTATCTTCTAGTCATTTCTATCCCCATCCCCCTTTGCTGGTCCTGGGGCTTGAACTCTGGGCTTAGGTTCTGTCCTTAAGCTTTTGTGCTTGAGGCTAGCACTCTATATCACTGGAACCACAGCTCTACTTCTAGATTTTTGTGGTTAACTGCAGATGAGAGTTTCATGGACTTTCCTGCCTGGGCCGGCTTAGAACCACAATCCTTAGATCTTAGCCTCCTGAGTAGCTAGGGTTACAGGCGTGAGCCACTGGTGCTCGGCTTCATTTCCATCTTTGTAATGGCCCTCCTGGTTGTTCAGGCAAATACTGAGGCACCTCCTTGCTTCAGACTTGCCCATCACACTCCTATTAAGTTCTCCAGAAATTATCTGAATATGAACACTTTCAAGCAGCTCCATTATTACCAGCAGAGCTGGCATATAGCCATGTTTCAGCGGATTCTAAGATCTCATTGTTTCCATGTTTACAATCAGTCATCCAGGGGAGAGATATAGAGCAACAGTATTAAAGTTCAGAAGATGGTGCTTTTTATTATTCCTTTTAGATGGTTGGCAAAGACAAGTGGTTCAAATCCCTCTTGTCTTCAAATGTGCTTCTCTGCATTGAATATAAAGCATTAAGTATCATCTCTACTTGTTATAATGTATTGTAATGATTATAAAGTATAATCTCTAATGTTATAATGGCAAAAGGGCCTTATTTCCTCATTGCTGCCTGGCATATCCTCTTTGCTGTGTAATTTTATAACGTCGTTGCAATGCTGGTTGACTTGCTTCAACCAGTAATGATGCCAGGTAATTGTATTACAAGCAGAGTCTTGGGAAAAAATACTTGAGCAATTAGGCTTGGTCTTATTCTCTTTGATCTCCACCATTGCTATGAGAACTTGCTTGTGTGTTGGAGGGGATGGGCCATATGGGAAACTGAGAGCCAAGGCTTCTTTGGATAAGTAAAATCCAGCTGGCCCTAGTAATGTAAGTAAGTCTAGCAAAATCAGCCACCCCAAGGCACTAGGAATTTTGATTGATGACTGGGAAATTCCAAATGGACATCTTTCCTAACGTCGAAGCTGTTTCAGTAGAAGAGCAAGGATTTGACTTCCAGTCCCTGCCTTGTCACACTGTGCTTCCTCCAGCGCTGTTAGATCCTGGGAAGTCTGGGTCTACTTATTATGGGGTCTGGACTACGGGTCAGGAGGTTGCTGCTGCCTTTGCTTTTTGTTCTAATAAACTTTAAAAGATACATAGTAGCAGAAGGTCTGAAAGCCAAACCATAGACTTATGTGTTATTAAGGGTACTCTGATCAAATTATGTAATCCTTAATTACATCTTGTTGTTCAGACATAACCTCTATTACTCTATTTCTAGCAAGGAACAGCTTTAATTTCACCATTTCTCTTCACTGATGAGCACAGGCTAAAAGAAATCTGTGGCCAGTCAGGATTGCTGATTCCCTGCATTGAGAGGCCTGATGACCCCCTCCATTGATTTCATTCCCTTAAACTCCTCACCTCTTTCTTTCTTCCTTTTCCACGGATTAAAAAAAATACAGCAAATTCAGTACAATATTTAGACAGTTGTCTGCCTAAAACATGGCCGTCTGTTTTTGTCAAACCTAATCATGGACTAGAGGCAGGCTCATTTTGTGACTGCTTACTTAGTTGAGTCTACTGAAGTCCAAAATCTAGAAAGCGGTAACAGTAGAACCTAGCCTCCAGGCTCCTGTTGGGGAGTTGTTACTTGGGGTTATGAACTGCTGTATCCATTCTAGAATGAAACCTTACCAGGAGGTGGCGCTCTTTCTCTGCCTAAAGGGTAGTGGTTGGTCACTACTGTGGGGAGGGAAAAAGATGGGCCTCTTGGTCAGCTGTTTCAGAGGCCCCCAGTTGTAGTGGATGGTGTTTCTTTCTTCGAAACATATATATATGTCCCCTGATGAGGGAAAGTGGCCAAGGCCAAGGTCAACTCTCTACTTGGTTTTCTCTTCCTTTTTGAGGTGCCACCTTGGGACAAGCAGTGAACTGTGAGAATGATCAGGACAGAGGATCATAGTGAGGTAGATGGAGGTGGAAGAGGATGGGGTGCAGGCAGCGGTTCTCGCTGGGATGGCTTCTCTTGTTGCTCCTTTGAGTAATCCATCAGCTCTTACTCCTGGAGGAGTATCATGCTGCCCTGTGCACGACTCAATTCCTAGCCCACTTGGGATGGGAACAGAGGTACCCTGGGCTGCTCTTTTTTTTGTGTGTAAATTATGGGGAATCTGATGTCCACACTGAGAAGAAGGATGTTTGGAAAACCAGACTCCTGAGCTGGGGTTGGTTGTGCAACAGCTGGACAGAGGGCAGGGTTCGTAGTATGGCTGCTCCCACAAAATGAAGGGCTCTCCATCATTTAAATTACTTTCAGAGGTCCAATAATTTAAATAGATTGTGTCTCTGTATTTAGCATTGCTATTTATTTCGATTACTCTTTACAATTTTAAAAACTGGCCTTTAAGTAGTTGTACAAAGAGGTTTCAGTGCAACGTATCCATTTATGAGTCTAATGCATCTTGATCAACATCACCTCTTCTATCATTCTCCTCCATCGTTTGACAGTTCTTTTCTTTGAGTCCAATAACAGCAAGGCAATATCTTGCTGTCTGTATTGGGGAGTAATATGCATAATATATGATAATGTATCATTTCTGATTTGCTACGTTTTACTTCATTTCAGTGAAAATTTCCTGTATTATATTCCAGAATATTTCTCAATCCTGAAGAAACCTTAGGGCACCAATAGTTTGATGGTCTTTGTTCTCTGTATCCATCATCCTTTTGCCTAATTGTTTTAATCTCTGTCTTATTCTCTCCTCATCGCTGTGATTACAGCAGGTGTCTCCCCAATCCTGTTTTTTTTCCTTTTAAAACTGGGGGGGGGGGCTCTTCATTTCATACAGCTGTTTCTAATTTTGCTTATTAGGTGTTTTAAAAAAATTATCTTTAAACAAAGAGGTTTCAATTTGACATGTCCATTTATGTTTACGATGCATGTTGACTAGTGTTATCTCTTCTTAATAAATTAATTTTGATCCACAATATCCTTAGTTCTATTATGTTCCTTATCACTTAATTTTACTTTTCTATGATCTCTTACCTATTAAAATTTTCATTTGCTTTTTTTTTTTTTGTCGGTCATGGGGCCTGAACTCTGGCCTGGGCGCTGCCCCTTAGCTCTTCAGCTCAAGGCTAGCACTCTACCACTTGAGCCACAGCGCCACTTCCAGCTTTTTCTGTTTATGTGGTGCTGAGGAATCGAACCCAGGGCTTCATGCATGCAAGGCAAGCGCGCTACCACTGAGCCACCTTCCCAGCCCCTTCATTTGCTTTTTATTATCCTTAAGTACCTGTAAAAGAGGCTTCTATTCAAGGTGTCAGCTTATGAACTCTGTGGATCTTCACCAGAGTCACTTCTTCACCCCTTCCGTCATTCTCCCCCATTTGTCCCAACCCCATTCATCCCAAGTTTTTAAGTTCCATTTTCACATATATACATCGATTATAATGACTATATTTTCCTACCATTCCTCTTTCCATACATCTTCTTATGTTTATTAAGCTCCAGAATAAAAACCAATGAGGAACTGAGTTGCAGTTTGGGGCTAAGATATGTTTTCCCCTGGCATCTTTGTTTTTCCTTTTTGCTTCCTTGGAAATATAGTGAGCCTGGTTGGCCCTTCTGCCTCTGCTGGGGCCCTATTTTGGGGATAGGGAGGAGGGATGGGAATGGAGAGGAGTTTCCTTACCAGAGTTTTGTCTAGATCTGCCCACTCACTGTATTAGGCTCTCTCTTCCCCCATAGAGTAGGGGGAGAGAGAATCTTTTGACTCAATTTCCTACATACTGTTTTTGTTAAGAGTGTTATAAGGAACTGTCCTGGATCCTAGTAGAAAATTCTGTTTCTTTTCTTGGCTGCCACGTTGAAATTTGATAGCATATGGTTTTACTCCTTCCCTTCCTTGGTTGATGTTGGTGACTCCTTTACCTCATAGAATACTGGAAGAGAGAGATTCTGTGTTTTTGCTGAATTTAAGTGATTCTGCTTGAATGAAATCTATGTTATTTTTACAGTAATATTGCAAGACTATTAAAAACAAAACAAAAGATCTGATTATCTCTAGGTATTCAGCCTACTGTTCAAGTATACTTTCTCCTTCTTCCTTCCCTTCCTTCCCTCCCTCCCTCCCTCCCTCCCTCCCTCTCTCTCTCTCTCTCTCTCTCTCTTTCTTTCTTTCTTTCTTTCTTTCTTTCTTTCTTTCTTTCTTTCTTTCTTTCTTTCTCTCTCTCTCTCTCTCTCTCTCTCTCTCTCTCTCTCTCTCTCTCTCTCTCTCTCTTCACTCCCTTTCCCTCTCTTTCTTGATTTTGTGGCAAATTAAGGTGTTTAAAAGAGAGAAAATATACCAGGAAGGGAAACAGTGGACTCCAGTTAGATGGCTAAACAGCCAGGTGAAAGCAGGTGGAGAGAATTTCCTGTTCCTCATACAGAAAATGGGAGTTAAAGACTCTTCAAGTATGCTTTTGGAGTACATTAGACTCTGCCTGTGCAAATGAGTTTAACCGGGGTGACCTTTCTAGTGTGGCTGGTTATTTGAAAGCAGATCAGGACAAATTTATAGAGAGTAAGGTTGCACTGAATTTTCTCTCATTTCATCAGCTCCATTTTCTCAGTCATTTCTGAAACGGACCTCACAGCGGGCTTTAGGCACTGTTTAGATTTGCTTGTTTGATTTTTGCTTTCCCCTGTATTGATCCTAGCTAACATTTATCTTCCTTCAGTGCAGAAATTTTGGAGATTTTCTTTTAAAGTTTGCTTTTGTTTTTGAATGTTGCCACAAGAGACACGGTTACATTCAATCACTGCCAAGGGTTTCCCAACCACACAAGAAGCAAGAACCTTAACACTGACGATTAGCTTTGTCAGTGTGTCTATGAAACACAAATGAATTCAAGGAACACACAAAGAGAAGCCGTTTGACACATCAAAGCATTATCTTTACAAGCTTGAGATTGACTACTTGTCATGATTCAATGCCAAAGCCATCAGTGGACAATGCCAAGTTTGTCTCCTCTTTGGATAATTTTTTTTGGATGTTTTGGTTTTGAATTTTTTTTCTGTATTTTCCTAAGGGCCCCGAGCTTCCTGGGCAAGTACTCTTATCACTCGAGCCATGATCCAAGACTATTTTTATTGTAGTTTTTTTTTTTTCAGCTACGGCCTGATGTTTTGGTTTGAGATGGCCTCAGACAGTGATCCTCCTCTCTAACTTTCCCATGTAGCTGGGATTATAGTGTTCAGCTTGTTCAAGCAGGTTCATCTTGTTGAACACGATGGGGTCTTGCTAACTTTTTCCCCTGACTGGCCTCAAATCACAATCTTCCCAATTTCAACCTACTGAGAAGCCCAAGATTACAGGCATGTGCCACCATACCCAACTTTCTTCTGAATGTTTGGTTTTCAAGTTAATGTTTCAAATTTTCAGGCTTTTGTCTATCTAACTTTTGAGTTTCAAATAAGTTTTCAGAATTTTTGGCACTTTCTATTATTGAGGAATTTACTTCAAAAGGATGTGAGAGTTTGGCTTGGACTTACTTTGACAAACAAAAATATTTGGTATGGTTCAAATGACAGAGGAATTTGAAAAGATTTGGAAGAGCTAAACTTTTTGTGAGTGATCAGGAGTAAAAACAACAACCCCCTCACCAAATTCTTTGGGACCATAAGGTGGTCAACGATTTATTATGAGCATGAAGCCAGACACAAATCCCTTCTTTTTTGAATCCCCATGGACATCTATGATCATTGATTTTTTTTTCTTTCCCTTAGCCACAGAGAATCTTTTTATAGTCTGTAGTAACTCCTTCCTGTTTCTTAATATTTGCCCTAGACCCTTCATTGAAGATTTTTTTCCTCTTAACCTTCTCCATCAGGTTAAACATGCCAAGGTCTCTTACTTTAGGGACTTATTAGCCAAGAATCCCAAGGTGCTACTTCCTGATCTGTTTGAATGATGTCTTAGTCAGGACTTTACCAGACAAAGGGAAAGAGCAGAATATGCTTATATCTGATGTCATGGGTTCCTTGAGGCTATTTGTCTTGGTGTAGAGATTGGTTCCAGGAGTCCCCCATCCCCCATGGAAACTCAAATCCAAGATACTTACGTCCTTTATATAAAATGGCTCTAATCCACTCCCATCCTCTAATATACCTTCAGTCACCTCTAGATGATTTATAATACTTATGTACAATGTAATTACTATGTAAATAGTTGTTATCCTAGGTTGTTTAGGGGGTAGTGGCAAAGAGAAAGGTGGGTATATGTTTGTGTTCACTGCAGACTTAAGCATCATACCTTCTCTACATAGCATACACACAGGGGCAAGGTGAACAATGCTCAAATGAGCACCACAGAGAGAGCGAGAGACAGAGAGAGACAGAAGAGACAGAGAGAGGGAGAGGGAGGGCGAGGGAGGGAGAGGATGTGTAAAATGCTGGGTGTGTCTGCATTTTGGTTCATTTGTGTGGGCTCAACATAGTGCTCAGCATGCAGCCAATTCAAGTTCTAATTTTTTTTTGTCAGTCTTGGAGCTTGAACTTAGGGCCTGGGGTACTGTCCCTGAGCTTCTTTGTGCTCAAGGCTAGTGCTCTACCACTTGAGCCACAGCACCATTTCTGGCTTTTTCTGTTTATGTGGTACTGAGGAATCAAACCCAGGGCTTCATGCATGCTAGGCAAGTACTCTACCACTGAGCCACATGCCCAGCCCGCAAGTTCTGCTTTATGAAACTTCACGGAATTTTCCTCCCTGCATATTTTGATATGGATGTGGATGTGGAACCTGCAGATACAGAAGACCAGCTGTACACACACACACACACACACACACACACACACACACCATTCATATACATCTATTTATTTATATCTTTATCTCCAAGGAATTATCTATGTGACTGTAGGTTCTGGCTGGCACAGAACAGGCAGGCTGGCAGGCTGGCAAACTCTCAGACAGGAGCTCCTTCTGCAGTCTAGTTAGTACTTCTTCCTAGGGAAAGCTCAGCTTTGTTTGCTCTTAAGGCCTGATATGAGGCTCATCCACACTCTCACGGATAATCTCCTTCACTTAAAGTCATCTGATTGAAGATGTTAACTACATCTGTAAAATAACTTTATGGCAAACTCTACACTAGAGTTTGCTTGGATAATGGGATACTCATCGCCTATCCAAGTTAACACATATAGCCAACCACCACAAATGGGAGACATTGGGAAAGGGAAAGGGAACTTGTTGGACAGTAGGGTGAGAGGGTTGCAAAATGCCCCCTGAGATTGGTAAAAAATATGTTCTTGGGGCTGGGAAGGTGGCTCAGTGGTAGAGCGCTTGCCTTGTACGCATGAGGTTCTGGGTTCAATTCCTCAGCACCACATAAGCAAAAAGTAAAAAGCCAGAAGTGGCGCTGTGGCTCAAGTGGTAGAGCGCTAACCTTGAGCTGAAGAGCTGAGGGACAGCGCCCAGGCCCAGAGGTCAGGCACCACGACCGGAACCAAAAAAAAAAAAAAAGTTCTTACTCCTCCTCTCCAACAATAGGCAGAGTCACATTGTGTAATTCAGCAAGTGAGTCCCTTGGAGACTCTCCCTCCCCCCCGCCCCAGCTTGCCACAGGAACGAGTTCTGAGGGCAGCTCTGCATGCTGTCTTTCAGAACGTTGCTCACTATACTGAAAATCCTGACAAGACCCACAGAAATTTAAGCTTTTTTCTCTTAACTATTTTTTTCCTCTTAATTTGCTTTAAAGGGAAATCTTTCCTTCTCTTTCTTTATTTTTTATCTTTAAGTAGGTTTTACAAAGGGGTTTCAATTCAACATGCCAGTTTGAGTATAATAAATCATTCCTTTTCCTCTTCTATTTCTATGAAAAGATTATGCTGAGGATGATAAGGCTGGTTCAATCTCCTTGTCTTGATGTAATACATTTGATTTACTTAGATACCACTGAGGCTTTACTTTGATGTGACAAGTATTTGATTATTTCTTCTTTTTCTGAGACAGGCTCTATAACATTTGGAAAGAACAACATCCTTAGTCACTCATTGCACATTAATATTTCTTGCTGAACAGGAAAGCAAAGACTGGCTAATACAGGAAAGCCACATTTGTTGTTTTCTGTCTTGTGCATAGGACAAAGGCTTTTTGGTTACTTCTTAGTGATACTTGGGTTTGAACTCAGGGCTAGGGCTAGTCATTTCCATCCCTGATTTGTTTGCTTGATAATTGGAGCTGGAGCCCAGTGAATTTTCTACCTGGGCTGGCCCCAACCTTGAACTCTGATGATCCAGATCTCAGCCTCTTGAGTAGCCAGGATTACAGAAATAAGCTACCTGTACCGAGTGCGACAAAGCCTTGCAATAAATAAAAAATTCAAAAATTTCTTTTTGCCAGTCCTGGGGCTTGAACTCCGGGCCTAGGCACTGTCCCTGAGCTTCTTTTGCTCAAGGCTAGCACTCTACCACTTGAGCCACACTGCTACTTCTGGCCTTTTCTGTTTATGTGGTACTGAGGAATCAAACCCAGGGCTTCATGCATGCTAGGCAAGCACTCTACCACTAAGCCACATTCCCAGTCCTAAAAATGGTGTTTACCAAATCTTTGAGCAACCTTCTAGGAAATATCTGATGTGCACATCACTTGGGTTTATTACTGTGTATATTCAAGGACATCAGAACCCCATGAGGACAGCTTAAGCTTGCACCTATTTTTGTTAGATATTGATTTGGTAACAGAGATCTCATGATGGCTAATTTAATGTATCAAGTTTGCTGGGCCATGGAGAGCTCTAATCTGTGGTTAAATATTATTCTCGGTGTGTCTGTCTCTGAGTATCTCATGATTACATTAATATTTGAGCTGGTCAAGTGAGAAAAGCAGATGGCCCTCTCTGGTGGGTGGAGCTACCTAATCCATTGAAGGCACACATAGAATGAAAGATTGACTAAGAGAGACTTCATTCTCTATCTTCAAACTGGGGCATGGCTCTTTTGCCTTTGCACTTGAGTTCTGTCTGTTACTGGAAATTATACTGTATGTTCTCCTGGTGCTCAGGTCTTTAGAGTTGAATTGAAGCTTCCTGCACTGGCTTTTCTGGTCCTTGGGGCCTTTGGGCTAGAAGTATACCATCAGCTTTCCAGAGTACAGATCTTGGGACATCCCAGAGTCCAAAACCAAGTGAGACAACAATATACGCTTACATTTCATGTTTCTCTGAAAAAACACAAATACTTGAGTAACAGTGTGCCTTGAGAAAAACTAGAGTTTTTCATGTAACTGTCTGTTGCTAGGCAAAGCAGAACTGGAATAGGGTTCCAAAGTAAAGGGATCCAAGGTCAACCATTTCTAAGGTATTTTTCTTACATGTTTATCCAGAATAATGTGATACCAGCCAGGAAGGGAGGAAATAGTGCAGTGAAGGACAATGATTTCTCCCTTTATCGATATCACTCAAAGGTTTTATACAACACCCACTGTAGATGCAGTGGTTTAGAATGTGATCTTATAGCCACATATAGCTTCAAGGACAGGGAGACTGAGAAACATAATTTCTATTTCAGGTAGCCAAGACCCCAGCCCTCCTCCATTTCCCCCCACAAAAAAGTAGGCTTCTGTTATTCTGGAGAATGGGAAAGTAGAGTTTTGGAGATAATGCACACTCTGTTCTATATGCTTTTACAAAATGTGAAAAAGCATTGTTAAACCCTCAATTGTTTCTTTTTTTGGGGGGGGGGGTGGGGTCTGGTCGTAGGGCTTGAACTCTGGGCCTGGGCGCCGTCCCTCAGCTCTTCAGCTCAAGGCTAACGTGCTACCACTTGAGCCATAGCACCACTTCCGGCTTTTTTTTCTGCTTATGTGGTGCTGAGGAATCGAACCCAGGGCCTCATGCATGCAAGGCAAGTGCTCTACCACTGAGCCACCTTCCCAGCCCCAACCCTCAATCGTTTCTAAGTAAAGATGTCTTTTATGCCAAGGATTGGACTATGGTGTTGGATTAAGATTCCAAGAGTTAAGAACCACTGGATGAGAAACATTTATACCTCTGAATGGATAGGAACTATCCCAGAGTACTAAACATTTGAGGTTAGCACTCTTGTTTCCAAAGTATTCCCCAAACTTTTATTTTTAACAGCAACTTAACTTATTGCATTATAATTTCTTCCGAGTGTGGATGTGTCTGCCTCCCCAATTATAATGTGCTCCTTTAGGGCGGAGACTCTGTTCTGTGTCTGACTCATGGTAGGTACTCAGTAAACACTGGCTGCATGCAGTGTGGGGACTTGACATCTAGAAGTCGATTTGTAGCATGTTCTTGACACCCCCTCTCATTCTCCTTCCACCTCCACACTGTCCTCAACTCTGACCTTTTTTTGTGAATTAGTTGAACATGCAGGAGATAGAATCTGAATAGTAGCTGGGAACTGTCTAAGAGTCAAGGGCATCACTTCTGCCATATTTTACTCTGTGGCAGTTCCAAGAAATTGATGATGTCTTTTAATGGGGTGGCGATAGTGGTGTTGACATGCTTCCTGGGAAGAGCATGTTGGGAATGCGGTTGCAGTCATCTTTGAAAAAATGCATGGCACCTGTCAGGCTTACTTAGAAGGGTGAGGAGTGTGATTCCTGGAGTTACTTAGAACTTCTGGCATGATGATGCCGTCAGCCATGTTCCTCTACTTTCAGAAGAACCTAAGAAGAGCCTAAGAAGAGTTAGCACTGGAAGAGTCTCTAACAACCCATTCGTACCCTGATGAGCATCATAGGGTAGTGGAGTCCCCTTAATCTGACGGTCAAGAGTTTTGGAATTTAATTGTGTGATATGGGACACTAGGCCACTGGGTCCTCAGTTTCCTGTAACACATGGATAATTTGAATGATATCAGTTGTTTTACAAAGGTTAGGAGCTAGAAACTGTACTCTCCCTCCCCCACCTCTCTCTCTTCCTTTTCTTTCTTCCTCCCCCTCCCTCCCTCCTCCCCTTCTTCTCTTCCCTGCCCTTCCCTCCCTCTCTTCCTCCCACCCCTCCCCTCCCCTCTCTTCCCCTTCCTTCCCTCCCTCCCTCCCTCCCTCCCTTCCTTCCTTCCTTCCTTCCTTCCTTCCTTCCTTCCTTCCTTCCTTCCTTCCTTCCCTCCCTCCCTCCCTTTTTCACTTCCTTCCTCCCTTCATTGCTTCCTCCCTCCCTTCCTTTCTCCATTTCTTCCTTTCTTGTTTTCTTTTTTGAGGTAAGTTTTTGCTATGTCGCCCAATCTGGTCTTGAACTTATGATTCTCCTGCCTCTGCCTTCTGAGTACTAGAATTTTCACATGTGCTCCACCACGCCAGACTTCCTTCCTTTTTTATGCTTTATATTATTTTCAAATAAACATATTAGCTATTGATAGAGTGTTGAGGGCTATATAAAGCCAGTGGTTCCCTCCTCATTTCCTTCCTGTGAATGTTCTTCATGAGATACTTTTCAAAAATCTTTGGGTCAATATTGTTTTCTAAGGGTCTTAAAGATGAGTTTGAGTCACCACTTACATGTCATACTGCCTTTCTCTGTGTATTTCCTGCTTCCTTCCTGTTCCACCATTGATTCTCAACCACCTAAAATAGAAATGTGTTCCAGGAATTCTGGAGGAGTCAAAGTCCTTCAAACAGCTGGGAGAACAATATTTAAGAAGCAGTGAGCTGGGCGCTGGTGACTCATGCCTGTAATCCTACCTACTTACGAGGCTGAGATCTGAGGATCATGGTTCAAAGCTAGCTAGGGCAGAAGCATCCCTGAGACTCTCATCTCCAATTAACCACCAGAAAACCAGAAGTGGCGCTGTGGCTCAAGTGGTAGAACACTCACCTTGAGAAGAAGAGCTGAGAGACAGTGCCCAGACCCAGAATTCAAGCCTCATGACTGACAAAAAAAAAAAGAAAAAAAAAGAAGCAGTGATATCTACTGGTATTGTTTGAATTTGGGACCCTCTCAGTGTCCTGATATTTGTACCAGGGTAGTGCAGGGAAAAAATATTTTTTTCCCTATTGCTAGGTTCATTGCTGAGACATTTACCACAAAAGGCAGGTTAGCAGGAAAAAGGCTTACAAATTGATTTGACCTGTTTTGCATGACATGAGAGCTTTCAAAAATGAGGAGCCAAAGAAACAAGAAAAACTTGAAAAATATATATTTATTTATTTATTTTGCCAGTCCTGAGGCTTGAACTCAGGAGCTGGGTGCTGTCCCTGGGCCATTTTGTGCTCAAGGCTAGTGCTCTACCAGTTGAGCCACAGTGCCACTTCCAGGTTTTGAGTGGGTAATTGGAGATAGAGTCTCAAGGGGACTTTTCTGCTCAGGCTGGCTTTGAACTATGATAATCGGATTTCAGCCTCCCAATTAGCTAGGATTACAGGCACGAGCCATTGGGCACCTGGCTTAAATTTTATGTTTTACAAATGTCAGTGGAAGTATAATAGGAAACAAAAGGGTAATGGCTGAGAAGACCTAGATTGAAAGGCCTATTTGTTCAGGATGTGCATGCTGCCTGTCTTGGAGGATGACTTTGTTTTTCTCTAGCTGCAGGGAGGACTCATTTGGGAGAAGAGTCCTAGTTTGGGATAAAGGTTTGCTTTAGGGGAGAAGCATTGAGAGTTCTTTCTAGTTCCCATGATCCGTTTTGGCTGTTTTCCTTTTTGGTGATGGTGACTGAACTTAGGGTCTGGTGTACCACCCTATGCAAAAACTCTACCACGGAACCACACCTGCGACCGTTAGCTGTTGCAGTATTTAAGTGCAATATTTGGGCAGTGTCTGAGCCCTATTTACAGCCTAGTAGGGGAGATGTTGGGCGGACTAAGCAGGAAGACCAGAGGGAGATTGTTATTCTACAATTCAGCCTTCGCCTGGGCTGTAGGTCCCCCTCTGCAGAGAAGAGGGGCCGCGGTGTGCTATTCTCCAAGTCCTGTCAGCTCAGACACTCCCAGCCACCTTTCCACCTCTCTCCTGCTGTACCCCTTCATCCCAGCCCACTCTCAACCCATCTTTTCTCGCCCACATTTTCTGCTCCCTATCTTTGTCTCTCCATGCCTTTCTCTCTTTAAAAAAAAAATAAAAATCAATCCACAGAGCGATTAGATTTGCAAATGAGCGGGCAGGAAACTGGGAACAAAGAGAACCAGAGCCGAAGAGGGAGCAGGTATAATTACTGTAATTAACTCCAGCAGCCAGGGACACAGCCCCTCCTCTGCGGCTGCCTGCGGAGGTGCTGAGAGGCGCTTGCAGGGGGAGTCTGAGGGGAGCAGGGCCACCAGGCAACTCAGACATCACCCCTCCCCATGGTGGGACATTCTTCCTGGGGCCCCTGCTTGGGAACCTACCCCTGGAGCAGGTGTCTGCATGAGGGTCTAGCTCATCTGTCCTGGGCTCTACAGGAGGTGGAGGGGTCCTAAACCCAGAGGATTTGATGTGATCTGTGCCTGGCAGAGTGTGGCCAGAAAACAGTCACCTCTTTGCTATATTACCTGATTACTTGGCTCTTTACCTGCGAGCTTACTCTACTTTCAAAATTCTTAAAGACCTTGAAGGAGAAATAAGGCTCTGATGTCATGACACTGTTATCTCTCTGTCCTCAAAATACACACATGGCGACATTTCAGACCATCCGAAGTGCCTTTGCAATCTTAATTTTCACAATTGTTCCTTGGCAAATTTTTCTCCAGCCACATCTGACTGAGAGTAGGGCTCGGAATGTGCGTGTTCTATTTCTTTGCCTTTGAAGGTGAGGTTATCTCTTAACCTCTTTGGTTGCACTTGGTGGAATGTTGTCTATCTTTGAGATACACGTGATATTATAGACATAAGTCTGGGCATGGGGGTACACATCTGTAATCCAAGGTACTTGGGAAGTGGAGGCAGGAGGACCATAGTCCAAGGATGATCTGGGCAAAAATGTAAGACTGTATATGAAAAGTGACCTAGAACAGAAAGGGCTTGAGGGTGAGGCTCAAAGGGTAGAGTGTTTGCCGAATGGGTGCAAGGCTCTGAGTTCAAACTTCACTATTGCCACTGCCCCCAGCCCCCTAGCCACCCCAAAAACACCAAAAAATCAAGTAGACACTTTTGGGGATTTATGTGTAGAAGCTCATAGTTCTCAATTCTTTTTTGCTCTTCACCTCACTGCCGTAGTTCAAATATGTTTGCCAGTATTATGGGCTGGAAATGTAAGGGGACACTGTTATAGACTGAGGGTGCTTGAGGCAGAGGAGGAGACTATGGGAGGTAAATAAAGCATTTAGATATGAAATACCCTCTAAAAGGCTCTAGCTGTTTTTGCTCTGAGATGACTCAGTCATGAGGGTGCTAATTTCATCAGTGGGTTAATTGATGGGGTCATACAGAGCACACAATTAGAAGGTGGGACCTAGTTGGTGCAAGTAGGCCTCCAGTGGGGTCATGGCTTTTGAAGGGTCTATCTTGTCAGGGCTCTTTCTTCTCTCACTTCCTACTTCCTGGCCACCATGAGGCAGGCAGCTTCATTCCACTACACCCGTATGCCTATGCTGCCATAATGTTCTCCTTACCACACATAGCAGTGGGACCAGCTGACCATAGGCTGAACTCTTTGAAATTGTGAGCTCAAATGAATCTTTCCTCTCTTGTTTTTTCAAGTATTTTGTCACAGTGACAACAATAAAAAAAAATGTGACAAGTGGAGTTATATGATGTCATGAGGATAGGGCCCATGTAATAGGATTATTGGCATTTTAAGAAAAGGAAGCAAGATTTGCACACACACAGCCCTCCTCATTCTTGTCAGGTGATGCCCTGTGACCTGCTGCTTCTGGACTTCCCAACTTCCACAATGTGAGAAATGAATTCCTTTTCTCAATAAATTACGAAGACATTCATGGTATCCCTCTCCTGACTCCTGTACCTAAGGAAAAGTAGATAAATTCTGGGACTGAATTCTTGGAATCTAACTATCACCTTTAGGGCGTTGTGTCTACCAGACCCCTTTCATGCTTGAGTAACAAGTTCCAACCTAAATTGATGTCAACAACAAGCAAGGGAGTGGGTTTAAGTCTCTGAAAAGCTTGTGAATGTCACTGGAACTTGATCTAGGACCTCAAACGTTGTCATTGGATCTCTTGCTGAGAGATTTTTCTTAATATGATTGTAATAAAAATACAGTGTGCTAACTCATGGAGATGGATTGAATGAGTTAATTTGTGCAGAGTTCTCAGAAGAGGATCTGGTAGGGTGTAGTTATAAAACATTAATTATTGTCCATATTTTAATGTTCCAAACTGAAATACAATATTCTTCAGCACTGGGTCTTTCAAATTTATCACATTTCAGTTTTTGAAACTCCTCTTCATCCTTATGACTAATTTCTTAATTCAGTCCCTCATAATTTCAGGCTTGAGTTACTCTCACACTCTTCTAATTGGTCTCCCTTACCCGTCTTGTCTTCCAATATATTCTCTATGCAAAAAAATTGATCATATCTTTATCCTAATTTAAACCTTTGAATGGTAGCCCACAATGATTAGAATATGAACCAAAGTCTTGGGTATCACATGGATGATTTTCTCCTGTTCATATGTTTAGCCTCATTTCTTTCTCTCTGGAGCTCCCTCAACTTGCCAAACACACCATGCATCCCTGCCTATTTGGAACAGCTTAGTTAGTTTATTTACTTATTTATCCAAGGTTTGTCTGGAATTTGAACTCTTGATCTGATGCTCTTACCACCTGAGCCATGCCTCCAACTCTGAGAGCTTAGTTTAGATATCACTTCCTTATGAAGGTTTTATTTATTTATTTATTGAGTCCGGTCATGGGGCCTGAACTCTGGGCCTGGACGCTGTCCCTTAGCTCTTCAGCTCAAGGCTAGTGCTCTACCACTTGAGCTATAGCGCCACTTCCGGCTTTTTTTCTTATGTGGTGCTGGGGAATCGAACCCAGGGCCTCAGGGATGCAAGGCAAGCGCTCTACCACTGAGCCACCTTCCCAGCCCGTGAAGGATGGTTGGATGTTGAGTCTATTCTTCCCCAGAATGGTCTAGGTGCTCACATGGAGCACCCTGGGAATACCTCTATTCTAGTAGTTGCCACTTCTCATGTTTATTTCCTTCACTGGAGTATAAATAGGAAGGCAGGAATCTCATATTCAAATGCTCATTTTTTTGGCATAGTTTCTTCTGTCTCATCCAGGCCTATTCTTATTGAATGCATCAAATATTGACCATCTACAAGATTTGTTATGGCATCTTCTGGTTGTCCATGGGAGAAGTTGTCTTTAGGCATGGTTCTGTTTGCTGTATAGATGACAAGTGATGCTCCAGGAAGGAGGTATTTCAAAGGCAGGAGGCTGCTGCCTGGTCCTTGGTTCACAATATGATTGTTAAAAAGAAATTGAGGACCCATTGAGGTAGAGACCAAGAAAGTTTATTAGTAAAGCAAAGCCAAGCAAAGATAAAAATGACAGTAGACTTAAACTTATGAGTAAGAAAAAAAATGACAGTAGAGGGTCTAGACATGGGCATGGGCATGGGCACATCTAATAACAGGTACAGTGAATGCTTTCACATCATAGGGATTTATGGTGAAAATGTAGGCTAGGGTTTGGCTCAAATTCACATTAGGATAAGTGCTTTCCTTTGTTCTAATGCCAGGCACATTTCATCATTTTTTCACACTGTTTTATCAGTGTGGGCCCTGAGGTTAGCCTGCTATACTGGGTCATTGGTGTTATTGTGATTTTCCATCCAACTTGAGTCATTGATGCCTGGACTTCTCTCTAGAAAAAGGATGGGTTTGTCACATATGGCTTTCAAGATAGGTCTCTATCCCTGAGGAATATTTTCTCAGCAAATACATTTTGGGCCCAAAGAAGTTATTTTCCCCAAGTATCTCTTTCCTTTGCTCAGCTCTAGAACAGGCTATTCATCTGGGCAAGTAGACAAGGTCAGAGGAAGAGCTTTCTTCACACCTTAAAAAAAGAATCAACAAGCTCTTACAGCTTATGAGAGAATGCAAAACTTTAAACAAAAAAATAGTGCACTGTGCTTTTAACTGAGCTACTTAACAATATGTAGTACGGGTCCCTAAATTCCTGGCTGTTCTTTCCCATGCCTCATTTCCTCCGATCTGTCCAGCCTCAATTGGTTCTAGGTCCTCACATGACATCATCATCTTCGTTCTAGGCTCTGCTTTCTTCTCTCTTGGTTTTAGCCTCAAGCTGGATCCCTGGCAATGATCATTTGCAGCTACAATATACTCACTCAGCAACTTCAGTAAAAAAGAGGGTGACTCTCAATAATTCCAGAGAAAATACCTCATGATAGCTTTTATTAATTTATTTTCTGGGCCAGGGACTTGAGAGGTGGTAAGTGGTCTGGCTTGGGTATCATGCCTGTCTCTGAGCCTGGCGATGGAATCATGAAACATCTGTACTGAGTGAAGTAGGAGTGTTTTTCTAGAAAAAAAAGTAATATGCTTTTGCCAAAAAACCAAAACACCAAAACAACCCATGAGGAATTAACAAGAGGGAAACAAAAATATTTGCACAGAAGTGCCAGGTACAAGTATCTGAGAACATTTTAATTAATCTTCCCAGCAACTGGAAGAAAATCCATTCCACCCACGACCAAACCTACGCATGGAATGGTTGAGTGACTTGCCCAACTTCACACAGCTCACAAGAAGTGGAGCCAGATTTCTCACTCTGACAGTTTGATCCCAGAACCTTCCCCTTTAAAAACAATGTTCTAGCTTCAATCTATACAAATGTAAAAACAAACAACAAGTCCAACCAGTACAAAATGAGTACAGTCAAAAGGTAGTATAAGCCTGGATCCCAGCTACCCTCTTCCCACTTCCAGTTGTCTCCTTGAAGCTTCTACATTGAAGCTTTATTATGCTGTTCTGTTACATCTGAGGGCTGGTTCTATTTGTAGGATGAGGCCTTGCCATGTTGGTTGGTAGGAACTTGAAGTTGACCTTTTGAAATTGTTCCTCTTCTTGCTTCTGGTGTTTGTTGTTGTTTTACTTTCTGCTCAGGACTATCCAAACCAGAACTCAGGCCCAGACAAGATGGCACACTTATGCAAATCAGTGCAGCCCTTCTGTGGGTGACGTCTCCTCAGATGCCTTTGCACCTTTGGCTGCCCTGAATTGTGCCTCTCTTCAACCTGGGAAAGCCAGTGGGCTCTTCTGGGTTCTTTCTCCCTGCTTGGCAGCCTGGTAGTAACTTTCAGGCAGTAAATTGGGGTTGCCTCAGGGTTCCCTGTCTTGGGTTCTCTTCTCTTTGAGATCAGCTCTGACTTCCCTGCAGCTCAGCATCACATAAAAAATATGGTTTACTTTCTGTTTTTTTCTTTAATTTTGGTATGTTTTTGTGCCCATAGTAGGGCTTGAACTCAAGGGCATGGGTGTTGTCGCTTAGCTATTTTTTTTTTTTGGGTTGGTCGTGGGGCCTGAACTCTGGGCCTGGGCGCTGTCCCTCAGCTCTTCAGCTCAAGGCTAGCACTCTACCATTTGAGTCACAGCACCACTTCTGGCTTCTTTTCTTTTTGCTTATGTGGTGCTGAGGAATCGAACCCAGGGCCTCAGGCATGCAAGGCAAGAGCTCTACCATTGAGCCACCTTCCCAGCCCCTGTCGCTTAGCATTTTTGCTCAAAGTTGGGGTTCTATTATATGAGCCAGAGCTTCATTTCTGACTTTTTTTTGCTGGTATCTGGAGATACGATTCTCATAGACTTTTCTGCCTGGGCTGGCTTCAACTTGGAGTCTTTAATCTCAGCCTAGGATTACAGGTGTGAGCCACTAGCTCCTGGGTTCTCTGTTGTTTTTAAACGTTGTTTTTCAAGGCCAGAGGGTAATTCTGGGTTGCATTACTTTATAATGGCCAGAAATACTGGTAGTTTCAGTAGCTCTTTATTTTTTTGGAGATGAATTATGCATAAAAAGTACATCTACCCCTTTTCTTTCTGCAAAGGATACCCTTGACTACAGAAGGCATTTCACCCTTTTAAAAAAAATTTATCATCTTACAGATTGTTCCATACATATTGACCTTATTCTTTCAGAGGCAGAGCCCATCCTTCTAACCCTTGTTCTCTTCTGCCGCGGAGAATGACAGCTTAGTTATTATTGGTTATAATTGGTGTGCAGTAAATAGTTGAAGAGTTGAATAAATTGCATTTAAGCTTCTCCCAGGTGGTTAGACTCTCATGTTCTGATGATAGTGAAAACAGAATATTCCATAGTTAGTGTGGGGTCCTTTGTATTCTGGACTTTTCTGCCCTTTCCTTTCATTTCTGTGAAGACTTTTTTTCTGTCCCCACTTGGTCAAAGCAGCTCCTGCCTCTTTCATTTCCTAAGAATTTAAGCTCTACAATAGAACCACATCTGCTATATTGAAAGAGGTACCCCAATTCAGAGAAGCACTGTAAGTCTGAGTAAGACATGGAAATGTGCCTGGAGAGTTCCTGCTAACTAGAAACCCAGTTACTGCTTTCTGAATGAATTTGGGGTTACAACTATTACCTAGCCCTTATATGTACTGCCCTGCATTCCCCCCATAATTCATATCTTCAAGCTCCAGCCCCTAGTGTGACTGTATGTGGAGATGGAACCTCTGGAGATACAACTAAGGTTAAGTGAGGTCATCAGGATGGGCTCCTGATCCAATAGGATGGGTATGCTTCTATGGAAAGGAAGAGACCACAGGGATACTCATGCAGAGGCAAATCCAGTGAGGACACAGCAGGAAGACCTGCAAGTTGAGAAGGGGCTTCAGGAGAAACTGGAAATGTGTGGCATCTTGACCTTGGACTTCCAGCCCTTACAACTGTGAGAAATAAAATGTCTGTTTTATAAACTATACAATCTGTGGTATTTTGTTATGCCTAATCCCACCCAAGGAATGGTCCATTTCCTGAAGTGCTCAGTTTCTGCCCTGGTTATCTAGCATGTAATTAAGACACAGTAAGTGATGCTGTCAATGAGGAGCACACAGATATTTGTGGCTTCATTTATAAAAGCAAAGCATCAGGAATGACCCAAGTGTTCATAGCAAAAGAATAATTAAATGCTGAAAGATTAGGTTTTTATTCTTCAACATGTGTACATAATGGAGGTTAACCTGGCTTCTAAATTCAATCAACCATTTCATCTCAACTTGGACTTTTTCTCTTCCTACTAAGTTTGGGAATCCAATACTGCATGGCTCAATGCAGTAGAGCCTCAGTGTGTCTTTCTTTGTCTCACTTCTATAGGGCAAATAGTTTAAGCAAGTTTGAATTCAGATCCTTGTGACCCTAAAAAATATGAGCTGCAGCTGCCCATCAGGTTAAACCATTGTCTGCGAAGTGTGTTCTGAATGCCATGGGGAAAAAGAGTTCAGTGGTTGGTAAGGTTTGGAAAATTCTTGGTTGAAGGAAGCCAAGCAGGTGTCCTTATTGCAAAATTTCTCAGACTCTTTAATGAACCCTTGGGGGCTGCAACTATCCAAGAGAGGAAAGTAGCATGCAATGTTGCCTGGCCCAGCCTGGGGTGAGGTTAGGACCATACTACTGTGGGCAAGACATTGTGGTTAAGTCTGTCTAAAAGGTTCCTTATTTTTTGGGGGGACATTTACATTTCCTTTGTGATTGGGAGACAGCTCTCACAGTAGTTCCATGCATCTGCTTGGAACAGTAGATGGTATGATATTATTGCCTTCTTGGTGTCATGCTGTGGGTGTTGATCTGGCATTTGACCTAAGTGTAAGGTAGTCCTTTCTGGAAACTGCCCAGAATCATAGACATTTAGAATGTTAGAACCAGAAAGGCTTTAACAAGAAACAATTTGGGTCTAGCTCTTCATTTTATAAGGGAAACCAAGTCAAAGGGAGAAATTGGGTTAGAGAGACTTAAGACTCAATTTCAAATCCGGTGCCCTTTCTTCCTTCTGTGGATAAAAGAAATATTGTCTTTTTCAACTTCCTGGCAGTCACTTTATTTTCATTTCTCTTTTTATAGCCTTTGTTCTTACTTTCATTGTCTTATTACCTCCCTCCTGAATATTTTGGAGTTCACAACAAGATGGCAGATAGACAGGAAGATCACATGTTCAATGCTGGCCCAAGCAAGGTTATTGAGACCTTGTTTCTGTATAGGCAAGGTTATTAAGACTATCTGAGCAAAATAACCCATTGCAACAATGATACTCACAAGACACTAAGTTGGAAATGATCTTTACAACTCATGGTGGGGGGGAAAGGGGGAGCAATAGGGGGAAGGGGGTATGTATGGGAGGGAAGGGATAGTAGGAGATAAACAAGGAGAGGGTAACAATGTTCAACAGGAAATGTACTCAATGCCTTACTCATGTAACTGTAACCCCTCTGTACAGCATCTTTACAATAAAAAAAGACTCTCAGAAAGTACACACACAAAAAGAGCTGGGGACACAGCATAAGAGGTTGAGTGATTGCTTAGCATGCATAAGGCTCTGGGTTCAACTCCCAATATACTGAATTGGAAAGAGAGAGAGAGAGAGAGAGAGAGAGAGAGAGAGAGAGAGAGAGAGAGAGAGAGAGAGAGAGAGAGAGAGATGGGAGATGAAGCAAATGGAAAACAGGACCTGAGAAATGAGCAGAAGGAGAAAAATACTACACCCTTACATGGGTTCTGATAAGGATGGCTCTGAAAAGGCCTCTTAATAACTGAAATCTGGGATGCTTCCTCTTTAAAGACTGATAACTTCCCTTTACTTTATCAGTCATACTCCTAGGAGTTTATCTTACAAAGATGTATGTGCAGTATGACTTTGCAATAGCAAAAGACTAGCAATAAACTAAATACCAATTGTGCTGGGTGGTTTCATCAAATAGATACACCCATACAGTAGAGTATTCCTGACAGCATATTTGTATGGGCTGATGAAGTGCAACCTACAAGATACATTCAGTGTAAAAAAAAAAAGGTATACCCATGTCTTAGTTTGGGTTTTCTGAAAGCAGGCATTGCATGCCAGGCAGTTAATTTGGGAGATTATTCCAGGAAAAAGGAGAGAGTTAGGTGAAGAGAGTGAAGCAGAAAATGCAAATAAAGTATATATTTTTGAAGTTATTACAGGCAAAAAAACCCCCAGACAATTCTAGTTCCTCGAGACACACAGAAGCCCTGCTTCTCAGAATTGCCTGCCTATGGGCAGAAGAAAGATGGAAGATCTCTCTCTCTGGACTGTGTTTTACTATGCCTTGAGCAGGTGCTTATGACTTTGGAGAATGTCCTAGAGGTCAATGCAGGACTGTCAGGGTAGTCTGAAGGGATGGGATAGGGGCAACAGAAATAGCTGTTAGAATAAGAAAGGTATCTGACATGTAAACCAAGTATTTATGTGTGTGTGTGTTTGTACACGAATCCACATTCACATATAAATACCAACATAGAGATATTTGCATGTTCTCACAGGTTCTTTTAAAGAATGTATAAAATGATTAGTAATTGGGGTGACTATGGGGAAGGAAGATAACCCAGGACTTGGGGGTTCTGACACTGACTGTTGAAGAGGTCTAATTTTTTCAGTGTCTAATGTTTTATACCAGTTGCTGCTTTTTAGCCATTTGAATGTATTTCTTAAAAATGTTTTAGTTTTGTTGAGACAGAATTTACATATAAAAATGTACCAAAGGAGCTGCTCACAAATATATATATGTACTGCTTAATGAATTTTTTGGGGTAAACTTTTATATTAGCCTAGGCAGGCCTAGAACTTGTGATACCCCTTATTCTGCCTCCAGAATGCTGGGATTACAAGTGAGTGCTACCATGCCTACCTTCAGCTTTGATGAATGAATAGATGACCTTGGCCACTTTCATTGCCCTCTCTACTTCCCACTGCTAAGCAATCACTTATTCTCACGTTAAGCAAATGATCATCTATTTTACATCATATTGCAGGAGATTTTGTCTCTCCTGGAATTCCTACAAATGGAAACATACACTATGTATGACTTTTGTGTGTGTGTATGTGTGTGTGTGTGTGTGTATGTGTGTGTGTGTGTGTGTGGCTTATTTTGCTCAATATAGTATTTTTTTTGAGAATTACACACTGTGTTTTCTAAATTAATAGGTTATCTCTTTTGGGCAATGAGTAACATTCCATGTTAGGGATATGGCACAATTTACCATTTATTGTTGCTGGGCTGTGGACTGTGTCTAGTTTTGAGTTATTACAAATGAAAACCATCGTGAAAAAGTCATTAGCAAGTCATACGAGTGAATGCTTTTATTTTTGTGCAGATACATTTTCATTTGTGCAGAAATATTTAAAAAAATTTTTTTATTGTGCAAACACTTAGAGGGTTGCTGAGTTATATAGTAAGTGGATATTTAACTTGGTAAGAAATAGCCAAATTATGGCAAAGGACAGTGATATTTTTGCTTTCTTAGCAGCAAAGTAGAAGGCTTCCATTTGATTGGCATCCTTGCCAATGCCAGTTATTATTTCTCTTTTTAATTTTAGCTATTAGAGTAGGTGGTAATGCTATCTTATAGTTTTTTATGTGCATTTCTCCAATAAAAACTATGTTGAATATACCTTTTTTTTTAAGTGCTGGTCCTGGCACTTGAGTGAGATATGCTGTCTCTGAGCTTTATTTGCTTAAGGCAAGTGCTCTACCACTTGAGCCACATCTCCACTTCCAGCTTTCTGGTGCTTAATTGGAGATCAGAGTCTCACAGACTTTCCTGTCTGGGCTAGCTTCCACCCACAATCCTCAGATCTCAGTCTCCTGAGTAGCTAGGATTGCAGGCATGAGGCACTGGTACCCAGTTTGATATAATTTTATTTGCATATTTTCAAATTGTATTTTACTTTTGTGTGAAGTGTCTGTCTACATTTTTAATCTATTAATCAAAATGTACTCATAACTGACTTGTTGAATTGAAACCCCTTTGTACAACCACTTAAAGATAAATAAATATATATGTTTTTTCCCCTGATATATGTATTGGTTATATTTTTTTGTATTTGGCTTGTCTCTTCTTTTTCTAAAATAATATCTCAAAGGATAGGAGGCTATATTTCTGTAGCAGTCTAATTTATTGATTTTTTTCTTCTATAGTACATGCATTTTTATGTAATCAGCATTCTTTGCTATACAAAACACAGATAAATGTTTTCTTTCAGAAGTTTTTAGTTTAGCTTTTACATTTAGGATTGTGATCAATCTTAAGTTAGTTTATGTTTATACTATGAGGCAAATTTCAAGGTTTATTTTATTTATATTTTGTGGATATTCAATTGTCCAAGCAACATTTGGTGAAAATCTTTTCCTATTGGATTGCCTGGACATTTTGTCAAAAATCAATTGGCCCTACATGAGTATGTTTATTTCGAGACTCTATTTTGTTTCATTGATCTGTATGTCTACCCTATGTTAATAGTACACTGACCTTATTATTGTAGCTTTATAGTAAATTTTAAAATAATGCAGTTCTTACATTATTTTAGGATGTAGTTTAAGTCCTCCAACTTCGTTATTCTTTTGCAGAGTTCTTTTATCTATTTCAGTGCTGAGCACTGGTATGGGAAATTTATTACCAATTTGTTGATTTTTGTTAAGAAAAGGACTAATGATTTTCTGATTGAGATGATATTGAATTTTCATCTGTTGGGAAGTATTGGCATATTAATATTTAGACATATTAATCATATACATAAGCATTGTATATGAACTTATTTGTTTACATTTTCTTTTTTCTTTTTTTTGGGGGGGGGTGGTCCGGTTGTGGGGCCTGAACTCTGGGCCTGGGCGCTGTCCCTCAGCTCTTCAGCTCAAGGCTAGCGCTCTACCACTTGAGCCACAGAGCCACTTCCAGCTTTTTTCTTTTTTGCTTATGTGGTGCTTAGGAATCAAACCCAGGGCCTCAGGCATGCAAGGCAAGCACTCTACCACTGAGCCACCTTCCCAGCCCTATATTTTCTTTATTTTACTGTTTTCATCATTTAGATTTAGCAAGTATTTTGTTAAATTTATCCTCAAATTTATGTATATATGTATATATTTAGATGCTGGTTTGGAGGCTTGAACCCAGGACCTGGGTGCTGTCCCTGAACTTTTTTGCTTAAAGCTACCACTCTACCACTTGAGCCATACCTCCTCTACTGTTTTTTTTTTGCTGGTTAATTGGAGATAAGAATCTCATGGGCTTTTCTGTCAGCAATGGCTTCGAACTACGATCCTCAAACCTCAGCCTCCTGAGTAACTAAGATTTACAGGCATGAGCGACTGGTGCTCAGCTATAAAAATTGATCTTGCTAGGTGCTAGTGACTCATGCCTGTAAACCTGGCTACTCAGAAGAGTGAGATCAGTTCGAAACCAGCTTGGGCAGGAAAATATGTGAGACTATTATCTCCAATTAACCAGCAAAAAAGCTATAAGTGGAGCTGTGACACAAGTGGTAGAGTGCCAGCTGTGAGCAAAACAAATACTAAGAGATAGTGCTCAGTCCCTGAATTCAAGCCCTAGAACCAGCACGCGCTCGCGCGCGCGCGCGCGCGCACACACACACACACACACACACACACACACACTTGCATTCTATGTCTGTCTTTGTTAGACTCAGCTCATTTGCAGATTTCCTTGAGATCTTCTACAGAGATAGTTGTGTCATCTGTGGTAAACATCTCCACTCATTTTCACATAAGGAGGGATTTTAGTTTTACTCCTTATCAAAACAGTTAGGAGTTCCAGAACAATGTTGATGTAAGCTGGTGAGTGCAAACATCCTTTCCTTACTCTTAATCCTCAAGAGAAAGCATTTCATCCCCCTCCCCGCAAAGAATAATGTTAGTGGTAGGTAATCTAGAGATGTCCCTTATTAGGTGGAGAAAGTATTTTTTTTTTGTTCATAGTTTCCTGGAAGGTTTTTGATTATTATTATTCTTCCTCCTCGTCTTCCTCATCCTCCTCGTCCTCGTCCTCCTCCTCCTCTTCTTCCTCCTCCTTCTTCTCCCCCCCACCCCCAGTCCTAGAGGTTTTGACTCTGAAGAGTCTCAGAACTTCTGGGTGTTCCTTCACCTTTTGTCTGCTGTGTATCTTGGACTCTGTGAACACAACTGGTGATCCCAGTAAAGCAAAGCAAAGCAGTCTTGCTTTTGCTCTCTCCTCATCCCAGCTTTCATCCTTTTTCTCCTATCCTTGTGTCATCTAGACTGGAACAATCAGGTGACAAAAGGGCTGTATGTTAAAACAAGTGTGCTCAGGTATTTATAGTAAGGAAATGTGACGGGATGAGCCAACCGCTGAAAATAGAAGGCCTGACTTCATCCATTCAGGTGCATTTAGGATAAAATAAATCAATTCTGGGTCTAACATGTAGAAACCTGGATTTGGACGGTTGACCTCTCATGAGAAATGTGATAGATTTACCCCCCTACTAACTGGCCAGCAATAGAGGGGATGGGATGGCTTTGCACAGGAAAGTCTTGACTCCTGGCCTGAACATCGGGCTATCTTAAGTATGAACTCATTTTGCTCCAGGAAACCAGGTTTAAATCCCCTAAGCTTTGTAATACATGAATTTCAGTAAAGCTTGCTGAGCCTGTAGGGAGATTTAGGGCTCTGACTTATGTTTGGGGAATACTAAGTCTTTGTCAATTTTCTGGTTGATGCTCATTTAATTTTCTCACATATGCTCACCCTCTGCTTGCATAAATAAATGTGTGGCATTTATTGAGCACTATGGCATTTGAGTACCATGCTAGGCCCTTCTCATGTCATTTTATTTATGCTTCACCATAGCCTTGATAATGTGTTCTCAACTTTGCTCCTATAGGAACTCAAGTTTATCTGAAGGCTGGTAACCTGTAATTAGCAGATGAGATTTGGATTCATATCTTGCAGCAAAGACAGACGTTGAATTATGCAACACTTTTGCAGACCTCTTGGCATCGATCCTTAAAAATGTTTGTTTAGGATGAAACATTTTTAAAAAATGAATTCTCTTATTATTCCCTCTTCCTCTGAACTCAACAGTATAATGGGACTCTTCAATTTCATATCTATGTTATTGTATCATGCACTGAATCAGTTAGTTGAGTATTAAGTTGAGTTGTAAGGAATAAATAGAATGGCAAAATCACCTCATACTTGTTAAGATGGCTATTATAAAAAAAAAAATCAAGAGATATTTGTTGGCAAGATGTGAAGAAAATGGAATACTTGTACTTTTTTGGAATTGAAATTGGTGCAGCTGTTTTTGAAGACAGCATAGAGATTCTTAAAAAATGGCCTTAAACATATAACTACTATGTGATCCAATAATCTCATTTCTGGGCATATATCCAAAGAAATGAAAATAGTACTTCTAAGCGATATCTAGACTAAATTCTATGCTTATTGAAATGTTATTTAAAATACAGATTATTCATAATCTATTGATGGATGAATGAGTCAAGATATTGTGGTGCATATATAATAATACATACATGATATTTATATTGAAATACATGGAATATTATTAAGCCATAATAAGAATAGAACTCTGATCCAGGCACCAGTGGCTCATGCCTGTAATTCTTTTATTTTCTTTTATTTTTTATTGTGAGAATACTGTACAGAGGAGTTACAATTACATGGGCAAGATAATGAGTACATTTCTTATCAAGCATTGTTGCCTCCTCTTTGTTTCCCCTTCCCATCCCTTCCCATACTGATCCTCCCCCTGCCCCACCAAAGTTGTAAAGTTTGTTTTTCGACATAATGACTTGTACATCTCATTGCTGCAATGGGTCTACCTGTATCCCTAGTTAAACGATTTGTTTTTGCTCTTCCCCTCCACAAATTATACCAACATCAAATACAGTGAAAGCATAGGTTATACCGTGGGGGAGGGACATACAAAGCAACATAGAAATCATCTTATAAATAGTTAGAAACAATTGCATGAAAGGAAAAAAAAAACCCCAAAACAAAAAAAAATTTGAATACTTATCTTGGGGTTCATTCCCCTAACATCAATTTATCTGACCTTTTCTGCTTAACTCATACATATACTAGTTATTGCAAATAGGAGAAACCATGGGACCTATGTTTCTTTGGGCCTGACTTACTTCACTTAATATAATTTTTTCCAAGTCTTTCCATTTCCTAACAAATGGGGCAATGTCATTCTTTCTGATGGAGGCATAGAATTCCATTGTGTATATATACCACATTTTCTTGATCCATTCATCTACTGAGTGGCATCTAGGTTGGTTCCATATTTTAGCTATGGTAAATAATGCTGCAATAAACATAGTCGTGCTGGTAGCTTTAGTATGGTCTTGTTTGTGATCATTTGGGTAAATGCCCAAAAGTGGGATTGCTGGGTCATTGGGGAGCTCTATGTGGAATCTTTTGAGGAACTTCCATACTGCTGTCCAAAGTGGTTGAACAAATTTACACTCCCACCAACAATGTAAAAAGGTTCCCTTCTGTCTATATCCCCTCCAAAATCTGTTGTTATTAGAGTTCTTGATTATAGCCATTCTAACTGGGGTGAGATGGTATCTCAATGTTGTTTTGATTTGCACTTCTTTTATGGCTAGAGAGGTTGAGCATTTCTTCATGTGTCTATTGGCCATTCTTCTTTCCTCTCTTTGAAGATGTTGTTGGGGGATTTAATTTTTTGAGTTCCAAGTATATTTTAGACATGAGACCTTTGTCCGTTGTATGGCTAATGAAGATCTCCCAATCCTTGGGCTTTCTATTGATCTTGTGAGCTATGTCCTTTGCCATGCAGAAGCTCTGCAATTTCATGCAATCTCATTTGTCCAACTTTTTTTTGATTTGTTGTGTTTCCGGGTCTCTATTAAGAAAATTTTGGCCTGTGCCAAGGAGACCTAGGGTTTCTCCAATTCCATCCTGTAATGTTTTCAGAGTGTCTGCTTTGACTCCGAGGTTTTTGATCCATTTGGAGTTGATTCTAGTGCAGGGTGATATACAAGGATCTAGCTTAGTTTTCTACAAGTAGTTAACCAATTTTGCCAGCACCATTTAGTGAAGAGGCTGTCTTTCTTCCATTCTATTTTTTTTAGCTCCCTTATCGAAGATTAGATGGCTATAGGTCTTTAGGTTCATTTCTGGGTTTTCAATTCTATTCCATTGGTCCTGGGGTCTGTTCTTGTGCCGGTACCAAGCTGTTTTGATTACTATGGCTTTGTAGTAGAGTTTGAAATTTGGTATTGATATTCCTCCACACTGTTCTTTCCGTTGAGGAGCGTTTTTGCTATTCGGGGTCATTTATTATTCCATATGAATTTTGGATTGCCTCTTCTATTTCCCTGAAGAATGAGGTTGGAATATTGATAGGTATCGCATTGAATTTGTAGATAGCCTTGGGAAGTATTGCCATTTTCACGATGTTGATCTTTCCAATCCAGGAGCATGGGAGTTTTTGCCACTTTCTAAGTTCTGTTTTGATTTCTTTTTTCAGGTTTTTAAAGTTTTCATCATAGAGGTCCTTCACTTCTTTGGTTAAGTTAATTCCTAGGTATTTAATTTTTTGTGGGGCTATTACGAATGGAATTGCTTTCCTGATTTAAGCCCCACTTTTCTCATTGTTGGCATACAGAAAAGCCATTGATTTTTGAGGGTTAATTTTATACCCTGCTACTTTGCCAAAGTTTTGAATCATCTTGAGTAATTTGGGAGCGAATTCCATGGGATTTTTAAAATACAAGATCATGTCATCTTCAAAAAGGGAGAGTTTTACTTCTTCTTTCCCTATTTGTATCCCCTTTATGTTTGCATCTTGTCTTATTGCTGTAGCTCGGCATTCTAATACTAGATTGAAGAGCAGTGGAGAGAGTGGGCATCTGAGTTTAGAGGAAATGGCTTTAGTTTTTCACCACTGAGCATAATGCTGGCTCTAGTCATGCCTGTAATTATAATGACTCAGGAGGCTGAGTTCTGATGATCAAGGTTCAGAGCCAGCCTGGGTAGACAAATCTGAATCTTATCTCCAATTAACTAGCCAAAAGTCAGAAGTGGAGGCATGGCTCAAGTGGTAGAGCATCAGCCTTGAACAAACAAGGTAAGTGTGCAAGGCCCTGAGTTCAAGCCCCTTTACCAACACACACACACACACACACACACACACACACACACAATAATTCTGTTATTTGTGAGTACATGGATGGATCTGGGTGATGTTATGCTAATTAAAATAAGCTAGACAGAAAATGAGAAACACTATGTAATCTCATTTATTTGTGGAGTATAAAACAGTTAAACACATAAAAGCAGTGAGTAGAACTGTGGTTTCCAGGGATTAGGAGTGGGGGAATTGGAGAGAAGACTTTAAATTGCAGGATGAGAAGATTCTAGGAAGGAATATACATCATGGGTGGTGATGGTTTCAAGAGTCAATTGTGGTAATCATTACAATGTATACCTATAGTAAATTATCACATTGGATTTCTTGACCATAATTATCTTCACTGTGCCATTTCCTTCTCACATTAGAGATGGGATCTGTGTCTCTTTCCTTCGAATCTGTTGGAAACTTCAACCAACGAAGTGCTTATATATACATGACTCTTTTCTGTGTCTAGGTCGTGAGAGACCATATAACTTTTGCTGTCTTTCCTGAGATGCTTGTTCTCAGCACCCAGCATCATGCATCATGCATCATGCAATGAGAAGCCCAAGCCACATGGAGAGGCTTCACATGAGAAAATTCCTGTACACCATCCATCTTAGTTCTCTCTTCATCCATCCCAGCTCAGGTTGCAGCCATGTGGTGAAAACCTCTCTTAAAGGGGATTCTCCAGGGCAGGTGCTTCACCTCTGGGCATTTTGAGTCTTTATTGTAGAGGCCTCAGAGGTGTTGGAAGCAAACTCTTCATCTGTATTGTGTTTGAATTCCTGCCCATAGAATCTGTGAGCTTCCTAAAATGATTTTCTTTCTTTCTTTCTTTTTTTTTGGGGGGTCTGGTCGCGGGGCCTGAACTCTGGGCCTGGGCGCTGTCCCTCAGCTCTTCAGCTCAATGCTAGTGCTACTTCCGGCTTTTTTTCTTTTTGCTTATGTGGTGCTGGGGAATCGAACCCAGGGCCTCATGCATGCAAGGCAAGCACTCTACCACTGAACCATCTTCCCAGCCCCCTAAAATGATTTTCTTATATCACCAAGTTTGAGTATAGCATGTTGCACAACAAAAATATCTAGACCACCCAACCAGTAATGGCTTTCAGCAGTAAAAGTGTATAGGCATGTGTTTTTTGAAGGCAGAAATCTGGAGGTTGGCTCCTAGTGGAACTGGTCTGTGCTCAGAGTATAACCAGGGACCTAGAGCTCTTGATATGCCCATAATGCCATCCTTAGCATATTAGCTTAATATATATATATATATATATATATACATACATACATATCTTTAAGTAGTTGTACAAAGCATTTCCCATTCAACAATGAAGTTTATGAATACAATGCACTTTAGTCAATGTCACCTCTTTCAACATTCTTACCCATCCCTCCCAACCTATTCCTTTCCTTACTTTTCTCAATTTTATAGGATATGTATTGAATTCTTATCTGCAAGCTTCTTGCCTTGAAGTTTTCATACAATTGCTGCAGCTCCAGGCATCACATCAGATATAAATCAGGGAGGAGAATGGACAGGGTTACAAGTGGCCAGGCTCTTCTGTATGGTTTTATTTGGAAAGACAGTTTCACCCTAAACCTCAAGATCTTCACTTATATCCTCTCAGCCAGAATTTTGTCACTTGGGAAGGGAGGTGGAGGCAATGATGTATTGCCATTCTACGCACAACCTGCTTGTGCTTAGCGAGGACACAAGAGAACACAAACACCATGTTTATATGTCTGGTGCACACATTAATTGTTTTATGCTTCTTTTCTGGTGGTTTACCTGGGTTGCCAGTCTTTGACCAAGATGAGGACCACTATTTTTCTAGAATGTTCCTTAACATTCAATTCAGAGTGTTGTTTCTGTTGATTGTGTTCATGGGGTAGAGAGAAAGTCAAAGAACAAGATTTCCCAGAGCAGAGGTCTTCCAGTTGTTTTCCTTGTACAACCCACGAAAGAATTTCAGAAGACAGCATAGGCCTCTGCCCATTTTTAACTTGATGTCTACTGTTTTTCATTATGACTAAATCTTTGCAATGAGTGCACACTTTTTGGCATATTATAAATACTGACATTTAAAAATAAACCTAATACATTATTCTTTCTAAAGTTCTCCTATAAAGTCTAAATACCACAGTCATTTTATACTACCTCCTTTGATTTAAAAATATACATTTGAGCTTTTCTTAGTAGTCAGAAAATTTCCATCATTTCCTTTCCACTTTGAACTTTTTTCATTCCATTTTTCCTGCAGTATTTTATCCTGATATACTAGATATGTTATGCTTGAAAGTTTGTTTTTCATCGATTTCTGTATCATATCTCTGCCACAAAAACATGCTTATAAATCAAAATCACATTGTAAAATGTTTCATGTGACTGAAAGCCTATGAGTATTGACACATTTCTCCTGCATCGGATTACCATTAAAATCATTACTACTATATAATTGAGAAAAACAATGTAACTGTCTGCAATTAATTTGCTGTATAATTATTAAATGTGAAACTGAAATTACATTGGGAATACATCTGCCATGAGGTAGGAAGGATTTAAAAATTATCCCATGCATCTGGGGGTGATTTGTGACAATGACATGAAGTTTGGCATCAGTTACTATCTTATTTTCTATTTATTAAAACACAAGCTCTGGGAACATTGCTGGGATAAGCAGATAAAAATGTTAGGAGGGTTGATAGCATTGAATTATTTCAGTCATTTCCAATCCTATACCAGAAACCCCGTGGTGATCTATCATCAAAAATTATATTTAATGACCTGTCCATGCACAGCTCTATTAGGACCTACTTTGATTATGTGGAAACGATAGGACTGGAAATGAGTTGAAAAGCAGTTGTTACCCAGTTGTTTGAATTCACTGACAAATGGATTTGTTACCTGATCATTAGAGCTGTTTACAACCTCAATAGTTCCATTTAGCCCTTTGATGGAGCCTAGGAGTTGATACTTTTCAATGCATCATATTAAGATTAAGAATGCCTGAGAATGGTGTCTTTCTTTTATTAAGTTGGAAAAGGTCTACTGGGAAAGAGAGGTGGGGAGAGAGGAAAGATCTGAAAGCACCACTGCAGACACATTAATTTTAGGAGAGTCTTTAGGAAAACTGGAGGTGTGGGAATTGATCTTTAAAAACCTGTCATGTCCTGGACCAAGTTTACCTGTATGCCCCAGGCAGTGAATGTGTGAATGGATGGATGGATGGATGGATGGATGGATGGATGGATGGAAGAAGACTGCTCTCCACAGTATAACAGACCCATGGAGAGGGTGGCTTTGCCTGTGTTTCTCTTCTGGATATTGGCTCATCTTTACCACACTGCTTTGTGCTAAGTATCTGATGGGTACCATTTTACCACATCCTTTGAGTAACCGAGAAAGAGGAATCCTTATCCTTATTTTACAGTTCAAGATTCAGGATGACAAGTGGAAGCCAGCAAGAACCTGGGGCTTCCTTGTTCTGGGCCTTAGACTTGTGGTTGCTGTGTGAACTTGTGGGTTTGGGGCACAATGAGCCCAGCAATTCCTCCAGGATTTTGGCTGTACCCCCTTTTACTTTTCTCTCCCCGTTGGCAAGTTTGCTAAGGCAGAGGTTCTCAAACTTCTGCATACATAAGAATCAAGTGGTAATGTTATAAAAATACAAGTGTCTGGGCTGCACCATAGTTTCTGATGAAGCAGGTAGATTTATGGGTGACAAAGGAAGCTGTCTTTCTAACAAGTTCCTGAGTCTTTCTAAGAAATCTCAAATCACACCATGGAGAATCATTTCTCTAAAGCACTTTCAGCCTCACGGGGGAGGTTCCTATTTTTAATTCACTTAAAGACCGAGGCTTTCTCCTTTAAATAACTTTTAGGGCTGTGGTTGTAGTTGTTGTTGTTTTTTAATCTGCCTAAGGAGTGAATATGTATACACAGTCATAGTACATTCATATCAATACTAGAACTACAAGAATATTTGCTGGAGATTTTCTGAGTGATTTCATGCATGGACACACCCACACACAGGGTTGTTGGAAGATCTGTGTCTTTTCCAAGTTGCTCTCTCTGGATAGAGTGTCCTTACCCCCATTCTTCACCCATTAGGCCATGATGGCTCATGAGCACCGGTTCTATACCAGACAAACCTTAGCTATACTAAGCCCAGATTGTTGTTGTTGTTGTTTCCTACAGTGAGTTTCCTACAAGTGAGCAGAAGAGTGTGTTGGGCTGCTGGAGAATTGTGCTGGGGGGAGTGGGGTGTGATAGCAGAGGGACAGGGTGAATTGAGTGCATCCTGCAAGTGCGTTGAGAGTCTATACAGATCTGGATGGAGGGGCCTTTTAGAAGCAGACCAGAAGCAGTATTAATTCACTGCTCAGGACTGCTACCCTTCCTCTGATCATTGTTTTTTTTTCCCCCTGGTGCATGTACAGGATAAGAATCCCTTGAAAACTTTCTTTGTATTTTTTTCCTTTGAAAGCTTTCTGTAGCCAGCAGCTTGTTTATTTTTAAAGCTTACATATAAATGTTATGTGTGACACCAATTCAAGTCCTAAGAGAAGAGAAGAGCTGCCTATGGGACCCAGGGGAACCTTCTATGGCCTAGGTCACTTGTGTAATAACAACAACAATTATTTTAACTTCTATTACTTTTTTAAAATTGGTTTGTCTTTTGGAGATAGGTTTTTACTTTGTAGCTTAGGCTGGCTTTGAACTCATGATCTTCTTACCTCAGCCTCCTGTTTGCTGGGACTCCCGGTGTGTACCACCATGCCTGGCTTTACCTGTTACTTTTTACTTGTTATAGAACATCTCTGAGTTTCAATACCTTTGTATTCTGCCCCCTAACACACTAGTGGCTGTGCCTCTACTCTGTTCCCTGTGGTCCTGCAGCTCTATTTTATTTTTTTTCTGTGAGAGATAAAATCCATCTTCTTCATCCATGGCCACTGAGGATATAGGAAGGTGAATACCTCTACTTACCTCCTCTCAGTCCTTTGGTCTTTCTTTCTTCTTTACTTTTCTAAATGTTAGTGCATCAGTGCATTTTCCCAAACGACTCAGTGATGCAGACTTGCAATTTGCTGATTTTGCCTGTGTTCACATTTTCCAAGTATTCCCTTGCCTATTGCTTTCGATAGTTATTTTTGCAGTCTTCATTACTTCCTAATTGTTTTAATGTGGGTTTTTTTCCTTCTCCCTCCTTCTTTTCTTCTAGTTTCCAGGTTAGTACAGTATTTCCTTATTATAGACTCTTGGATTTTATGAAGCAAAATTAATAAAAAGAAAGGTAGAGTAACTTATATAAGATCCCTTTTTAATTTTTCTTTTCTCTCCTGAATCCAGACAGCTCCCATTTTATTTATTTATTTATTTTAGAAAATTGCTCAGTGGAGGGTCACAAGGTGTCAGTGGTCTTGATGGAAGAATATCTCCTAGAAGATTTTTGGTTTTTCCAATGTGATCCCGTTCTGCCTTCTGAGTTTAGTTCAGTGCAGTTTCTTCTGAGGCCAGTTACCGTGTGCTCAGCTATGTGGTGGGTACAGACAGAGGATTAGACATTTGCAGTCATCCTCAGGGATCCCAAGAGGCCCTGCAGTAGGTGAGCAGCTGGGTAGGACTGGAACCTGTGGGTCTACCTGTCTGTGTGACATGGCCTACTGCACCAGCAGGGTGTCTGGTACTCCATATTTATTCACTCAAAATGAATTACAGGACAGCCCAGGATAAGAGTCCATTACATACCAATACTGTACAACACTGAGTCAAGAGTGTCCAATGGACTAAACAAGGGACAGTCACTGCTGACTTTACATTGGCTGGAAGATGTCACAGAAGGAATCATTTGTGTAGAAAGGAGCATGAAACGTGATATGTAGGAAAAGCTATGTCTCTGTTTCCTAGGTTAATCTTTGAAGTACATAGTAGCTACTCAGGTTTCCATCCTTATAATGAAATACTCATGGTAGTTCACTTATAAGAGAAGGTTTATGTAGGTCATAGTTTCAGAAGTTCCTATTTGATTGAGTGTCCCTCTTGTGGTGGGCCTCTGGTGAAGTGGCAGATCATGGCAGAAGTGTGTGGCAGGGCCAACTACTACCTCATGAGGTAGGAAGTAGAAAAAGAGGAAGAGCCTCAGCTCCTCAAATCCCTCCCACAGTGCATTGTCAATGACCAGAGGATCTTCCATTAGGCCTACTTGTTATAGGTACATCACCACCTAAGAGAACCTTTGGACACCCTGAAATTCCAACTCTAATAGTAAAAGATACCAAAGAACCATGCAAGGCAATAGTCTGAAATTGGGAGCAATTCAACCTCCTACTCCCCAAGAGGCATTAGAAATGTATTGAGGCATTTTTGGTTTCTGTACTCAGGCAGGAGTGCTAATGGCATGTAATACCAGTGTACAGCAGAAGGCATGGATGCTGTTACAGGTTATTAAGGCACGATACCTCTCTGCTTCAAAGACTTGGCTGGCTCAAAATGTTAACAGTGTTATGTTTTAGAAATCCTGATTTAGGGAAATCTATTTAAAAAATGATCAATTCCTTATGGCATGAAATAATGAGTATTTCATGACCAACAGTAGTGATTGGAAGCCAGGGTGTAATGATCAGATAATCTTGGCCTTTTTCCTTCTCTCCAAGGAACTTTTCCTCACTGCAATTGCACTTCTCTTCTTACACTTTTTTTTTTTTTGGTCAGTCGTGGGGCCTGAACTCTAGGCCTGGGAGCTGTCCCTTAGCTCTTCAGCTCAAGGCAAACGCTCTACCACTGGAGCCATTTTCCCAGCCTTCTTCCTACACTTTTGTAAGTATTTCCAGGCATTGTTCTGTTTTCTTACTTCATCTTTGGCTTAATATGGTCAAAGAGCTACCCAGAGAAATCCAGATTGTTGTTTGGAGAGAGAACAGAATTTGGAGTAGAATCTAGAAGTCTTGGTCTAAGATACATCTTTGTTCTTATGGTATCCAGGCTACATTCCTTGCATTAAGCTTTTTTTTTAAATTATGAAAATACCGTACAGAGGGGTTACAATTACATGAGCAAGGTAATGAGTACATTTCTTATCAAGCATTGTTGCCTCCTCCTTTGTTTCCCCTTCCCATCCCTTCCCATCCTCCCCCACCGCCCTTACTCCCCTCCCTCCCCACGCCAAGGTTGTAAAGTTCATTTTCGACATAATATCTTGTACATCTCATTGTTGTGATGGGTCCACCTGTATTCCTATTTGAACGATTTGTTTTTTCCCTTCCCCTCTACAAATTATACCAACATCAAATACGGTGAAAACAGAGGCGAGGGACATACAAAGCAACAAAGAAATATCTTATAAATATGTTAGAAACAATAGCAAGCAAGAAAAAAAAAACATTTGACTCCTTATCTTGGGGTTCATTTCACCTAACATCAACTTATCTGACCATTTCTGCTTGTCTCAGACATATACTAGTTATTGCAAATAAGGCTTTGTGGGTTATTCACCTGCTGGGTGTTGTCTACAAGTTAAGCATTTTTATGGTGGTATGATGGCTGTCTTTGTTTACCTTAAGAGTGTCCGCAGGGTATAAAGGTGAGTTTTCAAAATAATAGTCCTTATTCCCTGCGTTATTATTATTCCCTCTATGTTAATAAGTGTTCTTTGAAAAAAAGATTCAGAAAATTTTCTAGTAGTAGTATGTCTAAGCTACTACTGGGTTAAATGAATATCTTTCTGCAAGACTTCTTAGAGCTTTTGTTATTCATAGAGAGGTTTAGAATTTCCTAGAGGAAAAAGTAGTGTACTGTATTCTCAAACTTAATTGACCATGGGAAACATTTTGTAGAACATGTATCAACAACTTAGTCTAGAAAATACTGTTTTGGTGGAAATATATAGACCATGGAGCCATGCCACAGGCAAACCTCAGCCTTTACCACTAAGCAACTTGCTTCTTGAGTGAGGTATATAACTTTCTGAAACCTCAGTTTCCTCATAAGTAAATAATACTTGCCTTATAATGTGTTTAATTTTGCCACCTAATTTAGTCACATGTTTTGAATTTTTTTCTTTTTCTTTTTGTTGACGTGAAAGTCTTATGGATTAGCCTTAAACCTAACTCCGGAAGACATCTTATGATCTTTGTACCCTCAGTTCTTTTTCCAATTCCAAACAGATATTGGTACTCAGTAAATAATGATGTTTATTGAATGAATCATTGGTAATGTATACAACCCATTTAGATGTAGTTATTTCTCACATGGCTCCTCCTTTTATCTTCCTCCTGGGTAAAAACTTATTGGAAGAGGTAGGCCATGGAATGATAGTGACTTTACCTTAACAATTAAATGGCTTAAGTACCCATGTGGGTTCATACTTGATGCACTTAACACTTAGCCCAGGTGTATCTGGGGCTTCCTTAAGGAAGATGTGCTTCTCTATTTATAACTTCCTGCCACAAGATAATGCTGGCTCATTCTCATGTGAAGTATCCCATTCATAACCATTAGGCAGGAAGGGATACTGGTTTCTTTGACATCCTTAACCTTTGCTGCTTCTTGAAAAGACGAGCTGGCAAGGAAGAATTCAAAAGCTAGTATGTCTTCCTGGGAGGGTGATGGAGCCTGTAGTGGTTCCAAATTTTGATGACTGCTGAAGGAGACAGGAATATGTTCATCAATGAGCAAACAGCCCATATTAACCTTCTTTTGAGCAATATTTTCTAAAGGGAAGGACTTCGGACCAGTGTTTAGTGCCTATGTGATGCTAGACAAGTTTCCTGCCCCCAGGGTCCAGTTTCCTTGTTAAAATGAAGATATTGGAATGGATAACATTTGTGTGTTCCCTTGTTTGATAAGCCATAGTCTGAAGCAGTTGAGGACTGAGCTGGAGAAGAGCCTAGACTTCAAACTCTCTCTGAGGGCAGAATGGAGACCAAGGATTGTGGGTTACTTGAATCACAAGTCATGTGCAGAGCCCCAGGATGAGTGAGTGAACCCATTTTCATTTCTTTGTCAATGTCAGACAGCTAATCAAGGTATGGGGATTTACTTAAGCTAACGAATGTCCATCCTTTCCTGTAGAAGGGTTATTAGAATGCTGAATTTGCTAATTACTCTCTTCTCTATTTTATCTAAGCCGTGGTCTAGTCAGAGCCAAAACAGATCTATGTACCCAGAGCCTGGGAGGCTCCCGAAAGGGGGTGAGGCAGTCACATACAAAAAATGAGGGGTAGGATGGGGAGGGATGCAGTATTGAAGTGACTCAGAAGGAAAAGATGTGATTAGGCGGGAGTTAAGGATGAATGTGGTTGCTGGGACTAATGAAAATTTCCCAGTCTGTGTGTGATTTAGCAACATTTCTTCAGGATTACTGCATGTACAGGGCTAATAGGGGATGATAGAAATGTTTATCCAGGGATAGTAGCTGGAAGGGAAGATACTTGGAGTCTGTCTGGGCTTCTGTTTCCAACTTGCTGCCATTATCGTCCAAACCAGGCCTCTGCCAGTCTTGCATTTTCTGACATTTCACATCCAGAATTGTGTTGGCAGAGCTGCAGTATGATGTTTGGTTTCCTATTTCCCTATCTGTACGATGGTGTACAATCTGTACATTGAGACAAAAAGGGTAAGTGTAGACACTAGTGATTCTTGATTTCCTTTTGCAGATACTGCCAGATACTGCTGATTGAACACTGCATGTTCCCCTGGTAAAGATGGGGGTGGTCTCAGAATCCTTCAGAACATTGTTCTAGGTATATTCCTTGGAGCAGGTATGCAAGTAAATGACTTACAATTCCTGAACTAGATGCCCTTCCACAATTTCTTCACTGCTATAATTCTAAGATGATAAGATTCAAGTTTTCACATGTCATTTTGTTATTCAATCAACAAATATTTATGGGTTCTTATACGTGGTAAACATTGTACTAAATGCTGGGTGTAACTGATGAATAAAATTCAGTTAGCTCCTACCTTGTTGGAACTTAGAGATTGTAAGTACTTTGACAAACGTTTTACATTTGTCAAATGTTTGATTTGACAAATGTTTTACATTCCAGTAACTCTTAGTATGGTGCAGGGCAATCAAAATAATCTGACAGTGGGAAGGGAAGAAAGTAGATGTTATTAAGAACCTTGGTTGGGTAAGACATAAATACATTATCCAATTTAATCCTCACCACCACCTACTGAATTAGGTAATAGTCACAATTTACAGATGAGAAAAATGAGGTATGCAAAATTAAGTTGCTGAATGTCTAAGAGTGATAAGTGGTAAAGTTGAGATTTGACCTTGAATTAATTTAAGACAAAAGACAATGCTTCAAAAAGATTCTTTTGGGTGCTCATTTTGGCAGCTTGTACACTAAAACTGGCACAATAGAGAGAAGGATTTAGCATGGCTCCTGAAAAAGGATGACACACAAAATCACGAAGCATTCCATAGTTTTAAATAAAAGGTTAAAAACATTATTTTGGCGGTACCGGCATTTGAACCTAGTTGCTTGGGTAGGTGTTGTACTGCTTGAGCCATGTCTTCCACCCTTTTTGCTTTATGTTTCAGATAATAGACAATGTGGATCATGGTCCTCCTGTATTTACCTAGCTCATACCTGGGGTTATTGGTGTTCACCATCATACCTCACTAGCTTTTTGACATAGTATCTTACTAACTTCTGCCCAGATGCACCTCAAACCACAATCCTTCCATCTCTGAAGGCTTTCCATAGGCAATGCTATATAATCAAAAAGGAATTAGAATAGAAAGACCTGGAAAAGTCTTAGCCTGAGAGTGGAAACAATTAAAAAAATCACAGGTAGGAGAAAGCATCAAGTGTGTGACCAGCAATGGATGGGTAGATTAGTAAGGCTAGATGGAAGCCAGATGTCATTCATGAAGAAAATGAAAGAGTGATACTGATGGCATTTTGGAGATCTCCAGGGCTGCCTTAGCCATGGCAGACACAAATGTCAAAACTTTGAGCTTAGTATAACTTCAAAGGAGTGAACCTGGGTATCTGACCTCTGAGCCACTTCAAGTTTCTGTTCCATGCATTTGAGTGTAGATAGCACTGCAATAGCTTCAGCAGGCCCTGGCTGCTCCTCAGGAAGTCACAGGCAGTAAACCTAGGTGGTCTCTGCATTAATTCCACAGTTACCCAGAATGCAAGAGCTTTCTCAGGGAGTCCTGAGCCTAAGCAGGAAATGGTTCTAAGGGTAGGACTGTGACAGAGAACCCCACATGCTTAGTGTGGCCACAAGGACAACACTGTCTCTGTAGACAGGCCTGTAGAGAATGCCAGGGTAGAATGCCAAATTGGGAGAGCTGCTAGCACTTGACTGAAACCTAGGAGAGCAATGTGGTCCGTGCCCTCTGAAGAAGTCCAGAGTCCTGGTGCTCAAATTTTACTCCAGTTGTTCCAAAGGTAGGATATGGGGGCAAACATCATCCTTAAGCCTCAAGGTTGAGTGAGATCTGCATTGCTGGATTTGGGATTTGCTTGAGACCTACTCTGCCTTTCTTCTTTCTCCCTCGTAAATGGAAATGTCTATACCATACCTGTCCTGCTATTGTGTTGTTGAAGGACACAACTGGGTTATGATTTCGTAGGCTCACTGCTAGAGAGAATTTTTCTCAGAAGGAATGTACCTCCGTATCTAGATTTTAGAGTTTTGAGTTGGTGCTGGCATGAGCTAAGACTTTGGAAACTATTGGGAGAGAGTGAATAGATTTTGCATGGGAAGAGGCCTTGAGTTTTGAGTGTCACGAGTAGAACACTTTGTTCTGAATGTGTGAATCTCTCCAGAAGTCCAACACTCCTATGTTGGAAAGGTGGGGCCTTTGAGAGGTAATTAGGCTATGAGGAGTGTGATTGGTGAATAGGATTAACCACCTTAGGAAAGCAAGAAGGAACTAAGTAGGCCCTTCTTTGTCATTCTGGATCTTCAACCATGTAGGCATGTATCATATATGAGGGACAGGCCCTCACCAGACACCAAACCTGCTAGGGTTTTTATTTGGATTTCTCAGCCTCTAGAGATATGGGAATTAAATTTATGTTCTTTATAAATTTCTCTGCCGGAGATATTTCTGTTATAGTAGCAGCAGGAAAAAAAAAACTAAAACAGTATATCTATGAAAGAGGAACAGGAAGGCAACTATTGAAGGAACAGTATAAGAGAACTTATACTCTCCTGGATTTAAGACTAAATTTTTGTCAGGGCCTAAGCACACAGGGCAGTCTGGCTCTGTTCTTATGCATACAAAACTCCAAGTGGGAGATGTGTTACAGAATGCCTGACAAGACTGGAAGTAGCAAAAAATGATTTGGCTCAAGGTTTCCACCCATAGTCCTTGGCTCTGTTGATTCTGCACCTGTAGAGTGTGTGTGTGGTAGAGGACAGGAGTATGGGGCAGAGGGTATTCAACTTGTGACAGGAAGAGAACAGAGAGGGACAGGCTGGAAGCAGGGACCAGGAATAATCTTCAAAGCATGTCACAGGGACCTCCTTCCTCCATCTAGGTCTCATTCCTTAGGTTTACTCCCCCACCCCAAATAGTGTCATTAGCTGGGAGCTAAGTGTTCGGCTCATGAGCACTGAGATGGGGTGGGGGGAGCATTTCATACTCAAACCATAACATGTAGCTCCTGAATGCTCAGATTGCCATCCACATAGACTGATGCTCAGGGTTTGGAGACTCAGAAAGAGAGTATATTCCAGCTGGATGAAATAAAGGACTCCTCTGGAAAAGAATTGGAGAAGAATGTAGCTTAGGCTTCATCCAAGTATTTCCAGAGACCAAAAAGGCTATTTCTCATGGAGAATCTGTCCCCCACCCACTTCTTTTATTTTTCTTTCCTAAAAAAACAAAGCTGGAGTAGACTCTGGGAGTTTCTCCTCCCTTATTAGCAAAACAAACACCCAAATGTGTTCACAATACTTTTTGTCCTGTTATTTTCAGAATAACAACTAAAGCCAGGCCTTGAACTCAGGGCCTAGGTGCTGTCCCTGAGCCTCTTTGTGGTCAAAGCTAGCGCTCTACTATTTGGGCCACAGCGCCACTTCCAGCCTTTTCTGAGTAGTTTATTGGCGATAAGAATCTCACGAACTTTCCTGCCCCGGCTGGCTTTGAACCACAATTCTCAGATCTCAGCCTCCTGAGTATCTAAGATTTATAGCGTGACACACGACACTTGCACTTGGCTAAGTGATCACACACACACACACACACACACACACACACACACACACACACACACACACATCATTGATGATTACCAGCCAGAAAAGGGGTGGTTGCAGTGGAACTGCACAGGCACTAATGGATTGATTCTGATAGGATACCAACCTGTGATCTTCTTTTGACACTTTGCTCACAGTCTTCAAGGGTCTTGAAAAATGATTATCTCATTTACAAACTAGTGCTGATGGGATGCAGTATGAGGAAAACAGCAGATCTCTGAAAAGGAAAATTGAAATGGGATGTATTCACAGAAAAGTAAATTTACACCCCTCTTTACCTCAAATTATATGAGAGAGAGGAAGAGAGAGAGAAAAGGAATAGAAAGAGGAGGATGATCAAAACAAGAAGTGGGGGAGAAAACGGAAGAGGAGGAAGGGGATAGAATGAGGAGAAGGGTTTATATGGGGGTGAAGTTGTAGTTGCGATGATGGAGAGATTGGTTAAGTTTACAGGAAAATCAGAGACAGTTTTAGGAAATCCAGAGGGAGTGCAGGAAAGCAGATAGAAGGATAGGACTTTGGAGCTGGGTGATCTCTGCCTGGGTACCAATAAGGATAGTCACTGGAGGTAGGTAGAACATAGATAACCCTAGTACACAGTCTTGAGTTTGTTTTTAAAGAATAGCTGTTGAGGGGTTGGAGTGAAAGGTACCAAGTTCAAGTCCCAGTCTCAGGCCTAGGGAAAAAAAAGAATAGCTGTTGAACGTTTTTTTTCCCTCTATTGAGACAATTATTTGATATAAAATGTATATTTCCAATCTGTTAATTTGACAAGTTATATTGCTCCCTGCCTGCCATGGGGTGAGTAGCTTCCACTGCCACATGCTCCCGTCATGATGTAATTCTCTCCATAGACCCAGAAGCATCAGGGTCCCCTGAGCATAGGACAGAGGCTCTGAAACCACGAGCCAAATTAAACCTTCCTCCTCCTAAGGTGTGTTGTCACGTAGACTGACTGGCACAGAGTGCAGTGAAAGGCAGTAAGTCAGGAGGTTTGCAGGGGAGATTGTTCTGAAGATCTGGGGTTGACTCTTCTGACTTGAGGATTTCTGAATGTCTTCTTTTAAGTCTGCATTCTCCCAGAGAGCACTGATTTTTCTTGAGAAGCCTATGTAGTAACGTGCATGTCTCGCTGAGAAGGGCCCTGTTCCAGAAATGGAGTCCTGCAAGCACAGCCCTAAGAGGTGATATTCCTTCCTTATCACACTACAGTCTGTGTCCCTGTTAGCACACTAACAAGCTCTTACAAACCCTGCCACCTGGTGCAGGGAACCCCTGTATGATAAAGTTTTGTTTTCGTATTTATTTAATTTATTCATTTTTACGGAGTACTTGGGTTTGGACTCAGGGCTTACTATTTGGTGGGCAGAGTGTTTAGACCCTACCTCCCCAAAACAACAAAAGCATAAAGGACTGGGAATAGGGCTCAGGTGGTAGAGTACCTACAGAGTCAGGGTGTAGGTCTGAGTTCAAACCCTTGTACAGGTGAAAATAAAAAAGAAAGAGAAGGATTTTTTTGGGGGGCTAAATTAATTATGGGGGTCCTCAACTCCTTTTCCTTAGACAAAATGTGGCTCATGTTGAGCCTACCTTGACGAGGAAAGCCTCCTCCAATATCCTGGCATATGTAGCTCTGTCTACTGTCCTGTTTACTGCCCATACAGATCATAACTCACCTGCTATTGATTTCCTCCATGCCAATGACTCAAATTAATTGGGTAAGTTTCTTTTTTAATGCCAACTTTACAGCTTGCTTTGTAATGTTTATTATGGTAGCTTTCCTGGAAAAGAAGTTTCTGAACTGTGCTGAAATGTTGATAGCCCCTCAAAGGACTTCTAAATAAAAATGGAGCTCCTTCATGTCAAAATATTCCTTCATCCAACTCAATCACCAAGTGTTCACTAAGTACAAAGCATGTGCCAGATACAGGGACAGGGGCTCCCCAACATTCAGCAAGGCAGGTACCACCCTGGACCCCACATGCTGATGCTGTAGTTCAGGACATCTCCTAGAGCAAATACGTGACTGTGCAATGCAAATATGCATATTCATAGACTCATTTGCATACACACCAGTTTATTTGCATGCCCATTCACTCACGGGTATTTACTGAGTTGTAAGGCATGTACCAGGCACTGTGCTTGGTTGTAGGGATACGATAGTGAGTATCACAACCACTTATTAGACAGTATATGAGGGGAAGGGACGCAGACCAAACTCTCACCAACTATACTACATATGTATCAATCGTGTGTGAGGGGGATTTTGCTAAACTGGGGGTATCAGGGCACTTCCCCAATCAGTGAATGAGGGGCTTTTCCTGACAGCAGGAACAAAAGTGTCTTAAGCCAGGTGCTGTGGCTCACGCCTATAATCCTAGCTTCTCAGGAGGCTGATATCTGAGGATGGTGGTCTGAAGCCAGCCTGGGCAGATAAGACCCTGAGACTCATATCTCTGATAAATTACTCAGTAAAAACCAGAAGTGGTGCAGTGGCTCAAGAACAAAAGAAGCTCAGGGACAGCGTCCAGGCCCATCACCAAAAAAAGAAAAAAAAGTGCCTTGAAGTATAATCCTTGATGTTCTGGAAACCAAGAGAAGGTCACAGAGCTGGGAGCCAGAATGGTGGTCTAGGTAGTTTTTAGTTTGTTTGTTTTTACATTATTATTTGACAAGTAGGAAATCTAACCATGATTTTGTATGAACAAATGAAACTGAATCCTCAGCCATAGCCCTCAGGGAGAGGAGACCAGAGACACACATGGCCATGTGGAGGGCCTTTCGAAGCTCAGTTCCCCCGTGACCCAGCGCTGGGCTGGCATGAGAGCTGACACCAAGCACGACAGGCCTGTAGAATAAATACCACCCAGTAATAGATTTTTATCCACTGCCTCCCCTGAATCCCTTCCAGATTGCAGTGGGGCGGCTGTTTGTGCAAGTCAAACATTGATTCAGCTGCTGGTGGGAAGGGGTTAGGGGAAGAGAGAGGGGGATTGTGGAGCTGTGGGTGAGAAGGGAGCTGGAAGGGGAGCAGCAGGGAGAGAGCTGGCAGGGAGAGAGCTGGGGAGGCCCATCAGAGGGTTAAATCCTCCTGCCTGTGGCTCTCCCCTCTCCACTGTGCAGAGGCTGTATTTATAGATGGGATAATTGGAGGCTTTGAAAACAGCTCTGAAGTGTGGGGCTGGCGGGTGGGGGTGGGGAGGCCTGGGTCCCACCTGCTCCTGAGAGCCATCCCTCCCCCACTCTCCCTTTATCTTTAGGCTCCTAACAAGACCCAATGTGGTGGCAGTGATGATATTCACCGCAGGGTCTGTCCCTACCCAGGTGCTTGGCATTGCATTTACGTTCTGAATTTTCAGTCCCCAGAATAGCCCCAGGAACTCAGGCCCAAGGCTTTCCCCAGCTCCTGGCTGACTACCGGGACTCCACGGCCCAACCCCCCACAGTCACTTTCTAGAACCCTGACATGTTTCATTTCTTACAAAGTATGATCAAAATCGGAAATGGTCTCCTGTTTATCTTTTTACTTGTTTATTTAATGTCTCTGTCTTTGTCTACTTGTTTATTGAATGCCTGGCCTAGAATAGACATCCAATAAATATTTGCTGCCTAAATGAATGCTTATTTAAAAGACTAGGAAGCCAAGGCTCAGAGGAGTGAAGTAATCTCACAGTCACAGCAAGTAAGTGACCCGTGCTGAAATTAGCATCTGGGTGTGATTGTCTTAACACTGGACCAGGAGTCTCAAATATAGATGCACACAGGGGTTTGGCCAATAATGTGAACAAGATGTGCATGCACGAATGTGTGTGCTTGTGTGTGTGTGTGTGTGTGTGTGTGTGTGTGTGTGTACAGGAGGACCCTGCATGTTTGGGTTGGGGGTGGAGATGCTATCTTTGATGGTAAGCCTGGAACTCTCTCCATACCCTGGCTGAAGGGGAGATGCTTTTCAGTTGTATATAATTGTTGCTGTTGGATTATCTGATTTTTTTTTTCCTCAGGATAGAAATCTAGATTATTTTTACATGAAATTTCCTGTTTTTTTTAAAATGCTAGCTATACATCTATGTTTAAAAAGTATGCCACAGAGCATAGGCCAAACACAACACAGCTGTAGATGAGATGGAGTCCTCAGTTCACCTGCTCTACAGTAAAAGGTGACATGGGTAACATGCCTTCCAAGGATCTCTCTCTCTCTCTCTCTCTCTTTCTTGCTTTCTTCCCCCCCCCACTCTATATATATTCATAGTATTCCAGGAGGGAGGAAATGGAGAATTCTGCACCTATTTTAGAGATAAGCAAACAGACCCAGGGTGACTCCTTGAGTCCGTGGGGAAGTTGCCAGGAACTCTCGCACCTAGGCCTTGGCCTGCCTGTCCTTGGGGTTTTCCGGTCCACAGAAACTTCCCTCCACGCCTTTCGTGTCTCTTCCTGTACTTGGGGTGTCAAGGGAGGCTCCATGTAGTGAATGGGCATGAGGAAATCTCCCCTGGTGTCACTCACAGGTTTGGGGTGTCCACAGGAAGATTAATTGCTAGCTTCGTGGTAACCATGGGTAACATGCTGGTTACCCATGTTTGGAGTTGCAGTTATCAAAATATTGTCATGTGGAGTAATACTATAGCTCCATCAGCACACGTTAATTCTGATTAGGCTGTAGTACACCATCAAGGGAAGGTAGGCAGTTTGTTTGGCTAGTCTGAAAAGCTCCCTATGACCCAGTGTCTCCCCGATTCCAGCTTAGAGCCTCTTGAGAGTGGAGAAGCCCATAGGGATTGCTGAGTGAATGAGCGAATGCATTTGTTTAGGCCCCCATGGTGAGAGGAACAGAGAAATGGATCTTGAAATGATATCACTAATATTAATAATCACAACAGTGGCATAGCTATCGTAGCAGTGTTGTCGCCATATATTCTGGACATTCTTTTGTCCCCTTTAGGTGTCTGTGGAGATAATGTGTATAAAGTTAGAATAGTGGCTGGCACGTTGTTAAGTGCTTAGGACACGCCTCCCATTAATACTTCATCTAACTCTCCAACAACCCGGGGAGAGACACAGTGCCATCTCTGTTCTGCAGATGGGGAAAAATGAGTTCCTGGGAGTTGAGCAATTATCTGGGTAATTCAAGTGAGTGAGCGCAGGACCAGGAGTGGGAGACTGAGTCTGCTCAAGAATTCATTGCTAGGGGCACTGGGCTTCAATGTGGCTTGTCCCCTGAAGTTTTCTTATTGTGAAAATACCGTACAGAGGGGTTACAATTACATGGGCAAGATAACGAATACATTTCTTATCCAGCATTGTTGCCTTCTCCTTTGTTTCCCCTTCCCATCCTTCCCATCCCTTCCCATCTCCCCTCCCCCCTCCCCCCTCCCCCTGTGTGCCAAAGTTGTAAAGTTCATTTTTCAACGTAACGTCTTGTACATCTCATTGTTGCAATGGGTCCTGTATCCCTATTTAAACAATTTGTTTTTTTTTTCCCTTCCCCTCCACAAATTATACCAACATCAAATACAGTGAAAACAGGGGTTATACTGTGGCGGGAGAGACATACAAAACAACAACAAAAAATCACCTTATAAATACGTTAGGAACAATAGCAAGAAAGGAAAAACCACTTGTGTCCTTATTTTGGGGTTCATTTCGCCTAACATCATCTTATCTGACCTTTTCTGCTTGTCTCAGACATATACTAGTTATTGCAAATAAGGGAAACCGTGGGACCTATGTTTCTTTGGGCCTGGCTTACTTCACTTAATATAATTTTTTCCAAGTCTTTCCATTTCCTAACAAATGGGGCAATGCCATTCTTTCTGATGGAGGCATAGAATTCCATTGTGTATTGTCCCCTGAATTGCTATGTTGGGCGCTGGTTTAGAACCTCTAAGAAGTGGGGCTGGGAGGGAGGTAATTAGGTCATGAAGACTCTAATCTTGGAAGAACTGATATACTTGTTAGAGAGTTGGAAGGATCTCTATGGCTTTGTGTTTTACCATATGATCTCTTCTCTCCTCCCCTCCTCCCCATCCCTCCCTGCCTCCCCCATGCAATTCACCATTGGCTCCTCACCAGAGGCCTAATCAATGAGGATGCTTGATCTTGGATTTCAGACTCCAAAAGTGGAGTTAAATAAAAATTCCTTCATAAAGCATCTCGCCTCAGGGATTTCAACCTAGCAACAGAAAATGGACTGATAAGAGAGGAGACAAGACGTGAAGAAGAGCACCCCAACACATTAAGAAAAGAAGGACGTATGTAACGGAGCAAAAGCAGCAGTGCCCTCGGGGAGCCAAGCATTGGAACACAGTTCAGGACACCCCTCGCCCTGGGCTGTTCCTAGGTGAACAGATTAATAATCTAAAGGCTTCAGTTCTTTGGGTTTTCAGGTGGAAATTTGCCTGAAGCCTGGCCAGCACTTGGTTTAGAAGCAGGGCTTAACCTCAGCTCTCAGCTAGGTCCCAAACTTCTAGAGTTCTCCACAGTGACTGTCTGGGCCAAGGTCCCAGCTGAGGCAGGTCAAAGAGGTTTAGAAACAGGCAAAGAACAAGAAGAACGATCAATTTTTTTTGCCCCTCAGTGAACTTAATGCTCTGTGAAGGAAGGGTGCGATTATGTGGACTCGCGTACAGGAGAGAGGCCTAATGCTCTCCGCTTCTCTGCCTTCTCATCACCCGCAACCTGAATGAGGGTGGTCGGGGGCATTGGCTGGTGTGTGTCTCCGTAGCTCGTGGTTCCAGGTGCGATGGTAAGGAGGTATGGGCGCTGTCCAGTTTAGTTTTGCCTAGGGGCCATACTTGGAAAACCCTCATATCATCACATCCTATGTAAGTATGAAATAGGAGAAGCCCAAGTCTCCGTGGCCTCACCGCCAGGCCAGGTCTGGGAAGCCAAAGTTACTGGTGGATCAAGGAGAGCCTATGTTAAAGTTCAGGCCGCTGCTTCAGGGAGGCTGAGCTGGCTCAGACAGCCTGGGAGAGATCAGTTGAGAGGCAGATGGTTCTATCATCATTGAGCAAGCCAGCACAAATGGATGTGGGGAATCAGAGAAACTAATTTCCCATCCCATTTTGTTCATTGGGGTAAACAAATATTGGATAAAGAGTTGTAAGAACACAACTCTTAGGGGTTCCTGAGAAAAGATGCTTCTGATGGGCACTGGTGGCTCATGCCTAATCCCGGCTATTCAGGGTGCTGTGATGTTAGGGTCACCGTTCAAAATTACCCTCGGCAAAAAAGTCCATGAGACTCTTACCTCCAATTAACCAGCAAAAACCAAACAATCTTGGACATGGAGGTATAACTTAACTGGTAGCCTGAAATCCATAATCCTCCTGTTTCCACTTCAGGTTGAACATATTTATTACTTTTAGGCAGTTCTTAATAGGATATCTGGGTTTCCATTCCCACTTCTTTTTTTAAATAGGCATTTATTATTATTATCTTTAGGTAGTTGTCCACCCCCTACTTCTTTTTTTGTTTCTTGTGTTCAAGCATCAGGCTTGAACTCACAGCCTGGATGCTGTCCCTGAACTCTTTTGTTCAAGGCTAGTGCTCTACCACTTAGAGCCACAGCTCCACTTAAGGTTTTTAGGTGGCTAATTACAGATAAGAGTCTCGCGGCCTTGTCTGTCCTGGCTGGCTTTGAACTGCAATCCTCAGATCTCAGCTTCCTCAGTAGCTAGGATTACAGGCGTGAGCCACCAGCACCTGGTGCACCCTCTACTTCTTAATTCTATTTGTTTTCATTCACTCTCTTAAGATTTCTGGGTCAGTCTTGAATAATATATTTTTTCTCTTCATTTTTTTAATATAATTAGGCAGCATATGTAAACAGATAAATTATTGGTCCTAGAAAGTACTTAATTTTTTTTATTGTGAAAATACTGTACAAAGGGGTTACAATTACATGGGCAAGATAATGAGTACATTTCTTATCAAGCCATTGTAGCCTCCTCCTTTGTTTCCCCTTCCCATCTTCCCCCCGCCCCCCCACCCAATCCTCCCTGCTTCCCCCCCCCCCCCCCCCCCCCCCCGCAAAGTTGTAAAGTTCGTTTTCGACATAATGACTTGGTACATTTCATTGTTGCAATGGGTCCACCTGTATCCCTATTTAAACGATTTGTTTAACTTTTTCTTATGGTACTGGAGTTTCAACTCAGGGCTTTGTGCTTGCTAGGTAAGCACTCTACAGTTGAGCTATACTTCTAGGTCTTTTTTTTTCTTTTTGTACTGGCTATTTTTGAATATACTCACATTCTGCCCAGGCATGCTCCACTTACTTTAGGTTTCTTTTTTTAAAAAACTACATTTCTTATTGTAAAGATACCGAACAGAGGGGTTACAGTTAGATGAGTAAGGTAATGAGTACATTTCCTCTTGAGTATTGTTATTGCCTCCTTTGTTTTCCCCAACCATCTTTTCCCTCCCCCCGCTTCCCAACTCCTCCATTGAGAAAAGTCTTGAATTTTTTTTTTTTAATTTTCCGGGCCTGAGTGGGCTGGCCTAGAATCACGATCCTCCTGATTTCAGTGTCCTAGGTAGTTAAGATGGCAGGCGTGCAACACTGCAGCAAGCTGTGGATTGAGAAGGGCTTGTGTGAACTTTTCTGTTAGACTGGCCTCAAACCACAACCCTGTTGTTCTCAGCTTCCCAGTGGACTGAGCCACTGGGATCTGGCCAGTCCTTCCTTCCTTCCTTCCTTCCTTCCTTCCTTCCTTCCTTCCTTCCTTCCTTCCTTCCTCCTTCCTTCTTTTATCGCCTTCATTTGAGTCTTGAATCTGAGGTATGGAGTAAGATGGAGAATAGTCTCATGTGTCGAAGCAGGAGGCTAGGAAGATCAAACTATGGGGGAGGGAATAAGAGAGTAAATAATCAGCATCATAAAGTCATTTCCAGAAGGTTTAAGCACAAGCAGGAGAAGTGGCAGAGGTGAGAGAGGAGCAGCTGTGTCTCTGTCCCTGAGCCAGGCTTTCTGGGATGGGAGTTGCCAGCAACTCTCCCAGGAAGATGTCTTCAGCATGGTGTGGCCAGGAATGAAGAATACTCTGCCACCTTGTCCATATCCACACCAACTATTGTTTATTATGTCCATTAGGTCTCAGCTGCTCCTGGAGGGTATGTCATGAAAACTCCATGTCCAGGAAGAGGACTTCGGGAACTTTCCCAGCTAGTGAGAAACAAAGTCAAGAACCCAGAGCTGGCTTCTCTGCTTTCTAGGTCTGCCTTCATCTGGCAGTACGCTTTCCTCTCCCTCCTTGCAGAGGATAGCTCTGAGGCTGCTTCTAAATCCCTTCCCTTCCTTCTCCTCTCCCTCCTCTTTTATCCTCCTCTCATTTTCTTCCTCTTATTTCTCTCTTTCTTTCTTTCCCTCCCTCCCTTCCTCCCTCCCTCCTTCCTTCCTTCCTTCCTTCCTTCCTTCCTTCCTTCCTTTCTTTCTTTCTTTCTTTCTTTCTTTCTTTCTTTCTTCTTTCTTTCTTTCTTTCTTTCTTTCTTTCTTTCTTTCTTTCTTTCTTTCTTCCTTCCTTCCTTCCTTCCCTCCCTCCTTCTTTCCTTCCTTCCTCCCTCCCTCCCTCCCACCCTTCCTGTCTATCTGTCTGTCTTTCCTCCCTTCCACTCTTCTCTTCCTTCCCTTCCCTCACTTCTCTCTCTGTCTCTGTCTCTGTCCCTCTCCCCTCCTCTCCTCCTTACCTCCCTCCCTCCCTTCCTTCTTTCTTTTTGTGACAGTACTGTGGTTTGAACTCAGGGCTTGGGCACTGTCCCTTAGCTTTTTGCTCTAGGCTAGCATTTAGGCATGGCTTCTTCTGGATTTTTTTTGGGTGAAAATTGGAGATAAGAGTCTCAAGGACTTTCTTGCCTGGGGTTGGTGTTGAAAAAGATCTTCAAAGATCTCAGCCTCCAGAGTAGCTAGGATTACAGGTATGGCTTGAGAATTTCTTTCCAAGGGCATGGTGTGTGTGTGTGTGTGTGTGTGTGTGTGTGTGTGTGTGTGTGTGTGTGTGTGTGTGTGTGTGTGTGTGTGTTCCTTCTTGCAGGTTATCCTGATCTGATCTTTAGCCCTGATGGCAAGACTTTCCTGCATTATTCAACACTTTGGTGGGAGATCTGGGAATGGAAGAAATGTGAAATACATCTCCCCTTTGCTCTGAAAGTTCTACAACCAGATTTTGAAATCAGTTGGGAGGTGTATGATCTTTGTACTTGGCAGACTTACTTGCTGGATTGTTTCATGAATCTTATTCATGAATAGAGGAACTCACGACTACCCTATTACACTTGGCCACCTATAACAGCAACTCAGATAGAGTTGGGTCCCAAAAATATTTGTGGAATGTTGAATAAATGGACTCTGGTCTTTGTTTCTATGCCAGCATTATTAGGGCTGTAATCTGTCAGTGATTTTCAAAATGAAAGGCAGTTCCAATTTCATTCAGGCACTGGGACTCCCTTTATAACAGATCTCATGTTAATAAGCTCATCTTTCTGTTGTATGAACAAATATTTATTGCTTTCTGAAGAGGTGCCAGAGACAGACCAGACAACAAGTCCTACTTTGCATGAAATTTAGTATTCAATGACAGAAAAATTTAAAGAATTACAAGTGTCTAAATCCTGGATGATGTTGTTTTATCCTTCCATGTGGCTTTTCATGACAGAACATGACAGAACAACACCTGACATGTTCTCCATTCCTTTCTTCTCCCTCTTTTCTTCCATCTGTTTCTATGTTGCATTTCTCCCATCTGGCCACCCTCTCCTCTGGCCCTTTACCTTAGTTCTGCTGTTAACTCCCCACTTCATGTAAGAGTCGTTTCCTAGGTCTTTCTCTATGAAGAGCTCCTGGCAAACACTCCACGCAAGGATTTTGTTAATCTTTTTTTTTTTTTAAATCCACTATCTACTCTCCATCCTACCATTTAGTCTGGTCCTTATACAAAGCCTCTTTTGGTTGCTGTCAACTTATTCTTACACTTGCTGACATCTGAAGACATATTCTAAGGAGACAGGATGTAGAAAGCATCTTTGGGGCTTAATTATTCCTAAATTGACCTGAACGTGGATGAGTTCCCACTGTTGGAGTGAAAATATTGCTTATGTTCATTTTTATCATTGTCCCTTTTGCCACCCTGTTTTTTTTGCTGCTGTTGTTGGTTGTGGGACTTGAACTCTGGGCCTGGTTGCTGTCTCTGAGCTCTTCAGCTCAAGGCTAGTGCTCTACCACGTAAGCCACAGCACCACTTCCAGCCTTTTCTGTTTATGCGGTCCTAAGGAATTGAACCCCAGGGCCTCATGCATGCAAGGCAAGCCCTCTACCACTGAGCCACCTTCCCAACCTGCCACACATATTTTAAAAGAGAGGCTGGAGATTTGTATAGTGACTAGTACTTTCTCTTTCTTTCTTTCCTTCCTTCCTTCCTTCCTTCCTTTCTTTCTTTCTTTCTTCTTTTGGTGCTAGTACTGGCAGTTGAACTCAGGATATCATTCTCTTTTTTGGCTTTTTCGCTCAATTCTGGTGCTCCACCACTTAGCTACATTTCTACATTTGGCTTTTTGGTGGTTAATTGGAGAAGAATCACATAGACTTTTCTTCCAGCTATCCTCCCTTCTCAGTTTCTTGAACAGTTAGGATTATAGGCATGAATCATTAGCACATGGGTCAAGCCCTGTTCCTATCTTCTGGAGGATTCAAATGTACATATGATAGCCAATAAGATAGTATGAAATCCTGACTTTTAAGGTTATAAGGGATCTTACTATTGATATCAATATTTCCTAGACATTTTGCAAATGTATCTTATATCATGAACCGCTATGCTTGGATAACCTTATTCATAATACACAAATTCATATATATTCACATACATATATAAATATCTGTTTATGTCTTGCCAAAGCTTTACCACATAATCATCTGAATATACTTATATTTTTTGTTCTATTTCATTTAAAGATGCAGATCAACAAATCAAATTTATTTCCTAATTCCATATGAAATGTTAGTTTGTAAAACACTTTTCCTAATTTGACAGTGCACCTGGAGCTTGCATTCTCTGCAGTTGTTATGGAGTTGTCTAGTCTTTGCTTGAATTTCTCTGATGATGGCGAGCTCAGTAGTTACCTAGGAGATCAGTTCTATCTTTAGATGGGTTTCTCTTGTTTAAGGTTTCCCCTCAAAATGATCTTGAATCTAGTCTTTCACATATGTTGGAATCATTTGGCTTCCAAGTACAATTCTTTCAAACGTCTCAAGATAGCAGTGCTGCCCTCTTCTACTCCACCATCTTGCGTAACGTCATAACTGGTCAGTGGTGTGCTTCATTTAGCACACACCGGCTTGTGAGAACCAATTTCCAAATATTTAGTGTATTTGGGAAATAACTATTGAAGTCATTAAAATGAAATTCTATGACTTACAAATAAATTGTTTTAAAAACAAAGATAAGTCCTGCATTACCCCCTAATTATTCACCACATTGTACAATTGTCCATGCTCTTGAAATCATGTCCATTGTGTCTGCGTGGTGGAAATTCTATAGGATTGTGTATTATTGTACATCTCTGTGTTCTTCCTAGATCTGTGCCTAGTGATATCATATTAATAGCCTGTAATTGGCCATTGTGAGGTATTTACACCATGGAAATTGGCATGTGCAACAATCCTTCCCCCACACTGGGAAGCCAGTTGTTCATTAAACAGTACCTAAGTGCACTGAAATCATGCTGGTTGAGTTTAATCTTAGGCCCAGCACTTGCTATTTGTGTAATATAAGTATGCTCTCTAAGAACCATTGGAGTTACAACAGTAGACATGAAAATAAAGAATTGTCTTAGGAAAGCAAAATTTACTTCTGCATCGAAAGGGGTGCCATCAGCCAAAAATCTGGCAAGCAAGCGCATAGTGCCGGCCAGCTGCCCCAATATTTATCCCTAACACAGCAGGCCCTGCCCTACTGCTCAGATTGGTTGAGCTCAGGTTCACAATCTGCTCTTGATTGGCTAATATGAATAGGGTAAAATGTAGTTACAGGAGGTGGTTTTTGAAATAAGATTAATAGTACACAAGTAACCTCAAAATATACCTACACCCTCTGCTATTTCTTGGACACTCTTGGATGTGTTGTAATTCCATCTTGAAAAGAAACCAGTTTAAGACAAAACCTTACATTTCAAAAATCCTTTCTTATCCCAAAATAGTTCCTCTTTCCCTTAACATGAACCAAACCATTGGGCCAAAGCAGGAACTTTTAAGCAATGCAATTTGGTAGAAGAGACAGTTTTTCTCACATGTAGTTTGAGCAAATAATTGAACATCCCTGGGTCTCTGTTTCTGTGTCAAATATATGTCCTTTTAGGTTTGCTACCTTAGTCTATTTTCTGTTGCTATGACACAATACCTGAGACTAAGAAACTTACATAGTAAGGAAGAAAATTTATTTATCTTGTGGTTTTGTAGGCTAATGATCAGCATCTGCATCTTGCTGCATTATATTTATATGGTTGGAGGCCACTGCTTGGAAAGACAGAAAAAATGCCAGAGAGAGCTTGATATTTCTAACCCATTATAACCCATTAACCCATGAATGGATTAATCCATTCACAAAGGCAGAGCTCTCGTGACACAATTACTCCTAGACTTCCACTTCTCAAGACTAGTGCACTGAAACCAAGTTTCCAACAGTCAGAATTTGAGGGCACATTCATACCGTAGTTGCTGCTTTGAGGATTAAATGATTTGATATATGGAAAGCACTTAGAAGGGTGCCTGACAGGAGGTATCTATAGTTGTGTTAGGGGGGGTCCACTGTTCCCAGGTTATGCCATTTTCCTTGGCAAGGTGGGGGTGTAGAGCAACTCAGCCTGCCTACTCTTCCCAATGTCTTGCCTTTACATTTGTCATTCGAGCTTGAGGATTGGCTGCTTCTTCGTAATTTCTAATTCCTAGCCGTGAGTGTCTAGTCATGGCTAGATGTTTAATCTCCTTGACTGAGTTACAAAAACTTGAACTCCTTGGCACCCGCCTTCCCCACTTGTGACCTGGTGAAGGCTGCTAGGCTTGGCTGGTTGATTTGAGAATGAGAAAACGTCATGGTTCAGGCAGCTCTGAGCTGGCTAGCTGACACAGGCAGCCCAGCTGCCTCTGGGTGCTTGGGTGTTAAATCACTAGGCCTTCTCCTCCCGCAACTCAATGAAGCTGGAGCAGAAACAGCATCCTGTGCCAGTGATGAAGCGTTGGGCCCCTCCTCTTCTTATCCCTTCACAGCTCTGAACAAGGTCTCTGGAACATGTTTCGGCCCCCATTTTTTTTTCTTGCCTGCAGTTGCTGTAATTTGAAGTCTGGAAGTCTTGTCTCCAAAGCAGCTCCACTGGTGTCTATCTGCATTTTACCATTAGGAATTTAAGACTTTTTGGTGAGGGGGGTACACAGTGCGTTCTCCACCAGATTCTGTGTTAAAATGGCAGCACTTGGGAGAGGAGCATAGTATGGAGCCTCTCCCAATTGAATGAGCTTGCCACACCCATCACTCCCTGCCCTGCTTCCATCCTTCCCTAAGTGTGCTTCAATTCCAGAGAAATACTGGAGGGAGGCGGCACTGGGTAGTATCCAGTTCCTCCAAACCTCGTCTTACTTTTGGAATCACCAGAAGAGCCTTTTATTGAATTAGGAGAACATTAATTTGATACCCACGGATCCAGTCCCTACTCTGTACACTCAAAGGTACATGAATGCTGCTCATACAACCTCAGCATTTAAAAAATGTTTATAGAATAAAGAACAGCAAGAAATTCCCGATGAAATAGCCACCGATTTCCTAGGTTTCTTCTGAAATAGAATGTTCTGGAGCCAGGCCCTGTAATTCCAGTACTTGAGAGAGATTTAGGCAGGAGGAGCTCACATTTCAGACCAGCCTGGGCTACATAATGAGACCAGTCTGGAAGAAATAGGGAAGGAAGGAAGGGAGGAAGGAAGAAAGGGAGGGAGGGAGGGAGGGAGGAAGGAAGGAAGGAAGGAAGAGAGGGAGGGAGGGAGGGAGGAAGGACATTGGACAGGTGATGTCTGTCTTCTCTGGGGAGCAGAGATGGGTATGTCTAATGGTGGAGTTGAGAGCCAGTGGGACTTTTCTACCTCTTCTCAAGCCTGCTTTATTTTGGGCTGTCAGAGGTGAGGGAGGCAGTGGATTAGAGATGGGGGCAAGGCCTAGGGATTCTTTATTCATTACTCAGAAAGCAACTCTAAGTCTCCTTCAAGCACTGGCCTTATTCTACCTGCCGCAGATCAGTCCATTTTAGGACAGTGCCTTAGGGTTATGCAGATGAAAAGCTGGGAATATTGGCAGGGCTGGAATTGATCCCTTCTCTACTTGCTTGTGGCTGGATTGATTGGATTCCAGCTTGATAACTGCAATTAGAAGACCAATGGAAGCTGATTTCCAGCTTTACCTGCCCTAGCTCCAAAGAACCATGGTGGGAAGGGGTGGCATGGAGGAAGCAAACTGACAACAGACTTGAAGTGGGCGAGAGTTTGCAGAAAGGTAGACAACTGCAAAACATTTCTCAGGAGGAAAGTATATTTTGGAATCTCTGATTAAGGGGTTACCATAGCCATGGCTGTGTTCCATCCACTCACCTGCTCGTCTCATTGTGTAGAAGTAGCTGTCTCCTTAGGAGCCCTATCAACGTCTAGAATGAAGGTATTGTCTATTTGAGACTTAGATGCCTTGCATTCTCCTCTGCCCTGATCAGCATACAAAAATATACTTACTTAAAAAAAAAGAAGTTTGGGGGCTGGGAAGGTGGCTGGGGCTGGGAAGGTGGCTCAGTGGTAGAGCACTTGCCTTGCATGCCTGAGGCCCTGGGTTCGATTCCTCAGCACCACATAAGCAAAAAGAAAAAAAAAAAAGAAGTTTGGGCTTAATTAATTCAGTCATCTGAAAGATGTCAGAAAATCGCATAGCATGAGGTACTTCTGGCTCTTGAATTCACATCTTTCCATTACTATTTTTTAAAGGGTCTGGAGTTTGTAACTCTCTGATTTCAACTTTATGCATGCATTTTACTCAATTAGAGGAGCTGGCTAATACATACATATATACAGATGCCCACACATACATATATGCACACACATACTTGCACATATATATGTATGTACATAGCTTATGTAATAGCATATGTAATAGCTGCTTTCAATTAAGGCTGAAGACATGGCTCAGGTGGTACATCATTTGCGTAGCCAGCACAAAGCCCTGAGTTCAGTTCCTAGTACCAAAAAGAAAGAAAGAAAGAAAGAAAATTAATTAAGGAAGACAATTAGTTAAGGAAGAATTAATACCTTATTGTTGTAGCCAAAAGAAGTTTCCAACTTTTCCTTGCTTTCCAGGTGCGCGGCTGTGATCACAGCTCTTCTGGGGTCTCAGCCTACCCACTTATGCCTGAAGGCAGTAGATGGCTGCACTCAGTCAATCCGGGCCATGTGGCCCAGGGTTGGTGAACAGTGACATCACCACCACAGCTCCTACTGGAACCTAATCATTTGTTGAGTGCTTACTCCATGGCAGGCTCTAAATGAAACATAATTCCTAATTTTCCTCTCTTGGCATTTCTATCAGAGACATTGTATTATGAATACCTCTTTGCAAATGAGGAAAGATAATCAGAGAAAACCTACTTGATAGTTGCAAAGCTTATCTGACTGTACTGAGTAGGTTTCTAAGTTCACTATCTTTGTATCCCTGGAGGAGGGAGCAGAGGTCCCGGGTGGGTCCTGTGGAAGTGCTAAACTGTGCTATCTTGTCAGAGTCCTGCTTCTGCTGTGAGTAGTCCTTACCTGCAATCTCCACTGCTTGACTGCTTGATGGGGTACCATTTATATCTTGGTTTGTAGCAGGTGTGAGTAAACTTGAACTAAGAGCCAGGCAATATTTTTTTATTATTATTATTTTTTGGTTTGTGGACTATAAACAGTTCTGCTGTGGTCATAAATGAAGAGACACAGCCATGTTCCAAATAAGACTTTATTCACAAAATCAGGTGGCAGGCTATTTTGCTTTTTGCTTTTTTTGTGTGAAAATAAAAACAGGACCAGAGGTTCTTGGTCTTCAAAGAGGTGACATTCACAGAGATAACCCTTGAAGACAGCCTGCCCTTAGGAGGGGGTAAGGAGGGAGCTCTGTTTGGTAATGAAGGAGAGTTCCCCAAAGAGATAATGATCGGCTGGGTTGACAGAAACTCTCATAGATATGGGCCTATACAAATGAGTCATGCTGTGTATGAAAACTACCACAGTTTAGTAATCTTTACTGCAGGAAAAAAAACCATTTCAGTGTTGGTGAGACAGCCTTGTAGGTCAAGAAGGATGTTGTGACACAGGTTCTGTCTCCTCTCTCCTCTTAGCTATCTTTGAGAGAGGGCCTTTGATGGCCGTGACCACTGATTGAGAGCAGTGCTTATCCACATGTTAAAGATCAGGGCCCGGTGGGAGCTGAACATTTTCTTAGATGTACTTCAACTCAGCCAAAGATACAGAAATTCAAGATAAAATACGAAGGGGAAATGGAAAATTCAGGCAATAGAAAACATGACTAGGTCCCTGACCCTACATGTAGATTTCTGGCCCTTGCCTACCCAGTGGGTCTTTGGGGAGCTCTGCTATTGTACATGCTCATCCAGCACCTTTTCTTTTTTTTGTTTCTTAATTTACTTTATCGTTATTATGGAAATGATGCACAAAAGGATTATATTTACATGAGTCAAGTAATGAGTATGTTCCTTGTTTCCCTCCCATCTCTACCCGCATGTTGTATAGTTCACGTTCACCAGTGTCCAGTGAGTTCCACTGCTGCACTTGTTCACTCTTCTTCCCTCAAGTTGTGTCTCTCCCAGCCTTCCTGAAGATATACACATGAATGTACCATACATAAGGAAAAGACAGAATCATCCAAAACACACATATAAAAAAATGAAATGGGGAAAATAAAGAAAAGAGGTCTCCTGTTTCCATATAGTAGAGTTCATTCATATATATTATTTTATGTCAATATGAAAAGGCACGTAGGCATTGCTTCCTCTTAAGACTATGCTCCCTTAGTCTCGAGTGGCTCATGCCTGTAATCCTAGCTACTCAGGAGGCTGAGATCTGGGGATCACGGATCAAAGCCAGCCTGGGCAGGGAAAGTCCGTGAGACTCTTATCTCCAACAAACCACTCAGAAAACCAGAAGTGGCGCTGTGGCTCAAGTGGTAGAGCGCTAGCCTTGTGCTGAAGAGCTGAGGGACAGCGCCCAGGCCCAGAGTTCAAGCCCCATGACTGACAAAAAAAAAAAAAAAAAAAAGAAAGAAAAAAAGAAAAGAAAAAGAAAAAAAGAAAAAAAAAAGAAAAAGAAAAGAATATCCTCTCTTGTGGTCTTACTATATGTAGAACTCTGTATAATTTATCATATCTCACTGTCTTTTAGATCTAATTTCTACATATCTGAGGGAACATGCGATCCAGCACTTTTTCATTCAGTCCTGTTTCAGGCCCAAGGAATCCCTCTCTCTAGGCAGTCTTTATAAACTTGGAGGACCCCACATACAAAGAGGACTCAGAACTGTGATGGATCAAATAGCTTCAAATAACTAAAAAGGCATAGAATACAGTAGATATAGAAAGCAGAAAAAGTAACTGCCAGGTGTGGTTCTTCTATCTGGGAACATCCCCTGTACATTGTGGTGTGTCCTACGTGCTTCTCTCTGTAACATGCTCAGTGCTTTCTTACATGATAGTTATAAACCCAGATAGCAATAATGACAGTGTGGTAACAGAACCATCACAGTGACTGTGGAAGTTAGAGGGGGAAGAGAAACGGAAGGGGCAGGCAGACAAGGTACAGGGTAGGTGGCTGTGGCTTTCATTGTTTTCTGGCTGTCCTGACCTAGGTACTCCACCGGGCAGCAGTGTCAAAGAAGGGGTGGGCTAGACACACACAGCTGTCTGAAGTGTCCTTGCTCTCTCTAGCCTTGGGAGGTGACAACTGTTCTGCCAGTGGGGGAAGGGTGGAGTGGGAGCTGGTGCCTCCTTCGTGTTCTCTGCAGCTGCCCATCTACCCTGGTCAATGATGCTTGTCCATCACCACTGAGATCCAAGTCCAGCCATGTGCAAGGGGAACATCTGCTCCCAAATTCTGCAGGCTGCAGGGTCCTGTAGTTCAGGAGCCAAAGTGACTGTGGGAGTCAGACATAGGGCCGTGTGCAGTGTGTGTGTGCATGTGTGTGTGTGTGTGTATGCATGCATGTGCATGCTTGTGCATGTGAGTGCATTTGTGTGCTGCACCTTGGGCTTTTCACTTAAGGCTAGCACTGGACCATTTGAGCCACAGCTCTACTTTCAGTTTTTTGGTGGTTAATTGGACATAGGAATCTCATGGTCTTTCCTGCCTGAGCTGGTTTTGAATTGCAATCTCAGATTTCAGTTTTCTGAGTATGAGCTATAGGAACTCAGCACAGATGCTGCCTGACTTATAAAGTTTGCATTTCGTACATGCAGACTATTGAACATCACAGTTAGCAACACAGCACCCTGTAGTGTATTCATCATTTCCCCTTGGTGATGGTGTAGCTGCTGGGGAGCTTCCATTTGCTGGTGCTTCTCAGCATTCCAGAGCAGTGGTTTATGGAACATCACAAGCAGGAAAAGACCAATTCAAAAATGGAAATGCAATTTCTACTGACTGTATCAGAAAGTCAAAAATAATCACAAGTCAAACACAAATCAAGGATCTCTGTAATCCTAAATATTCAGTGCTGGGTCAGTCCTAGTGCAGGTGACAGGCATGCAGTAGGTGTTGCATTCGGTGCGCTGGTACTGGGTCTGCCTACTGCAGGATGTGCACTTTCCGTCTGGTCTGGTTTTCCCTCAAGCAACTGCATGCCAGTCTCTTCTGTGAAGGCCAGACTTGGCCTGCCGGAGGCATTTCATATCACCAATAAACATTCACACCTATCTGGAGCATTTAGATGGAAAATAGAGCCTAAAAGCTTCATGAAGCAATGTGCTTCCCTACTTCAGACCCAGGGAGCATTAACTGAAACATACATGCTATGGAAATGGCCCACATCGTTATTGGAACTGATGCACACACCCTCTGACCATTCTACTTTTATTTGAAGCACTTAAATTGCCTGAAACTGAGCATAATAACTACTGTCAATAGAGATGTATTTGTTTTTTATTTAAACTCATAAATGTGCTAACACCAGTAAAGGCTTTTTCTTTTCTTTTTCTTCTTCTTTTTTTGTTCTGCTTGAAAAGTAAGGCAGGCATGAAGGAGATGGAAATGTACAGATCCATCAAGCTAGGAGGGCCCATTTTCTCAAAAGCTGGTTTTGGAATTGCTGATGATTTATGGTGGCCAGCCAAAGGCTGAGTTGGTAAGGTCGGGAGATATAGAAAGCATCAACATGGTTAGCTCACCCTACTTCCCTTGAAGAGCTGAAGCATTGGAAATAGAGTAGAGGACAGAGGTGGAGGGGGGCAAGGGAGGGAATGTTGGATTCCAGAAGTCAGAGGGCAGTGGGTCCTTTTGATTCTCATTTTTTTTTCTGTCCTGGGAATTATGCAATGTGGAGCAATGTCAGAAAAAGCTCTGCCTGTAGACCTACATTTGTGATTATCTAGCCAGGTTACTTGTGGGCAGCCCTTGGATCTCCTCATCCAGAACCATTTTGCTCTGTGGCTAAGAGCACAGGTTCTCCAAATCAGGCATTGTAGATTGAAATTGAATTCTGCCACTGTGTGGTTTTAGATATTAAAGCCCTCTTCCCCATTCATGTGTTGGAGGTTTGGTCGGTTTGGTCTCCAGCTGGTGGTGTTATTGAGAAATGACTGGATCTTGAAGGTACTTACTTCATCAGTGGGTTAAGGCATTGGGAGAGACTATTAGTAGGTGGTGGAATTGTGGAAGGCTGGAAATGCTGAACACTAGAGACATTATACTAAGTGAAATTAACACAATCCCAGGACAAGCACTGTATGATTCACTCATATGAGGTACTTAGAATAAACAAATTCATAAAGGAAGAAGGCAAGGGCTGGGAAGGTGGCTCAGTGGTAGAGCGCTTGCCTTGCATGGTTCAATTCCTCAGCACTACATAAGCAAAAAGAAAAAAAAAGCCAGAAGTGACGCTGTGGCTTGCTTAAGTGGTAGAGCGCTAGCCTTGGGCTGAAGAGCTGAGGGACAGCACTCAGGTCCAGAGTTCAGGCCCCACGACCGGACCACCTCCCCCCCCAAAAGGAAGAAGGCAGAATGATGGTTCCTAGATTGGGGAAGAAGGAATAAGAAATTGTTTCAGGGGTATAGACTTAGAGTTCTTGAGTTTAGCCTTCAGGAAATAAAGGTTTAAGCCCTTACCAAAGTAGTGGAGTCAGGGTGCCTAGATACCTGTATTTCCCACCATGTGCCTTGTTTGTGCTACGGAGTCTCTGGACATTCTGTCTTAGGATGGGTGCTGGGTGGTGGAGAGCCACAGAGGCAGTGCCATGCCTCCCTGGCATCAACTTTAGAGATTCTTTCTTTTTCTTTTTCTTTTTTTTTTTTGTGCCAGTCTTGGGACTTGACTAGGTGCTGTCCCTGAGCTTCTTTTGTTCAAGACTAGTGCTCTCCCACTAGAGTCACAGCATTACTTCCAGCATTTTCTGAGTAGTTTGTTGGAGATAAGAATCTCACTGCCTTTCCTGCTCGGGCTGGCTTTGAACCATGATCCTCAGATCTCAGCTTCCTGAGAAGCTAGGATTATAGGTGTGAGCCACCAGTGCCCAGCCGCCTTGGCAATCCTAAAGGCTTGATAATGGCTTCAAACTTCCAAGGGCTGCTCATGTCTGGGCCTTTGCTGGGACTGTACAGGCTGAGGGCTGCAGAGCAGTCTCTGCTGATGTGAACTTTCTCACTGAACCTGCCCTCCCAGGCATGTTTTGCCCACCAACATCTCCCTTGTATGCCTTAGAAGCAACTCAGGATTAAGTGGAGAGAAGAGCCCGGTGAGCAGAGACAGCTGGATGTCTTCAGGTGGTCTGGCTCCTGATTGGCCTGAAGCTTTCACACGGGTCTGCATGTCTCTTGGTTTCATGTCATGGGGGCTTGCCCATCAATCAGTCATGGCCTTTATGAAGCTGTGGCTTCCTCTTCCTCTGACTTTCACCTCTCCCTCTTCTCTTTCTCCTCCTAATCTGAACTCTTCCATCACCTCCTTCTCCCCAGTTGGTCTCTTGGGCAGATAATTGGGCCAAATTGGCTGCTCGGAGCTGTCCAAGGTCCAGTGAGTGGGAGAAGAGCTTGAATCATTAGCTCAGGAGAACTGAGAAATCGTTTGTTTCCTTCCAGTTCCTGTGGCTGCCCCTTGCCTGCCATTCTGACCACAGAACCAGGTGTTGGTTTTAGAAAGTGGGATGGAGCCAGAGGTCTGGTAGTAGGAACACTTCATCTGTATTAAAGGGCAAATAAATGGCATTGGGCAGTGTGTGGCAGGGCTCAAATGAATGATACAGATCATAATATTATAGGAAATGAGAGAGGAAAGTCATTGCCACATCATAGAGGGCTTCAAGGAAGAACCAGAGCCTAAAATGCATCATAAAGGGCAGGTGGATTGATAGCAATCTCTCTTTCTCTCTCTCTCTCTCTTTCTCTGTCCTGGGTCTTGGACACAGGGCCTGGGTGCTCTTAAGTTTTTTGGTGGTCGTTGCTGTTCAAGGCTAGTGCTCTACCCTTGAACCACAGCTTTACTAAGGGCTTTTTTATGGTGCCTAATTAGAGATCAGAGTCTCATGAACTTTCCTGCTCAGGCCAGCTTAAACTGTGATTCTTAGGTCTCAACCTCCTGAGTAGCTAGGATTTACAGGCATGAGCCACTGGCACCTGACTGATGATCAATCTTTTGATTGTAAAGAAGAAAAAATGGCTTCTAGAAGCTCCAGGATTGCTTCTATCTCAGTAGAGTTTATACAAAGGTATACTTGGAAGAATTAAGATAGAAGTTTAGAGAACAGCTGTGTGCAAGAGTGAGTAACCTTGAATGTCAAGCTAAGGGTTTGAGTCCAGTGGAGTTTGGACTGGAGATGTGAGAGGCCACAGACTGAGTTGTCTTGAGAAGGATAATCTAGGACTATCCCGCCCCTGGTGCTCTTGGGTCTGATGTGATTACAGAGACGAAGGATCCAGAGGCACAGACAAGGCCTCAGGGAACCCTAAAGCTCAAGTGGATGTAGTTCCCAAGTCCTAGGCTAGGCCAAACAAAAGGAGAGAGGTTATGTGGGGGAGAGAAATGTAAATAGGAGAACTACTGTGAATGTCTGAATGAATTAAATTACATTTGAGATAAGTGTATCACTAGGGGTAGCACTGCAGACCTCAGCTAGCCAGAGCAGTGTTCCTCACTTCCAGAGGTGTGCTGGGTTTCTCTGTGGATGTAACCCATGCCAACAGAGATAAGGGCCTAATGCTTTCTAACCTCTGACCTGCTTTGTACCTGCCATTAGGTTATTGTTTCTGTTTGGAAATTTTAGAGTGTCTTCTTCTGTCTGGGGGAAACCTGTCTTCATATAATTTGTTGTGTCATGTAAGGTTGACATCAAAGAATCTTTTCCTGTCCGTCACAGGCATTCTCTGATTTCATGTGAGGATGATGAATGGGGAAGAGTAGGCATTTGTAAATTGAAAACAGTGTTTATATGGTGATCACATGCTGCATCCTATATTAAAGTATTGTGATATCATTTGTGATTCTTTTGATTATAATGAGTAGAAGCTGACCTTGGCACATAGAGGCCAAATTAACAATTAGTAGGAAGGATAGAATCAACAGAAGAGGGGCCTACATAGGTTCCTAGCAAAGCAGGGGACAGGGTCCCAGTTGCCCCTTTATTAGAAGTCTTTGAAGTTTCCTGGACATTTCCACCCTCATTCATCAACTTAAGACTTAAAATCCCAGGAGAGACCCTAACTGAGTCAGACGTGAACCAGGTCTCTTTACAGGGACTTTGATGAAGGTTAAAGATCTTAGAGTAGGCACACTCCCAGAGAAAGGGAAGCAAATCCCAATTATGAGTCAGGCAGCTCTCCCAGTTGGCATTTACCATGACAGATTCTGTTAGAGAAGTCTCCAGGTTAACGCCATCCTCTCTCAGTCTGAGGAAGACAGAAGGCTGGCTTAGTCTCCATCTTGATGCTTTAGTTTTTAGATCTGTGCAATGAGTCATTTACCTCTCTGAGATCTGAGATCATTGCTTCAGATATCTGCAGATGTCCTGCCTTTGCTCAAAGTGAATCAAGGCAAAGGGGCTGATACGATCAATGTCCAGGCCACTTACAAGGCTGTCAAACCCCACCCAGTGCTTCAGTGCCACAGGGGACTACCTGGCCATTACCCACTTTTCTTTAGCAGCTCAGAAATCTCACAGCAGGTGAGCCAGCAATGGTTTCTTCTCCAATATTTCCTTTTATGCACTATCAGTTAAATTGATAGTGGTCTTATTTTTTTTCCCTTTTGGACAGCATGATTGTTGTTTCTGTTGTAAGTGGGTCAGAGCTAAATAGGTCATGATGGCCTTGTTGGTGTGGTAATCCTGAAATGAAGTGGGCCAAAGTGGGGGAGGAGGAGGTGCCTGACTGCGGTGAGAAGGGAGAGAGAGAGTGGTCTTGAAGCTCAGGGTTCTACGCGCAGGAATGTGGAAATCTCTGATGACAGGGGCTGGGCATACCTTGTTGAATGGAGGAAGAAATGGCTATAAGCTTTAAACAGAGTGAGAGATGGCATGTGAGTAAGAAGCCCTTCTTGAGTGACCTGATCTGTGATGCAGATAAAAACTGACAAGGATCCAGATCCTTCTATAACTGCAAACAGGAGAAAGGGTAGAGGGAGGGGAGGGAAATGAAGGGTTAAAGATTGAATTAGGCACCCCCCCCCACACACACAATTCATATACTGAAATCCTAATCTGTAGTCCTTCAGAATGTAACTATGTTAAAGACAGGATTTTTTTAAGGCAATCATGTAGAGAAAATGGAAAGATGACATGAAGACAGAAGAGACAGCCAACTACAAGCCAAAGAGAAAGGCCTTGAATAAACCAATTGTGAACACTTTTCTCATAGACTTCTAGCCCTCAGAATCATGACAAAATACATTTGTACTGTGTAAGTCACCCAGTCTGTGGAAGTGTGTTATGGTAAGTTTTGGTGGTGGTGGAGGTTGGTAGCGGTAGCCAGGAGCTTCCTTGAGAGGGGAGAGCAGCATGTCCATATCCCATTGCTAATAGCCATGTGGATTTTAAATTTCAATAGACATTTCTACAGGGCCTCTGAAAAGCTTGTAGTATTCCCTCTAACTGTGAGACCATTATGTATTTGGAAGTATTGTTGGATCCTCCTGAGAGTCTTTTCTGCTTCAAGTTTTACCTGTTAGGGTCTGAGTTGGGCGTGGTATTGGCTGGATGTGTTTCTTTGTCAAATTCATGTGTATTCATATATGGTTCTCTTGGAGTAGTATTTTTTTTAAATTGGTCATGGGGCTTGAACTTGGGCCTGGGTGCTGTCCCTCAGCTCTTCAGCTCAAAGGGAGTCCTCTACCACTTGAGCCACAGTGCCACTTCAGCTTTCTGAGTGGTTTATTGGAGATAAGAGTCTCATGAACTTTCCTGTCTGGGCCGGCTTTGAACCGTGATCCTCAGATCTCAGCCTCCTGAGTAGTTAGGATTACAGGCGTGAGCCACTTGTACCGGGCTCCCACAGAATAGTATTAAAAAGTGGAGTCTTTGAAGACAATTAGATCATGAGGGTAGAGTCTTCACAAGTGAGATTCAGAGCCCTTATAAGAAGAAACATGAGTGAAATGACCAATCTCGCTCTCTCTCGCTCTCTATTTTCTGTCACAGCAAGAAGACAGTAGACAAGACAAGAGGAAAGCCTCTCACCAGACACTAAACAGACTAGCACCTTGATCTTGAATTTCTACCATTCATAATTATGAGGAATACATTCCCATTGTGTGAAACTACTTCTGTGTTATTTGTTGTAGTAGCCAGAGCTAAGACAGATGATAAAACAGATGTTAAAGATTCACTGGCACGTCCCCTCCCCATTTCACCCTGGGATCATTTTAAATATAGTTTCTGTACAGAATATTTTCCTATATCTCTGCCCAGAGGCATTCATAGACCTGATAAGTATACTGATCACTTTCACAAAATAGAAATGCTGTCAAAATAATGCCTCAAAAAGTCCTTCAACTGCCAGTTGCTGATGGCTCACTCTTATAATCCTAGCTATTCAGGAGGCTGAGATCTGAGGATTGTGGTTCAAAGCCATTCCGGGCAGGAAAGTCCTAAGCTTCTTTTCTCCAAAAAATTACCAAAAAGACCAGAAGTGGAGTTGTGGCTCAAGTGGTAGAGTGTTAACCTTGAGCAAAAGAAGTTCAGTGACAGAGCCTAGGGCCTGAGTTCAAGCCCCAGGACTGGCAAAAAAAAGTTCTTCAACCAATGAAGGATGGTGGTTAGTAGTTGGTAGATGGTAGTTGATTAATATCCTAGTTTTCTCTCTTCCCCACCTCTATTTTTTTTCTTTTTGATGCCAGTCCTGGGGCTTGAACTCAGGTCCTGAGCACTTTCCATGGGCTTTTGTGCTCAGGGCTCAACCATTTTGAGCCACAGTACCATTTCTGGCATATTTAATTGGAGATAAAAATCTCATGGACTTTCCTTCCCAGGCTGGCTTTGAACCACAATCCTCAGATCTCAGCCTACTGGGTAGCTACGATTACAGGTGTGATCCGCTTTTGTTTTACATAGTCTCTCAGAGGGTTATCTGGTGGGTTGGAACCCCAGTGATAACCTGCTTATGGGCACATTTTCAATGTTTCATTTCTTTATGCCCTCATCGTATTTTCTAGGATTATCTCTCAAATAAAATACCTGTGCCCAGGGTCCTGTCTCTGGGCCTGACTTGAGGGGAATCTAAGTCAGGTGGCTTGCGGAAAGAATCCATCAGGAGCTCAGAGTATACTTTATGCTGGCTTTCTTGCTCACATACAGAACACATGCAGATGAGGTAGCAGGAGGAGGGGCCTGGCTGAGTGTCTTTCTCCAAGGGCTCATATCCATGGTGGCCACAGTGACATTCTTTCAGTCTCTAAAGATGGTCAGGTCAATATAGCTTGGAGGAAACCTGTTGGGGTTTTTGCTTCTGAGCTGGGCTTAGTAAGCTCTCTCAACTTACTAAGGGGCTTACAGGGGCTGATCCTGGGGACCTTAGGCAAAAGAGATATGATTGGCCCAAGACATGCTACTGCGTTTTATTGAATGATTTCCTGCTTGGACCAAGGGTTCTGGTTAAACAGAACTATAGTAGGCCCTTTTGTGTGTGGATCAATAAGAGAACTGTCAGGTAATCTGTAAGCTCTTTGAGGTAAGGGGTGTGTCTTCTTTCTTCATATCTTGTGTAAATTAAGTTGTTGAGTAGGTAATGTACAGTAGTCTCTCCCATCCATAGGGGATACATCGCACAGCTCTAAGTAGATGCCTGAAACTACCCATAATCCTCAACCGTGTACATACCGTTTTTCCTATACTTGTATATAAAGGAGAATATACATACAATCTTAATCCTTATGCTAGAATTTAATTCATAAATTAGGGCAAGGAAGAAATCGACAATAATAAAATGGAGCCATGCAACAATATACTACAATAACATTTCTAGCACCACTACTATTGTGCTTTGGTGTCATTTTTTTCTTTTCTTAAAATTATTATAAAGTTGATTTACAGAAGGGTTCCAGTTAGATAAGTCTGGTAATGAGTACATTTCTTTTTAGACAATGTCACCCCTTCCCTTGCTCCCTCCATTTCTTGGTCCCTTCTTACTCTCCTAAAGACAGATAAACAAATAATACAGAAAAACCAAAGAACAACAACAAAGAAAAACCCCTCTTGTTTCCATATCCTGGAGTTCATTTTGCTAAACATGATTTCATATGATCATGTGCACATAGGCCTTGCGCCTTTGTGTTCCTCTCCAAAGCATATCCTCCTTTGGGCTCACTGTGTTGGTGCCATTAACTGAATAAAATAAAGGTTTCCTCAACACAGGCGCTGTGATACTGTGACAGTTGATCTGACAGATGTGAAAGCTTGCAGTGACCAAGATGTAGGTAACATATAGAGAATGAGTAATCTGGACAAAGGAATAACTCATATCTTGAAAAAGATGGCGTAGTCTGACAGATTGTATCATACTACACAAAGCAGCACACAATTGAAGACATATGGGTTGTTAATTTCTAGAATTTTCCATTTAATGTTTTGGTACCATGGTTGATGATGGATTGCTAAAGATCTGTGAGAGATTTGTGGAAATGTGGGTTGAGGGACGGCTATTACATTCATGTGGTTCAAAACTCTTCTTTGTGTTCTACCCTGTTTTCCAACTTCAGCCCCACCCAGACATTTTTTTTAAGTTTCTTTATGCTTATGTGAAGAAATAAGAATAAAGATTCATATATTATCCTGCCCTATGTTGCTTCATAATCAAAGTGTTTTCTGCTTATTTCTTCTCATAATGTATCTTGGAGATACTTTTTTTTCTTTTTCTTTTTTCTTTTTTTTTTTTTTTGCCAGTCCTGGGGCTTGAACTCTGGTCTTGGGCACTCTATCTGAGCTTCTTTTGCTGAAGGCAGGCACTCTACTACTTGAGCCACAGAGCCACTTTTGACTTTTTTTTTAAAGTAGTAGTTTATTGGTGATAAGAGTCTCATGGAGTTTCCTGCCTGGACTGGCTTCAAACTGCGATCCTCAGATCTCAGCCTCTTGAGTAGCTAGGATTACAGTCATGAGCCACTGGAACCTGGCTTTTGGAGATACTTTTATATCTATGGATAGACAGAATCTTTATTCTGTAATAGCTTCATAGAGTTCTGGAGTGTAGGTGTACCATAATTTAACAATTCTTGTCAGTGGTGATTTGGATTGCTTCCATTTTTTTCACAATAGTATTGCACTATTGCTTCAATTAGCCTATACATGTGTTACGTGGCAAATATAAAAACATATTTTTAGAATGAATTCCCAGAAATAGAACTGCCGAGTCATAGGGCTTATTTATTCATAATTTTAATAGATTTTACTCAATTGTCCTCCACCAGAGTTGTATGCATTTATTATTACCAGGAAAATATGAGAATAACTGTTTATCTACAGCTTCATCAACAAAGTATATAATCAAATTGCTGGAATTTTGCCAATCCTAGGAGAAAAAATGGTGTTGAGTCTATTTTAATTGCATTCCTCTTATTACAATGGGAATTGAGCTTTTTTTTCTTACGCTTAAGCATGATTTCAGTTCTGTTTCTGTGAACTCTAACATTTATTTTCCATTTTTAAATAGGCTCTATTGATACTCATGCTTTCTTGTCCTTTTCCTCCTCATATAAGCTCTATATGACAAGGATAGAATATTTTGCTGTTTATTATTTCTCTTTTTTAAATTTAAATTTTATTGTAAAGCTGATGTATAGAGGGGTTATAGTTATATAAGTAAGGTAATGAATACATTTATTTCTGAAGTGTTTACCCCCTCCCTCATTTTCTCCCCCCCACCTCCCCTCTCCCCAAATTGTAAAGTTCTTTTTTTAACATAGTACCTAGTGAGTATCATTGTTGAATTGGTTCACCCTTTGTCTTACCATTTCTGTGATTACCTTTCCTTTCCCCAAGTCGGATAAACATATACAAGACAAATGGTACAGAAATCTTAAAGAAAAACAGTTTCAACAAGGAATAAACCAAAGGGGGGGGGGAAGAAATCACTGTAAACAGTACAATTTAAAAAACAAACACCTTTTGTGCTGGGCTCCAGTGGCTCACACCTGTAATCCTAGCTATTCAGGAGGCTGAGATCTGAGGATCACAGTTCAAAGCCAGCCTAGGCAGGAAAGTCTGTGAGACTCTTGTGGCTCAAGTGGTAGAGTGCTAGCCTTGAGATAAAAAGCTGAGAGACAGCACCCAGGCCCAGAGTGCAAGCCCCATGACTGACAAAAAACAAAAAACACCCCCAAAACCTCTTGTTTCATTTTCTTGGAGTTCATTTCATATGGTCATATGCATGTAGCTATTGAATCATTGTGATTCTCTGCTAAGAATATCCTAGACATATTCTAGTTAGTACAAATGAGGGAAACCATGCAGCCTGTTTCTTTAGGTCTGGCTTACTTAGTTTAAAGACTTTTTCCAGGTCTTTCCTTTTCCATATGAATGGGGCAATGCCATTCTTTCTGATGGAAGCATAGAATTCCATTATGTGTGTATGCATATCAATCAATCAATCAATCAATCTATCTATCTATCTATCTATCTGTCTATCTATCTATCTATATTACATTTTCTTGATTCATTCATCTACTGAGGGGCATCTGAATTGACTGTATATCTTAGCTGTGGTAAATAAGTTCTCTTTTGATTCCACTTATTGCCATGATCTGCTTCTGTCCTTTTGCCACAAAGAAGTTAAACTTATTAAAGATATATATTTATTTCATTCACATTTATGAATTTTTATAAAATGCCTCCTAGATTTTCAAGCATAGAAAAGTAGTCTTTTATCATGACTTGGTATGTGTACCATAGCCTCAGGAGTAGTTTGCTGGAATTTGTGATTAATAGGTCACCAAGGCCTTCTTTTTAGGACAAAGTTCTTTGCCTTAAAATCTGTGCAACCCCACTTCAAATTAGGAAGTTTGATCATGTGAGTTGTTCATAATCAGGTGTGACAAACTGGTAGAATTAACTTTCCCACAGCCATTTCTATTTTAAGTAAGAAGCTGAGTCAAATTGAAATGTCTTTCAAACTGATAGAAAATTGAGATGCATGGAAAGTCTTTGGAGTGTGGGAATAAGTGGCCCATCTGTGCCCAGGGCTTCTGTTTCTTCATCCTACCAGTCTAGAGCCAAGGGAGAAGGGGGATCAACTTTGGAAGGATGGAAGATGACTCTTTCATCTGGAACTGCAATGCTTATGGTGACTGGTATCTGAGAAAAGTAAGGATCCTAGGAGCACTGGGGGAAAATTCGGTTAAATGCCTCTTTTCTACCTATTGCTACCTACTTCTCTTCTTCCCTCCCTTTATCCCAACTCTATCCTGAAGCCTATGGAGTTTGGCTGATGACAAGAGGGGCTGAGCAGTAAGGTGGCTTTGTGGATTTCTACAAGAGAAGGGAATTCCATATTTTCCAGGACTTGAACTGTATATGTTGTTACCCTGCACTTCCTTATTTATAGGAAGAAGGTTAAATTCACCAAAGATCCTAAAATTTTTAGTTTTCCAACTCAGTAAGTTGGACACTTGGATCTCTTGTCCAAGGGGTAGTGGGAATTAGAATGTCCTCTGAGATGCCCTATGCTCTTTGTCCAAACAGCCCCCTTCATATAATCAATCAGAGAGAACAATCAAACTCACCCTGTCTCTGCTTTCTGTTCTTAACCCTGACCCCAACTCTACCCAGCCTTAGCAAAGCCAGGTCATCACTTGCTAAACAAATAATTTATGTAGTATGTCGCATTTATAAATTGTAATTGCATTGTTATTTGTAATTTCATTTATAAATGTCTAATAATAAATTTGCAATTTGTCTATAGTTTGTGACTTAAAGGGGTAATAGACAATCTATTCTGTTAGGATAGTTTTTACTTGGACATTAAAAAACTTTAGTTATAAAACAGTAATAATTTTGGGAGGTCTACTCAGGTGTCCTAGAAATTCAATGCTGCTGATATTGTAGATTTGCATCAGGTGGCTCAGTACTTTTTGTATGACAGCAGACTGTATAAATAATGCACATTTGTAAGTCTGTCTACTCTGTTGGTCCGCCTGCTCATGAGTTTCTAGGAACCTAGGAATACAAAGTTCCTGCAGTTCTGTCTGACTGGTTCCCACTGGGGCTGGGAAGGTTGGTTCTGGGTTCTATTTATCAGGCATATGATAGTGTGAATTGTGTAAGGCAAGAGAGGTGAAGTTAGGTTCTGCCTGTTCTCTCTGTGGCCTTGCTGGTATGTAAAGTGAGATGGTTAATCTTGTCAACTGGATTAGAGAGACGCCTAGGAGATTAGTAAAGCACACCTCTGGGGTGTCTGTAAGGGCATCTCCAGAGATGGTTAGATCATAAGGGCTCAGACTTAACGAAGGGACTAATCCTTTGATAGATACATAATATAAGAGCGTTGTTAGGAGGTGGTGAAAGGCAAAAGGTAGGGCCTAGATGGAGGAAGTCAGTAACTGAGACTGCACCCTTGGGGCCTGTACTCTGCCTCTCCCTCCTCACCATGATGAACTGACAATTCTGAAATGGTGAGCCAAAATAAAACTTTCCTCTAGTTAAGTTGTTTCTGTCAGGTATTTTGGTCACAGCTATGCAAATGTGACTAAGACACGAAAGCAGGATTTGGATAGAAATTACTTCTGAGGAAGAAAAGGTTCTTTTAGACTTCTCAGGAGTCCTGGTTTTGGTGCTTAAATCAAGCACTTTTTCTGCTAGCTTTCACTAGACTCCTTCATGCAAAACAAGAGTGAAGTCCTATCAGAGACATTTAGTCTCCTGCAGGTAGCTAAGTGTGTCCTAATAGTATACAGTTATGTGCCTCCAGCTCTTGGGCCCAAGGGCAGAACACCTTGCTTACTCCTCTCTTGATTCCCTGGAAAAGGGAAGGGAGATGTACCTAATGGGGCTTAAGTGATAATAGATCACTTCCTGGATACAAGTAGTCTCGTATCCACAAAGATGGCATATGGCTGGTCTTTCAGTGGCTGAAAACTTGTGAATCATGTCAAACACAGGAAAGAATATTTCCCTACAAGGCTGGTACATACTCAGAGATGCACTCAGAGGTGCTTGGCAAACAGTCCCTTGTTGCTCTGCAGATCTTCTTTGGATGTTTCTTAGTGGGTGGATAGCTTGATAGTCGTTGAGGGTATTTTGTGTGTAGGGGAGCAGAGGTTATAGGAGGTCTGGAGTGCTTGATTATTTTCTTCTGAAGGGTATGTGAGTAAGATTTCCCAGGCTCTGTGTGCTGAGTAATATTAACCTGAGGGTTCAGCAGTTGCTGTATTCTCTGATTCCCATTGACAGATAGCCTAAAGAGCAATTCCCTAAGCACGTCTTCGGGCAGTCTCGAGGGATAACTGACTCTGAGAGTATATTCTGTCAGGGTGAGTAGACTTAGACAATCTTACACAATATAGAAACAGGATCCTGCACAGCCCTTCCAAGCGTGGGACACATATAAAGCAGGCAGTATTTCTTACACCTACCTGACCTTTAGTGTAATACTATTTTTTAGAAGTTTCCCAGGGTGAGGTTTAAATTCTGCAAACTATGTTCTGGAAATGTTGGTTTTGGCCATTTACAGTGAATTAATGGTAGAGTCGAGGTTTCCTATCCCATGGGCTTTCCGCTTTGTTCTTACTACTTGAAAATGTTCTTGGTGGACTTGTTGTAAGGTAACTTCTCAGGGAAGCCACATTTTGGTAGGTGGAATTTTGGAGTCTGTATTAAACAGTTAGCAGTCTGCAAGCAGCCTGTTGTTTCAAAGGCCTGCAGCCCCCAAATACAGGCCAGAGAGGAAAGAAAGAACAAAAACAATACCATGGTGAATGGAGATGAGCCAGGAGACAGGACACAGGACACATCACAGAGACACACTTGGCACAGCAAGCATCCTAGCGCTTCTGCTGGGAGGGTCAGGCCAGGGGCCCAGGTCACAGGACACTCCCAGTCCCAGGCACTGGACTGACAGGTTCAGTAACCTATCAGCCAAGTGCCTGTCCCTATCTCCAGGGATCCAGGTATGCCTATCACTGGGGGAGGGGGTGTCACCCTCCCCCACCATGAAGGCACGATAATATCTGCATTTCTCTGAAGCAGAACCCTCCGAGCTCACCTTGAGCTAGGTATCTGCATTTTAAAAGATGGTTTGTCTCACCTCTAGGCCTTGGGGCTGGGTGGATAGGCACCCCCCCACCCAACTCCTGTCTAGGCACCAGGATGTCTGCAAGAAATCACTTAGGCTGAGCCACCTTACTTCAGATTAATAGCAGGGACATCACTGAGGGCTTATTAAAGATGCAAAATCTTGGGGCACCCTAGACCTATCGCGTCAGAGTCTACATGTTGACAAGGTCTTGGTATAGGTGTTTACCAGTGACTGATATGTCTCACCCATCTTCCAGGCCCCTGGCCTCTGGGCTGAGACAAGTGTGTTAGGTTTGCACTGGGATAGGGAGGTTTCTGGTCCTCGAGTCCTCTGGGGATATCTTCTGCTTGGCTTTTATATGTGGCAGTAGTAATCGATACTAGGGACAGAGGCCAGCTCTATAAACGGATTCAGAGGTAACAGAAAGAGTGAGACTATGGGGGAGGAAAAGAAGAGATCCTTGAGTAGGAAAAGCACAGACAAACATAAAGCGTTTTCAGGCAGATTTATGCCGAGAACTGGGGTGATGTGTTGAGCCCTTTGGCCTCCTTCCCTATGATGGAAGGCCTGGAGAGACACTTGAAGATATCTTTCTTTCTTTTCTTCTTCTTCTTCATTTTTTTTCTTCCCCAGCTGAATGTGAGAAGGCCCTGCCAGATCAGATGTTCAACTTTAAAACAAATGGAGGAAAAACAATCAAACGCAGTCAACTAGAAAAATCCGCTTTTCCTATTTCATAAAAAGCAAGAGCCCATAGAATAATTCCTCCCTTGGCACATGTTAGAGATTTCTTTATCGTTTCTTTGCTGCCGGCCCATTCTGCCACACCCAGCTGGGGGCCTGGGCTGCATTGACTTCATTTGCAGCAGGTCAGCGTGCTGGTTCCAACTCAGTAAATCTAGAGCTGAATCTGAGCAGTTTCCAGGGAGCTGGACAAGCATGTCCGTTCAGAGAGGAGGGGAGAAAGATGAGGGAGGGCAGAGGACACATAGTCTCTGCCCCCAGATCGCTGGGGCTACACTCCCCCATGCGGTCAGTGGAGGGTGGCTGCTGCCGCCCAAGCCAAGACAGAAACCCAGAGCTGTCAGGATTACGGCTTTCTTGTGATACCCCAGAAACAAGTCTAGCCTTTACTCTAGCGATATTCGTAAGAGAGAGTTAGGACACATGCCTAGAAGCACTAGGCTCAGGACTAAATGATACTCTTGTCTAGCAGTGTGGCCCAGCTCTCCATTTCTTGGAACTCTCACCTCTAGGGGGCGAGGGGAAGATTAAATGAGGACCTATATGAATGGCACATAACTGATCTGAAGGATTTAAGTGTGAAGAGAGATTCCTTTCCCCTTGTACGATGTTTTCTACAGAACACAAGCAAACTCACACACTTTCCTGAAGGGAAGAAAACAGAAAAATAAAGAGTGACATGTAAATCTGTAGGATTTACTTGACTTGAGAGCTCTGTAAGGGTTAAGAACTCAGAGCTGGTGAATGACGTTGCAATTAACCTTGGCTCTTTTTCTCCACACATTTTGCATCCAATCCACCGGCTATTCCCTATTCATTTCTCTGATTACTTCCTCTGCCCGGCACCCCAATCCAAATCTTGGATCCCTTCAGGCACTGCCTGATTGGCGTTGCTTCTTTCTCTTTTTCACCACTTATATTTATTTTCAACGTAACAGAAGGAATGATGCTGGTCATATATACATATCTTCATGTTACTCATCTGTCTACAAGCCTTCCTGTCTCAGAATAAAGCTAAAGTTCTTACAATGGCCTCAGATTTCCCCACTCCTCGACCTCTTTGGCCTTTCCTAGTACTTGTTTACTCTGTCCCAACCACGATGGCTTTGGTGGACTTTGTGCCAGGCACATTTATGCCTCAAGGCCTTTGTCTTTGCTGTTTCTCTGCTGGAAAGCCTTTCCTTCCATTGCTCCCTAACTCTCCTCACGAGACACCTGTGGTGACATTCCTGTTGAAAGTCAAATGCTGCTTCTAGATAGGGCAAACCTTAGCCCCCTTCATATTTTAGTTCTCTCCTGTTTTGCCTGTTTGTCTGTCTCCTGTGACTTTTTAAAAAAGTTCTATTTTCTTGTAAAGATGCTGTACAGAGAGGTTACAGTGACATGAGTAAGGTGATGAGTACATTTCTTGTTGAGAACTGTTACCCTCTCCTTTGTTTTTCTCCCACTATCCCTTCCCTCCCTTCCCTTCCCTACTCCTCCCCGCCTCCAGAGTTGTGAAGTTCATTTCCAACATAGTGTCTTGTGAGTATCATTGTTGCAATGAGTCATCCTGTGTCCTTGTTTCAGCATTTTGTCATTCCCCTTCCCCTCCCAGATTAGATAAATGAATATACAAGATGCAGGGTGCCAAAATCAAATCTGACCACAGCTATGTTGTCAGCCTTCAGGCACAGAAGAATGCCTGTTGAAATGAATCCTTTAGGTGTCACCCATATAGGATCTTGTTAAGCAGCTTGGGCCAGAGGTAGGGAAAGCAAAAAGCCAGACTTATCCTGAGGATGTCACAGATTTTATCCTGAGTCAGGAGACTCCTGCAAGGTGCTACAAAGTAAGGACTGGTGTTATGTTTGCCTGGTTTGTCTTAGGGGCTTCTAGGGGGGGAGGGGAAGCATATGCCATCAGCAGAATTTCTTACTTTGCCCTAACAACTGCTTCCTTAGTTTTGTTTCTATTTTCTGAAAACTTTTTAATTTGCCTTATTTTCCTGTTCCTTGCCAATTATGGCAGCTCTCTCCCTTCCATCTCCCTTCTTCCCCTTCCTCCTCTTCCTCTTCCTCTCTATTCATCCTTTATGGAAGATCATCTCTGTGCTGATGGCTCAGACGCTACCTAGCTGTCTAGATGGAAAACAGGAGTGGATGCTTACTTATTTGCTTTTCAAAGTACTGGTCTTAGAAGCTCCTAGTTTCTACTAGCTGGCGAGCATTGGGTATGAGCTCACCTGCAATACGGAGGAATCCACATATTCTGACTTCCAAGGGTCTTCCACTCATGGGTACTTCAGTTCAAATAAGACACAGCACTTTCTGATGCCAGCAGGCTCTCTTGAAAGCTTCTAGTTAGAACATGGATGTGCTAACCTATAACTTTGGCAGTGAGTTTCAACTTGGTCACTGGCTGTGTTTTGAGCAAATTACCTCTCTGGGCTGCTGTGAGCTTCATTCTGGCAATGGGTTTAAAATGAGAGCGATATGGCTTACATCATGGATTTGCCATATAAGTGAGGTGCATAGGCACCTTGGCATGTAGGCACCATGTGTCATTATCAGAGAGTTGTCACTAACTTTTCCAAGGAAACTGTGTGTGTGTGTGTGTGTGTGTGTGTGTGTTTGAGATTGAGCCTGCGCATGTGTGTATAAGAGTGAGTGCACGCATGCATGCACACACATGAGTAGCTGTGGGGGAATTTGCAAGTTGTCATTATGAATTCATCAGGAAATAGATAGGAGATTTATAGCTTTAGGGAATTAATTCTGCAGCTTTTCTCAGCATCATCCTAGTTCTAGAACAAACATGCCTCTAGTCGATTATAATCTTTAGGTATTTGGAATATAAAACAGCCCCCAGGGATCCTTGTTATGAGCAAACAATAAGTTTGAGACGAAATTCACAGGCAGACCTCTGGAAGGGGTCAGTTTTTTGGCTATTGGCTTATAATGGCCACCAGTGAAGAGTTTCTGAAACAGATAATTTTATTTTCCTAATGTGTCATAGGACAAAAAGACAGAATCTAAGTGTGGGAACTAAATTTGATAATGGTGGCAGAAAAAGGCTTTCAAATCAGACGGGAATACAGTATTTCCTCTTATTCCTCATGTGCCATTTATCCTGTAAGATCCAGACCCAGTGACTCACCATCTCAGGCAGCAGAAATCACCCTAATATCTATCAAGTGTCTGTCCTCCACGGCCCTGGGATCATTCTCTCCCATTGTGCTTTCATCTCTGCAACAATTCTGTCTTCTGTGTTTCCATCCTACTCTCCTAGGTGGAGAGCTCCTCGAAGGCAGGAATGAGGTTTAGGCAACTTTATTGTGCAGGGTCTGATGCTATGGTAGTGAACGGGAAAATGGCATCGACTGACTTCTGTCCGCATTCTTAAGGCACTGCACATGTATTCTGTCATCAGATTTTCAGTAGACTCTTACTATGAAGCTTGTCTTCTGTGCAGGAGTTTGTAGCCTTCCTAACAGTGGCAGAGCTAGGATTTGAGCTCACATTCCATTCTGAAGCCTTTGCTTGCTTTCCTTCTGCCCCTCTCTCCCTCTTCCCTTCCTCCCTCCTTTCTTCCCTTTTTCCTTCTTTGCCTCCTTCCTTTTCTCCCTCCAGTAGTGAGTGGCTAAGGACATGGCATTGGGCGCCAGATCACATGGCTTCCTGCCGACTTACCACCATTCACATGCTATTTGGCATCTCTTTGCCTTAGTTTCTCTGTCAGTTTGGATAGTAATAGCAAACAGGGTATCTATGGGTTAAGTGAGATAATAAACTCACAGAACAGTGTCTGGTAGTGGTGTGCAAACATTTGCTGTTACAATGAACAATTTTCCTTCCCAAATCATGTCAAATGATTTTGTAGCCTTTTCAGGTAACAGCCCTCTAAAGTTAGAAGGGACAAAGGCACAGGTGATGTGTCATATGTGTACCTGAGGCCCTCCTGAGAGGCCCACCTGGGAGAAGAGCTGGCTGCCAGCTACATACTTAGTTATTACCCCAATTCATTCATTCAACACCACAAGGCCACATGGCACTAACAGCATAACCTGGGCAGCTGACAATTTAAAAGAACGGGAAAAAAACCCCTAAAATCAAAACAGAATCTCCCTTGGAAACAAAAAAGAAAATTTGGCAAATGAAAAATTGTGTCATTCTTTCTGATGCAAGCATAGAATTCCATTGTATGTATATACCACATTTTCTTGATCCATTCATCTACTGAGGGGCATCTGGGTTGGTTCCATCTCTTAGCTATGGTAAATAATGCTGCAATAAACATAGTTGTGCTGGTAGCTTTAGTATAGCCTTGTGATCGTTTGGGTAAATGCCCAGAAGTGGGATTGCTGGGTCACAGGGTCATAGCTCTAGGTAGAGTCTGTTGAGGAACCTCCATACTGCTTTCCAGAGTAGCTGAACAAATTTACACTCCCATCAGCAGTGTAGTAGAGTTCCTTTTTGGCCACATCCCCTCCAGCATCTGTTGTTATTAGATTTCTTGATTATAGCCATTCTAACTGGAGTGAGGTGGACTCTCAATGTTGTTTTGATTTGCATTTCTTTTATTGCCAGAGAAGTAGAGCATTTCTTTATGTTTTTATTGGCCACTCTTATTTCTTCCTCAGAGAAGTCTTTAAGTCTTTAGCCCACTTATGAATGGGGTGGTTGTTTCTTTGAGGATTTGTTTTTGGGGATTTAATTTTTTGAGTTCTAAGTATATTTTAGATATAAGGCCCTTGTCTATTGTATGGCTATTGAAGATCTCTCAATCTGTGGGCTTTCTATTGATCTTGCTAGCTATATCTTTTGCCATGCAGAAACTCTGCAGTTTAATGAAATCCCATTTGTCCATCTTTTCTTTGATTTGTTGTGTTTCTGGGTCTTTATTAAGAAAATTTCAGCCTGTGCCCAAAAGCTCTAGAGTTTCTCTATTACTGAAGAGGCTGTCTTTTTTCCATTCTATTTTTTTTTAGCTCCCTTATCGAAGATTAGATGGCTATAGGTCTGTGGGTTCATTTCTGGTCTCCAGTTCTATTCCATTGGTCCTCAAGTCTGTTCTTATATCAGTACCAAGCCATTTTGATTACTATGACTTTGTAGTAAGAGTTTAAAGTTTGGTATTGATATTCCTCAGCCTGTTCTTTCTGCTAAGGATGGTTTTTGCCATTTGGGTCTTTCATTGTTCCATATAAATTTTTGGATTGCCTCTTCTGCACCATTTGTTAGGAAATGGAAAGACTTGGGAAAAAATCATATTAAGTGAAGTAAGAAATATAGGTACTATGGTTTCTCTTATTTGCAATAATTAGTATATGTCTAAGATAATCTCATTAGATGAGCAGAAAAGCTAAAAAACTATGTACATATAACCATATAAGATGATGCTAAGTGAAATGAACCCCAAAATACGGACATAAGAGATTTTATTTGTTGTTATTTTTCATGTACTATGTGATTTTTTGTTTCTTTTGTATGTTCTTCTTCCTATGGTATATCCTTGTTGTCACTGTATTTGACTTTGGCACCTTGCATCTTGTATATACATTTTTCTAATTTGGGTAGGGAAGGGGAATAATGAAATGCTGAAACAAGGACACAGGATGATCCATTGCAACAATGATACTCACAAGACACTATATTGGAAATGAACTTTACAACTTTGGAGGGGGGGAGGAGTAGGGGAGGGAAGGGATCATGGGAGAAAACCAAAGGGGGCTGAGAAGGTGGCTCAGTGGTAGAGTGCTTGCCTTGCATGCATGAGGCCCTGGGTTCGATTCCTCAGCACCACATAAGCAGAAAAAAATAAGCCAGAAGTGGTGCTATGGCTCAAGTGGTAGCGTGCTAGCCTTGAGCTGAAGAGCTGAGGGACAGCGCCCAGGCCCAGAGTTCAGGCCCCACGACCGGACCCAAAATAAATAAATAAATAAAACAAAGGAGAGGGTAACAGTTCTCAACAAGAAATATACTCATCACCTTACTCATGTAACTGTAACCTCTCTGTCTAGCATCTTTGTAAGAAAAGAAAATAAAAACAAAAATTGTGTTTCAGGGTTAGATGATGAACAATTGAATGGAAGCAGACAATTGGACTGGCTGACTTGTATGAGCACTAATAATATGTTGAAGTCTAACATCATGATAACTAGCTGCCTTTTTTTGGAGAATAGGTCCACGTTCATCTTTACCATTTTATAGTGATCTTGTTTTTTGGAAATTCTTCTACAACTTGATATACTATGAGTACTCTCTGCCTACTTTCCCTGTCTCTTGCACCATACTTTTGTGTTGTTTGGGAGTACATGGAAATCCATACTATGGATACTTGTATGGAGACCACCTGTTTCACAGAAAAAAATGCTGGCAAAGGGCTGGCAATACCATTGTGTATGCATCTTACCATGTGGTATCCACAACTACTTATTTTTGAATGTTTTATTGTGTTAAAGGAGTTTTATTGTGCAAAGGAGTTGCCATTCAACAAAGCCATGTATGAATATAGTGCTTCTTGACCAATGTCACCCTGCTCAGCATTCTCACCCACCCTTCCCAACCCATCCCTTCTCAAGTGGTCAGTAACACTGCTGACTTCTTCAGTTGAAATGTTGCTTTAATTCCCCTAAAGCTTCTAGAGTTTCACCAGGCAGGAGATGAGTTTTGAAATTCAAGTTTTCGTCCTTGCTGTATTGCATGGTTGATCCACTCATCTGGAAAAAGCAAACTGTTGGTAACACTGTGGAATTCACTTTGTGAAAACCTGATTGCACCCAATACCAAATCTGTCACAATGCTTTGGTGACTCAATTGAAATCCATTTTCTTTTGCAAAGTTCACCAAGTGTTCTGATGAGCATTTAGAGAGTGCTTTACTTTTCCCAGCTACTAAGACATGGAAAAAATGGATATGCTCTAGAATTTTCTGATCCCACAAAGGCATAAATTGTATGTCATCAAACCAGTGGGACAGTTTTGAAAATGTCATCCTTTAGACAAAGTAAAGCATGCTAGTTTGTCTGTTAGATACATTGTTAAAGAATCTATACTTTTTTCAGTCAAATCCCTAGTCAAGAATAGAGTTTACCACTGAACATTTTTTCTAACACCAGGGAACCTCTATATAGGCATGCTGTAGGTTCAGAAGGTCACAGAACTTGTGGAATGTGTGTGTGTGTGTGTGTGTGTGTGTGTGTGTGTGTAGTACAGTGTGAACTCAGGGCCTGGGCATTGTACCTTACATTTTTTGGCTTGAGCCTTGAGGCTAGCACTGTACCACCACTTGAGCCACAGCTTTTCTTTTGGTTCTTTTTATTTTGTTTGTTTGGTAGTTAATTGGAGATATGAGTCTCACACACTTTCCTGTTGGGACCACAATTCTCAGATCTTAGCTCCAGAGTAGCTAAGATTATAGGTATGAGCCACCGGCACCCAACTGGAATTTTTAAAAATTCTATGGTGAAGGGCATGTGTGTATGTGTGTGTGTGTGTGTGTGTGTGTGTGTGTGCTGGTTCTAGGGCTTAAACTCAGGGCTTGGCACTGTTCCTGAGCTTTTATGCTCAAGGCTAGTGTTCTACCACTTGAGCCACAGCTCCACTTCTAGCTTTTTTGGTGGTTAATTGGAGACTCTTATAGACTTTCCTACAGACTTTACAGTCTGGCTTCAAATCGTGATCCGCAGATGTCAGCTAAGATTACAGCCTTGAGCCAACTTTGCCCAGCTGAAGGACATTTGTTTTGTTTTCCAGTCCTGGGGCTTGAACTCAGGGCCAGGGCATTGTCCCTAAGCTTCTTTTGTTCAAGGCTAGCACTCTGCCACTTGAGCCACACAGTGCCACTTGTGGCCTTTTCTGTGAATGTAGTACTAAGGAATCTAACCCAGGGCTTCATGCATGCTAGGCCAGCACTCTACCACTAAGCCACATTCCCAGCTCGAACATTTGTTTTTTGAAGGCAAGTTATGATGTTAGGTGTGGAGTGGTAGAAGTTGAATAACCGGTCAATTAACCTACCGTGGCCACTCTTTTATGAGAAAGTCCACTCTGCTGCCTCCAAGGGGACATGGAAGGGCCCCAAATTTGTTTTTCTGATTGTAGGGGATCTCACTTAGGTAATTTGTGACTTCCTGCATGAGAACTTTTTCCTGAAATTAGGCTTTCTATCTTGCTCATGTATATTTTCTTCTTCCCATTGGAAGTTATAGGAGTTGGGGGCTTCTGGGTTTTCAATGTTGAGGATTTTAATCTGAAATCCAGTAATTTAGAAATTGGGAATGATTCTGAGATCTTAATACTTCCAGGATTTCAGATATCAGGGATTTTGATCTAGTGGATTTGAACATTTTCCACTGTAGCATTTAGGATTGTGTCTTTTGGCATCATGATTGTCACCAGCAGTACAAGGACATCATGAACTTCAAATGCAACTGGGGAGTCAGCATTACACATAGACTTGGCCCCTTTTCCTAGCTCTTATGTAAAACACTAGCAAAGGAAGGAAGAACCACAGTTCACAGTATTCACACCAATTGTGAACCATCTTTGTGTGTTACAGATGGGGAAATGAGGGGCTCAGGTAGCCTTAAGCACTGACATCCCGGGATCTTGTTCAAGGTCATTCAGTTAGCAGACTCCCGAGTTAAGATTAACCTGAATCTATCTGATGCAAAAGCCAGACCTTTCTACACTGTCACCTTTTGCTTTTTCTTTAATGAGATTTTTCCAAATGATCCCTGTACAATTTTCAGAAATGAGAGTTATTTCATGTTGGTGGTAGTACTCAATTAAAGCAGCCAATTTTGTTGTTCCTATTGGCCAAAATGAAAACATATTAGGCAAGAGCAAGCCAATTTTCAAACTGGGAAAAATAATAATGACTCTAAAATCCTTTGTGCGAATTTGTGTATGAAGATCTCACTGTGTCACTCTGCAGTGGGCATGCATGCATTGTCATGGGTGGCCTAGTAATAGAGAGTAGGAATAATGACCAAGAGACCACCTGAGTTCCAGGGTGTTGCTCATGTTGGCAGGAGACCAACAAGAAATCAACCCAGTTGCCACTTGGGTTAATATATTCACACTGGAGTGATGGACCTCCCCTACATAGGACATATCCAGAATAGACATCTGAGGGTGGCCTCCAATGGGCTATATAAGACTGTACTTGGGACATTTACTCTGCTGTGGAATTTAATGATAAAGTATCAATCATGATCAAACCATTCTGCTTGGGGCTGTGTTAGTGTAGCATGGCCTGAATTCCTCAGTATCCTGCAAATTTTATTTATTTTGCCATTCTGGGGATGGAACCCAGTGCCTTTCAGATGCCAAGTAAGAGCTCTACTACTGAACCACACCCCCAGCTAGAATTTCTAGGCATGACTAACAGGAGGAAGCTGGTTAGTAAAAGTGATGCAAGTAGCCTTTAAATTACCCAGTTTCTAAGGCTTAGAAAATTGCCTCTCAAACTTTGGTGTCCCCAAAGAATATATAGGAAACTTGTAAAATAATGCAAATGTCCAGGCTCCATGTTGAGAGTGTCCACGTAGAGGGCTGAAGATCTATTCTAAGTGTCTACTGGAGCTATTTCTTTTGTTTGCTACAGTAGAGGTCAAACCAAGGGTCTAGCTCATGTTAGGCAAATACTCTACCATTTGAACTATGTCCTTGTTTTGAGATGTCTCAAAACTTTTCAACTTATTCTTTGTACAGTTGGCCTTGCACTTGAGATCCTCCGGCCTCTACCTCCTGAATAGCTAGGATTACAGGTATGTGTCTGGTGATATGGTTTGTGGACTTTTTTGAGATTATGGCTCAAAGCCAGAGAATGGTCAGCTTCAAAATCCTGGAGGTCTGAATTTATGAGGTGGGACCAGTTGTCACTAATGGCCTCAGGGTAGTAGTTAGTCTGTGGTCTCAGACCTTCAAGGCAGAGTTTAGGGGTTTAGTACCTAAACCAGTGTTTGTTTCAGTTCCTATGAATCAACTAGAGTAGCAGAGGAGCAAGGCAAATGAAAGGGTCATGTAGTCAAATTAGTTAGGGAAGTTTTAGCCTAAGCTCATGGAGCCTTCAGGGTTCAAATTATCTCTGGAACATTAACATAGAATAATCAGTAATGGGATCAAAGTACCAATAGGAATCTATCACCCATAAAGCTTAGAGCAAGAAGCTAAATGAACATGTTTTGGGATGTTATTATGGTGGACTTAAATTTCAGCAGTGGCTTATCATCATACTGAGAATGTCCTGGGCCTTTGTCCTAATCACTCATCATGTTCTTAGTGAACTTAGAAGAACAAGGTTCTTTAAAGATGACATGGTCTCTCCAACCCCCATGGGCCTTCTCAAGTCTGTTTCTTTTGATTGGAAAATTCTCCTTCCCTCTTACTCATCAGATATGTTTTATTGAAAGAGCTGGTGATTCATCTACTGTCTCTGTCCTCCTACCTGTTCACTTCAGCTCCTTCCAAGAAACTGAAGGAGGTTTAGGTCCCACAGCCCTTGCCAGGGCCTTACAAGGCTCTCCTCTAGCATTTGCTTCCATTCCCAGAACAAGAATTTTTGGGGGAGTTATGGAAAAGAAGACAGAGAACCCAGTTAACACTGGTATAATCTTGGGAAAGACAAGAATGCAGAGGCCATCTCAAAGGTTGATTAAATTCATCAGGATGCACTTTGGCCCTAAGTCTAGAAATAGTGTGTCATTAGGAGTCATGAGAAAGCGTTAACTCAAACATCCTACAGCTCTAATGTCTGCTAGTACGTACATACCTTTATTTCCTTATGTAAACACACATACGAGCACAAGGCCTCCAAGTATGTGTTGTCATTTTCTGTGATGGGAGAGGGTGGTTTCTACTTTGTCTTTCTGTCCTCGAATTTCTTAAACCTTCCCCGGCTTTCCTTACCTCTCAAATAGATCTATCACTCTCCAGCTCCAATGTCACTGCTCCAGAGATGACTTCCTGAGCTTTTTGATGATTAGCTCACCCAATAATCCCCTGTATTCTTACCTTGACTAACATTCTGGGCTCCTGACATGAACGGATTTTATTTTAGTTGTGTTATTCATATTGTTTATGTATCTTTTTTCCTCACTAGCTTATAAATGCTAGTAGAAAGGACGATCACATCTGCTAGGTTCACCGCTTATCCCTCTAGAATGTTGGAAGAGGCAGCCTGCTTTTGGGGGAACTCCTTGCCGAATGAGGAAATGGGTCAAAGAATGAAAAGTGGGTTCTTGGAGAGTTGGCTCAGGGCTTTGATAGAAGACGGTGAGGTCCTTATTGAAGACAAGGGATGTAATGGAAGTGAAGTGACAGGGAAGAGAGATGGCACTTGGCATCTTTGGGACTGGGGGGAGTGAGTCTGTTGATAAAGGCATGGGTTTTACGTAGGAGCAGAGTAGGAGATCTACCTGGAAAGTGAAGACAGAGCCCATGCTACTGAATTTGAATTCTGAACTAAGGAGACCAGATTTCAACCGTTGGCCAGTGACAAGCCACTGAGTAGGGGAGGGGTAGAGCTAGTGGAGAGGCTGTGCCAATGGCGTTTTTCTGGGTGGACATAGAATGAACAGGTAAAGAACAAGAGGAAGCTATTGCAGCTGTAACCTAGGCAGGAAGTAAGGGAGCAAAGAACCAGAGTAGTGACAGTGGGAGGAAACAGATGTGAGAGACATTGGGAAGGAAGAAATGGCAGACTTTGGTGGCTGATTGGATGTGGGGGCGAGGGACTTTCTTAGCCATTCAAAGAAAAATGCTACCTCCCTCTCTTGCTAACTTCAGCTCAATGGTAGGAGTGTATCAGTGACAAAGAGCTGGCATGATCTGAGCCGGAAGCATCTATAGAAAGTAACAGTACAGACAGCTGAATGTGAATGGGGCAAAAAAAAAATCTGTATCACTAAATAGCCCTGTTGCAAGGACTTGGAGTGGAAGGAAATAAGCATTTGTTTTTTATTTTATTTAAAAAGAAATCTTCTGGGAGCACAGTGCCCCATCCTTCCAGTGGCTGAATTGCTCTGGAGGCTTTGGCTCCCACCCACCCTCGTGTGGGCTGCCTGTCCTTGAAAAGATTGAAATAATGGCCAGCAGCAGTCATGGGCTATTTTCTTTGAGCTCTTCTGGTCATTAGAGCATCCTGAACTTCAGCTATGACTGAGATGGGACATGCTGTTCTGTTAAAATATGTAGGCCTTCAGAGAGATAAAAAAATCCCACAAACCCATCCACCCCCAGCTTCCCCTCCCTCCCCTATAGATCCAAGTCCGGTGCCTGTGGCTCATGCCTATAATCCTAGCTACTCAGGAGGCTGAGATCTGGGGATCATAGTTCAAAGGCAACCTGAGTAGACAAATCTGTAAGACACTCATCCCCAATTAACCTGTAAAGAGCTGGAATTGAGCTGTGGCTGGAATTGAGGTAGCGCCTCAGGCATGCGGAAAATAGCTGAAGAAGAATATGAGACTCTGAGTTTAGGCCCCATTTGAGCAACAGGCATTCAACTCTAGCTGTGGCCCCAGTAACAGTGAGAACTTCTCCAAGTTGTTTGGCTGCTCTGGATGGGTGTTTGTCTCACTCAAAACTGTCAGGGTGAGCATGCGTTTAGAAGTATTGTTGTTTTTACTGGGCCAGTGTTTGATTCTGTGGCCCCAAGTGAACCTGCTAATGGTCTTTCCAATCAGAAAAGGGGAAGGGGGAAAGCTTGCACTGGAGCGAAATACTCTCAGGTATATGTCCTCTTTTCCCCCTCCCACATACCTATCTGCAAAGTAGAGCCATTCTCTTGACAAAGCTCCTTTGCTTTAGGCTGAGGATATTTTATCTTCAGTTTCCACAGGATGCTATGTAGGGTTAATGGAATTTTGCTATAAATTTATATTACATTGGGCAAGTAGAAGAGCATTATGGGTAAGAAGTCAAGGAAGAGGTGGCTGGAACTGATTGTTACAAAGAATAGTTAAAGGGTATGAAGTTTGAAGGGATGGATAAGTTCTGGAGATATAAAGTATCATATGGAGACTATAGTTAACAATTTTGTATTATACACTTGAAATTTGCTAAGGGGTAGATCTTACACACATACACACAAACGATGAACTTGATTTTAGTAGTCATATAACAAAATATCACACTGTACACATAAATGTATATAATATTTTATTGGTTACTCATGCTATAACAAATCTTAAAAAAAAAAACAGCTAAGCAAAACAGCTATAGATGAGCAAAAGAAATGTGAAGCCAGGATTTGAACCTAGAAAGTCTAGATGTGGGGACCCTGTTCTATTCTTATGGCCCATTCCTTTGTATTAGTTTGCTAGAAAGTATCATAGGCAGGTTTAATTATCACAGATTTATTTTCTCAGGTTCTTGGCTTGAAGACCAAGGTTTTCAACCATTTTGAGTTCTCCCATGGCCTCTCTTCTTGACTTGTTGATGGTGGCTTCCTCACATGGCCTTTCTTCTAGATAAAACTTGTTGCTCTCTCTTCTTTCATAAGGGATTAGGCCCTAATCAGGGCTCCACCCTTGTCACCTCAATTATTTTCTTAAAAGCTCTATCTTCAAAAGTCCTTACTTTGGGTATTAGGACTACAGCAATGGGTTTGGAGGCATAAAACCCAGTCCATGGGTTTGTGGAGAAGATGAGATTGCAGGTGGAAAGAAAAGTACTAGAACTTTTGGAATAGAGTTACACCTCAGAGCTACTACTGACATTATTTTCATTTGATATAGATTTAGGGAAAGGACTGAAACTGATTATTAGAAGGCCTATCAATGTCCCTTAACCTAGGGTCCTGCAGCAGCTCCTAGACTCTTCTCCCTTGTACCACACCCTTGTCTCCCAAAGTTACTTCAGATACACACACACACACACACACACACACACACACACACACACACCAACAGTCCATCTTTATCTCAAGTCAGATTGTGCCACTGATTTACTTAAAACTCTCCTGTGGCCACTAATTTTTCATTAACATCCTAACTTCTAATCATGGCTTCCAAGTTCTTCTCCTCAGTTCAGTCTCTGTTTGCCTCTTACCTTGCTTCTTCCCCAACCTTACTGGCTTCCTTTTGTTTCTTGAAAGCATCAACCAAATTCTACACTCAGGGCTTTCGTACTCACTCATCCTGAATTCTGAATACTCTTTCTCCAAATATCCACCGGGCTTGCTGCCTCCAAATTTAAGCTCCAAATATACCTCCCTGCTTCTGTCTGCTGAACTTCACTCACACACATTCACTCTGTACCCTATCAACCTATTTTATTTTATTTACAGCACTTAATGCGGTCTGTCTTTGTTTATTCCTTTTCCTGTTCTTTACTCTAAAAGAAAATGCATCTTTTATCTTTGGTTTATTACTGTAACTCTAGTGCTGGACACAAGAGTACCCGCTCAAAGTGAATCACTGTATTTAACCAGTGAATAAATGAATGAGCTTGAAGCTGGAAAGTCGGAGTTGGAGGGGATTGTTCAGATGCTCCTTCTCATATTAAGGATGCATGTCAGGATGATAAAGTACAGGAAGGACACTTTCCTTTCTTCATATGTATTTTATCCTAAATGCCCATTTGAGAGCATGAAAAAGCATTTGTGTCTTGATCTTCATCATACAAAGGGCACCATAACATTAATTTAAAAAATACCCAAGATTCTGAGATTCAATTGGTCTTTACTTTTCTCCAGACCCCCAAAGAGTATGACAGCTGAAAAAAAATCCTGATGGGAGTTACAGATCCTAAGTCTTGTACCGACTTCTTTTTAGGTGGTTGTCTTAAGTCATCTCTTGCTCTGATGGCTTTCACTTGCATGTATATCCCCACCCAAGACCAGGGTCATGCTGTCCACACTAGAGAGTACTTCGCAAAGTTCACTGACCACTCTCCCTAGAGTAATATTCTAAATAATTAACCACCAGTAAAACAGTGACACTGACTGCTGAGCTGCGAACAACCAGTATAACTGAACTACAATTTGTTGGACAAAATCAGCCCTAACTGGCTCATCCCTCCCATTCCTAGTAAATGCTTTTGCCTAGAGCTTCCTCTATTGTCAACAGTGAAGTGGCTGCACTCATATACCTGTCAGCCCTTCTTTCTTCACCGCCAGCATCCCAGGAACTGCATCACTACCTCCATCATAGTCAACGGCCCCTTCTTATCTCTTGGGATCAAACAACTTGCTAAGTACATTCATATATGTCCTCTGTAGACTTTATATCCAAGAATATTCTAGTATTTTTTCTTAATTTCCAATTCCCTCCCTCCCTCCCTCCTTACCTCCCTCCCTCCCTCCATCCTTCCCTCCCTCCCTCCTTCCCTCCCTTCCTTCCTTCCTTCCTTCCTTCCTTCCTTCCTTCCTTCCTTCCTTCCTTCCTTCCTTCCTTCCTTCCTTCCTTCCTTTCCTTCCTTGCTTTCTGTCTGTCTGTCTCTATTTTTTCTTTCTCTCTTTCTTTCTTTTGTCCTTCCCTTCCTGTCCTCTCCCTCTTCTTTCTCCTTTTTCCCCTCTCTCCTCTTTTGTCTCCCCTCTCTTTTCTCCCCTCTCCCTTCTTTATCCTCTATCTTTGTGCTGGTAATGGAGCTTGAACTCAGAGCCTCATGCTCTTACTCAGCATGATTGACACTCTATGACTTGAGCTATACCTCCAGTCTGGCTTTTTTGATGCTTAATTGGAGATAGAATCTTGCAGACCTTTCTGTTCAGGTTGACTTTGAACCATGATCCTCCGATCTTAGTCCTCTATCATTTCCTGCTTCCTTCTTGGGAATGTGGTCTTAGAGATGTGTCATCATTTTGACACCATATACTAGGCCATTGCAAATAGCTTGTATATATCCATTCTTGAAATGGGAAAGTGAAGTTATGGCAGAAATTAAATACAGGTCACTTGCTTCCAACTCCTGGTTATACATATTCATGAGGTGTCTTCTCCCCAGCTCCAAGTACTTGATTGCTTGATTGAAAGGAGAATTTTAGTAGAGTCTTCAGCTATATCTCTGTCCAGCTAACTGTCCAGCCTGTCCCTACCCTGATCTGGTTTTACATTTTTCCTAGCTGGTTCTGTCTATCTCCCTCTCTCAGCAGGTAGGAGGAAAAGCACTGAATGGAGAGAATGAAGTCCCAGCTTTGTAATCCAAGGTTCCACTTACCTCCAGCTTGTTCTTAGGCTTCCTCATTTATTAAGAAAAGCATTTCAGTTAGATGACCTGTCTAGTTGGTGCAATACCAAACACTTGTGTATTTATCTCTTTTTTGTGTGTAGCCAAAAAGATACATTGGATCTTTAAAAATCCTCTCTCTTGTGCTAGATAATAGCAATCTTGATAACAGTGGATTAAATAAAGTGGGTTATTCTTTTTTGACAGTAGAGGAGTTCAGAGCTGATGGAGGGTGTGTTCATGCTTACGGTTGTCATCCAGGACCGTAGCTTCTTCTTTTGTCTTCTTTTGTCACTTGTTTGTCTGTGACTTTTATCCTCATGATACCAATACCATTGCTGTACCTCCAAGAGTTGTGATCATACTCCCAGCCAAAGGAAGGAGGAAGAAAAAGACAAAGAAAGCTAAAGAAGAGAAATACTACGGAAATAGCAGATTTCCCCCGAAGTTCTCTATAAGCTTTCAGTGTTGCTTGTGGCCAGGACTGTGTCCCATGAGTACTCCCGGCCATGAGGAATTCTGGGAAGGTTGAAGCTTTCACTTGAGGACATTGCAGTCTTGAACAACCTTGGGAGTTTAATGGTGAGGAATAACAACACTAGAATGGAGGAAGAGCCAGCAGCTCTGGCACATACCATGGCCACTTTTTTGTTTCTTGTAAACATTAAAAGCAGAAAGATAAGGCTGGGAAGGTGGCTCAGTGGTAGAGCACTTGCCTTGCATGCCTGAGGCCCTGGGTTCGATTCCTCAGCACCACATAAGCAGAAAAAAAAGCCGGAAGTGGTGCTGGGGCTCAAGTGGTAGAGCGCTAGCCTTGAGCTGAAGAGCTGAGGGACAGCGCCCAGGCCCAGAGTTCAGGCCCCACAACCGGACCCAAAAATAAATAAATAAATAAATAAAAGCAGAAAGATAGATGAAGAAGCAAATGAGTCTCTTTTGACTTCTGATAAAAGACACTCTTTCTGCTTGGGTATGATAGTTCCCCCTTGACAAGCCCCTATTATTGTTTCAAGAGAATTAGTTATTAACAATATGTAATTACTAGTAAAATTTTATCCACTAATGAATACACAAAATCATAAACACTTTTGACTAGAGACTTCTATCTAGATTCCCCATCTAGGAGATGGATGGGCATGATTCCAAAGTAGGGACAAGGAGAGACCTAGAGAGACCATATTATGTCAGAACAGCGTTCTGATGCTAACCAGTCTAATGTGTGTCTCTTGGGAGATACAACTTCATCTAAGGCTCTCTGGATAGCTGGCTTTATTATTTAAATATCCCTTGTAAAAGCCATTAAAAATAAATGACATAAAAATGTGTATTCAAGGCTGGGAAGGTGGCTCAGTGGTAGAGCGCTTGCCTTGCATGCATGAGGCCCTGGGTTCGATTCCTCAGCACCACATAAGCAAAAATAAAAAAAAGCCAGAAGTGGCACTGTGGCTCAAGTGGTAGAGAGCTAGCCTTGAGCTGAAGAGCTGAGGGACAGCACCCAGGCCCAGAGTTCAGGCCCCACGACCAGTAAAATATTTCCTCAAAAATGTGTTATAATTCAGAATATTTATTTATTTTTGACAGTCCTGGACGTTGAACTCGAGGCCTGGGTGCTGTCCATAAGCTTCTTTTGCTCAAGGCTAGCACTATATCACTTAAACTACAAAACCACTATAGCTTTTTCCATGATTAATTGGTGATAAGAGTTTCACAGACTTTCCTGCCCAGGCTGGCTTCAACCACGGTACTCAGATCTCAGCCTCCTGAGTAGCTAGGATTACAGGCATGAGCCACTGGTGCCCAACTATAATTCAGATTTTTAAATGGATTTAGATCTCTGTATTTTTTTGTTGCATAGATAATGACTATTATTCCAAAAGAAAAACTCACTGTGGTCTAATATTCATTCTGGGCAACTGGAAAAGTTATGATCTGAAGATGATGCTCTTGACTTCCTTCTCACTTAGAAAACATCTTGGCAAGGTAGCTGACATCAGCCTTCAGAGGGTGAAAGAGCTGCTGGTTTTCTCCCCTTACACATATCCTGCTCATCATTAAGCATAGCCCATACAAGGGCCCAGTAGATGGCAGAGGTAATTGTTAAGGGCTGATAGAAGAATAATTATGGAAACAGGACCTAAAATCAGTCAGTTGTTGACACTAACTAGGCAACTTGCTCTTCTCACACCTTCAATTTCTCATTGGTATGATGGTGGTGATACCTAATCCACAGAGTTGTTTAAGGGTTAAAGGAGATAAAATAGGTAGTGTATCTGGTACAAAGCCTGGCATTAGACAGATGAAAAGAGAAAGGTTGGATGAATAAAGTCATAGTATTAAATGTACATATGTGAAAAGTAACTAGGTACCTTAAGGTCTGGGTGGGTTTGGGTAAGCTGGGAAAGAGCAATTGAGACTTTTATCACAATACATTGTACTCATAAATTCACAGGTTGAATTTAAACCCCTTTGTACAAGTACTTAAAGATAAAAAATTAAAGGAAGATTAAACACAGAGTCTGGCTTATATTCAGTTCTCAATAACTGGTAGCTACTGGTATTTTTATCTTTGAGATATAGAAAAGACTAAGAAGATCTTTACTATAGGAACCCAGCGAGGATGTGTAATTACACAGACTGCATTTGATGCACATACCAAATCAGATCCAGAAGCTTAATGCTGGATCTTACCTTCACAATAGAGGGTATTGGCTAACATTGTGCTGAGAACCATTTGGGAAAGACTTCAGTTGCCCTCTCAGAAAGGCAGAGAAAAAGAAGCTTTGGATGTTAACTTTCTAACACCAGGTGGCTCAGTTGTCTTGAGAAATCATAATGTATTTTGCAAAAGGATTCAAGAGAGTTTTTTTTCCCCTTGCTATCTGGCTTATATATCCCTTCTTGATTTTGTTGTGGCCTATCTCCTAATCACACATGGCACTCGTTTACTTATATGAAGAAACGGACTCCTTTTCTGAATCCTGACACAGTTGTGAGCAAAAGGACTCTGAGTACTTGTTCATGCAGCTAAGGAGAAAGCACTCTGCTACCACCCTGGGAAGGAGTTATAGATTTGCTATTGATGATCTCCATTTTCCTTTCCATATTAGGCATTTGGGCTAGGTGAGCACCACTCCCCGTATGATTAGTGGTTAACACTGGCATCATACTTTGTGTTTTTAAAAAGCCTCAAAAATCAATTCCTCATTAACCTGATTGAAGGAGAAGTTATGTCCCCTTTGCTAGGTTCTGAACAGGACATAGATCACTGTGGGTGCTCCATAAATATCAAGCATTTAGTCCTCACCATTCTTCCCACCCAAATAGACCAGAGGAATTAATTCACTTAGAGATGAGAGTCTTTGCTTCTAAACCAATGCTACCGTCTGTAACTCAAACGTTACAAAAGACGAGGACTCTTATTAATGATGTAAAACCAGCCTACTGGCCACCTACTTTGGGAGGTCGGCTACAGGCTCCTTTCTGTCTCAGAACTACTGTTGGGAACCTCTGAAAGAAAGGAGGTAGAAGAATGGAGTTCCTGAAATTATGCAGAAGATACATCGGTAGCTGGGCAGCATTTCTCCTGGAAGGAAGAAGCTATCAACTAGTAGATAGGGATTTTGGGAGTGGAGGCTGCTATTCACAGTGCTGTTAATATTTTTTCTCAGCATCTATAAATAAGTTTTTTTTGGTGTGTGTGTGTGTGTGTGTGTGTGTGTGTGTGTGTGTGTGTGTGTGTGTGTGTGTGTGTGTGTGTGTGTGTGCCAGTTCTGGGGCTTGAACCTATGGCTTGGGTGCTTTCTCTAAGCTTTTTTGCTCATTCTACCACTTGAGACACAGCTATACTTCTGTGGGTTTTTTTTTGTGATTAATTGGAGGTAAAGTCTCATAGACTTTCCTGCCTGGGATAGCTCTGAACCACAATCCTCACATCTCAGCTTCCTGAATAGCTAGAATTCAGTCAAGCATGAGCCACTGGTGCTCTGCTCATAAATAAGTTTTATTGGAAAACAACCACCATACTCTTTAGGACTATTCACACATGCGAAATTGCACAGATAAGTTTTATCCAGTCTTCTAGATGGAATGGGAATTCTGAACTTCACAATAATGACTTACATAGGGAGCCATGATGTTAATTTATTCCTCTGAAGTTTCCATAATGAAATCACTGAATTTGGAACATCTTCTTGTTCAACCTGTTGCAAAATGTAACTGTGAATAAAGATACCCTTGTATGGGAGTCTGAGAGGGCACTGCACAACCATCTTTTCTGCCCCAGTGTTCTTTTCTCAGAAGTTGGTTAAGTAGTGACTGAGCAGGTGATAAGGCCAAATCTGGAGAGGGAAGATGTGTCTGGATAAGATGCCTGCTTGAGGCTTAACTTCTCCAGGAAAATGCAAAAGCCATGCTGCCGAGGTATGTTCAGGTCACCTCTGTGGTCTGCCTAAGCAACGTATCATACAGAATAAGTGATGTTTGGTTATAGAAAAATGCTGCTGGATGTCTGACTGCTAAAGGCAGGCCATGGAGAAGAGAACAGCACAAAGCCTTGATGCAACTGATTTAGAATTCATCAGTGGTTCGGAACACCCTCTTATGTCCTGGTTTAATACAGCTTAGACAAAGCTTGTTCAATGGATGGTGTGTTAGAGTGAAATGTTCACGAAGTGTTTTTGAGCTTTTCATGCTTTCTCCTTGTATTCTAATTGGGTCTACCTCCTTGTCTGAAAAGATACAAAGAAGAGACTATCCAATCTTTACAATAGGAACTCAAGAATATTCTAGATTTTGGTAATGACACCATTCCACACTAGTGATGTTTTCCATGAGATATTTTTAGATGACTTTTGGTATGACCATTAAACTAAAGAATGTTCACATGAGGTTAGAATTTTGTTTTTTTAACAGAGGGAGGAAGGGATGGTTGAAGACAATTAGGTCAGTGGTGTTAGTTGCACGTAGATAATTCAGGATCATGACTCAAGTCTGGCTTTTTGGGATGATTAATTGGAGTTGAGTCTCATAGATTTTCCTACCTGGGCTGTCTTTGAATTGTGATTCTCAGAACTCAGCCTCCTGAGTAGCTAGGATTGTAAGTGTGAGCCACTGATGCTTCATGCCACCATGAGTTTTCATAGACTAAAAAACAGTTATTTTGGCTGATGTACTTTTACTAATCTCTGTTCTACCCTCTATTCCTATGGGAAAGAGTCATTCCTAAATTCCAACTTGTGAAAACCATAATGGTCATTCTTTAACTCGTTGGATTCTCTCCTTTCTCTTTGCTTTCTTTCTTTCTCTTTTTCTCAGCAGTATGTAAACCTGTTTGTTGTTATTGACTATTCGGGTGATTCCACATCAGAAGGATTGTAGATGATACCATGAATTGGGCCAAGGCCAGGCACCAGGAAAGGGAACATTTGGTTCTGTATAAAATGGACTAGCTGGGATTTTCAAGAACTTACCTCAGGGATCCCAGTGCTCCATTTTAATTATTGGAAGAGCCTTACCTTCTTCTTGCCTGTGTGTGCCTACAGTACAGCCCTTCCTAGCCCACTTGCTGGTGAGCCTCAACTGTGACATCATAAACAATTTGGACCGGAGGCCCCATTGGTCCTGGAAAAAGGAGCCAAAGTTGCTGTTTGCTTATAGCATTTGAAACACCTGGGGCTGCCTTGCCATTATAGCAATGTTTTTGTTGTTGTGTTTCTTGCCAATATTTTTAGGTATCTTGTGATTGAGAACACAAGAAATTACATTTCAGATGGGGTCATGCCTTTTCTTCTTCTCCTTTCAAAAGGTTTTGGGACTGTGGAGGGTGGTTTTTCAAAAGAAATTCACTGGGGCCTCTCTCTGGACTGTGACCCTATGTAGTAGAAAGGTGTTTGGCACAATGTGGGTCTGTTTGGGGCTCTGTCCTGTGGGTAAGTGACAGCACACACTGTAAAGTCTTCATTCCAATCCTCAGCTGCTACCAGCGCTGATGGAATGACATTATATAATGTGGCCCTAAGTTAATAGAGAGTGATATTTTTTTAAAAACAAACATAATAGAAGTTGTACATCTAAATGAGGGTTGTGCCCTCAAACATTGTAGCATGGAAGCAATGCATTTAATCCATTGATGTTTTCCTGAGCCCAGCATTATTGTAACTTCTGATTTGAACTTGCCTTTAGGGTCTATGGTACATTAAAAATACATTTATAAAATATTTATCTTTTTTCCTTGATTAAAAATTTTTACATAGAGTTCATATGGAAAGTTAGGAATGCATGGAAGAACACAATAAAAATAAACGATCCATAATGAGTACTTAAGACAATGGCTGTCAAAATTGATATGTATCTTTCTGGTAATTTTTATACTTCTACTAACATGGATGTAAATCTGCATGCACTGACATTAGCATGATTACCCATTGAGTTGGGGGTAATTATATTCTTGTTTAGACTGGCCCAAATATTTTTCTTTTTTTGGTAGTACTGGGATTTGAACTCAGGGCCCTGCACTTGCTAGATAGACATCACCTAAGCCATGCCTCCATCCCATTTCTTGCTTTAGTTTTTTTTTCCTTGATAAAGTCCCATATTTTTGCTTCCTGAGACTCTGTCATGATAACAGAATGAATATGTACTCTACATACCCAGATTATTGGTTGAGATGAAGGCACACTAGCTTTTCATCTGGGCTGACTGCAAATGGCAGTAGTTCTGATCTCCACCTCCTGAATAGCTAGGATTACAAGTGTGAGCCATTGTATTTAGCCAAATGCTTTCCTTTAAGAGGATGGATTTTATTTTTGGAAGTAGCTAGTCATATAGAACGAAGCCAAGGTATTTCCATTATCAAATTGGCTAACATGCTTTGGGAAAACAAGCAAACTCATAGCCTAAACAAGTAATAAATTTGGTTTTCTTGTGTGGATCAATCTGACTTAATGTTATATCTGAGAGCAGAGATCTATGAACATTTTAAGCCATTGTAAATCACTGGCTTAAGTACATGGATTTCAAAAGTGAAAAATTTGAAGGAAAAGACACTCAGTTATAAAGCTTCTGTATTTGGAAGAACATACAATCATACTGTAAAGCTAGACAGGCTCTTTTGCTCTATATTCTTGGAGCTTCTGTGATTGAAGTATGGTGGCAAGGTAGCATGGTTACTTTTTTGAAAGGTAACTTTTGCCGGATCTGGAATCTTAGTGTGGCCAGATTATTCTTTGTTAAAGTCTCTCCTTCATGATTATTAGTTGGTGTCAGCTCTCCTGTACTGCAAGTAAATGTCTGGTATTCTGTGCCGGATATTCCTTGTTCTGGGCAGTAAAAAAGATGCACTGGGTTGAATTAGGGGAGACTGTGGTTTTAAAAACAGTACCAGTTTAAGTACATTGCCATTTATACAACTGAAACAATGAAGATCCCAATATACTAAAACAATATTCGTCAATAATTAATCATACGGGATTGCTTTATAAAAGAAGCCAGAATGCATCTAGCCTTCACTTTCTTGTTGCCAGGGGCTCTTTCACTGATGATAATCTCTTTGCTGGCCTCCTGAACAGTTATTGCGATGCTAACTGGTCAGACAGAGTTTTATGCTATCAGTGTGTAATATATCATAAATAGTGATGGTTTTAACACCAAATACTAATATCTTGGTCCACAACATTGCCAATTCCTATTTTATTTTTGACAGATATTGACATATATGCAGCCCTAGTAGTATAAGTGTGGATACAGATGCAGGTGTAGATGTAGTTGTAGGTGTGGCTATAGGTATAACTGGAGCTGCAATTGTAGATGTAGATGTAAGTGCAGGTGTAGATGTAGATTCAGGTGTTCATGCATGGATAAAGGTAGATGCAGATTTAGATATAGATTCAGGTATAAAGGTAGATGCAGATGTACCTGTAGCTGTAGTTGTAGGTGTAGCTGTAGTTGTAGTTGTAGGTGTAGCTGTAGCTGCATTTGTAGCTGTAATTGTGCGTGTAGTTGTAGATATTGTTGTAGGGGTGGCTGTACGTTTAGCTGTAGTTGTAAGTATAGCTGTAGTTGCAGTTGTAGATGTAGATGTAGGTTCAGGTGTAGATGTAGATTCAGGTGTTCATACATGGATAAAAGTAGATGCAGATATAGATGATATTGATGCAGGTATAGATTCAGGTGTAAGTTCGCATGGAGGCATGGATGTAAATGTAGGCGTTGCTTTGGGTGTAGATGTAGATTTAAACTAGTACTGAGACTCCTTGGCCAGGTATAGATAAAGATTCTGCAATAAAGGCAGATGCAGATGTAGTGGCAGCTGTTGATGCAAATGTAGTCTAGAGTCAAGTGGATTCAGGTGCAGGTGTATGTATAGATACATATGTAGATGTCAGTGCATATGCAGATGTCGACACAGACACAGGTGCAGTGTAGATGTAAGTGCAGATCTAATTGCAGATGCAGCTATAGATGCAGTTGTACCTGCAGTTGCAGGTGTAGATGTGGGTAAAGATAGAGATGTTTAGTGAAAAATGGGAGTCAAGAGCTGGCTTAACCCTAGAATCCCTTTAGTTCAAGAAGATAACTTACTTTTCCTAATTTAGTTACTAGGTTTTCTATAGATGCCTTTGGTTTCTTTTCATGAGGATCCAGATTCTTCATGAGGATCCAGAGTCAGTCAATATTTAGTAATACCTTATTATGTAGAGAGAAGAGAATAGTTTACTATTATTCTTTCATTATTTCCCTCATATAATTCCAGTTTTGTTTTGTTTTTGTTGGGGTGAGCTTTGAACTCAGGGCCTGGGTGCTGTCTCTGAGCCTCTTTGTGCTCAAGGATAGCACTCTACCCCTTAAGCCACAGCACCACTTCCAGTTTTTGCCTGGTTAATTGGAGATAAGAGTCTCATTGGGATTTTTCTTTCTGGGCCAGTTTCAAACAGTGATCCTTAGATCTCAGCCTCCTTAGTAGCTAAGATTATAGTTTTTAGATGATGAAATTGAAGCTCAGAATGGATTAGTAGCTAGACAGATTAATGAATGAGGTAAGATTTAAACTAGTATTGAGACTCCTTGGCAAGTGTGTATTCCGTACCACTTCATTTTACACAATGAAGCTATTTTTCACTCATCTATTCAATATATTTATGCATTAGTGTACTTGGTGATTATCACCTCCTCCTATTAATAAGCAAGCTTGGGAGTCGATGGTGAGGGGAGGAAAAGTAGGAGAAAATGAGGGAGGGAGTAACCCTGTTAAAAAAGAAATGTATTCATTTCCTTACTTATGTAACTGTAACCCTTCTGTACATCACCTTTACAATTTAATTTAAATGTAAATAAATAAAGAAGTGGACTTACTGAAAGCAGAAATTTTGTCTTGAACGCTCCTGTATTTCTAGGACTTATAACTATGCCTTATATGTTTATCTCAATGATTGTGTTAAAATCCTGGCTTAGCCACTAGCTACGCAACTCTGGGAAAATGACTCCGTCTCTCCTCTCTCCCTCTTCTTCCTGTGTTTCTCTTTCTCTGTCTCGGTGTCTTTCTTTCTTTGCTACATATGTGTGAGTACCTATGTTTTCAGGTGATGAAGACAGAAGTTGGTTCACATAAAGTGTTAACTATCCTTATTGAATGCTGAATTAAAAAAAAAAAGGTTGAGTGTGTATTATTTGCTAAACTATGGAAAGAACAGCCAACAGAACCTACACTGTCCCAGTCTTTACAGAAGTTATAGCCGAAGGGAATGACAAGGTGGGACAATAGCATAAGCCCTGTTTGATGGGAGGTACAAGATGCTGAAGGAGTATACAGGAGAGGACCAGAGATTGCTTCCTTGGAGTAGCAGAGCTGTCCACTGAGACCTGGAGGATGAGTACACATTGTTCCAGTGGAGAAGGGCTGGAGGAAGCCTGCAAAGAGCAAGACAGCCAACATGGGGAAGGAAAAGCATCTGCAACAGCTCCAGAGATGACAGCAATATGACACATCTCTTCATTAGAATGCTTTTAGCTTTAAGTAATGTGCAACTCAAATAAAGTATTTTTAATAATAAAGAAAGCAAATAACTTCTAGTCACAAAGAGTACAGATATATAGGCAGAATATAGATATATACGGTCAATGGCGTGGCTTACCCAAATTCTCTCCCATTATATTCTTCCAGCCCCGTGTCTTAGATTATCCTATTAAGTTGGGTTCCCCTTATAGTTCCAAGATGGCATCGCATGAAGATAGTTGCACATCACATGTCTATTCTGGAAAAAGAAGAAAATATGTTCTAGAAACCTAGGCTGTGTCTGTCTCCACATCTACTGGCCCCTTCATGACCAGTAATGTGCACTTGAGAGGTGGTAGGCCTGATTGACCTGGTTGACCAAATGTAGCCCATACACACCCTGCAACCTGGGCTAGCTGCCTCCTCAGAGATGGAGTATATTGCTGCCTACTCCCATGCTGTTTCCTTAGAAACATCCAGCACAGGGCATGGCCCTGTGGGGGCATGGCCATGTCACCCACTAAACCAGGGAGGAAAGAGTCCTCCCGTCAGAGGCTGGCTCTGTGCCTTGTTTACAGTATATTTTTATCTCGCTTTTCACTTTTCCTTTTTTTTCCTTTTTTTCTCCATTTCTGAAATTTAAATATTTGATGTCAGTTCAGTTATTTTTATGACAATCCTCTTTCACTTCCAGAAACAGAAAGCGAGCGAGAGAGAGAGCTACAAAACCCACAGGGGCATCTGTCTCCCACTTTTAATTAGTCCCCTTTTCTCTTGCGTGACAGTAGCAATAGTAACTGCAGGGTTTTCTGTTCGAACTCCTCCCTCCCTGCCCCAGGCCAGCCCCTCCCCAGTATCCACCCCTGGTTCCCAGGAGTCTCCACTACTCCCAATTCTCCCTCTAATCTGGCTCCACTATACTTATGGACAAGATTTTGGAGATGATCTTAAGCCTTTTTTTTTTTTTTTTCCTGAACCTGGGTGCAACAAAGACTGACTCTTCAGCATGAAGTTTGTGTCATTCATTGTAGACAGCCTCAAAGGACACAGCTTTCTTAAAGAGAAACATCTTTGAATATTTCGCTTCAGCACCTAAGTCCTTGGTGAGGAAGGCTGGAATGGAGGCCAGTCCCTGTGTGGGCCAGCTCTGGTGTCTCCTCCTGCATGCAATGACCTTTTGGTCCCCATCCAGTCTACAGAGGGAAGACCAGTGCTTACTCATCCTCTCTCGTGGAGATGACAGAGCATGGCTGGAGCGAGCTATCTATCTAGTGGAAGGGAAGGATATTGATTTTAGTGAGATTATTTGAATTATTTACTTACTTTCAAAGCAGGCATTGCATAGCCTCTTCTTTTGGGTTTCTTTTGTCCCCAGTCTGGTTCTTCTCTATTGGTTGCACTCTTGGGCCAGTCTAGAAATAAAAGCCTGGAGTATCTGGGTTTGTGAATCCTTTAGAAACCCTGGCTGCTTTGAGCGGTGGGACTCTTCCCTCCCATCCTCATCCACGCCCTGCGGAACTCAAGAGGAATCTATTGCTTCTGGGACCCTGGGTTGGCTGAGAGCTTGGGCCTCTTTCACCTTGGCAATGGGACATGCATGTGTTTTTTGTGGGGATGGTGCATTTTTTTTTCTGACATTTCGTACAACTCCTTCCATCCTCACCATCACTGCACAATAGCAAAAATGTACACTTCTCTTTCTTTCTTGGAAACTATTGTGTAGGCTCTGAGGTCGATGCCTCCAGGTATCAACGGTACCTCAGTGAAAATCCAGGACCCCTGACTCTCAGTCTGGGCCTCTTCCCATTGTATCCCATTGGCAGAAGAGCTTGGAGTTCTGATAGAGTAATTCATTTGCTTCTTCATGTTGTACTGGCATTGTGTGGCCTTTCTACCTCCTTTCCTCCTCACTGTCACCCAAGCTCTGGGTCCTGTACACCTTCAAGCCCTGAGATGTGGACAAGGCAGGTGGTGGACTCAGGACTGAGGAGGTGAAGCCCCCCCTCCTGTTTGTGTGTGGGAAAAATGTGAATTGTGTGTGTGGGGTGGGAGGTGGCTGAGGAACACATGCTCCATATTCATCTTGATTTCAATGACGTTGTTTGAGTTCATGCTTTATTGTGGTGCTTTAAAATAATGTGTTTCTAACGGTGCCCCCGGGGGTGGCACTTGCACTTTTGAGATCCTATTGCTGGAGTGGCTCAGGAGACCAACTACAATAATAGAAAACGAGGCACCCCCTGGCGCACCATCTGAATCTATAATAGCAATTTCTATGATGCCCCGAGGCCAGCTCTGTTTGTATTTGAGAATGAGTGAGGGATCTTGGCAGTGAAGGGGTGGTTCCTCCCTTTCAGCCTTGTTTTGATCCAACGTCTTGTTTAACCTGGTGAAAGGACCTTTTTTGGCCTCTTCTCTATCTACCTCTCTTTTAAATTCCAAGGAAAGGACTCCTTTCCTTCTTTGGCTTTAATAAGGGTAGGGGAGGCTGATGGGGGGCGTGGCCTCCTCCAGTCAATCAGCCACTTCTGTCCTGTGCTGTGTGCAATGTCAAGTCCCTCAGAGGCCTCCCATGCCTTCACTGTCAAAGTGGTGAAATATGAAATGACAACATAATGAAATGGCCTGGGTCTCATTAAGATTCTACATGACTGTTGTGTTCTTTTCTTTTCCTTTTCTTTTCTCTTCTCTTCTTTTCTTTCTCTCTTTCTTTCCTTCTTTTTGTCTTCTCTCCAATTTAGAGACCCACACTATAGAACAGAAGGTAAAAGTAGGAGCTGGGTAAAGTTCTGATAGGGGAACCAAGAGTATGGGCCAGCATGGAAAGTCTCAGGCAGCAGGTTCAGGAATATACCAGGTGACTAAGGAAGAGCTGAATCATTCATCAGAATTTCTGGAAACAAGGACACAGGGTTTAGCTGGTACCTTTGGAATCACCCACACAGAAAGCTTTTCTAGACCCAGAGAGAGATAGGGACGGGATGGTTACAGGAAGAAGAGAGAAATCCCCATGATTCCTGCTAACTGCTCTGATTTCAAGGCAACTGCTCAGAAAATATTTGATTTGAAAAATGAACAACAGCACCCCCTTCCCTTCACCCAATAAAAATAAAGCCTGCTGCTTTGCAGAATGTGTGAACAGCATTGTACAAGTGAGGCATTCTCTGTGGGATGGGGTGGGGGTTGTCATTTTGCCTCTTGAGGAAAGCCAATGCCATTCATTCTTTTCATTCCTTCATTCATCAGACATTATTAACCCTCTACTATGTGCCAGGTCCAAATAGGAAGATGACATTGTCTTTGTCTTTAGAATCTACATGGTCCTTTGAGTATGTAGCCTGTGACCCAAACCTTAGCTCCTTGCTTTCTTTTCTAGGGCAAACCAAGAATTTCTTAGGCTAACTTATCTCTGAACTGTGGTCCTTCATGGAGAGGTCTCCAAGTCACCGGATATTACTGAAGGCAAAGGCAAACAGTGGTTCTTTGCTTTCCATATTTAAATCACCTGGATCACTTAAGCAACATAGTTGTGTGAGTGGCTGCTGAGAGTGGCCCCTCAGTTTGTCTGTATAGGCATGGTATACTAGCTAGGCTCCAGTGGACTGGTTAGGGCTTGAGTCTTCTTGATCAGAGAATATTTTAGCTATGATGCCTGGCCCTGCCCCACACTCATTAAATTAAAAAAAAGATACATTAAAACTATCGCGATGATATGGGTTTGGACACAGGTCTTTCAAGAGCTTCCTGGAGATTCTGATATGTACAAGGAGTTATTTGGGAGGTATGAGCCTTGTATGGCACTGAGCACCAGCAAAACCCCAGAGCCAGTGGGGGGGGGGGGACAGCTGTGCGCTTTGGTTATACAGCTGGGGGTCACTGGCAGCGATGTGGTGTCATTGTTGGAAGGGAGTCCTTTGTTGCAGAATGGCTGCTTAGCACAAGATAAATGAATGGAAAGCAGGAACTTGCAACTAGAGAAGCTGAGAAGTTGGATGCAGTAACCTCTCTAGACAGGAAACACTCAGGCACAGAAATCCCCATGATGTCCATATCCGTTTTTGTTGTCAGTCATGGGGCTTGCACTCGGGGCCTGTCCCTGAGCTCTTCAGCTCAAGGCGAGTGCTCTACCCCTTGAGCCACAGTGCCACTTTCCCTTACACATTTTTGTATGTGTGGTGATGGGGATCTTGAACTCGGGACATCATAATCTCCCTTAGCTTTTTTTGCTCGACTGGTGCTCTACCACTTGAGCCACATTTCCACTTCCCATCTCAGTACAGAGATATTTGATACTTCCCCAGGTAGCTGCTAGGGTTTTATTTTTGTTTTTGATTTTTTTAAAAAAGAAAAATCTGAAAACAGAACCATTGTCAACCCAGGAGGAAGTCTTAAACCTTTATCATTGATCTAAGGGTGTGAATTATTATACCTAACGAAAACTTTCCCCAACAAAACCATTTTGCTGATATAGATAATCTGGGCTGAGGATAACAAAACCCAGCTTCCCTCTAGAGTGGTATCTCTTCAGCTACTGGGGAGGAAATCTCTGTGAGGTTTGTTGGTTTCCCTTAATGGCACCTCTAGACTCTGCACGTGGCTCTGTGGTGCCAATTCTCTTGAGAATCCCAGACATCTGATTTTACTTTGTGTGCTACCTGGCCTCTGTCCTACCTGCTCCCCTTTCTGTATTTTCTTGTTAGAGGATCTACCTGACTGGAGATGCCTGCTGTTAGAACTAAGGATTCTGAAGCCCTGGGCCTCCAACCTCCTTTGTTTTCATTCCCCCAGTGGCCCTCTGCTGCCCCCAGCTGCTACAAGCCCACACTGACTGTAGCAGTCCTTGAGTCCTATCCCACAGGGCTCAGGAATAAATGTGCTATTTCTGACCATGAGCTTAACATTGTCCTAGGAATTGCCCCTTATGTCACCTGACTAGTCATCACCAACCTTGGTTAAATATAGTTTTTACTTTACAGATGAGGAAACTGAAGCTCAAGATGAGTAGGTGCCAGGGCTAGAAGAGGCCAAGATAAGTACAAACTCGATGTCATGTAACGTGTTGTCACATGGTATGTCTGGCTGTGTGATGTGTTGGCTATTTGTATTAACTCCTTTGGATCTGGTAAGAGTAGCAGGTATAGAGGAAAAAGGATCTCAGGGAAATGAAAATAAGCCACTAAGTCCCAAGGAAGTAATTAGAGGGTGATTCAGTAATCATTTAGGAGATGAGACTGAGGTGTACATTAGAGTAGAGTGATATTTTTCCCTTCTCTTCCTTCTCAAGTGTCATGTATGATCCTATCTCGTCAGGAATGTGGTTAGCAGGAACATTTTAAAAAGATAGAGACACTTACAGATCAAGAGTCATGAATTATATAAATGAAAAGGACAAAGATTTGTGTTGGGGCTGACCAAGGTGGGAAGAACATAAATTCAGCCAAGGAATCTGAAAAGCACTAACCAAGCTGGGGGCGAGGAGGAAGATGAATGGAAATATGCACAGAATCAGGATGCTGGGGAATCTAGAAAACGAAGCTCAGTAAAAAAAAGCTGAACTGGTAAAATCAGAGAGATGCTGTTAACGCTCTTTTTAATCTTTTTTCCGGTACTGAGTGTTTTTTGTTGTTGTTGTTGTTGATCATGGGGCTTGAACTCTGGGCTTGGGTGCTATCCCTGGGCTCTTCTGCTCAGGGCAAGTGCTCTACCTCTTGAGCCACAACACCACTTCTGGTTTTCTGGTGGTTAATTGGAGATAAGAGTCTCACAGACTTTCCTGCCCTGGTTGGCTTTGAACCGCTATCCTCAGATCTCAGCCTCCTGAGTAGCTAGGATTACAGGTATGAGCCACTGGCACCCAGCTGGTACTGAGGTTTGAACTCAGGGCTTTGTGTTTGCTTGGCTTGATTGTGCAGATAGTGTTCTACCATGTGAGCTATGATTCTAGCATTGCTTATTGATGGTTATTTTGGAAGATGGAGCCTCATGGACTGGTTTTGAACTGCAGTCCATTAGATTTTAACTTCCCTAATAGCTACCATTACAGACATGAACCACTGGTACCCAGCTCGAGACACTGTAACTTTTGAAAAGCTAGAAGTTCAATTCAGATTTTTTTTTGGGGGTCCGGTCATGGGGCCTGAACTCTGGGCCTGGGCACTGTCCCTCAGCTCTTCAGCTCAAGGCTAGCGCTCTACCACTTGAGCCACAGCACCACTTCTGGCTTTTTTCTTTTTGCTTATGTGGTGCTGAGGAATCGAAACCAGGGCCCCAGGCATGCAAGGCAAGCGCTCTACCACTGAGCCATCTTCCCAGCCCCAATTCAGATGTTTTTGAGGATAGGAAGTATCAAGTGAGCAACTGGAGGTCAAAAGTAGAGGTCATTGTTTGATCAGAAGCCATATAAATGCCGTCAAGAAACTAGGGAGAGGGACTGAGGTAGGTGTGATCTGGTTGTAAATCAAAGCTCTGCTGATTCATTGCGGGGGATTGTGAACATTGGCTTAATCAGTGATACTAGAGAAGTTAGACCAACTCTTCTTTTCTCCCTCAATTATGAAAGCGGGGCGTGGGGGGAGGGGGAGAAAATCAGGATCTTCAAAGACTTAGCAATTTCCAAATTATTCGTTAATTCAAGATTTCAGGTAAAAGATGACAGGAGAATATTGTGACATGCACTTTATATTGCTAAATTTTGTTCTATCATTCATTTACATCAACATTATGATGTGCTTATCATGGACAAGAAACGGAGCCATGTGATGCCATGCATACAAAGATGAAAAAGGAGAGAGACTTGCTCTCAAGCAGTTTATAATCTGGAGAGGGAGAGAGGCATGAAAACAAGATAACTGATATGAATTAAAAATAACCTGCTGCAGAACAAAAGGAAAGAAGTGAACACTTATTACAGAAAAAGGGTAACAGACAACATCATGGGGGAGGTGGCCTTTGATCCGAGCCTTGAAGCATGAATACTGTTTTAATTGGATGGGGAGATAGAGAGGAGGAAAGAGCCAGGAGGGACTTAGGGGATGAGGGAAAAGCAGGAGTAGGAGCATGGAGGTGTGAAAGTATGTAGCAAGTCTGAGAAAGGCGATTAATTTGGTGCGGTTGGCATTAGGAGGTTGCTGAGGAGATGAGACAGGAAATAGTATTTCCAAAGAGGAGAAACCTGGTAATTACATAAACAGTAGTTATGTTAGCTGGTGAATATAGGACCTAGATGGGGCTCAAGTTTAAAAATAAAGCATTATCTTCAGTATATACAGTTGTTTCAACAGATTTTCACTCTCCTTTTCCATTTGTAGCCATAGAACTCTATTTTTGTGAGGGTGTTCAGTGTACGCACCTCTTTTGTGTTTATGAGCATACATGGATCCTATAGGCTTTCAAGACCTTTCTGAACATCTGTATCCCACTAACCAACCTCCAGCATGTATACCTAGCTCCTCAGTAGAGTATATACAGAAGGCTGAGTGACCATTAACCAAATGTCATTGAGTGGTGGGAGGAAGCAGAAATAGATTGCAAATCAGGTGCGAAATAATGCATTCTGCAAGTCAACTAGAATAATTTCAGAGCCTGCACCTCCTGCTAGAGTGAAAAATGACGTTTATTGAAGGGAAGCTTAGAATTAATCCACCAAAATGATAGTAAAGTGAATTCTTCCCTAGATCGGCTGTGATTGCTCTTTCTCCCATTTCTGCCACTTCTTATTATTGTCATAAGTTCTGGTCTCCAAAGTGGGTAAAATCCCCATTCAGGTAAGATCAGCTTTGTTTGGTGCAGCCAAGTTGATCTGGTCTCAGTTTAGGCTGTGGCTTTTGAATTCACCTTGTGCATTTAAGGTATGTGTGTGTGTGTGTGTGTGTGTGTGTGTGTGTGTTGTGTGTGCGCGCGCGCGTGCGCACGTGTGTGTGAAATGGAAATAAAAATGCTGAGTTGGCACAAAAGTAGCTGCAATTATTAGTCAGTGGTGTCCAGGCCCACTCGCTCCAGCCTACTTGCTCCACAGTAGGGTCTTTGGATATTTATTAGGCTTTGGGACACTTTTTGGCTGTAGTATCTAAGCTATAGAGACAATAGTTTCACCGAGAGTGGGTCATCAGTGTATAGCTTTTGTGATGCTGATTGTGAAAGATGATCCTTGGTGCCTCCTCAGACCTGTTGAACATCTGGGCGCTCTCCAACGTGCTGAGATGGCGGCTGCTGGAGCTCTCCGTGGTTCTGAAAACAGTACACCTCCGCAAGAAATTTGAGGGGAAATCGTCCCCAAGGACTCTGAGGAGCAGTTTTGTTGCTTTTGTCCCCGCAGAAGAGCTAAGCTAAAACCACTAGCTGTTTTGAGCTACTGGATCATTGTCCACCCTACAAACAAATCATGTTTTTCACACTTGGCTCTTATTCTCAGAGGCCAAGTGATTGCTTTAGAGTGCTTCGTTTATTTAGATTTCTTCTGGGTGGTGAGGGGGCGAAGGTAGGTGCTTGGGTTAGTCACAGAGAGTATATTAACGTCCACTGGAAGCATAATAAAGAGCCATACTTCCTTTATTCCACAGACACCTGTTGGGCACTGTTAATATGCTAAGGCAGTAGGTGAGGTGCTGAGAGCACTGGACAAGCTTAGAGCTCATGAAGAAATCAGATGTGTTGCATCGTCTCCTGTCTGGTGACTGAGGACCCACCACCTGGGGATGCGTGAGCTGCCTTTGTGACTTCTAGAAACGGAGTGAATGTTATAATACAGATGACCATGTGCCTTGAAGCAGTTCTAAAGGAAGCAAAATTTTCTACAGTTCTACATGCATGGAATCTCCATGTCTCCTGGGTTTAAAAGCCTCTTCAACTTAGGCCTGAAATCAGCTTCATGCTGGGATCTGGCTCATTCAATTTGCCCAGGGGCCTCTGTGATGATTGCTCTGAGCTGGGTCTGAGAGAAGACCTGGTACTAATGGGTATATGAATGTTCATGAAGAGACACATCTGGAAACAGAGGCACTGATACTTACACAACAATATGTTTTATGCTTTGTTCTGAGTGTTTTACATATATTAAATTATTTTGTTATCACAAAACCTTGAGACAGATACAATTATTATATTAAAAGATCATGAAAATGAGGCGCAGAGAGATCAATTGTTTCTAAAGGTCACAGAGCTGGCAAATGGTTGAGCTACCATTTGACAATTGGAAATTTGCTTCTAGAACCCATTCTCTTAAACAATATGTTATCAAAAACCAAAGGCTATGGCCTCCTAGATCCTATATTTCCTGAGGCTCAAAAATTGCTGGGTATTTTGCTGGGTGCGGGTGGCTTCTTAGCTACAGATCATCAGAAGATCATGGTTTGGGGGCAATCAAAATAACAAAAATAACAACTAGCATAAAGCAGGAGTGGCTCAAGTGGTAGAACACTAGCTATGAGCAAGAAAGCCAAGCCTGAGTTCAACTCTCCTCCTCCCTAAGTATTCTGGAGACTGATTGTCCCTGGTCTCATGTCCTTCCTAAAGTAAATGTCTCTCACCTCATCTTACATACTGCATGCTAAGAATGACACACCTTACTGCTATTGCTGAAGTTGTGTCTTACACCTGGAATTTTACCCAGCCAGATTTGTCTCATTATCCTAAGAAATCATCCTAAGAGCACAGTATGCTCCTTAGCAAAAGGGTCATACCAGTAGTTTCAGTGAAACCTTCCTTCATGACTATGCAGAGTAAAACCGTTCTGTCTCCCCACTAGCTACTTTCCATCACTCTTAAGGTTGTGTTCTCTTCAGGTAGACATTTCTATTTACACTGTCTCATTTGTGTATGTGTCTTAGTGTTTTCTATCCATCGCCCCTATTAGAATATAAGGCATATGAAGTCAGGAACTTTGTTTATCTCATGTTCACTGCCATTTTCCCTCTAATATACTATGATCAAGAAGTGAAGCTATGTCCAAGAATACATTGTTATATTCTTGGAAGAAAACAGAAGGTGGAGAAAGTTAATAAAATCCCTTAGAAGAGATAGATTTGGGATGAAAAGTAGAAAAGGAAAAAGCATTTTTGTGTAGGGCTTATGAAGAGAGTTCTGGCAGGAAGACCCCTTCCAATCAGCTCTGAGGTGTCAAAGCAAAAAGAAGTCTCCTTAGCTGTATTTTACCAACCTGATACATCTCACCTTTCCATCAGAGTTTGTCCTGCATGTTACCTCATCTTACAGTTGACATGAAAGGAGATGGAATGTAGTGGAGATGGTAGTGTAAGTACATCGTTTCACTGGACCCATGAACTTGTCATCTAGTTTCTTTGGCTTCTCCAGAAGTATAAAGGGTATCCTATCCCATTTCTAGGACTTTATTGTATAGCTCTCATACCTCCTCCAGCATCATGTTCCTCCACATGCTTTAAGTTTGAGCAGCAATACTGAGGTATTCCTATTCCAAGTGACCTGTACTTGGTACCCAAATGAGAAGCTAAATTGTGGAGAAGATGATGTGGCACGCACGCGCACACACACACACACACACACACACACAGAGAGAGAGAGAGAGAGAGAGAGAGAGAGAGCAAAGAGAGATAATATTTTTAAATAATCATGTTCAGCTATTGGTATACTCACATCTTTCAGCGATGACTTATCTGTATTTGATTGGTTTTCTAGACTTCCAGAAAAAAGATCTTCCCAGTTTTGGGCATTAATGATGCCCATGTATTTATTTGTCAGAGTTTGTGAAGTAGAAAGGAGACTGGAGCCGGTTAGTTCTAAGTCTGGAAGCAGATGCATCAGAACATTTGGTGGGGGAAGAGGTTGATTCCCTCGTCCCCATAGTTACATGCCAGGTTTTTATATTTTGAGGTTTCCTTAGTCAACAATTGCCTAAAAACTATTTTCACCATCCATGTGCACAGGGCATTAATCACTGAAATCTTTTTTTTCATCATTATCCTTCACATGTGATTGTGGTTTGCCTCTGGAGCAAGTCTTGGGCACAAATTTCGTTCTGTTGATGTCTATGTTCACTCCCTCCTCCCATCCAATCAGGGAAGGGTGAAAGGAGCATGTCTCCTGGGGCTGCAGGCATGAGAAGATGGTCAGAGAAGAGAAACACTAATGAGGAAAGAAATCAGAGAAATGGAACTCATCTCTATTGAAAGAATCCAGGGGGTGAAGGACCCAGGGCTAGAACTCTTTGATGAATACCTTTAGGCACTAGGAAGGGAAAAAGAAGGATACCAGTTAGGCAGTCAGAAAGCTCTTGGGGGCTGGGAAGGTGGGTCAGTGGTAGAGTTCTCGCCTTGTATGCATGAGGCCCTGGGTTTGATTCCTCAGCACCACGTAAACAGAAAAGGCCAGAAGTGGCGATGTGGCTCAAGTGGTAGAGCGCTAGCCTGGAGCTGAAGAGCTGAGGGACAGCACCCAGGCCCAGAGTTCAAGCCCCATGACTGAAAAAAAAAAAGCCCTTGGTTGGAATTCCTTCTCTAAGCTTTCTTTTCCTGCCTTATAGAACTTCTAAGTTTTAAATGAGACAACAGATGTGAAATGCCTGGTATAGAATACATGCTAAAAAAGAGGAAATCATTACAGGTCTCATAAGCACCTAACCTTTTTTTTTTTTTTTTCACTACTGGGGTTTGAACTCAGGACCTTTTGCTTGCTAGGCTAATGCCCTAGCACTTATGCTATCCTCTACCCTTATATTTTCTACTTGTTATTTTTCAGATAAGGTCTCACTTCCTACCCAGAAATATGCCTGAGCTTCCATCTACCTACTTTAGGCCTCTGGTAGTTGCTGAGGTAACAGGCATGCACCACTGCATCCGGCTTTTCTCTGTGGAGATGGAGGCTCATGAACTTTTCTGCTGGCCTGATATCACAGTCCTTCTAATCTCAGCCTCCCATGTAGATAGGCATGGCAGGTATATGCCACTGTGCCCAGCTATGATTGGGAATGAGTCTCATGAACTTTCCTGCCTTGGCTAATCTTTTAACCTTGATCCTCCTATTCTCAACCTCCAAAAGCTAGGATTACAGGATTGAGTCATTGGTGCACAGCCCAAACCTTTGATAAATTTTTGTATGTTTATGGAAAACTTCTAGTTACTGAGCATGATTATAAAGATGAGATCTTTGCCCTCCTACAGTGTAGACTTCCATCGTGAGGGATGGAGTCATCTTTAGCTTACATAGTGATCTGATAGTCTCACTCTGCATTGACCTAGCACTCACTGTGTATGTAGTCCTTGCTGCTCTGTAGGAAGGGTATATTCTTGCAGTGAGAAAGAAAAAATGGACTTCAGCAATGATACCATAGAATATGGATTACCAGGCTGGGATAGAAAAGGGGCAGAAGAAAGAATTGCACTGATTAATTTATCAAACAAATATTCATCTGGAGGAATTTCCAGGGGTTTGACATGAGAGATTGTGAACCAGAAGGGAACTGTGAGCATGCAAGCTGCAGAAGTTGTGGACTGAGAAGGTAAAGATGGAATGAATGAAGAGTGTGGGAAGGGAGGAGAAAAGGAAAGTCACAAGTTGCAGGGAGAGTTGGTTCAAGCAGTGGACTAGGACACTGAGCCAAAGAGCTGGGGGCGGCTGAGCCGTATCAGGAGAGCAGATGGCGATGGTTGAGAAGGAGGGTGCAGATGGCAGTGGTGGTGAGGAGGCAGCGTGGGGTGAACAGTCCCAGCTTGGCCACTCCAGGAGGGGAGAGGCTGGAACACAAAACTCCTCATCCTGGGTGAGCTTTCTGACTCATCTGGTTTCCAATGTGTCATTGGACCAGAATACCAGAAAGAAGAGTATGGGGAACCTTTGTGCTGTTCTCTGTGAAGGATATTGGAGATAAGGCATGAACCCAGGTACCCACAGATTCTAGGTGAGAAACAGAAGATCTTCAATGAGGAAAGAACAAAGAACTTTGCTATCTTTGAATCTAAGTGCTAAGTGCTGGTGGCTCAAGGCTGTAAATCCTAGCTTATAGCTCTGAGGATCAGAGCTAAGTCTGGGCAGGAAAGTCTGTGAGACTCTTATCTCCAATGAATCCCCCAAAAGCCTGAAGTGGAGGTGTACCTCAAGTGGTGGAGCACCAACCCTGAGTGAAAAGGCTAAGCAAGAGTGCATGAGGACCTGAGCTCCCAGTACTGGAGGAAAAAAAGCTATAAAAAGAATAAACTAATAAACAACAACAACAACACCAAGAAAATCTCCCCCAAGCCAAAAAAAGCAAACCAAAACAAAAATTTGATCCTAGAGGCTTCAGCTTGCCTGTCTCTTTTATCCTGGGAAAGGCTTTTGATGGCTCGTGGACATGGTTTTCCCATCCATGAAATGGCAGGGGTGGATCATGCAATCTTCAGAACACTTTTAAGCTACAGAATTCTGTGATTCGGAGAAACATTTGAAAGCCAGCATTGGCCTGGAAAAGTCTGCCATGATTATAGTAATATATAGCGGGTAGCTGAGAAGCGATGATTACTGCCATGTGTGCACTGGCGATGAAGGTGGCTTTTAGGTAAGTGGCTAGTGCTAATTTATTTAGCAAACAAACATCTTTTGGGAACATGATTTTCTGAACGTACTCACGTCTCTAACTATTGAAACTATCCAAATATGAGTTAAGTCGCTTTTTAAGGTGCTGAGCTTCCACAGATTGAATGCCAAGATTTTTGGGTTAATTAAAATAAAAATCTTTCAGTAGTTGCACAGAGGGGTTTCGATTCAACATGTCAGGGTATGAGGACAATGCATCTTGATTGGTGTCACCTTTTCTCATCTTCCTACTCCAGATCTACCAATACCACCTATTCCCTCAATTTCCTTAGTTCCATTTTCACACATATACATCGAATATTATGACTGCATTTACCTACCCTTCTCCCCATTTGTCTACCCTCTCCCTTTGATCTCACCCTCCTTGGACACCTTAACTTCTAGTTTCCTGGTATTCATTTGGTTAAACTGCAAATTAGTTGTTGAAGAAGGTTACACCACTGGAATTCTCCCCTATGAATACCATGTTTTGGTCGATATGCTTGTGTATGTATGCATATGACCCTGTATATGTTTGCAAATATATTTATAATTTAGATCTAGCTTCCACATATGAGAGAAAACATGCAATTTTTTTGTTTATCTGAGCTTCGTCACTTAGTCTAATTTTTTTCCAGGGCCATCCATTTCCCTGCAAATGAGTTAGTATCATTTTTCCTGATGGAGGAGTAGATGAATGGTAACATTTAAGGGGGTAGTTAGTTATAAAAGGAATTCCTTGTTCATTCCCTCTCCTTTCTTGCAGAAACACTCAGTAGTCCCAGGGATGGATCCTACCATGTATTTTTAAAGATAATTATGTCTCTCATTTCTTTCTTCCTTAGCTTCCTTCCTTCCTTCCTTCCTTCCTTCCTTCCTTCCTTCCTTCCTTCCTTCCTTCCTTCCTTCCTTCCTTCCTTCCTTCCTTCCTTCCTTCCTTCCTTGCCTGCTTGCTTGCTTGCTTTCTTCCTTGCCTGCTTTCTTTCTTTCTTTCTTATGCTTGCCTTCCTTCCTTCCTTCCTTCTTTCCTCCCTCCCTCTATCCTTCCCTCCCTCCCTCCCTTCCTTCCTCCTTTCCTCTCTTTTTCCTTCCTTCTTTCTCTTTCTTTTTAAAATTACATTTTTATTAGCATCAATTAGTTGCATAAGGATATGTCACTGCTGATATGCTTATATATGCATGCAATGTAACTTGATTGTACTGGTCCTTCTATCACTCTCCCTCCTCCCTCACTTCCCAAATAAATCTCAACAAGGTTCATTGATCCATTTTCACACATAAAGTGTTTTGAGCATATTCTCTCTCCTCCTCTCTGTCCCTCTTTCCTCTCAGGAGTGCCTTCACCCTGGATAGGAAAAGTTTACGTTCCTTTCATTCATTTTAGATGTATGCTAATTGTTCGAAAGGATTTCATGGTGATATTTCATATGTCCATGCATAGTGTTTTAATCAACTGCATCTCTTCCTTTTCTTTAGTTTTCCCCATCCCCACTCTCCCCTACAATTCAACAGCTTCCAGCAAGTTTCATTTTGTTGTCTTCCTTCACTGATACAATGTATTAAAGTGTTGTTCCCCCTCTACCATGTAAATTTCTGGTGGAAAAAAGTTTTGTGGTACAATAACTTTGGAATAGACTGGACTAAGCAATATTAAATAAGTTTCTTTTACCATGAGATGTCTCAGAGACACATATATTAATCTTAATGTTAAAATTCATAGCATTATAAATTTTCTAAACTTGACAATAGGCTACTTTTCACAAAAAGAATCTAACAGGAATAATGATCTATTGGACATACTTTGCAAAACATTGCTTTAAATCTTATGTTCCAAATTTTTTTTCTCTTAGGAGAAGAATCCTAAGTTCTCTGTTATCCCTGGGTAGGGCTGATGAAGACCAGTTTGGGGACTAAAGCCTCAGGAGAAGGAGTAGGGCTCTGGACGACACTGTAAACCTGACTCTGCTGAGTTGAGTCTTCCTTCCATTTCAGAGGAGTCTGCCTCAGTTTCCTCTCAGATCAAATTGAGAGACAAAGTTTCAGTCTAGCATTTAAGGGTTGAGCTGTCATGGCTGAGTCTAGTATGCCTGAGATTTGAACTTGAATTACCTGGGCATCTTGTTAGCATGTGGTGTCTGATTCAGCATATACATGGCATGGGGTCGAGACGATACCTTGCTCACACATGTCTAGGCAATGCTGGTGCTGTCGTGACCATACTTTGAGTTTTGAGGGGCTGTGAAGCTATACAACGTAGCCCTCCTCAGGAATGCCTCCTTGTCTGGAGTAGCAAGAGAGCTTTCTGGTGCTGCTGCTTTCTCAGGGCGTCTGGTCTGTGTGAGGGGAAGGTATTATTCACATGTTCCTGTGGAGAGGTTTGCAATGGGCCCCTCCAGTGGGATTCCCTTTTTCTCTTCTACTCCCACACCCCTACTGCCTATGGCTCCTTAGTTATTTTTTGAGTTTGAATTAAACCCATCTCTGACATATTTTTAAACTATGTCCTGTTCAAAAAGCTGTTAGCATTTGGCAATCATTCCATCTTCAGCTTAGATTCTGGGGAGGAAATTTTTTTCCCTCTCCACAACCAGGCAAAGAATATCATTTAAAAATAGTTCTAGGGCTGGGAAGGTGGCTCAGTGGTCGAGCGCTTGCCTTGCAAGCATGAGGCCCTGGGTTCGATTCCTCAGCACCACATAAGCAGAAAAAGCTGGAAGTGGCGCTGTGTCTCAAGTGGCAGAGTGCTAGCCTTGAACTGAAGAGCTGAGGGACAGTGTCCAGGCTCAGAGTTCAGGCCCCACAACTGACAAAAATGAATAAATAAATAAATAAAATAGAATAAAGTAAAAATAATTCTAGTGCATGGATCAGACAGAAGAGTTGCTGGGAATGGGGATGGGGTATGCTTCGGACTCTACAAAGCCTCTGCCCTTTCCTTCCTTCCTGCTGGCACCTGTGGCTGAATGTGGTCCTCAGAACATGGGTGGGGAGAGCATGACTGCTACCCAGCAGAGGGAGGGAGAGAGAGAGAGAGAGAGAGAGAGAGAGACAGACAGACAGACAGACAGACAGACAGACAGAGTCAGAGAGACAGAGAGAACAAGGTAAAGAGCAGCTGGGGAGGGGCAGGGAGGGGTATTAAGGACAACAGCACTGGTCTTGGTGTAACCTTGCCTGCAGGATTACCAAGGATAGAAGAGTTAACATCTGTTGTTTACTTTGCCCAGGATCCTAAGATATTCCAGAAGTAGTATATTACAATCACTATTATGAGGGAGCATTTATGAAGAGGTTCCTGGGATAGCACCTATGGAAAACTGCTTTATGCTTTAAGAACCACATAGCCTTGACATTTTGAAATGAACTGTTTGAGTCCTTTACAAATATGAACTCATTGAAACCTCACAATACTCCTATGAGGTCAGGGCTATTATTATCTCCTTGCACAGAATGGGAAACTGAGGTACAAAGTGGCCAAGAAAATTTGCCCAAGTTCTCGTGGCCAAGAAAATTTGCCCAAGTTCTCGCAGTTGGCCTGTGGTAGAGCTTGATCTCAATTTACTGAGTGTGTGGCCCAGGAGAGGGTGTCCACTGTCATTACCCTGTACTTCCTTCCAGAGATGTAAGTACTACCTTGTTTGCACTCTATGGCTAGGCTAGCCCAGCCTGCTCTTAGCTACTCCAGTGGGAGGAATGAAGCTGGAAACAGACAAGAGCTTCTACCAAAGAGTAGAAAAAAGGGACAATTCTTTTTTAAAGCAACCATCAAGTATTAATAGGTAACTCTCTGCCACTCATACAATCAAACCCATTAGCACTCCAAATATACCTGGACCATGTTAAAATTTGATCCCTACGCAGGAAATTCTAGAATTGCTCTGAAAATTATTAGAGTGGGAGGAAACAGTTTCCTTGTCAGGATTTTTTTTTTTTTCTTGTCAAGATTCTTTTTGTGAGCTGTTCTGACAACCATCAGTCTAGAGGAGTTGCTCTCTCCTGGAGGCTTGAGGAAGGACACAGCTGCAGGACAGGTATTCTTCATTCCATTTCCTCCTCAGTCTCCCTAAGGCTGGAGTCTCTCATCCTTTGCAGAGAGCTGCTTCCTCTTAGCTGGCAAAAAGTCTCTGAATTGAAGGTATTGGCTGGGAGTTTTCTATTGGCTTTCAGGCCCCTGACATGATTTTGTTTCCATGGAATAAGCAGGATGCGTGGAGTTAAAACATTCCCTGGGAGCTGACCTCCACATAGCCTGAATGCAGTGGCTCCTATTGGTCTTGTGCCCATACACAGGGCAAATCTCGCACTTACTTGCTCTCCTTCCTTCCCATGCCAGACACAGTTGTCCGGATTACGTGCCTGCCTTTCAGAATGTTGGAAGCGCTGTCGTTGTCTCCCTGTGACTCAGAGCTGGTCCTGAGTCCTCTTATTGGCAATTCTAATGGCAATTCTTTTGGTACACGTCTCTTCTTCCCCTTAAAAAAATACTGGGCCACTTGGTAGCCCTGACTGCAATGCTCAGCGCATGTGTAATAATGCTAATGAATAAATAGGCACTGACTAATAAAATTAGAGTCATTGTTAAATGGGAGACAGAAATACAAATGAACTCTTGTAGGCTAGCAATGCAACATGGCTTTTGAGAGAAGGGAAAGAAGAACATAAAGAATGTTTGCAAGGGATCTTGGACAAAATGTAGGGCCAATTGCTCGGGAGGCTGAATTTTAACTTTGCTCAGGAATTACTATGCAGTAATATTAGTGCCTTGGAAGATAGCATAATGTGAGTTGGAAGTGTAACTCGGTGGTAGAGCACCTACCTAGCAAAAATGAGGCCCTGAGTTCAAACCCTTAGTATGCGGGGGGGGGGGGGGGGGGGGTGGGGGGTGGGGGGGGGGGGTGGGATAGGGAGCAAGTTGAGAACTTTGAAAACTTGATTCACCTAATAGCCAGGCTATAATACAATGTAGCAAATCTAGAAATCTCCCAACAAAAGCAACTTTTTTTTTTTGCGGGGGGGGGGGGGGGGGGGGATGGGGGGGGTTGGGGGAGGCGATGGTCCTAGGGCTTGAATTCAGGGTCTGGGCATTGTCCCTGAGCTTCATTTGCTCAAGGCTTGTGCTCTACTACTTGAGCCACAGCTCAGGTGTGGCTTCTGGCTTTCTTGAGTAGTTTATTGGAGAGAAGAGTCTTATGCCACTTTCCTGCCTGGGATGGCTTTGAACTGAAAACCTCAAATCTCAGCCTTCAGAGTAGCTAGGATTATAGGCATGAGCCACTGGTACCCCAGTCAAAAGCAACTTTTGAAAGTCACATTCCAAGAGTCATTAGGGTGGTAGGATTGGTTATGTCAAATGTATCTGTAACTCTGATTTATAAGCTTACATTTATACAAATGTACAATTGGATATTCTTAAGTAAATAACATAATAGAACTGACTTTTGTAAAAATTATGTGAAGTAATACATTAGGGCCTGTTAGGTACTTACTTAAGTACCTGGAATGTAGTAATAGTGCTCATGACAACCTCTGGTATGTCCTGGTGGGACCAAACCTATTGCTATCATCCACTTCTAGTCTTTTTGGTTGCTGCCCAGGTCATCTTAGATAGTACATATTTTCAATTCCATAGTGATAACGATCAAAACTATTGTGAACTTCCCACATGTTCTATTAATCATAAGTACTTCTGATATAATACTCCTAGGTAATGTTTGAGGATAGTATCATTATTTGTTCAGTTTTACAAATGAGAAAGCCAAGGTTCGAAATGTTGGCAACTAGGTAAGTTTTGAAAGACAACAAATGGTAGAGCCAGGACTTGAACCAAGATTTCCCTGCCTCTCCCATCCTGGGAATTGAACTCAGGGCCTGAATAGTATAGCTTTTGTGTTTAAGGCTACTGCTCTACCACTTGATTTACTTCTGGCTTTTTGGTGGTTAATTGGTCTCTTTCTTCCCAGGCTGGCTTTGAACTGTGATCCTCAGCTCCCAGCTTCCTGAGCAGCTAGGATTACAAGAGTAAGCCACAGGCTTCTGGTGACAAGATATCCATTTTTTTTGCAAATAGAATCTTGGGGTCTTAATTGTATGCTGCTAAGTAGAGAGGGTCCACAAGGGTGACTTGTGGGGGTTAGTATTGTTCTTATTATTGTTTTTACCATTAGGATGATTTTTTTCCCCCAGAATCTCTTAGACAACTTATTAGTTTTACAGATAATGATTTTTTTCCTATTTGCTGAAAGCACTGGTCTGGCACATTTATTCTGAAACTGTATTGTTATCCCCATGACCTGAGAATGGCTATAGTTGGGCAGGTGAGGAAAGGCCCACATGGAGCCTTCTCCCCTAATGATCTCAGATCAAGGCCCTCCTCAGCCCAGGACAGAGAAGAGAACAGAGAAGGCCTCGGGTCTCTCAGAGCTCCCTTTGCTCCCATTGAGTCTCCTTTAAAAGATAGTATCATTGCTGATGTGGCACTGTTGTTTGGGCAAGCACCTGATAGTGCTTTTTTGCCTATGGTTGCATTCCGTGTTTGCTGGGAGACCCGTCTCAGTCCCTTTGATGTGGTCTTCTTCTGCTATTTTCTACATAGTTATCCTCATAAATCTTCAGCTCTCTGGGGAAATGCTAGCTCACAAGAATGAGCGGAGTGGTAGTTAGCTCAAATAATATGGAGGGACAGGATAAAATGAGCCTGGGTTTCATGATAAAAGGCAGACTAAAAAGATACCCTGGAGTAATTGCAAAATAAGGAACGCTTAAGAAGCCTACGAAACTACTAAATGGAATGAAATAATAATAAGTATATTCAAAATACACAAGGGAAAATCGATTAGAAAGCAAAGAGGCCCCCAAACAAGCAAATGATGGTAACTACAATGAAACCCTCCTGAGCTAAAATATGAAAAGAGGCAAGATGAGCCTGATATAAAGGAATGCTAACTATAGAGGGCAGTCCAAAGTTAATAATCCCATGCAGAGGTTGGGAGGAGGTTGGGATCATTTCCTAGGTACTGTTGTGGGACAGGTGTTCTGGGCATGCTTTACTTCTCAGAACAATACCATGAAGTCAGTACAGGCGCTCTCTCCATTTTGTAAGTGAGGATACTGAAACGTGGAGAGCATGAAAGAAAAAAAAAAAAGACCCACATCTCATGGAATTTGTATGGCCAGGATAGGATTGGAAACAGTCTTAACTTTAGATTCCCATGGTATGCAGTGGGCTTCCTGCTGGGCTGTGCTTACTAGGCTGGTGACTTCCATGGAGGTGTGTGTGGGGGGGAGTGTTGGGGACACCTACAGGGCTCTCACTGATTCCTCGGGCTTTCTCTTTGAGTTGTACCCTCTTATTCCCTGAGACTCAAGTCTCGTCCTGCTTCTCCCTACCTCACAAAGGTGAATGAGCCTACAGTTGTCCTGGCTGATGTTACTGAACTTCTGAACTTGACCCCCCTTACCCTGGACTAAATGAGGTACACATAGGTATCAAGGAAGGGCAGGAAAGAAGGATGGAGACCTGGGGTAAGGGTTGTTTCTGTCTAGAGCTAACAGGTAGAAGGTCAGTGTGATATAAGAAATGAGTTAGGCAGGCATAGTTGTTGTGTTCCTGTGTGTGCCAGGTATGTGGTTGTATTGAAGATTGAAGAATGTGAGACTGTGATCTGTAAGGCAAGACAGACTGAAAAGTCCATGAGTGGTGCAGTAATTGCCTGGGTCATCCAGGCCTGGCCTCATTGTCACTACTTGACCAAGTTTGCCTTGATCATCTCTGTCTGTAGATCAGAATGATCACTGTTGTATTGACAACCTCTCTTTGTCCCAGTGAGTCCCTAGGAACTTAGATAGACACAGGTGGCCTCCTGTGATCACGATGCCGAAGACATGCACTGTGAATGTTTGCTAGGTTGGGAAAGTGCTAGGATGCTGGGAGAATGTCCAGTAAGGAGCAGATAGAAGACCTGCTATTCCTGGGAGGGAGTCCATATGGCCCTGTTGGACCTGAGTTCAAAATAATTCTCAGCAGTTTCTGGCCGTGTGATCGTGGGGATCCTCTGTAAAAGATCACTTTGCTCCGTTGTAAAATGGACCTCAGGTAGCACCATCCTCAGTGGATTGAATGAGATGACCTCCATGCGGGTCATGGTTCCTATCCCGCCATGGAAATGGCCTTACGTGGCTCTGTTCTGGCAGGTGGTACTAGTTTAAGGAAGGCAAGACACACCCATGTGGGCCTCAGAAGGAGGAGGCAGGAAGGGAACTGGATCTGTTTTACCACTGAAGGTCTGATACTAAACAAAAAAACCTTTATGTTTGGCACCATTGACCTTCCTCCTCCTTGTTTAGCCTCAACTGGGGGAAATACTTCCATACACAGCGGTGAGTTCATTAAGTCTGGTGGAGGATTCTCAAGGTTTGAGATGCGTAGCGGAAATGGTTAGGCCCTCAGATTGGGGAGCAAGGCCCAAAAGGGAGTCATCCTCTTGACCACAAAGTGTATTCAAGGCCTTCTTCTGTTTCTCTTAGCTTGCAGAATCCTTGGGACAGGGTTGCTCAGCTGTGCTTGAGTCTAACTTCCCTGCTAGGGACCCTGGGTGGGGAGAAGTATAATTTGTCACCTTCCAGTCAGTCCCCAGCCTCTTGTACTGTGTGTCTTATTTAAAGTGCCTGTTGAGGGAATGGATTTGTGTCCTAGTTATAGCCCTGACTTCCGCCAGATACTAAAGTATTGCCCTGCTTTGATAAGAAGCCTACAACTCAGGGAAACTGAGGCACACTTGTAGGTATGCCCCTCAGTCTGTAATGACTGCTGACTCCTCAGCAATGGGGAAGTGATTTCTGCTGCTAATGCTCTAAATGAGGGGTTTTAGCTTTTCTTTTTTCTTTTTTTAAATTTTTGCTCTAGTTAGAGGGAAGAAGTCTCCTCTTAAATTGGGGTGAGGGGAAATTGAGTTCCAGGTCCCACCTCTTAGTCATAGTGTGTGTGTGTTTGTGTGTGTGTGTGTGCATGTGTGTGAGTTCCCTTTCTTGATTTTTGTCTTCTCAGCTGTTTGCAAAACAGTCTGGGAGGAGGTGAAGCCCTGAGCCAAGCAGCCTCGCTGTCTCTTTAAATGCTGGGGTCTATGTGGGAGAGGGAGGGGCCAGCTCTGGAGTGCGTGAAATTCCTGGGCTCCTCCGGCAGTCTCAGGCTCAGAGCTCAGCCCTACACATCTCCTCTTGCATGCAACTCACTGAGAGGGAGCGGGCGCGTGTCCTCCCCTCTCAGACCCACCAGCACCTCCATCTCTAGCCACCAAGGACCTGCTTTTTGCGCACCTCCCTTCTTCCCCTCCCTTCTTCCCTGCCACTCCCTCCCAGAGAGAGAAAAAGAAAAAAAAAGGCTACAGAAAGATTCTGGAATTTGAACCTTTTAAAAGAAGAGACAGCCAGCAAAACTCAGTTGATTAAACATCCAACAAACAGATCGCAACTCTTCTGATCCTCGGGAGAGGTAAGGTTTGGGAGGGGACAGGCAGGCTGTCAGGACGTGAAACCACTTCAGGTTCTCAGGCAGTTCTGGGAGAGGCTGATCCTGAGAGGGTAGAAGTTTTCAGCTGGGAGCGACCAACCTAGATTTTTTTTTTTTTTTTTTTAAATGCTGGCTGGATCGGAGAGCTTCAGTGACCATGGGAATGGCTTTTTGGTTTCTTCTAGAAGTTGAGTCCATTTGCTTCACATGTTGGAAAACTCAGAGAATGTTTTGAATGTATTACCCTCTTCCTCAAAAAATAATTTTTTTAGGGGAGGGGAGTCTTTCTCCTATTTGTTTGGATTGTTAGTAGTCTATAATCATGTATATCCACAGCTTTAAAAGGGCTAGTACTTTTTATAGAGAGATATTTTTGGGCATTTTGAAGGCACGTTGCCTGTCTGTCTCTTTTCCTGGGAAAGGGGTTAATAAAAGTGAGAAAAAGAAGACACTCTGAGGATGACAAGAAAACAAAATGGAATGGAGTGGGATTTCCCTAGCTGTTGAAGAACTGAGGTGTGTGTGTGTGTGTGTGTGTGTGTGTGTGTGTGTGTGTGTGTGTGTGATTTTTTTTTTCTTTTGGAGGGGGTGTGAGGGGGTTGTCTTGAGTCTGAAAATTCAGGCTGACTCCTGCTATCTTGCGAAGGTGGGCAGACTCACAGAAGGTGGAAAGGGAGTGTGTATGCAAGTGTGTGTGTCCGTGCGTGTGTGCGCTTCTGTTTGGATCGGTTACAAGGGAATCTTCCTCCTCTGCCTTCCATTTGTTTATATTAATGATTTAGTAGCAGGCTTGCTTGAAAACTTCCACTCTGTAAGCACTGTGGGTTTTGCAAGCTCTCAGTGACCTTAAAGCCTGGTTCGATGTATTGTTTTCTCAAGGCATTGTGCTGGACCCAGAGTTTTGGTCAGTTCTTTCCCTTGTTCTCTTTTAACCACAAAACTTGACTGCTTTAGAAACATCATTTTGATGACATTAAAAAAATCTGTCCCCCACCCCCCATCCCTTCCTAGGCCAGTGATGTAATACCAACCTATGGGGCTTGGCTGTTTTTCAGGTGACTTACCCTATGATTACTTGTTAAAAAAATAAAAATTTGCCTTTCCTCCATTCAATACTTTCCTCTTTGGAACTGGATACAGAAATGTCATTCTACAATGCGAAAAATTTTTTGTTATTATTATTATTATTAGTAGTAGTATTTGCAAACCATTGTTGGGTTTAGGTAATACAGGTTCTTTCTTCCCTGATATTTATTATGATTATTATTTAATTTTTTTAATGCAAAGGTCAGAGATCATGGGGAGCTAGCTTGGGATGGAGGGCGCTCAGTTAGATCACATAAGAGCTGGTAGCATAGGAGCTGTCTGCTCTCCCGCTTCCTCCGGTCATTCCCGCTTTAAGGAGTATTTTCTTCTGCCACCAGAAGCCACCCCAACATTCTGAATTCTTTCTCTGCCTTTGGTCCTGAGGAGGATCTAGGAGAGAAAGGGACTACTCCTTGTCACACCTGGAGGATGGTGTAGTTTCAGGGGGTCAAATGACCGTGTGCCTTTGTGAGGAGGGTTCCAATGGAAATTTGAACTCCTAGCGTGCTGGGTGACTTGGTTCCTGGGATAGTGTATCTGAGGGCACCTGGAGGTTAGTCCGAGGAGCCTGAAGGACTGGCCCTTTCTCAATGTGCCGTTCTGGGTACAGTCTCCCTTCATCGTTCAAGGGCTTCTGCATCATCTTTCAAGTTACAATGGTCCCGCTGGTTCTGATGGGCAAGTTTACCTAAGGGCTACTGGGTATGTGTCTGGAGGGTTGGTGGGGAGAAAGACAAGGCGAGCTGGTATTTTGTTATAATCTTCAGGTTTAATCTGCCTAAGTCATATCGGGATACACAATATTTTAGACAGGCGCTGGTCATACATAGATTTTCCCATTGTTTGATTTGTGTGTGCATGTGTGTGTGTGTGTGTGTGTGTGTGTGTGTGTGTGTGTGTGTGTTATTGTTGTTGTTGGGGAGTGGAGCAAGGGCTCTTGGCCCATTTTCTGCAGCCCCTGGCCTCATCCTATGAGCCAGTCTTCCTCCTGGAAAATAGGAAAAAGGCTGGACACTGGAAGTTCGCTATGAAAGTGAGCAACAGGGCTGGGTTAAATTTTATTTAAAAAAAAAAAGCAAGCAAAACAACTGGACTGTGCGAATGCTCTTTTTTTTTTGTCGCTTTCCAGCCATTTCTGTTGAAATAATAATTTAAGAAAATTGCTTCTTAAGAAGGGGGGGAGGGTGCCAGAAATCAAAAGGATTTTAGATGTTGCAAGACAAATACGTCTATTGCTTTTCTGGTATCTCCCTATTATTAATTATTGGGGGATCGATGGGGGTCTGGCCTCTGTTTTCGTTGGTTTCTTTTTCATGCTGCGTTTGTACTGACTATGTTGATGATTTGCTGCTTATATAAGGAGAAAGGATGTATTGAGGTGGATTGATGCTGGGGGTTTAGAGATCAGCTACTGAGATTGGGTGGCGGTTGGTGTGTTTGTCGATGTGGATGGTAGGAAGGTCTTTTTTTTTTTCTTTTTGGGTGGTGGGGGAAAGGGAATGGTTGGAGAATAGGAGATGAGCTGTTCCAGTGAGTGGGGATGAGAGGAGACATGGAGGTGAGGTCAAAAGTCACTGGTTTGCTGAATTTCTGTCCTGCATTCCTCCCTTTTCTCGCTCCATACCAAAAAAAAATAATAATCCATTATCTCTAAAAACACATTATTCTTCAATTGACCTCTTAGAGAAAAATAAAAGGGAAGAAGGGGAGGGGTTAATTTGGTGAGGGGGGCTCGATGGTAATTAACCCACTGCTGCAAAATTGAGATACAGAAATCTATCGGCACCAGCTTTGGGGGCTCAGAGAGGCGGCGGAGAGATGGGGGCCGGGTTGTCAGTGTTGGAAGAAGAGTGCAGCGGTGGGGTTGGCATTTGGGTATTGTGTTTGTGTCTCTGTGTGCGTGCAATTTTTCCACCCACCTTACCATCAATTTTCCCCCTCCGCTCTCCCCCAATTCTGCCACGATCCTGCTTTCTGTCTCCATGCACTGTTCCCTTGTACCCCATACTCTCACCCACCCCCCTTCCATCTTCCTGAGAAAATTCTGATTCTGATGGCTCTGCGGCTCTTTTTTTTTTTTTTTTTGCAACACAACAGTGGTATGATGGCCTTTCCTCCATGCCATATGGATGCAGCCTTCTGATAGGAGGGCTAAGTCGGCACACACACACACACACACACACACACACACACACACACACGCACACACACGCTCACTGACACACTCTTCTTTTGCACACTCGGTCTCTCACATCCATGGTCACCCAAGGGCTTGATTTGGTTCGCTTTCGTTCCCCTTTACCTCCCCCCCCACCTCTCCCTCCGCACCATAGCTCCTTTCCCCCCATCTTCATACGGGGAATGCGGTAATGTTAGAAGCTTCATCTTTCCGCAACTGCTTTCTTTCCTCTCGCCATTATTCTTTTTTCCAAATGCTGTGGTGTGTCGCAGTCCATGGGATTAGCATGTTGGAGGGTCTTTGGGGGAGGGGACCTCATGAGGAGCTGATTGGAATGGAGGTAGATGACATTAATGATTTTTTTTTTTTGGGCCAAATAAGCACCCGATGATAATGATCCAATTTAACCATCCATGAAATCTATGTGTGCGGCACACTGGAGGAAGGTTCCAGGGGCGTGGGGGGAGGGAATAGAAACTGGATTGGGTTACCTTGGGGGGAGATTGGATGCTTGTAGTGTAGACACAGCCCCTACCCACCCCCATGCACATGGGTACACGTTCTCATACACGCCAACACACACACACTGCCCTGAGCAGTGGACTGTGTTAAACCAGAGGGCACTGCAGAGCATCCCGATGCTTGTCATGGTTCGTTGGGAGGATGGAGTGATGTCTTTGTCCTACCCAGCTCTCCGCTCCATAGCCGATGCTGTGTCTTGAAATTCTTGGTGGCTTTTGTTTTGCCTTTTGGGTAGGGGCTGGAAAGGTGTTTGCATTTTGTCAAATAGCCGTGCACCTCCAAATTGGGCAACATAGGATTGGCAACCCAGTGTGTGTGGTCCCGGCAGGAAGCTGCCTGCGTTTTTTAGTGTGTGTGTGTGTGTTGGATATATGTATCTGAGCGGCTCTGGAGAGGTTTGGTATGTGAGGGGCCAGGAGGAAAGCAGAAAGCAGGGGCATTCAGTGGAGGAGAGAGGGGAATAGTCTTCAAGGTAGTAGAGGGTAGCGGGGGAGAAGCTGCTGCATCTCTAGTAAGAAGCCTGGAGTGAGATTCTCCATCCGCCAAGCAAGCCCCTGGGCTGGTGTGTGGTGTGCGCATGGGTGACTGGTGGGTGGATGCAGGCTGAAGGGGGAGAAGGGACTGAGGTGGGCGAAATGAAGGGTTTTCCCTGCCACTTGCCCAGAGCCCTGGGCTGAGCTTGGAGGAAGGCCCTGATCTTCCGGCATCAGCCGTCTCTTGAGTAACGCGGCCTTGTTGAAAGCTGCAGCCCTGCACCCTGGGAAGGGAGAGCAGCCTGAGACCCTGTGTTCCTTTCTGGGTTCTGGCTGCCTTCACTACCAGACGCCATTTTCCTTCTCCTTTAGCTAGAGGTGTCCTTCTTTATTAGCAATTATAAATGAAATTGAAAAACATTTGGCCTAAAAGAAAAAAACAAGAAGAAGAAATCTTCAGAGCAAAATGCCCATCATCCCACCGTGCTGTTGTTCCTTCTTCTTCCTGGGGCTGACCTTGAGGAGTTTGGGAGAGAGGGTTACGTCATCGCCAGAGAAAGGGGAGACTCGGGGAGCTGGATGCCTTGGAGGTGAATTGTCGTGCCAAACCCAGATAAGAGCTTGCTCTTGGCATTCCTGGGCCATGTTCTCCTTCTAGGACCCCCTCCAATGTGAAGGTGGGGGACAGGAAGGGAGGGGGCTTGCAAAAAGGGGCAGTCATCCCTTTTTCTAGCTCACTGCCTTGCAGTGGGCTGTCTGGGTGTCCGTCCGTGTTGTGGTGAAGCCCAAGTGTGCACCTCCTGGGGACGGGGTGGTTATGCTGCAGCAGCTCTGGCTGTTTTGCAGATAAAGCAAGTGCTGCTGTGTGTCTGGGTCAGCTACAGGTGGCTCAACGGGGGGCTGTGCCCGGGGTCAGCTCCCATCCCCTTCCCACGTCCACATGACACTTCATTAGTGAAATCTTTCCTCACCTGTTGTCTAAAACAATCCCCCTATCACAGTGCCCTGCTTTCCTGTCCATCCTTTTCATTTTAATTGATTTATCACTAGTGACTATTACATATTGCCAATGTGGTTTGTTTCTGCCCCTGGAATGCATGCTCTATGAGGTCAGGGATTTTTGTTTTTACTGGTTGCTATGCTTCCAATCACTGGCACAGGCATTTCTTGGCATATCATAAGTGCTGTGTAGTGACTGTCTGATTGGAATGCGAAGAGCCACATGGTTTTGGTGATGGAGTTTTCTTTCTTTTGCACCGTGGGAAGCCTATTTTTCTGGGGAAGTTGAATTTTGTTTCCAGCTGTCTTAGCTCTACCTGAAATTCAGATCTGCTGGAGAAACTGCCAACTGTTCAACTTCCTGGGTTCAGTAGACAGGCCTTCTTTATTTCTGGCTCAGTCACTCTGACTCCTTCAAAAACCCTTCTAATATAAGTAACCACCACCACCATCATCATCATCATCATTATCATAGGGGTAAAAAATGGCAATGAAAGGGTAGCTACTGTATAACAAGTGCAGTGCCAGGTATATTTTTCAGGTGTAGTATCTCATTTAATTCTCCAAACAATCCAGAGCAGTCTAGTAGTAGTATCTTTTACAATACAGGAGACTGAGGTAAAGTAATTTGATAAAATGACAGATGGAGGGCTTGAACTCAAGTCTATCATTCCAGACCCCAAGCTCATGACTCCTTATGTTATGCTGTTAAAGGTATAAGGGAGGTGAGCTACCTTCTCATTCAGTGTCCTCATATACAAGGACAACACTGAAACCCAGAGAGAGAAAATGACTTGTTGCAAGTCCTACACAATGGCTGACGCAGAGACAAAGGGAGAATCATGGTTTCCTAATTGCCACTGTGGAGTTCCCCAGGTGGTCCTTCTTCCTTGGTTAGAAGGGAGTGAGGTCTTGGTGAGGCAGGATGGCAGGAATGAGTTTCAGGAGAGAAGATGAAACTCCTGCAGAGCTAAAGGGATTCTAGGGAAAGAAGTCTCAGGGTTTTAAGGGCTCCAGTGGGCTGCATTCTAAGATCATCAGTCACTGAGTACCAGTCAAGGTCATTCTCTGAAGAGGTATGTGTGTGTGTGTGTGTGTGTGTGTGTGTGTTGTGGGGGAGGTTTGTGGTACTCAAGGAACTCCATGCCTTCCTGCCCATCAGATGTATTCCCAGACGCCATGAGAGCTCACCTTGGAGATCCTGATGACCCAGGACCTGGTGTGCTCTTCCCAGTGGGTCTAGACTTTGTTTCTCAAAAGGGTAGGCATGGGCCTATATCCTTGTTCTTGAGTGTTTCATTTTTGTTTCTAGATGCTGGTTGGAATATAGGTGGAGGCCTTCTACTAGTCTCTTTGCGCTACCTTAGTACTTGCCTTGACTTTGAATGGTGGAATGATTTGATACTCTTACTGTGTGTGTGTGTGTATGTGTGTGTGTGTGTGTGTAAGGGAGTTTCACGGGTTGGCTAGAGCAAAGTGGAGTCTGAGAACCAGGCAAGGCTTATCTTTGGCTAGCACCTTGAAGCAGGGCATTGAAGTCACCCCTTTGTGACCTTGAGATGGCTTCCCCAGATGTCCTGGTTTATAGACAGTTTCGGTTTAGGCTTACGTCTTCGGGTAATTATTAATGCTCAACAGTGTCCTCGTTTAGATGATAAAATGTATGGTCGTCCTTCTTTGAAATGACATCACCCACTTTCTCTTAATGGGACAGGGAGAAGAAGGGGGAATGCTAGAGAAGAAAATACATTTTTAAGGTAAGAAGTTGGCTTGATGGTGAGCTGTTCCCTAGCGAAACATCTACTTCCATCTGAATCTTCTAATTGTTCTTACTAATAATGTGACTTCTCCATGATACACACTATTCTTATGATAGCTAATGCTACTAGCCAACATTTGATTCCTGGTCAGGCCAGGTACTATGCTTAGCACTTGACCTGCATTCTCTCAACCTGCCAACAATGCTACAGGGGAGGTGCTGGTATTACCTCTGCCTTACCACAAAAGTATCTGAAGTGGAAAGAGGTTAAGTAACAGATCCAAGGCAGGCCTGGCTCTTTGAAGCCTCTGGTCTTCACCACGTGCCACACCCCCCTGTTGGGCCATCCTCTGCTCCCTTCAATCTGATTTTGAGAGCTGCCTGTTTTCCAGGCAGCCTGGATCACCACTCCAGGACTTTCTGAAAATACCATTCCTGCTCCCAAACAGTCCAGGCTTGGAGAATGGGGTGGGTGGGGCACGGTTGTTGCCTTAGGGCTAGATCTGCTTCTTGTCTTTTTGATGGCTTTTTGGAAATCTGTTTCCTGTGTCTCAATTACCTTCTTCCTGATTTCCTTAACTTCTGTACCTTGCTGAGGTGGTGTGGGATGGTAGAAGAAAGAAAACCTAAATTCTATCAGTGCTTGGGTTCCCTACTCTCTACCACCCTGGCAGTAGGGCTTGGCACTTAGCATGTCTGCTGAAGGGAGAGTTATCTAGCAGCTGATCCTCACAGAGCATTGTGATCTGCTGCTTCATGCCCACGGCCAGTGACTTCATTTGATGAGAAAGCTGAGCGTCAGAGGGTTTAGGTAGTATGTTTAGGATCATCTGTTAAGAAATAGGACACTTTGGGTTCAAGCCTGGTTCTGAACCTAGAGACTTCACACAAAGTCCTGGAGAAGAGAGGGCAGGAGGTGGAACACTCGAATAGGGGTTTAGAAGAGGAAATGACTTCCAAGGGAGGTCTTTGATCCAGGGTAAGTGAGGTGCTGAGTCTGAATTTGGGTGTGTGTTGATTCTGGTATGGAGCGAAAGGGGAAATGCACTATCCTCAGCCTCACCCATGGGGTGTCTGGGAGTTCCCCCTTTCCCCCATGAGCAGTGACAGCAAATCCATTCTCAGGCTTCTTGCGTCATGGGGGAAAGGGAAAGAAGACACTGGAGTCCACTGTCCAGCTTTCTCCAAAGCTGCTGAGGAGGAAGAGGCTGGGAACACCCAGGCTGGAAGGCTCCAGGGAAAAAGGGAGAACTTTTGCTTGGTCAAGAGGGAAGGAATAGGAAAAGAGTGTTTTTCTAACTGAGGGGCTGGGCTGCAGCCCCCAAGCTGAGCTGCATTAGCTTCATTGCGGTCTCATTGAAGACTGTGTTTATTTTTCCAATAATGTGTTAATTAAACATCGATTTCCGGGTGAAGAAAAGGGAATTGGATTGCCAGAGCTAAATGGAGTGAGGCAGATGGGGAGCGCTGAGAGGGGCCCCACGCTGGAGTCAGCATTCTTCAACATTACCCCAGAAGGATAAGGGGAGCTAGGGCTACCTCATCCCCTGGCTCCCAATTTGGAACCATCACCTCCCCCAGAGCCTTTACCGAGGTATCCTTTCTACCCCTTGGATGAAGAAGGCTCTCAGCAGAACCTCAATTCAAGATGGGAGCAATTGTTCTCTACCTTCTGTAGAAGCTTTGGCTTAGGGAGTGACCACCTAGTGCCAGGTCTGGTGCTCAGCACTCTACAATTATTAGCTCACTGCATCTTCAAGCAAACAAGAAGGTACTTTAATCATGGAGGTATAGAGAAGGAGAAAGTTTTAAGTCAAAGAATTGGGTGAAGTCTGGCAAAAAAAGAAGTCAAAGAAGAGTTAAAAAAATATCTGGGTACCAGTGATTCACACCTGTGATCCTAGCTACTCAGGAGACTGAGATCTGAGGATGGAGGCTTAACGCCAGCCCAGGCGAGATAATCCATAGGACTCGTACCTGAATTTATGTACCAAAAATCCAGGAGTGGAGCTGCAGCTCAAGTGGTAGAGTTGCCAACCTTGAGTGAAACAGCTAAGAGACAGTGTTGAGGCTCCAAGTTCAAGCCTCACTGGTACACACACACACACACACACACACACACACACACACACACACAAATTATTGGCAGGATATTGAGGCATTCAAGCCCCTTTAAAGGAGAAAAATAAAGTGAAAGGAGAAAGCACCCAATAGCAGCAAACAGAGCCATTTGATTTTTCTCACTGCTGAAGATGGATTGAGCTCTTCCTAGGTGCCAGCAAATGCATTAAGTGCTTTGCAGCTAGGGTTGTGAGGATTCACGGAAGAAGTATTGGGTAACACTATTCCCATTGTAGAGATGAAGAAAGTGAGGATGGGGGATGGTTGCTAACTTGACAGAGGTTGCAGAGTTGGTAATGGTGGAGCTGGGAGAAAATGCTGACAAAGATGACTTTGGAACTTCTTCATGATTGTGTTGTATGATCTCCTGGGTACTGGGGACCTGGATCCTGGTCAGCCAGTTGCCTGTAGTTGTAGGACTTGAAAACTTGGGGATTTAGGATTGGCCCTCTAGCGAGATCCTGGAATTCTCAGAGGCTGGCAGTGTGGACTTACCTCTGTGGCAGTGGCTCTGGCATCTGCTTTGGAGACTGTTGTGTGACGTTTGCAGTGGTTGGAGCTGGGTGGTGAGAGTAGGTGAAAGTTGTAAATTCTTTTTTTTTCCAGTCCTGGAGCTTGAACTCAGGGTCTGAGCACTGCCCCTGAGCTTCTTTTGCTCAAGACTAGCAATCTACCACTTAAGCCATGATGCCACTTCTGACTTTTTCTATTTATGTGGTACTGAGGAATCCAATCCAGGGCTTCATGCATGCTAGGCAAGTACTCTACCGTGAAGCCACATTCCCACCCTGTAGAGTTGTACATTCTTAAACTTGGTTGCAAATTAGGGCTGCCATATTTGAGTTCCAAACTCCAATGGTACCTTATACCTATTACATTAGAATTTTTTAGGGCCACCATATTAAAATCTCAAATGCACAGTATACCTTATACCAACTAAGGCAGATTTTTTTAGGAGGGAAAGAAGGGTATCAGTATATTGAAAACTCTCCAGATTCGTAACCAGTAGTTTAGTTGGGCCTTTTCCCCAAGCAGGAGATGGTGTTTGGAGGGACTAGGGAAGGTTGGATCAACTTCTCACCTCTAGAGTGAGCGGAGAAGGGTACAGGTAATTAGTTACTTCCCCTCAGTGCCCAGTGGGGCAATGCTCACAGCCATCACTTTCCTTCTCAGTAGAGTAACAGCTTTGGTATGCATCAAATCTCTAGCAATTTGACTACAGAGTTGACTGGGGAGGAGTTCTGGGGGAGAGCCCAGGTGCTTTCCATACAGGGGGAGGTTATGATGCCCAGTATAGTTCCGGCCATTGTGATGCCTCTTTGTCTGATGGAAAGGTCAAGGACAAAGATTGCTATGGCCATCTGATCTTCTGTGAAGTTGGTCCTTCTTGGCTCAGGGCCTCTATTGGAAGGCCCATTCACCTGGCCTGCATTCCTCTGCCAGTGACGGTGCCTTGATTAGTGGCAGCTCTGAGGGAGAGGAGGAATGCCATGCTGGAAATTCAGTAGACTCCCTCACAGGCTTACAAAAAAGTCAGAGTAAATCTCACAACAACTTGAGTGTTGAGAAGCCTGTCAGCAGAAACCATCCTGGGACTCCCCAAGGGAGCGACAACACAGCTTCTCAGGGGCCCATTTTAAGTTTTTCTTCCAAAAATTGTCAGAAACACAGGGTAGTCGGAGTCTCTCAGAACTGGAAGAGACCATGGCCAATCATCCGTGCCAACGCTAATATTCTATTCATTTCCCCCCATTCATTCATGTATTCATCCAACAGATATTTATTAAATACATACTATCTGCAGGCATTGTATCAGGTTCTGGGAATACAGCCACAATCGTAAGAGACATTTGGTTTTTCCCCTCATAGAATTTCAGCTTGGGTGGGAAGGCAACTAGACAGCACAAGTATATAATTAAACATTATGACGAGTGTTCTAAAGGAAAAAAATACCAGGGGCTCTGAGAACTACAGAGACCTAATTTGGAAGGTGGAGCTGGGGGAGAATGTGAGTGAAAAATCTACTGAGCACTTAGGGACAGGCTCTGTTCAAGGACTTTCTGCATTTCAATCCTTACCATAAATCTTGGAGGGAGTTTCTGTGATAATTCTTATACCTTGTTACATGAGGGGAAACTGAGGCACGGAGAAGCACCCAGGGTAGCACTTAAACTGAAGTCCAATTTTCCTATCCTTTCTAGCACCCCTTTTGGCAGGAGGCTTTCAGGAATTAGCATTCATTCTTAAAGCAGAAGGCTGAGTGCAAGAATAATACAGGGACACTGGAAGTGTTAGGGGAGAGTCAGCCAAATTGTGGCTGAATAGAACATGTTCAAGAGAGCTGTGGTTGTGGGCCACTGGTGGCCCACACCTGTAATGCTAACTACTCAGTATTGTGGTGCAAAGCCAACCTGGGCAGAGAAGTCTGTGAGATTCATCTACAATTAATACACACAAAGCTGGGAAGTAGAGAGGAGGGACACAAGTAGAGTTCAAGTCCCAGTACTAGCATACACAAGAGAGAGAGGGGCGGGGGAGCAGAGAGATACAGAAAGAGGAGGGGAGGGGTGGGGGGAGAGCTAAAGAAAGAGAGAACTGTTGTCTAGCAGGGTGACTGTAGCCAATGATGAGATATTATATTACTGAACATTGCTGAGAATGAATATTAGCTGTTCCTGCCATAACATGCTAACTATGTGAGAGGATTTTTAAGTTAATTGGCTAGATTTGAGTATTCCACAATACAAATATACTTCAAACACCGTGCTGGATATGATATGTGCATTTTTTTTTTGTCAGCTGTGGGGCTTGAACTCTGGGCCTGGGCACTGTCCCTCAGCTCTTCAGCTCAAGGCTAGTGCTCTACCACTTGAGCCACCACACCACTTCTGACTTTTTCTGCTTATGTGGTGCTAAGGAATCAAACCTAGGGCCTCATCCATGCAAGGCAAGCACTCTACCACTGAGCCACCGTCCCAGCCCGATATGTGCATTTTTGTCAGTTAAATATCAAATTTGGGAGAAAAAGTTAAGAAAGTCCTAATATACCTGACATATAACTCTAACCCCTGTGTACATCACCTTTACGATAATTTTTTTTTAAAAGAAGCACTAATAATTCTGGCTACACAGAGGACTCTGAGATACAAGCTACTGTGAGAAACATTTTACTCCATTGTCTCACCAAATCCCTTCAATGACCAGAAAAGTAGGAATTCTGACCCTCTTGTTGCAGGCTGGAGACGCAGGTGTGAGTGGCAGGACTGTCTGGACTCAGGGCCTCAGAGTTCTAAGCTTATATACCATTCTCAGAGGTGGCCCTGCGTCCTGCTTTACCTGGGCTTCCTAGGCCTTGCCTGTACTGATCACAGAAGCTGGAGGCAAGAATTCCCTAGGAGCTTCAGGCCTGCTTGTTGTGGGTCACTAAGAACCAAGAGGAACAATGAACCTAGGTCCTAGTGGGGCATGGCCCCCCTCCATGCCCCCTCCATGCTGTGAGGACTCTCCATTTCTCTCCTCTCTGACAAAAACCATCAGGCTAGCCTTTCTTCTGGGTTTGTTGGCCTGGGAGCCCAGAGCTGCCCTTTCTCCCTCTTCTCTTTTCTGCCTACCTTCCATCCTACCTGTTGCTAATCAGTGAGATGCTTGTGATGGCCACCTGAACACTTACCCTGTGCTTTTGCTGGAACTATCCCTTTCCCTGAGTTGGATGGCTCGTTGTCTGCCTTGAGCTGACCTGCAGTAAAGAGACATGAGAAGTTCAGGGTCTTAGGTTATGGCCTTGGTCTGGAACTAGAAAAGAGATGTAGGAAGGTGGGGAAAGAGAAGGGAAATACGTTCCTGAGGCTCTTCCTGCCCTCCTTTTTTTTCTTTGGAGGTACTGGAGTTTGAACTGGTTATGTTTTGAAATGGGGTCTCACTTCCTGCCAGGGTATGTACCAGAGCTGTGACCCACCTCTCATTGTTGAGATCACAGGCATGCGCTACCACACCCAGCTTTCCTCTGTAGAGATGGAGTCTCATGGGCTTTTCCCCTGGCACTTTGCCTGGGCTGTCCTGGCATCATAATCCTACCATTCTCAGCCTTTCATGTATTTTGTGATGACACACACATGATAGAGTACCCAATTATGGATCAAGAGGAAGTCTTGTGAAGTCTTTAGCTTGGGCTGGCATTGAACCACAATCTTCTGATTCTTAGGCTCCCATGCAGCTAGGACCACAGGTATGAGACTCAAGTGCCCAGCTTGGGAGTTTGATCTTTACCATTCTTTCTGTAACTCAGGCGTGGTAACAGCTGTTCTATGGGATCAGACATTTCTCTTGGTCCTAACTAGATTCTCTTCCAGAGTTGAAGAGTGAGTTCTTGCCAGGAGCAGGGGCATCAGCATCAGAAATGGGCAGGTTAGCTTTTCATCTGGATTTCTCCCAGAGTTGAGGCTAAGGGATGGGTTCTTCTATGGTGAGCTCCAATTCTGATGAGGCTAACACTGGAAAGCAATAGCTTCACTCTCCAGATTCTTGAAATCCAGATAGAGAAGGGAAGGAGACTCTTTCTTTGAGATGAGGCGGGGTGAGTGGGAGGTAGGGAGGTTGCCTTGTGTGTGTGGGTTGTGGAGTTTGGATGGTAGTAGTTACATCTTTCTTCTTTGTGTGTATGCTTATTATTTGTAGAATAACTAACTCCTTAGGAAAATGAATTAATGATTTTCTTACTACGAAATCATACATTTGCATTTCTAGGACATTCAGAAAAGACCAAAACCAAGAGAAAATCCTTTCTCCTTGCCCTACCATGGCCACTAATGGAGGAATTCTGGTATCTATCTTTTTAGCCTAATTCCTAAGCATCTGCAATCCAGGCGGTGTTATTTTGTGTTTAAAGAAGTTCATTCACTCATTTAACAAGTACTAATTGAGCACCCACTCTTTGCCAGGCACTGAAATCACATTTTGGAAGCTGTCACACTAGCCTGGTTTTTCACTTAAAGATGCATCACGAACACGCTCCCACATCAGCCACTCATGTCTTTAAGCTTCCAGATTTAGATTTTGGGTGTAATGAGGCAGTTGGCAAATGTTGGCATCTCAGGTCTTATGTTTTAAGAAGAAAGGGAAGCTTGCTGAGCTGCTTTGTCCTTGGCACCTCCTTGGGAGAAAATGTGTCCTTTTGTCCAGGAACTAAGGCAGGGATGGAAGATGGCTTGGAGGATGGGGAAAATGGCTTTTTGTTCTTTTTAATTTTTTGTGCCAGTACTGGAGCTTGAACTCAGGGCTCTTACTTTTCTGCTCAAGGCTGTCACTCTACCATTTGAGCCATACTTCCATTTCTAGCCCCAGAGCTTGGGTTGTTTATTATTATTATTATTATTACTATTATTATTTTTCTCAGCACTAGGGCTCTCCCACTTGATCCACACTTCTACTTCTGGGTTTTTGCTGGTTAGTTGTAGATAAAAGCCTCACAGATATCCCTCCCCAAGCTGGACTGAGATCCTCAGATCACAGCGTCTTGACTGGCTAGGATTTTAAGCATGAGCCACTGGCACCTTACGTGCTTCTAGCTTTTTTTGCTGGTTAATGGGAGGTAAGAGTCTCTTGGATTTGTCTGCCCTGCCTGGCTTGGAACTGGGACCCTCAGATCTTAGCCTTCTAGTAGTTTAGGATTATGGGTGGGATCCAGTAGCACTTTTTCTTTGATATTAGGATTTGTTGTTTCTCCAGCTGAAGGGTTTGGAGAGGTGAAAGTCTAATCTCCTATATGAACTCCCTGTACCTTAGAGACTGAGCACCTCCTTACTACTTTGAGCATCACTGGTCTTCCTTCTTCAATGCAGAGGTGAGGGTCAGGAACATTTACATGACCTGCTCATGGATGGATGCATAGGTTGTTGTTGGTAGCCTGGGTTATTGGACAACTGTTTGGGCTGCCATATAATTGGAAGGGGATTTCATTTAAAAAAAGTATAACCCATGCTGGGTAGATGGAGAGCTTTGCTTGAATTTGATACTGTGCTTTAAAGGAGGTTCAAGATACAGATTTGATTGACTCATCTCTTAAATGCACATCTGAGCTTCCGCAGAAGCTCTGGGGTTGAGGGGAGAGAGGGTGGGGGAAAGCCCTTTGTAAAGCCATTGCTACTCAAGGCTTCCAAAGGTTTGATGTTGCAAATGTTGGTTGGACATTTCCTTTTGCCATGTGTAGTGCTAAGCATACAGAGAAAAATACCAATTAACACTCACTAGTGAAGGGCAGTATGAGAGCATGCCACCACAGCAGGAGTCTGGACCCAGGAGAGAAGGAAACAGGGGTTTAATGCATGGGGCAGGTGACCTCCTGCCAGGGGTGGAGGGAAGGAAGGTTGCACTGAAGAAATAGAATTTAGGAATGATCTCAGCAGAGGTGGGAAGAAGGATTGAGGATAACAAGCTAAGGAAACTGTACCAGAACAGAAAAAAGATGGATTTGGAGTCCACCCCAATCCTCAAGGGATCAAACTTCACAGTATATTTGTGGCGGACTAAACAAGAGCTAGGGCTAGGAAGGTGTGTGAAGTGAAGGCAAGGTGTAGGATCTGAAATGGGAAGTGTTGTGGTCAGGATGGTTTAATTTATTTTTTAACAAGTAACTTTATTAGCTTTTCTGGTTTCCTTGTGGTGCTGGGGACGGAACCCAAGGCCTTGCACTTGCAAGACAAGTGCTCTATTGCTGAGCCACACACCCAGCCTCGTGTTAGGATGGTTTCTATGCCAGGAATTCTAATGGAATCTGGCTTTACCATGAAAGGTAGGTTCACATAACTACAATTTCAGAGAACATATTTCAGCTTTGGTTCAATCTAGGGGTGTCCACCACTGTCGGGGGCCCTAGGCTAGCTCTGCCTATGGGACTAAAAGTCTCCCCATCACCCTCAAGACCTAGAAGAAAGATCTCTTCCTTTAGCTACTGTACAAAAGTTTGGAGCTTTATTTTGGTTGGACCAACTTAGGTCATGAGTCCCTCTTTGAACCAATCACAGCAGGTTCTCTCTGGAACTATGGGTGTAGTTAATTGCTCATGCCACATGACAGTTCTATTTGAGGTAAGGTGGGGGTGGGGGCGGGGCTGGAGCAGAGCTGAAGTAGATCCTGGGGAGCTTCAACAGAGTAAGCCAAAAGGCATCTGGACTTTAGTCAGGGGCCCTTTCTGTGCAGTATGATGTCTTGTTCGCTTTTGTTGGAGACAGGAAGGCCACTGGGTTTGACAGCACTGGACAGGGAGATGACTCCCCATCGACACTGGCTTTGCTTCCTCAGCAGAAGCCACCAAAGTGGGCCATTGAGCCAGGTCCAGAATATGGTCCACGTGGGTGTTGTGTCTGACTCATCCTCGCACATGGGCAAGCAGGGTGGAAAGCAGCACAGGACAGTAACTACAAAAGACCTAGGCAGGCATCCTCTTGTCTACAGTCTCCTGCTGTTTTTGTCATTCTTCAGAGACAGGGGCTATGAATCTTTTAGAGGGGCTGGAGTTAGTACCTCCTGCAAAAGACTTCTGAAGGGCTCGATTTTCCCAGGGCAGACCTGAGGTCATGCTTTGTAGACTTGAATTTTGTTTAAATTTCTTTCTGCAGCATGTACGTGAGTGGTCCCTCTAGCATCTGTTTTGATTGACAGATGCCTTGGAAACATGACCAGCTCCTGGAGGATCTGATGACTTCAGAATGGATGCTCTGGTTTCCGTTCTGATTTAACTCATCCTTGCCAGGCTGTGAGGTGCTCTGGATTGTGTTTGAGGAATTAATTTGCTTTGTGCTTCAAAGTCAATGGGATGCTTTTGGTTTCTGCTTCCTGAATGGAGGGAGAATTGTTTTATAGTAGGAGTCCATCCTGGGCTCATTGCACTTGATGATTTTTCTTTTGTGTTGTGGATTTGTTGCGGTTGTGGGAAATTGAGCAGGAGTAGGGATGAAGAGGACAGGGCTGGTGCTGTTGGAGTTTAGGTGGTCAGGCTGCTCTGAGCTGACTCTTGGGTGAACCTTGTACTTCAGAATCTGAGTGGACATAATGGAGTTGTCATTCATCAGTCCTATGATCTTGGACACTTGACTTTTACATTTCAGAAAACAGTCATGGATAACCTTGGATGTACTAGATCGGTCTTGCTCGAGTGTGTATTTCTTATTTTGAAGTACCCATAGTGGTTAAGTTCATAGAAAGGTGAAACTCTGGGTTTTTAATGGCTTCCTTCATGCATACATATAACATCCAAGCTTTCTTGTGTTACTCTCATCCTTGGGGATAGTCCACAAGGTCAGGATTGTTTTTACCTTACAGATATGAGAGAGGGGGTGGAGGAAGCTCAGAGAGAGGCTCGGAGAGGCTAAGTAAGTTTTCCAAAGCCACTCAGCAAGTTAGTGAGAGGTAAACCCAAGAGACTTTTGCAATCAAATCCTGCAGTATTCTAAAATTTCCAGATGTGGAAGGAGAAGTATGTGCTTTGACTGTGTGTGTGTGTGTGTGTGACTTATGCAGTCATGATGATAGTTCTGCTTTTTATTCACAATCCACATCTTTTCTTTACTTGCTGAGTCAACATGCTATACTCTGAGTTCCAAAATCTTTGTAGTTGGGATGGCTTAGAATTAAGTCTTGTCCAAGGTCAAGGCTTTGAACCTGTATGGTCTGAAGGCAGACTCCATATGCTCCTTTACTTCCTATATGAGTTGCTGGTACATCTAAGGTAGAGTCATGCCCACATACCATTGTTGATCATTAGGACTGTGTATCAGTCAAATTCATCTACTAGGAAGCCCCTGCTTCTAATGATGGATAAAACAGGTATGGAGATCTTCTTTCTACTCTGCTTTATCCTTCCTGGTAAATCCACAAAGCTTTCTGGGGAGTATGGGTAGAAAAAGTAACAATAGGGTTAACTGAAAAAATTTGCTACTAGGATTTCAGGGTTTAGGGGCTTGTAGTGCAGGTTGGGTAGGAAGAAAATGGGATGGAGTGTGCTAGCACCTTTCAAATAGACTGTGGAGGAGGGATTCTAGGTAGAACTGGGGAACTTGGGCTCTGGTTACAACTTCACAGCTGAAAATGTGCTCTTGGACTTTTTTTTTATTTTTTATTTTTTTGGGTCCGGTCGTGGGGCCTGAACTCTGGGCCTGGGCGCTGTCCCTCAGCTCTTCAGCTCAAGGCTAGCGCTCTACCACTTTGAGTCACAGCGCCACTTCCGGCTTTTTTCTTTTTGCTTATGTGGTGCTGAGGAATCGAACCCAGGGCCTCATGTATGCAAGGCAAGCGCTCTACCACTGAGCCACCTTCCCAGCCCTCTTGGACCTTTTTAGGAATGAGAATTCAGTGAATTAGTACATAAGAAGCATGTATAAGCCACGTGACAGTCTTCCCACACCCTTAGAGGCTGATATTATCGGCCCCTCATTCTAGAGATGGAGAGTAGGATTTCTCATAGCTCTCAGCAGTAAGCATCAAACTAGGATTTAAAATAGGCCTACAGAGGCTGGGCATGGTGACTCATGCTTGTAATCCCAGCTCCTAGGGAAGTAGAGCTAGGAAGATAAACAGTTTGAGGCCAACCCAGGCAAAAGAGAGAGACTATCTGGGATAGTAGCTCAAATGGTTGTGCATCTACCTAGAAAGTATGAAGCCCTCAATAATGAAACCTCAATACTGCCAAAAATAAAAATAAAAATAAACCACAAAACAGGCCTATAGAATTCAAACCCTTCCCACAAAAAAGTCAGTGTTAAAAATTGCTTTTTTTTTTTTAAAAAAAAAAAAACATGTATTACAGATGTTAAAGATTCTAGTCTAATTCCTGACCTTTAGGGAACTGAAATATCACAGTCTACAATGATTGGAGGCATCTGAAATCAAGGCCGTAGGATCTCTAGGCTAAAGTTTGCCTCTCAAATGGAGAGCAAGACACCTGGAGTGTAATCCCAAAGTGGGAGCTGGCAAGACCAGATGGGCATGGGGGTGCAATGCTGTGTTTAGAGTTTGATTTTTATTACCATTGGGGAGACTTGGGGGGGATTAAGAAACAAGTCAGAAGCTGATATACAAGACACGGTCACGTTAGAACTGATACCACAGAGGTTTCGGCAATCAGGACAAATCACAGCTTTTTGTTAAGTAGGGAAGGTTCAGGGCATTCTGTTCGTTGAGTTCTCAGCCATGTGATTATGTACGATCTGGATTTCTGAGGCCTGAGGGTTGAGTTTTGAGTGACTCAGGTACAAATGTAGTTGAGAGTCATCTGTGTGTGCAAACTGTGGACTAGTTATTTCCCCTTTCATAGCCTCAGATTTCTCATTTATAAAACAGAACTGAAGCTACATCCCCTCACCCCCGATTGGATGGAAATATTAAACAAGCAATTGTAGGGTCAACTTTAGTGATCTGAGAATTTAAGTCTGATATGGACCTCTTTTTGAATTCAAATTAGTGTTATGTACCTGCTTGGTTATCATCTCTGTCTAATACTAATTCTACTCAGGATCTATCTGCTTTAGCATCTTTTACTTTTACCCTTTGTCCCCCAGTCTGCTTCTCCCAGTCTTCCTTCTTTTAGAAATAGCCATCTTCACCCTCCTACTTGCTCAGACTTAGCAAGTCTAGAATTGTTCCCTATTTCTTTTTTGCTGTTACATCCCACATTCAACCTATGAGTAAATCTTACTGGCTCCCTTTAGAAATGAATCTAGAGTACAGTGGTATTTCTTCTCTCTATGGTCTAATGATTCCCATCACACTCACTTGGATCCCAACAATGACCTCACTGGTCTCTGGTTTCTATTTAACTCTGAATACTTACTTGTCTTTCCATACATGATTCTTTCAAACAAAAGTCAGACATGTCAGTCTGCTTAGAACTTTCCAGGACATTCTGTGCCATTCCTCATGAGTCTTTAGAGCACCTGCTAAATCCTTCAGACCTGGTCTCCCAGCATCCCAACATCTTCCCCTGCCCCCTGCTTTCATTGTCATTGTTAGCTCTGCTTCAGCCACACTGGCCTCCTCATTGATTCTTCAAGTCCCTAAGCCCTGTCACTTTCCAGATTTCTTTGTCCGGGCCTTTTTTCTGGGCTGTTTCACTTCCCAAGGTCTGTGCACAAAATGAGCCTCACTGGGCAAGATTTCCCCAACTCTCCTATATATTGTAACACTCCTCTTTCCCTCCCTCCCTCCCTCTCTCCCCTCTTCATTTCTATAACCCTAACACCATCTGATGTGTTGAATATATATATATATATATATATATATATATAGACACATACACACACACACACACACACACACACACACACACACACACACACATGCTTCATTTGCTTATTGAGAATCCCATGCCCCCAAGGTCTATCTGGGACTTTGTGTTGTTCACCAATAGCACCACTCAGGTGAGCACTTAGTGAGCATCTGCAGAATCAATGTCTCCTCTTCTGTCTTCCACAACCCAGCCTCCTTGTTACCTAATCCTTGAGGTTCAAATAAGAATACATCACATTGTCAGTTCCTTCCTGTGGCAAGCTCTGATACTTTCGAAAATAGCTCTACATTCTTTCTCATTTTTTTAAAAAAATATTGCTGCCAGTCTTGGGGCTAGAACTCAGGGCTTAGGTGCTGTCCCTGAGGTTCTTTTACTCAAAGCTAGTGCTCTACCACTTGAGCCACAGCTCCACTTCCACCTTGTTTATTAGTTAATTGGAGATAAAAGTCTCATGGATTTTCTTGTGCAGGCTGAGTTTTGAACTATGATCCTCAAATCTCAGCCTCCAAAGTAGCTAGGATTATAGGCAAGGGCCACTGGCACCCAGCATTTTCTCAATTTTTAAAAAAGGAATATATGCACCACATACATTGCAAATATCTGGAAAATCAAGGCAGAATTCAGAACATAGAAATGCATGGTAAAAAGAAATATCACTTGGAATCTCACTTCCTCCAAAGAACCACTGCTCCCTCCAATATGCCCACTTTTTCAGGCATTCTTGAAAGTCACAGGTTTCTTCTGCAGGAAGAGAAGTGGGAAGAGCCTTGCACAAGGAAGTATACTAGTAAGGAAACTGGTGACTCAGCATTGTCTGGTGGAAGTGGTGGGATGGGGAATTGGAAGAATTCAGCCCAACAGTAACTTTCTTTTACATAGAAAGGGCATGCAGTTTGTTTCCAGCCAGATAAAGGAAGACAACGAAGTACTTCCAAGGAAGGTAGGGAGGAAATTTATTTCCCCCTTATTTTGCTTCTTTTTCAAACTTGAATGAAACTTTCTTAAACTCCTTCCAAGTGTGTGTGAATTGAACCCAGACCAACTTTAGAGCTTGTATTTATAACCATGGTGAATGTGATTACAATGTAGACATGTGTTTAATGAAGCTGTAGGTAGAGACTGAACTTTCCAGAAAGGGGGTCTGTCTCCTCTAAGAGTTGATCTGCCAAGGGACTAGACAGACCAGGAGAGACTGGCTCTATCTCTTTGGATGGGAACTTTTCTTCCACATATGTCCCGTGCTGATATAATAGAGTTAGAGGTACCCTAGTGTGAAGTAATGGGAAAAGGGTTAATATGGAGGTAGTGGAGCACCAAACAGACAGTCAGGTCACTTCCTAGCTTAGGACCTCTTGTAGCAAATGCCACCTGAAGCTGCATGGGATCTTAACAAGTAAGGATTCAATTCTGTTTTCTCTTCAAGCTGCTTGCCAACTCCTGAGTATCTATCTCTAAAGTCAGGGAGGTTAGTCTGAAGTTCAAACCCCTAGTGTTCTTGAATGGGCACCACAAGGCTCCAGGGGAAACATATCCCTGCACCTTCTGCCTGGACATTGTGTGTGTGCATGCAGGTGAATGCTGTTGGAATCTTGTTACACTCCCTAAGGACAGGGGGATGGCTCCTGGTGAAACTGATACTTACCACTTGATGTTCAATAGATGCTCTCACTCTGATCTTATCCAGAAAGTGGAGATGCCTGTGGTTGCATTGTCTCTCCTGAATTTTGAGTCCTGAGCTGGAAGGAAGGTGTGGGGGGGGGGGACTCCATGTGCGGCTCAGTGTGGGGGTGCTTATTTATGCCCTTAATGGCTGGGAGATATTGAACTCACCTTTGCCTTACAAAAATAGCCTCTCTCTCAATTCAGTTTCTCAGGGAAAAGGGAATCCTCTTGGGTTTCATTCAACTCAGCAAGGCTTTATTGAGCACCTGCTGGAGCCTGACACTGTAGTAGATGCTGAGATGAAGAAGTGGGGGCTGTGGCTGTGGTGACAGCCGGTAGAGTTGAGAACTTTCAGTGGTTCTTTTGAGCTGAGTGGATGGCACATTGGAGAAGGGGATAAGGGTGAGGTCAGTGTGGAGGAGGGCGCCTTGGATGGTCATGTGAGTAACCTATGCACTTGGCATAAGAGCTCCCCTTACTAGGGAGTCTTGTTGCATGTATTTCAAAGAAGACAGGAGTAGCAGAGGCCCTGGGAGGCGTTAGCCACTTGCCCTTGAACTTCTGCATTTCACTCTTCTTTATATGGATTATGGCTTATCAACATTTTCCTAGCTCACCTCTCTTTTCCTAATGATTTCACCCTTTCTGATTCTCCTCTTCGGTATGGGGAAGAACATATGGGGAAGAGAAATTGATGCATAGAACATTTACTCTGCCTAGAAAAACTTCAAACTCTTTTCGCTTGGGATTCAAGAGAGCAAATAGATCCAGGACCAATTCTGATACAGAGAACTCCTGTAGACAAACTCCAGTGACAGACTTTTTCTTTTAATTCTAGAGTATTAACCATAAAATGGAACTCTCAAGTGTGTCTGATTTAACCTGTCACCTTAGAGGTATGTAAAACTAGCTTTAGAGTCATTAAAGATTACCTAAAGTCACATAGTAAGCTTGGTATGTCTTGACATCATTGGAAAAAAGACAAAGTGCAGTTTTTTAAAACTATTCCTGGCTTTATTTCTAAACTTAGCCAGTCATTGGGGAAATATCCATCTTTATGAGCCTCTTGATCTTAGATGTGACATTTTTCTGGACTCCTGGGAAGTTCTTGCCAGTGGCTAACATCACAGATGCCTGGAATGTGTGAACACAGAGAAGCCATTGCAACTTGGTGCTCACTGGCGCTCAGGGTTTGACCGGGGATGGTATGGCTCTGTCCAGTAGGAGCAAAGGAGAGCAGACTCATCCGCCATGTTTGTCTGGGGTATTGGACAGAGTAGGAGAGCTCTCTGAGGTCGAGGTTTGTGGGGTGTGAATGGTACCAGAATGAGCTCTGGAGATGGCTGGCTAGAGGAAGTAGGGAATAGCAGCAGTTGCTGAAAGCAATCAAAGTACTCCAGCATCCTGGAGTGGATTCCTCAGTCCTCATCCTGGCTCATGCCTGACTAGGCCTATATTTCAGCCATGAATCCTCACCTGGGCCCAGCCAGTACTCTCCACCTCTGTTGGCGCTGACCCCTTGGCACTAGTTTGAATGCAATTTGTCTTTGTGTCTAATCTGCAACGTGTGCAGATGCAGAAGTGGCTCAATTGATGACCTGTCTTCCGGTGCACTCAGGGGATCGTGGGAGGCTCTACCATGCAGACATTTCAGAAGTGTTAAGAAGCCCTTGGTAGAGATCCATCGGGGGGTGGTTTGTTACAACTATCTCCCGTTAACCACTCTTTTCTCCCTGTCTGATTACCTTGGCTTAATTCAAGTAAATTTTCAAGTTCAAGCGGATATAATGTTTAAGAACTGTAGTTTTTGAAAAATTAGTTTCCAAGGAAAGTAAGGAGGCTAAATACAAAGAGGTCTGCTATGAGTTAGGCCGTGTTGGGACCATTCTTGGCATCCTCTGTGGTTCTTCACAGTGTTCCTGGAGGGTCCGCATTTGTCCACTTATTCATTCATTGAGTGGCTGTTGAGCATGTGCTGGAAAGATTGTATCTTCTGAGGAAACTGAATAATGCACTCAGCTTGTCATTACTAGCCAAATAGAAGAGATCCTTTTTAGTCCAAACTCACGATCTTCCTATTGTACCATACCCTGTAGCCTTCAAGACACATTTCATGCATCCTCTTATCTTTGAAACCATCATTAGCTCTGTGCGTGTGTGTGTGCGCGCGTGCGCACACGCGTGCAAGCACGGATACTAGGGTTTGAACTCAGGGCCTGCTCATTGTCCCTTACGTTTTTTTTTGGTGAAGGCTAGCACTCAACCACACAAACTACAGCTCCACCTCTGGACTTCCAGTGGCTAATTTAAAGAGAGTCTGTTGGACTTTCCTGGCTGGGCTGGCTTTGAATCATGATCTTCAGATCTTTACCTCCTATGTAGCTATGTATGTGTGAGCCCCAGGCACCTGGCTCTTATTAGCTTAATTCAACAGATGAAAAACAGAACCTTAGGTCAAGTACCTTGTCTAAGATCACAAGGCTGAAAATCAGAAATGAGATTTAAACTCAGGTCTGTGTGACTAAGCCATGCGGTTTAGTCACCATATCATCACATGCTGGATTTGTTGTTTGTAGATCAAGTGGTATTTATACAATAACTCCCCAGTGATTCCCACGCTTTCCTCTTGTCACCCAGCCAGAAGAATGAAGGAGGGAACCGACCCTACTTCTCCTGCTCCCAGGTGGAGCTCCTTCTATTCTATGTATTGCTTCTTGTTATGACAGGTGCCATGAGACATTGCCTGGACATCTTGTCTCCATTTAGGGATCTACTCACCAATTTTTGAGCATAGAAAACAAATTCTAAGTCCTTAGGTATATGCTCCTAAAAGGAAAATTATTAGAAAATAGATATGGTTGGGGGTTAGGAATTAGGCTCCATACCATAAAAGAGCAAAATAAAGCAATTTACTTTGTCTTGGTGATAACAAAATTATTTTAAGGGTGCCAGCCTTCAATATGGTGGGAAGAAAGACTAGTTAGACTATTCTTGCCCTAAGCAATCTCTTAATCTAGTTGGCAAGAAAGGCTAGTGCAGGTGAATATAGCATGGTGCCATAAAACTCAGTCATTTGCTTGCTAGCCACAAATTATGGAACAAAGAATTGCTGTAGATGTAGGAATACTGTAGTTACAAAGACTGTCAAGGTCCCTGTCCTCATAAAACTTACCTTTGGGGTAGGGCAGTCTGAGCAGGGGGTACTAAAAATACAACAGATGAACATAAGAGGGTATGAAGGAAAGGTGCAGGGAAACTTTAGCATTTAGTGATAAATCTTTCTTAGCTGGGTTGGATTCCTTATTGAAGAAGTGCTTTGAACTGATGGACAGGTAGGGGAGCTTTGATGGAGGTGGTGAGGGTTATCAGGGGAAACCAGCAAGGGTTTCACGGTCCAGATGCTCCAAAGTCAAGTCTGTCCAGTAAGATTTGGGAGGGATGTGATGGGCAGTGTCAGCTGTGTATTGCTTGGGTATCATTCCTGCTTGCTCTTCTGCAGAGACCCTCTGCCTCACTCCCAGGAACTGCACACTTGTGCAGTTTGCTTTTGTCTTGAATTTCTGTTCTCCACTTCTTTCCTTTGAACTCTGCCCATGGCACTGTGAATACCAATGCCAGCATGTACATTGTCTAGTGGGGCTCAACATTGTCCAGCCAGTCTATTCCCTCAGTAGTATGCATGCATGCATAATCAATCCAGGAGACTGCCACTGCTTTTAACTAGGGCGCTGGGGAAGAACTTTGGCTTTCAGAGTTCAGCTGCAAGTTGCATGCATCCCTGTTTCCTTCCTTCTTCCTTTATCTGGCTCCTGCCTGGTTCTGTAGAGTTTTATGGCAGGATATTGCAAGGGAAAGGGGTGGTTCTTGGCATGGCTCAAGTGGTAGAGCAACTACACAGTAAGCACGAGACCCTGAGTTTAATCTCTAGTATCACCCTGCCAGCAACAACAGAACAAGTAAAAAAAAATGGATAGCAAGATAAAATGTGAATTCCCTTGTTTCCTTCCTGGTCGGAAGGAAGGAAAGCCTCAAGGGGAGAAGCTTAGCTCCCTGTCCCTTGGTGGAAGGTGCTGGGCTGGCTCTGACATGCCTTTACCTGGGTTTGTAAGACCAGGCATTGCCCCTGGGAGCCATGACTATTTCCTTCCCATCTCTTCCCCCTTTCCCTCCCCAGATCAGGAGGAAATAGGGATGGCTTTTCAAACAGATCAATGTATGGAATCAGAATATAATTATCTTATCTAAAACCTCCTTCCTTCCTTCCTTCCTTCCTATCATTCATTCCTAAATATTGGTGGAGTGCCACCTGTGTAGAAAGCAATGGGAACCACCTTATGGCTCCCACCTTACGGCAAGACTCAGAAGGAACCATGCTCATTTTCGAAAGGTGAATGCGCAGACCCTGCTCTTCCCATGCACCCTGTGGCTGCTGCTCTCTTGGCTGTTGGGGAAGACCCAATAAAACCAAATACTCTCAAAGGCACCGGCTGGCAGTTGTGTTTCCTTTCAGGTAGTCTTCATCTAACCGTAGGTATCAACTTGTTTCCTGTGGTTTAAGAAAAAAAATCCTAGTTTAGTTTATAGCTGGCAGACATTTCAGACTCACTGGGTGGGTCTTGGTTGTAGAGGGATACAGAACCAAACCTCTGACCATTGACCGGTTGGGAATCAGGGCTTCTGGCTCCAAGGAATAGTCTAGTGTACCAGAAATGGGCAAGCGATGAGATGGGCATAGGCATGTAGTCAGAACCTGGCTAAAGTAGATGTTGATGAGAGGCCAAGTGGAGTACCTAGGAAACAATGAAGTGGGGAGAAAATGAATTAGGCAGGGACCAGGAGCTGGGAGAAGGTGGGTAAGGAATGAGCGATAAGCAGGATGCTCATTAAGGTTGTCAGCCCGGCTGTTAGCAGGGTGCAGATCAAATCTGAGGCCCAACCCCCCACAATTTCCCCAACTTTTTTGTGTGACAAAGGCTCTAGCTAAACATTTTCAAGGTCTGCCTTCCTCTCTGTCTGTCTGTCTGTCTGTCTGTCTCTCTTTTGGTTCTTGGACAGAGTTATCAAGTAGGTACTGTGGTTTTCCTCACATCACAGATGAGGTAACTGAGACTTAGAGAACTACACCAACTGAAATTTAGAGAACTCACCCAGCTTGTGATGTGAGGTATATACATTCTGGCTCTTCTGACCCCAGGATCACACTCTTGCTGAGCCCCAGACCTTAGCCACAGACCTTTATCTGAGTTATAGCTGGCGGGCTCCTTATTTGGACTGGCTTTCCTGCTTTGACTAGGCCCCAGTGAAACTCAGTTTCACAGGAGGTAGGGCCATACCCTGAAGGCTGCTGTGCTGTAAGACACCTGTCCCTGTGAACAGCTTGCCTCACCCTTTTCAGAGGTGGAGGAAATCCAGCCTGCTGCTAGCCAGGGAGGGATGCAATGCATTATGCAGGAGTGGGCTGTCCCCTCTGGAATGGCTGTCATGGACCTTTGTATCTGCAACAAGCCAGTGCCAGCAGCTTTGGAAATGAAGCAAAGTCCAGAAAGTTGGGGAAAGCTGGAGAAGACCAAGGGTATGTGCATCTCCCTTCTGGATTGAGACATTTTAGGAGAGACATTTGGTGCATTTTAGGAGCAATCCATTGTCAGAATGGTGATTAGAAGTTCCTTGTTTGATCATCTGCTTTGTCTGGTTCAGGGGTTTTGGCAGGTGATCTTGGGAAGGGGGCCAACCCTGATCTTGAGCCATCTGTTAATAGAAATCGATTCTAAGGGAAAGAGATTATGTGGTGGCACGAATGGGTAGCGTTAATTGAGCAGAGACATCTGATAAGGTTGAAGCCATGTAAGGAGCCTGAGCAACTGCGCATGGATGGTGGATGTGCATTAGGGCTGTGAGGATGGGGCTGGTGGAAGTGGCAGTGTCAGTAGTGCTGAGTCTCAGCTGTGTAGTTCTCCAAGTGGGTCCCAGAGTCATCTGGGAATGTCTATGAAATTGGAATGCTTTCTTTTCTTTCTTTCTTTAAAAAAATATATTATCGTAAAGATACTGTACAGAGGGGTTACAATTACACGAGTAAGGTAATGAGTCCATTTCCTGTTTAGCATTGTTATTCCCTCCTTTGTTTTTCTCCTACCATACCTTTCCTCCCCACTTCTCCCAACTCCGCACAGTTGTAAAGTTCGTTTTCAACATGGTGTCCTGAACATCTCGTTGTTACAATGGCTCATCCTGTATCCTTATTCAGCATTTTGCTATTTTCTTTCCCCTAACCCAGAGGCCCCTCAGTAGATGAATAGATCAAGCAAAAAAATATGAATTCTATGCCTCCATCAGAAAGAATGACACCACCCCATTTGTTAGGAAATGGAAAGACTTGGAAAAAAATTCTATTAAGTGAAGTAAGCCAGACTCAAAGAAACATAGGTTCCATGGTTTCCATGGTTTACCTTATCTGCAATAACTAGTATATGTCTAGGACAAGCATATGACCATATAACCTAATGTTAAGTGAAATGAACCCCAAGATAGAGACACAAGAGATTTTATCTTTCTTGTTGTTCTTTTTAATGTACTTATAATGTACTATGTAATTTGTTTTTGTTTCTTTGTATGTTCTTTCCCCATGGTACAATCCCTGTTGTCACTATATGTGATTCCAGTGCCCTGTATCTTGTATATCTATCTACTTTCTTTCTTTCTTTCTTTCTTTCTTTCTTTCTTTCTTTCTTTCTTTCTTTCTTTCTTTCTTTCTTTCTTTCTTTCTTTCTTTCTTTCTTTCTTTTTTCTTTCTTTCTTTCTTTCTTTCTTTCTTTCTTTCTTTCTTTCTCTCTCTCTCTCTCTCTCTCTCTCTCTCTCTCTCTCTCTCTCTCTTTCTTTCTTTCTCAAGACTTGAGCCACAGTGCCACTTCTGGCTTTTTCTAAGTCGTTTATTGGAGATAAGGGTTTCATGGATTTTTCTGATTGGGTTAGCTTTGAATCATGATCCTCAGATCTCAGCCTCCTGAATAGCTAGGATTACAGGTGTGAGCCACCAGTACCTGGCTGAAATTGGAATTTTTGATTCTTACTGAAGAGATCCTAAATTTGTTATTCTGGGGCAGGAATTCAGGGCTTCATGCTCTTGTTTTGGCTTTTTCACTCAAGGCTGCTCTCTACTACTTTAGCCACACCTCCACTCCTGGCTTTTTGTAGGTTTACTGGAAATGAGAGTTGGGGTACCGGTGGTTCACACCTGTAATTCTAGCTACTCAGGAAGCTAGGATCTGAGGATCATGGTTTGATGCCAGCCTGGGCAAGGAAGCCTGTGAAACTCTTATTTCCAATTAATCACAGAAAAAGATGGACGTGGAGCTATGGTTCAAGTGGTAGAAAGCTAGCCTTCAGCAAAAGAAAGAAGTTTAGGGACAGCACCCAGGCCCTGAGTTCAAGCCCCAGGACAAACCAACAAGCAAGAAACAGACAAAAAGCTTTTCTGGGGATTCTGATGCCCAGAACCATGATTGTGACGGAGTGTCATGCTGATCTGGACTACTCCTGTAGCTCTGAGGTGAAAAAATACAGCCCTGAATCTGGCTTTATATATCTATATATGTCACATATCTGTGAATATATGTGTCCTTATTTTATTAATGTCAGTGACTTTCTCGTAATTAAGGGCAAGTTGCCCATGGTCTAGTTACCCTACCCATCCTTGCGATACAAACTACTGTCTGGCTGGACAGCAGGTCTTGGCAGGCGTTTTTCAAATGAGATGTGGTATAATGAAAGGAGAGCTCAGGCCTGGATTCTGGCTACACTTGTATGAAGCTCACAGAGCTTCATATCTTCTCCATCTGTGAAATGGATGTGGCTTTAGTTCTCTAAGGTGACACTGGTGTTCAGAGGAGTCTAAGGAAAAGCCATGGTTGCATCATGCTGGAAACAGAAATGTCGTGCTGTCATATTTTGAATATCAACAGTGGAGGCAGCAGCCTGCTAGCCATCTGTCGGAATCTCTCAGGACACCAAAGGCTCTGGACCCCAGTTGGAGAATTGCATTTTAGGACAGGTGCTTCATTAATAGAAATGACTTCCCAAGAATATCGCCAAATAGGCTCTCTGACTTTGAACAGGCTAAATTCTCTACCTGCCAAACCTTTTGAACAGGGAGGTCAATCTGTACACAAAAGCAGAGCAGATGTCCCCCGGTCTCCCTTGCTCTGTGGGGTCTGTAGACTTCATTGCTTCCCCAGAATGACTTTAATGGATCTGTGTGCCTGGCTCTGGAGTGGCTGCTGCATGGCTGGTGGCACCCAGTTCTGTCTCCTTTGGTTGAAGTCTCACTGTTTGGCCTGGGGAGTGGAGGCAAAGGAGCGAGGAGCTGGAGGCGGGAAGCAGGGAGCACTGGTTGTACTCCTTTGGCTTGCATGAAACTTCCGCATCAGAACAAGAGAACAAGCACAAATGTGCTATAATTGACCTTTTAAGCCAAACCGACTAGTGTATTTGCTCTATGAAGGGGCTGTTGACAAGAATCAGGCTGGAGACAGAAGGTGAAGAAGAAAGGAGAAATATCAGCTCCATGGGTTGGTGAGAGATGGAACAGCCGGCAGAGACAGAGCTGCTGTAACATGCTGTCCTCTCTGCTCAGCTGAAGCGCTTCTCCACTGTGACTCGTAGTTGAGTGTGTGTGTGTGTGTGTGTGTGTGTGTGTGTACACTAGGGCTTAAAACTCAAGGCCTGGACTCTGTTCCTTAGCTTTTGCACTCAAGTCTGGCACTCTACTTCTTGAGCCACACCTCCACTTCTGGCCTTTTGGTGGTTACTTGGGGATAAAAGTGTCACTAGCTTTCCTTCCTGAGCTGGCTTTGAATTGTAACTTTCAGATCTTAGCCTACTCAGCAGCTGGGATTACAGGTGTGAGCCACTAGCACCTACCAAGAGAGAATGTACATTTTGAATTCATCCCTAAGTGAGTTCTACAGGACGTGTAACATCTCTCTCTCAGTCCAGGGCCTCATCTGGGGGAGATGAGTGGGTCATTGATTAGGGTGCAGCAGGTATGGGAGGGAACCCGCCCCACCTCCAACTCCCCTCCCTCCCCACGCCCCCCTCCCCCGCCCGGATAGGATGGGTGAGTGCGGTCATCCTGAGTGAAGGAGGAGAGATAAAAGAATGAGTGATTTGAGGCAAATCTATCCCTGCTCTTGTTTATAGACAGAAAATTGGACCAAATTTCTAAAATTAAAAAAAAAATAGTAAAATGAGGGAAATTTAAATTTCCTTATGAAAAAAAAAAGATTTTTGGGGACTCACTGTCGGTGAGAGAAGTAACAGCTTCTTGGGTCCCATTTCAGGAGCTGTCAATGTGCGACAAGGTGACATTTGTCAAGCATGTGGAGTAACCATAGCTGGATGAGCTGCTGGGGACATTTCTGGAAGGTCCCTCTGTCAGGGCTGGAAGGTCAGCTGACATGCATGAGGATGAGGGGGTCCGCTGGATAACCTTGGACATCTCTCTTGACGCTTACCTCAGTGATTTCCTTCAGTCGTCAATTAGATAGCATGCTAACCAATGGCAACCATAGCTTTCTTATTCCATGTGTTGGCAAAGGGGTAAAAACAGATTCCTTATAGCAAGCCCAGTCCTCATGAACACCCAGAGAGAGAGAAGACTTGGGAACTGGGCTGGGGTGGGGGGGGGGCATGTCCTTGTCAGCTATTAAAAAAAGTCACCAAAGTTTTTCAGAGACAAGGAAAGGATAGGGAAAGAGAACCGAATCCAGGCCCCCAGTGCAGGGCTAGGCTCTTGATGTGTGTCATCTAATCATCATAATAACCCAGTGGGATGAGCAGTGTTTGTGCTCTCCATGTCACAGGTGAGGACCCCAAGGGGCTGAGGAATCAAAATACTTGAATAGAGTAACACAGCTACCTAGCAACTACAGATAGACATCCAGAACCACAGTCCTGACCTGCCTTGTGATCAACTTCTGACATCCTGGGAAGGCTAAGGATTCATTCTCTGATGACATTTGTGAAGAAAGCGTGGACATAAAAGAGTTCATCTCTCTCTCTCTCTCTCTTTTCTCTCTTTCTCTCACTCCATTCTTGCTCATGGCTGACACTCTACCACTTGAGTCATGCTTCCAGTCTGGCATTTTGCTGGTTAATTGGAGATAAGATATATATTTGTCTGTAACTTTGAACTGAAATCTACCAGGTCTTGGGCTCCTGAGGAGCTAGGGTTACAGGTGTGAGCAGCCAGAGCCTCTCTATACCTTTCTCTTTGTATATCCTATGCTTTCTCTCATGCTTGGGTTCCAGAGAGAGGGTTTTCTGAGGGAAGCAGCCTTGGAGTCCCAGGATGATGAGTCTTTGGCAGAGGGAGGCATTGGGTGTGCTGATGGAAGCTTGGTTAGCTAGAGGGCCTTCCTCTTTGCTTCAGGTAGCCCCTTAGCTTCTTGTCTGATGGAATTTCAGTGCTAGATAAAGTGTTCGTCTAGTGTGGCTCTTCCAGACTCTGGGACTGGGCTTTGGTTTCGGAGTCTGAACTGTCCTGTGATTGTAAACATGCTAAATTATGCTTGTTTTCTACTTCTTGTTACTTTTCTTCTTTTCCCTCTTGTGTATTCTAAGACCATTTTTTTTGTAAGAGGTACTTCTCATGAAAGTAGATGTTACTCTATTCTTCTGTTGTTGGTGTTGTGGCTTCCCACAGGCCAGGCCACAGGTCAGGTGGTACGTATCACCCAAGAAACAGACCAATTGGGTTAGATGTCTGGAAGCTGAAAGCTGGAGATGTAGAGAAAGAAGGGATGGTGAATTGTACAGCCCCTATAGCAGTTAGAAGATGGAGTTAGTTTGGTTTCATAGCCTTCATGAATTTGAGAAGTGTTTGCCACCATTAATACACAGTACTTTATATAATGCAAATAATACTGAGAAACTTTAAAATTGACAAGAGCAGAAAGGTAAAAGCAAAAATCATTGTTTTCTGGTCACATACTACTGATTACATTTTAATATAGAGCCTTTGAGCGGTCTTGTGTATATGCATATGTGTGTGTTTAGTTGTATGTTTTTTTATTTTTGACAGAAATGTAAAGTACACAACCTGTTTTTTCTATGCTTTAATTGTAGGCATCTTACAACATCAACAGGTATTGTTTCATGTTTTAATTTAAAAGTTGTAGAAGTATTTCATTGTATATATGCAATGAGTTACCTTATCCCTCATAGTTGGACAGAGTTGCTATTTAGATTCTACTTTTTATATATTAGAAACAATACTGTTTCTTCTTTCTAAGATTATGCTGTATATCACCCCACCCACAGTGTATAAGAATACATATTCCCAACACCATTTCCAGCTCTTCGCTAATCATTGCTTATTAGGTAGGATTAGAAAAATTCTATTTCCTTATTTCAACCTTGAGCCATGTTAAGAAAGGTCATGAGCAAGTATGAGGGGGTTCTTTGGACTGTAAGGAACATCTCATATTTAAAAATTTACTTTTTAGGTTTTTTTTGTTAATATAATTAAAAAACTAGACTGCTACTCTAAGAAAAGGGAGATATAAACTGTCTTGTAAAGAATATTTCTCACATTTTTATTTATAGCCAAGCTCTTATTATAGGGAACTAATAAAATTGATGATGGTGATGGAATACTATGCCATCATTAAACTGATAGCAGACTAGAAAATCAAGCCATAAAATATGTACATTATGTTCTCAATTAAATAATATGTGCACAGAACAAAAGCCTGTCAGGATTAATGTTAATCATCTCCAAATAGTGTAATTGTATTTTCCTCCCTGTGCTTTCAAAAGTTCTTCACAAGCACATATATTACCATTGTTGTGACACACAAAACAAACTTAGTAAGTTCTCATAGCTTAGTCATTGGTGTTGGGAAGCTGGAAGAGAGGGTGTGCCAGAGGGTTGGATGTCTAAATGCCCTCTGAAGGGAACTGATCAGGACAGTTACCATAAAAGACAGAATCTTTTTTTTTTTGTTGTTGGTCCTGGAAATTGAACTCAAGGCCTGGGCGCTGTCCCTGAGCCTCTATGCTCAAGGCTAGTGCTCTACCACTTGAGCTACAGTACCACTTCCAGCTTTTGCTGAGTAGTTTATTGTGATAAGAGTCTCAAGGATTTTCCTGCCTGGGCTGGCTTCAAACCATGATCTTCAGATCTCAGCCTCCTGAGTAGTGAGGATTACAGGTGTGAGCTACCAGCTCCTGACTTAAGAAAAAGAATCTTATTCCCATGCTTTCACTGTATTTGATGTTGGTATAATTTGTGGAAGGAAGGGAAAAAAACAAATCATTTAACTAGGGATACAGGTGGACCCATTGCAACAATGAGATGTACAAGTCATTATGTCGATAAACAAACTTTACAATTTTGGTGGGGGGTGGGGAGAGGATCAGGTAGGAGGAGGGGGGGAATATGGGAAGGGATGGGAAGGGGAAACAAAGAGGAGGCAACAATGCTTGATAAGAAATATACTCGTTATCTTGCCCATGTAATTGTAACTCCTCTGTACGGCATTTTTACAATAAAAAAAAAGGAAAAAGAAAAAGAAAAAGAATCTTATTGCCAGTCCCTTCACTTACTGATAAGGTAGTGGAAGTATAGAGGAATGAAGTCATTTACCCACACCCAACCTTCATTATTATGTTTTTCTATTACAGGGTCCTACTGGGTGGGCCAGTGTATCACATACTGGGTATTCTGATTGGCCGAGATGATCTGTACTTACAGACTTTGAAGTACTTTCAGTTGTACTTTCCTTTGCTTGGGTAGCGTTTGGATAAAAGGATCATTTAACTCTCCAGAGAAGTAGGATAAGGATGGAGGAAGTCAGTGTTGGTCTTCTTGTTATATTATAATGGCTATTCAAAAGAGGAAACACTGAACTTCATAATCAAAGAATGTAAACTAAGAAAGGTGTCTGTGAGACAAGTCAATGGCAACATGGATTATTTTCCCCAGACTTGGGTCTTCCTATGGATATGTCTGGTCTTGTAGGCACTCAATGACATGGATTTTCTTTCCTTTGTGTCTAACATCCTGGGGCAATGATGAGAATGAACTCTGATAATGAGATTTCATTCATTTGATGTCTCAAAGTCTCATTTTTGTGTTACCCTGTTTGTCTTTGGATATCATTACTCTGAGGAAGAAGACCTTGAATTCACTTTGGCATCATTCTGAGGGTCTAAGGGCCTGTTCAGAAGAGACAGTATTATTTACATTGGGAGAGGACTGGAATTCTGGCCAGTGAAGAGCTATTAAAACAAGCGATACATATAATAAAAGTTAATTGGAAAAATATGAGTCAAGTATGAAAGCTGCCTTCAAATGTGTCAAGGGCTGTCAAAAGGAAAAAAAAGAATAAAGTTGTTCTGTGAGGTTGGCTGTCAAAGGGGATGTTATATAGGGAGAATCACTTCAGCTCAATATAAGGAAGACCTTTCTACAAACTGGCACCTTCTCCCAGTGGTCTGTGAATTAATACAAGTATGCAGCTGTGCCTCCAGATGCTTGTCAGAGGAGATTCTTTCCGTAGGTGGCCATTCTTTCAATGGCCATTCCAGTCTGTGCTGCTTGCAATCCTATGATTCTCTGTCTGTATAATAGGGATGTTCATCCTTCACTGTGTATTAGTAGTTGTTATAGACCAGACCATAGCCTCGAGCTTGCACTCGACCGAAGGAGACAGATGGTAAACAGATTATCCTAAGATGTAAGCACAGAGTGCTCTGACCTCACGTAAAATGGGGCTCCCTGCTCAGTTTGGGGTGAACTCCGAGGGCTTCCATGAAGACATGAGGTCAAAGACCTAAATAAAACTACCAAACTATGATTTGACTAGGCCGGGAGGGTTAAAGAAGAGTAGTCTTGGTAGAAGGAACAGCAGAGTGCTTTAGAGACACTGATTGCTGGAAGAAGATCTGAGGGAGGCAAGGTCTGACTCTGAAGCAGAGATCAGATAGATGGCATCTGCTAGGTGAGAGCTTGAGTTCCGTATTCAGAGCCACAGAGTCTTTGAAAGTCTTTACGGAAAAGAGGTGTGTGACAGACTCCAACCATGCAAAGATCAGGATGAACTAGAGAACCAAGACTGGCCTCAGGGAGACAGGTTAGGTAGGAGTCTGCAATTGAGGTAAGGGGTGAAGTCTGGCAGTGAGGGCAGAGAGAAGGAAGAGATTCCATCGAGCAGTTGGGTGTTAGACACTAGCCCACCGTGGTGACTTAGGGGCTAGAGAGAAGATACGTTCCATTTGGGACGTGCTAAGTTTGACGTCCCCGTGTGACACCCAAGTGGAAATAACCTTTCTTTGTATTTTTTTTTAAACCCAAGTGAGGTCCAGTTTCCCTTCTAACACTATGGAAAAGATTCTCTATATGACATAGGACTTTCCTTACCTTCTAGGCAATGGTGAGGAACAATAGTAAGTTGAGGATGAAATTGATCACACTCAACATACCTAAGTCTTCTTCTCACTCATTCTCACATGTCTGAGTGGGCTGTGTGTCCCTGTCTCCCTGGGACTCTGAGCTGGAAAGAGGCGAATCTGTTTCAGTACCCTTGTCCCTCACTGCATTAGTCATCACACCCTTCTCTGTCCACCTTTTCAATATCTTTTGACTCCAGTTTTGTTTTTCACTCTGTATATTTCCCTCCAATGGGCTGCCATTGGCTCTGAACTCAACACTTTGGTACCTTCCCAGGTGGCTCTTTCATTTTTTTCCCACCTTTCCTTCCTCTTCTCCCACACAGTTAAAGAAATGAAACCTAAGCACGCTGTTCTTGTGTAAAATAGTGCTCCAACTAAAAAAAAATCTCTTTTGTGTAGCCTAGGTGGTGACATAGGAGCCTGGAACCAGACTATGTGGGTTCAAATTCCACTGACTAGATTCAATAGCATTTCTAGAAGGACTAAATGAGTTAGTATTTGTAATATACCAGGACAGAGCTTAGCACACTATACACATGACATAAGGGTTTGTTATATACAACAAATATATAGCTCCTCAGCTTGACATGGAGGAATTTTAAAAGTGGTCTCTGCTGACCTCTTCAAGCGCAAGTTCTCAATCCTATTGCCCTTGGCAGTATATTGCCAACAGTGATGTAAACCAATTTTCAGTCTCTCAATTCCTTTCCTCATGTTGCTTTTTATCCCTGGATGCTTCATCTTTACTCTGTTCCTTGTATCCCTTTCCACATGCACTTCAGATAAATTATTGTTTTAAAATCCAGAATATGTGCCTCTTATCCAAGCCCATCCTGATTTACCTCCTGTCATTCACCCAGACACGTATGAAAATGATTACTCTGGACTCTCTGGAGTGAGCCAGACAAGATTCCTACTCTGATTCAACCATTTGCAAGCTGTGTGCCTTGGGCAAGTGGTTTACCCTCCCTGAGCCTCAGCTCTAAATGGGGGCCATCCATTACCTACACACAGGGCCATTGTAGAGAATGAGCTGACACTATGTACCAAGTGCCGGGTACAGCTTCAAGAATGAGGTAAGATCACAGCAAGTACTATATTGTTATGATTTCCACTCACACGGGCACCCCACACCATTTAATTTCTAGTTTACATTTGTGTTTCTTATGAGGGTCAGGCTCTGTTTCACTCCGTGTTGTAACCCTCCTTTTTCTTTTACCAGACAACCACTAAGATTGATGGTTACCTGAGCTTAGATGTCTGTCTGACACTGGTCATCTCACTTGGGATGAAATCAGTGTTTGGCCACACAGATATTGCTCCCAGGAGGTTGGTTTTGTTTTCTTGGTGAAAGGAAGTGAGCTTGCACTTGGGAGGTGGCAAGATATTCTAAATGGAGCAGGTGGTGTGAAGCAAAGGTGTGAAGCTTGCCTGAGCGGGCTCTGTGTGTGTGTGTGTGTGTGTGTGTGTGTGTGTAACGGGGCATAAGGAGAGAGAGAGGAGAGAGAGGAAGTCCTGGAGATCTCGGCTGACAGGACTATGCCGATGTGGGAGAAGGGGCAGGTGGGGCTGAGTCTAGAGGGCCTGAGATGTTGTGAGTGGCCACCAGGACGGATGTATGATCGGAAGGGTGGTTGGTGGGTAAGGTCTGGGGAGAGCATGGAAGCTGGATATATCTGATCAAGGCTCAGCACAATTGCTTTCCCACTTTCCTGTCTTCTGCCACATGCCTGGCTAAGAAGGGGGCCCGTCCCTACACCCCTGTTTGTACCCATCACCACTCTCACAACCCCTCTTCCTTCCCATTCCCTGCTTCCTTTGTTCGAAAGAGTTCTTAGAAAGATAATCATTGGAAAGATAATGTGTTACACTTGTACATTTGCTCATTATCTTTCTAGTCCCAGCTTTACTCTGTCCCCCCAAAACATGACACTGCCATACAGACCTTGGTCTGTCCCATAAATACTGAACAAATATTTGTTGAATGAATAAATCCTGCCATAGAGGCACAAGAGCCATTCATATTTTATGTTCAGTTATTCAATACATAGGTTTTCAGACAGTTTGAGTTGCAAGTTACATACAACTAAGACACATGTAACATGAAGATGTCGAATACTCTCATCAACCCCCGACATGTTTCCAGGCCTCTTGGAGGTCTCTACCCTTAACCCAAGGCAAACATGGATGTCACCTTTGTGATTCTTTTTTAAAACCATTTTATTTTGTCATTTTCTCCTTTTTATTAAAAAAATCTAGTATTTCATTTGAATGGACTCCTACTTATGTCTTTCTTTTGCCCAGCATGGTATTGTTTTTAAGATTAATCTCCATTGGGTATGGCTGTGGTTCATTTGATTTTATTGTCACATAGTAGCAAATGACTTATTTTGCTTTCTAGTGCTTTGTGAGTGTGTGAGCCTAGGTGTCTGGATCCAGGAGGCCTGGCTGGAATTTTTCCCAGCTGTGTGGCTTGGGGCACATCTGTTTTCCCCTTAGGCCTCTCAGCGTGAAATGAAGTAAGAATTCTATGCTACCTCATAGGACGGAAGGATGAAGGATTGGATGAGCTAAACACAGAGCGCTTAGAATGGTGCCCACCATTCTAAGTAGGTATTCAATAATCTTTAGCCATTAGCACTTCCATGTTGCAAAAGGAGGGAAAAAAATATCCCAAGAGGCAGAAAAGTTAGCTAGTTTGCCCCGTGTTGTTTGGATTGCAGGACAGATGGGAATCCAAGTCTGTCTGGTTTTACTCTGTGTCCTATCACCTGTGAGATTCCTGTCCTTCTCTTTGGATCTGTCATGGAAGGGGAAGAGGAAGTGTTCAGCTTGGGAAACATCTGACTCTCCCTTACTTCAGTGTTGACTTATGCTAATTCTATTTCAGTATCCTTGTCTCTCTGGGTCTCTCACCCCTTCCCTTGGTCTGAAAAGGGGGTGGGTTGGGGCTTCTTGCCCTTTGCTCTGCTCCTCTGCCCTCTCATACAGCTGTGCCTGGCATCAGGTACACCTCTTGCAATCACACAACATCAGCCCTGCAAGAAGCTAATTTGATAAAAACCCCACTCAAAAGCTCATTGAACCTGTCTATAACGATGCTTAATTAAAGTGCAGAAACTTTGAAGAGATAGCAAGTTACTGCTTAATGCAATACCAGAGTGCCACTATTCTACCATCTGCCTCCCTCTCTGCAGTAATTGCTTCCTGACATTTGTTTATTTTAATTAGGAAAGCAGCCTGATCAAGAGGGAGGCAGACAGGTCAGAACTACTGGGGAGGAGGAAGAAAGTGGAAAGGGTGGGGGGCTGTGGTGTAGCAATGGTGGCCTGAAGTGGAATCACCCTTGGCTGTTGGATGATTCCCCTGGTGTGTCTTCCATCTTCCTCTAGGGATGGAATGATGAAATCCGTCTCTAGAATGCAAGTGTAAGATTGGGATGAGGATCAGATTCTCAGATCCTGGTGGCATCTTTTTGGAAGCATGAAAACTTCTTGGACGTTTCCATTTGGTTAGGAGGGAGAAAGTAGATGGTACTGGCAAAGCCCTGGGTAATCCCAGTAGAACTAACTAGATAAGTAGAGATACTTCTGGTACTATTAGAGTCTCAGAGAAGAGGAAAAGACTTTATCATTCATATCTGTTAGTTCCACTGATTCTCAGTCATGGTTTCATGAATGTCCTGGTTATCTCTGATTGTGTGCTAGTCATTACCCATAACAATGATTATTATTGTTGTTACTATTTTTTCTTTTTACTAATTATTATTTTAGACTTATTGTTATTTTTTCCACTTCCTTTTTATTAATTGTACAAAGGAGCTGCCATTTAACAAAGCAGAATCTCAGGACAAGAATCTCAGAGCTGGTAGAACACAGAGTAAAAATATACAAGATATACAAGGTGCAATATATCTGGCTCAGTGTCACTCCTTTCAACATCCCCACTCATTCCTCCCCTCTCCTTACTTTTCTTAATTTTGTAGGACATACATTGGATTCTTGACTTCATTCTTCCCTTCTTCTCTTCTTCATTCATTTACTCTTTTCCCTTTGACTCCACCCACCTCTTTTGAGTCCCTGCTTCCTGGTGTTTTATTTTTCTGAACTTTGCTTTTGCCTTTCTAAGGAATTACATTATTTGAGATCTCCCTTGACTCTGCCCTGTTTCTTTAATACCATATGAGCATCTCAGTAGATGCAGAAAAAGCTTTTGTCAACATCCAACATCCCTGTATGATGAAAACTCTGGAGAAGCTTCCTCAATATAATAAAGGCTGTGTATCACAAACCTACAGCCAATATGATTACCTAATAGTAAAAAACTAAAGCCCATTCCCTTTAAAATCAGGAATGAGGCAAGTATGTCTACTCTCTCCACTCCTCTCCAATATACAGTACTGGAATTTCTAGCAAGAGCAACAGGCAAGAGAAAATTATTATTTTTTAAATGCCATGGATGTTCTTTCTTTTTCAGGACACCTGTTTATCAACTTGCTTAAATGTAAATGTTCCTGTATGCTTTTTAAATAAATTTCCTTTTGTGATTTAAAAAAATGTGGAAATTAAAGCTTGAGATATGAAGAAGGTGTTTGCCTCTGGATGGGGAGAGAAAAACACTTCCTGGCCTACATTGGAGGGCACTGTAGATCTCGGATACCTTCTTACATGCAATCAAAGCTTAAAGTTATTTCCTCAATACACACTCAAACCCATTCTGGTGCTCTTGAAGGCTAATTGATTAAAAAAAAATGTTTTTTTTTTTTGTCGATTGTGGGGCATGAACTCAGGGCCTGTGCTGTCCCTGAGCTCTTTTGCTCAAGGCTAGTGCTCTCTACTACTTTGAGCCTCAGCTCCACTTCGGATTTTGAGAATCTCACGTGGACTTTTCTGCCTGGGCTTGCTTCAAACTGTGATCCTCAGGTCTCAGCCTCCTGAGAAGCTAGGAATACCGGTGTGAGCCATCAGCCACCAGGCTGATTTTTTGATTCATTCTACTGTTAGGGATGGGTACACACTGGAAGAAGGTCTCTTTCTACATTGGGTAGATTCAGTGAGTGGATTTCTTTTACTTTCTCCAGCCTTGGTAGGCTGTCAAAACAAAGTTCATATTTTCCCTGACTCAGAAAATGCCTTCAGGGCTCGAGTGATTTCCATACCTCTCTAGGTTCCTGTTTTCTTTTCAGTATTAAACTAGTCTTTCCTTAGTGTCTGATCAGCATTTTGATGGTTTTAAGAGGACATTCTGTATATTTTATCTAGCTTTCTAGTTGTTTTTAATGGTAATAGTCATTACCATAAAGTCTCTGATAGTAGTTTTAAAATTATGTATATTTCTATTTTTGGCAGCACAACTCTTTTTTTTGTCAATTAAAGGCTTACATAGAATCTCAACACTAAAAGCAAATAAAAATGAAAATTTAAAAAGATTGAAATGGAGTTGTTCTGGTTAATGTGGGTCTAGCGAACCCAGGGCAGTTGAACTAGTTCTGTTGGACTTGTTGGACCCATTCAAAGCATCTCGAAGGACCTAAGTTTCATTGGCATAATTGGAAAAACTCCTTTATAAGAGTATTGCAGTGTGACTGATTTTGAAGAACCACGGCTTTGGCAGAGCTTGTCTAGTGCTTTCCTTGGAAACAAATGGTTCTTGATATTTTAGGATCTAGGCTGGAAGCCTAGATCTCGGGCAGGGTGCTAAGGAATGACAGAATGTGCTGTACAAGTCCCAAGAAGCCCCTGTACAAATAAGGCCAGGAGAGAGGGGAATCTTAGGGCTCCCAGGAAGATAGATCTGGAGTGGTAGGCAGAGAACGGGAGAGAAAGAGGACTGGTCCTTCCACAGGCAACATCAAAACTGGATTGATTAGACAACAACATGCAAAAGTCTTATCAGGAGAAATTCCCGAGAAGGAGTAAAAAAGAGGGAATCCAAGACCTTGTGATGAAGACCCTGTGAAAGCTGGGAGGAAGGAAGGATTGTGTGAGAAGAACACAGCTCTGGGAGAGGCTCAGACAGGTGGAAGGGAAGTCTCCAAGCAAAAGTTGATTGTTAAAGGATTTCCTCATTGGAGAGGGTCAGGCTGGCACTAGCATTCCAATGAGCCTAGTTATTGACTGGGAGCAGTCCTAAAGGAATGACATTACTTTGCACTACATGATGGCAAGATGGCAGCCAGGGCTATTGTTCACTCTGCAACAGGTCCTCTTGAAAGAGACTGAAGTGCTGTACCTACACGATCACCTCCATAAAGGAAAGCTATCCTGAGAGCAAGGAGGCATTTGCTGAGAGAAGGCTGGAATAAGAACAAGGCATACTTGTTCAGAACACAGCCTATCTGTTTCCTAATGAGCTCACTACGAGTAGCTTGGCTTAACAGGTCCCTTTTAATACCTAAAGGCACTCTCTGATGTCTATCTGGTCCTATAATTCCCTCATCCTAAACCCTTCCAATGGTCTTTATCTAATACCACACACCCTTTATGTCCTGGTCTGAACTTTGCTTACTCCACCTTACTACACACTGCTTCCCTTGTTGTCTCCAATACAGTCCATCTGGTCTTTCAGTCGCCTGTATTCGCCTTGTCTCACCACAGGGCTGTTGCACATGATGTTCCTTCTGCCTGGAATACTGTGCCCTCCTCACTCCTCTGTCTTTCTATTTGGGAATATGAGTCACTTCCCAAGGGAGGCCCGAAGTCTCACTGTCATGGATTTCCCAGTATGGTGTCCATGTGTGGTACCTCAGACACTGGTGGGATTTGTCACAGGCATAGTGACAAATCCTGGCTGACTATTTGTTCAATCCTTGACTCTGCTACTTGCTACAAGTTCTGCAAGAGCAGAAGCTACTTGTTTCTGCTGATCACTGTATCTCAGTGTTTTGCACCCTAGATTCATTCAGTTTAAATGTTTTCCTCTAATGAATTATATACAGAAAAGACAACATAGAATATTTAGATAGCTAACATGTAAATATAAAATACACTTAACAGCACAATTAAAGGCACCGGGAAACAGACTCGTCTAGACTAGGTGACCTTCAAGGAACTTAGAGCCCAGTCTCATTGTCTGGAGTTCAATCTAGGGAAGGTAGATTGGCTTCTCTCTCCTTGTATAGCTAGTGGGAGCAAGAGCTAGGGCTGATACCTTCATCTCTCAGCGCCGAGATCCTTGCTCTCTTGCCATGTGTGATCTATAGTGTGCAAGTGGAAGACAGAGGCCTGGGTTCCATGTGAACTCCACTCCCATTGTGGGCTTGACCTTGCATAAGCCATTAATCTGTTTGTTTCCTTGTCTGTAACAGAGGGATGATAATGTCTATTTGAGAATGAACGGAGGTGATCTGTGAAAAGGCTTGTGTTGGAAACTCTGAATTGTGTTACTGCTAATCATTGTGTTATCATGATAATTGTGTTATTGCTAAGTCACATTTTACTTCAAGGAGCCTCCAGCCCCTAAGGATATAGGATGGGGGTGAGACCGCCATCCAGGCTCTTTCAACTGAATCCGTTTCTGAGCCCATCTTGGTCCTTTCCTCTCCATGGATAGGATAGTTTTGAATGTATTTCTACCAGGGAACTGCAATATTTTTGGGGGGAGGGTTATCATTTCTCTGAAGCAGAGAAGAAGCTTGTGAGATTATTTGGACCAGTGCCTCAGTGTCTTGGCCCAAGTTCTTTTATCAATAAAAGGAAAGGGCCATCTAACTTGCTCTAAAATCTCCTTTCAGCAGGAAGCCCCGTAAATCTTGTGAATGAGACTGACTGAAGCAGAGAAGGGCAAGTTATGACCAGATAGGCTCCTATATAGGACACAGAGCATGAGGAGACTATTAGGATTTCTAGCTTGAGAGATTTGTTAAATCTCAGGAACTTTCTAACACTAAGAATAGGTGATCCTGAAAATAGAGAAGATAAGGAAGTTTGTTTCCTGTAGGTCTTTATAAGGAGAAGAACAAAATCATAGCCCTGAGTATTGAGGAATGTTTTATATATATGGTAGATTCAAGGGAGAACTCAAATGGTGTAATTCCTTAGAAAGGCAAAAATCAAAGTTCAGCAAAATAAAATACCAGGAAGTGGGTACTTGAAAAAGGTGGGGATGGGGTCAAGGGGAAAAGCTAGATGAATGAAGAGGAGAAGAGGGGGAGGATCTATCTAAGAATCCAATGCATATCCTATACAACTAAGAAGAGTGAGGGAAGGGCTGGCTAGGGGAGGGATGCGGGAATGCTGAAAGGGGTGGCCCTGATCAAGATACATTGCGTTCATAAACTGCTTTGTTAAATGGCAACTCCTTTGTACAATGACTTAAAGATAAGAAGAAGAAGGAAAAGAAAAAAAATGGCAGCCCTTTTGGAATGGGGGAGTAGATTAGGAAGCATTTAAAGTGAGGCTGATGTGTGAAACTGAGATTTGAGGTTTCCTACCACATTTGTAGTGGAGATCTGTGTATGTGGGTGAACACTGTTAACCTCCATTTCTCTATTGTGTTCTATACTTTGGCCCCTCCTCTCTTTTCTTCTTCCTTAAGTGCATCTCTTCGAGAGACAGCTTCTGGTGTCATAATACCAGGTAGCACAAGCTCAGTGTGGTCTGATAGAGTGCTCTGGGTTGAAGGAGAACCTGGGGAATTTTCTGCCAAGGTGACCAGTAAAGGTGAAAACAGGAGACAGTTTGAGTAACACATTTTAGGGAGCCAGGCACCAGTGGTTTATGCTTATCATCTGTGTGACTTGGGAGGCTGATTGGGAAGATCATGGTTAGAGGCCAGCCCAGGTGAAGAAGTTCAAGACCTGCTCTCCCTCAATAGAAAAAGCTGGCCATGGTGACTGATATTTGTCACCCCAGCTGTGACAGCAAGTGGAAATAGGAGGATATCAGCTCAGGCCAGTGTAGGCAAAAAGTAAAACCCTATCTCAAAAAGAACCAGAGAAAAAGGGCCGAGCATGCGGCTCAATCAATAGAATGCTTACCTAGGAGGTGAAAAGCCTTGAATTCAAAGTCTAGTTTACCCCCACCCCTTCAACATGCATTTTAGTTTCCCTTACATTTTTCTGCGTGCCTCTTCCTTCTTCATTTTTAACCCTCTTCAGCCTGGATGGAGCTTTCCCAGGCTTATGTAAAAGTAATTATATTCAGAGACTTCTTTTGTTCCTAAAGGTGTCAACTTAATTGTCTTTCCGGTGATTGTCTTTTCTTTGGTCCACTTGATAGTTTGGGATTTAGTGATCATTTCCATTTGTAAGTATTTTTCATATATAGAGATCTTCGCTGGTAGTTATTTTTGTTCCTATTGCTCTAAGAAGCAAGCTGAGGCTCAACTTGGTAAAGCTCCCAGAAACAGAGACAGGTCTAGTGTGAACCCTGGCCCCTTTTAGTCTTGTCCTACCCTCCTCGAGCCTAGCATGACAATGGCTGAGACGCCGGGGCTCTTGAACGCTGAGCTGATCGCACATGTGTTCCATAGTGACTGGCAAAAATCTTCACTGATTGGGAGACTGGAGATCTTCCCAGATATGCATCAAGTTTGAAAAGATAACTCACTTCCCTTTGTATGTTAGGTTCCTAGAGAAACTCTAAGTACCACCAACAGAGTAGCTGAAGACAAGGGAAAAGGTCTTCTCATAGTTCCAGAGGACTCAAGTCATTAGAATTAGGGCCCATTCTCTGCCAGTGTGACATCATCTTGACTTGAAAACATGGGTTGAAATCCTATTTCCAAGTCAGATCACATTCCCAGGTCATGTGGGTTAACACTTCTTCAGCAGATCTTTTTCAATTACATGGTCTATGCACAGCATGTTATCTTAGCCTTCCCTTCTGATTTGTTTGATTTTTTGCGGGGGGGGGGGGGGGGGGGGGAGGGGTATCATGGGCCTTGAACTTAGGGCCTGGGTGCAGTCCCTGAGCTTTTATGCTCAAGGCTAGTGCTCTACTACTTTGAACAGTGCCACTTCTGGTTTTTGAATGGTTAATTGGGGATAAGAGTCTTACAGGGAATTTTCTGCCCAGGCCGGCTTCAAATCATGAGCTCAGATCTCAGCTTCCTGAGTAGTTAGGATTGGATTACAGGCATGAGCCACTGGTGCCTGGCTTTGTTATTTTTTAATGCCCTTTAAAAAATGAAATTGTGTTTGTTATAGATGGTAGTTTTTATTTCATAATTTTCTAAGATTCAGGAAAATATGGCCTGTCACATCCCTATCAATCAAATGAATAATTGGCATACACTGCACTTGCTTCTAGTAATTTCTTCTAAAGAAATTAAATCTTTAAAAAATACAGATTTAAATCTTTACAAATACAGATTTAACAATTATTGTGAACCATCTTCTTAGTACATTATATTCTCCTCTTAGAGGGTAGTATTTCTCAATCAGTGAAATTTGGAGGTTTAGTTGAGGTCAAGAATGTGGCTAAGCATCCTTCAGTACACAGGTGAACCCCACATCAGTGAATTACCTACTCAGCTATTGATTGCTCCCCAGGTTAAGAATCTCTATTTTAGTTTTATATTTTGGCATTACTAGGGTTTGAACTCATGGTTTTTCTATTTTGCAGCAAAAGCTTTACTGTTTGAACCATGCCTCTAACCTTTTTTGATTTAGTTTATTTTCCAAATGGAATATTGTGCTTTTCTTTTTCTTTTCTTTTCTTTTTCTTTTTTGCCTGGGAGGACTTTAATCCTCCTACTTTGCTTCATGTATCCCTAGGATTATAGGCACATTCCACTGTGCTCTGTAAGAAACCCTATTTTAGAGAGAACTATCATGATATTGACAGGATCCTTTAAGAAATATTTTTCTACTTTTACATACATTTACAAGCTTAGATAAACAACATGTGGTATTATGTTGTTATGCATGAGTATTCTTTAATTTTATATAAATAGTAGCATAACATATTCCGAATCTTGCTTTTTCCCGTTCAACATTTTTCAGATCTTTGTTGATATATATGCATGTATATAATATACATATATCATTTCTCTTAACGAATCTAAAGTTTGTTGTTTTTAAAAAATGTCTTAGCCAGGCATAGTTACTAAAGTTGGAAGATACTTGGGCCTAGGGTCTGAGGCTAGCTTGGTCAATATAGTGAAGACCTCATCTCAAGTAAAGAAAGTCTTTCTTTGATGAAATTAAAAAAAAAAAAATCAGGGGCTGGAAATGTGGCTTAGTGGTAGGGTACTTGCCTAGCATGCATGAAGTCCTGAGTTTGATTCCTCAGTATCACATAAACAGAAAAAGCCGGAAGTGGTACTGTGGCTCACATGATAGAGTGCTAGCCTTGAGCAAAGAAACTCAGGGACAGTGCTCAGGCCCTGAGTTCAAGCCTTAGGACTGGCCCAAAAAAAAAAAAAATCAATAAGCCTATGTAATTCTCTAGGCACCTTCTCTTCACAGGAAGACTAAATTTTATTTCCTGTGACATATACAAGTCTGGAAATCCAAGACTAGATGACAGAGTTTAGGTTCCCAGTCTTGGTAGGAAGCAGCGCCATATTGTGGGTGTTAATTACCTGGAAGATCTTATTCCTAGAATGTAGCAATATCAAAGGCCCTTGGAGTCCTCAAGCAGCTGGAGGGAGAATGTCATTGTGTCTCTACTCTTACCCGTAGCACACACACACAGGCGGGCCTTGCGTGGCTTGTCATTCTCTACCTCCCTTCACTTCCTGATTAGAGCATCTGAGCTAGAAGAGCAGGATTTCTGAAGGAAATCCCTCTATATCAGTGGACTTTGGTTGCCATAACAAACAACCATAGCCTGGATGGATTAACAACAGCAACTTAATTTCTCACAGTTTTAGAGATTTCTCACAGATCTAGAAATCCAAGAACAAGGTGTTGACAGGGTTGGTTTCTCCTGAGCTTATGCTTCCTGTGTTTAGATGGCTGAGCTCCTACCATGCTGTGTCCACACATCATAGCCCTGCTGTGCTTGTCTGTGACAAAGGTCCTGTTCTTCCTGGTAAGACTGATTTAGGCAGGAGGAGGAACACAGGAAGGCAGCAGGAAGGGGGTCCAGGGTGGGAAAGACTGTGGGATGAGGGCTGAGAAGGGGCTTTGATGTAGGTATTTCAGAAGCCATTGGGAACTGAGTTAAGTGCGTCAAGGACCTGTGGGGTATAGATGCCAGAATACAGAGACGATAATCAGGAAGACATGGAGATTATGAATTTTGATACAGTGAAAGATTATAGAGAATAACTTAAAGATGAGGACAGATGAGGCCTTATCTTTAAGGAATCCATCTCCATGTTAGTCATGTTAGGTACCAGGTATGAGGGCTTTGACATAGGAATTGGGGAAGGAGCACCGTCTCCTGGGAACCTCCCTCTGGTGTACAGGGTGCAGATTTCCAAGGGATGGTTGGATAGCCTTTGTAGAGTTTAGCCTGAGGATTTTAAACCTTACTTTACATTCAAGGTTAGTTAGCTCAGAGAACCTAGAACTGTAAAATCTCACTCAAATTTTGGTTTCTAGAAGAAACTACGTATGGTGGCAAATTTCAAGAAGTGAGGCTGCTTTTGAGGAACCTCCTGCGATAAAGGTTGCTTACCATATAGCCAGAAACTACAACCTTCATCCACAGACTCAGCCGTAGATGACCCAGTGGAAAACACCTTGATCTAAGTTAGAAGGACTGGGCTGGCTCTTAGTTCTACTAAGAGCCCTGTGACCTTGAACAAGTGACTTAGGTTCCAAGTGTTAATTTTTTCCACCTCTAAAATGGAAGTAACAACACATCAGTGTATTTCTCTAAGGATAAAATGAGAATGGTGTTTGGTAGCTGGTGAGTTTCCAAAAATGTTATTTGATTCTGGAATCTGAATCTAAGGAGATTGGACTCTTTCCTATTTGCAGCTAGGAGCTTCTTTAGAGGCAGGAGAGTGATCTGTTTAAACGTGGGTTTCAGAAAGTTAATTCTGGCTTGAGCAGCACAGAAAGAGAGGTGGAAATGGGGAGATGCTGGAAATACAAAGATCAGCCATCAAGCCTTTGAAGTAAACCAAACGAGGAAGACCTAACTGGACTGAGTTAATGAGGTAGGTGGGTTGGAGGGAAGGAGGACAGGGGGGAATAGAAAAGGGAAAGGAGAGAGCAGGAAAGGAGGTAGCACTGGGTCATAAAGGATGCCTGTGAGGTTGTGAGGGAGGAGACAGAGGGATCATTTGGGAAGGAGAGTTGAAGAAGGGCATTATGGGGGAAGGCACTGAGTTTGAGGTCAGTCACCTTATGTCTGAATTGCGTGGGGTTATCTAGGACCATGAGAAGTGTTTGTGGAGATCTGTAGGGAGAGCTCCAAGGCATGGGAGGAGAAGAGAAACTGAGACTGCCTTTCAGGCGTGCCAAGAGAGGGTAGAGCGGGAGGAGGAGGAGCACAGGAAGGCAGCAGGAAGGGGGCCCAGGGTGGGAAAGCAGAGGAAGACTGTGGGATGGGGGCTGAGAAGGGGCTTTGATGTAGGTATTTCAGAAGCCATTGGGAACTGAGTTAAGTGCGTCAAGGACATGTGGGGTATAGATGCCAGAATACAGAGACGAGGATAATCAGGAAGACATGGAGATTATGAATTTTGATACAGCGAAAGATTACAGAGAATAACTTAAAGATGAGGACAGAGTCTTGTTTCTTTTTCAGGTTACTGGCATGCTGCTGAGCAGTGGGTGGGGTGGGAAAGTGGCGCCTGTTCAGGGAAGTATTGATAGCACAGGGTTCTTGGGAGGTGGGAGGGCCCGGAGGAGGAGCAGCATTGGGGAGTCGGTCCTAAAGGAATCAGTTTTGGTTGAAAAGGGAAAGCGGGTATATAAGGAGGAGAAGTGAGTAGCTGAAGCGGAGAGAACAGGTCTTTCATGTAAGCTTTCTCAGTAATAATAATTTAAAAAAATAGAAGGACCTGTCCTAGCGTCTACCGAGTGAACAAAGTTGGAAAGAACTGAAAAAGGGAGCAGGGGAAGGCCAGGTTAAAGAGTTGCTGAGTAGACAACTTTGAGAAGGGCAGGTATCATTGCATTCATTAGCATGGATGAGTCCGTCTGTGGTTCCAGGTATTGACCCAGTAGAGTCCAAGTGATGAGGGAACTATGCAGTCCTGAACAGGTAAGAAGTAAAAAGAACTGGATAGAGAAGGGGTGAAATACTATGGCATCAAGATAGGGTTTCCAAGCTGGGTACCGGTGACTCAGGCCTGTAATCCTAGCTACTCAGAAGGCGGAGATCTGAAGATTGTTGGTTCAAAGCCAGCCCAGGCAGGAAAGTTTGTGAGACTCTTATCTCCAAAAAACCAGAAAACCAGAAGTGGCGCTGTGGCTCAAGTAGTAGAGTGCTAGCCCTGAGTTGAAGAGCTGAGAGACAGTGCTCAGGCCCAGAGTTCAAGCCCCACGACTGACCAAAAAAAAAAAAAAAAAGATAGTAGTTCCATTCTTTGATGAGCTAATGAGAAGGATTAGGAAAAGATGGGGAAAGATTTTTGAGTAGGTATGGTATTAAGGGATTGAGGATGAAGGTGTATATTACTCAAGTTTAGGCATAAGGGACTATGAAGCCAGGACACTGAGTGTGTGGGCATTGGTTGAAGTTAGGGTGAAGGATGGATCTGTTAGCCTGTTAAATATATTAGTGGATGTAGAAGAGTGATCTTGTACAAAATAACCACCAAAGTCTTGGTGGCAAGACACAGTAAGCATTGATTTGCCTCCCAGGATGGAGGTTGCCAATCTAGACCAGGTGCTTGTGGGGGATTCTGCCAAGTCTTCATGCATAGCTTGAATAGGATTTGGTTGATGTGGGTTGGTTCTGTCTGTTTTGGCCATGGTCACTCACCTCTGGGGACTGATGACCTAGGCCTCACAAGCTTATCTTAGCATGATGACAAGCATGGTACAATAGAGAACTTTTGAAACCATTTGTGATGGCTATTATATTGGCTTTCTTGGTCAAAGAAAATCACATGCTGGAGTCCCGAGTCAAGATGTGAAGAAATATACTCTACCCATGCAGGTGGGCAAGGGTGGAGTGAACATTTCTGAACAAAAATCAGGTAACATAAGAGGAAGATGGGGAGAAGTAAGGTTGCCCATGGCATTGGACTCTTGAATGATGACAGAGGAACACAGGTGGGAAGAAAGGATGCTGTATACTCTGCTCCCATCCTGAGATACAAGTGGCCCCAGCTGAGAGTGTTTGGCAAAGAAATAATGTGATTAGAAAGGATATGGGTTTTTGTATTGTGTGGAGTCTAGTATAGACAGCAGGAATTGCAGCAGGCACTGAAGGAAGGAAGAATTCTGAAGATCCATTGTTGGGGGGCAATTGGTTGCTGAGAGTTAGAGAGAGAGAGGAGAGAGAGATTGCCCAAGTGAGTGAGTCTGTCTGTCTGTCTCTCTTTCTCTCTCTCTCTGCTAGAAGAGTAGATGAGCTTGACTAACCCCAGGTAAACTGTCTAGAAGCTTTATTGTTTTGGTGTAAAAACTAGGCTCTGGGTGCCTAGCTCCTCCTGACTATTGGAGGAGGGCAGATGCTTCCTGGAGAGATGTTTCCATGGGGAGGTGGTCACAGCTCCATACTATACTTGGGATTTCACAATTGCTTTTACTCTGACAGGGTGTTGGGTTTTTTTTTTGGCACTACAAATAAGGAAGTGAGAGGGTGGGTGTGGGAAGGAAACTATTTAAATGAAGCTTTAGTAATAGCAATAACATCCATCCTTGGAAAGAGAGACTCTAGAAGAAGGATGGATGGGGGTGAGATGCCTCAAACCTTTCCTTTCCTATGGCAGATCCTTTCACCACCTTTCCAGGGTTCTCGACCTTCCCTCCTACATGAGGTTCTAAGCTCTCTGAGAGTAAAGTCTGGCTTGTTTTAATTATAGCTCTATCCTCAGTCTAGCAACTCATGGAACACAGTAGGTGCTCATGAATATGTTTGAGTGGATGAATGAATGAATGAGCGATGGAAAATTCATAAACCAGGACATCCATCTTCACTTAAAAGGACTCCAAACTTTGAGTTCCATCACTCAACAAATATTCAAGGACCTCTTGAATTTTAAACAGAATGACTAGGCATTCACAGACGTGAGACACAGTCCTTCCCAGATGGTCACTGTATAGCTTTGGGAACAATAACTAACAAACAGACTCACATCATAATATTTCAACCCTCAGTTTGTCCACCTGCAAAAGGGAAGGCTAAGACAGTCCCACTCAGATTTGTTTCCTACAAGGCTTCTTGGAGCCTTCAATATTCTGTTGTTCTTTGTGATCTCACAAACAGGGAAAAACAGATGTTCTTGAGACCTATTTGACGATATTTTCCTTTCACTTCTCTTTTGTTGTTGTTTTGGAGCATCTTGTGGGATGGGGTTTCTAAGAGGCACATTTTGGTATGTGTCAGTTTAGACGGATGGTTGTGGACCAGTCCCCACTGTAGAATTCATCTGAAGGTCTTCCTGGATCACTTCTTCTTGGATGTACTTGCATCAACTGCAAAATATGCTTGCAATGGGATGATTGACTTTTGGAGCTCCCAATGGCTTCATATATCCATTTATCCTTTCTCCTAAGGATGTTGGAAGTAGAAGTTCTGGATTCAGCATTAGATTGTTCCCCCTAAGCTTTCCCTTTGGTCAACCATCCTGAAGTCATTCTTGTACTCCAGGGAGGATTGGAGACATCAGGATAACTGCCAAAAAGACTAAGTTGTACATGAATGTGGGTCAATGGTAGGAAGTTCTATGTCAACAACAGACAGGATCAAGATTTTTGTATTTTTTTTTTTTTTTGGGTCCGGTTGTGGGGCCTGAACTCTGGGCCTGGGCTCTGTCCCTCAGCTCTTCAGCTTAAGGCTAGTGCTCTACCACTTGAGCCACAGCGCCACTTCCGGCTTTTTTTTTTCTTTGCTTATGTGGTGCTGAGGAATCGAACCCAGGGCCTCATGCATGCAAGGCAAGCGCTCTACCACTGAGCCACCTTCCCAGCCCCTTTGTATTTTTTTTTCTGTTGGTCGTAGGGTTTGAACTCTGGGCCTGAGTGCTGTCCCTCAGCACTTCAGCTCAAGGCTAGTGCTCTACCACTTGAGCTACAGCGCCACTTCCCAGGATCAAGAATTTTGAAAAACAGGCAGGTTCAAGGTGTAAGACCCCATGTTTAGACTGCCTGTGTGTGTGTGTGTGTGTGTGTGTGTGTGTGTGTGTGTGTGTGTATGTGTGTGGACATAGAGCCCAAGTATAGCCCCCTCATGTTTCCCCTAGATAAGAGCCATGCCCTCTAATTGCTTTCTCTATGTCCCTATATATTCCTTTCAAGATCAGGTCCCATGCCATCTAAGACACACTTTGTCCCTTCACTTCCTCTGTTTAAAATCTCTCCAAGACACCCAAGAATTCCCTAGATTCCAGGACCTTTGGAACTCTGCTCCCAGTGTGATCTTTCAGCTTTACATTTTTCCCAGTCTTCACTCCTGCCTTCCCTTCATCCCAGCTAGATAGAATCTCTTCCGGCTTCCTGAGCACCTAGGAGCTTTGGCATATCCTTATCTGTTCTCACGACTTTTCCTTTTCTGGGACGTGACCTCTGGGGCCTAGTGTAGTAAAACTGCTCATTATTTAAGTGCCCATCAACCTCCCTTATGTTTGTTGCTCTTGCATCCATTTCCCCTCCTAATCTCTGACTAAGATCTTTAAGACTCTGGGATCTTATAGGGTGTTTGGCAAATAGCAGGTGTGTACTGGAGTTTTGTTGAATGGATGAATGAATGAATGTGTACCACATTGAATGAAATGGAGATTGTGGTTTCTTGATTCTCTCTCGTCTCCCTCTCTTAGTCACGTGTGTGTACACACTAGTGCACATGCACTCACACATGCACACACATACAATCTGGAATAACAGATGCCCAGCCTGGTTTAGCAGAGAGATGGAATTATAGGTTTTATTTTATTTTTTTAAAAAGAGATGTGGTTTTGTTTGCTTTTAAGCATAGCACATTTAAAAAGCTAAGATAGAAATAGATACTAATAAGTAAACTGGGGGAAATTAATGCAAAATTACTGGTTGTATTAGTCCTGATTGTATAATAATGTGTCATAAACAAAGGACCATAAACATTCTCGAGTTATTCTTGGAGTCTCAAAAGTTAAAGGCATACTGATGAGATCATTAATTTTTTTCTTAAGATTTAAATTAAAAAATACTGATTTTCTATTTAAAAACTTTAAAAAAACCTTTACTGTTAAGTAAAACCTAAAACTTTGTAGAGAAAGGTATTTCAGGAACTTTCTCTTTTTTAAGGATAATGAAATTTGCATTTGACTTATTGCAATTCTGCATTAGCAGCCCAAGCTCAGGTTTATTAAGCTATGAAAGCTCACAGTTATAGGTAGAGCCTGGCACAGGTGGGCCCACTGTGCGCAATCCAAATACATGGATGAGCCCATTATTTTTATTTCATATGGCCATTGCAATTTAGAATGCCTGTGGTACCGCCTACACTTCTGGTTGAGAAGAATTCTGAGGGTCCAGCTGGGCTTAGTATTAAGGAGCTGTGATTGATTAGTGAAAAGTGTTGTGGACCTATGAAGGGAGGATTCACGGATTTACCAGCCTGATCTAATCCAGTCCAAATACTAAATAATGGTAATCATTGTGAGAGAAAAACATCACACTGAAGCCAGGTGCTGGTGGCCTACACCTATAATCCTATTACTAGGGAGGCTGAGATCTGAGAGTTGTGGTTGGAACCAGCTTGGGCTGACAAATCTGCAAGCCTCTCCTCCAATTAACCAGCAAAAAGGCAGAAGTAGAGGTGTGGCTCAAGAGGTAGAGTGCCAGCCTTGAGGGTGAAAGAAGCCAAGTGACAAGCAAGGACTTGAAGGCTGGAGTTTAAGCTTCAATACTGGTGCACGTGTGTGTGTGTGTGTGTGTGTGTGTGTGTGTGTGTGTGTGCGCACGTGTGCACAAGTGTGTGCCCATGCACATGCACACTTGTGCTCACATATTTAAATGCTTGAATTTCAGATTCAATTGTATCATGTATTGGTTCTATGGATGACAAAAGCTATGTTCTGTTTCTGAGTTTCAGTTAGGTAGTGGAAGTTGCAGACAATCAACACCTTGTTATGAAGGAGCATTTTATAAATGCTAAAGGACTCCACACACTAGTGCCATGCCTACTATTTTTAAATGAGGCTGTGAGATCATGGCTGTATGCACTTAGTACCGATTTGTTTGTTCGTGCCTGCTACATATGAATGTTTCCATGTGTATTGTCTATTTTAGACTCTCAGTTCATAGTACATGGAAAGTATGCTTCTTATTCTTAACTCAGAGCACTAGCTAGCCCAGGGATGATCTCTGGGTGTTGCCTTTTTGGCTTTCTGTTTGTAGTCATGTTCTTCAGAAGAGACAGTTACACGGAAACAGAGGAAGTTGAATTACCTCACGGGGTGCCTATGCTTAGAAGTTCTGTTCTTCTCAACTCACTGTGTGATGTGGTCATAACAAACCTGATGCTGAGGACTTTCCTTAGGTTACCCAGGAATGGGGGGTCTAGAACCTCACAGAGCTTAGGCTTTGGCCAAGAGAACTAGAATGACTCAGGTTCTCCTGTGTGTTTGTCACCTTCTTGGAGGTGAGTAGAGGCATGCTCCCACAGCAAAAGAGCCAGGATGAGCAAGCAGAATAGGAAAGTACTCCTCTAACCTTTGCTTATGTCATCTTTACTAATGCTCCATTCAGCCAAAGCAAGTCATGTCTGAGTTTATTATCAAGGGCCAAGCACAATAATAGTTAACAGCAAAGTGTCTGGAAATGAGGAAAGGTAAAGAATGTCCCAAATACAATCAAACTGCTATATCATGTATGGGAGAAATCTTGAAAATTATAGTGAGTAGGGCGAAAAGAAAGAGCAATGATAGTGATGGAACTGGCCATCATTTATTGACTGCATACAGTGTCTCAGTGTTAGTCAGCTTTCCACTGTGGTGATACAATACCAGAATAAAACAACTTTAAGAGAACACATACTTTGGCTCAGTTTCAGAGATTTAAGTCCAAAGTTACATACCTCCATTTTTGGGCCAGTGGTAAGGCTGAGTATCATGGTTAAAGTACTTGGAGGAAGAAAGCTATTTACCTCATGAGATAGACAGACATATAGATAAATGGTGGATAGAGACAGACAGAGAGAGAAGAAGACAGAGTGATAGAAGAGAGAGGGGGAAAGACAAAGACAAAGAGACAGAGGTGAGGGACAAATTATATCCCTCAAAGGTATAGCTCCAGTGACCCCCCCCTCTTCCAACTAACCCTACCCCTGAATGTTTTTGCAGCTTCTCAACCAATTACAAGGGAGCAGCCCTTGAGCCCATGAGCCTTTGAGGACATTTCATATGTCAATCACAACCTTCAGTACTTGGTCTCTGGGAGCTCAAGCCCACTTCACAGTGTGAAACCCATTGAGTTCATCTTCATATATCCGAAGTCTTAAAAATTTTAGCATTGCTCAAAAGTCTTAAGTCCAAAATCACTTCTGAGCCTCAAGGCAAAACTCTTAGATGTGAGCCCCTGTCAAAGACAAAACAAAGCAAAAGCAAGTTATACACTTTCTGCTGTCAGACAGGGTATATAGTCTTAGCCCCAAAGTGTAGAATAGGAAAATTAACAAAGAAGGATCAGATCAGGACAAAGCAAGACTGAGACCTAACAGGGAAAACACGGAATCTTGTAGCTCCACTTATAGCATTTGAGCTCCAGAGGGCTTGGGTAATCCTGTCAGTTGCAGCCACATTTCTCCTTCCTTGGTAGACATTCTGTGCTCCTGAATTCTTTTCCTTTCTGAGGTCTCAATGGTAGTTTTGGCTTCATTCACAACCACACAGATTAGTGAGGACTCTGGGCCTGTCACATTGACCACTCATATCTTCCTTTAAAATCTAGGTGAAAGCTTCCTTGATACTGAAATTCTTGTATCTACATGCCTTCAAAACCAGTATCACATTCTAGCTGCTCAGGAGGCTGAGATCTGAGATCTCAGATGTCGTTCAAAACCAGCACAGGCAGGAAAGTTTGTGTGACTCTTTTTTTTATAATAAGTTTTTTATTGTGAAAATACTGTACAGAGGGGTTACAGTTACATGAGCAGGTAATGGGTACATTTCTTTTTTTTTTTTTTTAATTTTATTTTATTTTATTTGAGAACATACTGTACAGAGGGGTTACAATTACATGGGCAGGATAATGCATACATTTCTTACCAAGCATTGCAGCCTCCTCCTTTGTTTACCCTTCACCTCCCTTCCCAGCCTCCCCCCTCCCCCCCCCCATCATACCCCCCCTCCACCCCACCGACATTGTAAAGCTGGTTTTGACATGACATTTTGTACTTCTCATTGTTGCAACAGGTCCACCTGAATCCTTAAACAACTTGTTTGTCCTCATCTCCTCCACATGTTGGGTACATTTCTTATCAAGCATTGTTGCTTCCTCTTTTGTTTTTCCCCTACCATCCCTTCTCCCACCTTCTCAACTACACTCCCCCCCCCACACCTAAATTGTAAAGTTTGTTTTTCAACATAGGGTCTTGTACATCTCATTGTTGCAATGGGTCAACCTGTATTCCTATTTAAACATTTTGTTTTTTCCCTTCCCCTCCCCAAATTATACCAACATCAAATACAGTGAAAACAAGGGTTATACCGTGTGGGAGGGACATACAAAGAAACAAAATAATTGTGAGACTCTTATGTCCTATTAACCACCAAAAAGCTAGATGTGGAGCTTTAGCTCAAGTGGTAAAGTGCCAGCTTTCAGTAAAACAAAAAAACAAGAACAAAACAACAAAAAACAACAACTAAAGGGCAGTACCCTAGGCATGAGTTCAAGCTACAGTACTGGTATACAAACAAAACACAGGAACAAAACAACATTCCATGGGTTATACCAAGATCCACTTCCAGCTTGAGCAGTAGCTGGGCCTGCTTGGGACATAGCTGAGTGCCTAGATGGCTGATCTCAGGGACATATTTCCCTAAGTGGTCTTGAGTGATCAAGGATTCTCTTCTTAGACTAAGCTCTTTCAAAGGAGTTTTTATTTTATAGTCTTGAGCCTCCAATAGGTAGGATCTGACCAATTTCTGAAGGCTTCTCAAGGCATCTTTCCTATTGCCTGGTATTAAGTACTTGGTTTCTTCATGCCACTAATCTCTTCGGTATCTATATCCACCTTAGCTTCAACATTCATTAACCATGCTTTGTTTCTGGTCACACTTTTAAGCTTTTCAGAACTTTCTACTCTGAATTTTACTCTGGTGTTCTCATTGTTGTAAATTTGGTTAAATGCAGCCATCATTACACGTTCCACCATGGATTGCTACATTAACTTGGAATTTTCTCGGCCATACCTGTTACTTCTTCACCTTCAAACATATCTAACCACAAAGTCTCAGGGTATATGCAAGATTTTGACAAGTTCTTTGAAAGACTATAATGAGTGGCCTTTAGTCCAATTTTCAGAAGGGTCTTCAATTGCATTTGAAAACTGGGCACTGTTTTTGCTGGCTGTATTCCCATCAGTATTCTAGTCTTCTGAATTCACACTAGTATAGTCCCATTTCTAATATGACATTTCTGTTAGTTTTCTATCACTTTGACAAAATACCTCAGAAAAACAACTTAAAGAAAATTATTTGGGCTCACAATTTCATAGGTTTAAGTTCAACGACACTTGGCTTTTGTTGTTTCTGGGCCTGTACATGATAGTATATTCATGGTAGAAAGGCATAGAAGAGGAAAGTTGCTTATCTTATGGTTGTTAGGTGGTGAGGGTGAGAGGATTAAGGAACCAAATATACTACTCAAATGTACATTTTTAGTAACCTACCTCTTCCAACTAGTCTCACCTTCTAAATTTTCTGCTGAATACCTGTAGTACCACCAGCTGAGGACCAACTGTTCAACACATACACCCTTGGGAGCTATTCCACTTGCAGATTTTCAACCATGAGTCCTTGCAAAACCCTTTTGATATAGGTATCCATATCAGTATTTTTCCTCCCATTTAAGCAATAAGAATCTTGAAATTTAGTGAGGTTAAGTATGTATTAGGTAATCTTGTTGGTGTGTGAACATCATAATGTGTACTTACACAAATCAAGACAACTGTGACATCCGTAGGCAATGTCATCTTATGGGATTGCCATTCTACGTGAGGTCTGTGGTTGACCCAATGTTGATAGGTGGTGTATTCCTGAAATGGCCAGGGTTTGTATAGTAAAATGATGGACCTTTAGGATAAGAATGCAATTTTATTGGACTCCAGAGTCCAGCTCTTAACCAAATCCTAGAATCATGGAACCTGAGGGCAGAGACGACCTTTGAAGTTTGCCACAGAGAAATGTTAGACAAAAATGAGAATGGGTAGAGAATGGAGAGATTAGTAAACTCAAGGACTATGTCTGGCATATCAGTATTTACTGAAGGTTTTTTTTCATATAAGTGCTTGGGTGGTGTGCAAAGGTTGTGACTTTGTCCTACATATGAGTGGAAAATCAAAGCTATTAATAAAGGTTTATGTAAACAACTGTTCCTAGGATTTAAAGGAGAAAGTAGGAGATTTTTAAGGACAGGCTCTTACATATAGAGGTTGATATAATGATTCTTTGGGGCGGTATGGTACTATAAAATCTCATTCTGGTGGAGGTTGAGAGACAAAACCTGATCTCCTTTTCTAAAAAGCAGTTCTACTATTTATCCTCTTATAGTTTGGCATCTATTATCCATTCCTTCCTTCCTTCCTCCCTCCCTCCCTCCCTTCCCTTCCTTCCTTCCTTTTTCCTATATAATACAGTTACTTCAGTGGTCTCTACTATACTTTAAAAATATGTAATTTTTTTTGAGGCAAGATTTTACTATGTAGCCCAGGTTGGCCTCAAACTAACTCATGATGTATCCCAAGAGCTGGGATACAGCCATGTCTCACCATGCCTAGCAATGGTGATCTTCTTCATGTCCATGTCTTTCCATACACAGAGAAAATTGGTGTAGCAAATATGCTATGTTCCTTCCTTTTATTGCCCCATTGGAAGTGAGGCCCTGAGATCTACTCTGTATTATTCGTGTGCATTTGGGAAAATTCTTTCACCTCTAGGAGGCCTCAGTTTCCTTTCTCTAATGTGGGGATCATATTAATTCTTTTTGCATAGGATCACAGTAAAGACTAAGTTGACTTCATATATATCCTATTTGGCCCTTCACCCCTTGTCTTGTGCCCTGTGCATAGACAACGTGATAGGATGTTTGCTGCTACGGTTTTAAGATACAGGTGTTGGAAAAGTCACAGGATGACTGAGTTGCCATTGGCAATGTCCTGAACACTCACTCTGCCGCCTTCCTTGAGGCTGCCATAGCCTAGTCTTGGGTCCCAGACCCATCCCTCACCCCACTGTAGCCCCTTTAGAGTAGCATTCATGAGTGTGTTGCCCCATTTTCTGCCTGTAGTGTGTTCCCCTGGCCATGACACTGTTCTTCAGGTAGCGTCCTCTGGATCTCCTACCTCTGAGGTACATGGAAAGGTGGGATGTGCCAGGCCCTGCATTGCCCTGGTGGTGAAATTAGGGGTTTTCTGGTATGGTTACATGCAGCCCAGCCTGTCCGGCGCATCCTCCAGTCCGCTCTGCGTTCCCTTTGCCAGCTCTGGCACCTCTTGCTTTGTTAATGGAGACTTTGTCAAGTAATGGGAATAATTAGCCCAGTGGGGGCTTTACTGTGTCCTGGAAAGAGAACACAGAGAGCCCTCCCAGCAGCCCCAGACATAATTGCTGGGCAGGCTTATTTTCTCTTGTCTGCATCTCTCCCCTTCTCTTGCATGTGTTTGATTTTTTTCTCTCTCTTTGTGTAGAGAGGGTTGACTAGGAGAAAAGACCCATAAATTGCACGCTTGCTGGGCTGGTACTATGAAAGCTGGGTAAGCTTGTCCTCCTGTGCTGAATAATTTCCCTCTCCCCCACCCTCTTAGAGAGGGGGGCAGATCAGCTAGGCGCTGATCTGTCCCCCTCCTTTTTTGACCCATTTCCTCTTTCTCCTCCAGCCCTCCCCTCTCTCGTTCCCCATCTCCTCATGTAAAGAACTCCCTGGCTCTCAATTGAATCTTTTTTTAATGGTCCCAAGAGGCGAGGATCTTGAAGGGTGATTATCTTCATTATAAATTATTAACTCTCCCAGCAGCCAGATGGCTTCCCAACCCATGGCTGGGAACTCCGGGTTAGTGAGGCCTGCTGGCAGGCAGAGGAGGGAACAAGAGGAGAGGAGCCTGTATGGTGAATGGCCACAGCTTCTTGAGTTCCTGGCTGCCATGGGCATGCTGGGAAACTTGTTCCATGGTTATCTACAGGGAAGAGTTTGTTGTTAGGTTTTAGCTCTTAGCTAACATCCCTTCAGGATGGATGGACGTGGTGATGGAGAAGATACTAATGTCATGAGTTGGTTTTGGTAGAAATCTTAGGCAGTGGTGCAGGCATTATTATATTACTTTGTGTAGTCTTTAAGGTTTAACTATTATTAATTCCAATTTATAGAAGAATTAACAAACTATATTGGCCACAGATAGGGTCTTGGCCCAAAGTGAGAGAAAGCTTGGTTCTTACTCCCAGTGCTTTTCCCCCCTCTACCAGACTTCTTCTCATGGACCTTTGCCTGATCCTCTTTAAGTTCCCACTGCTCCTTTCCTTCCTATGAGAAGTCTCTGCTGATCACACAAGCTCAAGGAAACACACCTCTCTTCTGGACTATTTTGTTCCATGTATTGACCTATTTAGTACAGGGTACATATGCCTAAAGGTCTTTAGACACCTTCAAAACTAGGGAAGTCGGTTTATCAGAGTTATCTCCTTGTAAGATCTACATAAATATTCCTCCTAGAATTTCTAGAACTGCCATTCACTACTAGACAGAATTCAACCCAGAAGATAAGAGAATGCCTTTAACAATGCTTCAAGTCAGGCTTGGTTGTAGCTTATCATTCCAGCTATTTGGGAGGCAGATATAGGAGAATCGAGGTACAAAGCTAGCTCGGTGAAAGTTAGGGAGACACTATCTCAAAAACAATCTGGATATGATAGTGTGCACCTATGGTCCTAACTACTTGGAAGGTGATTGTAGGAGGTTGGTGGTCTGAGGCAGCCCCAGGAAAAAATGTGAGACTCTCTCTCTGACAAACAAACTTGAAAACAAAATGATAGGAGACATGGGTCAAGTGGTAGAGCAAAGTTCTGTGTTCAGTTCTCAATATAAAATACAGAAAAATGCCCCAGGCTCCTAAATATTCTGGTAAGGAACTCTGACGATACCTGTAAGCCCCCAAGCATTGATATCTCAAAAGTTTTCTCCTATAAGGAGACATGAGTGTGAGCATGACTCTTAAAGTTGAGATGAAATTTAAGAGCATCCCTCACCTATCCTGGTTACTGTCCCTGGAAGGCCCAGTAGGACAACAGCATTGGCCATACCAAAAGAGGAGAAACAAGGACTGCTGTGCATGGTAGCCAAAGAGGCAATTAGTCCTCATCTATGTTGAGGACTATGGACTTCAACTTGTCCTATGTGCCCTTCACTGTCCCTGTTACAGGTGGAGCAACTGAGGCACAAAGGGGTTAGTGACTTTCTCCAGGTGACACAATCAACAGTAGGTCTAAGATCTGAATCCAGTATTCTGGCTTCAGAGTCCATGCCCTTAGTCATAACACTGTTCCTCTTCATGAAGGGGAGATTCCTCTTATACCAGTGTTCTACTTTGTACCCTACAGACGGCCCATTGTCAGAGTCCACACTCAGCTGACTCTCCCTCTCACCTCTGGCTCACCTACTTATGTTATTTAGGTTCATGGCTTCGGTCTCAATTCATATATAAGTAACTTACAGAGATGGAACTTTAGACCTAGGACACAAGTGTCTTGTGGCTAAAAAAAAGATAATAAAAGGTTGGGCACCAGAAGCTCATGCCTGTATTCCTAGCTATTCAGAAGGCTGAGGGGATTGCAGTTTGAAGCCAGTCTAGGCAAGAATGTCCACGAAATTCTTATCTTCAATTAACTACTCGCCTACTCCCCAAAAGATGAAGGTAGAGCTGTGGCTCAAGTGGTTGAGCATTAGCCTTGAGGCTAATAGCTCACATACACACATACACACTAACAGAAGGCCCTCTCTTGCATTTCCTAACTCTCTTACTATTCTACACCTCTCTCACAAAGTGATGGTTAGAATAAAAATTCAGAGGCAAGTGCCAGATAGACATGAATAAGTGCCTCACTTTCTTGTGGGTTATATTTTGGTGAATGTAGTCTAAGATTGCATTGGGTTATATGACAGCCACAAAGCACTAACATTATAAATGTATGTATCATACATTTATGTACACAAATATTCATATCCATGTGCAAGCCATTTTGTGTACTTTACCCATCAATTCTTGTTTACTACATATCTACAAATGGTGATTTCCTTATGAGTTGTTTGTATTGGAGGCCCAAGTTTTATGACTATTTATGCCCATCAGATTTTGTGTTATTAGACATAGTCTGTGCTTTATGCCTGCTATGATCTCTAAGGAGCTCTATGGCCTCATCCACACACTCACAAATTCTGTGACCGCTCATCTACAAATATAACTAGTAGTTTCTCTTCTTCATCTAAGTTCTTGTGGAAAATGAGGAACAGACAGCGCCTAATCTCCTTCTAAAACCTGCCTTTCAATATGTGCACACTTTCTTTGAATACTGTGTGTGTGTGAAAGAGAGAGGGAGGGAGGGAGGGAGGGAGGGAGGGAGGGAGGGAGGGAGGAGAGAGAGAAGTCTGCATGGTTCTTTCTACCTCATGTTCCTTATCTTGTGAGAAACTTTTCTAGCAAATTGGCTGAGGTTTATACAGAACTTCCAGGTATCTCTACTATATTAGCTTAGTACTCTTTGGAGAAAAGGAAGATAGATTAACCTGGTACGACTACTCCTTTATTTTTATAGGGAACATTGTTTTTTAGCCAAAAAAGACTAGTAAAGTTCAAGGTTAAAGACCAAGGGCTCTTCCTTTCCCTCCTCATTGCTGCCCTCCTTTTTCCAGACCATGTCCATGCGCCCATTTGTTGGACTGGACTTGAAGTCCTTAGCAGCTATTTCTCCTCCTCGTTTTTGAAGGAAGAGGCTCTTAGGATGGGGTGAACTTGTGCCTGTGTCCAGAAGTAGCTCAGCAGATTTCAGAGGAAGAAGCGAAGACGGAAGAAGGGGGTGACATAGCTGTGAAATAGAGAACTGGTGTGTGGAGTTGACGAGAGAGAGGGAGGGAGAAGAAAGAGGATAAGCTCACTGTTGGAAAAGGTGGTGGATATTGGCCCATATTTTCTTCCATGAGTGGCTGGCTTTGCTGTGGCTTCTGTGAGAAAGGAATGCCAGCCTACAATCAGAACCACCCATAATTTTCTTTAAAACTCTACTTCAGGAGACATACTAAAACCAATAGATGAATGAATGAAAATGTTTTTTTTGTTGTTGTTGTTTCGTTGTTGACTGTGGGGCTTGAACTCAGGGCCTGGGCACCGTCCATGAGCCTCTTTGTGCTCCAGGCTAGTGTTCTACCACATGAGCTACAGCATCACTTCCAGTTTTTGAGTGGTGGAAATAAGAGTTTCATGGAGACTTTCCTGCCCAGGCTGGCTTTGAACGGCGATCCTTAGATCTCAGCCTCCTGAGTAGTTCGGATTACAGGCATGAGCCACCAGCACCCAGCTCACTGTTTTTTTTTTTCTTTTTAAATTGAAATATATGGATAGAAGTGTACTGCTCAATGTGTTCTCACCCCCTGAACACAGAGTGTAACACCACCGAGATTGCAAAATGAATTCCTTCACCTCCTTTGCCCTCTTCCTATTAGAAACCATGGTTCTGATGTTCAACTGTGGAATGAATAATTTTGCCTCATTTTATGCTTTATATCTATGGTGCACATACAGGTGGTGCTGCCTTGTGTCTTGCTTTATTCAACACTGTGCTTGTGAGGGTCATCATGCTTCGGTTGAGAAATGAAGACCAGTCATCCACATTGCGCAGTTTTGAGAGAATGGAGTACAGTTTATTTATCCATTGTACTTTGGTGATGTGGGTTGGGGCTGTTATAGGTCATGTTGCTGTGAAGATTCTTGCACATGTCTTTGGTTGGATGTGTATAAACATTCTTGCTTGTATATGCATACAGAGGAGAGGAATTGTGAAGTCACAGAGATTTTTACTTTAATGTTCAGCTTCAGTGGATACAGCCAACGCAATGTTCCAAAAGTAATTATACCTCTATACATTTTAAACCCCAGTACAGCTTGAAATTCTTCTATTAGATAGGTATTATCATCCCCACATTTTTGGGTGAACAAACAAAAATTCAACAGAGTTGCTCAAGGTTAAATAGCTTTAATAATAAGAGTCTGGATTTAAGTCCAATTCTACCTGACTCCAAAGCTCACACTCTAACATCTCTCCCCACCCTACTTCCAGAGCTCGGACAGAATTCAGTGTCTTGATGCTCCTCCTTGCCTTCGACAGAGCCTGAGCCCTGCCCTAAGGTGGGGAGCATAGCATGTGGTTTGCTATTGGGAGGGGTGTGGTTTCATGGAAGAAGTGAATTTCTAGGCTGTGGTATAAGAACGCATAAAGGGAGAGAAGAAGTGTGCTATATCCTATCTTTGCCCACACATAGGAGCAGTGCTGATCGGTGCAGGATTTGGTGCTAAAGTGGATAAGATGTGTGCATCAGGTTACAGGAAATTCCTCCAGATATAGGTGGGGACACAAGAGATGGAAGCTTGGTCAATGACAATTCTTTTGAAGATCAAATGTTATGAAAAGTCTCAGTCAGGACGGCTGAGTGGGTCATGACCCAATGCAAATTTGCTTAAGAAAAAAAATGACATATTTTGCCTCCATGAGGAAAGCCCTAGGACATTCTGGACTTCAAGCCTGGCTAGATGTAGGTGTGAAAAATCATACCACAAAATAATCTATACCTATTCATCTCTGGGCTCTTATTTCTTCTTTATTTGGATGTTATATATGATCTCTGATAGTAACAATGGTGGTTTTTTTTTTTAAATTTTATTTTATTTTATTTGAGAACATACTGTACAGAGGGGTTACAATTACATGGGCATGATAATGCATACATTTCTTACCAAGCATTGCAACCTCCTCCTTTGTTTACCCTTCACCTCCCTTCCCAGCCTCCCCCCTCCCCCCCACCCAATCATACCCCCCGTCCCCCCCCCCACCGACATTGTAAAGCTGGTTTTGACATGACATTTTGTACTTCTCATTGTTGCAACAGGTCCACCTGAATCCTTAAATGACTTGTTTGTCCCCGTCTCCTCCACATGTTATACTGACATCAAATATAGTGAAAGCGGGGGTTACACTGTGGGGGAGGGACATACAAAGCAACAAAGAAATAATCTTATAAATGCGTTAGAAACACATGCATGAAAGAAACAAAAACATTAAAATACATATTTGAGGGTTCGTTTTCCTAACATCACATTCTCTGACTTTTTCCGCTTGACTCATACCTATACTAGATATTGCAAATAAGGGAAACCATGGGACCTATGTTTCTTTGGGCCTGGCTTACTTCACTTAATATAATTTTTTCCAAGCCTTTCCATTTCCTAACAAATGGGGAAATGTCATTCTTTCTGATGGAGGCATAGAATTCCATTGTGTATATATACCACATCTTCTTGATCCATTCATCTACTGAGGGGCATCTGGGTTGGTTCCATATCTTAGCTATGGTAAATAATGCTGCAATAAACATAGTTGTGCTGGTAGCTTTAGTGTGGCCTTGTTTGTGATCATTTGGGTAAATGCCCAAAAGTGGGATTGCTGGGTCATTGGGGAGTTCTATGTGGAGTCTTTTGAGGAACCTCCATACTGCTTTCCAAAGTGGTTGAACAAGTTTACATTCCCACCAACAATGAAGTAAGGTTCCTTTCTGTCCACATCCCCTCCAGCATCTGTTGTTGTTAGAGTTCTTGATTTTTGCTGTTCTAACTGGAGTGAGGTGATATCTCAATGTTGTTTTGATTTGCATTTCTTTTATAGCTAGGGATGTTGAACATTTCTTCATGTGTCTATTGGCCATCCTTCTTTCTTCTTCAGAGAAGCTTCTCTTTAAGTCTTTCGCCCACTTACTTATTGGGCAGTAGTTTCTTTGAGGATTTGTTGTTGGGTGGTTTAATTTTTTGAGTTCCAAGTATATTTTAGATATGAGACCCTTGTCCGTTGTATGGCTAGTAAAGATCTTCTCCCAGTCCGTGGGCTTTCTATTGATCTTGCTAGCTATGTCATTTGCCCTGCAGAAGCTCTGCAACCTTATACAATCCCATTTGTCCAACCTTTCTTTGATTTGTTGTGTTTCCGGGTCTCTATTCAGAAAATTTCGGCCTGAGCCAAGGAGACCCAGGGTTTCTCCTATTCCATCCTGTAATGTTTTCAGAGTGTCTGCTTTGAGTTCAAGGTCTTTGATCCATTTGGAGTTGATTCTGGTGCAGGGTGATATATAAGGATCTAGGTTTAGTTTTCTACATGTAGTTAACCAGTTTTGCCAGCACCATTTACTGAAGAGGCTGTCTGTCTTCCATTCTATTGTTTTAGCTCCCTTATCGAAGATTAGATGGCTATAGGTCTGTAGGTTCATTTCTGGGTTTTCAATTCTATTCCATTGGTCCTGAGGTCTGTTCTTATGCCAATACCAAGCTGTTTTGATTACTATGGCTTTATAGTAGAGTTTGAAATTTGGTATTGATATTCCTCCAGCAGTGTTCTTTCCGTTGAGGAGCGTTTTTGCTATTCGGGGTCTTTTATTGTTCCATATGAATTTTTGGATTGCCTCTTCTATTTCCTTGAAGAATGAGGGTGGAATTTTGATAGGTATTGCGTTGAATTTGTAGATAGCCTTGGGAAGTATTGCCATTTTCACGATGTTAATCTTTCCAATCCAGGAGCATGGGAGGTTTTGCCATTTTTTAAGTTCTGTGTTGATTTCCTTTTTCAAGATTATAAAGTTTTCATCATAGAGGTCCTTCACTTCTTTAGTTAAGTTAATTCCTAGGTATTTTATTTTTTGTGGGGCTATTACAAATGGAGTTGCTTTCCTAATTTCAGCCACACTTTTCTCATTGTTGGCATACAGAAAAGCCATTGATTTTTGGGGGTTAATTTTATAACCTGCTACTTTGCCAAAGTTTTGAATCAGCTTGAGTAATTTGGGAGTGGAGTCTATGGGATTCTTTAAATACAAGATCATGTCATCTGCAAAGAGGGAGAGTTTTATTTCTTCTTTCCCTATTTGGATCCCCTTTATGTCTGCATCTTGTCTTATTGCTGTAGCTAGGCATTCTAATACTAGATTGAAGAGAAGTGGAGAGAGTGGGCATCCTTGTCTTGTTCCTGAGTTAGGAGGAAATGGCTTTAGTTTTTCACCAAACAATGGTGTTTTTAATCAAGCCTAGACTTCACAAATTCCAGAACATAGTAAGAAGAGAGAGAGGGGATTCTTCTCCTAATAATTGTAATTCCCTGTATTAATGCTAGTTTGATTCAGTTTGGATGACAGACCTATCCTTAAACTAATTAATATGGCTAGGAGATTATAATTTCCTAACTGGCTAAACTGAGATATGTGATCTAGAGAGGGATGAACCCTTACCTGAATGACATGGATAGAGAATGGTGGTAAAAATCACTTACCTGACAAGTAGGATGGAGAGTAGAGTGAATGAGGGTCAAAACCAAAAGAGAGTCATTAGAAACCATTCCTGATGAGGGAGTTAAGAGGGGAGCTACTGAGAAAGTTCCAGAGGGGAAAGCCTGTAAGCCTTATCTGGGATTGTATCTTGCTTACGAAGGCTGAGCAGGATTATCATTGCCATACTTTCCCAGCCAGTCCTGGTTCTATTCATGATCCTGACTTTCTCTTGAGTCTCTCTCAGCACAGCTACAACTCCATGGCAGTTGGGAAAGGGAGCAATGGAACTGGAAAGAGTGGGAAGGAGGGCAAATGGCAGCCAGATCTTCTGAGCCATCCCTATGGCAAATAGCCCACATGTCAGAGTTGTGTGGGGACCCCCTCCCCCCACCCTGCCTCCTAAGCAGCCGGATTACGAGACATTTGCAAAGATGTTCACCCCGCATAAAGTGTGCTGTTCGATAATTATGCAAATTAGCTGGCAATTAGATAATGTCATTCACTTTTCCTCTCCTGCTTGATTCCCACACAACAGATAAGTGTTTTGAGCTTTAGCATCAGCCCAGGTCCTTCATGTAGGCTCTGAGGAAAACCACCTGCATCTATGACTGCTAGTGCTTCCCTGTGGCTCAGGGAAGGGTGGCCATTGTCTGAGTGACCAGGTAAAGAGGGCTCTCTGTCTTTCCTTGTCTTGTTTGCTTGAATCTGCCATACCTCCCCAGTGGGCTAACAGAGGCCAAAGCCACTGGCGGTCAGTGGCTGGAAGCTTGCAGTAGTTAATATAAGGTCACCTCTAATTTTTGGCAAGTTCTTAGAGATTACAGAGGTATCTAAGAAAGAAATGGAGAGACTGTGGATGGACTGTAGTGTGTAAGGTCTAATGGACTAATTCTGACTCTTGCATCAGAGCTGTCTGGCTCTGGTAGAGAAAGCTTGGTTTTCCCCAGTCAGCCTTTCTGATCCCTTATGATGCAGGATGGTAAGGGAGCATTGGTGTCATCAATGCTGGTTTGGGTTGGAGGGGGTGAAAATCTAGAGGAAGAGGCTCAGTCAGACAGAGTAGGGCCCCAGTGCAAGCTGGGTAAATGCCCATGAACCTCTTTCATAGAGAATTCCTGAGCAGCAAAGCTCAGGGTTTCCCCACACCACTAAGCAGGTGCTGCTTTGCTTTTGGGGGGAGTTGTCTGGTACTGGCATCCACAAAAGAAGGGGGGCTCAGAATTGTTCTTGTATTCGATGGTATTGCATTGAGACCATTGCATAGAACAGCAGTCAAAGGACCAAAGTCTTCTCCTCAGTTCTATTTTACTGTTCATTCTTTTTATAAATGTTGCCTGAGCACTTCTTCCATGGCAAGGTCCTGTGGCCAACACATGATAAAGTAGTTGCTTCCTCCAGGATTTCTACATTGAACAATCTGCTTCAAGAGCTTAGTCATTATACTTCTACTGTCGCTAAAGTACATCTATCCCTCATCAGCTTGTGGTACCCCTGATAATGAGAATGCCATCCATCCTACTCTTGATCCAGTAGTTCCTGGAATGAACTGAAGTTGGATTAAAGGTTTCCTATCTTCCCTAGGAGAGGGGGGACTGCCTTTGACTTGATTGGCCTGTTTTGCCTCACACAGTGATCATGTTCTCAGATATAGGGATGGTATCACATAGCATGACTTAGCCTCTTGCTATCTACCTCTACCTCCATGCCTTCTCCCCACTCTACTCCAACAGTCTTGAAATACAGCAGCCTATTCCAGACTCAAGACTTTTGCATTGGCTATTAACTTCTCACACATTCTTCTTAGATTTTTACATATCTCTTTCCCTTCTTCACGCATGACTTTCCTTAAACATCATTGTATTCACTGATTCTAATTTGCAGTTTTGATTGTTTCTGTAGTATAAACACTTGTAGTATAATTGGTTTCATGCTACCAAAGTTGACATCAACCCGCAGAAAAAACTCTCAAACTCTTAGTAGTTGCTCACTTATGCCCTTATGAGTTGATGGCAAAGACATTTATCAAGAATGTCCCCTGGCTGTGTTCCAATTAACACCCTTTACAATCATGAGGTTTCCATGCCACAATTTAGGAAACACTGGTTGGACCAAGTCTTTGATACAAGTGAGGCTTTTCTTTTGATGGGTTTAACGAGACTTGTGTTGGTTGGATTTATTTGTTCATGAGGAATAGAATTTGTTCCCTGTTAAGGGACAGCATCTTCTTCTTTGAAGCATGGTACTAACTAGCGTTGTGGATCATTGTGGTCATCATAAAAATAGTGACTAGATGCTCTGATGGGGCCCATGGTAGATTACCAAAAGTGCCAAGAAGCAACTATTTGTCCAGCTTTCAGAAATTACATTCACAGCCAAGTCTAGTTTTTTTTTTTTAAATCTTCATGTAATTGTACAGAGGGATTTCAATCCAACATGTCAGTTTATAAGTACAATGCATCTTGATCAGTGTCACTACTTTTATTATTCTCCCACGCACCCACCCTACAATCTCAATTTTCCTACTTCCTTCTTTTTTTTTTTTTTGTGACAGTCCTGAGGCTTGAACTTAGGGCCTGGGCACTGTCCCTGAGTTTTTTGCTCAAGGCTAGCACTCTACTACTAGAAACCACAGCACCACATGGCTTTTTCTGAGTAGTTTATTGGAGATAAGAATCTCACCAACTTTCCTGCCTTGGCTGGCTTCAAACTGTGATGCTCAGTTCTGAGCCTCCTGAGTAGCTAGGATGATAGGCATGAGCCACCAGTGCCTGCCTCCTACTTCCATTTCCACGTATATACATTGAATATTGTGACTGCGTTTGCCCACCCTTCTTCTCTTCATTTGTCTACTCCCCTCCACTTAGACTCCCTCACCTGCCCACAAAAGTTCCAGCTTCCTAGTATTTACTTTGTTAAGTTGTGAGATAGCTGTTGAAGGGAGTTAAGACATTGGAATCATCCCCTGCATATACCATCCTTTAGTTAATATGTCTCTGTGTGTGTGTGGGGTGTGTGTGTATATATATATATATATATTCCTGTATATGAAATCACTGGCTTATTAGCTAACTACCTCAGCTAGGTGGGTCAGCGTCTGCCCTCAGAAACCAGGTCACTAACACCATTGGGTGCGGCTATGTTTTATGGCCATTATAAAGCACACACAACATTCTCTAGGCACCTGGCATTTCTTAACTATGAGTTGTAAGCCATTCTGCAGTTTTCATCAAGTTTGTAAGTGTTGTGCTTTTACACATTGTCCTCAATCCACTGACAGACACACTTGCCAACCCCTCTTTACACCCTTTCCCTTTCAAGAAGCGATATAGGAAGCAACCTGTTATCTATTGATCACCTGCTATCTACAAGGTCTCATACCGGGTCCTCTCATCCCTCATTTCACTTAATCCTCAGTTATGGAAAAAGAATATTACTTTCTTTATTTTTCAAATAAGGAAACAGAAGCTTAAACAGGTTGAGAAAATTTTCTCAAAGTTCCCCATACAAGAATTAGAATTCAACACCAGCTTTTAAAATTATTGTTATTATTATTATTATTTTCTTTCTTCTTTAACTTTATTTCATGCACGGGAGATGCCACTTATTGTTTTCCAACAGTAAATGTTTCACACCCTTCCCTTTAAAATAATACAAAAGTTATATACTCTACAATCAGCTAGAGTATTGATAAAATGTTTTTTTCCATAGCCATCTTTTATGCTTTTAGTAATAACATGGAATAAATTGTAAGCTACTGTGCTATGCCATCAATGGAGTTCTGATGAGAGTTTCTGAAACACGTATTTTGTATATATTTTCTCCTCCTCTAAAATTGTTATTGTAAAGGTGGCATACATAAGTCAGATGAAGAGTACATTTCTTTTTTTTTATTGTGAAAATACTGTACAGAGGGGTTACAATTACATGGGCAAGATAATGAGTACCTTTCTTATCAAGCATTGTAGCCTCCTCCTTTGTTTCTCCTTCCCATCCCTTCCCATCCTCCCCCCACCCCGTCCCCCCAATCCTCCCCTCCCGCCCCCCTCCCCCTGCCCCGCACCAAAGTTGTAAAGTTCGTTTTCGACATAACGACTTGAAGAGTACATTTCTTTTTGAGCAGTGTCACCCCTTCCCTCACTTTCTCCCAGAGTTTTCCCTCCTGACTTCCTCCCCCACAAGTTCGTTTTCCACCGTGTCTAGTGACTATCTCTGCTGCACTTGTTTACCCTGTATCCCATTTCTGTGCTCCCCTCTTATTGTCCCCAAACAGATAAACTTACAAGACAAAAGGTACAGAAAACAAAAACAGCAACAAAAGAGAAAAACAAAAACAAAATAAAAAAATGAAAAGATATCCCCTCTTGTTTCCATTTCTTGAAGTTCATATTATTTTTAACCTTAATGTCCTCCTCCCTTTTGACTTTTTCTAGAACTAGAGATTTTTGTACCTTGGGTATTGTGCTTGCTAGGCAAGCATGTACTCTACTACTTGACCCCACTCTTCTCCTTTTAAAATAAGAATTTCCCCTCAATAGTTTGTTAGAGATGAGGGTGACTATACTCATCATTAATTCACCTCCTAATTTATTTCCACTGAGTTTTACAAATACTTCAGAAATGGGAAATCTGCCTTAGGCTTCCTTTGCCCAAGCAGTAGTTTGTCAAATTGAAAAGGAAAGAGCTTTAAAAAAAATCAATGTCTTTAAATAGGTAAATAAGAAAAAAAAAATTACGTGTAGGTGTTTGAGTACGTAAAATGTTAGCACCCAAAGATCAATTTTGGCTATGTGACCTTATGATAAACGAATATCACAAAATGTGCTGATGTGGCTTTAGGCACTTCCATGATTTTTGCATGTGTCATTAGTTAGGGTGTCATCATGAGTTGCTGGGCTCAGGGCTGTGCACAGGCTCAGAAGAACCAGATCCTCTTCCTCTTTGAAGTATCCAATGCTGTAGGAGTCCCTGACTATAGCCCTAATCTTCTGCTTCTCTCCTTTCTTTCTTCCCTTCCTCTACAGGTCCTCTGGAGTCCAGGGAGGTGGGTGATGGGCAGGACTGCCTCCGGCTAGCACCATGAAGCTTGAGTCTGTTTCTGCTGTACACTGGGCCCTGCTCTGCCTGAGTGCTCAGCTGCTTGCTGCTCTCCTTCCGGAAGCCCACCGCTGCTAGGAGACAGAGCTTCAGGATTGGTCCTTGGCCTGTGTCTACCTTTCACCTGGCTCACCTTACGAATTCACTCCTCCTCCATTACGGCACCCCAGCCCCCAGCCCTGTTCTGGGCTTCAGGGGCTCGGCTGGGTGGAGTACGTTGCTGAAGGGTTTGCCTTCCCCTGTACTCCTCTCTTCCTTTTCCTCCTCCTCGAATCAAGGCCTCCGGATCCACATGGATAGCTGAGATCTTGTCTTGGAGAAAGACACCTTGTCCTCACTCCAGACTGTCCCTCTGCCTGATTTGACTTTCCCCTGTTTGCTTCTTCTGCCTCTTGATCAGAGTTCTTGCTCTTCTGCCCACCTGGGGCTGTCTTGTTCTCTTTCCTGTTTCCTCACCCTTCCAATATTTATGTGTGCAGCTCCCTCCTGTTGTATGCTCTCTGTCTCCCACTCCGTCTTGTCTTCCTGTCTCCACCACCAAAGGGAGATCCTCCCTTGAAAGGACTGTTTTCCTGGCCTGCGTGTGTGCCTCCAGGCCCTGACTAAGTGGCCACAATGAGCTTCACCTTCCACTCGGTGTTCTTCACCTTGAAGGTGAGCATCCTGCTGGGGTCCCTGCTGGGACTCTGCCTGGGGCTCGAGTTCATGGGCCTCCCCAACCAGTGGGCACGTTACCTCCGCTGGGATGCCAGCACGCGCAGTGACCTGAGCTTCCAGTTCAAAACCAATGTCTCCACGGGGCTGCTCCTCTACTTGGATGACGGTGGCGTCTGTGACTTTCTCTGCCTCTCGCTGGTGGATGGCCGGGTGCAGCTCCGCTTCAGCATGGATTGCGCGGAGACGGCGGTGTTGTCCAACAAGCAGGTGAACGACAGCAGCTGGCACTTCCTCATGGTGAGCCGTGACCGCCTGCGCACAGTGCTGGTGCTGGACGGCGAGGGCCAGTCCGGCGAGCTGCACGCCCAGCGGCCCTACATGGATGTGGTCAGTGACTTGTTCCTTGGTGGAGTCCCATCCGACATCCGACCTTCTGCCCTGACTCTGGATGGAGTACAGGCCATGCCCGGCTTCAAGGGATTAATCCTGGATCTCAAGTATGGCAACTCAGAGCCTCGGCTTCTGGGGAGCCAAGGCGTCCAGTTGGAAGCTGAGGGACCCTGCGGTGAGCGTCCTTGTGAAAATGGTGGGATCTGCTTCCTCCTGGATGGCCACCCTACCTGCGACTGTTCTACCACGGGCTACGGTGGCACCCTCTGCTCAGAAGGTAAGACCCTTTCCCCTCCCCTCTCTTGCTAGATGCTGGCTGCGAGGCCTGATGGAAGCCAGTTTGACATGAAAGCGCATCTTTATAACATGCATCTTTATAACTGCATGTTAGATCATCGGGCCCCATTCCCCGGGAGGTGGTGGAAATCCTTTGCTCACTCTCCCATCCCAGCAGGAAGAGAATCCTGGCAACTCAACCAGAGGCAGCTGTGGTTCTGTTCTCAAGTCACAGAGCTGGAGGGAGTCTGTACTTCCAGCTGAGTTCCTTTTCCCCAGCACAGCTCAGCAGGATGACCACAGGACAAGAAATGAGATAGACCCAGCCAAGGGGCTATCTCTGTACCTCCTGAATCGTTGAGACTTGGACTCTGAGGGGTGGGTAGGAAACTATCCTCCTGTCCTCCTTATATGGGCCCAATAAGAATGAAGGTGGATGGGCTAAAGGGTTTATGCATGGTCTGATTATAAAGCTTCCAATCAAGATGAAGAACCAGCTGGTTCAAGAATTGAGGGAGTTCAGGGGTGGGGTGAGGCAACTCACTCATTCCCGACTCCCAGGTTTTCTTCATTTGGATACGGCCTCACCAGTCTGGGGTTTGTAATTAACATTTGTATTTGCAGGTTTTCCTATTTCCAGAATAGTCCAACCCCCGAAGCAGGTTGTGGTTGATGTAAACTTCAGCTCTTAGTAACATATATGTTTGTGTGTATCTACGAATGAAAACAAAACTTATTCCACAGGTGGCTCCTTCTGGAGAGTAAGACAGTGCCGGAGGTGGTGATGGAGGCCTCCTTGTAGGTTGTGCATGGGCTAGTGTGGAAATGTTCCCTGGGGCTGTTCTTCCTTCCTCTGCTGGAGAAGCATGCCTGCTGTCCTGTGGGTGGGCTGTTGAAAAGGGAGATGCCAGACATACACATTGTCCCCCTCTAAGGCTTTAAATTTTTCCTCCACTGACCTCATAAGGGGGTGAAGAAAAGTCACAGAGGTAATCTCACTTCATGATACCACTGGGAGAGTGTGGTTATTGAAGTGATTTTGATAAGCAGGTGCCTTTTGAAGCTGATTGATATTCCAAAGCTACTTGGCTTTGGAGAAAGTTCTGCCGGAAGACGCTGACACGATCACTTGTTTTCTCAGTTGCCCAAAAGGATCTGTTCTGTTCTGAGAACTTGCATTGAAAGCTGGCATTCTTCCTTTCTAGGGACCAGGGTGTTTGAAAGTGTGTTGTTAACTTGCTGATTATCCCTGATTGCTTGTGTGTGTGTGTGTGTGTGTGTGTTTAAAAAGAACTCATTTCCTCCAGGCAGGTTTGAATCAGCACTTTTTTTTTTTTTTTTGCAGGAAGAATCTCTATACCATATATGTATATATTCTATTTGTCTTTTCTCTCCCTTTTATTTATTTTTGTAGCATGTGTTTTTCCAGTCTCCAGTGGAATTTCTTCAGAACAGATTGTGTGCAGTCAGTATTTTAATAGCTAAAGGCAATATGTGTGTTTTAATAATGGTTCTTTCCGCAAGGTTCAGATCATCTCTTGGCTATGGATTGATAGCTATTTGTAGAAGGCAAACACAGAGTGTCATTCATTTATTCTCCTGATACATAAGTAGAGTCAATAAACTCTGTTATAACTGTGACATTTGGCTGGCCTGGAATGGAGCAGTGCAAAGGTTGAGGTGAGGATTGGATACTGGGGGGATAACAGAGTTTACTGTTGAGAACTTGGAGCCAGCTGATTCCAGGGATTGTCATGAGGTCTAATCAATCACAATAATGTATTATAGACTAATAGAAAATAACTGTTGCCTCCACACATAGTTAACTCTAAGGGAGTAAGTGAGATAATTCACCTAGAAAATGTTAAGGCAGGGGGAAACCATGGCATCTGTGAAGTGTCAAGTAATTCGGTATGAAACAAGATAAATGGGCTAAACTTGCCTGTTTTGCTCAAGGTGAGATGAAATGGGTAGGGAGAATACAGCCACCACCTTCCTCTTCCATTGCATGTCATAGAACTGAAACCACAGGACTTAGTCCTGGCAGTGGGTCCTGTGTATCCAACATCTGACAGTTCTGATGTGTAGAATGGGCCTTTCCATTTGATTGTGTGATGGTTGCATCTGCCATGGGATCATTTTTTAACCTCTTGATTTATCATTTCGAAGAGCAGGGAGGTGAGGTGAGCAGGCTCTGCAACATCATATAGCTTTTGTTGGGGTCTGTTGGAGGCATCTTGGGTAGTCAATTCTCTTGTAGCCTACCTGTAATGTTGTTGTTTGCTTGGTCTGTTTGTGTTTCTATGGCTTCATGGCTCCAAAAGGTTTCCATGCTGTACCTCAGGAAGGATGTTCAGCTAGAGCTCTCTCTTTAAAAATCTAGTGAGCTATTCTGATTCTCTGCTGGGAAGATCCAAAAGATACTAAAGGTACTTGATATGAGAGATCTGGGCCTAGGGTAAGAGGAAACCAATAAAATATCATTGGAGATGGCTGTACAGTAGATTCTACACTGCTTTTATTTGGGAAAACTTCATTCCAAGCTTTTCAAGCTAATTAACAGCCACAGTGAACATAATGGATGCAGAGAGGAGGTTCCAGATTTTTACTTTTAGGTATGTTGTTTATAAATAAAATGCTTTGGTGCTCAACTAGAAACAATGTTGGAAAATAGACTAAGTACAGGCATTTGTACCTATTTAAAACTATGCGCATCTAGTTTGGGATAGACTCAAGCCTGGGCTACAGATTTTTGTTTGACTCATCCTGGAAGCTTTACTGGCCAGTGAAGGGATTTCCTTGGTTCCCTCTAGGGAAAAGTCTCCTCATAGGTCACAGCGAGTTTGTTATTACCTTGGAATGAGTTTAAGTTTGATTATTTTTAAAGACTTTTTTTAGTTATGAATGCACACGTATTGAATTTCTCAGCAACCTTCTGGTTGTGAAACATCGATTCACTGCCAAGGTATATAAATTTCAGTCCCAGTTTCCTTGAACAGTTCATTTAACATAAAGTCGGCCTGTTGCAGGCAGGGTGGAGCCAGGGAACAATGGAGACAACTTCATGGTTATTTCTCCTCCTGTCTTGTGACATGAACCTACCTGTGCCATATATTTTACATCTACCCGTGTCATATATTTTAATCTATCTGTCTGTCTGTCTGTCTATATCTCCTTTGGGTGATCACACTTCAGATTAATTCAGTGAAGAGGTATGCCATCCAATTCCATTGAGAGAGAGAGAGAGAGAGCGAGAGAGAGAGAGAGAGAGAGAGAGAGAGAGCGCAGTTGGCTTGTTTTTGGTTACTTTTTTGTGCTGACTTTTGCATTTACCCAGATCAGAAGCTATCTGCTTTGAGTCTCAGCTGCTACATCTGCAAGTGTTGGGATCTTTCCGTGAGGTATAGTGTAGGTCACTTGTGATGGGGGACCAGGCCTTAACACAAGCACACTAGGGACCATACCCCTCCCCCCTACTGCCTGACATCCTATCTAGCTTGGTTTGATAGATGGCTCATCACTGCTCTGTGGCCTTCCTATGCCTTCCTGAAAGAAAAGTTCAGTTACTTTTCTTTTTTTATTGAGGATTATGGGATGCTTCCTCCCATCTCTCAAAGCCAGAATGAGGGTGGATGGCATACACCAAGAGGAGACTGCTTACCCGTGAGCATTTATGGAATGCCCAGAGACATCAGGCATACCATTAAGGCACCAGTGATGCATTAGTTGGATGTTCTTTTTGGAGAGGGGAGGCATTTGAGTAAAAATACAGCCATCCTCCCTTCTCCTTCTCAGTGTACCTTGCCAGAATTATAACAGAAAGCATTGTCCTAACCTGTGTCAGTTCTGAAGGCTTTGGAAAGACAGGGCTCTGGGGGAGGTAGGGAGTAATCAGAGGGTGAAAGGAATAATTCCTAAGCACTTCTCCCCGGTATGGAAAAGGTAGAACGGAAGCAAAGCTTGGCAATATACACAAAGGAGAGATGGCTGCTCTGGAGCCTTGACTCCCCACCTAGCATTCAGATTTTAGACAGGATCAGCCCCAGCTCTCTACCAGCCCAGCCAGCCAGTCAGCAGGGGCTGTCGCTAACCAGAGCTTGAATAGGGGTCTGATTGCTCCTTTTTCCTCCTCTCCTCCTGATTACCAAGTGAGATTTCCTGGGTATGCTGTATGCTAAATGGTAGAACAGCCGCCTGCCACTTGCTCCAATTATCCCTCTTTTTAACTGCTGAGGGAAGAACAATTTTTTCTAATCTCCCCCCTCCCATAACATCTCTGCATCCTTTAAAGAAATAAGACCCCTTTTCCTTGTTCTTCAGTGTTGGTGAGAGCAGTTTCTTTCTCTTTCCCTTTGCAGTGAGATTGTGTACCAGCTGCAAGGCTGCACAAAGGGGTGGGCAGTTGGGTAATGATTTGGACCACATTTACTGAGGTTGAGGGTCAGGGCAGGCATTTTGCCAGGAGCCTTGGAGTGGCACGTGTGAACTTACATTTGCATTTGGTAATGAGATACCACAGGCTCAGTACTGGGGGCTAATTATTTTCAGGCCTCTATCTCCCTTTGCAGGCTGCCCTGGGATGATAGTTTCTAGTTCCAGGGGCAGCTGCCCATCATCTGGTCCCCTCCCACCTTTTCAAGGGAGAAGAGGTGGGGGGGGGGGTAGGATGTAGACTGTCTGTGCTTGGGGGATGGGACTCACCTGCTGTCCCTTCATCCCTGCCTGCCCTCCTTCTATTACCCTGTGCTGTCTAGCTCTGCAGTGAGATGCCAGAAATGGAACTGGAGCGAGAAGCTTTGGGCAGGGCTTTGTCCAAGGGCTGGATGTACTTCCTGGGACAAAATAATAATGATGTGGTTATCACCATTGCTATTTTTGAATGCCACCATATGCCTGGCATTCTGGTGTAGTTTGTATTTATCCTTACCAGGCTTTCATGAGGTGGTTATCATGAAGTGACCCCATTTTACAGATGAAGAACCTGAAGAGCCGAGAAATGTGGGATTGGAACCAAGTTTAGCAGGCAGGCTAAGAATATGGCCGCTGGAATGAAAAGGATGTGGATTTAAATTTGGGCTGGCCCATTTACAGACTGTCTTCCGAAAAGGATTTTGAAGTTTCAATCTCTTTATTAATAACCATATTACTAACCACAGCAGCTAACAGTCACAGAACCCTTGTGTAGTGCCATGTTGTTCTAACTGTTTGGCATGCATTTGCTTTTGTTACTCCCTGCCCCCCACCACCGAAACACATTGATATTGCTTTACCTGGTAGGTAGGGAGAGTGAGGGGTAAGAGATTAGCTCACTTGTCCAGGATCATGTAGATAATGAGGCCAAACTGAGTTTGTTTGTTTAAGCGAATCTGTTTGTCTTTGGAGCCCCCATCTGCCTTGTTATCTTGCCTCTCCGTTGAGTAGGGATCATAACAACCAGACCTTGTGGAGTCTTTGGGAACACTAAATGAGATAAAATATACAAGATTGTTTTCATAGTCTCTAGGAAGAACAGGGTCTGCCTGCCTGTGGCCCCTTGGTCTCCTGGCCCCTGTGTGAATGGTCTGTGTATCAACTTGGCTTCACAGATTGGGTGCTTCCCTGTGGGCCACAGCCACCTCTTCTCTTTACCCCAGTGGGAAAGGTGGCAGAGGCAGAGGAGGGGAACTGATAGAGGGTGTAAAATCCAGTGGCAGCACGGGATTGCTGACAAGGGTTTGGCTGTTGAGCACATTCACCATTCACAGCTCTTCTTCTGCAAATGGGTGCTGGATTGGCCTCCATAGCAACTCAGTAAGGCGGGGAGGGAAGGCCTCTACCATCCCACTGAATATGATGGATGACCCAGACCCTGAGGTGCCCCTGAACCTATCATAGGTAGAGATTGTGGGGGAAAGTATTAAGTGCTGCCTGTTTGGCAAGTGTCCCTGGGAGGAAACGAGTGTCCCCATGCCCAATATGGCCTTTTTCTTCAGCTCTTGGCTTCCTTCAATTAACACAAATGACCCGTGTCTCCATTGCAAAATGGAGGGTTGTCTCTCTGGATGTGTATGATAAGCAAAATGTCAGACTCCTGGTGCAGAAGGTTATCAGCTTGGCTGGTCTCAGGAGACTTGCTCCTTCCAGTGAAAGAGAGCAGGAAAGAACATGAAAATGGATGAAATGAGTATTTAATTCCCACCCTCAAGATCTTGATTTGCAGTGAAGTGCTTGGGAACCGGACCCAAGGGTCTCGACGCAGTCGGAGCCCATAGAGGAGCATCGCTGGAGGGAATGGCCTCTTTACAACTTACCTTTGCTTTCCCTGGTACCAGGAAATGCCCAGAAACCCACACAGGGCTACTGGTAAAATTGGAGCTCCTGGATTATTCTGTCTGTCTCCATTTGGATCTTTGTACTTCTTTCTTTTTACATGTAACAACAAAACCAGTCTTCCTTATTCTATGTTCATGCTATTCTTTTCCACCCTCCCTCTCTCTCTCCTCGCCCCTCTGTGTGTGTGTGTGTGTGTGTGTGTGTGTGTGTATGTAGGCAAATTATTACAAAAGTGGATTTACAATGGGATTACACTTTTTCTAAGTCCTCGTTTGCATGACCCCCTTCCAAGGCCCTCTATCTAATTATCTATTTGTAAATTTTTAAAAGACTTCCAGATATCATAAACTTCAATCTCGCTTGTGTGAATCAATGAAGAAGATCCATTGATGTCTGGAGGCAACAGCATTGCTCTGGGCATCTCTGTGATGCCCTTGAAACAGTGATCACAGAGGTGCCAGGGTCATGGCTGGGCAGTGTGTAGTGGTGATGGTGAAAGGGATACAGGAAGTTGTGGGGGTGAGTGGAAGGGGGGAGAAGGAGACTGCAGGATATCTAGGGGTTAAAGAGAGGAAGTGTTTGGAAATGTCAGCTGCAGATTTAGGGAATAAGTTGGAATTTAAGCGGAAGGATAGCTCCTATGTTCTCTGTGAGCTTCTTCTAGCCGGTCAAGAGGTTTGCTCTGCTTCACTCACAGGGGACTGTGTGTTAGGTGACAGGCTGTGGCTGGTGGAAAGGACAGAGCATGGTGGCCCAGGCCTGTCTCCATGATCTGTTTGGGAAGCAACACTGCCAGTGGGCTTGTCATTACTGCTGCTGTTCTCCAGAAATTGGTGTCTTTGGGTGACCTATTTAAGAGCAATATGGGGCCTCCTTTAAATGTGTCATTGTCTGTAACAACTCTCAGCCCTTGACTGCTGTCCACAATGTTCCTAAATAATGTATTTCCTGAATTTGTCTTTTTCTTGTAAACTCAGGAGCCAGTAGATTTTAAAACAAACAGACCTCGGAGTCACCCAAGTAAACTATCCAGGTCTAACTCAGTGATAACCTCCTCTGCATTTAGTTCTAGAAATGGTAGATGCTTTCAGGTCTCTAGAGTAGAAATGTTATAGTGTAGGGTCTATAGGAGTTAGGCCTACAGAGATGGAACTGGGAAGAAGGCAAGGAATGAACTTAAGGAAGCTGAAGCTTCTGGTTCCAGTTTGAATTTGGGATCCTTTGGATTTTTTGTTTGTTTTATGCCCATTCTGGGGCTTGAACTCAGGGACTAGGCACTATCCCTAGCTTTTGTGTTTAAGGCTAGAGCTCTAGCACTTGAGCCATAATTCTACTTCTGGCTTTTTCATAGTTAATTGTAGGTAAGAGTCTCATGGACTTTTTTATCTGGGCTGGCTTTGAACCACAATCCTTAGATCTTAGCTACTCAGCTCCCTGAGTAGCTAGGATTACAGGTGTGAGCCACTGATACCTGGCAGGATCATCCCCTCTTTTTGGTTTTGTTTTTACTGAGGTTATGTTTTAAGTACAATGTGCAATATATTTGGAGCTAAGAAAATGGCTTCCCAGAACGTTTCCTTCAAGTTTCTTTATGAGACATGCTTATATTCATCCCATTCTTACCTGACATTTTTGCCTCTCACCTGCCAGAGTGGTTCTCCTGCTGGTGCTCTGTTTGCCAGTGTGAAGACCTTGGAAGAAAGATTCTCTGTCTTTATTGGCCATGCTGGGGTTGGCATCTCTGTTCTGTAGCAGACGGTGTATTTCAGATATTACTACAACCATCCCTGCAGGTATGATTGTAAATGTGTTGCCTGGAGTCTCCGGAGAATACAGAAAGTGCACAGAGAGAATGTATGGCTGATTTACTTAATAAGTTGCCTTCAAATAAAGATGCGGAACCAACTTACAAATAGAGATCATCTGAAGAGGAGAACTGCAATCATTTTTGTGACTGACTCACCAGGCTGAGAGGTCACCAAATAAATACTCATGTTTTTTTCCCCTTTCTTCTCACTTTCTCATGCCTCTTTCCTTTCTAGATCATTCCCTGTCCATTGCATGCTTAGTCTTGGAGAGCTAAGGGATGGGCTCAGGCTTGGCTCAGAGTGAGCTTAGAGAGTGAAGAGCCCCTGACCCATGGAATCCCTGAAAGATTACTTCTCCCACCGTGTATTTTTCTGTGTCTGGCAAGACAAAGCTGGAATTTAGGTAGGGACCATGTGCGGTGACCCCTGCTGAGTTTTAAGGAGATGCTGAAATTTGAGGGGCCCTCTGGGGCCAGAGGAATATGTGTGAGATGAAGCACAGATCCTGTGACCTTTGTAGCACATTTGTATTGCTTTCTACCCATCCTTCCTTGTAGGAGATGATCCTTAGAAAAGAAAAAAAATCAAACAACAAAAATCCGACCTAGATACTGAGTGTGATGGCTCCTAGCTAGTTAAGAGGCTGAAAACTGGAGAATCACAGTTAGAGACCAGCTCAGGCAAAACAGACCAGGAGACCCCATCTCCATGCAGGAAATCTGGATGTGGTGGTGCTTCCCATAATTCCAGTAATTTCAGGAGGCCAGAAGTGGGGTAGTTTACAGCTCAAGCACACACCTGAGCTGAAAGTAAGAATCCATCCTAGCTGGATACTGTGGCTCATGCCTATAATCCTAGCTACTCAGGATGTTGAAATCTAGGGATTGTGGTTCAAAGCCATCCTGGGCAGGAAAGTCTGTGAGACTCTTATCTCCAATCAACCACCAGAAACAGAACAGAGATAGTGCTGTGGCTCAAAGTGGTAGAATGCTAACCTTGAGCACAAAAGCTCAGGCCCTGAGTTCAAGCCCCATGACTGAAACACCTCCCACCGCCCCACCCCCTAAAAAACAAGTACAACAACAAAAAAACCCATCCTATCCTAAAATTAACCAGTGAGTTCTGAGTTATTCTGGCTCACCGGTATCAGGTCAGTCTAGCAAGCTCAAGGCTCTGCATTTAACCCTCTCAAAATCACAAATAAATAAAAATAAGTAAAGAAAGAAAGAAAAAGAAGAGAAAAGTATGGTAGTCAACCATGATGATGGTGGAGACTTGGTACTTTTATGGGCAGCCTGATGTGTGTCTGATGAATGTTGAACATTAAAGAGTGCTGACCCATATTGGGCTAACGTCTGTTTTTCTGTGACTTCTTCATTATTCCTCATGCTATTTAAAATGATCTGACCGTAGCAATATGGATGAAAGGAATGGATGTGTGTGTGTGTGTGTGTGTGTGTGTGTGTGTGTGTGTGTGCGTGTGTGTGAAAGAGAGAGAAAAGGAGAGAGAGAGAGAGAGAGAGAGAGCATAGAGTGAGCATTTCTGGATGCGTTTACAGGAATGAACCTTTGTGCCAGGGTAAAGCTTGTGGGAATTCTCTAATATGGCATTAACAACAAACACCGTAGAGTTATTTAGAATTACGTGCTTGTGATTAATATTAACTAAGGTGGGAGGGATTGATGTGGGAACAATTTTGGATGTAAACATGTGATTCATGCCCCAATCATTTTGTTTCTGGGGAGCTTATACTGAGAAAGACTCATCATGGTCCCCATGTTTGGCTTGTTGTCTGCTTCATTTCCTCTCCCACCATCCCACCTTCTGCTCTCAGCTTGGTTTTAACACCTCCACATTTCTGAAGAGCCCCCATCCCACCCCCAGAAGTCCCCAAATTGCTATGTAATAAGAGGAGAAGTTCTGGAATGCAAGAGAGAAGAGAAGGGGAATGGATTGGACTTGCCTGGTCAGTGGGGTCAGATGTGCCAACAACAAACGAAGAGTTTTCTAAAAGCCCAGCAGGATGCATTATATATTAAAAAAAGAACAAGAGAAGAGGATGAGAAAAGGCAGCATTAAGTAGCTGCTTCTGGAAGCTGGCTTTGGAAGGAAGCACACGCTCTTACTCATAAATGCTTCCTTCGCTGCCAGGTTGCCCTGGGTGTCCCATGTTTTTGGCACTGTTGGGTGGAAGTCTCCCATGGAGAAGGCTTAGACAGGGCTAAAAGATGTTGCTCTCACATTGGCATAGACTAGAAAGCCACCAAGCCAGTTTCCCTCTGTACAGTAAAGGGAGGGTAGTCTTGGCTTTTGGCTACCTCCATTGACAATCATTTTCCTGACACAGCAACAAAGAAAAGAGGACTCATCTCCTATAATTTTGTGGTTTAAAAAAAGCATACTTTAAAAAGAAAAGCACATGGACATCATTCTGAGTTCAAGTAGTGAACTTAAAGTGTCACCAGCTCTGGCCCATGGGCCACAAGCTTGTGCTGGGAAATGGGTGTGGACCATCTCACATAGTCATGGTCATACGGGGCAGAATTGCTGTGGATACTTTGCTGTTGGCTCTTCTCAATGTTGAGTTTTCAGCCTTGCGTTAATGCAGAGTGGAGCTATTTTTTTCCCCCATATATAACCAATGGCTGCACTTTAATGTGTCTCTTGGCTCCTGTTGGCTTTGCTATCCTTAATGCATGCTGTGATGGCTCAGCTGGGTTTTCTAGTTCCTGGTGCAAGAATGTATATACGGAAGTACTCTCCTAGGAAACTATAAAGAAAAATATGAATCCAAAGAGAGGGGCTTTGCTTCTACACTTTTTGGTGTGTTTATACTGGAACTTGATTTCAAGGTCTTGGTGCTGTCCTTTAGCTTTAACACTCAAGATTGGTGTTCTACCACTTGAGCTATAGCTACACTTCTGGCTTTTTAGTAGTTAATTGCAATACAAGTCTCATGGATTTTTCTGACTCAGCTGATTTTAAATCACAGGCCTCATATCTCAGCCTCCTGGTAGCTAGGATTACAGGTTTGAGCCACCAGCATCTGACTCTCAGTTACCTTTTGTTAGTAGACACACAAGGCTTGTTTATGAATGCCATGTTATGTTGAGAAGCAGGTACTCAGTAAGTGTTTGTTGCCTTAATAAGTGTGTGTAGGGCATGTTCATATTTTATATGTGTATATGTGTCTGTTCTTCTGTGTGAGTGTTCATTAATATGATGGATGGATGGGTACAAAGTTCCCAGGAACATGATCTTAATAACATCTGTTGAATATATGAATCAGCAATCAGTTGTTACCTGAGACTACCTGGCCACCATTGGCAATACGTTCTTTCTTTCAGTGGGAGAAGTAGTATGTTTACGGCGGTACAGTTTTTATTGACTCTGTTAAGCACATACACATTCCACTTGGTTTGATCTGCTTGCAGATGAGTGAGAGAGACTTTTGTTGTTGTTTACAAACCAATGGTTTCCTGTCACGATTATAGGCAGCAGCCAGCCTGGGATCATGTAAATGCTTGTGAAAATGGCTGTTTGAGGCAAGCATGTTGTTGTCACTGGAGATGGAGAGGACCCATTAGCTCCTGTAGATTCCCCAGAGCAGATGAGGCTCACTGGGGACAGGATAATTGTCCTCAGATATGGGAAAAGCTGCCATAGAGAGAGGGAGGCATGAGAGCAACAGAGGAAGATTTCTCTGATGGGCAGAGCGTTGCGAAGCTCTGTTGCTGGAGCAGGGCAACAGGGGTTGTCCAGGGCAGGCACTAGTGTGTGCGTCCCTTCAGTTCAAGGACGTCATGGATCTGGGGTATCTCTGCAGCTAGTTCCAACCTCTCCATTTTTGATCATTTACATCTTCTGCTCTCAGGAAGGTATACAATATCATTCTATAGATGAATGGCTGCCAAAATGGGGTGCATACAAGTCTGTTCTTTGAGGATATAGAAAGGAAACAAAATGCATGGTTAACTTTTATGCAAGCTGTTTATGCATAGAACATACATCTATTGGGAGAAGACTAAAATTATGTTTTAATGAGGAATTTTTGCTCATAAAGATTTGGAGGCCACTGAAATCTACATTTGCTCATCCTTAATTGGCTAGTTAATCCTTACCAATCCCCTGTTTCAGGGCTGTGGCTTCAGGTGGAGGCTGATTCTAAAATGTTCCAGATGCCAGGGGTGCTGGCAAATGTATCTAGCCTGTGTGCAATAGTCTTAGTTTATCTGGCCAGGTGGCTCCGAGGGCTCCATAGAAAGCTATTGAGTCACATCTCATCTTTGAAGACCTCATTCTGGTGAGAACTGGTAATAATATCACTTTGCTACTATGATCCCAGAATTGTTTTCAGTATAAAACCATGATAAGAACATTTCTGGCACAAATATAGATTGTATAGGAAATATGTGCATATAAACTAGAGATTAAAAGTATGTGTAAAGTATGTGTATAATTATCTTCAAAATCCTTTATGAAGCAGTCCTCTATGGAAAACCATCTGTTTGTTCAAATGGGCCTTCAATTTATTAGAATAAGTTCATTAGATACTAACTAAATGACTATTTACTATTACTAGGGTAGACCTGGCCCTGGAGGGTCTTATGGTCTGGTTTGGAAGGCAATCAGGCAAAGAGGTACAACACACATTACACTTGTATAGTACCAAGGAGAAAGTTGTATAGTTTGAGAAAGTGTCCTTTCAACTTGTGTATGTGGAGTGTGTGTGTGTGTGTGTGTGTGTGTGTGTGTGTGTGTGTGTGTGTGTGTCTGTGCTTGAGCAAGCTTGGAGGGGAGCTCAGGGATGGAGAAAACTTCATAGAGGAAGTTTTGTGGGAGAAATTGGAAGTTTTAATGATCAGACTGGGAGGAAAGGGCATTTAGGGCTGTTCTAGGCATCAGCAGCAATTTGCAGGAGTTTATAGTAGCTAATGTGGCTGGACTAAAGGATTCAAGTCAGGGGAGTATATTAGAGAACCACCTAGGCATGGAGGTCTTCAATGCTTTGTAAAGGGTTTAGATATTATATTTCCTCTCATAATTGGGAGGCTTTAGAAGTTTTGCACTTGAGTAGTGATAGAGTCAAAGGTGAATTTTAGAAAGATGGTTCAAGCCAGTGTGCATGGTGGATTGGTGATTGGAAAGCTTAAAGCAGAAAGGCCAGATGAAAGCAATCATATGGTTTTAGTGAGAGCAGAACCTACATTGAGAAATAGAGATGGGAGGGGGGCCAGCCACAGGGATGGCTAGGAAGGGAACGTCATGCTTGCATAGGCATTGAGTGTGGTTTTAGATGAAGTTGGCCAGACTCTGCTATGTGTTGGCTGTGCAAACATGGACAAAAGACTTCATGTCTGTCTCACTTTTACTTCTGTGAAATGGGATAATAGTGCCTGTTATTTAGAATTATAATGAACTTTAAATGAGGTCATGCATGTAGAGAGCCTAGAACAGTGCCTGGCATGAAGGGACCATGAAGTGCTACTGACAAATATTATTATTATTACTATCATTACCATACCATACTATTACTATTACTGTTGTAAAGAGGAAGGTGCAGCTTCAATAACATGTTGTTGTGTTCTTAGATATATAGCACAGGGAAGTCAGTGGGTGAAAGTGAGGGAGGGCTAGGATATTTGGCCATGTCCCTTTCTGTCTTCTGGGCCTGTTGGATCCCAAGAGGAGAAATGTACAGAAGCAGGTAGGTACAGTGGTTGATTGCAGGACAAGAAGTATGAAAAGGGCTATTATATGAGGAGAAGGAAAGCCCAGATGTAAATGAAGAGGTCCAAGGAAAGCATAGAGTTGAGGGAAGCAACAGCCTAAATTCTGACCTTTGAGAAGCTTAATATTTATGATTCTTAGGGGGAAAGGAATCTGTAAGATACACCCACTCCGTTCGTCATCTGTAGGATATACTCACTCCATTAGTCATCTATAGAGGGACATGCAGAAGGAAAACACGAACAATTGAAAGGTCTTTAAAAATTTGTCACTTGTGAGTAAGTGAATGAATTCACCTCAAACTGGGCATGCCTTTGAATGTAATAAACAGACATAAAAAGGGAGAGTAATCTCACTAGAGTTTGAATTCTGGGCTTGTGTTTGCTAATCAGGCACTCATCACTGAAGCATGACTCTAGCCCTGGTTTTTGCTAATTTTGAGATCATCTCACTTCCTGCCTGGGCCCACACCTGGATGTGATCTGATCTGACAGGATTCCTGGTAGCCAAATACCGCTGCATCCGGGTCTTCATTGAGAAGTGGGTCTTCATTGAGAAGTGGCGTCATGAACATTTTTTCCTCCCTAGGCTGCCCTTGAACTATGATCCCAACAACAATCAGCCTCCTAAGTTGCTTAAATGGTAGGCATGAATCACTGGCACCCAGCTTACATCAAGTTTCCTTTCAGCTTCAATTAAACAAGAGAATTGTCTGATTAAACATCTCTCTCTGAGTTGAAATGTAAGCCTCATTGGCAGGTGCCAAACTTGAGGGTTTTGGACATGATAGTTTCTGTCTCTTAGACTATCTGGATTCCATGGGAATCAGTGGCTCAAAGTTCTGAAATAAAGTACTTGTCTCAGAGATCAGCAAATGTGGATTCTGACTTAAACCTTGTACTTCTTTGAATTAAACATGAAATACTTTGGCTAGGATTTTCCTGGAGTTGAGCATTGAGTTCTTGGGGGTAGCAGTACTAAAGCTCAGCTTAATGCCACATAAGCCTCTCCCTGGATTGGGGGCAGGACTCTCCTATCTCTGGTCCCTGTGGTCTGAAAGACCATAAGGGAAGCTCCTCCCCAAAGATGTTAAAAGTTCTGGTTCTGCTAGCAATGGAAGTGCTGGTAATTAATTCACTTGTGCTTGTTTTATTTCTGCTCAGGAGTAGGACGTTTGGAAAGGAAGCAACATACTTTCTTAAGGAGGTTGCGATTGGGGTGCTGGCTTGCTGCTCTGCTCCTGTCTCCAGCTCTCCAGGGCTGGGGGCTGGGGGCTGGGGCTGTGTCTATGTTCTGAGTGCTTGCTCTGCATTTTCAGTTTTCCAGGAATTTCAGGACACAGGATTTTTTTTTTCCCGCCCAGCTGTGTTGTGTGTTGCTGTTCAGCAATCTGAAGTTGCTTATCTAGCGTAAGTCAGAATGAGGGAGCCTAGGGAAGAGGGGAAATGCCTTCCAATAGTTTTCTAAGTAGAAGAAATTGAGGTGTTAGCCACCCAGCTGGCATGTGACTAGAACCAAGAAATGGAGTCCACGTGGGCACCCATGCTCATAAGAACATTCACATTGAGGCCTTGTGATGTTAGTTGAACTGGTACAACCTGACATTGTTCCTGCTACTGTGAGTGTTTATTACCAGCCCACTGTGTGTCAGGAGAGGCCCTGGAGGAAAGAGTGGTGAGCAAGACTGGCTGGTACATCTCCAGGCAATTACAAAGCGAAGGGAGCTATTGAAGCAGTAAACTATGGTTTCTGTGGGTTCAGTCCCTCCTCACACCCAGCAGAACAAAGACTAGAGTGAAGACTCATGTTCAGGGGGGCTCACCAGCTTACTCCAGTGCTTTTTCTGGACTCATACTTTCCAAACATGTCCTTTAGCTTGAATCGGTGCAACCAATAAACTTAGGACTTAGAGTTTAGCTCAGTATCCACCTCTAAATATATTCCTAAGTAGGGCTAAATGATGCATAATTATAACGATTATTTGTGTCAGTACTGGGACTTGAACCCAAGGCATGGAAACTCACACTTTTATATTCAAGGCTGAGTTCTACTATTTGAGTCACACTAAGTGGTATGATACACGGTACTTCTGACTTTTTGAGTTTCTCAAATTGGTCTACCTCGGTTAGCTTCAAACCTGGATCCTCAGATCTCACCCTTTTGTGTAGCTAGCTGGATTATAGTTATGAACCACTGATGCCCAGCTTCAATGATGTCTTTTGATTTGTATGTTTCTTTGAGGTTTGCTAAATGTAATGTTTATGGGGATTAACTAACTAATGTGAAGTCCTTCCTTAGTACTTGGAGATGGTCTAAGCACATTCACATTCATACTTCTATTCTGATTGGGGAGGGGGGATGTTCCATCTTTCCCAAAGATGAGGAAACAAGGTGGTAGAAAGTAAAGTCCCGTCTGCCTTTGGAAAAAGCCTTGACAGTTAGTTAATGTGGAATTTGAGTTCTTAATTTCTCTGTTTCTACCATCTCAGTCCAGCTTGGTTTTAGATGATGGTCTTTGTGGCCATTGATGATCCAAGTCTTTCTTGCTTGGTCCACCTAGAATACAGGGATACTGCCAATTTTTACTGATGTGTTTTTGACCTATACCTTCTCTTGCACATGAGTGATTTTGTTCTACCTTGATTTGGATTCAGATACAATTCTGAAAGAGATGTTCAAGCTACTTTGGACCACCCCTACCATTTATGGCTACCTTATTTTACCCCATGAGCCATAACAGAAGTGTCTCTGAATCTTGGACTGCTTGGGCTAGAATCCCATATTCTCTGCATCTTTTTTAGACCTGCCGGCCTCCAGTAATTTTCTGGATGGTCTTTTGTCAGCATAGACTCACTATTCAAGAAACTGTTTTCAAGGTTTCATGAAAATCTTTAACATATATTAAATTATAAAATAAATATTGTTACAACATGCTTATCATCTCCAACATAGGTGCTTCATTACCAGGTCCCTTTCCTGAGCATCACAATCTAACCTACTTTTATGAAACTTGCCCTAAAGGGAGAGGCAAGGTATCTCCTAAGAAGCTTCCCATCTCATAGCCTGTAAGGTGTGAAACAAAACCCAGGAATTCTAACTCCCAACCCAGCATCCATTTATCCCACACCACACTGATGAAGCGATAGATGGCTAAGGATAAGTGCTTGATTCAATAGAACGTAAAAAACAGCTTTTGCACTGGGTTTGGTGGCACTTGTCTCTAACCCAGCACTCAAGAAGCTGAGCAGGAGGACCAAGAGTGTGTAGACAGTTTGAGCTACATAGGGCATTCCAAGCTAACGTGAGACTCTGTTTAAAAAAATACCATCAAGCCCAACCAAACAAAACCCCTTTGCAACTAGACAGAACTTTTCAGATCACATCACTTACTTTTATTCAGCATTTATCAAGATGTTTTGATCACACAGTTTGATCCCAAGACCTTATAGCTCTACACTGGCATAATCAGAATTAGACAAATCCTGGGATAAGCTTATCAAGGAAGCATTTATTAAAAAAAAACCCAAAAATGTGGGGCTCATATAATTTCTTAATCTACTTTCTAATATAGTTAAACCATCTCTTATTTTTTTCTAATTCATTTCTACTTTATTGAATTATTTTTACAAGATCAATTTTTCTCTATGCGTACTCTATCATAAAGATTTGATTTATTGATCAGTGATTTGTGTGTGTGTGTCTGTCTGTGTGTGTGTGTCTGTGTGTGCCTATCAGATTTTACCCAGATAGTTGCTACCATTGTGACTGCTCTTTTCTGACCATTATTTCTACCATATCCAATTTTCTCATGTCAAATTTACAGGTCTAAATTTTGTCAAGAATCTTTGATTCTCCCTTCAATTTTTTTTTAACTGAATAACAAATTTCACTATGTGCATTTTTAGCTGCTGTCAGTTCTACTTTGTATTATTTTTTCCCCTTCTGACAGATCTAATTTTTTTCCAGGTCAATTTCTGCAGTATGAAGAACCTCATCTTCCTATTATGGAAATCAGTTCCTTTTTTGATATGTTTTCAGTAGGTCCAAATCATACTTAAGGGGTCAACATACCCTGCATTGAGACAGTTGACCGGCAAAGATTAAGAAACCTGTTTGAGGTCATATAGAAAGCTAGGGACATACTTTAGAACATATAGCGTCTACAGTTCAGTGTAAGAATGTACAATCAGGATGATCTTGCACATATACCTTCCTCCTTCTAACTTCCTCTTCTGACTTCTTTTCTGAGCTAACACAATTCCTACTGATTTGACCTCCCTAAGAAATGGCAGCTGGGCCCCGGTTCCAAGTCTTTTGGCTTCTCCTTGCTTTCTAGCTTAGGCCTGCCTTAGGCTGTATGTGCACTGGGGTGACATGATTTACAAACAAGCAAGACCAAAAAAGGGAAGAAAAAAAATCCTTTCTTGTGGAAAATTAGGTCAGTGGCAGACCTGGGGAGGGGAGAGAATCCAGGCCTTGTCCTCCCATCCTTCAGTTCATCCCCTTGCCAGAAGCTAAGAGGGCAGAAGCCTGTGGTGTGTTGGAACAGACATCTGGGGTGGGGGTGGGAGCAGTGCCCAAGTGCTCTTACATGGATGCCTGTGAACCTGAGAGCCGGCTGCTTCCCAGCCATCCGGGCTGCCCTCCCCCTCTCCCCCAATGTATTTGTCTGGATTACTCTAAGGGGGATATTAGTGTTGTCTAATAATGGCCTCAGATTTATCAAGGGATTTGTTTGATTAATTCCAAAGCACAGGGCAACAGATAGATTAGAGCTCAGTTTGTACAAGTACCCCCACCCCCATTCCCTGCCCTCACTTGAGCTGGGGGAAGTCTACCCTCTACACTTGTGGTCCAGATGGTCAAAGCTCTAACTTTTAGGACTTTGTATGACAGTTAAGATCATTGTCCACTGCTATCAAATATGACTGAGTGTCCAGGAATACAGGTAATTCTCCAGATCCCTTCTGGGTTCCCTGTGCAACACAAGTCCTGGAGATTGAGTCACTTGATTCTTCTTTCCTGGTCATTCCCATCATATTCTGATCACTGTTTCCTCCCCCGCCACCACAGACCTCCCAATCAGGGCACAGGGGAGAAATCAATAGCTGGGGTGTCGAAGGCCCAACCGTGTGGATGTGTTAATTCTCTTCTGGGGTTGTGTTTCCTCCTCTGTGTCACAGCCACACAGCATCCTATTTGACACTGTGGCACTGATCACAATTACAATTAACTATTTTTTCTGACAATTTCACAATCTCACAAGAGTGACGATTCCTGGGACGTGGGTAATGAACAATAAATGTGTGTCAGTCAATGAACCTGTAGACAGAAAGGGATGGGCTTCCACTTTGTAAATTCTCCATTATCCTCTCAGGAACAAAACCCATTTTGTTTTTATTGTTTTAAAACCCATTTTCCATTATAGTAACACAGATGTTTACAAGGTAAACATGGTTATTGATAATAATTATAACCCCAACAGTTTTTTAATTGATGGGTGTGTTTTCTGCAGAGACTCTTCCTCCTCTGATTTGATCTCTGGGGTTTCTGGCAGTAGAATGCTTTCTCCTGGGTGTCTGGATCCCTTGGGGAGGGGCTTGTAGAATCATGTTAAGCCTCTGGAAATAGGACAGGTGTATGTTAGGAGGTTGCCTGTATGGTCCTAGTCTTTTAGTTCCAGAATATCATAATATCCTTGCTTATTTTATGAAACTGCGAGATAGGGGAAGCCTCTAGGGGGGAAACAGAAAAGGTATTGGGGGCTTATGAGCCAGAGAGCTTTCTAGTAGAGCTACTTATTTTCTTGTGGGATTCCCTAGATTGCTAGAAACTCATTCTTTCAGCACAAAGACACTTTGCAAAGTATACAATTGAACGTGAACTTGAGCTAATAGGTGGCCCTCTCCTTAAGCCCAGGGCAGGTAGTGCTAAACCCAATATTTCAAGATGTAACCAATCAAAAGGGAAGTGATCTATATTGAGCGTGGTATCTGATAGGTGCTTAGGTATTTTATTTGCATTTGCTTCTTTTGATACTCTTGGCAACTCTGTAATTGATATAATGGTATCCATTTTGCAGATGAAGTTCTGTAGCTTATACAAGGTCACATAATGAATAGACATTTGAGCTCAAAGCTTTCTGTACCCTCCATTCCCCTTCCAAAGCCTAGTCTTCGGGGGGTACCAATAGATTTCTGGCCAGTTAAGGAGAGAGGTTCTACACTCTTGGCCCAATTGTTGCTCTGTGCCCTCTAGGTTTCTCTAGTAAGACTTTGAAGCATCCTCTGTCAACTCCGAGTCCCCCATGAGTGCTAAGCCTGATAATAGACAACCCAGAAAAGCCACCCTCTCATGTCTGCATACTCTCTTGATGTAGTGGATTTACTACGAACTGAGGGCAGAACAGTGATTTTGAGTCTCCAGTGCCTAAGTTGGTGTATGGCATGCAATAAGCGGTCAGTAAATTAGGGATGAGAACAAGAGAGTTAGGATAAAGGCTTGTGCAAATTATAAACCTTCCCAACTCTTCTGAGAATCTTGAAGCCAGCCTTACATTCCATGAGAACTAGCTGTTCTATGAAGGGAGGGTATTCAGGGGTCCAAAGAGCTAGATCACCCATGGACAATATCCTCTTTTGGATTTTAATGTATATTTTTGTAGGTTGCCTGTCTGAAGTATTGGAACACTTGGTTATCGTTTCCAAAATGTAGTGTCTTCTAAATTTACTTGACTACAATTTGTTTTTTTTCCCTTCAAGGAATGCTTGTTCCTATTTTATTTGATCTTGCAGTTTTTTATGGCACAGGTGATGTGCAGAGGGGTTACAGCTACATCAGGAAATGAGCATGATTCTTGTCCAACATTGTTGCCCCCCTCCTCATTTTCTCCCACTATTCTTCCCCTCTCTCTCTCCTCCCCCAAAGTTGTAGAGTTCATCTCCAACATAGCATCTCGTGAGTATCACTGTTCCGTTGGCCACCCTTGGTCCTTGGTCTCACCATTTCTGTGATTCCCCTTTGCATCCCCAAATCGGATAAACTTATGCACAATACAAAGAGTACTGAAATAAAAACAATGATCTTGTATTTTTATGGAGTTCATTTTGAGATTTGTTGCCCTAACTTAATTCCTTTCTCTGAACTATAGATCCTGAGATTGTGCCCTACAGTAGACAATGTCAATACTACCAGGCATATAGCACTATGGTAATAATTGACATTAGGCTATTCTGACTATTTTCCACAGGTCTTGGCCAACTCAACTTTCTTTCCTGAAATTGTCCTTTGGTTCCTGTAATACAATTGATTTAAGTAGTTAGATTAGTTAAAGGAAGAAATAATGAGGGTCTGGAGAGATGGGAGTGAGAGAAGGAAAAGGGCTAATTTAGATTCATATTTAGACCTGAGCTATTGTTTGTGAGTTGAATGACTTGAGGACATGCATGTATGATGTTGCCATAGCTGGTGGATACACAGTATAACAGAAAGCTTCAGAACATAGCAGGGATTATAGTGGATAAAGATCTCTCCAGTTGGGCTGGGAAGGTGGCTCAGTGGTAGAGCGCTTGCCTTGCATGCCTGAGGCCCTGGGTTCGATTCCTCAGCACCACATAAGCAAAAAGAGAAAAAAGCCGGAAGTGGTGCTGTGGCTCAAGTGGTAGAGTACTAGCCTTGAGCTGAAGAGCTGAGGGACAGCGCCCAGGCCCAGAGTTCAGGCCCCACGACCGGACCTCCCTCCCCCCCCCCCCAAAAAAAAAGATCTCTCCAGTTGTCTTCTGGGTCTTTTCTTTCTTTCTTTTTTGCCTTCTTGCTTTCTTCCTTTCTTGCTTTCTTCCTTTCTTCTTCCTGTTTTGATGCTGGTATTAGGGCTTGAACTCAGGGCCTCATCTTGCTTGGGCTTTTGCTCAAGGCTGGCACTCTACTACTTGAGCCACATTTCTACTTCCAGCTTTTTGCTGGTTATTTGAAGATAAGTGTCTTATATATTTTCCTGCTCAGACTGGCTTCAAACTTTAATCTTCAGATCTCAGCATCTTGAGTAGCTAGTATTATAGGTGCAAAGCCACCAGCTTACAGCCTGCGTCATATTTTTAAAATGTATTTTATGGTATAATTGTGAATAGAGATCCTACTTCATCTGCTTTTTGACACCAGTTTGTAGCATAGTGGAGCTTCACTTAATATTTTTGGTGTGCATAAATAAACAACTTAGTGCTTGGTTGTTTACAAAGACCTTCCATATTCATAGTCTTGTTCAAACTTCACAGTAACCTGGGCATGTAATTTAGTGCTATTATTATTCCCACTACTTATGTATATGGTAAAGCAGGCTGAGAGAGGTGGAGTGAAATTCTCTAAGGTTGGGCTGGGAATGTGGCTTTGTAGTAGAGTACTTGCCTAGCATGCATGAGCCCTGATTTTGACTTCTTAGTACCACATAAATAGAAAAAGCCAGAAGTGACACTGTGGCTCAAGTGGTAGAATGCTAGCCTTGAGCAAAAGAAGCTCAGGGACAGTGCCCAGACCCCAGGATTGGCCAAAAAAAAATCCCCAAAGTCACATAATGACTTGAGACTGGATAGAGTCAGACCTCAAACCCAGAACTCTGTAAGTAAAATGTCATCAGGCCTCAAAACCAGTACTCTGCAATTAAAATGCCGCATGCATATTCAGTCTTGAAAAGGAAGGAAATTCTGACCTGTTATCACATGGATGAGCCTTAAGAACTTATGCTAGGTGGAATAAGCCAGTCACAAAAACAAGTATTGTGTGATTCCACTTTTTTTTTTTTTTGGTTGGTTGTGGGGCTTGAACTCTGGGCCTGGGTGCTGTCCCTGTGCTCTTCAGCTCAAGGCAAGGGCTCTACCTCTTGAGCCACAGCGCCACTTCCGGTTTTATAGTGGTTTATTGAAGATCAGAGTCTCACAGACTTTTCTGCCCCGGCTGGCTTTGAACCATGATCCTCAGATCTCAGCCTCCTGAGTAGCTAGGATTACAGGCGTGAGCCATCGGTGCCCAGCATGATTCCACTTTTATGGTGTACTTACAACTACCCAAATTCATGAAGACTGAAGTCTCCATGGTTGTTGCTGGAGGCTGGGGGAGAATAGAAAGAGAAATAAGAGATTTAGGTTTACAAGATGAGATGAAATGAGTTTTGGTGATAGATGACGATGATAATTGTGCAGCATTACAGATGCATTTATTACCACCAAATGGCATTTAAAAGTGGTGAGAGGTTGGAAATATGACTCACTGGTACAGCATCTGCCTAACATGAATGAGGCCCTGGATTCAATCCCAAGCACCACAAAAGCAAATAAACACATTGGTTTGGCAATTTTTATGTTGTTATGCATTTTAGCAAAACTTCTAAGAATTAGGAAAACACGAATGTGGTGGTATACACTTGTAATACCAGCATTGGGAAGGAGAAGCAGGGAGGCACAAGTTTGAGACCAGCGTGTTACATAGTGGGTTCAAAGCCAGCATGAGTGACATAATGAGGCCTTGTCTCAAAACACAATCAGTAAAACAAAACACCAGGTGTTCTTACTCTATACCCAGGGCTCCTTCCTGCACTCCGTATAGCAGCCTCGATAAGGCAGCTGCATTGTTTTTTTTCCCTTAAGCTAGTATGTGTGTGTGTGTGTGTGTGTATGTGTGCACACACTGAATTGTAGTTTGCAGAAGTCCCCTATACAGAAACTCTGGTAGAACCGCCTACTTTTCCTAGGACATTCTTCCAATTGGCTTAAACTCTGAACTATATCCTCAGATCTAAATCAGTCTTGAGTAAGGACTTCTTGGAAAAAGGGACGATTCATCCTTCAAGGATGTCACTGGGGCCAAGCAACATGTGGTACTTCCTGCATGCCAGACATTGTGCTTGATGCTTTTGCAGAGATTAGTTCCTTATAACTCTGCAGCAGTCATTCCAGGTAAGTATATTGTTCCCCTTATGCAAATAGGGAAGCTGGTGTTAGTACCACACATAGTTCATATGTGTGGTAGAGCCAGGATTTTTATCTTAGTCTACTGGACTACAGAGCCTGCCACTTAGTTCCTGCAGAGATGCAGGATACTTGTGCATAGGGTGTGTTTTCCACCATAGAGCTTGATGGATTTCTTTCCCCTCCCATAATGTACTCCTCTCTGTCCTAAGGAGATCATCTCATTCAAGTCCGTTGATTTCTTAGTGCTGAGATGAAGGTGTGTATATTCCTCTTTGGTGGTTGATGCGGCAGTTTGGGAAGGACAACCCCCATCCATTCCCTAAAAGCTGTCCTATAAGGTTTCCTGGCAGTGCCCATCTTCTATCAGGACTTTCCCCAAACACCCATCCTGTTGGGTGGGAGACTTTTGTAGTTGCCTGGGAAGAATTATCTAGCTGGTGATGTCTTGTGTTTGAAGGCTTTAACAGATCAATAGGAGTCTCAACTTGTCACTTTAAGTTTGCCCAGGATGTGTCAACAAGTCAGCAGACACTTTAGTGATTTCACTATGTATTTTCCTGAATGTTTGTTTACTGTGTGCCTGGCATGGTGCTAAACACTGTACACGGATTGTCTCATTTGCTCCTGGCCAACAGTCACATAAATTAGGGGCCGTCAGTTCTGTATTTTGTTTTAAAAATGCAAATTTGTTCCAATACAATCGATATATTAGGGAGCACTTGGAGCATAATGATCTTCCTTTTGGTTATGCATGATTTTGTCCATGAGATACTCTAGGTGAAGGCAGAAAACTGCTGTCAGAGAAGCTAAGCAGAGTAGGAACACGTGAATGCACACACCTCAAACCTGGCTCAGCCATGGGTGTTCCCTGTGCATCCCAGCCCACATCTGATGTTGTGGCCTGCTGGCCATTTCCAGGTAACCCTCCTCCTCCTCCTTCCAAGCAAGTCATAAGCTCTCTGCTACCACATATAAACTTAAGTACTATATTTATTATCCCACTTATATATTCCCAACAAGTAAAACAATAGTTTCTACCTCTTATTATATGTCACTGGTGAAATTTTGGGACATTGTGTCACAGCTCATTTTTTCCCCCTCTATAAGCCTGTGGTTTTCATTGTGTGTATTTGGCCCAGCAAAAAGACTGAGGAGTGCAGAGACACTTACAAAAGTGTGTATACTACTATTTCCTGTGACGGGATGAACTTGAAGCTAAGAAATTTGCTGAAGATTTTATTTTTGTCAGTTGTGGGGCTTGAACTTAGGGCCTGGGCATTGTCCCTGAGCACTTTTGCTCAAAGCTAACATTCTACCACTGTGAGCCACAGCTCCACTTCTGGTTTTCTGGTGGTTAGTTGGAGATAAGGGTATCCAAGTCTCCAAGTTAATTGGAGATAAAACTCTCCAAGACTTTCCTGACTTTCCTTTCCTCTCCAAGTTAATTGGAGATAAAACTCTCCAAGACTTTCCTGCTTTGAACTGCTATCCAGCCTCCTGAGTAGCTAGGATTACAGGTGTGAGACACTGGCACTTGGCCCAAAGATCTTTTAAACAACAGACAGCAAACCACAATTCAAACCCCAGACTATCATACCTCCATGCCTATTCTTACAATTCTCAAAACCAAATGACTGTCTATGTTCATCTCTGGTTGTATCCCGAACATATAGATTGCCTCTTAGTTGCCAGTCAAGCCTGTGTTCCTAAATCCAGAGCCTTTACAATTACGTTAGAGTCCCTAAAGGTGTCTGGGCACAGCAGTGACCTGGACCATAGAAATTCCCTTCTGGTTCCTTCCTGATGTTTTACTGCTTTACTCTCCAACTGCTGCTGCCTCCCAGGCTGCCTGGAAGCCTGGCACCTGACAGCTGCTACCTGCTGCTCTGCTTTCGGTCTGGAGTTATTAGCATCAAAGAACAAAAGCACACAGCACCAGGGCACTAGGGCTGAGTTATAGATAAATAGACATTTGTGTTGGGGCTAGAGTTAACATGGCCCCATGGGCTTTGATGGGCTCACTCTTCTATGTTTGAAGAGCTCAGAGAGCTAGGAAGAGCAAGAAACCAGACTCCTCTTTATTGAAAGGTAGTTTTAGCTTTCAACCAAAATGGTTTTTGTGTTCTTGGAAAAGGAGGAATCTGTTGCTCATTCTTCCTGGAGGTGGGCGGTGTTTGGGGGGAGGTGCAATCCTGGCCTTGTTTCGTATAATTCTAATGTTATAGAAAAAATATATAATCCTCAGCAGAAGGCCAAAGGCCTGTCCAGATGTTCGGTAGCCTAGGAAGAGTGCACACAGAGGCCAGTGGCCAGCCTTGCTTTTTTTCCACCTCTATCTGCATGAAAACTCCTGCGTCCATGCGTGAGGACAGCCCTGTCTAGGTATATGAACATGCACAGCTGCTAAGACAGCTTCTCCTTGGCTGCCTCTTGACATTAAAGTATGCATACCAGTGAACTGTTTAGCTTTGGGAGAAAGGGACCAGGAAAGAGGACTGTGTGGATTTGGACAGCTGGGCAAGGGTTTATGGGCAGTGGGTAATTTTTGTGAGGCCTTGGCAAATGCTGCTGGCTCTGAGTGGGAATGTTCACTTGGTCCTATGATCGCTGTAGTCCCTGGGCTGTAAAGTATCTGCAGAAGGAACGGAGGACTCCCAGGACTGTGGCTCTTGAATTACACTGCACCTAATGTGTCCCCTGTGGCTGAGGTAATACCTGGGTCTCATGTCTGTGAGATAAGGTGCCCAGGCTTCTTCTCCCTTAATTGTAGCTTCCTAAGCCAGTTAGTTTCTGTCCCAGTTTGTGCTTTTATTCAGAAAGTTTTCATATTACGCAGTTGGACCCTTATCTAGTGTGTTTCTGAGTCTGAGTGGCATTAATGACAGAGCATTCTGTCTAAGGTCTTAGTTTCCTTATCTGTAAAATGGGGTGAATAATGTTTCCTACCTGTGAGGGTTGTGGCGAGGATTAAGGGAAATGATGCGGAAAAGCTCTGGGCACTGTGCCCAGCACACAGAAATGTGAGTTTTTTTTTATGATGATTAATGTTGCTTTTATCCCACTTTCTCTACTTTCCTATTTTCCCATGTCTGATAGGGGTGGGAAAGAAGCTCCCTACTTGTTAGTTGAGAGAGAGAGAGAGGAGAAAGAGAGAGGAGAAAGAGAGAGGAGAGAGAGGGGGGAGAGGCAGGATCTGTTATAACTTTGGGTACCTGCCCCCGCTTTTTGTGCCTAGATGTCCACATCTGAAAAATGGGAGTGATCATACCTCCTGGTTTACTGACTTGTTCAAAACACTTAGGTCAGTCAATGTTAACTGGTCATTTAATTTCCTTCGTGTAGGAGGGGGCTCTCCTCAGAAGTGTGGCTGTGCCACCTCCTCTGTGTTCCCCAAAACACAGTATGGAGTGCAGAAGGAATTGGGGAAAGTCTTAAACTCACGTGTTTTGCAATGATCTTATTCCGATGAAGGGTGGGTTAGGGAGAGGCTCCCCTGGCATAAGGTCCACGGATGTAGCAGTGGTAAATGCAAGGGCCTTTCTTTCTTATCCTTTCTAGTTAGAAAAGCCAGGTTCACCCCCAAACTGCAGATAATTGTTTCAAGTTCAAATTTGAAGGTAAGCATACTGAGTGTACGCACTTGTGGCTGAAGTCATTGTTGAATCTGTAATCAGTGTCCATGGTTCGGAGGGAGCTGGAATTTGTCTGATTTATTTCTCTCCTCTGCTAAAGAGAATAGAGGACAGTTTTGCTCCCTCCAGTTGGAGAAGGTATCTCTTTTCTCTTGTCCTCTCCTCTCTCTCTTACTTCCTTCTTCTCTTCTCTCTTCCTCCCCACCTTTCCCCTCCCCTCCCCTCTTCTCCTCTCTCCTTTCCTTCCTTCCTTGCTTTTTATTGGGGGGCAGGCCTGGGTGCTGTCCTTCCACTCTTCAGCTCAAGGCTATCTCTCTACCACTTGAGCCACAGTGCCATTTCTGGCTTTTCTGTTTATGTGGTGCTGAGGAATGGATGCATGCAAGGCAAGCACTCTACCGCTGAGCCACCTTCCCAGCCCCTCCTTTTGTTTTTCTTTTGCCACTCCTAGAGTTTGAACTGAGGGCCTGGGCACTGTCCTAGACCTGTTTGTGTTTGCACTCTCCTACTTTGAGATGTGAGTCTCATGGACTTTTCTTCCTGGCTAGCTTCAAACTGTGATCCTCAGATCTTAGCCTCCTGAGTAGGTCTGATACACACACATGAGCCTACTGGCTTCGTCTGAGTGTTTCTTGAGCACCTGAGAGGACTATGTGTGAATGACAGAGCTAGGAGGGTCTCAGCTTACAATCTTTACCCTTTGATCCTTATAGAAGAAACCAATTGAGAAAGACCTGCCTACTGCCTTTCTAATTGCCAGTCTCCTGCCTGTACTGTCGATGTCAGGTATATATAAGACTCCCCTTCTTCAGGTCTCTGCTTAAATATTACTTCTGAAAGGCCTTCTTTAACTGTCTTCTCTAATATGCAGGTACCTTCTACCACCTAGCCTGTTTCTTTTTTCTCTATGGCTCTGATTATTATGTGACATTACATCATATAACTTTGTTATATTGTTTACCCCTTCCATCAAACCCTCAAAGGGTAGTCTGGTTCATTCACTATATCCTTAATATTTAAGATAGGTTCTGGCCTATAGTTGGCACTCATTCATCAAATACTGAATGGTGAATAAATGACCTCCATGGATACAACTCACTGATGAGTTACTTTGAGGATCTCCATTTATACATGAGAAGATGAAGGCTCAGAGAAACGGAGGCATTAACCCATGGACAGAGGGCAGAGCTGAGATCTGACTGTAGGTCTGTTGTCATCTCGCAATAAGACTTGTTTTCTTTTATGTTGCTATCCCCATAAGGGAACAAAGATGGAATTTGCAGCTTCAGAGAGAAGAAAGCATCCTGTTTCCTGATCATTCTTGTGGAAGTCCCTGGGGAGACTCTCCTGGTTTTGATTGGGTCACGTGTTTGTTAGGAGATGGGACTATGCCCATGACCTCACCTGAGACACATGGCTCCATTTGGAGATGAAGTGAGAGTAGCGTCACTTCTGCCAACTACATGGATTATAGGTGGGGAAGGAAGTTCTCTGTCAGATGTCCAAGGTTTGTTGCAGAGAGATAATATAACTGGATAGCTACAACCAAGTTCTTGTTCACACTCTCTAGACATCCCTCCCTTGTCTCTTTACCTCTTGTCTTTCCGACTTTGTTCTGTCAGTCAGAATTGAGCCCAGAAATTCAGGTCACTCACTGTTCCTTGGGATAGAGGCCAGGTGACCGACTGTGTCCCTGTTGCTGAAGTTGGAATGCATTGAGAATTACCTCGCACTCACTGCCACAGCTAGGGGCCAAGAACTGAGCTTAGACCTTGATTCTCAGTGAAAGTGTTTTTCTGGGTAGTATTGCTGGCCCCCGCGACATGAATAGATACTGTGTTTTGATGCACGCACTACGAAGAATTAAAGCTGGAGGGGTGGGGGGTGTGAAACAAAATAAACAAGGGATTTGCTTTGTTTCCTTCTTCTGCTCATCCAAGACTCTTAACTCCTTCTCTCACTTCACACTGAGATTTGTAGCACTGGGACATGTGTCCTCATTCATAAGTAGAGAAGTTGAAGAAAATCACTGGCTTAATTCCTGTGGTCTCTTGGTGTTTCCAGTGAACCATCTGGTCAACATTTTTTGGTACTTCTGTTTGTGGTAATTCACAACGATAAGAATCAGAGTGGTTATATTTATACAGTGTTTGCCTTGTACTGAGTGTTTTACAAGCATTTAATCTGATTTAATTCTCAGAACACCCCCATGGGGGAGGTTTTGTTATTATCCCCATTTTATAGCTGAGGAAAATGACTCAGAAAGTTATTCAGTGATGGGCCCAAGCTACAGCCAGGTTGGGATGTGAACTTACACCTGTCAGTCTCCAAATATAAGATCATCACTTCAATGCCCAAATGGGCAACTAGCCAATACCTAAAGACCTTTGGCTTTTCAAGGGATCCTGGCTCCATGGGGCTATCCAAGAGTGTCTTTGTATAGGAATTATGGTGTCGGTTCTGACATTCTCCCTGCAGAAAATCACATGCAAATAGTTTGATATCCTGTTTAATTAAGAGGTATTTTAATGACCACTATTCTGGGCAATCCATCAGTCACAGTTAATGGCCCTGCTTAGTTATTTATACAACATGCTTTCTCTTCCCACCTCTTCTATTTTGCCTCTTCTCTTCCTCCCTCCTGCCACTTCACCTCTAAATCTTACCCACTCCAAAACCTGAAAGGGGTGTGTCTGAGGAATGATTCAGAGCACTCTAGAAGTCTCTAAGCAAATATTGCTTGTGGGGAATGCAAGACGTGGGCTGGGTGAATGCTTAGCCATAACTGTGAACATTATCCTTCCCAGATGGTAGGGCACAGCTCAACGTGTCCAAAATCTGGATTTTCTTGAGACAAGAGCTTTGGACTAGCTGGCTCTCCCAATGGGGCTGCAGATGTTTTTATTAGGGGCACAGAGAACATTCCCCACCTTGTTCAGACAGGAAGTTAAAACCACAGAGGATAAATCATGCTTTACTCATGAGGCATCTGGGAGATTCTCATCAGCTTCCCTATGGCTTCAGGGTGCTCTCTTTCTCTCCAAACTAAATTTGGCCCCATATCTCTTCTAGAGTTGAATGAGTGGGTCTAGGACACTGAATTTGATAGGAACCAGAGATCGAGAGTCCCTGCAACAGCTGTGTGACAGTAGATAGGTCTCTCCAACTCTTAATCTCTCATCTTAATGAAAGAACAAAGTCTAGAATTAATGTCCATGGCCCTCCTAAATTTACCATCCAATGATTCCAAGCAAATCTACTCAGGATGGCCAGTAGTTTCCAGAAGTGACTTCTTGTCCCTGCTTCTCTCCATTAGTATATTTTGCCTAGCTGGGTCTAGATATGCCACAGAGGAGACAACAGTTTGGCCCCATGGCCGCCATCTTGGCTGTCTTTGCTGCCTGCCTCTTTGGGAATTTGGCCTTGGGTTAAATAGTGAAAATTGGATGGCCTTTTGATGAATGGGCTTCTGTTTCCTTTATGGTGGTGACATCAGAGATTTAATGTTCAGTCTATATTTCCTCATTCTTTTTTTTTTTTGGGGGGGGGGTCTGGTCGTGGGGCCTGAACTCTGGGCCTGGGCGCTGTCCCTCAGCTCTTCAGCTCAAGGCTAGCACTCTACCACTTGAGCCACAGCGCCACTTCCAGCTTTTTTCTTTTTGCTTATGTAGTGCTGAGGAATCGAACCCAGGGCCTCGAGCATGCAAGGCAAGCACTCTACCACTGAGCCACTTTCCCAGCCCCCATATTTCCTCATTCTTATGTCCTTTTTTTTCTTTCAAATTCTTTGGTAGCTGCCCGTATTTTGTTTCCAGGCAGATTTTAATTTATCAGCTTATGCTGCCATCTGCAAACTGTATAGGCCACAATTCCCTGCCTGCTTTTCTACTAACCCTCTATCATAGTCCCTTCTCTGAAGAAGTAACCCTAACTGCTGTTTGGGGACCATCCCTCTTGTCCTGCTGCCTGAGAGGTATTGATGAGAAGCAGCCAATCTAGGGATCCTCTGCAAAGGGCTGGTAGAGTGGGATTCTGCAAGTTAAAGAATGGGTTCAAATGTTCTTTATTTTTCACAGAGGTCTGAATGTTTTGTGCCTTGGGCTACTCTTCTAGGCTTCCCCACACAATTCAATTTTACCTCTTGAGAGTGGGAGGGAAGAGGAGAATTTGTATGGTTCCTGGAGATGGTGGGAGTGAACTCTTCTGTTCTTCATGCTTTTAAAGTTCATTGGCTTAATTCACATGTCAGCTCTTCCAGAGTTGAGTGTTTATTTGTAGTTGTCCAGTGTGATTTCCAATGGCAATTCTTGTCATTAGTGATGGAGTATAAAGCAAGGAGAAAATCTAAGGGCAGAGGCAGCACTTCTATTTGTATAGTGGATGCTCTACTCACAAGCCATCTTACACACATGATAAAAAATGGTCATTGAGGACATGGGGAAGGGAGGGAATTGTAAATGCTTTGTGATCTTATGTCCTTTAGTTCTGTAGTGAATAATTCTGCAACTAACTCTTACCTCGGGTGCTTTTCTTTCTTTGCTTCTCAAGGAAATGGTTGATTATTCTCTCCACTGGAAAAACTTTGCTTGATTTTGCATCTGGTGTTTGGTATCTGGAGAGAAGGAGGATTTGCTTGGGTATTGGTGTGCAAAAATCAACTAGAATATTTTAACCAATATTCTTGCAGGATTCCAGTTTGCTTGGCTCTTTGGAGCTCTATCTGATTCCAGGATGATATGCTTCCGGACAGATGGAAACTTCCCTCTCTTGCCACATGCACAGTAAAAGGCTTGCATGGGTGGTTTTGGGTGAAGGTAGTACTACTAAGTGCTCAGAAGGTGAGCACCTTTTGAGGCTTGCATGACTATGATACCATGCAAGGACACATTGCATTGTGTGTGTGTGTTGCTAACTTTTTTCTTCCTTTCTCTCCCCTTGTCTCTCCTCTCCCTTTCCCTTCCTTTGAAAACGCTGCCACAGATGTCAGTCAAGGCCCAGGTGAGTTGAGTTGTGGTGTTTGTACAGCTGCTGTGGGGATTTCTCCTCTGCTAGACTTGTGCATGGTTTGACTTTGAGTGATCCCCTTTTCTAAGGATGAAATTATAAGCATGCTGCATTTTCACAGATAGATGCTTAGAAGTGCCTTGAATTGGTGAATCTGTATGTGGTTTGAAGAATCATTTTAAAGCCAAGGAATTCGATCCACACCCTTGTGATTTCTATGTGAATCCAAGAAGTGGAAAATTAGCAGTTTTTGAGAAACATTTGAAAAAAATGTTAGATATGTGTTCTCTGATTTAATGAGCATTTTTGCCTTGTCTTCCACAAATCTGCTATCTTCTATAGTTTCATATAGTGAAAATTTGAATGCATTAATATACTATATGGAAAATATGGAACAGTTGAATGAAGTTTCTTTTTTATTATTCCAGGAAATCACATCTTTTTACAATGAAATTAACATTTACTTTTCCTAGTTAGACAAATAATACATGCTCACTGTTTAAAAAAAAGAAAAATGGTTTGGTTTAAAGTTTTTTTATATAGAAAAGTAGAAAAGCCATCCTTATGATATATGCATTTCTCTGATGTGAATACTTACTCAAAGTATTATTTGTGTGTGTATGTCTGTCCAGGAGCTTGAACTCAGAGCTTAGGCACTGTCCCTGAGCTTTTTTGCTCAAGGCAAGTGCTTCACCACTTGAGCCACAGCTCTACTTCCAGCTTTTTTTGTCATTAATTAGAGATAAGAATCTCACAGATGTTTCTGCCTGGGCTGGCTTCAAACAGTGATCCTTAGATCTCAGCCTCCTGAGTAGCTAGGATTACAGGCATGAGCCACTGGCACCTGTATGTATGTATATACATTGGGCATGTATGTATATACATGGACATAACCATGTATAAACATAAAGTGTCAGATGATTTAGAATGGTTTGGAGAAATTCTAAATTACTTAGAATACTGAGATAGAAAGAATAACTGTCCAAGAGGAATAAAATATCATCTTAGATATTTTCATTTTTTCTTATGTCTATTTAATTGTTAATCCTTATATCACCAATATCAGATAAGGATTGTCATGTGCATTTTTCATGTACAGGAAATTTAGGGACCAACAGGTTAAACAGTTTTGTCTGAGGTCATAGGACTCATCAGTGGTAGCTCTGGCATTTCAACTTAGGACTGGCTCTAGAATGCACATTGCCTTGGCACGGGACTCGTCACTGAAAATTCTCAGTGGCTGACAATGTTGTATGTCTTTTCTTTTTTTTCTGTACTTCAAATGATTGTACAAGAGGGTTACCATCTAAGGTGTGCATCAAGATGTCAGTGCTCCTTGATCAGAGGCAGCTCTTCCACCATTTCCCCCATCCTGTCTGCTCCCGCTCTCAGACCCATCTCCTATGTCCCATTTCTGTTAGCACAGGTGTACACTGACTATTCTTGCGGTATTGTCCTCTGTTCCCTTTTTCATTAATCTATTCTCTCTCCTACAAGCTATCCCCCCAAACAGATTTTGAATGTTTAAAATACATGTTTTTGAATGTTTAAAATAATCAACCAATCTTCAGTAGGTTCCTTCTAATAATTATTCTATATGAGATATTATATAACCTAAAGAGAATAATGTCTACCTAATACAGAGGGATTTTGTTTTCTGTTTTTTTCTGTCTGTCCTCCATTTTTAAAAATAAATGACACTTGAACTAAAGCACAGGGACCAGAGTTTCCATGAGACTTTTACCTTGAATTAACCAGCATAAAGCCAGAAGTGGAGCTGTGGCTCAAGTGGTAGAATACTAGCTAGTCTTGAGTGAAAAAGCTCAGTGACAGTGCCCAGGCCCTGAGTTCAAGTGTCAGTACTAACACACATTGAACTATTACCTCCCCTCTCTCTGCCACTGTTGCATTTCATAGTCATTAGCTCACTTTATTCTCTCAGAAGTTCTTTTGTGTATGTGGTTTTAGCCCCATTTTATTGCGGACGAAGTTGAGGCCCAGGGAGGTCATATCCTGAACTCAGGGCCTCGGCACTGTCCTTGAGCTTCTTTTGCTCAGGGCTAACATTCTACCAATTGAGCAGGACTGGCAGGCTATCACAGCCAAATTTCAGGCTTTGTGCTCTTCATTCTGTCCTTCAAGTGAATCAGGCTGATTGTCAATCTCATCCACTCCTTCAACTATTTGCTTTTTTATGGTCCTTGAGGCTTAAAAAAAAAAGTTACTGCTTCAGATCTTTGCTGGCACATGGTAGGAGGCAGCCTGTGTGGGTCTGGGCCTGGCGGAGGTCAGTGGGTGACCTTCCTTGTCTCTAAGTCCCTGGCCAGGCAATCTGGAGCCAGCTATGCCGTGGCTCTGACACAAGAAGCCTTTAGTGGTTCTCTGATTTTTTTTTTTCTTTCTTTCAACTTCCCCTCAGGAAGACAAATTGGGGATTTTATGAGCTAATGTAACTGTTTACCCAGGGGCCGCTGGAAGACTATAAAGGGACGATTGATTAATTGATGAATTTTACATGCTCGGGAGATTGGTTAGAAGTAGCCATGCTAGAAAACACAGTCTGAGATGGGGCTGGCGGGCAATACTGTTGACTGGGGACTCAAAGAATGAGTCCTGGATACCCCAGGCAAAGGTGCCAGTGCTCTATTTGACAGTTACGTGACAAAGTCCACAGCCCCTCCTAGTCTTTGCAAAGGAAATGTACAATAATAGGAGCAGCAGCAAGCATTTCTGTCTTGCAGGAAGTGGGGGGCTGGTTCTGCTGCTGTCCCTGTATCCTTGGATTTAACTAACTTCTCATGGCAAGCCTTTCAGGTTGGCCTTACTAGGTGTATAAAAGCAGCCATAGGGAGCTTTAGGAACCTGGCCATGGTAACCTCCTGCTACTGACTAGCCCAGAATCTCAGATTCCTGTACCTCCCTTTCAGACAAGGAAACGGAGACCTATAGAAGGGGAAGGACCTCTCCAAAACCAGGTACCCCATTTGTGATTTAGAAGGAACTCCTGTCAGGTGATTTTATCCTTCACTTTGTCTACTAGGGTTGGTCACTGTTGTCCTGGGCTGCTTGTGGTGCAGGATTTCCTTGCCCTGCCATCAACCATCTCCTTGAGTGCTTCTACATGTTCTAGAACTCTCTGCCAAGGAGGGAAGGAAACTTTCCCAGAGAGGAGGAAGAAAATCAGTTGGTGGAAGGATCTAGGCGTCAGAACCAAGGCTGGGCCTGTGGTATGAGATCCTCCTCTCCTTCCTTCTTCTTCCTCAGGCCTCTGATCCTGACAAGGGGCTGCTTATGGTACTTCTGAGCAGCCGCTCTCCTCAGAATGGATAATTTCTCAGGCTCTGCCTGCTGATTAGAGCTGGAATTTAAATGAATAACCGTGACCTTGTGGAAGTGCCCTAGTTATTCAGAGGCCCGATGAGGAAATAGGCCTCTTGCTCTTTCCATCAGAGCCCTGGCAGGTGCTGGAGGAGGGGCTGCTGTCTGTAGCCCCAGTGGAGGCCTTCCCTGTCTGCTATTGCCGGAAGGAACTGCGCCTGGGCTCTGGGCTTTCTCAGTCTGTTCTTGAACTCTGTCCCTCCTTGTCATTCACCTTGAGTGTCAGTCCTCTCAGGGATATCCTGGGGGGGCGGGGGCAGAGGAGATACCTGATTGTTTTGTCCTGGACCTTGTCCTGTCCTCCTGGGAGTGGCTCCCAGGGGCCTTGGATGGTGTTCTGAGCCTGTGGCCAGGAATGCAGCAGTGAGGAGTCTGATGTGGGTCTGTGATCACAAACAGGGTGCTGCAGATGTCTGCTGTGGGAAGGATGACCCTAGGAACAACCATGTTGGCACCATCCTTAGGAAAGCAGAAACTCAGGCTCCACTTGACCTGCTGAGTCAGAAGCCACAGTTAATCAAGAGCCCAAAGTCAATAATATTAAACTCTGAAATATACACTGGCCTGGCCTCCAGATTCCCAGCCTCTCTTTCCCTTTGGGAGGCCTGGCCTCCAGATTCCCAGCCTCTCTTTCCCTTTGGGGCCACAAGAGCTGTCCTTACCAAGGAAGTTGCCATTCACACTGCCAAAGCCCTAGTCCTTGCTTCTTGTGCTGGGCACCATGAGACACCTGACAGGCTGGTTGGTAGTATGGGGCAAGAATGACATTAGGGAAGGGAAAGAATGAACCATACTGACTGCTGAGTCTGTGACAGTCACTGTTCTAGTACTTTCCATATGACAGTTGACATACTGTGATGAAGATAGCTCAGGATAGAACAGGGCTGGGCAACCCATGACTAGAGGCCTCAGTCCAGCCATTGCCTGGTTTTATTTGGCTTGTGGGCAAAGCAAGAATGGCTTTTCTATTTGCAAACCATCAAAAGAAGAGCAAGTGACAAAATATTTTGTGAAACTTGGATTTCTGTGTTTTACAAAGTTTGTACCAGTGCACAGACATGTCCATTCCTTTATGTGTGGCTTGGAGTTGCTCTTGAGCAGCAAAGGCCCAGTTAAAGAGTTTCAATAGAGACTAGGGAGCCTGTGGTCTAAAATGCTGGCTGTCTGGCCTTGTAAGGAAAAATCAAAATGGCCGCCCCAGGCTTAGAGCCAGGAGTCAGAGTGGACAGGTTGGTTCTATCCCAATGTTTGGATCTATTCATATTACTTGACTTTGTTGGCCCTATTTTCTGAGTCAATAAAATGGGGACAGAGCCCTTGCCTTGTGGGTCTGTTGTGAAGATTAAATGAGCCTGTACATGCATCGTTAGAACAATGCTTGGCACATAGTAAATTAGTAGTGTTTGAAATGCCTGTTTTTGTAAGTGATCATGTGTGGTCTTTTCAACACATGTCTCTGTTTTATAGATGAAAAACCCTTAGAATAGATTTTTATTTTTTAATAAAACCCTGACAGATGTGACAATACAATCCTGCCATTATGACCAATTTGGTTTTGAGGTAGGAGAAAGTTGTCCAAGGCCAACTTTGGCAATATCTTCAGACACTTACTGAAAGACTGACTAAAAGCTAAAAGGGATAGTGTTGTGGCTCCATTGATAGAGTGCTTGCCTGGGAAGCCTGAGGCTCTGAGTTCAATCTTCAGTATTGCAAAAACAAAACAATAGTAACAAAAACATTTAAAAACAGACAGGACCTCCAAAACCAAAATGGAAAAAGTAAAGAAGAACCTCTCCTTCTTTTCCTTATGTCTTGGTCTCCTTAATTGTTCAGAGGCATGACTTCTGCTATAAACCTTTTTAAACATACCTGCTGCTTTCTTCATGTCCCATATTCACCCCCATGGGTCCTGACCCTTGTGCTTCCAGTAAAGAGGCTCCTCTAGCTCAGATGCCAGGCATTTCTCGCAAGCAGGGCTTGGAATCTTAGAAAGAGCGAAGAAGAGGGGAGCTATCCACAAGAAGATATGCCATATACCAGGTAGTTACCACTTCATAGATGAAGAAGCCTGGATATTAAGACAACACATCCTTTTGCCAAAAGTCAGAGGCAAGTATGGTAGATTTCAAGATTTAAGTTCAGGTCTGGGATTGCTGTTCTATTCTGGTACTTTTTCTAGGAGTCATATGCTCTTGGTCAAGTCATATAACCTCCTTGAGTGATAGACTTTGGGTGACAGACTCATTTTCTTTACCATGAAGGATTGGAATTAGATCCTCTTTCAAGGCTTCTTCCATTCTGAGCATCTGTGATATGATCCTCTGGCTTTGAGAACTCAAACCAGCACAATACCTTTCCATCAGCCAGATTTACAGCTCCTGACTCCAATAGTACCTATGGCATATTTTCTCTCTTCTTTTCTTTTTTTTGAGGGTAATAGTCCCACTTCCTTTTTTCTTATTACCTTATTAGGAAAAAAAATACTTGACATTTATTGAGCTTGTATTTTGAGCCAGGCACTGAAATGCTAAGTTTTGCATGCATTATTGAATTCTTTAGATATTCCAGATTGTAAAATCTGTTATTTAGGTCCATCTTACCATGAATGAAAGGACTTGGATTTAATAAATAAGGAATGACACTATCCAACAAAAGGTGGCGGATCAGGATATAAACCTTGACCTGGCTGACCCTGGAAATGTGGCATAGAAACTCTACCAAAGTATGGGCTCCTGCCTCACCAAGATGAGGCCTGCTCACTGCTCTGTCCTCTCAGCCGAGAGTCATGATACTGCACCACGGGCTTAGAATAAATACTTGCTGAATGAATGAAGAGTACTTAGGATTCAGCTCTTAGTTTCATCCCATACTCCTTTGAAAGTCTGCTTTTTATTGGTGTCTCTTTGGAGATACTAATTAATTAAACCGATCTTTATTCCATGCCCATCTTGGGCTTAGCTCAAGGTGCAATGCAGGCTGCAGGGAAATCTACCTCCGCTGTGTGTAAGTGCATTGGAAGGGGGCCCGGGGAAGACCCCTTTGACTCCTGCAGCAGTCCTTGATGAGCATGTATGAGTAAGGAGCCTGCATCTAGTTTTGGCTATCTCAAGGAAGCAGATTTGTGGAGAGCCTGGAGTTCACAGTTCATTTCCCAGTACTGGAGGCTAAGGCTAGAGTTAAAGCCCGACAATGCATTCACAGTATCCTGTAGTTACAGTAGGATAGTTCTAACTCACCCCTGAGCCCATCAAGTGGGTGGGAGTGCTTGTTTGTTGCTTCAATGACGAGGGGATCTGTGCATTTGGTATCATGGGACAACGGGAGCTGGATGTCCTGTGATGTTTGGGAAAGCCCACTCAATGATTTGTACGACTCAAAATGTCACCACTGGGACCATGGAGAAGCTGTTTTAGGTGAAGTCCTTTCTTGGGCAAGAGGGGGAATGAGGCTACAGCATTCCCGTGTATACCAGTAAGTCACAAAGATTGTCTGTGGTGGCATTGGAGACCTTCCCAGACTATAGAGCAGCCCAGGAGGGTCTAGCAAGGACCTGGGCTAAGCTCATTTGCTAGAACAGATCTCATGTGGGTGGGTGGGTGGAAGATGGAGTAGAACTGAGAGTTCAGGTCATTGGGTCCTTGTGGGGTAGGTTAAGCTGACTGAGTCTGAAGGGAGACATGTTAAGATATAGTCTTCTAGTGATGCATGCCTGTTACAGGAATGTTTAGTTGGCTGTGATTGTTTACAGCTGTAGAGGCAGAAGGGGCATGAGTTTGAGGGGGGGGAACTTTGTGCCTGTCCTAGAGCTTGAACTCAGGGCCTGAGCTCTGTCCCCGAGCTGCTTTTGATCAAGGAAGCATTCTCCCACTTGAGCCACAGCTCCATTTATGCTTTTTTTTGGGGGGGGGGTAGTTTAATATCGACAAGAGTTTCATGTACTTTCCTTCCTGGGCTGGCTTCATTCAGACTGTGATCCTCAGATCTCATCCTCCTGAGTAGCTAGGATTATAGGCAGAGCCACCGGCACTCAGGGTTTGAACTCAGGACGTTGTACTTGCTCTGCTTGCTTGCTTGGCTGACACTCTACCAGTTACGCCATTCCCTTAGCCTGGCTTTTTGCTGGTTGTTTTGGATGTGTTGTCTTACAGACTTTATTTTTGCTGCTTTGAACTGTAATCCTTTGAGTATCAACCTCCTAAGTCGCTAGGATTATAGACATGGCCACTGGCTCCTGGAAAGTCTGATACCTTGAGGCCAGCCTGGGCTACATAGCACGTCAAAGCCATCCTAGGCTACTTAACAAAATCCAAATGCCAAAGAGACTGAAGGAGGGAGGAGAAGAAAGAGGACAAAGAGAGTATGTTGGCAAGAGATGAGTAGAGAGAGGTTCTGAATAGACCAGTCTCCTATTAATGATAGATTTTGAGCCCTTCCTTTTTTTTTTTGGTCCGGTCGTGGGGCCTGAACTCTGGGCCTGGGCGCTGTCCCTTAGCTCTTCAGCTCAAGGCTAGCACTCTACCACGAGCCACAGTGCCACTTCCGGCTTTTTTTTTCTTATGGGGTGCTGAGGAATCGAACCCAGGGCCTCGAGCATGCAAGGCAAGCGCTCTACCACTGAGCCACCTTCCCAGCCCTTTTGAGCCCTTCCTATGGGCCACCCATGGTGCCAGCTACTTTCCGTGAGATAGCCACAGTGATCCGGAGGGGCTATTTTATAGAAAAGAGGCACAGAAAAGTTAACTTGCCTTAAATCTCACAATTAGTGAGGGGTAGAGCTGGGATTTGAACCCACATTTTGGATTACCGAGAGCAGTGGTTTGCAAACTCTGATAACCTCCAAAATCATTCGGTGAGTTAACAAAGGAGGCTTGGTAAAGAGAGTTCTCCCAGGTGATTCTGATATGACTAGGGTTTGAGAGCCACTGTTTGAAGGAAAAGGACCTGGAAGGCAAAGGGAGAAGACAGTGTCATTCTTTGCCACTATCCTAAATTCCAGGGGACAGGAAGGGAAGAATGGCAGGTGGAAGGATGAATGGAATAATCCTTCTTTGTGCTTCAATAGGGCTTGTGGAGCCATCATCCTGACATCCTAATGTGATCCATAAGGAACCCTCCCATGTCTCCTCCATGTGTGTCCATGGGCTCAAGAAGGTCACTTTCACAAGACAGATATATCCTTGCCTGTGTTCCTTCTCCCTGCCACCTTGTATGTGCTCACCAGCTTCTACAGTCCTTCCATTTCATTCATGCTGTGTGGAGTGTTTGAAAGCGCTTTTCTCAGTCACTGTGTGGCTCTCACCATCGGAATGGCTCCCAGCCCTCTACAGACAGAGCACCTCTAATGGCAGGCCCGTGCCTGAAGACAGGCTTTTGTCCTTAAGGATTTTCTTTTCTAAAGACTGAAATATCTCCAATTTCTTTGGGCTGTCTCTCATCTAAGAGTTTTAAAAGTTCTTTCATCCAGGCCATTGTTCCCTGAAAAATGATCTTTACAATTTTTTTCTTTTGTTTTCTGCATTCTTTCCAAGGAAAGATACTCACACACAGCATACAGTACCAAGGGCATAATTGAGATCACCCACCTTCCTTCCTTTCTTCCTTCCTTCCTCCCTTCTTTCTTTCTTTCTAACTTGAAGTCTAGATCTAGGCATTGTCCCTAAACTGCTTTTGCTTGAGGCAAGTGCTCTGCCAATTGAGTAACAGGGCCACTCCTGGCTTTTCTGAGATGAGTCTCATGGACTTTTCTGCCTGGTCTAGTTTAGAACAGTGGTTCTCAGATCTCAGTCTCCTGAGTAGCTAGGATTATACGCATGCCCGGCTGAGATCAGTTTCTTATTGAGTGGTTCTATGTCTCTCAAACCCCTTAGCCTTTTCAAAGTTACTGTAGTATTAAATTGAACTTCGAGCCAGTGAAAAAGCATTTACTATTTCTGTCTGCCTTGCAAAGGTATTTCTCTTCCCTTCTTGGGTTTGTGCAGTTGGCTTGACTTAAATGTAAGACTGTTCTTTGATTTTTGTTAAATTCACCACACTAAGAGCTATTGGGATGCAGCTCTTTCACGGGGCATAGGAGCTCTTTTTTCTGTATTAATGTCATTCATGAAGGGGAAAGAGTTTGGTGGTGTCCATGACAGTTGGACTTTGAAAAAAGTTATAATTGCTAATTTTTTGTATGAGTGTGTGTGTGTGTGTGTGTGTGTGTGTGTGTGTGTGTGTGTGTGTGTTCTGGTCCCAGGCTTGAATTCAGGACCTGGGCTTTTATGTTCCAGGCTAATGTTCTACTATTTGGGCCACAGCTCCATTTCTGGATTTTTGGTGGTTAATTTGAGATATGAATCTCACAGGCTTTTCTCCCTGGGTTGGCTTTGAACCACGATCCTCAAATCTCAGCCTCTTGAGTAGCTATGATACTAGGTGTGAGCCACTGCTGCCTGGCCCAAATGTTTCAGTGGGCTTTATTGGGCCTGTGGGCTGGACATGGACATTTCCCATCCCTGAAAGGAGATAGGCATGACTGCCTTTATCTCTCTGACATAAATGACATTCATTCATAGGGAAATCTCACCATTCCTTCCATCAATAACAGGTAGAACAGGCTGGAAAGGTGGTGAGGCTGTACTTTAACTATAATTATGTAATTATGCCATATACAAGATAATAATCTTGTATATATCCTAATCAGTAATTATGTTATATACAAGATATTGGTGATTGATGTACTCTATCAGAAGAAACTTTCTGTTTGGCCTAATCACCATGTTGTCAGAATAAAGTTGCTCTAAAGGCAAACAGTAAGAGGGCTGGTAGAGCTACCCCATATAAAGGGCTACATGATAAAGATTGGGCATGGTGGTACTTTAGAAGGGTAAAACTCAAAGGCAGAGTCTGATAGGATTTAGAGAATTAGCAGTGAGTTATCTTTCCTTTTCTGTCTTGAAAACCATCAGCATTGTCACCAGCCCAACTATTGAACTCCTCCTTAGTACTATGTCAAGTTTGCTGGAGAGCTTGCTCTTCTCCAGTGTTAGCTGATGTTGCTATTAGATGATTAGTTGGATGTTTGTGTAGCTCAGCTACAGTGGTAGTGGGCTCCCTTTGTGCTACTGAGAATTGAATGCACAGTCTTGTGCATGCTAGGCAAACACACTACCACTTGAACCATGCCTCCAGCTCTTTTGTTTTCTATTTTGTTTTTGAGATAGTGTTTTGGCAACTTTGTTTTGGCTGGCTTTAAATTCATAATCTTCCTGTCCCTGTTTCCTGGATATGTAGGTTATAAGTATATGCTATCATGCCTGCCATTTGGGGATCATTGATACCTTTCTACGAATATTAGTTTGGGCAATTGCAATGGCTATATATAAGTTGGAATAAGTCAAACTTCAGCAATTTCATATGGCTCAGTCAAAATGTACCTTGGAATTTTCCTTGGCATTTCTGTCAAGTCATACTACCTTTCTTATTCTACCCTCTTGGGGCTTATAATCTTCCTGCCTCTGCCTCCAAGGAGCTGTGATTAGAGTCATGTACCACTATGCCCAGCTGTCGAAATTAAATTTTATGTTTTCCTGTCCCATTCTGTCAGAGTCCTACTCTGGTTCCTAAAAGTACTAGCTTTCTCTGAATTTTAGGTCATCTGCACTTCCAGACTGCGTGCTATAGATGTTCCTAGCCAGATCATTGATAAAAATGTAGGACAGGGCTGGATTCTGCTGTAATGTACTACAGAAAACTAGGTAAAAGAGGAAACTAAAGTCCATAATGGAGAACAGAATTGCCTAGGAAGGACTGGTTGATTAAAATTGTGGACCTAGCTGAGGTCTCCTTTAGGTCAATTCTTTTCACTTTACCGATCTTCTTCCAAGTTTCTGTGCCCTCTGAACTCCCTGCCTATGGTGGCTGACTTCTTCAGCCTGCATGCTCCCTTCTTCCTCTACCTCAAGTTCCTGTCTGAGATATTTAGTTCCGAGGTCCTGATAATCTGTCCTACACGATGGTGTCAGCAGTTGAGGAATCCGAGCATTTTAAAGAGAAGAGTGGCTCAGGAACCCCATGAAATGACCCAGGAAAGGAAGAAGCTCACGTTTAAATAGAAATACATGTTAAGTGACTTCTCTATTTAAAACGCATTTCTGAACATGAGGTTCTTTGCATGATTTTCTCTTCCCAATTCCCATTCACCCTACAGACATGATTGATCTCTTGCAGCCTCTTTTTCAATTGATCCCCTTCTTGCTCCATCTTGACTACTTTTATAGTTCTGGAAAATTAGATGAATACTTCCATCACCTTCTGGCTTTAGGTAATTATTCTTTTTAAAGTCCTTATGGCTTCGTAAGAATTCAACATTGGCACCCATAGCAATTAGTGACATTTAATTTTTCTCCTTTGGAATGAAAAAAAAAAGATGGTATATGTAGATTTTTCACTGGAAAAAAAAGGTACTCTGAAAGTGAATGAAATAAAAGACTTGGCAGGAATAACTTTGGCTTTTTTTCTGAACCTTTCTTTTTTTAACTTCCTTTCTTAAAGTGCTTTTAGCCAGGGTGAGGGGAAAGAAGGATGGATTGAAAGCTATTGGAACTGGATGGGATATCACAGTTTAAGGTGGGAGACAGCATTAGCTTAAATGATGGAGACTTTCAACTTCAGGCCTAGTTCCTGAACATTGCATCTTTCCCTTGCCTGTTTCAGTAAATGGTTTCTCTTCTCTGTATTAGTCATTCTCATGACAGGCTTCATGATGGCCCAGCTGCTTATAAATGACTTTGCCTTTATAGTCATTTCCATTTTTCTGAGCTGTAAAAGCAACTATCTCCATGGGGATTTTCCCAAAGGAGTGTAACATAGTTTCAAGAGCCATACGTATACTTTGCATATATTTTACATATGATTTACAGTCTGTTCCAAGGCAATTTCAACTTGGCCTGCCTTATGTATTGCCAATCTTTTTCTCTTCTTGTTCCTGTCCGTATACCAGGGAACCTGGTTATACAGTTATACAGACATCTACATTGTAGAATGAATGTGGCACTAGAGAGGAAACAGAAAGGATCAAAAGTGTCAGACACCTTTTTGGGAATCCAGAATATTCCATGAGCTCAGCTACTGAAGCAATTGGTCAGGATGTGATAACAGAAGACACCTCAATTGCTTTCTTCAAGTTTTGGGATTTTTTTTTTGGAGGTAGTCATTTTGTAAGAATTCTTCATTGATAATTTTTGATTTCTTGTCTATCAAAGAATCATCTAAACTCATTTCCTGTTTCCTGCCTATCTTTAGGTAAATTGGTATAGAACTGGCTTTGGAGTTGTAGTTGTAGTTCAGAGCCCATGGTAAGACTGTTTTGAGAATAGGTAGTTTCCTTTTTTACCATGAGTCCTTGGTTCCTCCCATGCCTTACCTTTTGGAAGCCCCAGAATAAGAATAAATGCCCAGAGTAACCCCTAAACTTCAACCCATTTATGGTTACAGGGTTCTTACAACCTGCTGTTTTGCTTCTTCATGTCCATTTTGCTTTATTATCAGAAATACTAATGTGTTGACAGTAGAATCCAAATCTTCATTCCCAATTTAGTGTATTTCCATTTAAGGTTGCTCTAAGCTGAAGAAGATGAATATTTTACTTGAGTAGTAATGCTTACAACTATGTATGTAGCTCAATAAAACCCAATAAGTACATATTTGAATTTTGAAAACACAGGTGGTGGGTGATTTGCATTTTAAAAGGATATTTCCCTTCACAAAAGGATCCACCACAGGGTTCCATTAAATATCCAATTCCTCTTAGTTCATTTATCACATGATTTAATTTTCTGAAATTTGATTTACATGCTATTCTAAAGGAGTAGCTTCCAAGTTTCTTTGAGTCTGGAATCACTGGAGCAATTTATTTAAAATTCAGATTCTTACCCCAACTCTCCCCCTAGACTTGAATTCATTATGTCTGGGGTGGGGCTCAGCACATTCATTTTAATAAACCTTCCCAGGTGGTTGAGGTAGGTCATCTATCAAATATACATTGGAAAGCACATTAGCTGAAGCCCCACTAGAGTGATTTCTCCAAGGCCTGAGTACCCCATATTCCCAAGGATCCTGCTTACCCTCCATTTGGTAAATTAAAAAAATATATTAATTTAGATCAAATAGACTCTTCCCACTTTTTTATTTTTACTTGTTCTCCTACAGTGGCCAAATACCTTTCATCTCAAATGTAACATAGATGTCCTATCCCTTTTATTAAGTAGTACTGAGGTTTGAACTCAGGCTCTCTTGTTTGCTGGGCAAATGCTCTACTGATGAGCCATACTTCCTGCCCTTTTGTTCACTGGTTACTTTTAAGATAGAGTCTTGCTCTTTGCCTGAGTCTGCACTTGGACTGCAATCCTCTTGTTTTATATTTTCCACGGTAGCTAAGATGACACCACTATGCCTGGCCTTTTCTGTTGAAATGAGGTCCTGTAAACTTGTTTTTTCCCAGGCTAGGCCCAGTTCTCTTCATCTCATAGCCGGGATGACAGGTGGGCAATATTATACCCAGCTATAAGTTGAGAAGCTGTCTTGAGAACTATTTGCCTGACCAGGGGGGTGGGGGTGGGGCAGTCTTAGCTGCCCCGAGTAGCTAGGATTTATAGGTATGAACACTATGATGGGTGGGCATTCGTATTTCTTTTTCCTTTTAAACTTTTTTATCTTTAGTTGTACAAAGGAGTTGCCTTTCAACAAAGCAGTTTATGAATACAATATATCTCCCTTTCAACATTCTCACTTATTCTTCCCCTACCTACCCCTTACACATATCGGATACACATTGGATTCTTGACTACATTCTCCCTCCCTCTCTCCTTTTTTTAATTGATCGCTCCTCTTCCTTTGACCGCACTCCTTTCGAGTACTCATTTCCTGGTATTTATTTTTTGAACTTTGATTTAGCCTTTCCAAGAAATTACACTTAAGGTCACCCCTGAATCTTTGGTCTTTCACTTAATACATTTGTGTACACTTGCATACCACTCAAAGTATTTTCTTTTATTGTGAAAATACTGTACAGAGGGGTTACAATTACATGGGCAAGATAATGAGTACATTTTTTATCAAGCATTGTAGCCTCTACCTTTGTTTCCCCTTCCCATCCCTTCCCTTCCTCTCCTTGCCCCCCAGCCAATCCCCCCCCCCCCGACCAAAGTTGTAAAGTTCGTTTTCGACATAATAACTTGTACATCTCATTGTTGCAATGGGTCCACCTGTATCCCTATTTAAACTATGTTTTTTCCCTTCCCCCCCACAAATTATACCAACATCAAATACACTGAAAGCAGGGGTTATACCGTGGGGGAGGGACATACAAAGCAACATAGAAATCATCTTATAAATGTGTTAGAAACAATCACATGAAAGAAAAAAACATTTGAATACCTATCTTAGGGTTCATTTCCCTAACATCAACTTATCTGACCTTTTCTGCTTGACTCAGACATATACTAGTTATTGCAAATAAGGGAAACCATGGGACCTGTTTCTTTGGGCCTGGCTTACTTCACTTCATATTTACATCTCTTAAAGCGGGCAATGCTCTTATGAGTGATTGTCTACTAAATTATGATCTTTAATCCATTCTGTTCCTATTCTCTTTCTACAAACTGTAACTGCCCGCTACATCCTTTCTACTTTGTGCTCTTGACTGGGTTGTTGAAGGCTTTGATTTGGTTCAGAAATATCAACCACTACCTATAATAGCTATTTCTGTGAAGCTTTCTCTTATACAAAATGTAGGCCTTTATTCCTTTCTAGTATTCTTCCTTCCAGAAAAAGACAAACAATAATTTTCTTAACAAAACAAACGATGAGAGTATCTTGCTTTGGCGTGATTCCATTCCTTTATGAGTATTAATCCTAGTCCTAGAGCCTTTAAACTATGATTATAGTTCAATGAAATTTGTTTAAAAAATAGACTCCATGACATTTATAGTACATGTATCTATGTATTTAATACATCACTGATCCTTTAAAAGTCAGTTGCTTGACCTATATTTTGCCTCTGATTACTTTTCTAAATCTCTGGTAATCTCTAAAAACATTTAGAGATTTCCATACTTTAGAGGTTTTTTGTTTCCCCCTCCTCCTTTATTAATCCCTTCTATCCTTGATTTTTGCTCTGAGTAAAGGTTCCCTGGTGTGATCTGAATTTTTGTAAAAACGTCTCCAGTAACAATAAGAACAAGCAACTGGTGTAGTTGGTTATTGGTTGGAAATCTTTTATTTTAATTGATATTTGAGAGTTTATGCTTTCCTGAAGTATGGAGCCCTTGTTTGCCTCGCAGAAAGACATAGATTGAGTTTCTATTGTTTGTTTATTGTGGGACTTTGCAGGGCTTCTTTAACCTATGCAGGCTGTGGCTGGACTTGGCTGATGAACCATGGAGGTTCTTTTAGGGCAACAGAAGCACTGAACAAGTGAAGGAAAGAGTGAAGTAATCAGTAGTTGGAGGCAAAGAAAAGAGAAATAGTTTTAGGTCATCTGAGCAACTTTTATAAGCAGGAACTTAGCTGGTAGATTCAATATCATTTCATTTAAAAAGGGTTCTACCAATCTTTAGAAAACAAAGCAAATTGATAATCTCTGGATGGTAAGATTGCAATTGATTATTTTCTTTTTATTCTGAATCCTTTTCAGGTTCTGACAGTGAGCATGTATTACTGTAACAATTAATAAGAAAGAAACATTTTATAAAGTGTGTTGAGCCTTCTTTCTAGGAATATAATATTAAAAAATTTATCACAAATCTACTAATAGCAGAACAATAATTGAAAAAAAAACAGTGGCTCAACAAACAAAAGACTGTCTTTTATAATAGAGAGCCAGCCTCTGCATGGCAGCAGGAAGATTGGTCAAGGGGTGGGGGTGGGGGGAGGTTGGAGTTTGTTGCATGCCCCTGAGTGTGTGTGTGTGTGTGTGTGTGTGTGTGTGTGTGTGTGTACACACTTCTTCCGTTCAAAAATTTTGAGAAGGTTGCATTTCATTTGGGATTTTAACTTTGTCTTCTCTTTCTTTTCTTTTTCCTTTCCCTTCCTCTTCCCTTTTTCCTCTCTCCTTCTTCTTCAGGCCTCTCCCACCTCATGATGAGCGAACAAGGTAGGTGCCCTGTGCTGTATTCCTGTAGCTGCCTGAACTGCTTGCCTTCTTGCCTTTGGCTGGTCACTCAGAGCCTTCTCCCTGGGCAAGCTATTTGCTGCTTGTCTCTCCTGCTATAGACCAAGCTGGCAGCAAGGTTGCCTGCTGTGGTGTGGTGGTGGGGGGCACGTTTTCTGATGCATCTTGTTCTCCAACCCCCATCTTCCCCTGGCTTCTCCATTCTCCGTCACCATTTGTCATCTGGATGCTAGCCCTGCTGGGCTGCCTCCAAGAGGGAAGCATGAAACAAGGCATGACACATCGATAATGGGGGTGAATGAAGCTAATTTCAGAGCGACCAGGCGGTTAACTTCCTCCTGTTCCTCCTCAAGCCCTCGGCTGGGTCCCAGCGTTGGGGGTGAGGAGCGGGGCTTCTCCCTGAATTTCACTCTGGGGAAAGGTTTGCTTTATGTCTTCCCCTCCATTCCATTGCCCATCTTAATGGTATTCTGCCATCTCTGGTCAAAGGAAGCCCTTGGGGATTTGACTGTTTTCAGTTTCATATAAAAGCAAAAATCACGGACAGGACATGCTAATGTCTTCATGTCAGGATTCTAACTTATTATACACCCTGAAGAAAACTGCATATAAAGATCTGTAAATTCAGCATCTGCAACCTAAAATATTCAAATATGCAGGGAAGGAACTGTGTAGGAAATTCAGCTCAGCTAAGCATGGGGTGGGCTGTGAATGAAGCCTTTTCTCCTACATAAAAATTTTCCACATTATCAGCCGAGATCAGAATTTGAGAGCTGAACCTACTCAGAACTGTCTTTTCCTTTGCTGTTCAATTGCCTACTATTGTTTCTTCCAGGCCTTGGGATGATTACAATACTCATCTACCTGTTTTGTCCTGTCACCAGAAGACTCTTCTTTAAGTTTTCTTGTTATTCCTTTTGAAAATACATATGGGACTTAGTGCTTTTTGGGGTGAGGACTAAAGAAGAAATGGGCATTGGTGGCTCATGCCTGTAATCCTAGCTATTCGAGAGGCTGAGACCTGCCCGGGCAGGAAAGTTTGTGAGACTCTTGTCTCCAATAAACGACTCCAAAAAACCAGACATGGCAGTGTGGCTCAAGTGGTAGAGGAAAGAGCGTACTTGACAATTGTCTTGTTTTCTTGGTCTTTGGGGTAGGGTACGGCAGATATGTCAGGCCAGCTTCCCTCTCTTATTCCCTTATATTGAGCCATCAGATGGTTTTGACTGAAAGGGAAGTATGACCAGATTAAGGAACCATTGAGGGCTAAGGAGAAGATTGTTCATAGTGAGCAGATAGCGATGGAGGTGGCAGTTGATGGCACCTAAATTGGCGAGAAAACCTACTTTTCTAATATAAGTGTTTTCCCTAGCATGACCCCATATTCATGATGTAGAGTCCAGAAATATCTATGAAGAGAAGGTTTGGTAGACAGCAGGTAGATCTGAAGGGAGAAGGTCAGAGTTCTCCAGTGTTGGGTGAGGGTCTAGAAGATGCTGCTCTGAACCCTGTTTGTTCTTGGAGATGAGGGAAGTGAGTCCCAGCAGCAAGCACTCTGATGCGGATATGAATAGATGTGCTTGATGTGGATCTGACACCCTTGCTGGTTGAGAGTCAGGTACTTCTCTAGGAAGAGAAAGGAACTGAGTTCTATGAATTGCTAGAACTTGCTGGCCCACCTTTGGTGATGAATTACAACAGAAAAATGCAGCCCCTCAAAGTCCTGGTAGGAAATCTTCCTATCCTCTCTAGTCTTATACTCCCAGCTTTCCTTCAGGGGTTGTCTATGTTTACAGAGTGCTCAGGGCACTGAAGATAAAACATTGCTCCTGCAGATGGGACAGGATTGCCATGGCTTGTTCAAAATACACTGCTGTAGCAGGAAGGCTAAAACCCCAACATGGGTGTAAAAAGCCTGCAGAGGATCTGTATTGTATCCTTTGCACATTTATGAGGCATTCAGACACAACCATGCTCCAGAGGACTAAGTCAAGTACTTTAGAAAAGTACAGAGAAAGGAAAGGAGAGGGATAATGACATCTCCCTCTTTAGAAGCGTTTTGAGAAACTGGATAGATTTCTGGGTGATGGAACCACTAAAATTTTAAGCTGATACTTGTGGCTTAGTGCATTTGAAGAGCACCCTTTGACTGAATTCTTTTCCCTCTCATTCTTTTCCATCTCCCCCCATCCTTCATCATTCTTTCCTTCTGATGACCAAACCACCTTAAAAACCAGTTCTCTTTCTACTAATCTTCTCTGACTTCTCTTTATTCCTGCACACGAGAGAAACGGGGCTTCCTTCCGATTCTCACAGACTCTCCAGTTTGTTTTTGAACCTGCAAAACATGTGTGGAAATATTTTATGTATGTCTTGTTTGTGTTCACTAATTCACGTGTGTTCCCCTCTTGGCTCTCATGGCTAACATTGATGCTGGGAAAATACAAGAGAACTCAGCCTCTCTGAAGCTTTCCCTAACCATTTTCTTAAAATCACAATAATGTTAGTAATCATAATAAAGCTTGGTTAAATGTGTGCAATTTCACACCCATGTGGCCGTGCATTGCCTCTGCATGTTGAGTCTGTCATGTTTCTGGGGATGGGACTGGGGAAGACCCAATGGGCTAAGGCTTAAACAGGAAGCTGACAGAAGCAGCCTGGTTGGCCCTCATGTTTACTGCTTAAGCCTCCCAGTATGGGTTTGCTTTGTGCTACTGCCTTGGCCCCTCTGTCATGAGATGTGTTGTGTTAAGGTCTCCGTGTGTCTACAGTGTTCTGATGTTCCCTCTCCTTTCTCTTGCCCTCTCACCGCCTCCACGGTGGACACGTTTCCCTCTCTTTAACTGGACCTTCCACTTCCTTTCTGTAGGTAGAAGTAAAGGTAGAGATCGCTTTATTTTTTTTCTTTATTGTTATAACTGTCAATCTGCTTTCTGAATCACTCACATTTATAAGGGGGGAATTGTTGATTCTAATACAGTCGGATTAGAATTTTAATGCTTGAAGCAACAACTAAAAGGAAAAGGAGCCTGACCAAAAAAGGTGATTAGTATGATTTCTCTTCAACACGCTTTGTGCCCAGTGCTTTGAGGATGGTTGTGTGTTAGTTTGCCTTTCTCTAAGTCCAGGATGAGCCTCATACAGGGTGCTTATACATTTCTGCTTCTGGAACAGGAATGGGGATGCTGGGGCAGTGGGGATACAGTTTGGAGTAGATCTATTTTATTGCTGGGATTCTGGGATCCCCTTCCAGTTAGGCGGGTTGATGGAACAGGGGGATGTGAAATTATGTACCATTGTGGCTACCCCTGGGGGATAAGTAGATTTGGAGGTAGCATTGGTGAGGGAAAGATGGCTGATGGGAAAGGGGAGAGGATTGGTAAACTGCATGGAATCTCCCTTAATGCAGATATTGTTATCTTTTCCCCTTTGTGTTACATTTACTATATGTATATACGGTTGGAATTTTTTTTTTTTTGGCTGGGGTTAATAGGATGAGAATGGAGGGAGGGAGTGTGGAAGAACACAAGAATGAAAATGCATTATCCTGGAAGGAGCAAGAGGAGAAAGAGGTAATGTGGGATTGTAACGTTCAAAGTCAGCTTTCTGCCAGGTAGGCAGGGAGGAGGAGAGGCGCTGGGCGGGTAGGCTTGCTTCAGTGCTCTGACATGCCTGACAGTGCTTCACACCTTCAAGTAACACAGCTCACTCACCCATTCCTAATCAAAGCTGCCAGAGACTCCAGGCCTGAGAACCTGGCTGGCCAGCTCAAATTGGATTAGCTGTGCTGGAGTAAAGGGAGAGGTTAATTGATAACTTGTAAATATGAATCTACCTCTCCTTCTTTCTCCTCCTCCCTAGGCCTTGTCTGGGTAAACTGTGCAATGCTGCTTCCTTCAAAAATTGGCAAAAGCAGGGAGTGTGAATTCTGACATGAGAAAGAGGAGGAAAGAAGGCACCAGGTGCATTATTAGAAGGACTCATTTGAGCAGCAGCCTGTGAACTGACCATCTTTGGCCATTTGAGATTCATGTGTAGTTTTTTTTTTTCCGGATGTTTAAATGATTATGTATGGCTGGATTGGAAGCAGTTCGGCGCTTTCAACTTTGCTTGTTCCTTTTATGCTCTTCCTTGGTGGGATCTGGCATGGGGGAACCTTTCCTCCATTGCTGGGTTGGTACTTTTCGAAAGGAGGCAGGTGGCAAAGACAGAAGAAAAGAATAATGATTATGGGGGTACCTTTCTCTTGCACCCCAGCTTTACTAATGCTTTCAATGGAAGGTTGCTATACATCTCCCCATAGGTAAAGCCACCTAACTGCTCAGCGTTTTAAAGCATGGGCCCCTGGCATGTGGCTCTCTACAACATGTCAGAGCTCATCTCTCCCCTTTGTTTCCCTCTCCCCACTCTTTCCTTAATCACTGGTCACATCCCTTACAATAGATGTTTTTGGATTCTACACATTATCTTTCTTTGCTCCTCCCCCCCCCCCCCCCCCCCCGCTCCAGCATGCTATTGTGTGCCTGCATTGTGCCAGGTACTTTGTGTGCCCTGCTGCTCATGCCCGCAACTCAGTGAGGTAGGTGGTGGCATTATCATTGTTTGATGGACAAGGCTGACAAGACATACAGGGTTAAATAACTCGAGTCAGGTGTCTTCTCTGTGAGATCTGACCTTCTGCTTACTACTCTTTATTTCTGCTCTGAAATTCAAGGATGATTTCTAGGCTCAGGCCTCCCAGCTGTGTCTCAGGCACTGATCTGTCTTATGTTCCAGACTGTCACCTTGCATTTGCCGTAACACAGGTCCATAAAAATGTCACCTAGTACTGTCACCTCAGCCTGTCCAGAGTCAACCTTCATGTCATTTGTCCCCAAATGAGTTTCCTTCTTGGATGCCTTGGTTTTCAATCATGGGTTCCCATCCTCCTTATCACCTACTTTTGACACTCCAGGATTACGCTCCCTTTTCTTTCACTCTGAACTTCCTTTCTCTAAAGCAGTTGGTTGAGAGATCTTGCTGTCATTCTCTGTTGGAATGTGGGCTACATTTGTACTGGAAACAGACTGGTCCAGATCATGGCTAGCCTTTATTACCTCACTGTCCCCCTGAACTGAGAACTGTGAAACTTTCTGCACACTGTGAGGCATGCTGGATTAGACACCTCACTTTCAAAGCCACCCCCAGTGTGGTTCCATTTCCCTTTCACCTTCTCCCCTGTTCAACTTAGATGCACCAAAGGCTGCTCAGGCCCAAACATACCAAATAACCTTGCCAGACTTCCTCGTCTCCTCACCGCTCAGCTGTGTCTCTCTATCAACCAGTGTCTTCTTCCTTTGACTCCATTCATCACATTCCCTACTTGATGCTGTCCTTGAGAACTCTTGATCCACATGCTGTTCTAACAACGTGTATTCAAGTTACTTGGGTGTTGAGACCCCTCTTTGTCTTAGATTGTAAGTATGTTGGAGGCAAACACTGTCATTTGTTAATGTCCACATGTGACCAGCCCAGTGCGCTGAGGTACAAGAGACTCAAAATCTCTAATCCTTCTTATCCCGCTGTCAGTCATCTGCCTAAAAGTGAAAATAAAGCAAAATTAAAATCAAATCGGATCACGTAGCTCATCTGCTCAGAAGCTTTCAGTGGATTCTCATTGTATAATCGTCAAGGTGCCTTCCCTGTGCTACCATCCCACAACCTGGGGCTCACTTTTCATCTCTGCCAGGCTTCTACCTCTCCCTTTGAGGCCTGTCCTCACTGTGTGGATCCATGCTATGTTTTCCTGCCCTTGGTCTTTTGCAGAAGTTCTACTCTCTTTCTTGAGTTCCATGGACACCCTTCTCCCTCTTAACTTTCTTGGGTGTTAACACTCAAGCCTATGGCTTTCTGTTATAAAGTATCTACAGTATTCTGCCTTATTCCAGAATTACTCTTGTGTTTTACACATCATCTTCCCCCATCTCATAAAGGATAAAGGTTAGGTCTTGGACTTCACTATCACCTATGAGCTCAGTACTTGATCCAGAGTTGGTTTTTGTTTAATTTTTTTTGCCACTTGTGGGGCTTGAACTCAAGGCTTGGGGTGCTAATACCTCAGCTTTTGCATTCAAGGCTAGTGCTCTACCACTCTGAGTCACAGCTCCACTTCCAGTTTTCTGGTGGTTAATTGTGGATAAGAGTCTCACGGACTTTCCTGCCTGGGCTGACTGAGATCCTCAGATCTCAGCCTTTTGATAAATGGATGACAGCTGTGAGCCACCAGCACTCAGCCAGAGTTGTAGTTGATGAATTCTTTTAGAAATAAGGAGATTTTAACTAAACAATTAGTTTTAGAAATATGGGGAACACATGGATATAATTTAATCTTTTAACAGTGATGCTGTTAATGGGGCACTCTATCAAACCTAAATTTCTTAAATCACTGTTTCCATTACCCGAAACCACAGAGCAAAGGATTCCCCAAGGATCATGGATTCTGTCTCTGGCTCTCTCTTCACCTACGAGGCCTTGTCTTGGCTCTCTGTGTGCAAGGGTTTTAGACTATATCAGTACAACAGCCTCTGTGTACGTGTTGCGAGTGTGTTTGGCTCCCTTCCCCACTTTCATGTCCTTTTGGGGCTTACCCATTCTGGGTCAGATGACCAAATACTTTCCCTTGAAACTGAACTTGGAGCAGGAGTAGCCGACTTAAATGCCTATAGGGATCTGAGAGACTCACATAGAGGAGGGGGAAATCCCACCGCCAGTAATCAAGGGGGAAGGGGTCTGTGTGTGGGGAGGACCGTGGCAAACTGGAAGGCACACATTCTGTCAATGGCAGCAGCTTCTTCACTGCTACAGCAGATTTCTACCTGGTCAGAATTCAGGCCCAGGGTCTTGAGATAAGCTTTGTCTTACAAAAATGCCAGCTCATGGCATGGTCCTCTGTGGATGTATGAATGCACATGCGTAGGTGTCTGTAGTACACACAAAATGAATGAATCCAGTAGCTACAAGATTTATTGTTGTTGTTTGGTTTTTGAGAGGGCCAGTACTAGGGATTGAACTCAGGGCCTGTCTGGTACTCTAGCACCTGAGCCAGACCTACATCCTGGCTTTTTGTTTGGAGTAGTCTAGTGATCTTTTTCTGTCCAGGCTGGCTTTGAACACCACTTTCTGGATATTTGTGGTCTCTAGAGCCTACTTAATTTTCTCTTGGTTGTAGTACCGGAATCTTTCCTACTTGTAGTGCTACTGCCAGAAAGACTGATATATGTTCTAGGGGAAGTTGATTGTGCTAAGTGGGCGAGCATGTGTGGGAGTATATGGAGAAAGCTGGAAATGGAGAAAAAGGAAATTAACATCTTCAAGAATGTCCAAGAACCAACATGATTTTTAAATAGCAAGTGGCCAGGAGGCACCAAGTTCTTTTCTCTTTTGCTTTTCAGAAGTCTTTTTAATTATTATTATTCTTAAATAGCTGTACAAAAGGGTTTCAACTCAACATGTCACTTTGTGAGTACAATGCCTCTTGATCAGTGTTCCTGAAATAGTCAACCTGAAGATCTATTCTAGTTGTTTAGAATGTAGAGGCCCCTTTGGATTTATTTATATGTTTTTTTTTTCCTATCGGATTTGATCATTGGCCTTCTCATATTGAACTAATCAACATTGACCAAACTGGAAGAAGATAATCAAGCTACATGAACTTGAACATGATATCATGTAGATTGTATTTTGCTGGTAATAGCATTAAGAAAGCTCCCTCTTGTCCCTGCTAGGACTCGAGAGCCCTGCAAATAAGTTATTGTCTTGATAGCCAACTGTTTATGCAAATTAGGGAATGCCATGCCAGCTACTAATTATGAAAATAAACTCATCTATGCTCTATAAATATCTAATTATAATAAAACAGGGGCAATATTACATTTCCATCTCTTGTCTCATTGGTTTCTCATCCATTGCTGATTTCTCCTCTTGACAATGAATAAAATTACTTTGTTTTAAAAAGAAGACTGTTTTCCATGTTTTTTTCTTCTTCTTTTTCTAATTTTTAAAAATTTTTTTATTGTGAAAATACTATACAGAGGGGTTACAATTACATGGGCAAGATAATGAGTACATTTCTTATCAAGCATTGTAGCCTCCTCCTCCTTTGTTTCCCCTTCCCATCCCTTCCCATCCTCCCTCCACCCCCTTACCCAGTCCTCCTCTCCCCTCCCCACCAAAGTTGTAAAGTTCGTTTTTCCACATAACAACTTGTATATCTCATTGTTGCAATGGATCCACCTGTATCCCTATTTAAACGATTTCTTTTTCTAATGTTTTGAAAACCTCTGGAGAAAAATAGAATTATTTTAAATATGAAAAGTAAATTGCTTGATTTTTAGCAGCTCTGTGTTTTGGGCAGTGTTGTCTTTAAAAGGATGCTTTAAAAATATGAAAAGCAGGATTTTATTTTCTTTCCAAGTTTAGAAAATTTCACTGGACACTGAAGACATTGTCTTTTCCCAGTTGTTTTGGAGCATTTCAAACTTGTAGTGTGAACAGTGGTTTTAGTGATAAAATATACAATTTATCAATGAGCTATTTCAACTAAATTCCAGTTTGCAGTACAAAAAAGAAACTATTTCATAGATTTTTGAGAAACATTGCTACTTCCTCTTCAATGATCAATTTGGATTTATTGATTACTGGTGGACTCATCTATCTGTCTGTTCATCTCTCTCTCTCTCTCTCTCTCTCACTCTCTATTTACCTACCTACCTACCTATCTACCTACCTACCTACCATCTATTTATCACTTCTATTTATCAATCATCTACTTATCTATACATTTATCTATCTACAAAAATATGAGGTGATTTGTTTCTATAGACCTTAGTTTATCAGGTCAAATTGGTCTTAAAGAGCCTAACAGTTTTAACTATATGTATACACATATAGCCCTGATATCGATGGTACCCACAGATAAAAAAATATTTTAAATTACATTGCATTATTTTTAGAATAAATCTAATTTATACAGAATTTAGAAGAGTTGCTTGATGAAAAAAAAATACAAGAACAAGCCTAGTGCCATCCTTATGTGCTTAGGCAGTATCTGTCATGGTCTGTTTCTCAAGTGTGCAGCGCAGAGTTTACATATCTGGGTTCACATGTAATTGTCTAAATACCTGTTAATAGGTTTGTGCAGGTATAATATGTTCTCTTATGGATCTTTCATTTGTAGATGCACTGAAACAATCCAGGGTGAGACGTACCTGAATTTAGTAGAGGTCCTGCTTTAACATTGGAAAACCAATGTGTATTCAGTATTCCACAAAATATTGATGAGTACCTGCTAAGTACTGAATTCACAGGGCTGGGAGGAAAAACGTAACTGTAGCCTTCTGACTTAAAGACAGTGAGTGAACTAAAGACAGCTCTCCACAGCCTCTTATCCGACTTGAGGAAGGGAAGGGGAATCACAGAATGGTTAGACGAAGGACAAGGGATGAACCATTGCAACAGCGATACAAGACAGTATGTTGGAAATGAACTTTACAACTTGTGGGGGAGGGAAGTTGGGGGTGGGAGGGAAAGTGGGAGAAAAGCGAGGGAGAGAGTAACAATGTTCCACAAGAAATGTTTTCATTACCTTGCTTATGGAACTGTAACCCCTCTGTACATCACCCTTACCATTAAATTAAAAAAGAAAGTAAAACAAAAAAAAACCCTGACAGTATTTGTCAGCTTGCTAGGCAAGCTCTCTACTACTTGCACTCATCTGTAGTCCTTTTCTGTTTCACTTATTTTTCAGATAGGGTCTTGTGCTTTTGTCCAGGGTGATTCTCTATCTATGTACTTCTGCATAGCTGAGATGACAGGTGTGGGCCATCATATCCAGCCTCAACTAGATTAGATTAAAAGTGCTTAAATACATTCCACTTTTATCTATAGCTCTTAATATTAATTGTTTTTGTACTTTTATTTTTCAGAGTGTTAAGTCATTCAGTTAGTCAAATCACCCATCATTTAAATTCCCAGAATCTGAAAAGATAACATACATTGTGAGTGAATGGGTGAAGAAATTTCCCATTTGCCTGTTTTTTTTATTTTCAGTGTGTGGATAGTGTGTGCCATGTAAAGTGTACAAAATGAATGTACTTATGTATTTAGCCCAAAGTTTTAAAAACAATCTTATCTATGCTTATGTAAATTCCATCTGACCGAAGTTATAGATTTTATCCATCACCCCATGAGTTTCTATTATGCCACTTCCTGCCATTTATTAAATATATAATATATATCATATTTTATATATATATATAAATTCTTGCCTCTCCCTCCAAAACTGAATATATTCATATAACAATCAACAAGCAGATTATAGCTTACTTTTTTGCTTTCATTACGTAGGCTCAACCTCAAGACAGAGCATTGTGGTTTTGTTGTATGCAAACAGAGTCAAACACATGGCCCTCTTGTGAGGTAGCTTTGCTCTGGTGTTTTCTTTTTTTTTCTTTTATGAAGCTCAGGTTTCCCTCTGCACAAAGAGAATATCTAATTGATATCATTGCGTTTTTCCTCTCTGCCCCCCCCTCCACCCCCAAGGCATTTACTAGTGAGTAGAACAGCAGAGGTGGAAAGGAACATACGCTTTGTAAAAAAGCAGACTAATAACACTTTCTGATGGATGTCTGATTTTAAAAGTGCCGCATCTTTCATTAAAATTTACATGCAAAGGAAGGGCAGGCACGGGACATGAAAGCTAATGCTACTCACACATCTTGACATAATAACAATCACAAGAAACTGGAGATCCCAGATGGCAGCTTGGCCTTTGCCATCCTTTTAATAAGCTACTAACTGCTAATTATTTCACTCTTATGGGCAAGTTAATTTACTGTTGACTCTTAAAGAGATACTGCTCTTTTTTTTTTTCACCCCCTTCTCCAACCCACACAAAACAGAGCCTTTCCACCTGGAGCTTTGGAAAGTGTTCCTGGGCAGGTTGGATGCTTTCCAGCCGGTTGTAGCAATGATGGCAAGTACTGGGAGGGGAAAAAAACAAAGATTGCTTGATAAACAATAATTTTGTGGATGCTGTTTTGAATATAGATTGTCTTAGAGAAATTTGTCTCCTAAAGATCCATTGTGTGTGCATGTGCACGCGTGCGTGTGTAAGAGCCGTAAACTAAGCAGCCAGCGCAGGGGAAAATATCTGAAATTTGGAGCCTATTTAAGAGCGAAAGAACAGCTGCCTTTTAAATGGTTGCTAATTCTGACAATTAATGCCATTTTGTGAGTGTGTGATTTTCTGTAACAGCGGTTAGCGGCGAAGATGGTGTGTAATAGTTTGCTTCCTAAGCTTTACATTCCCCAAGCGTTATGGTTATATAGTGAAGACCACAGAGCTGAAAGAAGCCCCTGTTCCCCATTCTCTGAGCCCCTGCACCCCATTCTCTTTGTCCCTCAATCTCTGAACCTCTATTCCTCATTCCCTGGATCCCTTTTAAGTGAGAAAGCCCGCAAAACCTGTTCTGGGCTCCCATGTCCCCTTGTATGTTGATTTCCTTGGGATGATTTTATGTTAATACAGACACAGATTATTTGAATGTTGTACAAATGGGCTGGGATACAGTTTGGAAAGGAACCTTGTTTGCAATGAGCTGTCTGACAATCAAAATATTTACTTAAAGATAAGCTAATGACTGTGCCTTGTAAATGCCTGCAGATCCATTATTGAAATGAGAGTCAGTACTTTGGCTTGATACCATCTGAAAATAAATCTCAAAGCTCAGCTACTATTGCGTGATTGAGTTGTGTATGTGTTATAGGTTTCTGGAAAAAATAAGATGAGTAGTAAACAATAAACAGTTGCAGGAAAATCTCTTGACCCACTTTCTTGAGCTATTTAAAAGGAACTTGGTATGGATTTATGGTAATCCCTTGTTGTAATGGTAGGAATGGCCAACTGGCTGAAAGATGAATTGAAAAGCACATTCACCTATCATTAATGGTGTCTGTAAACATGAATTTGGTGATGTAAGTGTTTGATCCAATATCATACCTACAGTAACAGAGGTGGGAAGACTGTGAGACTAAATCAAATTCTGCCATTTGCTTATTGAGTCTAGACTTGCTAAGCCTAATCATTGTCTTGTTAACTGGATAAATTTTAGATCTCACATGGCTTTAAAGCTGTTTCAGTTGGTTGCAAAGTAATGTCAAGAAAAAATGTAAGTGCATGTGAAATTTACAGGGCATTTTGTCATTGCTCAAGGCCTGACATTATATAGTGTGTGGAGATTGCTATTTTCTGAAAGAAGTCTGAGAAATGTAAATGTTTCAGCAGAAAAAAAATTCTGAGAACTACAGGTTTTCACAAAAATTACCCAGGTTTTTGACTGTAGGACTTCTCAGAGCCTTTGTCATAGTGATGCAAATTTTGAATCTCCTAGAAGAAAAAAGTATTTTTCAAAGCTACCCCAACTTTTGACATGGCATCTTCTTTTGTAATTTTTATTTTGGACAAGAATAGATCAAATTAAAGCTATTGTTTAGTTAAAAAACTTAGGCCAACATTATTCTGATGTCCCATCTGAGTTAAATACTGTAAGCCTGAATGCCTTGAGAGCTTGAAGGTAGCTTTTGGATTGGGTTCAACTCAAGAATGGATTTAAGTACAATTTCTGTTTTGATTGAGGATAGTTGTTTTTTGGATGAGTTCATTTCAATAGGGAAATTACTGCTTCATGGTAAAATATATTACACAGATGTTAAAACAACTACAGTTTTAGACACTAGTCTTGTTAAATTACTTTGTATTACCTAAGTGCTTAAATGGCTATCCATATAGTGTGTAAGCAGAGGTTCTGATAATGGCTTGCTTACCCATTGGAAGAGCTGATGTCAGCAGGTAAGAGGATTTTATACAGTATTACTTGCTGTGAAATTTGGAGCAGGTTAAGAGTCACTATGATTATTTCTCCTCTGTGTATTTAAGGTCACTCATCCCATAACTCTATGAATTTCACTCTGCATAGCTTATTTTTCTTCCCTCAAGTAGTGAACCTATAGGAAAAAAGATTTGCTTTGTTATAAGAATTGTTTAAAAATCATTGGCTTATCTAGGGTATGCAGGCTTTTGAGGACCCTATTTAGGTGCTGCTGTCTGTTAAGTAGGAAGTGCTGCCATTGATCCAGCTGTAATAGCTCGTTTCCCTGGAAATGTGGTTTGTGGAACCAGGCATACTCTCTCCCATTTCCCCCAAGTGAACAATGATGGGCATTTGCAAATGCTTTGACAAAGTTGTTATGGGTAAGTGTGTGCTTCCAACTCTAAATTATTCTCAGTGGGTGAATAATTCTAATCCAGGGTCAGAACAAAAAGAGTACTGAGATAAATGTGGAGAACTGTGTCAGGGTATTAGGGAAGAAAACATGGTAGAGCACAGTATTGATATGCATATTTGACACTTGCAACCCATATGACTTTCTAGATCTTCTAGGCCTCATCATCATTTTTTTTTGCCACTCCTGGGGCTTGAACTCTGGGCCTGGGTACTATCCCTGAGCTCCTTTTGCTCAAGGCTAGTGCTCCACCACTTAAGCCATAACTCCACTTCCAGATTTTCTGTGATTATTTAGAGATAAGGGTCTCACTGACTTTTCTGCCTGGGCTGGCTTGAAATCTCAATCCTCAAATGCCTCCTGAGTAGCTAGGATTACAAGTATGAGCCACTGGCACCTGGCTAGGCCCCATTATCTTAACAAATAACATGGGAACAGTAATATAATAATACTATGCAGTTTATGGAACTGCCCAGTGGATACATTGGTACACAGACATATATAGATACATATACACACATACATACATACCTGTATTTATACATATATACATATATTCACAAAATAGGTACATATTTATGTTTGAGTTTGACTGTAACATAAACAGTATTTTAGTAGGCATAACATTAACACACATGGATTACTATTGTAAATACTTTTTAATAAGTTTTTTATTGTGAAAATACTGTACAGAGGAAGGTAATGTGTACATTCTTATCAAGCATTGTTGCTGCCTCATTTGTTGTTCCCTTACCATCCCTTCCCTCCCAACTCCACAACTGTTACCCCCACCCACCAAAGTTCATTTTTCAACATAGTGTCTTGTACATCTCCTTGTTTCAATGGGTCAACCTGTATCCTATTTAAACATTTTTTCCCTTCCCCTCCCCAAATTATACCAATATCAAATACAGTGAAAACAGGGGTTATACCATGGGGGAGGGACATACAAAGCAACAAAGAAATCACATGGTGGCTTATAAATATGTTAGAAACAATAGCAAGAAAGAAAAAACCATTTGTGTCTTGGGGTTCTATTGTAAATACTTCTTACAGATATGCACATCTTTCAGTAGATCTTGGAACTTTGAAAGTATTATTCAACCATTTTGATTTTCCAGGTCTTTACTTGGAAAATGCCTCCTTGGTAGTTCAGTTATGGCTAATAATTGATGTAACAAAGGTGAAAATGTCATGTAAATTAAAATAGTACTACATGACATTAAATAATTAAGAAGTTATACACAATACAAAATCAGAGGCAGCGTTTGGTTTTATGATACTATACTATATTTAATTCCTACTATAGCACCTTGTTCACCCTGGATATTTATTGAACAAATAAATACTCATTCCATTGCCTAGTAGGAATCACTAAGTTTAAATGTCTTCCCAAGTTCAGTACCATGGACAGCCCCATCATCCAAGAGGAACTATTGCACTTGTCCAGTTTTCCCCATTGCAAAAAACAAAAACAAAACAAAACAAAAAAAACCCAGCCCTGATAAAACCTGTTTGTTCTTTTTTTTTTATTGTCAGTCCTGGGGCTTAAACTCAGGGCCTGCAAGTGGGTGCTGTCCCTGAGCCTCTTTGTACTCAAGGCTAGTGCTTTCCCACTTGAGTCACAGCACCATTTCTGGCTTTTTCTGAGTAGTTTATTGGAGATAAGAGTCTCATGGACTTTTCTGCCCAGGTTGGCTTCAAACCTCAATCCTCATATCTCAGCTTCCTGCATAATGAGTATTACAGGCGTGATCTACCGGCACCTATTTGTTCTTTAAATCATGGATAGATGTCTTTACTCTTTTCCTGCACCAGTAGAGCTATGGGGTTTCCTTATATACTTGGATGGAACTGCATGAGTCATGAAGAAAGTAAAAAGATTTGTTTCATGGTTACTTTTTAAAAAATGCTGATTTGTTCCCTCTGATCTTGGAAGCATGTAATTTCAGAGTCAGAGGGAACTTAGAATTCCTTCAGTCTATCCCACTGTAATTTTGTGGATGCAAAAACATGCTGAGAGGATGACGTGCCTGTCACACTGATCATTCGTTATGCAGTCAGGATTTGGACCACGCTTTCTGACTCCCGATACATTTTTGTTTCCTTCCCACCATATTTGGGCCAAGAATACTTTGTCATCCTCACTGAAGAGTGACATTTGTCATAGATCACTCAAAGCCTGCTGAGATGATCATTGACAAATCCACACAAGAAACATGCTGGCATTATCAGCACGTGAACTTTCTAAACAAAATTGCCTCCCCAATGACTTCCCTGCCTGAGACCTGAGTCAACTCCAGCTTTCAATGTGGTTAGTAATTTACTTTCAGGATTGACTGATGCTCTGTGCCTCTTATGGGTTTCTTGTATTGATTGTTTCATCTTAGGTGAACTAAGATGATGACACCAGTTGACTTTAAGAAAAGCTTTTACACCATTTCTTTTTTTGGGGGGGAGGAATCTCATCTTGACTATTTCTAACAGAGCGATGCATCTTGAGTGTGGTAATGGGCTGTGAGGGGAGTCACCAGGAACTGGTCCCTAAATTGTTACTTACTGTCCTTTCCCCCTTCCCTGCTGGATTTCTTGTTAAGAATAGTTGTCATCTTACTCACAAGGTTTTTAAATAAAAATGCAATTTTGTGCTTCTCAAATGTGAATCTATTTATCTTTTAAGCCAGCAAGCATCATTCCTTTCCTTACATTTTCCCCCCTAAAGTAATTTTCTCATTCAGGGGTCTCGCATATGCCTTGGTGGGTAGAGGTCAGTGTCCTTCCACTGGGAAACTTTGGGGACTGTTGATCACTGCGCAAAGTTCTTCAACTGTTACAGAATTGCTTTCTTCAAACTGTTTTGATCACAAGTGTTCTCAAGTGTCAAAGCCATTTGGAGAACTAGATAGATAAAATGTATGAGCACTAAGCTTTTTTTCTAGAGAGAATAAATAAATGTGTTTTCTACTATGTGCTTAGCCTTTGATAGCAATTTGTTAAAAGGAAAGAAGAAAGGTAATGATATTAAATATTTACAAGAGTGATTTAGTTGTATTACTTGTGCTCTGGATCTCTTTAATAGCAAAAATCAGCTACTGTTGAAATAAATGCTGTTAAACCAGTGGTGGTAGTGTGAAGGTCATTGTCTTATTAAGGTCAAAATAGGTCTTAGAGAATAATTATTTTTGTCATCTTCCCAAATCTCTTCCTGTCTCTGGTGGGTTTTGCTTCAAAACTCATAGGGAAAGAAATATAGTTGAGGGTTCCTAAGGTTGCTCTCCCTTGAATCCTTTATGTTCCTTTCTGGATAACCTGGTAGTTGGAGGCTTTTAGTTCTTGTTTGTTTTTGTCCATTTAGTGGGTAGAGCTAGGTCTGTACTCCCAGGAGACAAGTGGCTGTATTTTCATTTGCTGTCTCTTCTGATGCTCCTTGCTTGACTGTTTGTTTTAGAGAGGCAGCACCTCTTCTTTCTCAGAAATGCTTGCTCTTCTCTGAAATGATTATTGCATTTCCCTGACATCCCTTTTCTACCGAAAGCAGAGATTTCTTTTTCTTAACGTTATTGCTTTTAAAGGAATACTTGAATAGTTGTATGACATCATCTCTGTTTTCATAGAGAAGAAAACAGAGGCTCAAAACTAGCCATCAAATTAGTTCCAGAACCAATGGCAAGTCAAAGATAAACCTGGTTTGACCCAAAAGCTGATAGTATACACTAAACCATCACTGTGATTACTCTTTCTCTGAATCTCAATTTTACTCTTGTGTAAAATGGGTATGATAGTAAGATTTTATGATATAGTCTTAGTAATGCATATAAATAATGCACAGAATATCTTAAGTAACAGTAATCAAGTTTTTTGTCAATCTCATCTTTAATCTCTCTATATAAAATCAATAATTAATTCAAGGTAGTAGAAAGGAAAAAAACTAAGCAACTCCTACCACTTTTCAATTTTCAATAACATGATATTGCTTAATTATTTTGTTTATGCTTGAGAATATAAAACTCAATTTCGACCTTTTACAAGGTTATATGTATTTTATTTATTTTACCTTGATTGTTCTTTCCAAAGCCTGCGTGTCTAATTTCCCTTGGTTTCTTTCAGTCTCAAGAAGTTCAGATTTCAAACTGAAGAATAAATGGAAGGAAGCAAACAAAAAAATATACAGTTCCTCTCATCTGATGATGCCTCTATAAGAATTGTACTTTTAGTACAATTATATGAGCTAACATATATTAAATGTGTAACACGATTCTGGCTCAGGATTTTCATAAATATGTTTCCACCTCTCTTAACTGTAATAATAAAGTATAATTGAATAAAATACGCATTGAATGCAGGGAATAGATAAAATGAATGAAAATTTAGCCTTTATGAATGTCTCACAAAATGGTGAAAGGAAAAACCTCTATCATGGTTTCTAAGAATATATATATATATATGTATATAAAGATAGCTATAAGATATAAATATCACACACACATATATACACATACATTTGTTCTCTTTCTCTTGTCTTGGACTTTGTACCAGATGGTACTTGAATATGAAACTATTTTCTGGGGGTGAGTAGGTGTTTTTCTTTTAACGATGTTGATATTCTGACACTTTGGTGACTTGTTTTCTTTCTAGTCTGTTTATTTCATCCTGAAACCTGGAAGATTGAGTTGGAAGTGGAGAAATCCAAAGGCATGGGGAAGTAGTAAAGTATGTCAGAGCAGTGCAACTTCTATGAGAAATAATTTCCAAACCAGAGGCTGGATACTACCAAAAGCTTCTCACATCACATTTGGTTGTTCAGCTTGGTGGGTGGTAGAGTAGGGAATTTCTGCTCCCCACAGTCATTCTGGCACGCAGACACTTTCCATCTTGTAGGCTTGTCATTTTCTAGAGTGTTGTACTATAGAGGTAAAGTTGTTTTTCTAAGGGCCAAGCCTGGAAACACTGTTATCACTTACTCTTGGCTATACTTCAGTTAAAAGATTCCATCTAGAAGATGGTTGCGGAATGCAATGTTATCTATATGCTCAATAGGAAAGAGAAGGAATTTTGCTATCTACCGTGTGGGCCCTGTCCCCAGGGCATGAGTTATGATCCAGTCTTGTATAATTTTGTATCCTGCCTGGTAGCTTTCTTCAGCTCACATCTGTTCAAACAAAATGCCACCATGGTTTGTATGAGATAAAGAATCACTTCCTGTTCCTTTGTCTATAATATAACAATGCACACACATTTTATTTGAAATAAAAGCCTTCAGAGTTGCAGTAATGTTTCTCAAATTCCTATGAGTTACTCAGGGAACTTGTGGAACTATAGACTTTAATTCCCGCTTCAGAACCACAGAAACTGTAGCTTTGAATTATGCTTTTGATCAGGTAAATTTGAGATACACCGTGTTATAGCAAATTCCAACAAATAAAATGAACCAGAAAGGATGTATGTGTGAATTCACTAAAACTATTTTTATCATATTTTGTATAGCTTAAGACAAGCGTCATACATATTTTGGCCTATCAACCTATTGTATCCCATAGGCTTTTGCTGTAATTTTTGTTTTATGGCATTTTTTTCTCTATCTTATAGCTGACAACCAAGGTAGAATGTGGTTACAAGTTAGCCCAACTTGAATAGGGTCAAATGCCCAATTCAATAGGACTTTGGTTTTATTTTATAATGAGGTAAAAACACATTACTATAATGCTTCCTCTTTACCTCTTCTGATATTTAAATCCCTACTATTTTATGGTGGAGTTGCAATACTGGGGTTCGAAGTCATGGCCTCACACTTCCTAACTTCCTGAACCATGCCTTCAGTATTGATTTTAGCGGTTGTTTTTCAGATAATGTCTTTCTTCTGGGCATGTGCCTCGTGCTAATTCATCTATGTTAGGCTAGGAAAACAGTCCTTTACCACCTCATCTATTTCTTCATTGAGAAGAGGTTCTTGTGGACTTTTTTCTGTCCAGACTGGCCTCAAACCATGATTCCTACAATCTCAGCCTCTCAGTGCCTGAGTAGGGTCAACTCCTTTAAGAGAATTTCTTGTTGCATTAAAACAGTAGGAGTGCATGTTTGACAAGCCTACTTATTATTTATGGCTGACTTGTGAATTGTTAACTAATGGCAACTCATTTTAGTTTTTACATTTGCCATCTTCTCTTGTGTGCACAGAAACCTTAGAAACCATGATATTTTGCAAAGGACCCCTTTCTGTAACCCCATGCCTTTTCTCCTGACACAGAGTGCTTGGCTGCGCTGTTCTTTTGGAATAGATGTCAGAGCATGGATAATTTGGGGCTTGTGATTTTTTTCTTTCTCCTATTTTATCTGCCTCTTTTTGTGTCTTTGTATCCAAGTCTATGATTACTATTGAGCTTTCTCCTAAATGCCAGCAATTATCTCACAGGTGGAGGGATTAGGAAAGAGCGGAGGGAATTGTACTAGGATTAGAATAAAGACTCCCCTCCCCCTTTGAAATGTAATGACAAGGGAATGAAGACTTGGAGGGGGCAGGCAGAACTGTGTGTGTTGGGGTGGGGGGAGTTGGACAATTTGCTTCTGATATTTAAATCCCTAGAGGTAGTGAAGGAAGAAATTCTTAATGAAAGAAAGAGGAATAAATCCTCAAGATGGCTTGGCATTCTTGTTTCAGAACTCTGAGTATACAGGCAGGAAGAGCAGGCACTTTCCTTTCCTTTGGCAATTATTTACACTGCCTCCTCTTCAGAGAGGTTGGTTTTTCCTTGTTGGTTTTGTTTAGGTCTGTTTTGGGAGCAGAAAACTGGCTAATATATATGTGCCCAGGCCAAGAGAATTTTGGTGAGACATTATCTTTCTTTCTGACAAGAGAATGATTTATTTATCTGACCTGTCAGTTAGGATGCTATCAGCTGTAAATAACAGAACTTTCAACTTGACTGCCTTAAACAACAAGAGAATAAGAGGGGATTTATGGGCTTGGTTCCTAAAACAAAAACCAGTCTAGTTACTCAAATGATGTGACCCAGACCTAGTGTCTTTTTCTTCCATGTTTTGGCTTTGCTTGTTTGATAATGTTTCATTGTTATTGGAGATTCTAAGGTGGCTGGTACCTTTGTTTTTTGATTTACATACCTTTATTTCTCCTGCTATTTATTTGGCGTTCTCCAGAGAAACTGGAGAAACTATCTATAGATAGAAACTATCTGTCTGTCTGTCTGTCTGTCTGTCTATCTATCTTTTATGCAGAATTGGCTCAAGCAGTTATGGAGGTTGAAAAGTGAGTGCTGCCCTCTGAAACCTAGAGGAAAAGCCAGAGGTATAGTTTTAGTCTGTGCCTTAAGACCTGAGAAATGATGGTGTAAATTGTAAGTAGAGGGCAAGAGAAGAGATGGGTTGATGTTCCAATTCAAATGATCAGGTAGAGAAAGCAAATTCTGCATTATTATTATTTTTTTCTACTTAGGATCTCAATGGACTGCATGGTGCAGTCCATATTGGAGAGGGCATTTTTCTTTAGTTGGTCCACTGATTTAAATGCTAATCTAGCCTAAATCCACCCTCATAGACACTCTGGGTATCCCAGGGTCTAGTCAACTTGGCACAATCAGAAACATCACAACTCTGCGTTGCCAACTTGACATTCATGTCCATCTCCAAAAGCTGTACTTAATCTCTGAATAAGATGAACAGCGAGTCTTAATTTCACCTATCAGAATCCATGTATTCCTAGTACAATTGAAAATAAACAATGCTTTCCCTAGCAGAGGAAGTAAAATCCTTGAGTAATATGGACTCTTCTCAATAGCTCACAAATTAAAATACTATGATGGAAAATTAACAGTTCTTAAATACTGTTGCTACGAGTGGTTGGCGTGTTCCATGTCTCTTGGATGGAATGTCTGTAATCAGGATGTTGACCCAAGTCCATTTACTAGAAAGAACCAGAATGAATAAGAGTGATTTGTTGACAAAGTGAAATTATACCTGAAGAGGTGAGCTAAAGCAATTGGATAAGAACTAATTAGAACTTAGTATTTTATCCAATAGGATAGATGACACTGAGGCCTTTCCCTGTGGTCCTTTCCCTAATGGCTTGATAGTTCTACAGCGGCTACCCAAGTGTGGAAGGTGTACAACTGCACATTTGATTTTTCCCATTTGGTATTCTTTGTGGTCATTGCGTACATGCTGGACCTTCACATGGAGCATATGAGCCATAAAAAACGATCTAGGGATCTTAATTGTGGTTCCAGGGTTCATCAAGGATTTTAGACTGGAATCTTGTAACCCAGGGCATTTCTTAATTCCTGCTTGTATCTACCTACCTACCTACACTAGTTAATACTATACTATATCTTCCATGTAATATGGAAATAAAAATGAAGTGAAAGACATTTTGCATTCATGACAATCAGAATGTGCTCATGATATTTAGAGTCCTTATTCCTGTGACTAGTCAGAGCTGATATTTAAGATGACTTTCTCCTAATACATATTCTGTATTCCTTTGCCTTTAGTCAGCATCTCAGCTGGTTGTGATTCCATGCTTGTTGGAGGCTCAAAGTGTTCCTAAAGGACCATTGTTGGCTTGTCTTGTTGGAACCACAGGACACATAATACTAAGAGGTGTCCCAGTGAAATCTCCTGGATATGGACATACTCTTCCTTACCTTGTTGTAGCATGATTATCCAGTTTCTATTTACTTGTCAGGATCAGTAACCCCAGTCAGCACAGTAAATCCCCGCTCAGCTAACTACTCAACAAAAGTCTTGGGACTTTGAAGTAATCAATCCATCTTAAGTTCAGTGTTTACTCCCGAACTAATCACTCTAATCAGGAACATGGATTTTGCTCACCAGTCACCCAAATCTCAGGATTGTGAGACAGAGTTGACTTTTGGGATGGCCCTCGAGATTCTGGAGGACTCTGGATGTTAGATCCCAAAGTTTAGAGTAGATACTGTTGGATAACAATTCCAACTCTACCTAGAGAGGCTGATTTTGGAACAGAGGCTCCACTGTGGAAGCAAAGAGCTGAGAGGTTCTGGCCATGGGTACTTTAGCATTTGTATGCTCAGGGAGTCAGCACCTTGAGGTTTGTGAAAAGAAGCAGTAAGTGTCTATGGGGGTGAGAGAGTGCCAGTTCCAGAGACTGCCAGCTCCAACTTGCTTCAAATGAAGACTGCTCTGATAGGGATTTTTTTCCCTTCCTCTTTGATCTCAGGCCTCTGCTTAGGTCATCTGACATGGATTGCTATTGATGGAGAGCTAAGTGAGGCAACCCTCTAGTCTCAAGTGTGTTTTTAACGGAGTAGCTCTCAGTATATATCTCTTTCTCAACTGCCTTGCTTCATTTATGGAGTCTTTCTTTCAGCTGCTGCTTAATCAGCTGCTACCCCTTAGCACACTGACCTAATTCTTGACCACATTTTTCATCTAGGCGTTTGTAGCAGCGCCTCCCCAGTGTCCCTGCTGATGTTAACTCCACCTTGACCTGTGACTACAGGCCTCATCACCCGTTTTACCCCTTTGTGTAGCAGAGGCTAACATATCGGCTAGAGTTACAGGAACAGCAGAATGAGTCTAAGTATACTGGCTATAAGAATGTGATGATTATGTCCTCCAAATCAAACACCACAAGAACGAAGGCTGATCCACTGTGGGAAGCTGCTTCACCCCCAGGTTGGCTCTGACCTTCTTAAACTCCTTTCTAGGCCAGTGCTGCTCACAATTTAATGTGCACATGAATCATCTAGACATCTTGTTAAATTCAGGTTCTGTGGTGGAGGGGTAATAGAGGTGGAGCCTGAGGTTTTGCATTTCTAACAAGCTCACATTATGCTGCTAATACATGAACCACACAGTAGAGAAGAAGTGTTTTGTTTTTTTTTTTTTTTGTCAGCCATAGGGCTTGAACTCAGGGATGTATACTGTCCCTGAGCTTTGCTTAAGCCTAGTGCTCTGCCACTTTGAACCACAGTGCCACTTCCGATTTTCTGGTGGTTAATTGGAGAAAAGTCTCTTGGACTTTCCTGCCTGGGATAGCTTGGAATGGCGATTCTCAGATCTGTCTCCTGAGTAGCTAGGATTACAGGCATGAGCCATAAGCACTCAACTTTTTTTTCTTTTAAACTAGAGCTTGAACTCAGGGCCTTTTTTTGTTTAAGGCTTGAACTCCTATCACTTGAGCCACAACTCCACTTCTAGCTGTTTGGTGGAAATTGGAGAAAAGAGTGAGAGTTACAGATTTCAGTTGCCTGCATTGGCTTCAAGCTGTGATCCTCAGATCTCAGCCTCCCAAGTAACTAGGATTATGGGCATAAATCACCAGTGTTGGGCTGACTAGCGAATCTGTAAGCCCGTCACCTTGACTGATGCTACAAATGAGGCCATTTGATCTTTTCTTCTCTTGTAGTATATCAGAACGCAAAGACCTATAAAAATAACACATTCATTTGGAAACAGGTAGAGAGCTTGACTTAATTCTTTGGAATTTGTTATTACCTTAACTAAGTTTCTACCTCTAGAAAATCAAGCCTTCTCATTTTCTGTGGATAATAAATGTGGGGTGCTAGGCTTTGCCTTTCTCTATATATGGGGCATGAAGAGAGTGGCTCATCTCCCAGAATCTGGGCTACATTCAAGCCATGCAGTTACAAATCATGACAATTCTGTTTCAGCAAATGGACATGGTGAAGAAACTGCAAGTCTGTCCCTACCCTCTTTTTCATACTCTATAATGGCCTGTTCCTGTAATATGTACCACAAGATCACATTTCTGGGGGTGCACATGCTCAGACTGTTCGTAATTACCAATAACTAGGGACATCGTACGTATCCTAGCTCCAAGTCATACTCCCCTGCTCAAATGTCTAAGAGCTTTTCTGCTAGGCCTCTTGCAGTTGCTATAGGTCCAGGAGACCCACAAAGTTCTCCAAGTTAGAGCCAGTGCCTGAGCTATAGCCCCAGATCTGGGTTTGATCTCATTCACGTTTTATCCAAAAAATGCACTGCTGGTCTGGCCTTCCCTGTGTTCCATTCAGACTTGTTTGACATCTCTCTATTCTCTATCTGTAAAATCCCTCTGAAGAATCAGATCGTGTCAAGAACAGAGAAAATAAAATGTCAAGAAATAGAACCTGGCTTCATTACAAAAGCCAGATATTTAACTCTTCGTTGACTTGCTTGTTTTATTTGGACTAGGTGGAGGAAAGAGGAAAGCCTGGCACTGCTGCTGGAGGGGACAGTGAACAAGGAGCTCTCCTTTCACACTTGGTTGCCTGTGTCTTTATTGGCTAATAGGTTTATGATGAGTCTTGGCTTCAATTGCAGCTGGCAATGGCCTGGATTGAGAGGTTTACCTGGTGTCTTTGGGGATGCTACGTGAGACAGATGCTGTAAGGAGAGCTGGTTATTCCATCTACTCTGAAAAAGGTTAAAGTTTGCGTTTTTAGCTTCTCTTGGGACTAATCCAGAAGAAGCATGTCAGAGAAAAATGTAACACCTGCACCCCTCCCCGCCACCACCCTGGGGAGAGGTGCCTTCATTGGGATTTTGGTTGTTATTGTAGTTATAAATGCAAGTATTTGAAACTTAAATCTGAATTGAGACCATATAAAGAGAAACGTGGAAGGAAATGATTTATTCTGTTACTAGGGTCCTGGAAATGTGGAGTAAGCATTAATCTCCTTTGAACAGAAGCCTCTGAAGCAGGTTTGAGGTCATCTGTGGGAGAGCTGACCTTATCTGCTCTCAACCAGATACCTTGGCTTCTATAAATTGCTTCCAGAATAATCCACATAAGACCCTTACCTTGTTATTTGGAGGAAGAATGTGAAGTTTTTACTTCACATGGAATCAGGGGAGTAGAAAGTGCTTGTATCTGTGTTTTCTTTTAATCTCATAATTTCCTCATAGATCTGAAGGGAAAGAAAAAGTAAGGTAAGGGCTATGATGTCATGCCAGTGATCTACTGGGAGGCAGGGACATGGTGTGGGTTTCCCGTGCATCATGCTAAAGCTGAATGTGTGCCAGTCACTGAATCTGAGCAACAACCCTGTGAGAGAGCTTATATTGTCCCTAACTCACTGATAAGAAAACTGAGGCTTAAAAAGATTCAGCATACCCCTCAGTATCTCAGCTATCATCACCCAATACTTTTTTTGGGGGGGGGTCCGGTCGTGGGGCCTGAACTCTGGGCCTGGGCGCATCAGCTCAAGGCTAGCGCTCTACCACTTGAGCCACAGCACCACTTCTGGCTTTTTTCTTTTTGTTTATGTGGTGCTGAGGAATCGAACCCAGGGCCTCATGCATGCAAGGCAAGTGTTCTACCACTGAGCCACCTTCCCAGCCCCACACCCAGTACATTTTTATGCTGATTGAGATTAAAGACCAGGGATTCTTCATATCCCTATCTTTCTTTCTTTCTTTCTTTCTTTCTTTCTTTCTTTCTTTCTTTCTTTCTTTCTTTCTTTCTTTCTTTCTTTCTTTCTTTCTTTCTTTCTTTCTTTCTTTCTTTCTTTCTTTCTTTCTGTCTCTCTCTCTCTCTCTCTCTCTCTCTCTCTCTCTCGTTTCTTTCTTTTCAAGGCGAACACTCAACCACTAGAGCCACAGTACCACTTCTGGCTTTTTCTGTGTATGTGGTACTGAGGAATCAAACCCAGGGCTTCATGCATGCAAGGCAAGCACTCCACCAATAGGCTACGTTCCCAGCCCCTGCCTTTTTTTTCTTTTTTGGTGCCAATACTGGGTCTTGAACTCAGTATTAGCTTTTTTGCTCAAGGCTGACACTCAACCACTTGAACTGGAGAGCCACTTCTGGACTTCTGTTGGATAATTGGATATAAAAGCCTCATGGATTTTCCTGTCCAGGCTGGCTTAGAACCACAATTCTTAGATCTCAACTTCCTGAGTCAGTAGGATTCTAGGCATAAACCACCGGTGCTTGTCTTTTTTTTTTGGGTCCAGTCGTGGGGCCTGAACTCTGGGCCTGGGTGCTGTCCCTCAGCTCATCAGCTCAAGGCTAGTGCTCTACCACCTGAGCCACAGCGCCACTTCCGGCTTTTTTCTTTTTGCTTATGTGGTGCTGAGGAATCGAACCCAGGGCCTCAGGCATGCAAGGCAAGCGCTCTACCACTGAGCCATCTTCCCAGCCCCCGGTGCTTGTCTTTATAATCCCTATCTTGAAGGTTTTCCTCTGCTCTATGCTGCTGCTTTCCAAGGTAGAAGAGATAAAAAACATTTTATAAAAATCCCCAAGAGTTGAAAGGGAGCAGTGCATACTGTGGGACTTATACTGGTGACAACAGGACAAACTTTATTCTTTATGAAGATTCATTATTGGCCTTTAACCTCTCCTATCTCAATTTATTTCTGAATTCATAAATATTTGTATGTGCATCCTCCTCTCTTTCCCTCATTTTCTTCTGCTCTTTAGAGAACATAAATTTTATTGAAAGGATTCCCTCAAGGCACTCTGTTAAATTTACCTTATTCTTATTGCTAAAGCATTTTTGAGACAATTGCTCAGAGCAAGTTATGGTAAATGTAGGTTCTTTGTACATTTCTATCTTCAGTCACCAAGGCAAGGTATGTGGTTTCATGGTAAAGAAGGGCAAAGGATGGGGTATATCTCTCCAGATGATCTTGAAGTTTCCAAGGGTACAGAACCAATCCAAACAAAGCTATACATTTCAAAGTGCTTTGTAACCTTCCTGGTCTATGTGGACTTCTAATTATCCATTATCTGGCTGTCGAGGGACTTGGCAATCATGGCACTTGGTAAGCAGGAGTCACCTACCTCATGGGTACCTGGGCATAGCTGAAGGAAGTCTCAGAAGGCTAATGGGATAGGTGTTTTCAGGCACACAGTCCTGCTCTGCTTACCAGTTTCAGCAAAATTAGAATCAAGGTGCTTTGAGAGTACTGAATTTGAGGATGAGGTTGAGAAAACTGGAGGTATGTTAGAAAGGAAAGAAGAGAGATCCCAAACTAATGAGCCCTGTGTGTATGTCGAGGGGCTGTGGATTGGAATCCTTGTTTTGCATTTCTAAGGAGGCAGTGTAGGTAAGTTGTAGCACACCCAGAGATGATGGTTGAGGGAAAATTAGAATCCTGCCTGCCTCCAGTGTGTTGGAAGAGCAACTGAAAAGTGAATTGAAAAGAGCAATGTTTCTATAAATAGTATCATCATGATTTATCGTCTGAGTCTTCCGAAAGCCACACTGTGGCAGGGGAATAGATCGATGGCTAGGTCTGCTGTGACAGGAGGGAAGAGACCAGACTGGAAGGAGCCTGTGGTCAGATTGTGCAGGCCCCATAGTGATGCTGCATCTGTACAAATATTCTCATGTGAGAGAGGTACTTCCCCAGGTCAGATAAGTATGGTGCATGGGTTCTGTCCCAGGACCTTGATGATTACAGTTGCTATGGTTACTGTAGATGGGCTGTGAGGCATCAATATGAGCATTGGAACTAGCAGATCTGGGTTGTGGTCCTAGCTCTGTACTTACCAGCCACAAAACACTTTCTTCAAGTTGTAGTATTTACCAAGGGCCAAGGACAAGTCCTCTACTATGGTGACTAATTCCAGGTAAGCAGCTAGTGCATAAAAGGAACTGGGATTAAAGTTCATATTATTCCTCTTGCTTCTTATTCTCCACTGCTTTCAACCTCCAGGAGCCTCTGATTTCTTTTCTATATGATGAAGATAAGCCTGCTTACTATATAGGATGCAGAAGGACTATGTTCACTGAAAAACATCCATGGTGCATGCAAAGATTCACATCATCAATTGCACACCTAGCATTGCTGTAAGTGTTGGGACATAGTAAAAGATATGGCAGCCAAGTAGTACCTGTGAACATTAAGGTATATTCTACATCCAATCTGCTAGTACAGAAGCAGTTAGAAAGTGTGACGGGAAGAAAAATGTGCAGTAGCCTAAGAACATTTTTATTTTCAGGAAGGTAGAAGTCATATTAATGGCCAGCCATTGCCCTTTACATCTTCCTTCACTCACAAGAATAAATACCAAAACCAAATGAAGAGATTAAGCAACGTGAGAAATTTACAAGGACAGTTCAATGGAGAAAAGTAAGGAGTACACGAGGAAAGGACAAATCATGTCAGGAGTTTCTCATCACTGTAAAAAAAAAGCACATCACAGTTCTAGGAGGTGAGAACGATACAGTGGATGTAATAGATCTGGAGTTCAGTAAAATCACTTAGAAGAGAAATGGTGTGAAATCTTCCCTGAGAAATTAATTCAAATTGGCCAGTGGGGGGAATGTGTCACTCAGAATGAAAACTGGCTAGGAGATGGGAATGAGGGGTCTGATGACAAATGGCCATAGCTCTCCAGGGGTTATGATGGGGTCAGGTGAGAAGACCCAATTTAGCTGTCATCGCTTCATGATCTGAAAGAATGGCTAAGCTCCTGGTAATGACATTCAAACGTGATGCTAAATTGGGAGGTGTCACCAGGATGGCTTGTGGAAGGAAGCGCCGTAGGAGAGGATGGTAGTCAAGGTCATGGCAGGCAGGAACAAGGAGCGCATGGAAAGGATTTCTTGGAGGACAGCTGGCGAACCTTGAGAAATATATGTCTCCATCCACATCAGAAGGGGAACAAGACAAAGGTCCAACGTTGTCACTGATTGACCCTTTGTGGGTTTGAGCTGACTATAAGGACTGACCAGGAGGTTTATTTTGAGGAGTGGGAAGGCTCTTGATCCATGGTGGATATTTCAGTCATGTTTCCCAGAGTTCTGATTAGGAATGAGTAAATGGTTTACTTTTGGATTTCTCAGACACCTGAAAGGTGACAGATTAGAGGACACTGTGAGGGAGTTCACCCTCATGACTAACAAACCAGAGGAAGTAATTGAAGAGAAGAAAGAAAAGAACAAAAGGCCATGCACGAAGTGGGGTGCACGTGTATGTAAATGCTGAGCAAGCGAGACTAGCTAGAATGTCAAAGATGAGAGAGCAGGATGAAGCATAGTACCCACAGAATAATGGGAGAAAAAGTTATTCTAAAGTTTTATATTGAAATCAACAGCACATATTTACTGAATATCAATCCATTCCATCTATATTTCCTAGGCGTAGGGAATGCAAGCATGATTTCTATTCTGATTTTGTTCTAGTGCAATGGGGAGAGTATGTCACAACGAAGAATATAGGCCTGAGTTGAAAGCCAGTCTACTTTCTAGCTTTGTTGCCTTGTCTGAGTTACAAAGTCTTTCCGTGCTTTAGTTTCCTTTTCTGCAGAATGAGCACCATCAGGATCTGATAGTTAAGGTTGTGTAGATTAAGTCAGTTTCTACATTTAAAGCACTTAGACTACCTGGCACATGATCTGTGTTACTATTACTAAGTAATGTTTTCAAGGTGCTCAGGGTAAGACTTGGCAGGTCATAGTTGCTCAAAATTTTTTTAGCTATTACTCCTATTGTTGTTTTTAATGATATAGCAAAATGAGGTATAATGTAACTAAGTTTACAGGATTAAGATAGTTCAATCCCAACACTAATGACTACATAAATAAAATGCAGAGATAAAATAGCCAAGGCAAAGTCAGTTGAGAAAGTTAAGATTTAACAGAAACCTACTATGCAGTCAAAGATGCCATTTGGACGGGGCTGAAAAGGTTCAAATGGAGTTTGCCTCCTGAAGTGAGAGGGAATCCTAGATGAAGCAAGTAGCATGAACAAGGGTTCAAGACTTCATGCACTTTGCTTTTTTAGTCTTGTCTTCTTTGGAGCCTTTCCCACAATTCCTATGCCATTCTCTGCTTGAAGAAGCACCTAGTCATCTATTGTATCAATTGTATTTTGGAGTCTGTTTGAATTTAACGCATTGCTCTACTGTTAAATTACCCGGGATTCTTTTCTGTATTGGGTAGATCATTGATTTCTCTCTTCACTCATTTGGTAAACATTTATGTCGTGTTTTGTGTATGTCTACTGCTGGGCATACAGCCAAGAAACTGCTGATCTTATAGAACTTACATCCTAGGGCAGGAGGCAGACAGAAAAGGAAAAAAGAAAACCCTGCATCATGTCACGAGAAGTGCTATGACCCACTTCCTTATGGACCTGACAACACAGGTCTAGGAGGACACAGGGCAAGGCTCAGCACTGGTTGGTCCAGCTGGTTGGTTCAGGCTGATGAGACAAATCAATCACAATATATATGGGCAGCAAAATGGCTTGTGCTTTGCTTCCAACTTTTGAGTCTCCCATGATTCTCCCTAACGCCTTGGGAAAGAAGCACTGAAAGGAATTCTGGGAGATGTAGTTCAGCCTAGCCAAGTTTGTACATTACAAAGTTAACCCTAAGGGTTGAATAAGTGGAGAACCTAGGAGGTCCAGAACAACAATCCTCATGAGGTTTTCTTGGTCATTTTCTCAATAGACAAGTCCTCATCAGTTCAAGCCACTTTTCAGGGTGTGGTCCCTTTAGTTTCTAGCAGCTTCCTGAGTACCCACATATGAATTTAACAGAGAAGAGATTTGATTCATGATCCCTGGGGTGGAAGACTTCAGTTGCATTCACCATCGTTAACGCCAGCATCACAGTCTGCTCTTTGATGCAATAGGATTTGGCCTAATTATTCCATGAAATAGAAATGAAAAATTAAATGAGAATTTATCTCTGAGAAATTTACAAAAGCTAATGTAAACATGGCAGCAACTATCCAATTGAATGGGATCATCCGTTTATTGAGTCACTTGCTTCACAAATATTTGTGCTCAGCAGAGGCACATAAATGGGATAAGGATGGAGGTGAGGCGGGAACATTTATATCAATTCTTCTTGATAGCAAGAATTTTCCAGATACATTGTGTGTGTGTGTGTGTATGTGTGTGTGCACGTGTGCACGCATGTGTTTGTGCACATGCACGCTGGTACTGGGGCTTGAACTCAGTGCTTCACACTCTTGCTTGACTTTTCCACTTATAGCTGGTACTCTACTACTTGAGCCACACCTCTATTTCTAGCTTTTTGCTGGTTGGTTGATGGTAAGAATTTCATAGGCTTTTCTGCCTGGGCTGGCTTTGAACTGTGATCTTCAGATCACAGCTTCTTGAGTGTCTAGAAGTATAGGTATGAACCATCAATCAGCTTAGATACCTAGTTTTCAGCTACGGTATGTATAAATATAAAAAGGCATGGAGACCCCACAGGAGTAAAGGTGTACATCTCTGTAGGCGAAGCAGAAAGAATTTGAAATGATATGATTCCTTACCTGCCTCTGAGATGATGTCCTCACTCTGAAAGAACTTATAATATAGTTAGGGAGTAGAAATAGATTCAAGGCAAATGGACTCTTCTTATAACTTCAAACTTGAGCTGCAGAAAAACACAGCAGGCAGTGGGAGGGGTGGGGGTGATGGGGACAGGATTTTGACCACACAGCTTTGAAAACCGATTTTTTTTGTGCAGAGTCTTCTAGAGACTTGTCTTTTCACAGGAAATAGTGTGTTTGGCAGGGGCCTATTCTGCAATCTCTGCCTTTGTCTACAGTGTGTTAAAATAACAGAGCTTGTGATTCATAGGAGTTATAAAAATAATATAGTAATTACAAAGTTCACTTTCGTGACTCACTTTGCTGTAAAGCAGGGCACTCTATGGGGGAGCCTTCTCTGAGTTAAAACCCTACTTGCTGTTCTTATTTGGAAAGTATCAATGGGTCCAAAATTTTCAGGTTGAATCATTTTGCAACATGGGGTTGGGGGGGAGGGGTGGAGGACTGGAGAATGACAATGTTTAATATCTATGTGTATCTCTTTAAAGAAGTAGGAACTCAATAGGCTGATTTGTCATGATGACATCATGTGTAATGCTTGATCACAGAGTACCTTGTTTTGGATTTGTATTTATTTTTCTCCCTCCTGCTCCTATCTAATTGCCCTCTCCAGAACGTAGGCCTCCACTGCCTTTTGGCTTCATTAACGGCTTTCATTTTCATTAAGAGCTTTGCACTAATGGACTGTTATAAAATGCACAGTCGTTTCTTGCAGTCACCGCCAAATGACTCTCATCCTACTGGCAGTTCTGTGCATTAGGCCAAAGAGAAACGGGGGGGGGGGGGGGAAATGCCAGGGGGAAGGAGTGGGGAAATATCCAAGCAGAATATATACACCTACGTCTATCACTGACCTTCTCCAGGGGCATTTGGGATCTGCACCTGAAGTTCTGTGGCTAGTTACTATACACTCAGGGCCTAGGCACTATCCATTAGCTTTTTTTTTTTTTTTCTGCTCCCAAGCCTGGTACTCTACCACTTGAGCCACCCCTCCACTTCTGACTTCTGGTGAATTGGAGATGAAAGTCTCATGGACTTTCCTGTCCAGGCTGGCTTTGCGTCTTGATCCTCAGGTCTCTCAGTAGCCTGAGTAGGTAAGAAAACAAGCATGAGCCATTGGCTCTAGGTTTTTTCTACATACACGTTTAAATGCCTTTTGGTTGGCAAAATACGATGAGGAAGGTCGATAAAATCTTGTTTTCCTGTACTATTTTAAAATCTGATGCCTTTTGAAAATCAGATTCACAAGAACAAACACTGATAACAAGATTTTATCAGTCTTGTTCCAGATACATACATTGGTCACTATTAATAGCTATGAGCATCAAAACAATTGATTATTGTTATGCTTGTTAACAACTGTTATTGTTATAATTTGTTCACTGTATGCCATGGAAAGCTTGATACTGAGGAGGGGGATGCACAATTTGATTTCTTTGTCGAGTATGGAGTGTGGAGGTTCCGTATTCTTGGTTAAACTGAGGCTATTTTCAAATCCTAGAGACTCTAGTAACCTTAAAGATAATGAACCCGAAGTCCTCGCCCTTACATTTCCTCCGTGCTGAGAGAGAGTAAGTAATGGGTAATATAATCTAGGTGTCATCCGGAAATACCTTGACCTAGGAGATTTGGTTAGGCTTGACATGAGCCCCCGTGAAATAGCCTGGCTGGAATAAAAGTCAAGATTCTGACTTCTTTCTCTTTCCCAGCCTCTTCTGATACTTCCTTCTCCAGAATAACAAGAATATGATTTCCTTTGTGTTATGCTGAGTGAGCCCACTCAGTTTTAGCTGGCCCTGGGAAGCTTTCTTCTACCAAAATTCCTTTCCAAAATAGTGTCCCCTCCCCCCCACTGAATTTTGTTCTTTATTTCTAAATGATATGCAATACAAATTTATTACTCACAATTGTCCGAGGCAGCATTCATTTTTGTGTGATGTCAGTGGCAGAAGGTTTGAAGGCAGAATGGTATCACACCTTTGATGTATTTTTCTTTGCTGATATAATTTTTTCTCTTAAAAATTATCTATAAGTAGTTGTACAAAGGAGTTGCCATTTAACAAAGCAGCTTATGAAGTCCATATCACTTGAGCAATATGATCACCCCTTTCAACAGCTTCACTCATCCCTCTCCTACCTACCTTTTCCCTTCCTCCTTTTAATTTTGTAGGATATACATTCGATTTTTTTTTGGGTCCGGTTGTGGGGCCTGAACTCTGGGCCTGGGCGCTGTCCCTCAGCTCTTCAGCTCAAGGCTAGCACTCTACCACTTGAGCCACAGCACCACTTCTGGCTTTTTTTTTCTTTTTGCTTATGTGGTGCTGAGGAATTGAACCCAGGGCCTCAGGCATGCAAGGCAAGCGCTCTACCACTGAGCCACCCTCCCAGCCCACATTGGATTTTTTTTTTTTTTTACTGCATTTTCTCCTCTTCTCTTCCTTTAACTATTTTTCAGATGACTGTTTTTTATTACCCTTGGAGCTGATCTCAAACTCAGATTTTAAAATTTCAATTCCATGTCTTTCTAGAGCATCAGTCATGTGTTTTAAATAAGAAGAGGTGTGTGATTAAAGCTCAGTCACACTACATAATGATTTACTTGTGCTTCCCTGGAATTTTACATGTGTGTTCCACTTCAGAGAAGGGGGAAAGATTAACTAACTTTTTTGTTTTTATTGTGGTGTTATTGGGAATTGAATTCAGGGCCTTGTACCTTCACTTGGCCTTTGTGTTCAAGGCTAGTGTTCTACCATTTGAGCTACACTTCCATTTCTGGCTTTTGGTCAACTGGAGATAGATAGGACTCAGGCTTTTCTGCTGAGCCTGGCTTGAACCTCAAATCTCAGAGCTCAGCCTCCTGAGAAGCGAGGATTACAGGTATGAACCACCATCTTCCAGCTAGCGATTGTTTTAATAGATTGATTACTAGAACTTAAAATTTTCTTTTTAAATTAAAAAATCTTTAAATATCTGTAGAAAGGAGTTTCAACTTGTCAGTTTTTGAGTATAATCATCTAGACCCTTGTTACCCCTTCCCATCTCTCCCAACTCCATCCATCCTCTCAATTTAACTGGTTTTATTTTGACAGATGTACATTGACTATTATGATTACATTCACGCATCCCTCCTATCTCATTTGTCTGTGTGCCCTCCCCTTGATCTCTACCCCTGCAATAAAATAGAACTTAAGGTCTTTATACTAGCTAATTCAAATTTTTGAGATTTGATATTTCTACTGTTTCATATACATATATGAGTGTTAGTATTATATAATTATGTAAGTATTATATAACTAATGTTTTCAAATGGATTGATAGCATACACAAGTTTGTTTGCATTTATTCCTCTTTCATGAAATAAAAGATACCAGTAAATTTCCCAACACTTCCCATTTGACATTCTCAAATATTTTAAATATTGGAAGTGGAATCTGTTTGCTTTTGTATTTGAGCATGTAAATTCTAAAGGGTCAGAGCTCTTGATCTTATATTTTATGCAGGGCATTTTCTTCCTCATGAGCCTATAATACCAAATAATAATGACAAGGATTTACAAAGCCTAGTTGCAGAAAGGTCATCAAAATGTATAAGTTGACATTGAGAGTTGATACCAGAGCCTCAAAATGAGGACAAGTAAATCCTAAACCTCCACTAAAGTCTGGAAAAGCCTGGATGGATTTGAATGTTACGCTCAGGGATGATCAGCCTCCATTTCCATCTTGCCCTTTTCTCAGTTCCCAGTATTTTTTTTTAACAGATATTGACTTCTATCTTAAGAAATACTATTCTTAAAAATAAGAAAGAAAAGTCTGCATTTTGTTGTTGTTGTTGTTGTTGATTTTGTCCATTGTGGGGCCTGAACTCTGGGCCTGGGTGCTGTCCTTCAGCTCTTCAGCTCAAGGCTAGTGCCCTAGCACTTGAACCACAGCGCCACTTCTGGATTTTTCTGCTTATGTGGTGCTGAGGAATCAAACCCAGGGCCTCATGCATGCGAGGCAAGCACTCTACCACTGAGCCAACTTCCCAGCCCCCTCATCTGTATTTAAAACTTGTATAACTAGAAGGGGAAAGATATAGGAAATGAAAAGACAAATTTTATGATATTCCAAGACCCCAAGATGCAAATGGTCCTGGAAGTAGAGAGAATAGGCTGCCTATGGTATCTGATGTCAGAAATATCAAGAGGCAGAGTGTTTACCAAATCTTTGAAAACACTTTATTCCCAGAAAGAAACCAATTATAGTTGAATGTAATCCAGAAAATTGCACTTGAAGTCCACCTCCTAGAAGAAGGAGTCTAAGTGTTCTAGGGCTTGTGGGCTGAGAATGAAGTGCTTATACTTCCAGGGAAAGGACTGGTGAATCAGAGGCCTCTGAAGGGCAATGATTGGCATCCTGAAGATTAGAGTACACAGAGGGTCGAGCTGTTACTGTATGATGGATCTGAGTGTGAGACCTTGATTACCCCATAAGAAGTGATTTTATCCTGTGATCTGGAATTTTCCAGTGTTGCCCATCCATCAGTGTTCAGCATTACAGTCTAACCTAAGGACAAAGGTCTTTTCATTACTGCAGGTTGGACCACATAGGAAAAACCAACAGTTATGCTAGGTATAGTATACCTTGAGTTTGATGTGAAGATATGACCGTACACTTTGGAGTTAGGTGGACTTGAAATCAGAACCCTGATTCTATCCTGAGCTGTGTGACTTAGTGCAAAACATGTAATATCTCTGAGCCTCAGTTTTATCTTCTGAAGTGTGCATATTTTAGAAGCAAATGAATTAGTGTATTTGAAACTGCTGGCACATAGCATACCTGTGGCCCATACTATATCCCCAGCAAGTGTGGCTTTCCTTATTTCCTTTCAGTTTTCTTCCCTCCTCCATCATTGTTTTCCTCACTTTCTCAGGCCTCTATCCTGTGCCATGTTTTCTCAGGGCCGTGTTCTCAGCTTGCTGGCACACTGCTGCGTCCCACAAGCCTGGCTGACAGAAGCCTTAAGTATTGTCTCAGTATAATGTCTATAGACAGACAGAACTCTGAAAAACGGAAAACTTGTTTTGACCAACAGGAACAAATGTCTAAGGTAGAATTTTCTATAGCTCCTGAATTGCTGGTACTGGTGATAGCTCTGTCTGGATCCAGTCCCAGCCTGAATTTATACTTAATAATTTTCTGAGCATTTTGTCTCTTTCTTCTTGTGGTCTTGCTCTACCTACATGGAAACTGACCTGCCTAGATAAGGAAGGATTCTCCAGGACTGACTGAATCAGGCCAATGAAACTCACAGCTACCTTGCCAATGGTCTGTGTGCCAGTGAGATCGTGCATAGCTTCATTAGCAAGTTTACTGTGCTGGGTCTTTCCAAGGATTGTGCTTCTTGATTTGGTCCCTGGATAAATTTGCAAATGCTAATCTAGTTGTTACTGGAAAGCATCCAAACCTAAGAGAGGACTATTCCTCCCTGGATTGTTAGGCATCAGATTGGCAGGGTCTTGGACTCTGATAAGTTCTGTGTTCCTGATGCGAGACTGGTCATTGAGTAAGTTGTAGGGCAAGGAGTTACTGAGGATCACATGGTATAGGAAACAGATAATGCCAGAACTTGGAGGGGTTTGCACTGTGCCCTGCAATTACAAATTCTGTGGAGGTTTATTGAATGCCCATGTGTGCATTCAAATAATTGATAGGTGTCAGTTTCTGCTTTTGTAGGTCTAGGACTGTAATAGGAGGGAAATAAGTACAACAAAGAAGAACCACAACACATATATGAGGTAGAAATATAGATGGGTAGATATTGGTAGGGGAAATGGACTACAGTGAGAAGATAATGCATCTGGGAAAGAAGAGTTAGAAGTGTGGGTGAAGGAAGGAACACAATTTTCTACAAGGTGGCTAGAGACTGCACTGATTATGAGACATTTGAATATTTGGAGGAAAGTAACATAAGATGAACATGCAGAACAGTAATGATGGTGGAGGGTAGTTGAGGGGTATGGAGGGACATACCTGGCTTCTACTCTGACAGGAGTGAAGAGTCACTAGAAGGTTGTGTGCAAAGTATCTCACTTACATTAAGTAGGGGGCTTCTGGCCCTTGTGCCAGGAATAGACTGTAGGGGCTACCTAGGAAGCAAGGTACCAGTTAGGAAGCCCCTGAGGGATTTTGGGTAAGAGATGGGATTTGGCCTAGCATGACAGCAGAGAGTGCTGAGAGTGGTCATAATCTGGGTATATTAGGGAGACTCTACCTAGGATTTATTGATGTATTGGATGTGGGTATGGGAAGAGGGGGATGGTGGTGATTCCACTCATTTGTTCTGTGTAACAGGAAGGATGGCATTGCCCTCCACCAAGATGGCAAAATGTCTGGGAGGAGGAGGGGATAAAACATAGGAGAAAGAGAGGAGAGTCTAGTTGAGTCCTGTTGAGTCAGAGACCAGATACCCAAGTGGAGAGATGTTGAGGAGGTAGTCAGGTTCTGACGAGATAAAATAGAGTTATCAGCATACAGATGTGACTTCAGCTGGGGTACTTCTTCTTAGTGGGATTTTTCTGTTAGAGAATTCATATTCTCTCAGGTGGACTTGAGTAAAACTCTCACCCTAGCTGCCACCTACCATCTCCACTGAGGTTCGTATATGGTTGATTTTAGTTGTCTTCAGGGTGGAGGGGCTGCCCCACCAGGAGGAAACAAGGTGATCCACTGAGATGTAGGAAGAGCACATTATAGCATCTATTCTCTGATCTTATGTTTTGTATCTATGTGTGTTTTGTAATGGGATTAATATGCAGTTATAGTTTATAAAATAAGTATGTATTAGGGATGTGTATTTTAAAATTCCCTACTGACATGGTGGAATTTCTTTTTTTAAGTTTACAGACTATTGCCTGAAACAAGATGAGAGAGAGAGAGTGTGTTAATTCAGGAGTGAAGGAGATGGACAGTAATTGGGGTGTCTATTTCTTTGTTCCTGTTGGGATAAATAGGACAGCCAGCTGGCCTCTTGTCAGAGAGATTTCTTTTCTAAGATTCCTCCATTGCTTATTGAAATGCTTATTGGCTCCAGAAAGAACAGTGGGAATTTTCACGAATATTCTATTTTCAAGGCAACCCTAAGAAGTTGGACCAGAGAATCACTCCTCATAAGGGAAGAGGGGGAAAAAGATGGGTTGAAAGTAGACCACTGGTGGGGCACATTTTAGAACTCCTGATGTGTTCACCCCAGATACCCTGACTCAAATGAGGAAGATACCATTCTGAGCTCTAATCCCAAGGCCATTGCTCTAGCGTCATCATCTTCAACCCATCCAATTCTTAATTTGACAAACCACACCTTCTTTCTTCCAAATTTCTATTGCTTCAGAAAACACTTCTCTAATCTCAAGTATACACTTGAGATGATTAAAAAAAAACTGGGCCAAGTCAAGTGGGTGGCCAGGGGCTCCCTTGGGAGGGAAAGTGCCTTCTTTTTTAGTCTCCTCTTTTAATCTATTAGTATTTTACAGGAAAACCTTGACTCTCACCCTTGTCTAAAGACTGTGGGCACCTGCTAAGCTCTTTTGTATTCTTGCTGATCTTTTCATATGTTGATATCTTATTTCTCATGTTGCATTATAAAAACACTGAATGCCAGAATTCTACCTAAATTGCTTCAGGCTCCCTTTTCCATCCACCTTAGTAGCGTGCACCTGGTGGGTATTTAGTGATGACTGATTGATTAATTACCAATATCTGTACTTGAAAACTTCACCTCACCAATAAAATAAAACGAGAGCATTAATTAAACTGTTTACAATAGCCAAAGACTGCTGCTGCTCTCCTTTCCCCTCTCTCTTCAGCTTGCTGAGCTGAGCAGGAAGGAATTACATGTGGTTCTGAACAGGAAGGAATTACATGTGGTTCTTGCACTGGGGAAAGTTTGTTGAGATCTTTGGGTCATGACAGAGATGATTTCAAGGACTGACGCGCACTCTCCATGGTAAGCTCCATCTCGAGCTCCATGAATTGTAAATCAGGAGCTTGGGGAAGGCATAGGCGATCAGGTGAGGCTAATGGGCAAGAGTGTGAATCTAGGGAGAGCGTCGCTAAGGTAACCAGCACAGAAAGTTGTGCCTGGGTCCATACAGCCTTCCAGATTTCCTTTAAAAAAAAAGGACTCTTCACAAAGTAGACCAGGGAATATGTGCTTAAAAGATGTGATCTTCAAAATCCAAACTTTCTAAAAATTGCCAGGGAAGCAGATGCAATTTACTGCCCCCGAATTTGATTCAATAGATAATAGAGTTAGAGGCCCCAGGCACTTGTACATATTACATTGCTTTGTTTATTTCTTCGTACATAGGGGTGGTTGTAGAAACAGCATCTTAAGGAATGGTTATACTTTTATTGGGGTTATAGGTGAGATGGGACCTGTAGTTTTGGAATTGGTCAAAGGTCTTTAATATGTTAATCATCCCTTTGTCTGTAACAGCCTTCTCTCACACTTTCTGAGTCCTTACTTGACCAAAGCTGTGACCTGCCTCCTTGGTCATGAGTTTGAACTTGTATTTTGGAAAGAAGACAGGGGACTGAAAAGATCCATGCACTAGCAAGTGTTTCCTGAGCATCTACTTTATTCTGGCTGCTATTCTAGATGCCTGTGGTTGGTCAACAGTGTGTGTAAGCCCGAGACACTGTTCCCACAATGAAACTCAGAGGCTTCTGGGTCTGTATCTATGTCACAGAAGACCTTGCTCTTTAGCTCTATGACAATTTCAGAGTTGGAAGTTATCGAGTGTCGGCCTAACAGGTGTCTCATATAGTCCTCTGCTCCCCAGTTTATGGATGAAGAGAGTAAGAGCCTGTGGAAGGGCAGTCATTTGTCTGTTAACTCTTAGTAACAGAGGTGCAAACAGGTGGAGTGATCTTTTACAACTGGCATGTGCAAAGGGTAAATCTCCACATATTACTGCCCCAAGGCTCCCTTTTACTGCCAGCTTGTGGGAGAACTTTGGAGGGCGATTCTTGTGGGGGTAGCATCCTGTTTAGATACAATTTACTAGACTGGGCCGATGCCTTTCTTCTGGGGATAAAGGCAACTCCTTGAATTAACTCCATGATCTTCTGTGTCTCCTTGAGCAAATTTTGGGCAAAATGTTTTTGGTTTTAGTAATATTCGATTCACGTGTGTATTTATATTACAAATTCACTCTGATGTTCTAGAGTTTGCTAGAATCCAGACTAAGTCCTAGCTTTTTCCTCTGAGTGTGTGTGCTGCTGTCTACCTCAGTGGTAGGTTGGAATGTGATGTTAGATTTTTTTTAAATGTTTTTAGCCATACAGTAACTATGCCTTCACTGTAATGGGCACCCAAGGGAATGGAGAGCCAAGAGTCAAATGACAGAGGAGGCAGCAGCTGCCTGACTTGTATGTGAGGAACTTCAATGGCTGCCTTGGTTTTGACCTCGAGTTTAGGAATATCACTTATTTTCATGCTCTCTAAATTCTGGCATCCCAGAGGCCAAGTGCTGCTTATTCATGCTAGTTATAGGTCTTACTGGCTTTTAAGTACCAGTGGTAATTAGTGAAGAAGATGTTGGTGGTTTATGAGAGACAGGGATGATAATGAAGTTGGCAGGGACAGAGAGAAGGCTAAACAGCTTGGAGGAAAATAAGAAAATGCTCAGTTGGGCTTGGAGACTCACCTGGTTTCCTTTCCCCAATGGCCCTTGGGGAGGAAGCAAGAAGGGCTTGAAGCTTTGTGCCCGTATGTAGGACCCACTAATGTTTTTATAAATTATTAAAAAATTATCATCAATAAGATATACCAAAGGGCTGTAACTCCTTAAGTTAGGTTATGAGTATAATAATTAGACAATGTCACCATGTCCCTCCTTCTCTCCCATTTCCCCCTCCCATCCATACTCTAAAGTTACCTAGTTCATTCTTTACATAAATCATTAGTGTTATGAAGGTAGTCCGAATCTAGGGGTCTTCTCTGAGCACTAAAGTTCTAAACGAACATTGACTTTCTCACATATCCCAGTTACTCTCTATTTTTGCAATCCAAAAAAAAAGGACCCGTATGTACCATTTGTATTATTCTTCAAGTCGTTGAGGACATGATTTTTTTTAACAAACTTCCTTTTTTTCCAGATGATCCAGAGGCCCTTAGGTGACTAAATAACGTTTGGGAGGCAGTGAAGTATGTAGGAGGATGTCAGTGGAAAGACAAAGATCCTGAGGGTCGTTACTGACCCAGCTTGGGCTGTTATTGTGCTCGGATGTCAGAGTACCCCATGGGAGGTGGGATTGGAGGTGGATGGTGAATATGAGTGTGAGGCTTACATATTCTCCTCTTTCTCTTGGTGCTATGATAGGTTGTTACTGCTAGAAGTGAGCCAGACCTTTCATTCCTGGGCGAATAAATCATTCCCAGCAGAGTAAATGTCGTCCACAGACATATTTGTGACTCCTACCAGCGATGCCCTTTCCGCTGCCTCTCTGTAGCATTTCCCTTAAAGCAGCAAGCATCTAACACAGTGGCCACTAGTCACATGTGGCTATTATGTACTCCAGTGGTCAAAATGAAATAAAATGCAAAATCTAGTTTCTTCGTCTCACTAGAATATTTTAAAACACAGCCATATATAATCCCCTGGTTTCAGGTAATCCAGAATTGTAGAATGTTCTCATGTCACAGAAGTTCCCAAGGGGTTTGCAGAAACCCCTTGGTTTTCCTTGGGACTGATTAGGGACCCTTTCTTTCCAATGGACCTTGTAGTCGCCCCATACCAAGAAGCCACAGGAAGAGAAATGGCAGATGGGGAGGGTAGGTGGTGGATACTAACAATTTCTCTTGGTTTCTCAAAATAGATAAATTACAGTGAAAGTATAAGAACTAATCAATGCAGTGATGGGTTGGATTGAAATAGAAATGGGAACAGTATCCATCATCTAGATAATGTAGCTGTGGGGACTTGTCGGTTAAAAATCTTAAAGTTAGCCTTTGAAAAGGTTTTGGTGGTAGTTTCATTTCCAATATTGCAGAGATAAAGAAGTTCAGTTTCTGAGAGGTTGAGTGATTTACAGCCACATGAGTTGAGGTAGTTAGCCTGATCCCACAATCAGATAGGGCTCTTGTCTGAACTACTTGTTGTTGTATCAGACTACATTGCTTTTATTACATTGACATTACTACTACAATATTTCTCAATTAAAAGGGAATAGTATGGACCAATGCGATCTGTGGTCAAATGAGTTACTTTTGTCATATGACAAAGACCGCTATTAAGTCAAATGAACTATTTACCAAAGGGGTTAATTAGTCCCATGATTTCCTGTGAAACTCTTATTGCAGAAGTTGAGAGACAGAAATACTATTTGTTTAATCTTTTTATACAATAGTTCTGCGCTAGCCATTTTAAATGTATTATCATACAGGAAGCAGGTCTTGTTTTTCCATTTTAACAGCTGGAGAAAACAGAAGCACAGAAAGGTTTAAGATCTTATTCAAAGTCTCAAAGCAAATGTATATATAGTTGGAATATAGATGTTAGGCCCTTGCCACTTCAAAGCCTGTCCTTTACATTATTCTGCAGTATTGTGACAAGCCGATCTAATCAGAAATAAGTCACAGGATATGGGGCCTTGGAGGACAAGTGCACGTAGAGCATTGGCTACATCTGTTTGCATAGGGTTGGGAAAGATATGGGCAGACTCCAGGCCAATGTTCCTACATCGAGTAGGATTCTTCTAGCCATGCCTGTTGAGAAGTAAAGACCAGTTGGGGGTAAGGTAGACAAATAAGACTATCAATTTCTTTGGAATCCAACTTTATGAGTCAAATAGTGATCACTTCTTTAAATTTACTCTGTATGCACATGGACTTTTAGATGAGTTCCCGGGATGCTGGGATTTCCGATGGAGGGAGATGGCCTTAAGTAGCCATGCTGGTCCCATGCATTCGATCTAGGAACATGCTTACTGAGGATGAGAAGGGGCAGACTGCTGGAATTTCTAAAGAAAGAAGAGTAAATGTAGAGCAGCAAGGAATGAAGGGCCCACAGAGAAAGGAAGTACAAAGGGAAATGGGGAATGAGATTTGGGGACGGTCTCATTTAACCAAGAATGAACGTAAGTTGTATTTTGCTAGCAGCTTCACCCACTCACAGAGGTGAAAGGGAGTAAGAAGATAAGTTATTCAAAGCTTAGGAAGCAGGTCTCATCCAGTGGATTGTACTAGTCCCCAGAAGAGAAACATGCCTTAGAAATTCCAGTTCAGCAGAGGCATGGTTTGCAGCTATAATCTCAGAAGGGAAGTGAGGAAACCAGCCACCAACTTTCAGGCAATAGAATTGTCTCCTTAATGATGAGTGAAGGGCCAAAGATTTCTATTTCCTAAGAGGAACAGTCTAGCTTTTGTTAGGCTCCCTTGGAAAATGGGTATTTCCTTACCAAGTAGGGCCTTTTCAGGAAAGGATTCTTAGGAAGTATCATAATAGCAAGAAGAAGAAGAAGAAGAAGAAGAAGAAGAAGAAGAAGAAGAAGAAGATTGTTTGCAGTAATGATGTTTTCCTCATCACTCTGTGAGTCAACTTAGAATCTCCCCCAAGTATTCTTGTGTGGGTCATTTGTACAACTGATTATTTCTTAAGAGGCAGATAGGCTGAGCTAGATCAAGAAAGTCTTTCTCAATAATCTGAGGCCTTGGTGTTGACTGGAGGCTGGATCCCTTAGGTCCTTTCTAAGTTCTTTCTCCCTGTATCCTCAAATCATGCAAGGAAGCTTGGACTTCCTGGAGGAGGCCTTAAGGAAAGGGAGTGCCTTGTATATTTCATTTGGGCTAACCAAGTAAAGAAGAATTGGACTTCCTATTGAAATTTACCTGCAAGTATGGCTGCCAACAATGCCTCCCATCCCTGCATACACAATTCACTTCTCCCTTCAAAAAATACCACTTGTTTCCCTTTTCCATGAATCTATGTGGGCCTTCAGTATGGCTTTGATCCATAGGAACTGGCATACTTGATGGTCTGAAACCATGACAATTGCCATTTTTATTCTCTTAGAACCCATACACTATTTTTATATGTACCTTTTTGTTACTACAGATTGATTGTACAAAATGGGTTTCATTGTGGTATTTCCGTGCATACGCATAATATACTTCAGTCACATTTATGCCCTCTGTTACTGTCTTATATCCCTCTACCCTCTTTTTTGAACAGTATTTAATGGGTTTTTAGATATATGTATGAAGTATTCAGATCGTTTTCACAAGCATACACACATACACACAATTATTTCACTCTCTCTTTTCACTCTTGTACCTCCCATTGGAACAGAAGAATTAGATGAGGAAGATTTTTGCTTTATAGACCATAAAGTCTCCTTTGCATCTGCTTAACTGTTGATCTATCAGGGAAGCAACCATAGGCAATACATAAACAAATGAATGTTAAACATTTTGGTCTGGCTTTTATTCTTGATCCCTGAACTAGGTGATTCTAACACACTTCCTTCTCTAAGCAAAATCTCTGGAAGGAAGAGAAGATTTGGGAATCCAGATGCTGGTGGTCTCACCTGTAACTCTAGCTATTCAGGAAACTAACATCTGAGGATATGGTTTGAAGACAATCTGGGCAGGAAAGCCCATGAAGAGACTTACCTCCAATTAACCACCAAAAGGCTGGAAATGGAAGTAAGGCTCAACTGGTAGAGCACTAGCCTTGAGCAAAAATCTAAGGGAATGCATCCTGGCCCTGAGTTCAAGCCTCAATACCATCACACACACACACACACACACACACACACACACACACACACACACACACACACACACACACACACACACACACATTATGATGTAGTGAATTCAGAAAGAATTTCTCTAAATCCTTCATCATCACATACAAATCTCTTCCTGTACATAATTACTTTAAGCCTTCAGCTGATATTTAGTCTTTGTTTTAACCATGAAGACCTTGAACTAGGAATCCCTTTAAGCTGACAAACTTTTACATCCCAGTACAAATGTTCTTAGGATTACTTTGTGCCAGAGGCTAGAAGAAAACACCAAATTAGGGAAATTGGGGCTGTAGCTCATTTGTTCTTCTGCTGAGAGATTGAATGGTCCTTCCCTTGCTGCTCACCTGCAGGTATGTTTGTCAGCAATGGTAATGAAGACATTCATCTTACCAAAATATATTTAGGCATTGAAAGAGAGGTCACTTGATCAACTGTCCTGGTTGCCTAGGAGTAGGGGGTTTCCTGGAGTGTATGGCAAATTTCCCTGCTAAAACCTCAACAGTCTTGGGCAAACCAGGAGAGAGAGTGAGGGAGAAAGTCAGTGAACTTGCAGGTGATCCATTTCACAACAATGATTTGGTGACAACAGAACATATTTCCACACAACTCAGAGGCAGTTAGCAGAGTCTCAAAGGAATATCCATTTTATTTCACTTGAACTTGAGAAATGCATGCCGTTCACTGCTGCAGGCAACACAAGCATAGGCCGCTGTCTAGTACAGAGGCTGGGGAATGTTTGCGAGGCCCAGGTTTCAGGGTATTGTGTCCTATTAGGTACTTAGCTGGTGTTTGCTGATGATGATAGTATTGGAGCTGTTGATATCAATAACAACAGCAACAACAACAATAATAATAATAGTTATATGTAGTAACTAACATTTATTAGATGTTTAGTATGTGAGATAAATTGTCTGTTTCACATTCATTAACTTATTAAATAATTTGAATAGTAATTCTTTGAGGCTATTTTGAAAATCAATCTTACAGATCATTAAGTTATGGTTTAGCATTGACTTATCCAAAGTTGAATGGCTAATATATTGGAGTTTGAACCTCCAGATTCGGGGTTCTTAATTATTTATTTTCTTTTATATTTTATTGTTATCATAGAGATGATATGCAGAGGATTTACAATTACAGGGATCAGGTAGTAAGTACAATTCTTTCTGAACCATGTCTTCCCTTCCCTTGCTTTCTCTGTTTGTCCATCCCACCCCCCCACACAAGATGTACAGTTCATTGTCCGCATAGTGAGTACCACTGTTGTATTTGTTCACCCTTTGTTCCACCTTTTCTGTGCTCCTTCTTACCCTCACAAAGACAAACAAACTAACAAAGAAGATAAAAGGAAAAAACAAACCCAGCAACAAAAAATTTCTTGTTTCCTTTTTTTGGAGCTCATTTTGTAAAATATTATTTTATATAATCATATGAACATAGCTTTTGAGCCTTTGTGATCCTTTCCTATGCATATATTTCTTTGGCCTCACTGTTGTGAATGACTAGAGACCTGTATAATTTATCATGTCCCAGTGTATTTTTAAAATTTGTTCAGTGTGTTTACTTGTAGATTTATAGGCACATTCTAGTTACCACGAATGAGGGAAACCATGCAACCTATGTTTTTTTTGGAACTGTATTACCTTGCTTAATATAATTTTTCCCAAGTCTTTCCATTTCCTTTAAAGCAGAGATGCAGCCAGAAGGGAACGCTATTTCATTGTTGGTGGGAATGTAAACTTGTTCAACCACTCTAGAAAGCAGTATGGAGATTCTTCAAAAGACTAAATATAGACCTTGTCTATGACCCAGCCGTTTCACTTCTGGGCATTCAATAGAATACAAACAATGCCACACTAAAGCCACTAGTACAACCATGTTTCTTGCAGCATTGTTTACCATAGCCATGACATGGAATCAGCCCAGATGCCCTTTAGTGGAAAAATTCTCTAAGAGCCCTTTCCTGGTCTTCCTTTTGGGGCAGTAAGAGGTATATAATAGTTAAGTGTCTTTAATAGGATACTTTAACTCATTGATTCTATTTCATTAAATGTTTTTCCTAGTTTTATTTTGAAAGAAAGGGTCCTATTGTGAAGTTCATTCTTTACTGAATGGTGGTACATAGCACTTTTTGTTGTTCTGTTCACCATGAACTTGCTGGTATTAAACCCTCCATTACACAGTTTTTCCTTCTGTGGTTTCACTAACTCATTGTTACTGTGGTCAACTGGGGATCAAAACTATTGCATCTAAAAGTCTATGCTTGACAAGAAATGTATTCATTGCCTTACTCATGTAACTATAACCCCTTTGTACAGCACCCTTACAATAAAATAAAAAAAAATCATAATTAAAATAACTTCTAATAGTATGTTATCACTTTTTTCTATTAGTAATTATATCAGTTTTTTATGTCTAATGTCTATGGTACATATATATGCCTAGCAACACATGGTGGTCCTGTACACATATATACACATATATTACTGTGCAAACACATGTACATATATGTATATGTGCACACATGTGTGTGTACATATGTATTGCATGTGTATATAGCTGTGCACAGTCCTATGTTAATGATACATGTGTCTTTAGGTGATTTCATCCTTGTTTGACTACCACTCCTAGATGGCATAATTTTTATGTACTAGTATACATAATTGTATGTGCTTTATCTACATATACCTGGCAACATGGCAGGCTTGTTTACACAGCATTACCACAGCCATGTGTATAATTTGTTGCATTCTGACACAGCTACAATGCAACTAGAAAAGAAAAATGTTCACCTTTGTTGTAACCTCATTGGATCACTATTTTATATGTGTATATGGCATCATTGACCAAAGCATCATTATATACAGTACATATAGAAGTATCTGCTGGAGCATCATGGGGTATTTGATCCCCAGATAAGTGGGGACTACTATGTAGCCTTCATTGATGTCTGGTCTCCTTGATTCTCAGATCCCAGTCTGTTCTCAGAATTTGAGACAGTCAGTGCTGAGAATTTGAATCTTTAGTTAGTATGCTGTAGTTTTTTTTTACCTTCATACGAGTGGAGAACCTTTTGTCTGCCAAGAGCTATTTAGATAGATCATTGCTTGAGGGCAATATAAAATAATCAATACAAGCAAATGGCCACAGATAGCCAATAAGAAGCATATGTGTCTGCAGCAAATAATTTTGTATGTCTCATAGGGCTCCCAAACAGAGGTTCCCCACCCCTCTAAGTGTGAGAGGTCACACCATAATGATCTTGGCATGGCTCTAGAAGCCTGAATGGCCAGTTCTTATCAATAAACTAAGTACCTTTGGAATGCAGGGAGTTGTGTGTGGGGGAAGGACTGGATCAAGGATTCAAGAAAAAGGGAATTGAGGGAGTGTGTAAGGAATATGAGAGGGAGGATGTATATATGTGTGGGCCCAGATGTGTGTGTGTAAAGATGTGTGGCCAGGACTTGTTGGGGGCAGCTGTCATCGTTGTTGCTGCTTAGATATTCATAGCCAATTGCTTTCATTGTTCCTCACTTTATTAGCTTTCGCCAAGTAGTTCAGCTTTTACTAAGGCCACTAGGTTTATGGCAGCAATATTTCTCATGGTGTCAGAGATAAAATATCAAGCTAATAACAGGCTCCCTGCTAATGTAAATCGCATGGGGAAGGCAATCTTGTTCGCAAGAAAGTCCTACCAGGGAATGCTAAGTCTGAAGGCTTTGAAAAAATCAGGCAGTGGGATTGGATACATACTGTGCTGGCTAAGAAGATGAAATAAATGATTTGTGTTAAGTGGTAGCAGCTGCAGAGAAGAGCATTTTTCTACACCTGCCACTTCCCAAGGGATCTGGGGATCCCTTGGGCTCAGGCAAAGGATGAGTGAGAGGCTCAACTATGGGATTTAGGAAGAGATGCTTCACTCCACTCCCTCTTTTATTACCACATCTCAGCTCCAGTGGCTGTAGAAAACCAATTGGTTTCCCTCATGTGTTATAAAAAGGAACCCATTTGCGGACGATGGGAAACCTGGGAGGTTTCCTGGTAATCTCTGAGATTTCCCCTCTTGCTTCTTGGTCACCTGCTGAGCAAATCTAATGCTGTCACTTTTTGCAGAGAATTTTAACAAGAACAGGGAAGGTGCATGCGACTTGAAGAAAACATGGAGTGCAAAGATGATACTTTTCTGTGCTGTCAGATTCAGAGGACAGGTCCTCAGCTACTCTGTACAAGGTGGATCTGGGATGAATGTATCATAGCTGAGAGAGAGAGGAAGGAACAGAAACTGCAGATACCTTGAGATCCAAAGCCAGGATGAAGGACATGAAGAGAGTTTTCTGCTGAATATTGGTTCTGCTGAATATAGCTAGTTCCTGTTTCATCCTGAGTACCGCTTTTGCCTATCAGGGCTATTATGGGCTACCATAACCTGATGTCCATCTTTCTAGCACTAAATGATTGAATGAATCCCCCAGGCTTTTATTTAAAATTTGCTAATAGCAAATAGGTTCCACCCACTTCAAGATCTCCTTCCCCATTAGTCCCCAAGCCTTAGGCCTAACTCAGGAACTCCTGTTATAACTTCTCCCCCGCCCCCCACTGGGAGTCACTGGAATGTCATGTACCGTGGGAGTCAAAGTTAGTCTCAGAAATAATCTCACTGATTCCTTGACACACACACACACACACACACACACACACACACACACACACACACACACACACACACACACACTGCAGTGTCCTATAGAATAGGGGAACAGGAAAAGTCTATGCCTTCTACTTTACAGGTGAAGAAACAGACTCGGAGAGGTGATGTGGTCTACTCATAACATATACACAAAGTTCACAAGGGAGGAGATGAGGTCTTGTGACTTAAAAATCTGCCACCCTGCCACAGTAACTGTGCCTTCTTTATCTAGTACAGCCTCACACTAACCACGCTGGTCTTCCTAACACATAGCTCTGTCTCAACCCCTCCACCTCCACAAATTTTCTTTCTCCTTGAGTGGGCAGGGGCAGTGGGATCCTCCATTAGGATACTGGTGGGAGGAATGGGAGAGAATGACATTTGGGAAGAGGATTGTCCACTAGAGGTAACAAGAGAAGCAGTTCCATTTATGTGCTCAGGCAGGAAGGAGGCTTTTGCTGAGAGCTGGGGGTGATGGATGATGTGGAAGAGTGCACGGGGCATGAATAGTAATGTGATAGAGGGGCACATTACAGGCAATTACAATTTGAATAAGTTATCAATGGAAAGAAGTGGAGAAATGCAAAGCTGTTTTATTAACCCCCTGAAGTTATGTTCACAGCATTTTGAAAAAGTTTATGAATTGCTCTGAATTACAAGGCCCGGTGACAAATAGGATGCTGGGAGAATCTCTGATTGCAGCTTCTGTAGCAGGCAATGTTTTATGGAGCCAATTTAAAACAACAGTCTTACGTGTTTTAACACATCAAAGAGGGAAGAAAGAGCACTTGCTCAGGGAGCCTAGTGAATTTACCTGCCCTTGAGCAAACTTTACTATAAATCCTGCCTATGATTTTTCAGTTTTATCTGTTTTTCTTCTTTGGATATTATACATTTTCCCAGGCATACTGCCTGGGGCAAAGATGTGTCCTGTGAGTTATCCTAAGGAGTTTTCTGCCAAGTTGCTCGCTGGATGGGAATAAAACTCCAAGCAGAGATGAGACAAGGTTTAACTACTTTCTAAGTTGTTGCTACACAGAAATCTCTCCTTCACTCCTTAGGATCTCTGATTCCAGATAGAAAAAGATAAGGTTGACTGCAAGGCATTCATTCTTTCCCAAGAACACCTTCAGAGCTTCTTTCTCCTCAAAGTCCCTGGTTCTCTCCTTGTAAATCTCTGATCATTTTCTATCTTCATCTCTAAACTACAACTCAGAGGAATCTGTCTCTGGGGTTTTTGGAAATTGCTGCAATTTGGAAGCAAGAGAGTTTTGGCCACATACTGGCCAAGTACGTAGTGTATCAGAAGTCTACAAAAGGAGATAAAGATTCCTGACTTTGCTGGCATATGAGGTTACTTGAGAGAAAGCAAGAGAATGGAGATACCGTAGGTGAGGGAGGCAGAGAAATTGCAGAGGAGTTTGTGAAGAAGCTGGAGGTGCTAGAGGGCTGGTGGTCTCTATATTATCGTATCGATCTCATAAGTTTAAGGTGTCATAGTCCCATTTTACAGATGAGGGAACTGGTGATTGTAGAAGTTACCTTCATCGCTCTAGGGAAAACTTGATGGTGGTGATTTGTTGGTGTTTAGGTGTGTTGGGCATCAACAGTTATGTCTTCCCAGCCTGCCAGGACTGGCAGTGTTTGCACTGCTCATCTCCAGCCTCACCTAAGAAGAGGTTAGATGTACCCATTCTGGGCTTAGCCTAGACCCATGCTTTCAGGTGCTAGGTTTAGAATTTCCAGGGATTGAGTCCTGCACCCAAAGTTGAGAAGCACTGGATAGGTACATCAGAAAGATAAGCAAACTCATGGGAGTGCTTAGGCACTGGGTTTATTGTAGAGAAGCTGATGGCAATGTATGAAGTGACCAGAGGCAGGACTGGCCAGGGCTCTGGAAATATGAATTCGTTGTGTGCTTGGGCTAAAGGAACTTCTTTAGCTTCACATTAAGGGTTCTGGGTACTTCCCCTTGTGCAAGGTTGTGGGGAGGACTCATGAAAATGTCTGACAAGGCACCTAGCTCAATACATACTGGATGAAGCTCACTGCTATCTCTCTAGGTGTTGCAAAAGCTTTTCCCCTGATTTGTGTTGGAGTATGGAGAAGGTGTTTGCTTGTAGTGGAAGGCTGGGTGTCATTCTGTAGGGCAGAGCCTCTAAGTATGGGCTTGTCAGACCAACTGTATCTGTCTTATCTGGGAACTTACCAGAAATGCAGGATTATAAGCCTGTATCTTCTTTTATTTTATTACCTTTAAGTAGTTATACAAAGAGGTTGCCATTTAACAAAGCAGCTTATGAATACAATATATCTTGATCAATGTCACCCCTTTCAACATTCTTACCCATCCCTCCCCTACCTCCCCTTTTCCTCACACTTCTTAATTTTGTAGGATGTGCATTGGATTTTTGGCCGCATTTTCCCTTTTCTCTTTTTCATTTGTCTAACCCTTTCTCCTTGACCCCACTTTTTTCACGTACCTGTTTCCTGGTGTTTTATATTGCTGAATATGCTTTTGGCTTTCTAAGGAATTACTCTATTTGAGATCTCTCTTGAATCTACTGGATTTCAGTGAATCCATTTGTATACACTTGCACACCACACAACATATTTACTTATATGTTTATAAGCTATATCTCTGTTTCTTTGACCTTCTGAATCAGAAACTCTCAAGTGGCCCACCGCTTGGTAATTGTATACACTTTGGGGGGAGATTTGAGCACCTTTCCTTTAGAGCCTTGGAAATCAGGCCTCTGATGAAAAGCATCCAGTCACGAAGAAGATACTTGTAGGTTCTTTTTATGGAAATGTAGCTGTGTGGCAGACCCCACGTGCTCCAGTAGGCACCAAGGTCCTGTGATAATGAAATGATCCCTTAGAGGTGGTCACTGCACTGAGGCACACAGACATCCAATTCATTAACTGACAGCAACTTCATGCAAATTGAAACATGTTAATGATCAGTTTTGGAGCTTTGAGAGCCTATGAGGGACCACATCCCTGGAATGAGCATTTACCATATGGTGTCTTTGGAAGCTAATATTGATTCTCATTATGGTAAACGATGACAAACATTGCAGGTGTTTTGTAATAATCCCCATTGTCTAATAAGAACATGCATGAAATGAACTCCTCCTGCATGCTAAGGAATATTAATTTGAACAGTCGAGCAGGGGCACGATTGGGGCTGTCTGGCCAAGTTGCCACCAGTGCCAGTGTCCTTCTCTCCCCTAACTTATTCATTCTGGGTTAGAGCACTTTTTGACAGGCATTCATCTATGGGGGAGCCTGCACTTGATTTGAACCTGGTTCAAAATTAGCAAGAAAAGGGGTGGGTTGGGAGGGATGGGGGAGAATCATAAAAGGGTGACATTGATCACTATGAGTTGTCTACATAAACTGCTTTGTTGAATGGCAACTCCTTTGTATGACTACTTAAAGATAATAATAATAATAATAATAAAAATTAGCTAGGGAATTTGTAATAAGCAGCCATCATTTTGCAACCCTTTCTTCTTTTCTGAATTCTCTGCTTTTCTCTCAATTCTCATTCTTCTTCATTTTGAATACACTTCCAAAAAATCTATTTCTAAACACATTTTGGGAAATCTGCTGGCATTGGGCACCCACTCACTTTAGCTTTCAGTTACACACAGTCTAGTTATAGGCATCTGGTTTCTTTGTGTCTTGGTCTTATGCTTCCAACAAGAATGCAAGCTCCATGCTGGTACTGATCACTCATACCTGTAATCCTAGCTACTCAGGAGGCTAAGATCTGAGGATGGAAGTTTAAAGCCAACCTGGCAGGAACATTGTTGAGAATTTTCTCTCCAATTAACCACTAAAAAATCTAGAAATAGAGCTGTGGCTCAAGTGATAGAGTAGCAGCCTTAAACAAGCTAAGGGACAGCACCGAGACTTGAGTTGAGGCTCCAGTAAGTATTAGCATAGACATGACTAGTGCTTGATAGACTCTCAACAGAAAAGACCTGTTGCTGTTAGTATCCTTCCTGGTCATCATCAAATGAATGAGTAAAACAACTCAGGATGATGCTCTATGCTCACTGGTTGCTTTGTATATGCATGCATGTTTTAATTTAATAATAGGGCAAAATTTATCGAGCCCTCATTATGGCACAGAGGAAAGCGTGGCAGGAATCTGACACTTGCTGGCTGCAGTGAGAATGTGATGTGATAATTACTAAAATAGTTTCATCAAAGTCTCTAGGAGGCTGGAGAAAGAGCCTAGATGCAGACTAATCCCAGGTTAAGGTGACCGCAAAATGATTCCTGAGCCCTGTGCTGAAGTACAAAGAATAAGTACGGGAAGGGTCCATAAAGGTGTGTAGAGGTCCAGGCTGTGAGGCAGTGCTTGTAGCATGAGCCCATGGAGGAGCGCCAAAGGAGAATGTAGAGGTTGGATTGTGGAGGGCTTTGTCTACTAACAAGCTAGACTTTTATTCTACAGGGGGGGGGGGGGCGTCTATATTGAGTGTTTCATTTTTCTGTGTGCCAGTACTGGGGTTTTAACTCAGGGTTTCAACCCTGACTTGGCCTTTTTTGCTCAAGGCTGACACTTTACCTCTTGAGCCATACTTCTACTTCTGGCTTTTTGCTGATTAATTGGAGAGAGTCTTCTGGACTTTTTCTTCTTCTTTTTTTTTCTTTTTCTTTTTTTGCCTGGTCTAGCTTTAAACCATGATTGTCAGATCTCAGCCTTCTGAATAGCTAGGATTATAGGGATGAGCCACCAGCACTTGGCCAAAAAATTTCTTAAGATCTATAATTCAGAAAAAAAATCTCCTTGGCTACACTATAGAGGTGGAAATTGGAGTCTCAAAGACTAGAAATGATCTATGTGAAAAGAGATGGGACAAACAACATAGACATTTTTAGAAAGTGAATATTTACATCCAATGTGCGAATATTTTCTGTTTTTCCTTTTCTGGTTATGGAAAACATTGAAGTAAAAATCCCTGGGGAGTAATACAAAAATCCTGTAAGGACCCATTGTCTGGAATGAACAAACATTCACTATGTCCCATCCATGTATAACAATCTATTATAAAACTTTTTAATTTAAAAAATATTAAATTTCTTTACTGTGTTATATCCACTACCCTACTGCCAGAGGTAAATATTTTCAAGAATTTGAAATTTGATATTCTAGTCTGCTTTTTCTATGTTGGCATAATATTTAATTATTCATGAACATTATATTATACCTGTAGAATGGTCACTATAGTTTTGAGCAAATTGTTCTAATGACTATTGATGCATTCAGTTCTCATTTATCCTTTTAAACAGGTCTATAGTATTCTATCATCTGAATGTGTTGTATTTGTCCTTGGCTCTAGTGGAAGACATTTATGTTGTTTATAGTTATCTGCAACTGAAAATATTTCAGCTAGAACCAACATCTTCATGCACATGTATCAAGGCCTTCCTAGGATATATACTAGAAATGGAACATCTAGTTAAAAGAAATCCATATTTTCTTATTTATTACATACTGGCCAAAACTCTTTGGAGTGATCGTACCAATATGAATTCCCATCAATAGAGAATATCCTCTTTCTCCCAGCATTTTTTAATACTTAAGTATTATAGTCCTTCCAAGTTTTGTCACTCACCTAATTGGTTTTTCTTTGCTTTTCTTAGATTACTAGAGAGACTTAAGTAACTTTTCATACATGCATTTGTTTTTAAGATTTTCTTTTCTTTTGGTTTTACATTCATACCCTTTTGGGTAATCATTTGTTACCCTAGATGCATCAGAGTTCTTTATGTATTCCAGATAGTAACTGTTATCTCTAGAAAGGATTGTATATCTTTTCCCAGTTTCCCTCTTGCTTTTTAAACTTCGTTTATGATTACTTTTATCCAGAAATAGGTTTTTAAATTTTGGTGTTGGCAAATTTATTAATTTGGCTGTCCATGTGTTGTATTTCTTTTGTGCCTTGTTTGAGAAATATTCTCCTATTCGAATGCCATAAAGATAGTAGGTATTGCCTTATATTTTATCGTAATGGTGTTAAAGTTTTGCTTCTGACCATTAGGTCTCTAATGCAGCAGGAATATTTCTTGTGTGTGTTGGGAGAGGTAAAGAATATCATTCTCTTTATTTATTTTCTTCCTTTAAAAGCCAATTGGCCCACAATAATCATTACCATCCCTTCACTTTCCCACTGACTTACAGTGCTGCCTTCATTGTGTGCTGGTTCCCTCTGTGTGTCCTGTATGCTCCTATTGAGGGAGCACAAAGTATTTTAAAACCCATCACTGTAACCCTCACCCCTCACCCCCATCTCCATGCCTATCAGTGCAGCCAATGACCTTTTAGTAATTCCAAAGAGCTCCAGTTGAGTCTGAGGTCAGCTGATCAGTTGTTGGGGAAACCAGATATCCTGCTGGGGGAAGAGACTTACCCTGACAACAGGGTTGGTGTGGAATCAAGAGGCAAAGAGCAAATTCTTGGATTTTTTGCCACCTCAAAATTCTGTAAAGATAAAAGAGAGAGAGAGAGAGACAGAGAGAGAGACAGAAAGGGAGACAGAAAGAGAGAGAGAAGGAGACAGAAAGAGAGTTTGAATATCATAGGGAAACATCCTTGTTGCTGCAGACTTTGTGACACTTCACTCCTAAAGTTAAGCAGAGAACATGCAGGCAGCAGGTAGACTGTCCCAAAGAAGGCTGCAGTCATTAGGAAGGCCCTTGGGAGCTATGGAAATAGGGCATCAACTTTCTGAAACTCGGAGTGAAAGGCCCAAACTTGCACCTGACCATGCATACCATCTTGGTTTGCCAACTTCCCAGAGTCGACACTCTTTCTTCCTTTAGGAAGGTTGGATCTGATGGGCTAGAATCTGGCCTTACTGGGTAACCTGTCCCTATCAATATAGCAAGCCCAGCTTTGAGCTTACCCAAGGAAGATTTTTCTCTGTGGTCACCATAAGGGAGGTCTGATCTCAAGCCCTGCCAACAGGTAAAATCTAGATTCGTGAAACTGGATAGTTCTGCCAGATAATATTGCCCAGCATGAATTTGTGGTTTTGTAGATAGGGTAACTAAGCTGGAGGGAGGTTCACTAAATAAGCTGTGCTGTGGGAAGGCAGAGGCATTAGAACCCTGGTCTCTGGTTCTCATGTTGACTTTTAACTCTAGTGGGTTTAAAAAAATAACATTTCTGACACTTGAACAGGGCCTGGGCTATGTCCCTGAGCTTTTGCCCTCAAACCTAGTGCTCTACCACTTGAACCACAGCTCCCCTTTAGGCTTTTTGGTGATTAATTGGAGATAAGAGTCTAGCTGGCTTTCCTGCCCAGGCTGACTTTGAACCTCAGTCCTCAAATCTTGGTCTTCTTAGTAGCTAGGATTACAGGTGTGAGCCATTGGCACCTGGCTTTCCATGTAGAGTCGTTTTTTTTTTTTTTTGCATGTATGTGTTTGTGTGTTTATGACCGTCTGTCTGTCTGCCTGCTTAATAGGAGATGAGAGTCTTACAGACTTTTCTTCCCAGACTGGCTTTGAATCACTATCCTCAGATCTTAGCCTCCTGAGTAGATTACAGGCATAAGATACTGGTGCCTGGCTCTACTGCTTTCCTGACTAAAGAGTCTGAGTCCATTCAGGCTGCTATGACAAAACACTACAGATTGCATGACTTATAAAGAATAAAATTTGCTTTTCATAGTAATGAGAAGTCTGATAACCAGGTGCCAGAAGACTCAATGTCCGGGGAAGTTCTGCTTCCTAGTTTGTAGATGAAGTCCTGTGGCTGCATGTTTCTTCCCTGAGTATCCTGGAGAGAGTAGAAGAAATATAAGCATTTGGTGCTAAGGAACAGCCTGGAAATAGATAATCTATATCTTTGGAGACGGGCACTAGGGAAAGTATCAATTGAAATTCATAGAGGTATAAAATAAACTTACAACCATCTTGAACTTAAATTTTCTTTTCTAAAAAAAAAAAGCCAGGTGCTGGTGGCTCATTCCTGTAATCCTAGCTGCTCATAAGGCTTATATCTGAGGATTGCTGATCGAAGCCAGCCCAGGAAGGAAAGTTTGTGAGACTCTTATCTCCAATAAACTGCTCAGAAAAAGCCAGATGTAGCACTATGGCTTAAAGTGGTAAAACTCCAGCCTTGAGCACAGAGGCTTAGGAACAGCTCCCAGGCCCTGAATTTAAGCTCCAGGACTTGCAAAACAAAAAACAAAAAAGCAAAAAAACAAAAACCAGATAATGAGGCCTAGTGCTCTACCACTTTAAGCCAAAAGAAATCAAAGCCTACTGTGCAGTTTACATAGGTAAATCTCACTTTATAGTTTTATAGTCTCTAAAAAAAGATTATAAAAATAGACCTTCAAAAAATAAAATCCTTTTCCTTCATCAACCTGCATTACTATTTTGAAAGTCTTCTGGTTGCACTTCTGATTGTGATTTACTTTTTGGTAACTGTTCATGCTATAGCTTTAAATTCTCTTGCTTCTAAGCATTATGCCCATAGGAGAACCATAATAAACAGTATTTTTTTGAAGCATCCATTTGAAATAAGAATAGTCATTTAATGAAGGAAGCCTCTGTAGACTTCTGAGATACATGGCACAGAATCATACCCACTGTTAGCCACCGTATTTCCTTGATCAAGGCAGTGATAATGCCCAGAGACAAAGGTAGGAACACTCCTACCTCTGGATGGAGGGGTATCAAAGAATGTGTGGTTGTGATACTTCCCTTTCCACTAAAAGAAGTGTGTGTTTACCCAGATTTCTGCCCCAGGCTTTCCTGTCCTGTTGACCACAGTCCAGTGAGACCAAACCTTACATCTTAGGTGAGAGATGCAGAAAATTCTTGTTTCTTTCTGTTCTCCACCTAACTTGTGCTTCATATCAGTTAGAATAGATATGATAGCAAATGATCACTGAGATGATTTACAACAAAAACAGAAACACTTACTTGCTGATGAAGTGTTGGGAGACGTTTGGACAGACCAAGGGCTTTTGAACCAGTTTTCTCAGTTTTTAAATTCCAGATTCCAGTGATAAGAAGTAAATAGTATTTTGTGTCATCTCATACCCAAAAGATGTATTTGCTAAGCATTCTCTATTATGAATAACTATTGTGAGATAAAAATTGAACATGTGCTCCTGAAGAAATAAAAACTAGAAAAATCTCTGAAGAGTTCTGGGCTTTTAATTGAATAAGATGGCAGTCAAATGTAAATGAAGGGAGGTAGGAAGGGGAGTTGGGAATCCTCTCTCTAGGCTGAAACAATAATAGTTAGCCCATCCAGTGTGGTGGGACACTAAGCAAGGAAGAGATCGATCAATCAGCTAATCAGTTCTTATCTGAGATCAGAGGAAGCAGCTAGAGAGGTAGCAGCCACCAAGCATTTGTGAGCCTTTCTCCCTTTTGAAATGTAACTGTCAAACCATCATTATCTTTACCTGGATCATAACAGTAGACCTCTAATTGGCTTCTTCATGTCCTTAGACAAGTTAATATTTTATAATAAGTTATTATAATATTATATAAAGCATATATGTTATATATTATACTATATAATATATTATAGTATGTATATGTTATATAGTATAATATATAACATATATAACATAACATATATGTTATATATTATACTATATTATATTATGATATTATAATATTACCTCCCTACTGTGTCTCTGCTAATAACTTCCAAAACTGTTGGGCTAAATACCAAGCCACTACCATGGCCTACAAGGTTTGCATAGTCTAGCTTCTGTCTATCTTGTTCCTCCATCTCTCTTTGTACTTCTTCTTGCTTCCAGGTTTGTAGCCAAATCAGTATTCCTTTTAGGTCTCATGCGAATGTACTTCCTTTAGTTTTAGGGATTTTGTACATTCTGTTCCCTCTACCAGGAATACTTTGCTCTGCCTTGCCTTTCTGAGATCCCACACGTATATCATTCCATAATCTCAAATGAATGATTGACAAAGGGGAAGGTGGTGTCCTTCTGGAAAACACACAGTCATCCTAATAGGAAATGGGTCTGCTCCCCCAGCTCCCAGCACTGGGCAACAATGGAACTTCCTCATGGGTGGAATCTTCTGCAGTTGCTTCCTTTGTGGTAGAAATTGGCTAAGTCTGATGGCAACATCAACCTTTTTCTTAAAGGTAACCTTATAAACAAGTGGTGACAAGTCTTAGCTCTGGAGAACATGTGTGAGATGGGGGAGAATTTCAAACATGTAAATTCCAAGGGAAAGAACAATTGTTAACAAAGAACGCCTCTCTCACTTTGCTTTCATGGGCTGAGTTGGTCCACCCTGTTCTCTGACAAGGATAGTGTTCAAGCTTTAGAAATCTACTTAATCTTAAAAATCTTGGATTTTTTTCCCTAGGCATAATTTGTCCAGGTCATCTAGTCAATAAGAGAGATTGGTCTAGAGTTCAAGTCTCTCGGTAATCAATCCACTTCTCCTGATAAGGAATTGGGCAAGTTAGGAATGGGGAGGTATTTTAACTCTGGGCTCAACTCAAAAGTCCTTGAAAGAACAAAAAATATTTTTATTACTTTTCTCTATATTAAAATGGAAAAACTTGGGAGTCACCTCAGCTATTTAGTGACTTCCATAGCCCTATGGGTCCTACCGTCTCCTCCTCCAGATTCTCTGCTTTTGCATTCACCCAGTATCCCTCCAAGTGGAAACTCATTCCTCTGGGTAATCAATGTCCCTCTCAGCCAGAACCCTGTTACCAGGGCAACCATCCAGGCAGCAGACTTGGGCTCATTGGGATGCAGCTGCAGAGCCCAGGGCCCTCAGAAGGGCAACTGCTATCTGAGTGGGCAGTTTTTGGCAACTCTGGAACGTATTGTGCCATGTGGGACATGGTAATTATATATTTGTAGCATTCATTGTGTGCAAGTTTAATTGTCACAAATTCATTGTTTTATTTAAAATTTTTTTTTCTTAGGCCACTCAGCAAAAGAGCAAAATTGGTGCCATAGTGCAGTTTTCTTTCTGGAAGAGATAATCACTTAACTAGAAATAAAAATAAATGCAATGCTTTAACATTATTTGATTGGTTTTCCCTAATGGTAGGTGAACTACTCCAATGTGGCTGCTGATAGGCCCTCACCACGAGCCTAGAGCTAGCTGTTTCAGAGTGGATCTCAAAAATAAAAGGTAGCCTACAATTATTACCCTAGCAGAAAGGGGCTGGGGTCATGGTCCCCTTTTTCAGTTTTCATTCCATGCTGATAAATTGCCATCTGTGAGTCGAGTGGTTTTGTAAAGCTCTGCATATTTTCTGAAATTGAATCTTTGTCCCCTTTTGCGCATGACAGCTTGGAAGCAACTTCTCTTATTTTGAACATGACTAACACGAGAGCTCCCAGTAGATGCATGTGATAATTAAGCAGATGACTTAAGTCACTTCACCAAGAAGTTCTACTTTTAGCAAGACTGGATTCCTTCAAATAGGAGCTAATTGAATGAGTCTACAATATGGTGGATATGATTGATTTACATGCAATTTTCCTGGAGGTTCATCAGTCTTATGGTAACAATAACTTCAAGAATAACACCAGTAGCTGTCAAGGATTGAGTGCTTGTGGTATGACAATGTCACATATCATCTTCTTCAATCTCCACTTAGAGTAAAGTTGGGCACTGCGTGCCACCTTAGAAGGGAGGCAGAGAGGTTCTCTGCTCAGTTCTTAGGTTAGATGAGATGAGGAAGGTAAGAATATAAATGGAAAACACACATTCAGTTCTGGATACTACTCTTTTTGTCTTCTGGAACCTTTAGCTCTTGAGATACCAGGGGCATTCTAGATGACAATTTAGACAAAGTAGGAGAAAAGTGAGTCTCAGGTGCTTAGGGAATATTGAGTTAGAGATGGCAATAAAAATGGCAGCTAGGCTAGACCAAATTTTTCAGGTGAGATTACTGAGGCCCACAGGGGCTACATAACTACTAAGTGGTAGAATCAGCTTTGTAATCCATGACTTCACTTCCAGAACAATCCTTCCTTGTTACCCTGGCTAATAGGGTCTGAATCATAGACTTTAGTCTTACTGTTATCCTCAAGAGGCACCCATTGGAGGTCTAAGTAATTTTTTAAAATCTATTTGTAAGTATTTTCTTTGTGCTGGTCCTGGGGCTTGAACTCAGGGCCAATGCCCTGTCCCTGAACTCTTTTCCTCAAGAGTAGTGCACTACCACTTGGCCATAGCCCCATTTCTGGCTTTTTAGTGGTTAGTTGGAAATAAAAGTCCTGTGGACTATCATGCCCAAGTAGGCTTTAAACCTAGTCTTTAGATCTCAGTCTTTTGAGTAGCTAGGATTACCCGAATGAGCCACTGGTGCCCAGATATAAATCTATTTTTCAATTCTCAAGAGAAAGGTAGATATAGCTGTCTGATGTACTACATGACATTTTGATATATGAATATTGCAATGGTTTTATTAATGTTTAAAAGATATACATCATGTGTATTTGTGTTAAATATGCACAGGTTAAATATGTCACATACATTTGACATGAAGACAACAGCTAATATGGGAAGGGAAGAATGACAATGAAATTTCATCACCGTAGAAAGTAAATTATGGAGATGCCTCTGGAAATCCCATGGAAGATTGGAGAAAGCAATAGGAAGTGCAAAATTGTTTGAAATCTGGAATTTCAATCAACTGAGATAAAAGGCAAGAGGGAGGGTAGGAGGAAGGAAGGGGAGACAGCATGAAAAAGCTAAGGCATAAGAAGATAATTTTGGACAGAAAACAAGAATATTTGCTATAATAGCGGGATAAAAATACCTCATTTAGGATATAACTATGTTTCAATTTTTTTTATTAGCTAAGCACCAGAAGTGGAGGTGTAGCTTAAGAGATAGCGTGCCAGCCTTGAGTGTAAATGCCAATAGAGATGGCAAGGACCTGATTCAAGCCCCAGTTTCAGCACACACATTTTTATTGTCAAAAACTAGGTGTAGATCTTTTTGATTAGCATCTCTTAGTTGTGCATGGGGGTTTCAAATTGCCATGTCCATATTTCCTTACAATATGCCCTGTTGATCCACATACCTCCATTACTCTCCTCCTTCCCTAACCACCCCTCCCTCTTAAAACAGCTTTATTTTTTCTAGTTTATACATGTTTTTTAATGTAATTCCACAATACTAGCCCTCCTTCATTTTTCCCATTCAGGAGGATGTCTAGGTAATCTATACCTGTTCATGTAACTATCTGCTTCAAAATCACTATGAAAAAATACACTTCCCTATGTAATTAAGGCCTAACAGTCCTGTGGGGAAGGTCTTCTTTTCCTCACTTCACTATGGCAGTTTGTCTTTAACGAACACTTAGTAGTGAGGTGCCGATGGCTCATGCCTATAATCCTGGCTTCTCAGAAGGCTGAGATCTGAGGATCACGGTTCAAAGCGAGCCCAGGCAGGGAAGTCCATGGGACTCTTATCTCCAGTAAACCACTAGAAAAACTGCAAGTGGTACCGTGGCTCAAGTGGTAGAGCACTTGCCTTGAGCTGAAGAGCTGGGGGATAGCGCTCAAGCCCCGAGTTCAAGCCCCATGACTGACAAAAAAAATAATAATAATAATACTTAGTGGCTAGGCCAGGTGGTTCACACCCTTATTCCTAGTTTCTTGGGAGACAGAGATTAAGAGGGTTACAAAACTGGCAAAAGGTGAATGAGAACTTAAACAAATAAACCTGGGGTGGTGATGTATGTCTGTAAGCTCAGCTACATAGAAAGAATAGGTAGTAGAATTGTAGTCCAGGTGTAGCCCAGGCAAAATAAAAAATGGGGAGAGGGTGGAGGAAGAGAATCTATCTGAAAAATAGCCTAAAAGCACAAAGGGCTGTAGATGTGTGTCAAGGAGCACAACACTTGTCTACTAAGCATGGGACTCTGAGTTTAAACTCTTGAGTACTACTAACAGGTAAGAAAGCAAGCAAGAATGAACTTTGGTAGCTGTGTTTCTGGCCGTTTTGTTGTGCAGCTATGTTGCCTGGATGCCCATCCTCATTTGATCCCATCTTTTGGAATAGAGCTAAAGTTTTGGATTTGGTGACAGTCAGATTCTTCTGTCTTGACTGAGCACTCTGTCCAAAGATGACTGTTGCTTGGAAAGATTTATGTCATACATTATTCAGAAGTTTTGGGCCAAGGCTAGATCACTAGAACTATCCTGGTAGAACCAATGAAATTTAGGGAAGGGCCTTAGAAGAATTCAGCATACTTTCCATTGCTCAAATTGTCTTGTCTTTTGTGGTTTGCATAGTAATGTATATGCTTATTATAGGAAAAGATTTAAATTTTTTTCTTCTGTACTCATAATTTGAACTAGTTTATAGGAATGGATAGGTGGAAAAATATGATTGTATATGATGTATAAATGGGGTACAACCCATTTTGTAGTACCATTGTGTGTGTGTGTGTTTCCTCAGATAGTGTTTCTTATTAAAGAAAGTGATTTTCAAAGCTGATATTAAGTCAAGAGTCTATGACAAGTAGGCAGGTGGCTGTACATTGGAATCAATGGAGGGGCTTCTGGTGTATGGTTCTTATCCCCCCCACCTCCCTGTCAATCTGGTTTTAAGTGATCTCAGGTGTGGCCTGAGCACTGGGAGTTTTAAAGCCTCCCTAAGGCGATTCTAATCTGTAGCCTGGTAGGGCTGGCTTCATGGGTAAGAAACTGTAAAATGGGCTCCCTATTCAGTTTACTGCTCTGCCATCTTAAAATTCTTAATAATTTTCCAGCAAAAGTTTCCATGTTCTGATTCTATGCCAAGTCCTGTAAATTGTGCACCTCATCCTGTGGCCAGTTGGAAACTATGGAACGAGAGTCACATCCTCCCATGAGAGAAAGTTCCACGCACGCCAGCAGATAGCCCTTTAGGAACTCCATGTCAATGAAGCAAAGCACTTGTGCTTGTGAGATTCTGGATGATGCTTTGCACCCTGTGGTACTATTTTCTCTTCAAGAGACCTTGAAAACCTGTTCTTACAAGAGTTTTTAACCTTGCTCTCAAGTTCAGGTTGGGAAGTACACACTCACACTAGACACCATGCAAGGGCCTGGCATGAGGCATCTCCTTCCATGGAGATAAGGGAGTGGACTCACTGCCCTTCTGCCCTCTCCAGAACCTATCAGTTCTCTTTGTCTCTCTTGAATTTTTAATCTCCCTTTTCTTTTGGCATTTTTTCCTCTTGCTTGAAAATAGCTTTCCTAAAGCTCTCTGGAATCAGAGCTGCCCCTTGCTAGCCTCATGGCCTCTTAACTATTTCTTAACTCTTTGCAGTTCAGTGTTTACCACTCCAGCTTTTCTGTAAGGCTCTTGGTTTCCTCCTGACTGAAGAGATTGCTTTATTTCAGTTCCCATACTGAAATTCTCTCTGAAACTTAACTGTCAAATGATTTTTCTGCTCATTAAAAATGCAAACTCTAGCATTTTAAACAATTCTCCAATGGAGTATGGTACTGCTGGTCATTCTATTATTTTATATATATCTACACACACAACACACACAAGCATAAATATATATTATTTTTTATACTCCTTTCATTGATGTTAAGTATATGAACATTTGTGTCAGGGCTTGAACTCAGGGCCTGGCTTTTGTGCTTAAGTCTAACATTCTACCACTTGAGCCACAGCTCCACTTCTTGCTTTTTGGTGCTTAATTGGAGACTTTGCTTTTTGGTGCCTAATTGGAGACTTCGTTCCCCAGGCTGGCTTCAAACTGTGATCCTCAAATCTCAGCCTCCTGAGCAACTAGGATTACAGGCATGAGCCACTGGCACCTGGTAGATATTTACTGAATGAATTGTATCCTAATATTTCTAAACTTAACCTGCTGCTTTTAGTTTTGAATTAAGTTGCTCATTTCATGTTGTAGTACTACACTACTGAGAGGAAACTGAGTTTAATGATTTAAAATATGAGCCAACCTTACTACATTGTTGGTGGGAGTGTAAACTTGTTCAACCACTTTGGAAAGCAGTGTGGAGGTTCCTCAAAAGACTCCACATAGAGCTCCCCTATGACCCAGCAATCCCACTTTTGGGCATTTACCCAAATGATCACAAACAAAACAATACTAAAGCTTCCAGCACAACTATGTTTATTGCAGCATTATTTACCATAGCTAAGATATGGAACCAACCCAGATGCCCCTCAGTAGATCAAGAAAATGTGGTATATATACACAATGGAATTCTATACCTCTATCAGAAAGAATGACATTGCCCCATTTGTTAGGAAATGGAAAGACTTGGAAAAAATAATATTAAGTGAAGTGAGCCAGGCCCAAAGAAACATAGGTCCCATGGTTTCCCTTATTTGCAGTAACTAGTATATGTCTGAGACAAGCAGAAAAGGTCAGATAAGTTGATGTTAGGGGAATGAACCCCAAGGTAAGTATCCAACTGTTTTTTTCTTTCATGCAATTGTTTCTAACATATTTATAAGATGATTTCTATGTTGCTTTGTATGTCCCTCCCCCACGGTATAACCCCTGCTTTCACTGTATTTGATGTTGGTATAATTTGTGGAAGGGAAGGGAAAAAACAAATCGTTTAACTAGGAATACAGGTGGACTCATTTCAACAATGAGATGTACAAGTCGTTATGTCGAAAAACCTACTTTACAACTTTGGTGGGGGGTGGGGGGAGGATTGGGTGGGGGGAATTGGGGGGAGATGGGAAGGGGAAACAAAGAGGAGGCAACAATGCTTAATAAGAAATGTACTCGTTATCTTGCCCATGTAATTATAACTCCTCTGTACGGTATTTTCACAATAAAAAAATATGAGCCACTCTTTTTTTAATTTTTATTTATTTTTTATTGTGAAAATACTGTACAGAGGGGTTACAATTACATGGGCAAGATAATGAGTACATTTCTTATCAAGCATTGTAGCCTCCTCCTTTGTTTCCCCTACCCATCCCTTCCCAACCTCCTCATGCCCCCCACCACCCGATCTTCCCCCCCCCCCCCACCAAAGTTGTAAAGTTCGTTTTCAACATGACAACTTGTACTTCTCATTGTTGCAACAGGATGAGCCACTCTTAAGTTAGAATTCCAAGTCTGTTGCTTACTACCTGGGTGACCCTGGTGCCTTAATTTCTGTATTCTTTTTGTTGTTGTTGGTGGTGGTTGTGGGGCTTGAACTCAGGACTGGACACTGTCCCTGACCTTCTTTTGCTCAAGGCTAACATTCTACCGCTTGATGAGCCATAGCTCCATTTCCAATTTTTTTTGGTAGTTTAGTGAAGATAAGAATCTCACAGACTTTCCTGCCTGGGCTGGTTTTGAACTGTAATCCTCAGATCTTAGCCTACAAGTATATTTTTGTTTAAATTTTATTTCCTTCCAAGCTAAGGTTAAGATAATCAACAGAGAGATTTCAAGTCTTTGGCAGTTCTTCACACAGGTAATTTTTCCTGATGTAGTTGTCTCATTGGGACAAGTGTCTTTCCCTCTGGTTGAAAGCTATACCCTTTCCCCCAATTATTTTTTCCTAAGTTGCCCTAATCCACTTGAGGAACGCATTGTTTATCCTTTAGTAAAAGTGCTTTCCTACAGCCATGGTTCTCAACTTCTGTGCATCAACCAACAGGGATTCACAGACTTATTGCCATCTATGATGTCGCTCTGTGTCTGATAGTATTGATTTCATTTTTAATATAGCCAATATGAAAGCATTTAAAGCTAGAGAAGGAATAAGACGGATGAAGTTGTCGAGAGCTGGTTCTCACCTCTGGGTGAACATTAGAATAACTTAGATAGTAAATCAGATGTCTTAATAGCACCTAAATCTATCCCAAGTCAATTAAATGGAATTCTTTGGGCTAGAAGCTATCAGAGTTGAAAATCATTGCTACAGCGACAGGTAATGGGAGTCAGTATTGGCAGGTAGGGGATGGGACTAGCTTCTTGGGAAATGGAATGAGCCTCTGTATTTGTTAACCTCCATAACTTACTTGGATAAAGTGGCTCAGATATATTGAAAGAGAAGAGCCTGTCAGGGGCCAAGAGGGAGAAGGAGATGGACTGAATGATTTAATGGGTCGTCTCTCCTGTAGTTAATTTCTCTAGATTTCTTGCTCTGTATTGATTTTGTAAATAGCTATTGTCACATCAGCCTCTTGTGCGTGTGGGAACTGGTGGGTTTTAAAATATTGAACTGGGTGGAGATGTAGATTAATCAATACCAAGATTTATTGACTTGGAACATTTATATTAACAGTAGTAAAGTCTGAAATCACTTGAACCTTTTGAATACTTGATTGAGTGGCATAGTCTGTATTATCTACAGTGTATTTGGCACATATTAGCCTTCATGAATTTGATACAGCTTCTCACTTCTATTTCTTAAAATGACTTCCCTTATTTGTGAAGTCATTAGGATTTCTGTTGTAAGAGCAACTGCATCGAGATACTTTTCCAAGGCCAACTGTCAATCATAAGAATTATCTTTGGTTTCCACTTGCTCATTACTTCTTCATCTTTCTCCCTTTGAAGCACATTTTCCCTCAAATTTAAGTTATATTCTCAACAATCTTATTTTTATAAATAAGAATTCTGTTTATTGTGGACAAATTGCTTACTCTCTAAAAAAATCAACAGCTACTTTATTATTTGAATAATTAATATCTTTCTTTTATACCAAGAAAGATTTACATTATCTTTTTCCCCCAGGGCCATAAATGAGAATACTTTAAATATAACCAGTTCTTAACAGGGATATTTTTCTTATTGTATTGATTGAGAAAGGCTTACCATTAAGACGGAAAGAATATTTAGTTGTTTAGTTCTGGTAAAGGGAATATACTGGTAACTACCTACTTATTCAATCTCTTTTGGTGCTCTTGTGAAAAAAAAAGTTTGAAAGCATCTATAAGAATTATAGTCTTAGTCTTCCCATTTCCTTATGAATGCAGCAATGCCATTCCCATTGTGTATATATACTACATTTTCTTGATCCATTCATCTACTAAGGGGGCACCTGGGTTGATTCCATATCTTAGCTATGGTAAATAATGCTATAATGAACATAGTTGTGCTAGTAGCTTTAGTGTAGCCTTGTTTATGGTCATTTGGGTAAATGCCCAGGAGTGAGATTGCTGGGTCATAGGGGAGTTCTATGTTTAGTCTTTTGAGGAACCTTCATACTTCTTTCCAGAGTGGTTGAAATCGTATTAAGCAAAGTAAGCCAGACCCAAAGAAACATAGGCTCCACTTGAGCAGACAGACAGTGGCTGTTTTTACAGTATTTGATGCTGGTATAATTTGGGGAGTGGAAGGGAAAAACTAATTGTTTAAATAGGGATACAGGTGGACCCATTGCAACAAGGAGATGTACAAGACACTATGTCAATAAACAAACGTTACAATTTAGGTGGGGTGGGGTGGGTGGGGAAGGGAGAATGTAGCTGTGGAGATGGGATCCAAGGGATGGTAGGGGAAAAACAAAGGATGAGGCAACAATGTTTGATAAGAAATGTACTCATTACCTTGCTCATGTGATTGTAACACCTCTGTACAGTGTTTTCACAATAAAAAAATTTATTTAAAAAGAAAAGAAACATAGGCTCCATGGTTTCCCTCATTTATAATAATTAGTATACATCTAGGATAGTCCTAGCAGAGGATCACAATAGCTCAATAGCTATGTACATATGACCATAAAAAAATGATGCTAATCGAAATGAACTCCAAGATATGAAAACAAGAGTTTTGTGGGTTTTTTTTTAAGTATACTGTTCACAGTTATTTCATTTTTTCCCTCTGGTTTATTCCCTGTGGACACTGTCTTTGATTTTAGTACCACTTGTCTTATATATAAGTTTATCCAATGTAGGAAGAGAAGGGGAACCACAGAAGTGGTGGGACAGTGGGTAAACCAATGCAACAATACTCACTAGACACTGTGTTGGACATGAACGTTACAACTTTGAGGGAGGGAAAGCAGGAGGGGAGGCGCAACACTGTTCAAAAAGAAATGTACTCATTACCTTACCTTGCTGTAACCCCTCTGTACATCACTTTGACAATAAAAAAAATTTAAAAAGCATTATATTCTTGTTCAGGGATATGGTTTGTAGATATAAGGTAGATTTTATTCATTGTTCTTGTTGAGATAAGTATATGAAACTATGGACTTAGTAATCAGCTTATAAGACCCTCTAAAATGATGAAAACATGCTACATTTACATAAGACATCAGAGTAGGAGGAGGAAAGCGTTTTCATCGTTTCTCTGAGGATGGAGTTAGATAGAACATGATCTGTTGAGAGAAGAGGCAGTTTAATTGGGTATGACCTGCACCCACCACTATTCATTAGGGAAAATTTTTTAGATCCATTCTAATGGCTGACACTAACAAGAGGTAAGTCTTTGTTGTAAAAGCAGCAAGATCTTCTTATCAAATCTGCCAAGCCATCTGTCTTCCTGTTTGCCCTCTACCTCCCTCCTTTAAGGTGTCCTTGAGTTAGTGAGGTCATTCCTGCTGTAAGCCAGTTGTGTACTTGCCACGCCTCCTCCAACCTGGCCAGTTTGTTGCTCTGTTTTCCTTGCTCATCATCTGTGACTCTTGGCAAGGTCTTGCAGGGCAATGAGCATCCACTCTGCATGACCTGCCATGAAGCCGTTTTCTAACCTCTGATGTAGATAAGTGCTTGCCAAGCTTAACTCTAAAGTACTTGGCAAATGTGAGCTATGCTTCTCTATTTCCTTTTAAAGATGGGCAATGGAAGGGCAAGAAGAATGAACACTGAAGGGAATGATGACCAAGAACAGTATGATTAATTGACAGGCCTACTATGGGCCAAATCCTAAGTTTATCAGGCATAGCATAGCCTTTTTTACCTTACGGATATAACTATAACCACTCTGTACACATCTTTACAAGAAAATAAAATTTAAAAAATCAAATCCACATAAACATGGATCCAAAGTTCCTATTATTATCTCTGCTTTATTCATGATTGATTTTCACATGTAACTAGTCAGTATAAAATCTCAACTTGAATTCGGTACTAATTTCAAAGCCCACAGTGGATCTGCCCAGTCCATAACTACAGTCCATGGCTAGGTGCTTCAATGTTTAGAGTCAGCTGTGTGTTTGACCTTTTTCAGTGCCCAGGGAGCCTTCTTCTTTTATTTATCAACTGTGAGCTTTTCTTGTCAGGGCTCTTGATTAAGAACATAATATTCCCAAACCCTGTAGGGATTTTCTTGTGTTATGTTATTCTAAGTTGCCCTTAAGACTTTCCTGGAAGAGAGCAGCAGATAAAATGTTCATTGTTCTTGAGAACCTCCATGCTCAAATTCTTGCCAACTCTTCCTCCATGAAGCTCTTATGCAGCCCACTCAAGCCACAGCTCTAAGGACCTCTTCTCCCACAGCTTCTTATTCTTTTTTTTGAGACACAAAATACTATGTTGACTTCAGGTAGAAGCTTGATTTTATGACCTGTAGCCTTGGGGACTTGTTACCACATGCACACTACCTGCCAATCACCTTCTTTAGCCATATGCATTTAACTGGTTAAGATAGGATTTTATTTCTTCTATAATTTGCCTTAGGATAAGCTAACGAGGTTTTGGCCACTGGGAAGAGAGACCCAGGGCTTCTAGCTCACATTAAAAGGGAGAACTGATTTTGGGGTCCAATAGGAGACTATATTGGGAAATAGTTTAGCATGGATACCATTAGCCAAATTACTTATGCATATCTGTAAAGAAGCTCTTGGACTTCAAAAATTAAAAGCAGTATGTGAGGTACTGGTGGCTCACATCTGTAATCCTGCTATTCAGGAGGCTGGGATCTGTGGATTGTGGTTTGAGGCCAGCCCAGGCAGGAAAGTCTGTGAGACTCTTATCTCCAGTTAACCACATGGAAAACTAGAAGTGGACCTGTGGCTCAAAGTGGTAGAGTGCTAGCCTTGAGCAAAAAGCTCAGGGACAGCACCCAGGCCCTGAGTTTAAGCCTATGACCAATAACAACAAAATTGAGATCAGTAACATTTGAATGTCCAAAACTCCTGGTAGATTATAATCTCATCAATAGGGATGCTCTCTTCAGGATTCTTAAGTGCTAGACTTTCTATTTATTTCATAATGTAAAAGGAAAATTGTAAGTTATATATATATAACTGTATATAACTATAACTATAACATATATAAGTATATATGTGTGTGTGTATGTGTGTGGTGTGTGTGTGTGTGTGTGTGTGTGTGTGTGTGTGTGTGTGTGTGTGTTGTGACAGTCCTGGGCTTGAAATCAGGGCCTGGGCACTGTCCCGGGGCTCAGGGCTAGCATCTATCACTTTGAGCCACAGCTCCATTTCTAATTTTTGGATAGTTAACTGGAGATAAGAGTCTCATGGACTTTCCTGCCTGGGCTGGATTTGAATCATGATCCTCAGATCTCAGCCTCCTGTGTAGCTATGATTACAGGCATGAGCCACCAGCACCCAGCTATTTGTACATATTTTTACTACATGGTGATACTGGGGTCTTCAAATGGTCCATTGCCAGGTAATTTCATGTGTCATACAGTAGTCACATATCTTGAAGCAAAGAGATAAAGAAAGGGAAGAAGGAAGGGAGGGAGCAAAGAGGAATGAAGGAAGATATGAAGGCTCCAGGGGCAAAAAATATTCCAAAAGAGCCCTCAAAGTCCTACTTCCTCCAACTAGACCCCACTTATAGTTTCTATCACTTCCAAATAGCCAGTTAAGCTATGAATCCATAAATGGATTAATCCATTCATCAAGTTAGAACTCTGATGGACCAATCAACTCTCAAAGGTTTTACCTATGATTCCTGCATTGAGGTCCAATCCATTACCATATAAGGTTTAGAGGAACATTTAAGAACAAAATAATGACAGAAATCAACATGATTAGCAAGAAATTAAAAATATGTTTATTTTGTATATATCTCATTCTTAAAATTTTTATAATTTAATATAGGTTTTATAATTATTATGTTAGTAGATTACATACAATTTATATGTATAGTAATAAGTATGCATATATATAACAGTCATAGATACATACATATGTACATAAAATATTTGAGTAGATCACATATAAAAATAGTTTGAGCAGGACATATGTGTATGTATGTTTTTGTGTATGTATATGTGTACCTATATACATGTTTATATATGTATATAATCTTTTTAAAAAAGTGGGTTGCATGTATATTAGTGAAGACTACTTTAAAAAAGGACTTCAAAATCTAAAGTCTTGGCTTCATAAAATTCGTTTACTTGTTGTTTATGCTGTGGGTCACTAAATGCCAGTGGAGCAGAGTAAGACTACTCCATGCAAACGCCCAGAGACTGTCAACTGTTTGACCCGCTTCCTCTCCGTGTGTCCACTCAGCAAACGCAGCTAGAGAATTAGGGAGGTCAGGCTTTGACAAGCCAGCTCTGGAAGTGGTGATATCATTTCTACTCTTATTCCATTGGCTTGAACTCAGTCCTGAGTCACTCCTACCTGCTTAGGAAGTTTGAAATGTGTGGCTTAAATCCAATAGGTTAAGGAAAACGGTTTAGAGAGCAGCTAGTCAGTCTGGGTTAGGTGGGAGATGAAAGCAGAAAGCTATGATTAGATAATGATGTAGGAGAGTTTATTCATCAGTCCAACAAATGCTAACCAGCATTTCAAGTGCCAGCCACATTCTTGAGGAAATCAGGTTTTGAGACCCAGGCCCAAAGTGACACGTGGCCACTTGCACTGTATGCTGACTAAGAGACACGTAGAAGGGTAGAGAAAGATTTATTACCCATCAGCCATAGCAAGACAGCACTTCAGAACATCATCTTCAGCCATCTCATGGGTACACACATTGGCCTCATGTTAAATCAGAATTGTTGAGGCAGAGGGTGAGAAAGGTGTGCATAGTTAAAACAGTCTCAAGCCAAGGTGTGACCTGATTGATCCTTGGTGCCAGTTTCTGGAGGAATTTTCACTTGATCACTGGAATGGAACTGTAACAAGTTGCCTGGTGAGTTGGTCTGCTGAGTTTTTTTGGATGTTCTCTTTAAGATGGTAGGATAGAAAGGCATTGTCCGTTTGTGGGGGCAGTTTACCCTCTGTCACAAGATGCTCAAGGTGATTGAAAAATAACTACAGCAATGTGGCCAAAAAGGAACCCTACTACACTGCTGGTGGGAGTGTAAACTTGTTCAACCACTCTGGAAGGCACTATGGAGGTTCTTCAAAAGACTCCACATAGAGCTTCCCTATGACCCAGCAATCCCACTTTTGGGCATTTACCCAAATGATCACAAACAAGGCCATACTAAAGCTACCAGCACAACTATGCTTATCGCAGCATTATTTATCATAGCTAAGATGGAACCAACTCAGATGCCCCTCACTAGATGAAAGGATCAAGAAAATGTGATATATGTATGTATATATATGTGTATACATATATATATATATATATATATATATATATGAATTTATATATGATGCTTCCATCAGAAAGAATGACACCACTCCAGTTGTTAAAGAAATAGAAGACTTCAAAAAAATTATATTAAGTGAAGTAAGCCAGGCCCAAAGAAACATAGGTCCCATGGTTTCCCTTATTTGCAATAACTAGTATATGTCTAGGACAAACAGAAAAGGTCAAAAGCTATGCACATATGACCAGATAAGATGATGCTAAGTGAAATGAACACCAAGATAGGGCCACTAGAGGTTTTATCTTTCTTGCTGTAGTTTTTAATGTACTTATAATTTACTATGTGATTTTTTGTTTCTTTTGTATGTTCTTCCCCCATGGTATAACCCCTGTTTTCACTGTAATTGATTCCCGTGTCCTGCATCTTGTATATACATTTTTCTAATTTGGGGAGGGGAAGGTAAATAACAAAATGCTGAAATAAGGATACAGGTTGACACATTGTAACAATGAGATGTATAAGACACTATGTTGAAAACAAACTTTACAACTTGGTGGGGAGGGAGGAGTTGGGGAGGTGGGGAAAGAAGGGATGGTAGGGGAAAAAGAAGGGAGTGGCTAACAATGCTCCATAGGAATGTGCTCATTACTTTATTCATGTAACTGTAACCCCTCTGTATAGTATCTTTACAATAAAATATATATTAAAAAACTTAAGAATACCAATGTCCTTATCACAAATCTACTAATAAAGTAATTCTCGGGAACATTAAAAATTACTCCTATATTGCCTCATAAATTAAAGACATTGCTTACTGAAATAAAAAAAAAGAAAAGAAAAATAACTACAACAGACAATAGTTTAGATCAAAAGGGCACTTTTAGTTAAGTCACAGGTCTAGCAAAAGCACCTTTTAAGTTGTGTGCATGTATGTGTGTGTGTGTGTGTGTGTGTGTGTGTGTGTGTGTGTGTGTGCATGCATGCATGTGTGTGTGTATACTGTGGGCCAATACTGGAGCTTGAACTCTGGGACTACATGCTATCCCTGAGGTCTTTTACTCAACACTAGCATTCTACCATTTGAACCATAGCTCAATGGTTCTGTGTGGTTATTTGGAAGTAAGAGTCTCTAGGACTTTTCTTGTCTGGTCTGTCTTCAAACCTTGATCCTCAGATTTCAGCCTCCTGAGTAGCTAGGATTACAGGCAGGAGCCATGGGCTCTGGGCTTAAGTTGTCTCTTACGTAGGCTCTGTTGCATAGCAGTAGATAAAGAAGGCATAAATTTCATCTCTATCTTAGAGGGTAGCCTAAGGAAAAGGGGCTCAAATGAGTTTAGCAGTAACCAAGAGTGGAAAAGAGAGGAAGAGGTGATGGTTGGCCGAGGACTCAGATGTGGCTTTCCATATTGGTCTTCAGAGTCAGCTGCTTGCTTGATATTTTAGCAAATTATCTTAGTCAGTCTATGCAAGGATGTTGTAAGAATTAAATAAGAGAATAATCACGCAGAATGCTAACACAGAGTAAGTCTCAGTAAGTGTTAACTATGATAATATTATAGTGTTAGCTGTCATAATTATTAGGCCAGATAGGCCTCTGCAGGTTCCCTGGGCCAGAGGTTTGCCAAAACAAGACAAATCTGAGGAACTTTTCTCTCTCCTTTTACCCAGTAATTATGTTATTGTTAACACAAGATGCATGCTTTAAAAAATTATGTGTTAAAATTAATGCGTATCTGTTGAGAACATTGGTGCTACAGAGAAGAATAATGAAAAGCGATAATTGTTCATAATTCAACAATTTGGAAACAGTTACTTTTATCATGCTGGTGCCTTTTCTTCCCATCTTTTTTCTATGTGGTCTCCAACTTACAAAGACACAGTGTGAGATCCTCAGTTCCACCCCCCCCCCCCCAGTCAACCTCCATCCTTCAGATAAGAGGTTCTATGTCAATGGAGGCAGCTCTCAACCCACCCAAAGGACCTTAGGCTATGATCTGATTCACATTTCTGAAGCTCTCTGATCATACAATTGCAGGTCTCTTTTTTCAAATGTGCCAGGAACTTCTGCTTCTTGAATACTGGACTCAGCATTTTTTTTCTGTTGGTTCTGTATTCTGGGTAGAGCCAGATGCATTCATGAAATTATGAATATCTCAAAGAAGAGGTGATTTATTGTCTCTGTTTTACTTAGTCTATAACTTGCTATGTCTCCTCCATGGGCTAAGTAAATTAATCAATCAATTAACCAATCTGTCTTTATCCTTGGAGAAGTGTAAGAGTTGCACACTTGTGGCTTAAGGGTGACCTTATACACATCTTCCAGGAAGACCAGTTGTAGGTTCACAGTATATAGAAGAAGTGCCATCCTCTTAGGAAACCCACCTTCAGGAGAGAGGATTTCATTCTGTTGAACAAAATTTGCCTTTGGGAAGGTTTTACTTTTGCTTTGTTTTTTTTTTTTTTTTTTTCATTCTGTTTGTATTTTGAGGAGAGATTTCAATAGAATTTTGGGAGGCAGGAAAGACAGAAAAGAAAAAGGAGGAAAAGAAGAAAAGGAAAACAAAAGAAATGAAGGAATGGAAGAAGAATGGAGAAGAAAGGCAGGAAGGAAAGAAGGAAGGTGACAAATAGGGTATTGGGAGTTTCCCGGCATTTTTCTGAATCTGGTTTTGATTTCATTTTTATTTTCTGTAACTGAACTGAAGTTTACTTTTGCCTCTCATAGGCTTTCTTCCTAAGCGTAGATAAAACAAATTGACAATGTAAAGAAAACTGTAGGGGAAAGATGAGTTCTTATTGCAACACTTCAAAGTCAAATACTTCCTTTAATCCTGCCAGGAAGTAGTCTTCAACAAAAGACTTAAAATGGCCTCTGAGTATTTATTACTTATATACAATTGATACATTAATTAAAATTTCATTCTCAATGGTAGGGAAAAAACAAAGGAGGGGGCAACAATGCTTGATAGGAAATGTACTCATTACCTTGCTCATGTAATTGTAACCCCTCTGTACAGTATTTTCACAATAAAAAACTTATTTAAAAAGAAACAAATAGCAGCAGAAATATTAAAATTCACTATATATCAAAAAATTTCATTCTCTCTATTCAGTAAAGCTGGTTCTACAAAACTTTACTAGGTAATGCTTTGCCACTTCTACTATAGAAAAGTAAGAAAATTATTGTTTAAAAAGCCATTAGTCTGTCTATTCAATCAGATGATTCTTCTTTTGTTCCATGAAGCTTGCTCGAATTTTGTATAGTTGAGCATATAAAGTTAACAGTTAACAGGGAAGCCTGCAAGAGCACTTAAAAATCATGTGAAAGCCAGATGTTGGTGGCTTATGCCTGTAATCCTAGCTACACAGGAGATTGAGTTCTGAGGGTCGAGGTTCAAAGCCAGCCCCGGCAGGAAAGACTGTGAGACTCCTATCTCATATTAACCATCTAATACCCAGAAGTAGATTTGTGGCTCAAAGAGGCAGAGTGTTAGCCTTGAGCAAAAAAAGCTCAGGGACAGTGCTTGGCCTTGAGTTCAAGACCCATGACAGAAATATCATTTGGAAAGTAATACCAGTGATCGGAGGGCAGAATCAGGAATGCAACAGGCTAGGCCCAGTTTATGAACACAGATGTCTGGGATTAAATGTGGTTTTGCTTCATAAAATGGAATATAAAAAACTGGAGACATAAACATGCCACGGGTGCAGTCACCAGCTATAGATTTAGATAGTGTTGTACTCTTAGGAATTTCCAAGCTCTTCTGGGTGGATTTATGAAATTTTAGAGTATCCTAGGGAACATTTGTACAAGTTCCCATCCCAACCATCAGGACTTCTAGTTTTCCTGTCAACTGTGCTAAAGTTAAGGAGTGAGCCATGTGTCCTCTCTTCTACCAAGGAGGACACTCTCGTGCTCTGAGCTGGACCAGCACTACTGAAGAATATAAAGTCTGAACTGGTGGCAGGAAGCCTACATCCAGCTCTGCTTCTGGAGTTGTTGGTTTTCTCCTTTCTTTCTTTGGACCCCTGGATCAATCACTTTATTTTCTTTGCATCTAAATGTATCCACCTGTGAAATGGAATTTGTAAAATTCATTCTGTGACCCTCATGAGGATTAAGAGAATCAGCCTTCATCCCTTCTTTAGAGATGAAAAAAAAAATAAACTCAGTGGTATTAAATTGGAATGGAACTTCTAGGTGCAAAAGTGCTTTGGTGATAAAGTATAGGCAAAGGAAAACAGGAGCATGAGGTACCAGGAAGACAGGGTTCAGAATTCCACCCAGCCCAGCCTTCCATGAGAAGTATCTGTAGCCTCTTTGAGGCCTGTTTCCCAATTTTGGAGTTTTACTTTCTCTCTTCCCAAGTACCTGGTGTCTTGTTTCTTTCTCCATCCTTTTTCCTTCTGTCATCCCACTCCTAATTTGTTCTCCCTTCAGTGATTTTGGGTAGGCTGTGGTGTTTCAAATCATATCAGTGAACTCATGCTGTGTTCCTACAAAATATATCCTACCATCCTACTGTCTGCTTTGCTTTTTCTTCTGTTTGGAGTTCATTTCAACACGTGTATTATTTTATATAAATATAAAGAGGCACATAGGCATTGCTTCTTTGCATTTCTCTCCCAAGAGTATCCTTGTTTGATCTCACTGTGATTGAGTATTTTTTTTATTTCTCTACTTTCCTTACATTTGTTTAAAAGGATTAGCCTCATAAGTATTTCAGATCGTCTATTTATATCTTTACGTAAGTCTTAATGGGTATTTAATAAAAAGAATGTTTTGATCCCAAACTCAAGGCAGAGCTGTTTGTGTTTGGCGGTGAAGGGGGGAGCAAGGATTTTTGACTGAGGTTGAAGTTTGTAAGCTGGTCTGGCTTGATGTAGAAAAGAGGTCTCACTTTTATGAAGGGTTTATGTGTTACTCATGGTGTAATGGGATTTGTTCAAAGGTGTAAGACATGTGAGCGAAAGCCACCGGCACAACACAAAAAAGGTAAAGTACAATAATCCCAATTAGCAAATTTTAAACACTAATGAGGGATTGTGTGTATTCATTAGCCTGGGTTTATAAAGTTCACTTAATGAGTCTGAGCATGTCAAACACATTTCTTGCAACAGAAAATTAGAAATATCTGAAGTCCCCTATGTTCCCCCCTGCCAATGCCACCTAGTGAGGATTTCCCGAACCCACTTCTTCCTCTCAACTCAGTGAGAGGCTCAGATCATGTCATTATCCCACCCATCTCTTCTGATTTCCTGAGCAATTCTCTTGACTCTGGCCCCTGTCTGCTCTAGTCATTCTAATCTAGTGATCTGGACTCAGACCACTAGATATTTGGCCTCAACTCCTTGAACTTTACCACACAGAACGTCTTGATTTTGCCCAGATACATTTGTGTGTGTGTGTGTGTGTGTGTGGTGTGTGGTGTGTGTGTGTGCACATGTGCATGCGTGCATGCACTTTCCATCCTTTGCTCTTGTTCAATTGATGCTTGCTTTGTCATTTTGGAGGTTGCTCAAATGTTAGTTACATTGTAGGCATGGATAAGGGATAGTTAAAGGATATGTAAAAGATTTTTAGAATTCCACTTGTTACCATACACATTAAATATTAAAGTTCTTTGATTTATGTATTGTCACTTATCTATAGACTCTGATATTTCCTTATTACCTATCAAAATACTGAAAAAAAAAATCCTGTGGCTCTCAACTGTATCAATAAGTGAACAAATCAATGATCAATCTCAGCCTTATATCACCGAACACTTGGAGCAATGCAATGCAATTATTTTGCTTTTGCCATACTAAACTTGAAGTCTATGATTTCTCTATAAAACAGGAAGAAGCGAATGAAACAGTGGGAATCACTGGCATAACTTACTGTGGATCTCTAAGATTGAGCTCACTGTAAACTTTGTAAACAACATCTAGAAGCTTGAGGGCAAAGGTCTTAACGGATGAAAAGTCCAACTGTCATTAAGAGAATGCGTTCGGCAAACTGCAGCCAGAGAACCTACTTTTCATGCTAGTGTGCAATATTTTTAAAAAATCTGATATTTCAGAGTCTATGTTCACCTGGAAACCAAAATTTAGAAGCTAATACTTCTGTAGCTTGTATTAGGTCCATGCTAAGCTATAAATTATGTTTACATAATTGATTCTTACTGAAATTATACAGGGTAGGCCACTAATAGTATCCCCATGTTCCCAGAAACAGAGGCACAGTGAGAGACTTGTCTAAAGGCACAGGTGGTGCTGATTAGGCATTCTGGCTTCCAGGAATGTGCCCTCTCAATATTATACATCCATTGATGTCGGTACAATTGTAGCATGATATGAGGAAATCCTATTTTCTATGGAACAGATTGGCCTGGATTTGATTTCTGGCCTTATCACTTGCAAGACAGTGGTGTTATGTACATTATAAAAGCTATTGGAGATCATCTAAAAATTAAGGATATGCTCTGTTGGAGAACAGCAGCTCGCACAGAATTAATGTTAAAGTATGTATTCCCTAACTTAAAAAAAAAAACAGTTCTCTTCTCTTTCCTCTTGAATAACATTGAAACAGAAGTAAAAATATTTATATTGTTAAAAAATAAATGGCAATGCACCATAATGTAGTAGAAATTCAAAGAGGCCAATCATAAAGAATCCAAGATTGAATTGTGAAGTTTACACACTGTATTAAATATTAGAGGCATTGCTGTGAGTCTGAGCTTACTGAAAATGAGATATTAAAACTGGTATGTAGTCTTAAGTCCCAGATAACATTTTCTAGTTTAAATCCTTAACATGGGAAGTTTCTTAAGTGTGTGACACACGAGAGGTTGTGAATGCCAAGCCCAAAGCAAAAGGGAGCCTTTCATAGAGATGCATGCATGTTTGTCTGGGATCTGAAGTCAGAAGGGACCGTAGCTGTCACAAGGTTGTGTGGAGAGGTATGAGAAGGGAAGAAATGGTCCCAAGTGCAGCAACCTCAGACAGCCTGAAAGCAGTTCTATTAGAGGAGGCAGGAATACTACAGCAGTAGCCACAAAGACTATTCTTATAGCCTATTCTCAGAGCAGATAGACCATCTGTGTGTAGATAACTTAATGCCAAATAGCTGGGTTTTATGTAAGTCAACACTCACCAGAAATCTGTAAAGGGAGAGTCAAGTCGTGTTGATGTTCATCCTTCCCTTGTTACCTGTGTGTCACAGCACCTTGCAGAGACAGTATTTGTGTTAGGTGGCTGTCCGTATCTTCTGGATGGAACAGAGATGGAAAGGGGACTACACTTTTCTTAATACCATGATCTAGCAGCAAAGCAAGGGTCCCTGAATGTGTAGGGGCAGAGGAGAAGAAATAAACTATGGTGCAAAGACAAGACAAGGCTGGAAGAGGATTGCTAGGGCAATCTGTAAATGACACAGAGTCCTCCTGAATTCCTGGCAGAGCTCTTGAAATGGTGTCAGAAGGAAGATGGAAGAACTCATCTCCCAGATTTACTGTAGTATATGTAGGTAATATCCTTATAGCTTGAGTCTAAAGGAGACTTCTGACTCAAGCTGCTAGAATACTTAGCCTATTCTTTTAAAAAAACATAATGGTAGTGGATGTGCACTTACTACTTATTCAGTACTAAGCAGGTACATTATCATGATTTGTTGGTTTGTTTGAAAAATGGAAATCGAAATCAAGATTAGTAGCCTAGGCCTGGTTAATTGGAGATGAGAGTCCCACAGACTTATCTGCCCAGGCTGACTTCAAACTGTGATCTTTGGATCTCTGCCTCCTGAGTAACTAGGATTTACAGACCTGGGCCAACACACCCAGTGAGTTCAAGAAACTCTGTAGTATGAATTTTCTGCTGTTCCTCAATATGGTGATCCAGTACAAAGGGAAAGATTGCTGAATTCTTGGGGGAGAGAGATATGATGGAAATGTAAGATTGCTTACTTCCCGGAAAAACATAATCAAATTACACCTTTAAAGCTTATCAAGCTATATATTTAAAAATGTATGCTATATGAAACAACTAGTAGTTATTAAAACCTCAGAAATTCATGTTGCTTTAAAGCCTAATTTCCAGGACAATTGTATTTAGCCAGTAAAATCTCATATTTAGTTATTTGGGGTTGTCTTGTATTCACTATCACCACCAATTAATAGTCACCAAACCTGAAGTCATGGTATGTGTGAGGGAATATGTTTTAACACACAGATTATGGAAACCTCACAGCCAGATGGAGAAAATTAATTCATGAGTGTTTAACAAATCCCATTTTGGCTTCTAAAGAAAAAAAAACATAGTCCTTGAGTTGGTATTCTAATACATGCTTATGTAAAAACTAGGTATTTCATATTTTGTCTTAGCATGGACTTAATCTTTTGATAGATGTGCTTTTCCTAAACTCCTTGCGCTGAAAACTTAAACTAAGCCAGGACCTTAGCCCCAGTGCTCGAGGTGATTCCTGGAGTTATGAAACTGCACTCCCACCTCTTTCTTAAAATGTTAGTATTGTGGAGTTTGGAGGACTTCTGGAAAGTACTCTCAAACTTCTCTAAGGAACAAGGGACTCTTTTTGCAATTGACCCTTGAGATCTTCATTCAATCTAGCATCACCAGCTAGAAACTCACTGAATTTTACTGTTGAAACATTTTTAGTTAATTATTAGGTTTATTAAAATTTTTTTTTCTTGTGCCATTCCTGGGGCCTTAGTGATGTCCCTGAGCTTTAAAACAACTTATTTATTTAGCTTAAGGCTAGCACTCTACCACTTAAGCCACAGCTCCACTTCCAGCCTTTTGTTGGAAAATTGGAGATAAGAGTTTCATAGACTTTGGCTCTGGTCCTCAGATCTCAGCCTCCTGAGTAGCGAGGATTATAGGCATGAGCCACTGGCACCTGGCTGAGAATTCTTTTTATGGGGGTGATTCTGTTTTTTACTCTTTGAAAGTTGACTATAAGGGTGCCCTTTAGAAGAATAGGGGGCACACCTATCAATTTCTGCTTCCAATAAACCAAGCCATAAATACTTGAAGAATGATAATCTGGCCTTTTAGTATCTCCCATTTCTAGGTCCCGTAGTAAGCATTCCCATGGTTGTAGACATTCCAATGTCCTCTCCTGAACAATTTCTATTCTGTCATGTTCTCCTTCAGATAGTTCAGGACATGACTCATTTGTTCATTACATGCTACTTAAGCTCTTATTATGTGCAGGAGCTGAGGATGGATGTCATGGTGAATAAAGTGGACAAACTCTCCAGGCTCAGAGGGACAGATGATAAATAAATAACATATAAATATATAATGCCTTTTCACATAATGTTAAGTGCAGAAAAAAAGTCTAGTAAAGAGAAAGCGTTGGCAATTGAAGAGGGCTATGCTAATAGGTCAGTCAGAGAGGCTCTTACTATGTATCCTTTTACTTAAGACTTTCTGCAAGGCACTTGTACCTACAGTGGTCTTGAGGAAGGATGTTCACGAAGGGAAGAATTGCAAAAGCTCTGAGATAGGAATGATATGGCAGAAATTACTCGTGGGTAAGTGTTTTTGTATAGCATCTCCCCTTCTCGTGATTGTTAAGGAAACTTTATAGAGCTAAACCTATGTGGTCAAGCCTCATTGAAAAAAATGATTCCATTTTTTTCCTTTCTCCTGAACATATGCTTATGTGCAGGCTCATGTAGACAAACATATGCACATTCTCCTAAAGATTAGTTAGGAAACTTGTACTACAGAATCAAAAGCCTAAGAAGATTGTGTGTGTGGGGGGGGGGGGGGGGAGGGTGACAGAGAGAGAAATAGAGAGAATGCAGCAGGGCCAGGCACTATGGCTTTTGCCTGTGATCTTAGCTATTCAGGATGCTGAAATCTGAGGATCTCAGTTCCATGCTAGCCCAGGCAAGAAAGTTCATAAGACTCTTATTTTCAATTAACCAGCAAAAAGCTGGAAGTAGAGCTGTGGCTTAAGTGGTAGAGTACTAGCCTTGAGCAGAATAGCTCAGACACAGTGCCCAGGCCCTAAGTTAAAACCCCTAGGACCAGCACCAAAATAATAATAATAATGATAATGATAAGGTAGCAGTAGGGGGTATTTAGTTAGGGAGGAATCATTAGAACTATTCAAATTCCCACAGGAGTAGTGAATCTCGTCAGTGAATCTGGAGTTGTGACACACCCCATCTAAAGAGGTCAGTTCCTACTCAGCTATAACAGATTGTTTGAATGCATAATGAAAACCCAGTACTTCCATATGTCTCAATTTTCCAAGAATAGTAACAGATCTGCTTTTTATATGAGATTTTCCCAATTTTAAAAACACACTACCGCAGGAACTCCTACATCCAGAAAGACAGTGTTGATACATTTGCCCTTCTTCTAATATTAAATTCTATAAACAATATCCTTGATATTACCTGTAAAATATAAGAAGACTCCAAAATGTGAGAGTGCCATTTAAACATGCCACAGTTATATGGTGATTTAATTACCAATGGTCATTTATGAGATCTTGTATCACGATTAAATTACCAATGGTCATTTAAGAGATCTTTTATCATGAGGCCCTGCCCTCGTGAAGGGATGAATTCAGTTCTTGTAAGGGTGGGCTAGTTATTACACAGCATGGGATTATAAGAGGTCCTTTGTCCTGTCCTGTCATTGCACACGTCCACTTGCCCTTCATTATGAGGCTTTCCCTGGAAGCTGAACAAATATAAGTGCTCTGTTATTGGATTTCTGGGATCATGTGAAAGAATAAACCACCTTCCTTAAAAATAATCCACTTATAGCATTGTTATAGCATTGGAAATGGACTAAGGTGGAAGGAAAAAAAAACAGCTAAGGATCTTAGGACCCAAGGAAATACTCTGTGGTTGGTTCCCTGAGTTTTCATTGGTTATTCCATATATGAAGCTAAGGAAGCTGAGCAGCTGGAAACACCAAGGGGCAAATAAACACACACACACACACACACACACACTCAGAGAAAGCTGGGTTTCTTTAGTCCCAAACAAGAAAGAAGACTAGAGAGCAGGGAAACTCTATTACAGCAAATAGCATAGAGATATTTAAGAGAAATACATAATAAATAAGGGAGAATAAAAAAACTTAAAAATTTTTTTCACAATAAAAAAAGACTGTTATAAAAAACTTAATGCACTTTACTTGAACTTAGTAAAATTATGACACTAGTAGATTGTGATACATATATATATGTGTGTGTGTGTGTGTGTTACACATGTATGTATGAATGTAATACCTAGATGTAATGTTACTAAAACGCTATGCATAGAGATATACTTGTAAAACACTTTAGATATATCAAATTACAATTCTAAAAAATACCCAATTAACTAGCACAATAAAACAACAGAGAAATGAAAATGGAGAAAATAAATAATGAAATGTAGACATAGGCCCTAACCTATCAATAATTATGTTACATGTAAATAGCCTAAATATACTAGTTCAAGGGCTAGAGGCATAGCTTGGCAGTAAAGTGTCTGCCTAGCAAATGGAAGATCCTGAATTCATACCTCAGTACCAAGACCATATAAATGAATAAATAAATAAAAATAAATGCCAGTTTAGAGGCAGGAATTTTCAGAATGGATTGGAAACAGGACACAGTTGTATGCTGTCTATGAGACATTCACTTCTCATTCACTTGTATAAGCAGTATGAAAGTAAAATGAATGTGAAAGATACACCGTGCCAATTGAATTCAAAGCAAGTAGGGTCATTCAATTAATATTAGAGAAATTAGATTTCAGGGAAAAATATTATCAGAGCAAAAGAGAGCCATTATTTAATAATGAGGTGTAGCATTCTACGATGTATGTGCTTCAAACAACAGGGCTGCAAAATACAAACCACATGGCAGGAGTGGTGGGCTCTGCCCATTACCCCAGTACTCAGGAGACTAAGGCAAGAGGGTCACAGGGGCCATACAGGGATACACCTGAATTTAAAGCAGCCTGGGTATATAGTGATACCCTCCTACTCCAAAAAAATAAAAATAAAAGGAAGAAGAAAGAAAATGTGTCACAAAACTACTAGATTGAAATGCAAAATAGATAAATCTATCTATAGTTAGAGGTATTACACCCAATTGATAGAACAACAAAATAGGCAATTGGTCATAAGGATATATGCATCACTATTACAGGAATATCATAATAAAATGCCCCAAAATGAATGATTGAAACATTATAGATTCATTTTCTCATGAGCCTGGAGGTTGGAAGTCCCTGATGAAAGAATCGGAGGTCTGGTTTCTCCTGAAGTCTCTCTTTTTGGCTTGTAGATGATTGCTTTATCATTGTTTCCTCAGAAGCCCTTTTCTCTGGATATGTACACATTTCTGGTTTCACTTCCTCTTCACACCAGCCTCTTTTAACTTTTATAATGAGAGCCCTGCTACCTGACTTAATTTAATCTCAATTGCCTCTTCAAAGACTCTATTTCCAACTATGATGACTTTTGGATTTAGAACTTTGACACACAAGTTTTGTACAGAAGTGGACACAATTCAGTTCTTAACAATGTAAAAGAAATCAACAGCATTATCCAACAGGATGCAATGCACATTCTTACAACCCTCCACCCAAAGGCTTCAGAATGCACTGAACCTCCCTCAAAATGTTCATGGAACATGTATCAAGGCAGATTCTATTCTAGTTCATAAGAGAGCACACTAAATCTAAAAGAACTGAAGACACTAAGAATGCATTAATTAGGATCATATTCAGAATCAGTAACAGAGTGATAACAGGAAATTGCCCCCCCCCAATATTTGCAATCTTAACAAGAGACTTTGAATTATTCCTTGAATTCAGTGTGAAGTTTGAAGAAATAGAATGCAATAAACAGAGGCTTGTCCGAAGATGTGATGAAAGACTGTTTATATAACTAAATACATATTATAGCAAAGAGGGAAAAACATCTCAAATCAATAATCTAAATTCACATTTCAAAAACCTAAAAAGCAGAGCAAAATAAATCTAAAGCAAGCAGATAAAAGGAAAGAGTAAACATGAGTATTAGTCAGTGATATTGAAAATAGAGCAATAATCTAGAAAATCTAAGAAATGATTTATTTAAAATGTCAACAATATAGAAGTTTAACATATAAAGAAAAGAGAAGACATAAATTACCAATATGAAAAGTGAAGAAGTTATTACACTGCAGACAAAATGATAATAAACGTACATTACAAAACAACATTTTATACACCTACATTTGCCAACTTAAAAGAAATAGATCCTAAAAAACACAACTCAGCCAATATACTATAGATATATGAATAGATGTATAGCTGTTAAGGAAATTGAATCCATAACTTAAAACCTCATAAAAAAGGAATATCTAATACTAGGTAGTTGCCTTGGGGAATTCTACCAAACAGAAGAACTCACATCAATTGTATGCAACTTGTATGAAATCAAAAGGAGGAATCACTTCCTAATTTGTCTTATGTAGTTGGTATTGCGCTGATATACAATCAAGCTAAAGAGAGATTTTAAAAAATGAAAACTACATCCAAATGTGCCTCATGAACGAATGACTCAGATTCTTCCACAAAATATTTGCAAGTAAAATTCAAGGATTCTTACACAGAATTACATACCATAAATGGTTCAAGAAAAGGAAAGTTGAAGCAAAAGGAAAGTTGCTGGTGGTTCACACTTATACTCCTAGCTACTCAGGAAGCTAAAATCTGAGGCTCGTGCCTTAAAGCCAGCTGGGACAAGAAAGTCCATGGGGCTCAGAAAAAGCCAGAAGTGGTACTGTGGCTCAAGTGGCAGCGTGCTGAGCATGAAGAGGCCCAGGGTCAGCACCCAGACCCTGAGTTCAAGCCCCAAGACTGGCCCCCAAAAAAACTGCAGTTGGCTCAAAATGTCAAAATTAATACAACCAGCCATATTAACATGCTAAGGAAGAAAAATCATATGGTCTTATCAATTAAATACAGAAAATATCTGGCAAAATTCAACACCTATTTATACATGATAAAAAGAAAATTCATAAAAACAGGAGCAGAAGATAATTCCCTCAACTTGATAAAGGTCATCTGCCAAACATTGTACTAACATTGAATAGACTAAATTCTAGAACAAGCCAAAGCTATCCTCTGTATCATCATTTGACATAACACTGGAAACCCTAATCAGAGGATAAATCTGTCTTTATTTGCAGGTGGTATGATTATAAAGAAAAAGTTTGCAGATAAAAATAATTTTGAGGCTTTTGATATGAGGCCATTGTCCTGGATTATCTATATAGGCATCAATCCAATGACAGGTGTTTTTACAGAAGACACACAGAGGAGAACATGGGTATATTGGGGAAAGCAATGGGAAAATACAGCAAAGATACTGCCACAAACCAAGGAATGATGCCCCCAGGGACAGAAGCTAGAACTGTTCCCTAGGAACTCCAAGAGGAATGCAATCCTACTTCTACCTTTATATTTAGATCTCTGGCTTCTAGAATTGTGAAAGAATAAATATTTACAGCCTTAAAGCCACAAAGATGATAGTAATGAATACATAGGTAGAACACAATTTGTATCAAAATCTCAGCAAGAGATTTTGTCAATATAGACAAGATTATCACAAAATGTACATAGAAAAATAAAATAGCTAGAAGAGATAAAATATTTGTATTTTATTTATTTTTGTGCCAGTCCCAGGGCTTGAAATCTGGGGTTGGATACTGTTTCTGACTTTTTGTGCTAAGGTTAGTGCTCTACAATGCGAGCCACAGCTCTACTTCCAGCTTTTTGGTGGTTACTTGGAAATAAGATTCTTATGACTTTCCTGCCCAGGCTTGATTTAAACCTCAGATTTCAGACTTCTAGGATTACAGGTATGAGCTGCTTGTGCCCAGTTAAAATAATTTTTAAAAAGAATTCCAGAGGAGAAATGAATGTACGTAGTACTTAGAGATTCAGTAATTGAGACACTGTGCTATTAGTGGAGAGAAAAATGTAGATTATTTTATTGGGATAAATAACCCAGAAATCTAGCAACACAAATATATCCAACTGATGGATGCAAAATGGCAAACCAGTTCAATGGAAAAAAGGTACACTTTGAGTACACTAGAGAATTGGATATCCATAAACAGAAAAGATGACCTCCATCTAAGAGATACAAGGTATAGAATAATAAGCACAAAATTGACCACAAATATAAATATAAATCATAAAACTATAAACTTTTAGAAAAAATCATGAAGATGTTCTTCAGGATTTAGGGCTAGGAAAAAATTCTTAGACTTGCCACCAAAAGCATAGTCTATAGAGGAAAAATTAATAAATGGTTTGAAAATTGAAATATTTTTCTCTCTGGGAAATCCTGTAAAGGGGATATAAAGGTGTACTTAGGGGAGGAGAAAAATTTCATTGTCCAACAAATGATTAGTATCTGGAATATATGAGGGACTCAAAAAATAATGATTATTTCAAAAAACCCAAACAACAAATAAGCTTATGAGCATAAGTAAAAACATGGAGGAATTTGCAAAAGAGCATCTAAAGATGACATTAAAATATATCTCCCTTAGGAAATATCAGTATATATACATCAGAAGCACTAAAATAAAAGTGAGTGATAATACCCAATGGTAGACTGTAGAGAAACTAGATAAGCCTCCTTACAGTAGTAGAAAAATGCTATTGCCACATTGGAAGTGTTTGGTAACCTCTCAATAAATTAAACATGCAACAATAAGATTACCTATTAATTACAGTCCTGGACAATTATCCTATAAAAATGAGGACATGTTCACACATCATCATGTACAATATGGTTTATGGGAGATTTTAATATATTAGGTCCAAAGTGGTGATATAATGCAGTGAATTCATGGTTAAACAAATGAGTATATCTACCTCCATGGAACATTTCCCAGTAATTAACAGGAACATGTTGTTGATGTAGACAAACCTGGATGGATATCCAGAGAATTTCTCTGAGTGATGAAGGCCATGCCTACAAGTTGACATAGGGTATAACGCCATTTATATTATTATATTCCTTCACTGATGCAATTATAGTCAATCAGTTGCTTTTGCTAGTCAGGGTTATGGGAAGGAGGAAGGTTGTGGCTCTCACAGGGTATGTTGAAGGATCCTTGTGGTGGAAATGGCCTCAATCTTTACAGTGTCAGTTTTTTAAGATGCTACTCTCAGGAAAATTGCATAAAAGATACTTGATAGCTCTCTGGAGTTCTTGCAGTATTTGTATAAATGTAATAGAATACTCTCTGATGATCAATCAGGACACATTCGCAAGTCAGATCTGGCCTGTTCATTGCTATTTTACATTCCTTCATTTATATAAGAATATAACTGCAGACAGAGAGGAGATGGAGGGGAAGAGAAAGAGAGAGAGGTTAGAGAGGGGAAAATTGAAGTGGAAGAGTGAACTGTGAACTCATGGATAGAGATACTTCAGGATAGCTATGAAAAATGCTATTAATGGGTTCAAAAAAAAGATTTTGGTTAGCAGTACATTTTACTTATGTGTTTCCAAGAGCTTCAGGGGGGAAAATGAACCAATGAATATTTTTCTGCATTTATATTGCAATGAAACTTAGCTGGATCTAGCCTCCTAAGAGTTATAAGTCAATGTTATAAAAATCTTGTGATTATGGCTAAGCCTAGGAAGAGCCTGAAGTATGTTTAAGTAGGAGATTGAAGTACAAAGTGGCCAAGAAGCACTAAGAGTGATTGCACTAGATGTATTTTCCTTGTAGATCCTTGCTGTCCATGACCCAGTGGTGTGTGCTGATGGTACTAGTCTCTTTTTCGAGGAAGGAGAAAACTTAGTGCTGACTAGGTCTTTATTCTCCCTCCTTGTTTCCGATTTGTACCTGTAATTCTCAGGTCATAGTATCTAGGATACATGTGGAGACATTGTCTCCTGGATTTCCCTGAGTCTGGAGGGAGAAAGTTGATGCAAGAAGATCTATAATTTCTCCTGCCTAGGAGCACACTGAGGGTTGGGGTGACTTCCTGTCTCCCTCTGCTCATGGTCATTCTGAATGTTCTTGTGCCATGGAAGCTACTAACTGCCGATTCTGGGCACAGGGTGAATGAGCTCAGGTGCATGGAATTGAAAGGTAATGAGAATGATTAATCAAATTCCTTCCAGTAAAGACTGCCTCGTGCCACACCATGTCCTAGATAACCCTCCTACATGTGAATCAGGGGTTGGGCTTTGCCCTTAGGTGTCTAGGATCTGAGGGGAGACATCTGTGCTTGGAGCAAACTGCCAATGACAGGTAGCCATGTTTGGCATGGTGTCTTTGCTTCATTAGGCTGTGCTGCCAAGGTTCGTGCTCAATATTCTCCAGCCATGCTCATTTAGTTATGGAAAACAGGCCAAACATGAGTAATGGGAAATACAGTTAGCCATTGAGCAAGATGGCCCCAGTAGTAAGCCTCTGGCATGCTGGAAAAGTCTCAGATAGTAACTAAGTGGCTTAAAACCAGTGTAGAGAGATACCTGCAGGATTAATCATTCTGCTATTGGCATGTTTATTTATTTGCCTGTTCATATTTATAAACCTTTAATCTATAAGGTAGATAAGATAGGAATCTGAAAGACCTGGGTGTTGATATCAGGAGTCTTTGATAAGATGTCCACAGTTGGATGTGTAATGCCTTTAAGGGATTAAAAAATCCTTATTCTTCCATAAAATCCAATAATACATATAGGCTTTGAGTTTAATTATGATATGACAAGCAAAGGATTAGTTACAGTTTGGAGAGTTAGTTATACATTGGGGTTACCTTTCCTCACCAGGGAAATAGGGATCATAATATCACCTGCCAGAGCAGAGAAGATAGAGAAAGAAAGATGCTGGATATGTGGTAGGTGCTCAACAAATGTTAATCTTTGCCTTTGCCCTACTCTCCATCCAGGAGAACATTTGCACCTTGACCTTACAAAGTTCCCAGATAAGGAATCCATAAGGAGTATATTCATTTCCCAATAGAGAGTAATAACTTTGGTTTTCATGAAGACTACGTGGTAAAAAGCCAACTGGCTTAATTAGAAAGGGCTCTTAGATCAGAAGAAAGAGAAATGGATTTTCTGTAAGGAGTACTAGGTTTTCATCTGGGGTCAGTGTTGTCGGTCTTAAGGCAAACATTGATTTATTGGAAGAGGATAAGATCGCTGAGACCCTAAAGGAGCAGACATTAAAAACAGTTCTCTGCCGCTCTGAAAACATTTAAGGGCATTTGCTGTAGATTCACAACTGCGCGCAAAGCATCCAGCGGGTTGAGTTTGTCACGTGTCCACACCCTGGCTGCCTAAGCCTGGGATAGAAGGGAGACTATATAACCCATGATGCTTTTAGAGCGCACCTAACACAAGAGGACTTTCCCCCGAGATGGAAAGAGGTTGGAATATTAGATGAGGAGTCTCACAGAAAAGTGGCAGACATTTACTGTTCTCTACCATTAATGATCTATGTTACCGTGTATTATTCATTTTGTTTTCCCGCCTCACCTGTTTTCAGTTTATATGATGTGTGTAGTGGGAAGGGGGTGGTACTGGGGCTTGAATTCAGGGCTTAGTGCTGTCTTTTTTTCCCCATGCATGGCTAATGTACTTGGGCTGGCTTCAAAACTGGATTCTCAAATCTCAGCCTGCTGAGTAGCTAGAATTAAAGATGGGAGTCCCTGGGATTTTTAAAGTTTCTGTGTTTCAAACAGTTTTTCTGTTTGTTTTTTTAAAAAGCAGTTTCATGAATTACAATCTTATCTATCTAGGTACTAGATAAGATTACTAGATGTAAAATGTGAAAAGAGAAGTCCTACTTTGATTGAGGATAGGAGTGTAGAAGAGAGCCATTCAGCTACCTTATCTCCCCTTCTTTCCTTGCCAACAGACTTGCTGTTTTGGAGGATCTTGGGCATATGTTAGGGATCCTCCAAGGCCCTAAGGAGAACTGTTTGAAAACCACTGGATTTTTCAATGACTTAGGTTTCTTTCAAACCGCTTGGTGATTCCATGACCCCAAGATTGATCATCCTGCTAAATTTGGCTAATAATTGCTTGCCTCTATTCTAGAATTTAAGACTCTTAAATCTTGTATGTACAAAATTAGAAAGTTTGATTAAATTTGATGTGTTTTTTAAAATCGTGCATTTAAATCAGGGAAATAAGATACCATGGAAGCTGAACATTTTCTGTTTACTTGTCATTCTCCATTAGCTACAGGTCTTCCTATATGTAAACTGGCTTCAAGTAAAACAAAGATTTCCTGCCTAAAAAAAACCAAAACAAATACCCCCCCCCCAACAACAACAACAACAAAAACAAAAACCTATCTAGCTGTGTGGTGCTGTGGCTCATGCCTGTAATCCTAGGTACTAAGGAGGCTGAGATTGTGGTTTGAAGCTAGCCCAGGCAGAAAAGTCCCCATGAGATTCTTATCTCCAATTACCCACTAAAAACCCAGAAGTAGAGCTGTGGTTCAAAGTGGTAGAACACTAACCTTGAACAGAAGAGCTCAGGGACAGCCACCAGGCCCTGAGTTCAAGCCCACAACCAAGAAAAACAAACAAACCAAATACTAGACTTAACAGATGCCATATAGTTTACACAGATTCATATACTAAAAAATACAATTAAGTAAACATGCTAATAGGAGGATACTTTTAGATGATATGACTAAGGGAAATTTAGGTATTTTTAACTTCTCCCTATTTTTCTGAACTTTAAGCAACACACACAGAACTTCCATAGTCATAAAAAGTTATTAAAATTGAACACATTTTTATCCAAAAGTAATTAAGTTAATTAAAAAGATTATTAAGACAGTACAAAACTGAGATGAATAGTGTTAAAGAATAGTATTTTATTGACTTTGAACTAAATGAGCCAGTATGGTTATAAATTTTAAGGACCCACACATGAAGGAGAACCTTTTAGCCCTTCATATGATGAATCTGTCATATTCCTCCAGAGACAGAAGGTTAGTGATTAGAACTATGAAATGGAGCAACTACTCTACTGGCCATTCACATGGGAAACGATTCACTATTTTGGATACCAATATTTGGTTCTGGGTTGATGTTAAAATTGGTAATATGTTCAACTGAGGCCATCTAAGATTCTCAGTTTCCTGATTAATTGGTATCACTCCCTACACCTTCTTGTAAGAGCTAGAAGATTAGACACTGTCTTTTCTCTTGCTACAAAAAATGATGCTATTAAAATTACTTGATATATGTTATGTGATTCCAAGGTCAAAGTTGAGCCTGCAGAGCTCTCTGTGATAATCGTTAGCTCATACCTTGTTCTTTAACTTTTGCAAGGATCAAGGAGGGTGAAGAACAACTGAAAAAGCATGCTTTGATTTTTTTGCCACTTTTTTCTCTATAAGGAATTCTAAGTTAATTAGTTTTTACCCACATTTTTTTCCTCCCATCTTCAGTATCTGCCTGTCTCCTTAAAGAGTGATAGTCGGATAATGGATGGATGAATAGATGAGGGCAGACAGAAGTGGCTACAGTAGCCAGACAGATCTATATTCAGTTTATTATGTTTGATTTTCAGAGTTAATTGAGTGTCTTCTCTCTTCCTCTTCCTCACGTAGCTGTAATTTCAAAGGAGAAAGATAAAGGCAAAGAAAGCCACTTTTAAAGTTTGCTTTTCAAAGTTCCAAAGTTGCTCCAGGGTCTCAGTGGACATTGATTGAAAGATAGGACAAAGTTGGTTGATGTGTAGCTAGCTTTATTGTGGCCCCCTAAATGAGGGTCTTCTCTTTTCTTTTTTTCTTTCCTCCCCCTTCTCTTCCTCCTCCTTTTCCTTTCTGCCTTCCCTCCTCCTCCCTCTCTAACATAAGGCTTCAAGTTAAGTAGGCAAATACTCTACCACTGAAGTATTTTCCTCCCCAGCTCAGATGTGAATATTTTGACAGACGAAAGAAGAGTTAGCTAGAAGCATCTCTCTGAGGAAACTAGCAACCAGGTTATAGTTTTCCATTGCCCTAAATTTAACTCCAAGCCTTGCATTTATGTACATAATGTATTACCTGCAAAATAGATACAGTTATACTATGGTTATGAACAAACTAAAGGCTGGAATAGGTGAATAAGTTATATCACAAAGCTTGCAAGAGTCAGAGCTAGAACTTGAATCATAACCTACAGTGGTGTTATTTTTATTTTCCCTACCTATGTGAATCGAATTATACCTACATTATATGTTATGTTTTGAGATTCTCTACAGTACTCACCCCCAACTCATAATACCGATGCATAACTTTATCTACAATAAATGTTAATAAAATGCTATTTTCTACTTTGAGTCATTTCTAATTTAGTATTGAAGGAAATAACGATTTACTTAATTCAGAGAATTTTTTTGTGTTCTCATTGAAAAAGATACATTATAAATCAAATTATTTGATTTCCTTGGGGTAAGCCTCATGATCTGTTCCTGGAGTTGCACTGAGAATGAGGTTATGGGGCAGAAGGTGCTCTTGAATATTGAGTAGGAGCAACACTCAGTGTTTTAAGACCTTATGTGACCTTGAATAAGAGACTGCAGTTCTTAGAATCTTGCTTTACTCCTTTCCATAAAGAGGTTGATAACACTTGTCTTGCATTTTTCTTTTTTTAATAAGTTTTCTATTGTGAAAATACTGTACAGAGGGGTTACAGTTACATGAGCAAGGTAATGAGTACATTTCTTCTCAAGCATTGTTGCCTCCTCCTTGGTTTTTCCCCTACCATCCCTTCCCTCCCACCTCCTCAACTGCACTCCCCCCCACCCCCCTAAATTGTAAAGTTTTGTTTTTGACGTAGTGTCTTGTGTCATGTACATCTCATTGTTGCAATGAGTCCACCTGTATCCCTACTTAAACAATTTGTTTTTTCCCTTCCCCTCCCCAAATTATACCAACATCAAACACAGTGAGAACAGGGGTTATACCATGGGGGAGGGACATGCAAAGCAAAAAAAATCACATGGTACTTGTCTTGCATTTTTCATAGAGCTGCTTCTAGGATCCCAAATAGTCACTGGTAGAGCCTGATTATATATGAAGCATGATTTATGGTAGGTACTAGAATTTCCAGCTAAGAAGTGGTCCACATGGCTTTTCTCCTAGGAATGGAAGTATGTTAGTTGGCTTCTTGCTACTTTGAAAAAAATTACTGCTGATAATCAAATTAAAAGGAGAAAGGATTTGTTTTGGTTCACAGTTTTAGAGGTTTCAGTCCCTGGTAGGTTGGCCCTGTTGTTTTAGGTCCTACAATGAGGCAGAACAAAACAATTGTGGACAAAGGTGACAGGCAGAGTTACTCACCTCATGGCAGCCAGGATACAAAACAAGAGAAGAAAGAGCTGGAGTCCCACGCATCTTCCTTCCATCTCCTAGGGTTTTCAGCTCTCCCAGTGGCAACATAGGTTGGCATTTCAGCCTTCAGCATATAGAAGACAATTAGTTCATGAATGGAGAAAGCTTGGCCGCTTTTGCTCTCTTTCTTTAATTTTTTTTTAATTGTCAAGGTGATATACAGAGGGGTTTCAGTTATATAAGTGAGGTAATGAGTATATTTCTTGTCAGCCTTGTTACCCCTTCCCTCAGCTTTCCCTCCCCCCACCCCTCCCGAAGTTGTACAGATCATTTCCAATGTATTATCTTGTGCATATTGCTGTTGCATTGGTTTCTCCCTTGTCCTTTGTCTCACCGTTCTGTTGTTCCCTTCCCTAATTCAAATAAACATATATACAATACCAGGGTCACTAAATCAAATACAGTAACAACAGAGGATATACCATAGGGGGAAGAACATATGAAAGAAACAAAAAAAAATCACATAGTACATTAAAAACAACAACAACACAGAGCTCCCCTATGACCAACCCAGCAATCTCACATCTGGGCATTTACCCAAATGACCACAAACAAGGCCATACTAAAGCTACCAGGCACATCCATGTTTATCACAAGATGCCCCTCAGTAGATGAATGGGTCAAGAAAATGTGATGTGATATGTATGTATACATACACATACACATCTCACATTTTCTATGCTTCCATAAAAAAATGACACTGCCCCATTTGTAAAGAAATAGAAAGACTTAGAAAAAAATCATATTAAGTGAAGTTAGCCAGACCTGAAGAAACATAGGTCCTCTGGTTTCTCTTATTTGCAATAATTAGTATATGTCTAGGATAGCTCAATAGCTATGTACCTGTGACCATATAAAATGATGCTAAGGGAAATGAACTCCAAGACATGGACATAAGAGCTTTTTCTTTGTTGTTGTTTTTAATGTTCTATATGATTTTTTTGTTTCTTTTTCTTTTTAACAGACTTGTCTTTCTGGTCACCTTTTGTATATACTGAATTTTATTGTCTAGCCCTGTCTCTGATTCAATCAGGGTTCCAAAAGAGCAGTGTTAAGACTGCTCGGGAGCTGCTACCCTACTGTCCTGTGGTGGAGATGTTTATAATGTGGTCTTGAATGTGTCTTTCCTGGTGTAAATTGTTTGGTCTATTGAGAAAAAAAGTCATGTCAAATGTGCTATAGGTGCATTCCCTTGGCCATTTAATGACTAGGTGGTTTGGGTAAAGTAGAAGGTTGCTAATTGATTTTAAAACCAAGCTCATGCAAGACCTTCTAAAGGAAAATGCTGCTGATCTATTATAAGGACCTATTATGTGTCTGCCTAGGGCCACATACTCCCATGTAAGATTTCCCATAAATAATTGAACAAATGGGATAGACAAGTAAATAAACTGAATAAAGAGTATGTCTCAAAATTCTCATCCAGTACATGATTGAGCCAAGGTTTGAACTCAGATTTCTAACTCCAAGTGCAGGGATCTTTTGATATTCGGCATGGTGGATATTGATCCAGCTGAAATGAAATGAGTCCATAGTGTTGTAATTAATCATTGCATTAGTCATGAGTGAAACCTTTCCATTAATTCTGAAGTCTGAGGGGGGAGAAGAAAAGAGATTAGTGAATATAATGGTTGGAAACATTTTGATAAACACAACATATTTTTCTTTTTATAATTCTTGTTCTTACAAGGACAGAGAGGCCTGTGTAAATAAGGTTTTTGGAACACAGCCAGGTGCATTTGGATCTCTATTGTTTCTGGCTGTTTCTCTCCACAGTGGAAGAGTTGGGTGGTTGCACAGAGAACAAGGCCTGTACAGTCTAAAATATTTACTATGAGCTGGGAAGGTGGCTTAGTGGTAGAGTGCTTGCCTTGCAGCATGAGGCCCTGGGTTCGATTCCTTAGCACCACATAAGCAGAAAGAAAAAAGCCGGAAGTGGCACTGTGGCTCAAGTGGTAGAGTGCTAGCCTTGAGCTGAAGAGCTGAGGGACAGCACCCAGGCCCAGAGATCAGGCCCCACGACTGGACCAAAAATAAAATAAATTCTACCATTTTCAGAAAGGTTTTCCTGACCCCTGATATAGAGAACTTAAAGTATAGAGAAGTATAAAAGAAAGGAAGTGATCAACTTAGAAATAACTCCTACTACATTGTTGTTGGTATACTCTTACTTATTCTTCTCTGGTTATTTTGGAAAATGTAGTTTTAATGATGGAATAATATCTTTAGCATCAACAAACCAGTTTAATTGATGTTTTTCTACAGTGTTATGTTTTTTATTTGTATTTTTTCTATTATAAGTAATACATTTTATACTGAGCTATACTGTGCTACATTTCTCTTTTTGCTTGCCCCTTTGGCATCAAGTCATAGTAATGAGATTACAATATTAAATGGTATGCAATCTTTAAGACCCCCCTCTTTTTTTCAGTGCTAGGAGTAGGACTTGAACTCTGGGCCTCACTTTCTGGCTTGGCTTTTTCATTTAAGGGTAGTGACTTCCAGCATTTTGCTAGTTAACTGGAGATAAAAGTCTCATGGGCATTTCTCCTTGGGCTGGCTTCAGTCTTCAATCCTCAGATCTCAGCCGCTAAGTAGCTAGGATTACAGGTGTTGAACTACCAGCAGCCACAGTGAGTGATCCTTGATATATATTGACTGTGGCCTTCCAGGGAGGTTACACCAGTTCATAACCAGAGCCGGGAGGTCAGTGGAAGTAAGAAGCCTGCCCATCCAATGTCTATACCTGTCTACCTATTAACTGAACAGGAATTTATATTCTTGTCTTTGTCACCTGACTTCTCTACCTAGTCGCCAGATGTCAGAAGTAGCTAGGGACATTTCTACCAACATTTTCAGCCCCAAGTCCTTCCTCTTGCCATTTATTTGCTCTCTAGTATTTTTTTTTCCAGCCCCTCAATGCTCATGAGACTTCTCCAGATTTCATCTAAGGACTCATGCTACCAAGGGACAGCTGCTGCTCACTGCCTTCTCTGGGAGGGCACCAAATTCCAGCCTTTTACCCCTATTGTCGACGCCCCTTGTCAGCAGGAAGTAGCCAGAGAGAATCCTCGCCCTATTTCATGATTATTAAAAGGCTGGAATGTAAGGTCTGCGCCTGGATGGCTAGCAGACTCCACCCTCCCCGCAGCAAAGTCTCCACCAGTACCTGCGTTACCTAGGCAACTGAGACACCTGGAAGAGGTCACATCTGAATTTGATGTGGCCACACCTTTCTCTGCCCCTACCCTAGATAAGGGCTAGCCCAGGCCCAGACGCTCCTCTCTGTTCCTCTCTGCTCTCGCTCTGTTCTTTTCTAGCTCTCTGCTCTCTCTGCTCTTTTCTAGTTCTTTCCTCTCTCTTTCCCAGCTCTCTCTCTCATTCCCAGGCCTTTCCCAGCCACGTGGAGTGCCAACCTTGCCTGGTCCCAGCAGGTCTACTGAATAAACCTACTCCTTACCTGAATACCACGTGCGTGCTGGTGCTGTTCTTACTCGGCTACCTCTTTTTAAAAACCTAACAACTATCAGCAACAAATATCTGAGCCAATAATGCCCCATCAATATTGAAGACTATGATTTTAATTCTTAAACTTTTTATTTGTAGCATGGAATTTCTCTCTTTTCATGTATGGTTCTATGAAATGTTTGTACCATAGGTTTATTTTCTCTTGAGGATTTGAATTTTACCCTTGTTACTTTGATGGCCTTTAAAAAATCAATTTATCATTACAATAAATAACCAATTTTTCTATCATTAGATTATGATAATTATCATTTTTGGTATCATAAATTTGGTATCATGAATACATGTTGTATCAAACATTTTTCTCTTTGTTTCAGTTTTGTTTATGGATTTTTTAAGAGGCTGAACTATTTTTCTGTAACAAGAATGGATTCTTTTATGGTTCCTTGAGTTGCTTCCCCTGTGTTCAAAGTGACATTTATAGTTCAGAGGAGATATATTTACTTGTACTTTCTTATTTTTTTTTAATTTAACTTGTAAGTTTTTGTAAAATCAACTTCTTGTGTGACATACTAAACTGAGTTCCTTTTTGTTTTTCAAGCTGCAAACATTCACAAAGGCAGTCATTCTTCCTACCCCTCACTTGTTTGTGAAGCTTCCTCTGTTTTGTAAGCTATTACATAAATGAGATTCTTATCTTCGCCCAATTAATCTTTCATTGGTGCTTGTACTAGTATTATACTGTTTTAGTTATGAAAGCATTATAGCATAATACTCCTCCTTCATTATTCTTTATTTTTGTGCATTTGGCTTTTACAGCCTAGGTGTTTGGTAGTTTTTTGTTTTGTTTTTGTTGTTTTTAATCAGCATGATAAAGTGTTGTTAAACTGTGTCCCGCAATCCTAATGTGGCCTACCACTTACCACTTGTTTTCTTTTTAATAAAAAAGTGCATGGGATCACTGATTTGTCTACCTATTGCTCATTGTATCATTTGTACCACACTGGCAGAGGTGGGTAAGTTTGAAAGAGATTGTACAGGCTACAAAGCTTAAAATATTTAGTAAATTACACTTTATAGACAGCTTGCTGAGTCCTGTTCTGGAAGGTTTGGGATAGGAATTCAAGTAGACAGAAAGTCAATATTACAATGTCTAGGCCCTACTTCTTAGGATAGACCACAGATCTCAAGTGTTACTTTGGCTACTGTTTCTTACCCTTTCCTTTTCTACCTGTTTCTTAGCAGGGAGGAAGTCAAGTTGGAGTTAACATTTCCTTGTCTGCATTAGTTATATTGCCGTTTGACAGCAAGCATTTCTTCCCAGTCTGACTTCACTTTACAACCACGAAACTTTCTTTGGGGAGTTGTCAGTATACAGCCTAAACAATATGCAAGAGTAACCTAAGAGTAAACACTGCCATGTAAAGCTATATTGCTTGAAAAAATAAATCCCTTCAGAGTTGGTTAAGTGAGTATTTTAGATGGTGTTGTGTTGGTTTTTGAGGATCTCATCACTCTTTCTGCCCATCAACCCACAATTACAGAAGTTGGCCATGCGTCGGGATAGCAGAGACCTAGAGATAGACCTTAAGATAGGGACGTCTTTGATGGGAAGACCAGGAAGTAGGCAGGGCAACAGGGGTTACTAAGAAGGTAATGCTTTCTGTGTGAGCACATCTGAAAGAGCCTTCTTGAACTCTCTCTGAGACAGGTGTGCCATGTGCTCAGGGTGCATATGAAGAAAACTGAAGTGGAGCTTTTATAGATTTTTTTTCTTCAAGAATTGAATATCCCTATCTTCACAAGGACAGACCATATCCCACAGAGAACACACAGGCCTCTGTAGGGTTGTTTATTTCTATGACAGTTTTGAAACTCTGGCAGATCTCAGTGGGGAGGCACTAGCCTTTTCTTTGTGTGGTCTGGGATGGGTTTTTATGGACCCAGCAGGGCGCTATGCAGATTGGTATAGCTGGGCATAGTTGCCTGAGCGGTAGGCAGGAACACCTAAAAATTTGACCGTGTGCGAGCTAGACTGTGTACTGGCCACATGAATAAGAGGAAGAAAATAGAAAAGCAAAAAGTGATTTTTAAAAAAATCATGCATATTTTCTGGTGTAGTAAGAATGAGGTAAAGAAATATGTATTGGTCGTAGGACAAATTAACAAGGAACTAGTTTCCCAGTAAGTTAGCATGAAGAATAAATGAATATTATTTGTCATTTCTTCAACCTTCAACAGTTAGTTCCTTCCTTCAATGATTGATTAAATAGGGACATGACAGCTACTCTGTTGGAGAGACCCATGAGACAGGGAAGCCAAGGGGAAGGAGAGAGTGAACGTGAGAAAGCAAGAAAGAGGAGCCAATGAGGAAGGAACTAAGACCAAATGTGTTTCCAGGTGCTCTTGGCTCACAACTATAATCCTAGCTACTGGGGAGGCTGAGATCCAAGAATCAAGGCTTGGAGCAAGCCAAGACAGACAAGTCAAAAACTCTTATTTTCAACTAACCACCAAAAAGCCAGAGTGGAGGCATCACTCAAGTAGTAACGTGCTAGCCGTAAGTAGTAAAGCTGAGTAGAAGGACAAAGCCCCAAAGTTTAACCCCTGTTTAATACAACTCCAGTTCAACACACACACACACAGACACACAGACACACAGACACACAGACACACACACACACACACACACACACACACACACACACCTTTTGGGTTGTGAAGATTCACAAATTAGAAATAATAGTTGATGATAAATTTTCCAGAGAAGTTGGGTCTTAGAAGAAATCACTAGCTGTGCCATGCTCTCAGATATGTCAAGATATGTAACAGAGAGTAGGGATGGTTTACTCTTCAAGACTGCTGTACAGATGTTAATATATGAGGATTGCCATTGCTGGATGCCAGTGCTCAGGGCAGTATGTGTATTCTTAACTCTGCCAACATTATTATAATGCAAACCACCCTCATCATATCTCACAGCCCTGAGAGCTGATCAGTGTTCACAGATAACAATCTCCATGCCACTCAGGAAATCCATTCTGAGGTAGTTCTGATACGGTGGAATTGCTGAATTCTTCAGTCTTGAAGGAAACATAAACTCCTGAGTAGTGGTGATAACTGCAGGATCAGAAAACTTGGATTTTCATCTCTGCTGTCCCATGTCCTGGGAAGGCTGATTAAACCTTTGAGCCTAAATGACTGTGATCAAAGGATCTTTTTGGAACTTGATTAAATGAGAGGATACAAGTACTTAAGTGTGGGTGTGGGTGCCATCCTTTAGCTTTTCCACTCAAGGCTAGCACTCCACCTTTTGAGTCAGAGCTCCACTTTCAGACTTTTTGCTGTTTAATTAGGAAATGAGTCCTACAGACTGTTTTGCTCATGCTAGCTTTGAATTTGCATTCTCAGATCTCAGCCTGCTGAATAGCTAGGATCACTGGCTTGAGCCTAGTACCTGCCTTATATATTGTTGTTGTTGTTGTTGTTGTTATCCTTTGTATTATCTATGATTATTATCATGTCATAGTCTCTATTTTACAAATGAGGCACAATCTAAAGCAAGCAGTCAGGTATGTATTAGATGAGCAGATTGGTGAAGAATGAGGCTAAATATTAAAGTGATTTTACTTACTGCAAGAATAATTTTTAGTCCTAAAGTAAGTGAGAGGTGGAGGAGATGAACTTTATCTTCTGAAATCTGAGGAATGATGATGAGTTAGAAGAAAAGTAGTTCTGATTCCCGAGCCAAGATTCATCTATCTTTTGGAGAAGCAGAAACACCATTTTTCAATGTAAATGGGAAAGACCCATGACAGGGAATCCTAAAGAAAAGCCCCAAGAACCAAAATAATGCTGAAACATACAGGAACTATTCATTTTTAAAAATTAAACTTCAAAGGAGTGACATTGCTCAAAAAGAAATGTATATATTACCTGACTTATATAACTATAACTCTCTGTTGTATCAGCTTTACAATAACAATACAAAAATAATTAAAAAATAACTTTTTATCTTTCAATAATTATAAATATAATAGCTAATAATTATAAGAAGTAATAAATACATATGACATATTATTCAATTTATAATATATATTTATATGTGATATAATTGTATATATTATTAAATATATCATTATAATATGTTGCAGATGTAAGAAGTAATACAGAGCTACTGATTTACCCTTTATGCAATTTTCTCCTTAGCAATACCTAGCAAAACCATGGTAAAAATTTCATAACTAGGATTTTTATATTACTTTAGTTGGTTTTCTGAAGAATTCTGTCACAAGATTTTTGGAAGCTGCCCTTTCCTAGCCACACACACACTTTACATGCCCTTCAAAAACCCCGGATAGTATCTAATCTTAGTGTTTAATATGCAGCTAGGATTAAAGACATGAGCCATTATGCCCAACTTGAATTTTTAAAAAATTCTATTAGCATGTATTAGTTGTTTAAGGGTTTTGTGATGACATTTCCATACATGCATAAAAAATACTTTGATGTACAGCCTCATTGCCTTCTATTACTCTCCCTCATTCCAGTGGATTTCATTGTTATATTTTCATACATGTATATAAGGTACTTTATACTCCTTCACCCTCTCTCTTCCCTATGCCTTCCCATGGGTATCTAATCCCTCAACAGAGCTCATTTTACTTTCCAGTTACTCAGGGTATTTTAGTATATTAACTGTACAAAGCAGTTTCACTGTGGTGTTTCACACATGCACAATTATTTTCTGAATGGGATTCCAATCTGTCAGGTTTTGCCAGATTTTACCAGTTTCTCCAGAACCTAGTTGGAGATATATAACACAAGAAGAAAACTGAAGGTTGTGTTTATCTTTGAGTCTCAAAGTCCCTAGATAGTCTATCTTCTGTTTGTGTTTCAGAATCTTCTTCTTTGTTAGATAGATAGATTAGCTAGCCAGCTAGCTAGATGGATAAATAGATTAGATAGATAGATAGATAGATAGATAGATAGATAGATAGATAGATAGATAGATAGATAGATGTTCTGGTTGTGCTTAATAGACCGAGAACCACTATGTCTCTTCATCTTCTCTGAAGTGGGAATCTGTATACTTGTTTTGAAAAACAGCAAAGTGTTTTAAAAAACTGGGTAGTACATAGCCAATTATAGGCATCCATGTAGTGGAGATTATCCAGGAGTCATCCAGGATTCTGGATTCTCCTTAAGGCTCTGAGGCTCCCTAGATAGGAATTTTCCATCACTCTGTCTTATTGCTTTGAATAGTTGTGAACTTTCCTTCTATTTTCACTTATTTTTATTTATTTTCCTTTTTTTTGCCAGTCCTGGGGCTTCTGGGTCTGGGCACTGTCTCTGAGCCTCTTCTGTTCAAGGCTAGTGCTCTACCATTTGAGCCATAGCACCACTGTGAGCCTTTTCGGAGTAGTTTATTGGAGTCTCATGGACTTTCCTGCCTTGCTTGGCTTTGAACTATCCTCAGATCTCAGCCTCCTGAGCAGTGTTTTCACTTATTTCAATACTAGCTTTTAACCATGTTGACTTCTCCACATATGCAACTGCTTCCTTGTAAAGCAGGCTTATCTAGACCTTACTAACTAGTTGTTATTTAACTATTTTTCACAATAATTTGCATTTGCCATCTACTTTGGCCTTCCTAGTCTGCTGAATCCTTAAAAGTCCGTATTACTGGGGCTGGGAAGCTGGCTCAGAGGTAGAGTGCTTGCCTTGCATACATGAGGCCCTGGGTTTGATTCCTCAGCACCACATAAGCAGAAAAGGCTGGAAGTGGTGCTATGGCTCAAGTGATAGAGCACTAGCCTTGAGCTGAAGAGCTGAGGGACAGCGCCCAGGCCCAGAGTTCAGCCCCCACGACCGACCAAAAAAAAAAAGTCCATACTACTGTTGTGGCATGTAATTGTACCCCTGTTACCTCTTACTGCTGAGTTTCTTTGTGGAATGGTACCAGAACATGGCATGAATAGTTTCAGAGATAAACTAGGATTAGACTGGGAGAGAGTGAGGAAAGGGAAGACACTGGATGAAAGGAAATGTATTCATTACCTGACTCATGTAATTATAATCCCTCTGTTCCTCACCTTTATAATAACAATAAATAATAATTAAAAATAATAAATAAAGCCCTAGAATTGGATAGAACTCAGAGGGGTTTTGTGGGACTGTTCATTTATACAGCATTCACTGATATTTAACTTTCAAGTAAGAGGAACAGAAAAGAAAATAGCCAATTGGCTCAAGTGGTAGAGTGCTAGCCTTGAGCTGAAGAGCTGAGGGACAGCTCCCAGGCCCAGAGTTCAGACCCCATGACCGGACCCCCTCCCCCCCAAAAAAAATAGCCAATTGGCTCTTTTGAGGCTTTGTTCTTTTCCTATTCCCTCCTCTCCATTTTGAGTATTCACAGATTGATGACTTAGAAGAAAATTTACCTTTTTGCCTAGGAATATTGGAAGGGAAGCCATGGAATAAAAATGTAGGTTTTTTTTTTAAATCTTTATAAAGAGAAATTTGTCTCGGAGACAGAAAAAGAAATAGCAATCGCCTATTATGACTTGACCTTGGAGCCAAGAAGTGGTAGTTATTCCTTCCATTTATTCCCTGAATCAGTTGGTAAAAGGCAGAAAGATTCGTTTGAAAATTTCAGTGACTGCTAAACAAAATTTGACCTATCTTTCTTCCATGGGTTGGTTGTTTGTTGGTACTATCTCTGGAATTTCAGCCCACCGTACACATCATCAGTTTGTCTTCTGCTTTCTGAGAACTTTTTACAGAAACCTTACTTGGTGGCCCATTTATTAATCCCAATATGTTTATTTTGTTTCCTGGGGTTAGAAAAATTCAAAAAGGTCCTGGAGAAAGACAAGGTCCTCACCTCCAAAAAATTGGATTCCAGTGAACTGTAAAGATATTTATGGAGTGCTTCTCGTTCCCTGGACTTATGCATGATGCTTTACAAGCATCATTTAGTTAGAGCTCACAATTCCCTGAATTGTACGTTTTGCCTGTCACTGTCTTCAAAGTACAGATGCTCTCTCTGTTGTGCTTAGGAAAATCATTGACTCTCCGCCTTTTTTGTATTTTTCTTCTTTTTCTTTTTGTAATTAGGGCAGTGTGTATTCATGTGTGCTGCTGTAAAAACCTTACTTGAGATTGGGTGATTCATTTACTTATTTGTGGTGATAGGAATTCAATCCAGGGCCTCACCTGTGCTCTGGCAAGTTCTCCACCACTGAGCTATACCCCATAGCTAAATACCCCTTATTCCCCCAGATAAGTTATAAAATAGAAACGTATTTCTCACAGTTGCAGAGGCTGGGAAATCCTGGAGCAAGATATCAGCCAATTCCTTGTTTGAGGATATCCCATTCCCCTGCTTTAAGATGTGAATGTGCTATGTCCTCACTGAGAAGGAGGAAGAAAAGGAAGAGTATAACCTCATTCTTCTAGCGCTCTTATAAGACCCTCATCCACCCATAAAGGTGGGACTTTCGTGACTTCACCATTTCCCGAAAGATTCCACCTTGTAACCCCACCAGGATATATAGGATATATAAACTTCCAGCCTACATTTTTTGAGGGGACACAAACATTCAAGCAATGGCAAGTTGTTATATCTCTTAGCTTGCACAAATATCCTGTTCTGGCCATTGTACTACTTTTCAACTTGCTGAAGCTAACTGGCCCACATGAGGATTAAGTCCATCACTCATACTTAACTTCTTGATCTAAGCAGCTGAACGAATCAACACAGTCCGGAAGGTGATACACAACAGGGCAACACATTCATCATTTTATAGGTAAATTAGTTTACAAAATATTTTAGGATCTCAACCAGATAAAAGCAGTAGATTACAGAGCCTGGAAGTTTTGCTGAATTCCAAGGACATAGTACTTTGAGGGCGCTACACTCCCCCTTTAAAATAGTGATTTTGTCTCCATGCACATAAACAGTGATGAACCACTGCATGGACAAGGAACTGATCTGAATGGAGTGGCTTACGTTATCCATTGTGTGCTGTGCACCACTAACCTGCTTGTAATCAATGCATTCTTTGTTTGCATATTGATAAGATGGGGGATATGCTACTTTCATCTGCCCTGAAGATATTGTATTAATTAGTTAACATCTATGAAGAAAAGGTTTGTAAGCAAAACAGGTTTCCATTTGATAGCAATAAAGATCTGTATTAAGAAAAATCACAATAAGCAATTGCTTTGAGTTAACAAAAATCACATCCAAGAGCATTCAGAAGTGAGAACAATAATTTATTCATTTAATTAATGGATCTATTTTATGGAACACACCATTGTTCTTAGGATATTTGTATTTATGTGAGTTATAATAAAGCAGCTACTACTCAGGTCCTTAAAAGCATTTGGCTCTGTGTGTGTGTGTGTGTGTGTGTGTGTGTGTGTGTGTGTGTGTGTGTGCGCGTGTATGCTGGTATTGGAGCTTGAACCCGGGGCCTAGGTGCTGTCTCTTAGCTCAAGGCTGCCACCTTACCACTTGAACCATACCTCTACTTTTGTCTTTTTTGGTGGTTAATTGGAAATAAAAGTCTCACTGACTTTTCTACCCAGGTTGCCCATGATCTGCAGAACTCAGGCTCTTTTGTAGCTAGGATTATAGGCATGAGCCACGGGCACCTGGCTTTGCCATTAGCACTTCTAAAATATTTGGTTATTTCTTCTGAGATTGTGAGCATCTGAGTATAATCCTTAGCAAATGCTTTTATAGAGCAGAGGGACAAAGTGAAGGCCATTCATACAAAAACAGTCACCAGTTTCAAACATTGCAGGTATAAATGATTTGGAGTTAATGGTTAACACCTATTCTGCCTGGTAGACCAGAGGGTTAGTCGCTTGTTCAGAAGTGATATAGCTCTGGATGACAATCCTGAAACCATCTTTAATGCCATATGACCTGTGGTGCTTTACTTCTTGTCCCTAAAACTATGTCCTCTCATTTCTAAAATGGGGAGACTACCAATCACATATATTGTATGAATTGTTGGACTACTGGATGACGTCAGGCATGCACAATGCTATGAACTGTACCTGCCTAAAGGCTGCGTCTATTATTAATATTGCTAGCACTATTAAGAAGCAATTAAAATGATGCCTTTTCCCTGTGGGGCTTTATGAGTAATAATTGAGACTATATTTATTAGACCACCCTACATATATCCTTCTACCCCCTCATTTATGCTACTCCTTGGGTGGCTCACTACCCCGAGGATAGGGTAAAGTATGGAGGGCTTCTGCATTATGAATCTAGATTGAAGGGATTTAAAGCCCCCTGTAGTTATCGCAGAGTATTCCAAACATTTGCATCTGTCTTCAAACTCACAACCAATCAGTAGGAAGAAGGGACTCAAGTGAATACTATAGAAAGGGGTGTTGGTTTTTGCCCTGCCTCCTCTTCTCCTTGTTACAAGAGCTTCAAACTGTCCTCTCCAAGCATGCATTGGGAATTGGGATCACAGTATTTATTTAAAGCTTGTGGCTAACAGGGGAGTAGTTACCCCTTTCCCCCCCACCAGTATTTCCCAGAACAGAGCCTGAATTCTGGGAATCGTGTGTCTATGTGACTTCCCGAGTCAGTGATTCACACTCAGAAAGGAGATAAGTTGGGCATGACACCGTCTGCCAGTTCCAGTGAATCCCTTGGGAAGAGGCTGAGTCTTTTCTGCTGCCTGAAGCTTCCAGTGCACGCGCGTGCGTGCGCGCACACACACACACACACACACACACACACACACACACACACACACACACACACACACACACACACACACACACACCACCCTGTCCCAGGCCCCAGGTGTGGGCAGGTTTCTAATCACCAGTGTTGCTCTAAGATCTGAAGGGTGAGAGAGAAGAGTTGCAAAATCACGCACACTGAGGGCGGTGTTAGCAAAGCAGTTTCCTGCACACTGTGGTAGGTGTTAGTGAGATTATCAATTGCTTCGGGAGAGACAGAGGACTGGAGGGCTTTGGGAATGTGTGTGTGTGTGTGTGTGTGTGTGTGCGTGTGTGTGGCTCTGGGGGTGGAGGGGGATGGGGGTGTCCATTTCTTTGCTGGTTGTTTCCCCTGAGGTTGTGCTTTTCCAAGGATCTACATGCTGCACTTCCATTTCTGCAGTGAAATTCACTGGCGCTCTCAGCAGGTAAGTCCCTTTCAGCTCACCTTTAAGAGGAGATCCTTGAGCTGTGGTGGGGTGGGCTCTGCCCCATTCTCCTCACATTGGGCTTGTGTTGTTCGCGCTAAAGTGATGTGTTGGAAGCTTTCATGCGGGGCAGGGGTTTGAGGCTGCTAGAAGAGGTATGCAGCCCTGAAAGAAGAAGGAAAGAGGTGGGGAAGGCTGGGGGGCGGGGAGGGGGTCACCAAAACAAGGACTCAGGCATTTTCTTTCTAACAAATCTTCCATTTTTTTTTCTTAGAAATGTTGCCTCCAGGCTGGTTGGTGCCTGGCACCAGCACAGGGTCTTTGGCATGAGTCATAGCTGTGATGTTTCTCTGTTCCTCTTTTTGTTTTTTTTTTTTCCTTCCTGGTTACCGCTGCATGAGAGAGATCAGGCAGGCAGAAGCAGGGTTGCACGTTGTCAATACAGGCTGCAGAAGTCAATAAGCAGCCAGACAGGGAGTGAAATTGGAGGAGGCAGCTATAGATTTCTTAGGGTATTTCTTGTGAGTTTTTCAGAACTTGTGTGATTCGGGCTTGTCAGATACTATTTTGAGCCGGGCTAAGACAAACACATTCCCATAGTGTAGCAGATGTTGTCTGCAGCCTCCCAATTTCCAGAGACACCTAGGTTGGTCTAGGAAGGGACAGGAATGAGAATTGGGACATTCTATTGGGGCAAGTGACTGTTATACAACTCTAGAGTTTGGTAGAAGTCATAATGTAATCATGAGATGTTTCTCAGTATGGTAGTAATTGGCTTGAGACCAGGTGGTACGTTTTATTCAATTCAGTACTTAGAGTGAGTACTCGGTAAATGGGTGTTGACTAAACATTCGTAACCAAAAATGTGTACTTTGTGGGTAAACTCAGATTGTTATTCTGGGTGGGTTCTACTTAGAATGATAAGGGAATCTCATCCTGATTGGTGGGTAATTATGAAGAAGAGATCAATAGTATTAATAATCTCAAGTAGACTTTGACGGGGACATACATACAACCTGCCTTTCCTTCCTTGCCTTCCTTTCTGGACCCATCTCTCTCCTCCCTCTAGTTGTTAACCATCTGGTTCCAGAAGAGTTTCAGGCAGCTCCTAAGACTTCATGGAAATTAGCACCCTTAGGAATAGAATGACAAAAAGATGTAACATGCATCCAACAATTGATCTTGTGTCGTTCACAATTGAAATCACTAATTTTAATTGAAGCATTTGTTTTAACCCCTTCATGTACATCCCAAATGAAAGATAGCAAAAGCCAAGTAGCAGCCACACAGGTGATGGAATAATATGCAGAGGAGTGGCTGGACATTTTGCTTTTGGAAACTAATAAAGAAGGTCATTGGATGATCTTCTCTATTCTTTGCACTGGGCTGCTTTGCTTGTTTGTAGCTGTATAATGCTTAGTTTTTCTTCCCCTATTTGAACCTGAAGCTGGAAGATTTCAGAGAGAATGGTCTCCCTTTTCATCTTGCCTAATAAAGTATTCTATTATTTTCTCAGCTACTAAAATATTCTGTTATTACAGAGTGTTTTTCTCTGGCTGTAGTTTACAAACTACACAGGCTTCTTGGAGGTAGAATTTGCCTTTCTAGAGGGTATTGGGGGAAAGGAGTAGGAGATTCTAGGTACCTGATGAACTTCTGAAACTCTGAGGCCAGCTGGGAGTCAAAAGGACTGTGGACAGACGTTTTGCATGCATGAATAGACTCAACTAATATTCTCCAGCTCTGAATGGAGCTAGGGCAAGGGCACATTCACTCAATTCACCCAAAAAAATATTGGCTTAAAAATCCTCTGTGTAGGGCATAGCATCCTGGGAGAATCAAATGTAGGACTCTCCTTTCCCATAGGAGTCTACTTACCACGTAGCAAGTGCTGTTACATTGTCTTGTTTATTTTTCTTGGGAGGCAAAGGAATTTTATCCCATTTCACAAATGAGGAAACTGAGACTCATGCATTTTATATACCCTGCCTAAGATTGTATACCTAGTGCATGATCAAAGCTGTTTACTTAAACTGCATTGTACATATCTAAGGGAAGACACATTCAAAAAAAGGTTCTCAAAGATAGTAGCTGCTAACAGTGGTAAGATTATCTTAGTGAAGGTTCCTATAGAGGAGCAGACATTAAACTGAACCTCTCCAAAGTAGTAACAGGCGATAAAAATTCCCAGCCTGAAGTGATCTTGCCTCAGATAGAATTATTTTTACAGTGAGTTTGTTATTCTAGCAGAGACATACAGGGTTGTGCTTTGCCAGGCCATGCCTGCCTATGTTTGAGCTAAATTAGATGTAGCAGGTCCATAAGGCTGCCGAAGATGGTTGATGGAATTACAGTCAGGATTTGAGCGGCATTGGGAGTCCTGAGCATTGACCCTTTGAGTTCCACAATGAAATCATTACTGTGCTTTCTTCTACCGGGGTTCTCTTCCTCTATGAATAATAGTATATCATACTCAGTCATAGTTGGGAATCAAGGTAGCCTTTCTCTTTACTGCCTTTTTTTTGTGCTGAGAATTGAACTCTGGGCCTAGAACTTTGCTAATCAATAACCATAGACTTGAGCCATGCTCCAGATCATTTTGCTTTCGGTTTGTTTTGCAGACTGTATCTCACATTAGTTTTGTCTTGCTGGCCTCCAATTGTGATCCTCCTAAACCTGCCTTCTGACTAGGTGGGAATACAGATGTATACCTCCACTTGATGTGGAGTCCTTTGCCTCTTTTTTTTCTTTTCTGCTTCTTAGTCATTCTAAGCATCCTTTATACATCCTACCAGTCATCAAAATCCTTTTGGTTTAATGTCAACATTTCTTTTGAGCCACCTTGTTCATTTCCACTGTCCTAATGCTGCATTCTGCCTCATTGGACTCTTAACTATTGTTGCCTTGGTGAGCAGAGCATGGAAAAAGTACTCAACAGATGGTGATTGAATAAGTATAGTATGAGACAACTTCCTATGTGAATGTTTGTGAAGCAGGCCCCATGTTCCCAGCTCTCTTCTTTCTAATGAGATGGGTGTGGTTGGTATTTTTAGGAATGATTATGGGTAAAAATTAGGCCCTTTGCTTTCCAATTTAGCATGTGTGTGAAGTCACTTTATTTCTTTTTCAGCAGGGTGGGGTGGGGTGGGAGTATTTAACAAGTACATGGTAACCAACCCTATGTGAAAGACAAACTTGTTTTCCCTACCACTCCCCTTCTTCTGAAAGGTCTCATTTTACCATCATTATTTTGCCAGCCTCTGGGAAACCTGATCTAAGCGTGTGTAATGCTAGCAGTGTCTTTTTAACAGCTTGGCAGGGAAGAGAGGCAATTGAATTACCTGTTTACACATCTGATCTCCCAAGGTTATGTCAGAACAAGGGGATAATAGAAGACGTTGTTAACACTGCTTTGAGAATAGTGAGTCCACATGGCAGAGAAATCCATCACATGAAGATGCTCGCTTTCATTGAGAGTGAATCTTTTTCTCCATCAGAACTTCTTCCCTCCCCTCATTTTCCTTGTAACCAATCTCCTTCTGCCGTATCTGTGCTCAGAGTGCTTTTATTCTGGGAATACTTAGTCGACAGCTCACAACCCTCTGCCAGCCTGATAGCAGCTATGAGTGGAAACACAAGCCTGTTCCATCCCAGAGGTGCCGCTGAGCAGCTGAATTTAGGTGTGATGGTTCTCGAAGCAAGAAAGAGGGGTAGGGGAGAATCCTGATGGCTTTTCTCCTTCTGTTTTCTGGAAAGATGAACAAACACCTGAAGTCAAAGATGTAAGTTGAGCTGAGGATGAAGGTGTCTGGTGGAGTAGGATGGGAACACTATTCTAGTTTGAGAGTCGTTCCTGAAAGGCTTTCACTTAAATTGTTTACAGAAACCATCAAAGTGAGGATGGACTTAAGAATCTCTTCCCCCAACATATTAGAGCTTCATTCATAACATCAGGAGATTGATACACATAAATTCATGACATCTTTACAGAGTCCCTGCTAAGGTTCATTTAGCCAATAAGCATTTCTAGAGCTGGACATTGGGCTGGCAGCTACAAACACAAAAAGAGAAGTCATACTGTCTACTGACAAGGAGCTCAGAGTCTGGATGAGAATGCCCATTCTAAGAATAACAAGAACAGGAATTGCTATAGCCAGTGCCCATGGTGTCAGGCACTGCTGTGCCTGCCATGGTTGAGTTGCTATAATGTCACCACGGCCCTATCCTTATTTTACAGATGAAGACATGGGTATGAATGGCCACCAAATGTCTTGCCTAAAGTTGCAGCGTTAATTATACAAGGGACCAGGAGGATAGAGAGATCTGAGTTGTGGGCTGTGGGCTATCTTGAGGGAGTTACAGAAAAATAAACAAAGGGAGCATATTCCAAGACATATATAACAAAATATCAGGAATAAGAGAAGTCATTTCACTAAGAGATCTGGAATACCGGAAGCAGTAAGATAAGTACCCTTAGACATTGATTCCTGTCTTTTGACAGGATTACTACAGAAGGCCAAACACTCAGCTTGGCCAAACACTCAGCCTATCTAAACATACAAATAGGGGTTGCTACCAGTGTTATTCATTCTCCATGCGTTAAATCTCCTGCAGCAAGTCATGTTTCCTTCTGGGCTCTAGATTCCCACAAATAAAGTTTAATGGTTCCCGTCTGTAATCCTAGCCATTGAGAAGGCTGAAATCGGAGGATTGAGGTTTCAAAGTAGCTTGGGCAGGAAAGTCTGTGAGACTCTTATCGCCAATGAAACCACCAAAAAAGCCAAGAGTGGAGCTGTTGGCTCAAAGTGGGAGGCTGCCAGCTAAAATTGTCTTAAGCCAAAAGGAAATGTAGAGGGTTCCTTAAGTAGAAGGTCTAGGAGCTGACTGGGTACAGCTTGATGCAGGGTTTCGTGTGACATTAGCTCCCTTAGGAACAGAACACGTCATGTTTTCACCTTTCAGGTTGGTTGTACTCCCTCTTTGCCCAGTGATGACCACGTTGAGGTAACAGCTGCAGACTTCACATTGTAGGTTGCTGTGAGTTTCCTTTCTGAGTAGTCATTGGCTCTACTCGGTCTTTTATCTATTCTTGCAGTTGTCATTGTGCTCTAGAAACAAAACTAAATAAAAACTTTAGGTCACTGTATACAAGGATAGAATGAAGTGGAGAGCTAGTGGATCCTCAAGGAAATTCAGTTTATCTTTGAGAAAGGTGATGACATTGTTTGGTGGAAACTTCTCAGGCAATGATCTATATTTGTAGTCCCTTTAGATGGTACATAGTCCCTTTGAGAATGGCAGCATCTATAAGTCCTTTGCCTTGCATTTCCCTCACTCATCAGTAGGCCTACTGTATTGTCAGTAGTGTGCCAATGTGAGTCCAATGCCTGAAGAATAGGAAATAATAGCTAGAGGAACTCAAAGGCACAAACTGACTTTTTCTTTTACATGGTTTTCAAAGTTTTAAAAGCCTATTTTTATCATTTGTCTCCTAGTGGATATATACAGATATACTCTACATATTAACGGGGTGACATGTATTATTTTGATACATGTAAAAAACTGTTTCTACTCCCCCTGCTCCCCGCCATGGCCCTTCAGTTCCTTATTCCTAAACCAGAGTTCTTATTCTGGATCGAGAGATCCAGAACATCTTTGGACCTCCAGATGGCGTTGGTTGGGTGTCAGCATATGGGGTGAGAAGATCAGCATGTGGGTGAGAAGATCTGATGTCAGGAGGGCTGTATCAGAACATTGGACTTGAATCAAAGGGAAAATCTTTACACTTTTGAAGAAAAACATCCTTAACTGAAAGATATAAAACTCTGTAAGGATGATGAGGCCCAACTCCCTGGTTTGATTAAAACGTAGTCTAATGATGTATTCAATGGAACCACCAGAAAAAGAAATTCAGGGGCTCATTACCAGCACCTTTTAGTGATTTCTTCCCTTGCCTCTGGGAAAGAAAGCTTGGTGGAGAAATCTTACACTGCCTCGTTGGGCTGTCTGAGCTAATTTGCTTAATTTTTTTTTTTTTGAGTCTAGATTTCCTACATGGCAAATGAAGATAACAGAAAGACTTTCTGAAGAAAACTGTGAACATTAAATAAAAGGATAGTATATAAAAATATCAAAAGCTGGTTCTGTAGTAGGCAATTATTCAACAATATTATTCGTGTTTCAGTTGTATTCTCCCAGTTCTATAAGCTCTGGTTTAGCTGGGCTGCTATTTGGAAGTTTTCTCTCAGCTCAACCCATGACTTCATAATGGCCAGCCTGTTGATAATGGGTGAGTAAAATTTACCCGTTATTTGCACATTGTTAAATGAATAGTTTATTCAGTGCACCAGATCACAGAAAAGTACAGGTTTTCTGCTTATTTTTCAGCCTTCTCTTTCTGGAATTCAGTTCCTAGTTAGCAGCTATTTCTATTGGAAAATCCCTGCTCTGAAAAGCTGTACCATTTTTTTTTTTTTTGGAAGTGAATGAAATCACTCATCTCACTGTCTTGATCTGTAAAAAATGAGGATCATAATACCTGCCCACAAGGTTATTATAAGGTTTTGAGACCACTCAGATGAAACCTGATTTCTTCATAATCTATATGTTGCTAGTAGCACTCTTTGGGATTTTACAGTTTAAAATATCACACCCATGCATGCCTGTCCCTAGAAAACTCTGCATCTGGAGAATCTCATCAAGTAATGGAAAGCCCTATACATTGGCTCTACAAATACATGTAAAACTGGAAGCTCACCAGTGCAGTGTTCCTGTGGCTTCTCTGTTCAAGCAATGAACCATGGTAGCTTCTGCTAGCTCTTTTGGAGGGCTGATCTAGATTTGTGTTTCTGGGATTCACTTGAAGAAGGGATTACCTCATTGGATGTGAGTTGGAGTGGTGGACTTCAATGTCTTTTCCAAGGCTGAGAATCAGTTTCACTATGATTATTTCTGCTTGGGAAATAATCTCTAGAATTGCTAGTGAGATGATCTTAACTAGCTACTTAACACTTCTATTCATCAAGTGCTTCTTTCTGATAATCTCCACTTCCTATCATAGTTATGAGTTTTAAAGGGGAAATGTATGTAACATTTTTAAACACTGTGTGGTTAAGGGTTAGTGATCCTCATCAGTATCTATTTCTCTTCTTGTCGGAAATATAATAGGGTGATACTTCTTGACACTTTTGTCATTGGATGGGGCCATCTGACCAAACCCAGCCAATGAATCATGAGTCAGTATGAGCTCTGTAGCTTCTACATGAGAGCATTTAAATACTGATGAACGTTTGGTACATGGTAACATTCAGCATGGTGGACAGTTAGCCTAGCTTCCTGAACTGTCTGGCCAACACACAGTGGTATTTAGTATTAGGAAGAAATAACTTTTGGTGTATTGAGGCACTTACGTTTTTGAAGGTATAGTTTTACAATTTCATAACATAACCTTCACCGATTGATGAACGAAATGTGTGATCCAGGATAGTATCTAGTAATGTTTGAGCACTTGCTATGTGGTAGTTAAATATTTGCTCACACTTGACAGTAACATTCTGGAAAGAACAATTATTAACCTCAGGAACCGAAGTTAAAACTGGTAAGCAATTTGCTCACTGGTACCTCAGCTAGTGAGTGGATGACTTTTTGAGTTTCTCCTCTTAACCGTAATAGATCAAGCCTCTGGTTTCCTGGTATGATCAGCCAACATTAATTCTGCCTGACCTTTCTTTTGAACCGAATCCCCTTTAGTTTCATTTGGAAATGATTTCCTGTATGAGCCATGACTCTTTAAAATGGCCGTGAGGTTGCCAGGGGGTGGCCTGCTGTGGGTGTCACAGGAAGCTCATTGTTTGCTTTGCATGATGAATCTTGACATTCTACCTGTTATTTTCTTAATTTTAACACATTATTTTTATTCCATTATACACAAAGTAGGTCTCAGGAATGTGTATCTACCAACAAAGATTCATTATTTGCATGCCATTCTTATCATTAAATGCTACCTTCTTAAGTCTAGGAAAGTTTTCCATTAGTAAAATAGCACCAGAGTCTTCTCTATTACCTTGCAAATGGACACAAATATGTGAAAATAAACACACTGTTACAAACTTCTTAAGACAGTTGAGGCACTGTCAACCTCTTATTTAAACAGAAGTCTTTTGTTATGGTTTTTTTTGGTCGGTTGTGGGGGCTTGAACTCAGGGCCTGGGTACTGTTCTTGAGCTTTTTTGCTTAAGGGTAACACTGCACCCCTTTGAGCCACAGCTCTGCTTCCAGTTTTCTGTTAGTCAACTGGATATGAGTCTCACGGGGACTTTTTAGCCTGGGCTGGCTTTAAACTGTGATCCTCAGATCTCCCCCTCCTGAGTAGCTAGGATTACACATGTGAGCCACTAGCTCCCAGCTTAACCTTTTTTCCCAAACTCTGCTTGAAGGAGTTGAGATGATTGTCTTGGATCAGGCTTCCTGGAAGCAGAGGCTGAAATAAGGACATGTTGGTTATGTGATTTATTGAGAATGAGCTTTGAGGAAGTGAGGGAGGCAGGGGCAGTTAAGCTAAGGTGTGGTTAGTTTAGATGTGGCATGGGGCTCCAGCCTGGTGCTATGTGGAAGCTTAGAGAGTAATTGATAACGCCAATTGTTCTGCACTGAGGCAAGGGGGCTGTCTCAGTTGCTCAGTTGCTCACTGTCCTTGGGTGTGACCTCCTAGGTATGTCCAGGTAAAGTGAGCCCTATTATTGGTCAAGGCCAATACCCAGGGAAGGCTGCCGGTATCAAGCAGTAGCAGGGAATCCTTTCAGTGATTAGAGTATCCATACACCTTGAAGAGGATCCTCACAGAATACCCATAATACTCAATATAGTGTTTGAGGTCAGTGGCTCAGAGACTTTTAGTGTGTGTGTGTGTGTGTGTGTGTGTTTCTGAAATATACTAGGGTCAAGTTTCAAAGAAGTAATGAAGCCTGTAGATAACATATTATGACCTCAGCAACGTGACTAGATTCCACTCTTCCTAAAAGCCTCCCACTGCTGTGGTCTGAATGGTTGTTTCTTCTCCAACTTCATGTTGAAGTTCAGTGTGATCATGTTTGGAAGCAGAGACTTTGGGAGGTTTAATCAGATCAATGTAAGAGGAGATTTCTCATGATGATACCAGTATCCAATGAAAAGAGAAATCTCCTCTCTCTTCCCCTTCCTGTCCCTCCCCCTCCTCTCCTCTCTGATTTCCTCCCCTCCTCTGTCTTATTTCCTCTCCTCCTCTCTCCTATTTTCTCTTCTTCCCTTTCTCTCGAACAAGGAACGCTTTATGGCCAGGTGGACATTTAGCCAGAAAGTGAGCTCTTTTTAAGAATATGACCCTGTTCTTGAGTTTCTCCCTTCCCAAACCTTGGGGAGTGAGTGTTGTTTAAGCCACCCAGTCTATGCTATTCTATTACAGCAACTCTTAAGCCTAAGCTTGGCACACCATTGTTTTATGGGCAAAGCAAATGCCACGGCCAATTCAGATTCAAGGAGAAGGTGATTAGAATTTTAGTTGTGTTGGCAGAGTGGTTTGTGTATGTTGGAAGGGGAAGAATTCTTATCAGTCATGGTTGGAAACTATCGTGGATACATTAATTCCAGACCATTAATACACAAGATTATCTCATGGGAAGTTGAATCTTTACTTGTCTGTTTGAGTGCTGCATTTGAACTAAAGACATTTGCCATGATGACCAGTGGGGTTTTTTGTTTTTGTTGTTGTTTGTTTTGTTTTTTATTTTAGTTGGTGCCAGTGTGGGGCTTGAACTTGGGGCCGGGCACTGTCCCTGACTCCTTTTGCTCAAGGCTAGCAGTCTTCCACTTGAGCCACAGCTTCATTTCTAGCTTTTTTGGTAGTTTATTGGAGATAAGAGTTTCATGAACTTTGATGCCCAGTCTGGCTTTGAACTAGGATTAGAGACATGAGCCTGGCAAAGGTAGTATTTTGTTTTGTTGTTTGTGTTTTTGTTTAAAAGATGACTTTACGGGGGGCCTGGAGCCTCCAATGTGTCCTGAATGAAGAAAGGGTAATTACTATGGGAAGATAAGGAGGGACTACCTAACATTTTAATAAACCACACTTCACTATGAGTTGGGTAGACAGCATGGGTACCCTGATTTTTAACTGTCAAATTGATCTAGCCTTGTCGGGCAGGATAATTTACCCTTCAAATGAAGGGGATTTATCTTGTGTTTTGTAATCAAATTGTTTTCTGAGTCACTCTCTATGAGCTCTGGTAAATCACTTTTAGTACATATTGAACGTGACAATATTATATTTTATTGCTGGATTGTGGGTCGTCTAGTAATAACTAATGTGCGTCACCAGCTTCTGACCCAGGGCTGAATTACACTCCCTTGGGGGTGTCTGGTCCAGATGTAAACTGTTGCTTCTGTTTACTTGGTCATGGTGAGGACCACGGCAGGCAGTTGGGGAAACTACTATTTCAGCCTTTGCAGCTGAGTCCTGTTCTTCAGAGACACCAGTAGTCTTGTGAAATAGGCAAGTTTTCTCCAGTTGAGTTTTGGTCAAAGGGTAGGATTTGCAATTCTACTGGATGAGTGACAAGTGATTTGTTGCTGAAAGACAAAGGCCTCATTTGGACAAATAGACTGATCAGGAAACAGGCTCAAATCATCTCTTACTTGAGGCTCTGCTACAGCCTTGGTAACTGATCTTCCCACCAGTGGACTCAAACAGACTCCATCCAGCAGCCCCCATCCTGACATGCAAAGATAACCGTACCAGCTCCTGGCTTGAAGTCATTATTGCTTCTCAGTGACAGGATATTTTTCCACTCTTTTATGTTGGCCTGCAAGGCTCTCTGCCTGCCTGTGCAACTCCATCGTGTTCTGCTGCCCAACTGAAGTTTCCTTTATCTGTACACTATGCTCCAGTTTTCCATGCTATTTTCTATTCCCTGTGATTGAAATGGGGCTTCCCAGATTCCCCATACTGACTTCCCTTGCTTAATTTATTCCTTCTGGTACTGGAAAATGCCTCAAAGACATGACCTTCTAGAAGCTTCTGTAAATGCTCTTAGGCTACACATAACACATAACACCCTGCATATCTCACTCTCCTCATTGCTTCTCTTTGCCACATTGCTTTCTTTATTACATGTGTCTCTGGCTATACCACTAGACAGACTTACTTATGTTTGTATCCCCAGTAACCTGCACAATAACTGATTGGCCAAAAGATGGTGTTTGGTGTTCAGTAAATGTTTATAGAATGAAGAAATTTGAGAAAAATACTTATTTAGGTCACCATAGAAATGTATGAACAGAAGGCATTTAACATTTTCATCTTGAATCTGGACATTCTTTTAGCTAAGGACCTTGCAGTTTTGATGCGATATATTTGTTAGTGTGAGGGTTCATCACGAAGATGAATATTTGTATGCCTCAGGCAAAAGCCTAGGAAGAGATACCAGGATGTTTTCATCTAGTGGGACGTTAGCATTAATTGAGAATTTAACTAACTCTTCACACCTATGTCCTTGAGTTTGCTTTATGTCTGGAGGATTTTATGTGTTAGAAATGAAGTCAGAGGCAGGTGCTGGTGGCTCACACCTAGAATCCTAGCTGCTTGCCTGAGGCAAGTTCATGAGACTTTTGCCTTCAATTAATAACCAAAAAAGCCAGAAGTGGAGGTATGACTCAAGTGGAGCCTTGAGTGAAAAATTTAAGCCAGAGTGCAAGGCTCTGAGTTCAAACTCCAGTATCAGCTAGAAAAGAGGAGGAGGAGGAGGAGGAGGAGGAGGAGGAGGAGGAGGAGGAGGAGGAGGAGGAGGAGGAGGAGGAGGAGGAGGAGGAGGAGGAGGAGGAGGAGGAGGAGGAGGAGGAGGAGGAGGAGGAGGAGGAGGAGGAGGAGGAGGAGGAGGAGGAGGAGGAGGAGGAGGAGGAGGAGGAGGAGGAGGAGGAGGAGGAGGAGGAGGAGGAGGAGGAGGAGGAGGAGGAGGAGGAGGAGGAGGAGGAGGAGGAGGAGGAGGAGGAGGAGGAGGAGGAGGAGGGAGGAAAGAAAGGTAAAAGAAAGAAAGAAAGAAAGAAAGAAAGAAAGAAAGAAAGAAAGAAAGAAAGAAAGAAAGAAAGAAAGAAAGAAAAAAAGTGGTTATTTCATTGATGTTGGTAGATTTATAGCTCCCAAACCATTATCCATCAGTGTTTCCTGTGCCCATCCTGCCTGAGATAGGAAGCATCCATAAGTTGCAGATGTAAGTTCCAGAAGGAGGTATGAGAAAGGAGAATATATTTCCATATTTCCAGCCAAGGTTTGCATGCTCCTAGGAAAGAAAGGAAAGATCTGTGAGTCCAGGCTGTAATTTGTGGGCAGATGTGGCAAGAAATCCCATATAGGCCTGGAGACAGGTATCAGTGTACCTTACAAGGAAATAGTACATGAGCAAGGTAAAGCCTTGACTAACAATTATACTGAGGTATGCTGTTTTGTAGTGGTTCTGGAACTTAAACTCAGTGTCCCACACTGGCTAGGCAGGTATTCTACCCCTTGAGCCATGATACAGACCATTTTTGCTTATGCTATGTTTTCATATTGAGTCTTGTTTTGCTTTTTTTTTTTGGCCTGGATTGGTCTGAACGTCACTCCTCTCATTTTACATTTTGCATAACTCAGATAACAAGGCATGTACCACAGCCAGCTCATTTGTTGAGATGGATTTGTCCTAACATTCGCCCATGCTGGCCTCAAACTATGACCCTCCCAATCTCTGCCTACTGAGTAGAGAGGGTTACAGATGGGAGCCACCAGGCTCTGTTCTAAGATATGGATTTTGATGGAAAGGAGGAATGCTTGTGGGTGCAGAGTATTCACTTATGCTTTTGTAAATTAACACATTTGTAAATTAGCAAATAAATAAATAAAGGTCATTCGTCCTAGGTTGACATGAGAGTCTATGCAGAGAGATAGGGAAACTGAACATGTGTACAGTATTTTGATGGATTAGCTTGACGTTTTGCAAATTGCAAATGTTTTGCCACTATAAAATCATAAAACCTAGGATATCTTAAATATCACACAATGTGGATGAATCAGTTAAATTTTCACAACCTTTATATAGGAAATGTAATAGAGAAGAGTCCACATTGGTTTATAGCTCGGCATTTGCACCTTTGCATGTGAGTGTCAGATGTTTGAGAAATGATTATTAATAAAAAATGACAAGAGGATGTTAGTGAGAGGGATGCAATAAAAATTTATCTGCCTTTCTCATCATATTACTGATATGGGTCACCATGAAATTAATGTGAACATTTTCGACCTCACAAGAAGTCTTCACATGGCTTACCATGTGGTACCATCAACCAAGTTGCATTTGGGAGTAAATGCGTGGCTTCAGAGTAAGGCTGGAAGAAGAGTGTGGAGGCAAAGGGAGAACAAGTAACTAGATTAAGAATAGCTGTGCTCACCGAACAACTATGAACTTCAAGTTCATGTGTGCATAGGACCCACTTCAATTGAGAATTGCCCTGTGCATCTGGGCAATGCTAATAGAGCATTGATTGCTTACCTGTGAGGGAGCACACATGGCCAAAGTCTCAGCTTCCACACAACCTGATGGGCACTGACTTAGTCCATGAGGGTTGGCAAAACATCTAGGCCTGGGCTTATGAACGTTTACATGGGGGGACAAACCTTTACTTCCAGGGTTGAAGACTCACTGCTCGTGACTTATGACAGCAGGTATAAAACATGGCTGTGAGCTAGGCACTGGTGGCTCATGCCTGTGATCCAGCTAATCAGGAGGCTGAGATCTGAGAATCACAATTCAAAGCCAGCTGAGGCAGGAAAGTCCATGAGACTCTTATCTCCAATTAACCACCAAAAAACCCAGAAGTGGAGCTGTGGTTCAAAGTGGTAGAGCACTAGCCTTGAGCACAAAAACTCAAAGTGTTGTCTAGGACAGCACCCAGACTCTGAGTTCAAGCCATAGAACCCAACAAAAATAGGGAATAGGAGAGGGAAGGGATAGTAGGACAAAAACAAAGGAGGGAGTAAAATGCTTGACAAGAAATGTACTCATTACCTTACTCATGTAACTGTAACTCCTCTGTACAGCATCTTTACAATAAAATAATTTTTTTTTAAAAAAAAATCCATGGAAGTGTGTGAATAGTACAGCTTGGGAACCAGCTTCCTCTCCAGTTGTAAGCATTCTTCTGGGGAAGTAGGATCACAAGAATGACCAGTTAAAACACCTCCTTGTTGACACAAGAAGGATTTAAATAGTTCAATTGTGATGCCTAGTATGTTACATAATAGGAGTATGCTTCAGCCATAAACCTATGTCCCTAAAAAAGCATTTAAAACATGGATATAGTAAGAAAATACAGATACACTAAACACATAGAGAGGTAGGTTGATTGTTACTTGAAAGTACAAAAATGTCTCTCTCCTTCTATAAAGTACTGTAGATTTTTAAGTGTATCCATCCCTGCATCCCTAGAGAAACACGAACATTTTTCAGAGGTCATCTCTGGGTACTAGATGAATTAAATTTTCTGATTTGAGCTTTTTTAGTCCAGTTTCTTTTCTTAAAGTCACATTATATTTGCAACTATTAAAACAACCAATGTACCAGAGTTATTTTTTTACTGTGGTATGTTAATTTCATGCTGTAGTGGAACAGGGGCTTGGTGCTGTTTATTTTGTGTTTCAGTTTTTGCATCTGCATCCTAGATCAACAGGTAGCCTTGCCTTCTTCCCAGTTTGTTCACGGATCATAACCATAATGTCATGCTGTATAAAAGCAAAGGTGTGAAGCTCCGACCCTTGTGCTACTTGCACTTCTGCCTTTCTTTCTTGGCTTCCTTCTTTTCATTCTTCAGGACTTGGATTATATAATGCTTCCCCAGGTAACCTTCCTGGTACCTCAACAGATGATCATGTTCTGTCTTTGAAACCCCTTGCAGAACTCATGTTACTATTATATAACCATTGTTGAGATTGTTAGATGAACTTGTGGCTCTTCTAAATTGTGTCTGTTTTGTCACATTTGAGAATTCCATATTATCAGCATGTATGTAATAGTCTCTTCAATGTGTAGATTTTGCATCATCTGGTAGAGACACACATTTAGTTTTCTGTGTTCTGAAGTAGATTAGAGGACAATAGTGTTTTTCCTTTCTTCCTTTACTCCTTCCTTTCTCCCTTCCCTTCCCTTCCCCTCCCTTCCCTTCCCTTCCCTTCCCTTCCCTACTTTTTTCTTCCCTTTTGTGTTTTTTTAGAAAAGAATATATGACTCGACAAACCAACTAGCTAAGACTTTGCATTTTAATGTGGTTCTGATTGTTAATTTCCACTGTGGCCCACATGCCCAGCACAATGCTAGAGGCACTAGGACTTTGGAGGAGTAGATTATCTTCAGTTTGCCCTTGAATTCTTAAGAAGTATTGGAGTTCTCAAGATATGTAGACTGATCAGTCATTGTACTGATTACAAAGGATCTGGATACAGCCCTTGGTATCTAAGCCCCAGCATCATTACTATGGGATCTGATGTCCTGAAACACTGCTCAGTCCTCCTCAAGAAAGATATGGAGAAGAAAATATCCCTGAACCTTGTTACAAAGGGGTCATCTTCCAAACAAAACACAATCCCTCTACTCAAATTCCCAAGCATGAAGCAAAAAACAAAAACAAACAAAGAAAAAAGAAAAACACACACAAAAAACCTGCTCCCAAGCAGTTGCTCTCCTTGCCTATTATTTGGGAATTTCCAGTAGCTTTGTCTTTGGAATACCAGGTCTTTATCAATGTAGAATTTGTAATGATCTATGATTCTTCCAGTAGGCTTGAGTATGCCCCTATATTGGAATTAGGAAGTCAATAGAAAAGCGAAAATTTTGATAAGTAGGAGTAAAGACCAACAAAGACGAACTAATTCTTTTAAGCACAGAAGCCTTAGTTATGGCTGATTCTTGCTTGCAAACATTTAATATGTTTGCCAAGATCTCTTGATTGCTCCCTACCTCTGCAGGGGGAGAGTTATTTGCCATTACAGCAAGTAATAAATTGTGTTCATCTATTTACATATTTTTGTACCAGTACTTGGGCTTGAACTCAGGGCCTGGTTGTGTTCTCCCTTAGCTTTTTCACTCAAGGCTAGTGCTCTACACTTGGGTCACAACGTTTTAGTGGTTAACTAGAGATAAGAGTCTCACAGACTTTCTGGCTGGGCTGGTTTCCAATTGGGATCCTCAGATCTCAGCCTTCTGAACACCTTGGATTACAGATGTGAGCCACCTGCACCTGGCTTTGTGTTTATTCTTAAGAGCCTTTCACACCCACTTTATCAGAGCAATAAATTAGGTCTATTAGCATGGGTATACTGTATTGTAATGGGTAAATATGGGATTCTAGCAGCTGAAGGAAGGCTTTATGCTTAAGAAAATGCTTTTCCCCCTAGGGGCATCAATACATAAACAAGCTTATGTGCAAGTTTTGCCTTGAGCTAGACCATGGTAAGTGACTTTCAGGAAAGGTGATAGATATTGATATAGGTGGAGATTTGTATATCCCTTGGAGATTCTTTTTTTTTTTTTTTTTTGGTCGTGGGGCCTGAACTCTGGGCCTGAGAACTGTCCTTGAGCTCTTCACCTCAAGGTTAGTGCTCTACCACTTGAGCCACGGCACCACTTCCAGCTTTTTCTGCTTATGTGGTGCTGAGGAATTGAACCCAAGGCCTCATGCATGCAAGGCAAGTGCTCTATCCCTGAGCCACCTTCCCAGCCCCCCTTGGAGATTCTTGAATGATCTCAAGGCTCCTCTTTGAAGCTAAGTATGAGGCCTCTCCAGGGGTCATATGCAGGAAGTTCCCGTCTCTGTTTGGGGGTTCCTTTCTCCTTCATTTTCTCTTCTCCATTTTTGTAAAGCAGCCAGTTGTTTGGTTTCTATGTTGTTGCAAGATAAGGCCTGTAGGGGGCGTCCTTCAGAAAAGTTTATTTCAAGTCTTCCTTTGCTAATATCAAGGTTTCTGTTGAATTTATGTTCAGCCTTGGTTCCCAGTCTGCCTTGCCCGTTTACATCTTCCATGCAAAACTTCAATAGCAGGGACTGTACTCCTTCATCACCCTTTTGTCTCTCCAGAGGAGACCAGGAAGTATCTGAACACACTGTCAGAACAAAGCAAAATATTTAAGTTCGTATCATCCTCCCACTGTGGGTTTTGATCATTTCTTTCAGTAACCAGTTTAGTTGAATTATTTATGGCAGGACATTCATATTGCTAGAGGAAATGTCCTATAAAGCATTTATCAAGGAATCAGTCTCTGTAATTCGAAACACCCCTAGAGGAAAAACAAAGTATCTGGGCTGATGATTCAGGTATTACTTTGAGGTTCAGCAGAATGAGGCATCCTGAGTTGGTGGTGTTTGAATCACCCGTGTTTGACTCATTAGATGTGCTTCAACTCCATAAGAGAAGTACAGTGTCTGCGATTGATCGCAGGTCCACCCAGTACTACAATGAGAACCTCTACCTTTCTTACAATTGTTCTGTGGCTACTACTCTCGTTATCATTGTACAACTGACACACCAAAATTACCAAAACAGAACACAGAGTGTAGATTTAGAAAGAGGCAACTTGATGTCAATTCTGTGTTCTTAACAGCCTGAAATGCTGTTGGGGACAAGTTGGACCATTGGTTGTTCTTTTTCTCCCATCCTTGACTCATCTGGACTGGTCCAGCTTTCTGGGGACTAGCCTGAACTAGAGACTCAAGTTTCCAAAGAAGGTTATTACAGTGGTTTAATTGGGCTGAAAGAAGATGACTCATAAATAGACCAATATCTACTCTGCCAAGAATGAGGCCAGTCCTGTTTCTTTCAGTTCCTAGATCTTTGGTTTACTCAAGCATTTATTTCTTGGGTCTCAGTTGTCTCATCTGTAGTTAAACAGAGCCTCTTTCTCTTACTATGTCATAAAGATGAGAAAAGAGGAAGTACTCGGAAGACTTGGCAACTAGTTAAGATTTCTAGAGGCCAAGCATGATGGTACATATTATAATTCCTCATACCTGGGAGGCAGAGGCAGGAGAGGATCTTGAATGTGAAGCTAATATACAAAAGTGGTCTCAAAAGCAGAATAATAACAGAAGGCTAGGGGCATGGCTCAAGTGGTAGAACACTTGCTTCTTAGGTGTTAGGCTTTAGGTTCAATTCCCAGTACCGTCTGCCCCCCTACCCTAATATATTAAAAAGAGTAGTATTTCTAAATTTTAGCTGTGGTCCTTTGATCTCTTAAGGTTGTCCTGAGGCAGTTTCCCAAATTTCAGTATCCAAGTGAGATGAGGGAGGAGTACCAGACATTCAGGGTCCAGAGATTGAACAGATGATACTGGCACAATTGTCCTGAGGCCATGGCTGGAGAAATATTGTCTGGGAGACCAGCGGGACCCTGTTGCCTGCTGTGACTAGAGTTCCCATAATCCTTCAGCCTCTTCTTACAGTGAGGGGTCAGTAAGTGTTCAAGATACTTGCAGTAGTCTAATAAAGGCTTTCTAAGGTCGATGAATAACAATTTTGTTATTCCTGAAGCAACCCCTTCCCCTCACATTTCCCCCTCTTAACTCAGCTCCTCCTCCTCCACCCAGCTTCTATTTGCAACCTAGTATTGTGCCATTTTTGAACTTCAGGGCTCCTGTCTGGCTGGTTATTCATTTCGCTGAGGAACTGCAGCGCCTAATTAATAGAAAATTAGCAGTGAATGTAACATTTGGCCCATTGTCAAGGCCCCAAGACGTTATAAATACGTACCACATGAGTGGCCTGGCCACCTGATTCCTGGCAGCTCCAGAAGTGGCACTTCCTGGGCTGTTCCAAGAAGTGACGTGTGCTCATCAGTGGTCACGGGCAGCCAGGAAGGCAGCATTACCTGCCTCGAGGAACAAATGAATCCTCCTGGGGAGCACAAGGGCCTCTCTGCTACATCTCATTTCCCTGAACAGCTCATTTACTTACTTCAAGTTCAATGTCTCTGCAAAGGCCAGGCCAGAGTGGAAACAGAGGGAAAATCAGAACAAACTGGAAAGCCCTTGGAGGTAGGATTTGGGTGTTCTTCCTAGCACTGGGTATCCTCAGTGTGGGGTCCCCCTACACATCTCACATCTGCTGTTGTTCTAGATACTTCTTATTTTTCTTATAAACCTGTGGGTTTATAATTTTATTCCTACCTGAAGCTAGGAACTGGCACTTGAAGGACCCTGCCATCTATGAATCACACAGGTAGAGAAGAAAATTCCCCGTTCCTTCTACTCTTCCAAGTTCATGGCTGGAGCCCCTTTAACAAAAGTAATCCCGGGAAGACTGTATTTGTTCATATGATCTAAGTCACATGTGACTCTCGCGTCTTCATAAAGAAATGAAGACCTAAAGTGTTGTTTTGTTTTCCTGTGGATGATGAAGTGTGGTTATCCATGGAGTAAGGTGATATCGGCCAGGGAGTAAGAGATAGGTGTGTTATATGGGAATTCCATTGGGAGGCACCCAGAGGCTACATTTTGAGAGATCAAATCGTGACTCTGTGTTAGAATGCTGGTGACTGCTGGAAGACTCACGTCCTCCACAATCTTGCAGCCTCTGATTCACTTAATACTGTTAGGAAAGTGAACCAAGAGTGCAGTAGAGTGAAGAGCAGAAAAACAGTCTCAACAAACCAGATCAATTCTACTGGAGAGTTGAAGAGGGACGTCAGTGACCTGAGGGGAGTCAGGAAGCAGGAGGCATGGGGCAATGGCGGCAGAGGTGGAGGGGCATCGTAGGATCGAGGTCGGGGGGCAGGGTCACAGGGGGCTTGAGAGTTCAGAGTGTCACGAGTTCATGGTGTAGATCTGGCAGGTGCAGCCACCTATTGTGCAAGTCCCTGTCCCATCTGCTTCTAGGAATTCAGGTGCTCTTACACCTGGAGGGAGGGATGGAGAGTGAATTTCACCTGTAGGAGTTTTTGGAAAGTCCCTATCAAGATGCCAAGATGGCACCAGTTAGAACCAGTATTTCAGGTGTTGACATTGAGGATGGTAGTGAGGCATGCTCATGTCCCTTTGCAGACAAGGAGGTTCCTTTCCTTGGGGATAGAGACTCCATCTGTCCTTCAGAAGAAGGTGATAATAGCTAAGTTTTCTCCAATGCCTTCAGCACAAAATATTCACTACACCAAGGCAGGCACTGTATCTTGGGATCATGTATCCTGAATCCCATCACAGACCTGAGACCCAGAAAAGTGCAAAGTCCTGCCAGAAAACTGGAAGCTTCAACAATAACCAATATGTCCAACTTCCAAGTCTGATACTTTTGGCGGGACCTCAGAATGCCTGACAATTTCAGAAGGAAAGTCAATCTTGGAAGAGAAAATTATTCTTTTTTTTTTTTTTTTTTGGGTCCGGTCATGGGGCCTGAACTCTGGGCCTGGGCGCTGTCCCTCAGCTCTTCAGCTCAAGGCTAGCTCTACCACTTGAGCCACAGCGCCACTTCTGGCTTTTTTCTTTTTGCTTATGTGGTGCTGAGGAATCGAACCCAGGGCCTCATGCATGCAAGGCATGCGCTCTACCACTGAGCCACCTTCCCAGCCCGAGAAAATTATTCTTAAAAGCACCAGAGAGGAGAGGATTTGGTTCAGGGCAAGGTGCAGTCACCTCTGGGGTTCCACTGCAGGCAGAAGTGTTCCTAGCCCACAGAGGCCGTGCTTCCGGATCAGAGCTGATGTGGCTTTCTCTAAATGCACTTGATGTAAGTTAGCACACTTTCCTTTTGCTCCAGCGAGGAAGTAGGAATCGCACAACCTGTCATTTCCCCCGTGAGACCTACAGATCTGCTGATAAAAGAACTGTTCAAATTCGAAGTGTGTTTGTGATGAAGCAAACCATAGGGGGTAGAAAAAGAAGGGTGCCCAGCTGGTTGGCAAAGCAAAGCTGGGAGGAAAAGCCAGCCTGACTACACGAGGGGACAGAAATCCCAGAGGAAGTGAAGTATTTTCCCAGCTTTGTTGAAAAGATCGATAGAAGCCTCTTTAATACAGGCTTCTACTTGGGAACTGATATCTAATGAATCCAGCTTTTATGTGTCTCTGGAAAGAGGCTTTTGAAAGAGGGGAGATATATATATATATATATATATATATGTATATATATATATATATATATATATATATATATTGCATCTTTAGGTTGGTCCCAAAGGAGCTGGGCTGAAGGAAGGAAATAACATTGCTGATGTCACAGAGCAGAAGGTAGACAGAAAGGATAGAGACTGTTTGGACCAGGGAAGACAGAGGCTCCTTCCGAAGGCAAGTAGTATATTTGAAAGGGAGCTGAACTCAAACCCACAGAACTCATGAGTGCCAATGGTATATCTTCCTTTTCAACTTCTCCACTGCCAGGGCATTTCCTGAGCCCTGGGAGTGATTTGTCCCCTGGGGTCTGTAACCAGTTCTCTGCTTCAGTACTGTGTCATAAAATGACCAGAGTTCAAGCATCAAGTCTTCTTCTTAAGAGTTTGGACACATTGAGCCCCTTTTTTTAATCTCATTCTGATTTTGCTTAAAAAAATTATATATGAGCTGGGTGCCAGTGGCTCACGCATGTAATCCTAGCTACTCAGAAGGCTAAAATCTGAGGATCGTGGTTCAAAGCCAGCCCAGGCAGGAAAGTCTATGATTAAATAAGGCAATAGTAATTATCCTTTTAAAAGATTAAATAAGGGAATGGAATAATGATTGCTGTTATTTTATGTAAATAAGGCAAAAATAATACTTGGTCTGCCCATAACCAGGTCTGTCATCTGGTTACAGGATCACATCAACAATAGGAATAGGTTCAGAGCTTTTGGCTCCTTCCCTACTGTCCCCCTCACGTGAGCAAAATCCTAGGCCCAAACCAACCACAATTCTATCTTTAGTTCTACTTCCCTTCTGTACCCCAAATCTAGCCCAATCTTACAACAAGCTATAACTCTTAACACTATTTCCAACTCTATTCTAACTTTATTAGTCAGAGTTGCTTGAAGGAACAGACCCAGCAAATACAAATGGGAGAGAGAGATTATCTCATGTGATTTTGGAAGTTTCTAGATATTCAGAATGATCTGCAAAGCTAAAGACCTAAGAGAACTGCTGAAATACTTTCTATCCCAAGGCTGAAAAGCTTCCGATCCAGGAAAGGCAATGTTTCCATTCAAAAATGATTAGGCAAAAAAAAATATTCTTCTTTAGTTGGGAGAAGCCCTTTAGTCCTATTTTTAGGTTTTTAACTAATTGGATAAGGACTGTCAACATTAGGGAACTTACTCTACTTCATTCAGTCTGTCATTTAAATGTTAACCTTATCCAAAACTAGCTTCACAGAAATAACCTGAAAAAATATTTGTCCAAATATCTAGGTACTCTACAGTCCAGTCAAGTTAAAACATAAAGGGAACTATCACAACCAGTCTTATTCCCTAATTCTATCCTCAGCTTTCCTCCTCACCTTCAGGCTAATCCTAAGCATAGCCTTACTTAAGTAATTTTTCATCAAACACCTAGTATGTGCTAGTTATTGTTAGCTTCTCAGCTGTCTTATTTTTAATGGAGATACAAATCCCACCATTTCCCCCAAAAGTTAGTAGTTAATATGATAAACTTATACTAAAAGGGAAGTAAAATTGTTATGATATTGCTGGAAGAATCTGGACTTGAAAAGGAGAAATGTATAGAAAAGAGTCCATGCAGATTGTCACCCAATCTGCTTTTGGCAGGAGGAGCTGCTCAACCATATAAAGAGACTTCCATTTGTTGCTGTTGACTGCAGTCTCAGTCTCTTGCCTAAGCCCTTTATTAATTCAGAAGTTGGGATGGCCAAGTGTAGAAGCGTGGACATTGTATATTGCAGATGCATCAGAAAACATGGGTTTATAGACAATTGTGAGCCAAAAACATGACCGGTGTTTTTTGTATGTCTCAAATATCATTTATCAATCACAATTATGATTGATTTCACTGGATGATTCTTCTCTCGGATTATCCTATGTGATAATAAAGGGAGCTTCCTTGTTTCTAGAAATAGAGTCTCCTATAGAAATAAAGATTGTTAGAAATAAAAGGGATGATCACAGGATGATTATCTTACTCAGTGATTTTCAATTTGGAAGTCATTGATGTCTGACCGAGAGTGAACCCTGAGTATTAGTATTTTTAGAATTAATCTTCTGACACTACCATTGCTAAGTGGTTCTGCTAATCTAGCCTAAACCTCTTCTTTTTATAGATAGAAGAAAAATGAAACTCAAAGAGTGACTTCATAAACTAAGATATCTAGGAGCAAAGTGAGCACCCCAAATCCCATTATTCTTCTTTCCCATACAATTGGCCCTTTTTCATCTTGTTTCCTTAGATTTGTAGCTAAACAACAATGGTACCACCTAGGATCCACCTTGGAACCCTAAGATGAATGATACACCTGCTCAGCTCACATGCAACCTGTTTAAAAGCTTTCATACCTCTGCCCCAGATCTCTTGTATTCAGAGAAATAGATGCACTGTGGTGGAAACAATTCTCCACTAACCCATTTAGAGCACCAAAGATAGAAATCCTAATCCACCAACCTTGACCAAGCAGCTGAAGGTTGTATTCATTTGTAAAGATGGATTGTAATTTTAGGGAGTCAATTTTATTTCATGTGTGTATTTCTTCCCATGTTCTGGGCATATTCATTGAGTTCATATTCATTCAGGAACATTCTGGAAATTGCATGGGCTTTATCCCTCTGCTCAATTCTTCTCTTTTCTAATTCTTAAAAGATTTTTAGACTCATAGTGAACTTATATGGACAAAATGCTATTTTAAAATAGGGGATTGATTTATTAAGTCCTGGATAGATGTAGATAGAAGACACTGAAGCTTCTGAACTAGGCTACCAAGGCTGCATATACCTTGCCTATACCTTCATAGGATGCATGGAAAATCTTGCATTCATTTAGTCAGTCATTCAAATCATGTTGATAGATTCTTTCTAGGCCAAAGGAATTTGACTGTCAATAAGAGAAAATGAAGGAGAATTAGATCTAGCACTTGACTTCAATAGGCTTAAGTCTAATGGTCAGGAAGGAGGAGTATCTTTGAACATTCTTGCCAAACATCATGTTCCCTATGTATATTATAATAGGAGTTCAGTTAGAGGTGAGATTACTTCTAGTTGAGAATAGAGGAAACTTTCACAGGTGACTTGATGTTGGAAAACTCATGTGATTTAGGGGAAAATAAATATAAGCCATTTAGGTAAATGAACAGCCCAATCACAGAAACACAGGGGGCAGAGGGCATATGGGTATGTCTGGTTCTTAGTACTATAGGCAGGAGACAGCATCAGACAAATTTTGATATTGTATTATGATCTCTTAAGAGTTGAAATAGAGCCAGGTGGTAGGTTTGTACAGCTGTAATCCTAGCTACACACATGGCTGAGATCTGAGGACCACTGTTTGAAGTCAACCTAGGTGGACAAATCCAAGAAACTCTTATCTCCTAATAATCAACAAAAGCCAGAAATGGATCTGTGGCTCAAGTGGTAGAGGCTGACAGCCTTGAGCAAAAAAACAAAAAGAAACTAAACAAGAGACGAAGTCTGAGTCAAGCCCAAGGAGAAGCATGCACACATAAAAAGTGAATTAAAGTAGGTCTGGTGACTGCTTCAGTTAATCATTTTTACACATTAGAAAATGATTATTATAGAATATAATAACAATAACACTATTTGAATTCATGTTTTGATTTCATGTTTTCAATAGACAGTTGCTGACATACATGCTTTGTCGATTTTTCTATTGTTTTCGCATTCTTCCTTGAAGAAGAAACCACTTTGCAGATTGGGAAAGAAAGATGCAGACTTCAGTGGGCCAGTAAGGGGCAGGGCTGAGCTTTCAAACTCAAGGCTACCTGATTTACTCTGAGAGATGGTGGTACCATGGTGGGAGAGAGAGGGGAGATGGCTCATTTGGGACATTGAATTTGCGGTGCCCCGTAGACTTGTGGAGAAGAGCTAAGTCTGGAGTTTGGGGAAGAAGTAATTTTGAAAGCAAGTACTCAAGGTACAGATGTGCAAGTAGATCCAGGTAAATTGAGGAGATGGGAGTGGGGTTGGGGGAGATGGGAGAGAACAATGGAAGGGTTGGTGTTGATCACAATGCATTGTACTTACAAACTGGCATGTTGAATTGAATAATAATAAAGAATCTGTTTCTTCTGAAAATTACATCCAAACGTTGGGATATTCAGAATACAAGTCACACTGACTTGCCCTATAGAATTTTCAGATGAGTATTCTGACAGCTGACTGACCTGGGCTGCTCCTTGTGGGGAGGGGAGAGAGAGAAAGAAGGAGAGAGAGGAGGGGGAGAGGAGGAGAGAGCACTTTGCCAGAGCCATCTTCTGAAGTGTAGTACTCAGTTTTGGTTATTTTTCTTATATGTCTCTGCTGCTTTCTCTACCACGTGTGCCACCTGTATTGTTTGTTTATCTGAATAAGTTTGGCTACTTTTGATGTCTTCTTGTTAGCTGCCAATATTTACCCATGAGAAATATTCATCTCATGAACCATTGACTAGAACACGCTTACCTCCCTGTCACATCCACGGTGAAAAAGCCTCCATGCGAGGAAATTAAAGACATCATGGAGGCACGTGTGGAAGGAAAGCATTTCCTGCAGTAGCTATAAAGACCAGAGGGGAGCTTGGTTATCTTGGGCAAGCCCTTGTCCCGAGGTTAAAAGACAAGTCCATGAAACATCTCATCTAGCTTTCAATTGTATCTCCTATTGATCCTGTCTTCTTTCTCTTGGGGCCAAACTCCCATCCTTTGTTCTTGACTTTGCCTAGCATTGATATAATTGTTGAAATGAGACCTATCTGACCAGTGGGTGACTTAGAAGCAATATGGAACAGAGAAAAAACTTAAGTCAAGGTCTTGCATTCCATGACTAACAACCCAGAATTCACACTGTGCTATCAGGAAACCCTCCCTCCCTGCTCCGGCCACACACCACCAAGAGGGACCCAAAGATTGGAGTCTTTGTGAATCTATTCCTATTGTCCCAAAATACTACACACTTAGTGACTTAAAACAACCCTCATTTCTTAGCTCAGTTGTATCAGTTGGAAAAGTAGTCAGGTTTGCTATCCTCTGCAGAGAGTCTAAAATTAAGGAGTTAGTTGGATGGGTCCATTTCTCCAGATTCAGTGGGGGCAGGGACGGGGGGTGCTGTAAAAAACCCTTTTCCAAGTTCATGCTATTGTTGGCAAATTCAGTTCCTAGGAGCTATGGGACTGAAGTTCCCATTTCTTCTGTTGCTGTCAGCCAAAGGTCACTCTAGCATGTAAAGGTTGCCTACATCCCTTGTTACTCATTCCTGGTTACATGGCCTCCTCCATCTGCAGTTGGATTGGTGCATGCAATCTAACTGCAGCTTTAGCCCTGACTCTTGCTCTCAGCTGGAGAAAATGCTGTTCTTTAAAAGGGCTCAGAACAATAAGTGGGGCCTGCCTGGATAATCATCCTTTTCCATATGCATTAGTTTGCTGGGGCCTCCATAACAAATTAAGAAGCTTCAACAACATGTTTATTACCTCACACTTGTGAGGCTTAGAAGTGTGAAAGAAAGGTGTGGGCAGAGCCATTTCCTTTTGAGGGCTGAGAGCTCAAGGTTTATTCCATGCTTCTCTCTTGGCTTGTACATAGGTAGTTCTCTCTACATTTACATCCCTTTTGCCACTAAGTGGTGCCTCTGCCCAAATTACCTTGTTTTCCAAGGACACCAGTCTTTCTGGATCTGGGTACACCTAAATGATCTCATCATAATTAACTATACCTAAAACAACCTTATTTGTAAGTAAGGATCACATTCTGAAACACAAGGTTGTAAGGATTTCCACACATGATTGTAGGGGGATTTAATTCAACCTATCATAACATAGATCAAGAAAGTCACATCTCGGAGGACTTAGACTGGGCTCCTTGGAGATCATTCTTAGAATTTTTCCTGTCAGAGGATCTGAGGGAGCCACTCAGGACCTGGCCATGCTGAATGAAAAGAAGCTCGCTGACCATGATGAAAAGAGCTACAATGCAGGGGAGGAGACGAAGGCTGGGGTCGATAGGTTGTGAGTAAACAGGAAGTGAAGGAAAAGTAGAGATTCCATCACTCAAGCAGCAGCTGTGACTAAGCCAGGGTGGAGAAAGAGGAAAATAGTTGGACAACTATTTCTCTGAAATGCAAGGGGCTTGCTGTTCTTTGTTTGTTTGGAAACAACTGATAGAGAAGGACTTGCAGCCTACTAAGGCCTTATGGCTATTTCTGTTGTCCACATCATGGTACTAAGTCAAGTTTCCATAGAAATTTTCTGCTATGGAAACTTGAGTTAGTATCAGGCAGGGGATTTTGCAGAACTCCACGCATTATTAAATGGCCTTTGTAAATAGACATGTGTGCTCTCTGGGTGAGTTATAGTTTCTTTGGAGACCCATATTTACTTACTTGTGGCCTTCTACCTCTCAGGCTTAATATCACAGGAATGAATTTCTATTTGTTCTCTACTTTCTAGACTCTTTTAAAATTTTATATGATGCTCTTGGAAGGAAAGGTTTTCCAGAACTCAGCAATAGAACTGGCAGCTATTGATTGAGGGTCAGCCGCGTGACAGTCCCTGTAAGACATGTGCCCATACATTATTCCTCTCTATTCTTCTACATGGAAGACTGTGACCTCCATCTCACACATGGGGAAACTGAGTCTTGGGAGGGTTTTAATGATGTGGCAGAGTTTACAGAACTAGAAAGTAGTGATCCTCTGTCCCCCAAACCACTCTGGCTTAGTCAATCTACCCACATCTAGACCTTTTTCTTCTGAGGGTGGGCAAATGGCTTCTTTTGGTGGGGGTAGGGTTGGGAGGGGTGGTATTTCTTGGATGGGTCCATTTCTTCAGATTCAGGGGGGGCAGTAAAAAACCCTTTTCCAAGTTCATGCTATTTGAGAAATAAAAAATGTTCATCCCTCCCTGTAATAATTCATTGCCAAGTGAAGAACAATACAGACATTTCAGCCCTGTGTGACTTTATCCGAAGGTCACATAATGATACCCAGGGCAAGGCATCACACTTGCTTCTCTTTCTGGATGTGTTTCAGCACGAAAGGCTTTGCCAGGCTCTCTCTGCTGCTGCCATGTCCCAAATATGTAGACCCTGTCTGCATTTCCAGCGGGGGAGTTCTGGATCTGAGAAGGTACTTTGTAGTGACATGGCAGTAGCTGAAACCCAGGGCCATGGAATGGGAAAATGGCAGATGGCCACCAGATTCTGTACCCTTGAAAAGCGATGAGTTTTGTCAGGGGTAAAAGTGCTTGAGAGGAAGTAAGGATGGGAAAAAAAATGTCCCAAGTCAATCGGTCTGTGGAGATAGTTTAGAAGTTTACCAAGTGGGTGGTGGGTAGAATGTAGGAGAGAAGGTGATTTCAGGCATAAATGAGATAGGTTTAACCCAGAGCACATGATGCAAAATAACTCAAATATAAAAGTTAATAGCAGCCAGGCGTTGGTGCCTATACTCCTGCCTACTCTGGAGGCTGAGGTCTGAGCATCAAGATTTGAATTTATCCCAGGCAGAAATATTCTCTGGGACTCTAATTAACCAGCAATCCCCACCCCCCCACCAGAAATGGAGTTGTGGCTCAAGGGGTATAGTACCAGCCATAAGTGGATTAAAGCCAAGTAAGATGGGGAGGCCCAAGGTCCAGCCCTAGTACCAACACACAAAGTCATCATCATTGTCATCATCATCACCACCACCACCGTCATCCTAGCTACTCCAGAGGCAGAAATAGGAAGGTTACAATTTGAAACCAAGGCAAAAGAAATTAGGTCCTGTCTCATAAACGTAAAGCAAAAGGACTAAGGGTGTGGCTCAAGTGGTGAAACACTGAGTTGAATCCCCAGAATAACAACAACAACAATAACAAAATTCTCCCCAGATATGCAAATGAAAGCAAAATTGTGTGTGTGTGTGTGTGTGTGTGTGTGTGTGTGTGTGTGTGTGCGCGCGTGCCCAAGTTGTTATGCTATCATTTAGGTCAGATCCATAACCAGAGCCAAGGAATAGTATTGGAAAGAGTCTGTCTGTCTGTCTGTCTCTCTCTCTGGACTGGGGTCTGGCACTCCACCACTCCACTCCCCACCCAAGGCGGGGGTTAGAGACTCTTTCCTCATAGAGTTTGTTCCGGAAAATGAGTTGTGTTTCACTTCTGAGAAATTCCATCCCCTTTTTCCTTCCTTCTATTCCAACCCATCATCTCTCCATCCCTGTAGCCTAACCTCAGCCCTGAGGTTCAGGAACGGTGGTCCAGCACCTCTCCCTCCTGCCCTCCTTCTTTCCAGCTGGTATCTTGTTCTGCCAGGTAATGATCATTCCAGCCATGCTCTCCACCTCCTTGTTCCCCTTGGTACAAGGGCCTCATGCAGGCAGGCAGGCAGGCAGGCAGCAGGGTGGAAGGTCACACTTGTTTTGCTTTTATTGTTAAATAATATAAATCTCTTGGCTGCACCACCTGCCAAGACGTGAGTTGTGTGTCTTCCTGCACAGTCACTAATGAGACAGTTAATCATTTGTTTATTCTGGATGAAGAGAGATGGTGGCCATATCTCTCAAACCAGACATGGGGCTTCAGGACCCTCTGGGCTGCTGCCCGGCCCTGGCATATGAGTCACCCACAACCCCAGCACAGTCCTTCCCTGCAGACCTCACCCCCTCCCCTGCCCCTGAGGAATTGGCCAAGATGCAGGCCTCAGCTGATGGTGGTTATTATTACTGCGATTGCAGTTATTATTATTATTTTTTTAATGCTCCCTTCCCTGAGAAGGAAAAAAAAAAGTAATTTGCAAAGATGCTTTGTTGGGAGATAAGTAGGCTTCCTCTTGGGCACAGGGGTTTATCTCACTTGCACAGAGGTTCCTAGAGGTCGTGCAACTCACAAGATAAAGCTCTGGGATCCTCCCAGGGGAAGGCCAGAGTCAGCGTTCCTCTGTTTTCCTAGTTCCAGGGTTAAAGAGGTGAAATCAGCTATGTTCCTCCAGCAGGCTCCCTGGGGCTGAGCTGCTTTTATTAGTGCAAATCAGGCCTGTCCAGGAGCTAGGGGATGAGGGAAGACAGAGCGCTGGGAGAAAATGAGGAAAGGGCTGGAGTGGGGGTTGCTGGGGTGATTGCCCACTGCACCTGGGCTGCTCAAGCTGAATGATTATCTTAAAGGGCCCTTATTGCATCCATTTGCATGCTGTTAGCATGTTCCTGCTATTTTCTTGGTGTTTGGATAAATCCTATTGCCTGAAGCTTTTATTGCAAATGAATCCAACTGTCTGGTTCCTGGGGTACAAGGGAATGGGGCCTGGGGCTGCTTTGTTCCTGCTTTGTTTCTGGTGGCACTGTCTGTCTTCAGTGGACCAGCTCCCATCTTTGAGGCTAGTCTTATCTGAAGAACTGACATATCCCAGTCGGCAGGACTTCTTTTCTAGGAATGGTTTGGCCAAGCAGAGCAGCTAGCTGTTCTCTGAGATCACAAGAGCAGGGTGCGATGATGAAGGAAGTATGAGGCCAGTGGATGGAATCAGGTCCTTCCCACAGTTCGTTCTGTCCCTTCTACAGTCTAGTTTCCTCTCTGCTTCACCTTGGGAGGGGAGCAGGTACTTCCACCCTCGATTTCTCAGCTAGACTCTCTTCCTTTGCATTGTTCTGCTTTGTTCCACCTCTGTTTGCCACTTTCAGATACCCGCTTTTAACTTCTGAATCTTTGTTTGCTAGTTCTTATTTCCTTCTCTCTTACTCCTTATCAAGAATCTATCCTTCATATACATTATGAAAATGGCATGGTAAAACCTCTTACTATGTATAACTTAATATATGTCAATAGAAAAGAACTAAGTCAAGTACCAGTGGCTCATGCTGTAATACTAGCATCTCAGGAGGCTGAGATCCGAGGATTGCTATTCAAAGCCATCTAGGGCAGAAAAGTCCATGAGATTCTTCTCTCCAATTAACCAGAAAAAGGCCAGAAGTAGAGATGTGGTATAAGTGGTATTATGCTAATCTTGAACCAAATAACAGAGAGAGAGAGAGAGAGAGAGAGAGAGAGAGAGAGAGAGAGAGAGGAGAGAGGAGAGAGATAGACAAAGGCAGACAGAGACACAGAGAGACAAGACAGAAAAAGAGAGGAGCCCTGAGTTCAAGTTCTAGTATTAACACACACACACACCACCACCACCACCACCACCACCACCACCACCAACAACAACAAAACACACTGCAAACAAAGAAAAAAGAGACCAGACTAAAAAATAACCATCCTTCTAGGCTTGACTCAAATGCTACCCCTTCCCAGAAGCCCCTCTGCTGTTTTCTCCAGATGGATCTGTCTTTGAATACTGTGTTTGCAGTTGTAAGGAATTCACAACTTTCGGTCTGGGAAGTTGGCTCAGTGGTGGAGTGTGTGCATGAGGCCCTGGGTACGATTCCTCAGCACCACATAAGCAGAAAAAGCCAGAAGTGGCGCTGTGGCTCAAGTGGTAGAGCGCTAGCCTTGAGCTGAAGAGCTGAGGGACAGTGCCCAGGCTTTGAGTTCAGGCCCCATGACTGACCAAAAAAAAAAAAAAAGAAAGAAAGAGAAAAGAAAAAAGAAATTTACAACTTTCTCTTCTCCAGGTCAGGGCTAGCTCTCATTTTGTACATTCCACAATATGGAGCCCAGGTGCTTGTTCTGCTCTGTCAGATGGAAGCATGCCAAAAGATAGGTCACGTTCTGACCTATCCGCATTGCCTTAGAGCAGTGGTTTGACAGTGTAAGAGATGGTGATGTAAAAATGGTCCCCATGTGGCCACAAGCCAAAAAACTCTAACAGCTGCTGGTAGCTGGAAGAAGCGAGGAAAGAATCTGTCCAAGAGCTTTCAGAGAAACTGTAGCCCTTGTTGACATTTGCATTTTAGAGTTTTGGTCTCTAGGACTGTGGCGGAATAGATTTCTGTTGCTTTAAGCCACCCAGTTTGTGATAATTTGTTACAGAAGCCCAAAGAAACCAATCACAAGCTGGTGGCCCTTCTTTTCCAAAGGGAAGATGGGAGAGGCAGGAAGAACACAAAAATCTCACTGTAAAGAATCTACTCCTTTCCTTCCAGACTGTTTATTACCACCCGTGATCCTTCTGCTTCTCCTTCCTACCATCCTGCATCTGGGCCTTGTCCTGGGCAGGACAAAACCTTTAGTAGAAGTGTCAATACTGAATAAATAAACATAATATCAGTAAGAGCAGCTGACATTTGCATAGCCTTTACAGAGCAGTTTTCCCTCCCTCGTGTTCTGTCTTTACAATAACCCAGTGAGGTGGATGATGGAGTCCTAGCTTTATATTGGAGGAAGTAGACAATCCAGTGTAATTAAGGACTTGCACCAGCTCATACTTGAGCCAAGACGTTAAGAATCCTGATCTTCTGGCTCTAAATTGATTTCTTTTTAACTAATTATATGATATCCTTTGATGATAAGACCCAGTGGATCCTATGCATATTCTATATGTATGTATGTGTGTATTTATGTATGTATGTATGTATGTATGTATCTATTTATCTATCTTGGTACTGAAGGTTGAACTCAGTGCCTTGCACTTGCTGGGCAAATACTGTACCATTTGACACAAACCCCTAGTTCTTTTGTCTTTATTTTGCATTTGAGGTTGGATCTTGACAGCTTCACTACCTCTGGCCTCAAATTCATGATCCCCTTGCTTCCAACTTCTGAGTAGCTGGGATTACAGATGTGTACCTGTACCATGCCTGTTAAATGGGTTTAAAAAATTACTTTCACAACAGGAGTATTCCTGGTATCCTTTTTTTGTTTCCCTCTCAAGGTGAGCTCAGGCTCAGCGGGGCGTATAGTTTGGCAGAGAGACAGAGAGGAAAGCTAGTCATCTATTTAAATCCTATCTCTGGGTGAGAGTCCTCTGTTGATGTTTCGGTAGAGTGCTGGGGTCCCTTCCCCCTCCCTCCCCCACTCAGCGTGTGTGTGTGTGTGTGTGTGTGTGTGTGTGCGCGCGCGCGCGTGTATGCATAGGTGCACTCTGCACTCCTCTACCAGCTGTTATCCCCCTCTGCTGGCCACTGGCATAAATCCATCCCATGATGGTTTAAAAATCTCAATGAAAGGAAGATCACTGGGAGAGGGAAAGGGAGAGCCAATATATTTAGCACAGACTATGTTTCACACTCTCTTCTTAGGGGTTACATTGGGTAACTCAGCTAGCCCAAGTGGGACACCTTTCCCAGCAAGACGGCTGTACTAAAAACGTGTGCTTTGGAGTCTGACAAAGAATTATATGCTACTGTGGCATTGAACTTCTTTTTGGTCTGAATTATTTGGCCTTGCTGATCCACACATGTAGATGGGCTCATACCAACGAACTTTCTCCCAGGGCTATGTGTAATAATGTGCTGGTTGTGTAATAAGGTGTTTGGTTGCTATTTATTTTCTCCCTCTTACCCACACATGGTATACTATTAAAATTATGCTTCAGTTGTATATCACGTTCTCTCATGTTATTCTCTAGTAATGATGGCCTTTCTTTTGGCAAGGGAGAAACCAAAGACTTGAAGAGAGGAAATGAGCTTATCTAGAAAAAGAAATGCTCATTTTCCCATCTTTAATGGGAAGGAATAAGAAGTAATGTTTGTTAGGCCCTCTAATGCAAGCCAGATCACTTATACATGTATTTAATGTATTTAATTCTCATAACAACACAGCAAGGCTGGTCACAATATCACCTGCATTTTTAGCTGATGAAACTTCGAGAATTCCAGTGGCTTTAGGCTGTATGTCTAGGTTGCTTATTCTTGTCCTTGTGTGCTACCTGTGCTACACCTACCAACCCTAGGCTAGGAAAATGCCCTTACTATGACCTCTATTTGCTAAAGCACACAAACTGCATGTTGCTGTTTTCTCCCTATTCCTCCAGCTCTGAGGATGGAGGAGTTTGAACAGAACCAGACCAGTGATGCACACCAGGACCAAAGTAGTTTCCTATTAGTCCAACTGCTTATTAAGGAACTGATTTCCATGATTACTTTAAGGAGTGTTTGAATGAGTTAACCCATGACACAGTATCATGCAGGTTGTTAGTTGGAGTGAATATCATTGACTTAAAGATAGAGAAAAATGATATGGATTCTCCCTTGAATTAAATTGCAAACTGTGTTTTGTTAACCAATTAACTCAAACTTGGTCATCTGATTATGTCTTGCAGAGCAGTTGGTGGAGTTGGAGGGGTTATAAAGGAGACAGAATTATAAACTCACCAGGAGGCGGAGGCACCATACATGGACAGGAAATCACTTATAATATGGTGTGGTTTTCTGTGTGATGGCTGGAATGTCCCTTTCCTAGGTCTTGGTCTAGAACCTTTGCAACCTAAGAGAATTCCTCATTTCTCTGGGATTCAGGCTATTCAACAGAAAGGTCAGACAAGAAGACATCTAGGTTTAGTTTCAGAGACAAGTACATGCTTTTGTGTTTGTGTTAAAGCAGCTGAGATGCCAGGGAAGTAAGGAAACACAGCGAGCCTCATGAGACACGATAAACAGGGTTTCAGAAATGTGCACACAGAGCTTTGCTGGCTGTGTCTGCAGACAGTGCATCATCTTCCTGGATGGCTGTTAGAAATGTGGTCAGTATTCGGCCTCCCCTTGTGTGTTCTGCCTTCCATGGTGCCCTTGGGCATACGCTTCCTCAAGCATTTTCCAGGTTTCTTTTAATTGATCAACAGGTCCTTCGCCAGACTGTGAGCTCCATGATGGGAAAGAATAGATAATCTTTGTAATTATCATTGGATGGTAGTTGAAAATATGAATGCACTAAGATTTTTTGTGTGGTTCTAGGCCTTGAACTCAAGGCCTGGCATGTTCCCTCTTGGCTCATGCTACCACTGGAGTCACAACTCCACTTTTGTATTTTTGCCGATTAATTGGAGAGAGAGTCTTGTGGACCATTCTGTCTGGTCTGGCTTTGGACCATGATCTTCATATCTCAGCATCCTTAGTAAGTGATTACAGGTGTGAGTCACCAGTGTCCAGCCCAACTAAATTCTTTCAGATTCAATGTTCACTACTGATATTCTTCATGTGTCGTCCTTTGTCTTTTGTAGTTTCTTCTCAGTGGAGCATGATATTCTAAAACTCCTATTAGGAAGGGCAAATGAAAGTAAGTTGTATTTGCAGCAACAGGGAACATTAGGAGCTATGGCCATGATTCTTGTTTAAAAAGGAAAGTCTGCTTTTCCTTAGCCACCTGTTTGTTGGTACATAGACATGCTTGTGAAGTTTCTGTGCAAATAATATTAGTAGGAGGCAAGGCAAGGTGTCTATTGACTCAGGGCCTCAGAGCCCATGTCTGTTGCGAGCGATGGCTACACACAGCAAGCTTGCCAGTACACACCTGAGCTTGCCTATGACCATCATAACCAATCACCATCTTCAGCATTTTTTCTCCTACTATACACTCAGTTACAGCTATTGAAAGAATGATCATTTTTGTGCCAGTTTTGGGGCTTGAACTCAGGGCCTGAGCACAGTTCCTGAGATTGTTTTGCTCAAGACTAGCACTCTATCATCTAAGCCACACTTACACCTCTGTCTTTTTGGTGGTTAATTGGACTTTCCTTCTTGGGCTGGCTTTGATCACAGGTGCCTGTCAGAATTATCATTTTTACAAACTCAATACAAGTCTTGTTGTCTTTAGATTTGTGAAAGGATTCTTGCTTGACCTATTCCCACCCCCCCCCCCCCCCGCCCCTCTTCTTTCCCTAATGTCATTTTTCATCTTGATGCCAGGTTAATGAGTTTAGGAATGGGGTTCAGGGGAGGAGACTAAAAGGAGACCAAAGAAACTCATGAAGCATGGAGTTTAAAAAAGAATATCTAGTGAGCACCTACTGTATACTTTTATTGTACTCTGGGCTTCATCTGCTTTCTTTATATAGTTCTCAGCTTTATTAAGAAAGCATGGGCACTGGTGGCTCATACCTGTTATCCTAGCTATTCAGGAGGCTGAGATCTGAGGATCGTGGTTCAATGCCAGCCTGGGCAGGAACATCTATGAGACTCTTATCTCCTATTAACCACCAGAAATCTGGAAGTGGCACTGTGGCTCAAGTGGTAGAGCACTAGCCTTGAGCTGAAAAGCTGAGGGATATCACCCAGGCCCAGAGTTCAAGACCCATGGCCAACAAAAAAAGAAAAAGAAAAAAGAAAGAAAGCATGCTTCTCCAATTTTTACATTGCACAAACTGAGACTTCGTGGTTTAGTAAGCATTCAAGATCACAGAGCTAATAAAAGTGGGGGATGGATAACAATATTTCTTTCAGGAATGTGTCATTATTTTTTCCAAATTGTTCCCTCACAGCTGCTATGTACATCACATATAATTTGTATTTGATACTTAATTAAATGATGACATAACACTCAAGTGCCTAGTACCTGACACAAAACAAAATCATGGTAGGAAGTAGTTGATGTTGCTATTATTTCACATCTAACAGCCTGGGGAGGGAGTGAGGATCATTATACTATCTTGGAATGTGAAAGGAGAAAACAAGTTGGTTAATGGGAGACAGCCTAGCAGTTTGTAATCAGGATAAATATAGCCATTGAATCATTCCAGCCTTTACCTGGTAAAGAAAAAGTATCTGCTCTGGTTAAATTATATGTATGAGGTAGGTCAGGGTGTCTACGCCAGTTTAATTTCTAGTCTCATCCACGCTAATATCAAACTGATTTTATTGCCATTTTTTCAAGGTGTCTGAGCAGTGTGGACAGGGTGATTCAACATTCTGCCATTCAAGTTTGGGGCTTACTTGGTAAATGGCAAGGAATACCATTGAAGAATGGGTGTTGCAATCCAGCTTGCAGGCCCTAGTCCTCTGTCCATGGTGCTGAATGTAGAGCTCCTGTAAGGAAGAAAGCAGATGGTGCCATGGAGTCTCTCATCTCCGAGACAGCCTGAGCTGAATGACCAGACTACTGTGAAAACAAGGACGGTTTGGGAGTTAGGAGATCAGGTTAGCGTTCCAGTCATTTGCTTTGTGGCCCTAGGCAAACTATCTAACCTCTCTGTTTCAGTGTTCCCTTTGGTAAAATTGAGTTGCTCCGTTCTGTCATTCCCATCTCAGAGCGCGACTGAATTCTGTGTGAGTAAATGAGAAAACAGATGCTAAAGTGGAGTATGAATGCATGATATGATTATGCTGCTATTATTGCCTCTCAGTCTTTTAATCATACATTTTGACTATATTGTTTTAATTCATTCACTGAGGCGCCCTGAGGCCCAATAGCACATAATGCACTGAGCAGGAAATAAACAGATAAATGCAGCAGGAGAAGGAATACCTCTTCTATGTATTTTTCTTGCATGTTCCTGTATGGTCATATAGCTTAGACTGTAAGAAAGATGATCATGGATGAGGGGCTAGCCTCTGTCTCAAAGGAGAGATGACAAAGAAAGATTGTAGTTTATCATCTCTACAGGCCACACAGGGGATCTCTAGCTTATGTCACAAGGCTCAAAAACTCACTATTGTCCTGCCTTTCTAGCTTGGACTCCCTTGCCCTTGGCAAACTGGTTACAATATTCCTTCTTTGAGTTAATCAGGCTTGCCTAGGACCTGAGATGTTGAGATAGAATCCTTAGGCTTCAGGTATTCTTTCTCCAGTTATGAAGTCTTCATAAAGCAAGTAGTCTAGCCTCTGACAGCCTTAGAGAGGAGCCTCAGTTTATCCATGTATAAAATAGATTCAATAGTAACAATACCTTTCTTGTGCATTGGGGAAGAAGATAAAATTTTAATGGAGGTTTTATAAAATCATATCCATTTTAATGATTGCTGTCATTTTCCCAAATGCAATGGTAAATGTGTGTCATGAACAGGGGTTGCCATATCTCTGTGCGCATAGATATTCTATTTCTTTTATCAGGAATAGGTTCTCCCCTGTCTCCTCCTGTGAAAATCTTGCTCATCTTTTAAAGCTCAGATCCAAACCACCTTCTTTGCTATCATATCTCATGTTTTCTTTCTAGAACTTCTAGAAAATCTATTTTCTTTCCTAGTGATCCTATTACCCTGTGCACTGTGGTAATATAGGTTTAGTGCTTATTGCTTTCTTAGAAAGATGATAAGATGTTGGAAGGTAAGACTCATATCTAGTACAGGGCCTAACACACACTAGTTGCTGCCCAATACCTGTTTCAATGGACATGTCAGATGTTATAAATGCTCATCCCCTTAGATTTTGTTTATAATATAGTTATATCTGTCAGATGACCCTGGGTACTTATGTATTGATTCAGAGAGGGAGGGCTTGAATAGACAAACAGGGATGTGAATAAAATGTTGGAGACACTTTCCCTTTCTGAATAAGGAAATAGAAACCGCTAAGCACATAGTTTATTATTGTAACAAGTTTTCTCTGGCCCAGGCATAGTCTTGGATCTGCCATGGAAACTGTATTGATCTGGAAAGTTATCTTTGGGGGCTCTCCACTGGAACAAAGGTCAGAATTCATCAACTTGGGGAATGATGCAATATATAGGCCTGCCAGAAGGTGGCACACTGTTACTAATTCCACTGCCCAACAGCTTTATGGGGGTGGGGATCCCCCAAATTTGTGTAGGTATTCTGATGCCTTCTATGTGGCTCAAAGATGCCTCTTTCCTATCCCTTGACTTGTCCTAGATTCTATTGGGCTCCCTCAGTAGATATAAAGGTGAAACTGACCCGGGTCAATGGTATCCCCTCCATCTTTAAGAAGGTTCTCGCTGAGATGAAATGAAGGTGTCTCAATGGCCTGTGAATTCAGAACCAAGGTGTAGCTGTGCCTTCTGCTATGGAATCTCCAATCTGAATTCTTAGATAGTAATCAGGCAGCAAGCTTTCGGATAAAGGAGTAAAGGAGAAGGAAACTTACTTTCTTTTATATATTCTTCCCATTCCCCATTCCTTATGCACTCCCTCATTAGATATCTGGTCTGAATCATAGGTACCGCCCATCTCCTTCTGTTTCTTCTTCACCTCACCCCTACACTGTGCTTTATTTTGTTTATATACTATTTATTATCCTGTATTTTCACACAATAGCGCTCAGGTATGTAGCATGAGGATTTTCTCTATATTGTCATCTTAGTGATGGAAGCTTATAGTTCTATAGGTTTACAAAGTTTATAGTTTGGATAGATTTACGGTTGTTTGCACACACCCAGTCTCTCTTCCATGCACCATTTGATTTGCCCTTCAGCACATTTTCTTTCTACGCTTTGTGACGCAGGTGTTAATATGTTTTTGGTGCACAAATAAAAAAGCAAATCATGTGCAGGAGAATGATTTTCTTGGAAAAATATGGAATACATTAATTGAGCACTTAGTATGCTTCACTATTCTATATCTCAGCATGGCTGGTGCAAATAAGCCCTTCAAAGGGTTGTGACTTGCCTGAGGTATTATAGTCATCGGTGGTGGTGCATGTGGCTGGAATTAACATCTGAGACCCAGTGTGGGGCCTTTTGATCCCTAAGGAGTCTTTCTCCTTAACCTGACAAGCCTTTGGCTATCCTGGGCAGTGCACTCACCTGCCACTGGGTCTCTTCACTCCTGAGTGTGTGTCAAGCAGCATCTGACAAGGACCCTAGGGAGAATGTGTGAGGCATTCTGGAAAGTTTACCAGGAATCAGTGTTATTTTCAATGCTAAAAATAGATACAAATGAAGACAAAAGAAACCCATCAAAAAGGCTAACAAGGACTGTTCGGGTAATGGAATTATGGGTGATTAGTTTTCATGTTCATTTGTTTCATGTTTCTGTAGTTTGAAATTTGCCAGGAATCAGAGTGTAGTGATGGCGGTTGGTTGGTAGGAGTCTAGGTAGATTCTGTGTTCCCCCCTGACAGGACATTCTGTGACTCTCTGGTTCCAGATTTCCCCTCCAACCCCAGGTGATAGTTTCCACAGCCTCCATTTACACCTTGCTCCCTCCCCAGAACCCCAGTTGGTTTCCATAAAGCCACAGGCACACATTCCCCTTGTAGTCTGGGACCTGTGGGAGCAACCTGGGAACCAGAGTTTCCCCTGGCCTCTGAGCTGCTCGCTCTGAGCCTGCTGTGGACTTATGTAACACATTCACAGGACTTCATTTTCCAGTAGATTGAAAGCAAAGCCACTGTTGATTTTCTCCAAAAAGATCTATTTGGGAGTGCAATTGCCTGGAATTACATGGTGGCGAGAGAGGCCAGACCTTGCTGTAAATAACTTTCCTCCCAGCTGTACAAGCGTCTGACGGGCAGCGGTGTCTGTGCTTCAGTGTCAGCGTTTGATGTAGATGGGACTGTGCTCCAACACCTGTGTGCAGAGCCCAGGGGCTTTGCCTACCTTGTTGACATGGCTACCTTTAGAGCTTGGCGTCTGAGTGAGGGCTCAGAGCTGGGCAGGAAGGGCCTGGCATTGTGTTTCTGGTTCTTTCTCAGATGGTTTATTTATGTGGTCTCTATAGCTTCCACTTGCCCATGGGGTCCTGGGGCTGTGTGGGGACCAGTGACCTTAGGTGTGCAGTGTGAGATGACACAAAAAATGCTTTTTGTAGAATTGAATATATCTGAGTTCAAGTCCCAAGTATGCCAATGACAGCTTACGGAAGGTTAGAAAATTACTTAAGTCTCTGATTTTTTGTCTTTATACATTTAAAAAAGCAACCTAACAAAACCACAAAAAACAAATAGCTAAAACCAAAGAATTGGTGCTTGGTATGGGAGTCCGTAGTTCCTACATTTCAGTATTACTACCAGGCTCATATCAAATGATAATGGAGAAATCACACTTGGCACTTGATGAGTGCTCTATAAATTCAGTTCCATAGCTGTGCCCTGTCTTCCCTACCATGATAATTAAAATAAGAAGCATATTAAAATAAGAGCTTGGAACCCAGATGGCCCAACCCAAGACTGTGAAATATTTCTAGTTTAGGATATTGTACTTCTCCTTTCTCTTTTCCTTTTGTTTGTAGATAACCAGAGCATACAGACATGGCTGCCCCAAAGAGAGATGGGAATACATTAATTCACACTATGGCAGATGGCACTGGTGGGCATTTGTATTTTAAGAGTCCTGTCTGGGCAAGTAGAGGACAGTGTTTATCCCAACAATGGCTGCATTTTATGCAGGGCAGCACAGACATAGACTTTTAAGTTAGAAAATCATATACCACTTACTCTAGCCATTCTATAGGCCAGATGCACCCTTACAGGTGTTAGAATGGGATTGTGTGTTAGTTCTATAGGACATTTTTGATCTAAACTCATGTAATACTGTCTTTCTCACAATTTCCCAGCAAGTCTGGGAAATAATGAAGTCTAGTGAACTGTGGGACATAACCCTCAGGATAAAACTTCCAGATGCTCCATATGATTTTTTGGATTGCCTCTTCTATTTCCTTGAAGAATGAGGTTGGAATATTGATAGGTATCACATTGAATTTGTAGATAGCCTTGGGAAGTATTGCCATTTTCACAATGTTGATCCTTCCAATCCAGGAGCATGGGAAGTTTTGCCACTTTCTAAGTTTTGTTTTGATTTCCTTTTTCAGGTTTTTAAAGTTTTCATCATAGAGGTCACTTCTTTGGTTAAGTTAATTCATTATGTCGAAAAATGAACTTTACAACTTTGGTGGGGGTGGGGAGTGGGAGATGGGAAAGGATGGGAAGGGGAAACAAAGGAGGAGGCAACTATGCTTGATAAGAAATGTACTCATTATCTTGCCCATGTAATTGTAACCCCATTATATGGTATTTTCACAATAAAAAAATTTTAAAAAACCCAGATGCTGCTGAGGAATGCATCCACCACTCATCTCAACAATGACTGAGATCCTACTCTACGTTTTAATAAATCATTTCTGGTACTATTGTACTATTATTATAGACTAGTAGTTATAAAAACAAAAATGCTGGAGCCAGGTTACCTGTTTGAATCTCTGTTCAGCAAATCATTTATATTATGAACATAGGCAAGCCAATTCTCTGTGCCTTGGTTTATTTTTAAAGTAGGAATATAACAGCACTATTTCTAGCGCTATTTTAAGCATGAAGGAATTCAATATATGCAAAGGGCTTACAAGAGTGTTGGCTATTATTATCTCCATTAGCCATCTGGGAATATTGAGGATAAGAAGAGGGGGAAATGATCTTTTCCAAATCATGCAAGGGGAGATAGATCTAGGTCAAGAATCCATGCCTTAAGATATTCACCTAGTGAATACCTTATCCTTTGCTATGAGAGAAATATGAGGAATCTGTTATTTCTCCTACAGCTTCATCATCTCTCATGACAGCTATCAGTCATAAGTTACAGCATTTCAGAACGGCTGAATCTTGGTGAGAATAATTGAGGAGTTGAGAGCTGAAATTCCAGTCCCTGACAACATAAAAAAAAAACAAACCCAAGTTTCCTCATTAACGTGTCATTTTAAGTGCCTCTTCAACTTAGCAACTGCAGCCAAAGTAATAGCTAATGGCCTTAGTAATGAGTGGAGCAATGGCTGGAGTCATGCCCACCACTGGTTATCACTGAGGCTGGACCAAGAGAGATTTTGTAGCTGGTTTGCAAGCCAAGATTCACCTCCTGTGATCATTGTAACTCAGCTCTGAGCTTCCATTGGAGGAAAGATAAATAGTAATTTCACAAAAACAGGACAACTATTGATGGAGTAGGATAAAATGTGGAGTAGAAGCTCTACTTTGTAAAGCATTTTTCTTTCTTGCAGTCATCCAGAACCAGTTCACTAGGCTCAATTCAGTAGGGTCTCATGTATTTCAGATGATGTAGGTGGGTCACAGGAGGAGGAAGTCACCAAGGAGTTCTCCCTCCCTCCCTCCCCTCCTTCCCTTTCCTCTCCTTCCTCATCCCTCCTTTCCCCTCCTCTCCCCTCCCCTCCCCGCCAACACCTTCTGTGCATTTCTACTGTGTGTGTGTGTGTGTGTGTGTGTGTGTGTGTGTGTGTGTGTGTGTGTGTATGTGCATTGGTACTGGGGCTTGAACTTGGGGCCTGGGCACTGTCCCTGAACTCTTTTTTTTTTTTATTGTGAGAATATCATACAGAGGAGTTACAATTACATGGGCAAGATAGTGAGTACATTGTTGCCTCCTCTTTGTTTCCCCTTCCCATCCCTTCCCATATTCCTCCCCTCCCCCCACCTGATCCTCCCCCCACCCCCCACCAAAGTTGTTAAGTTCATTTTTTGACATAACAACTTGTACATCTCATTGTTGCAATGGGTCCACCTGTATCCCTAGTTAAATGATTTGCTTTTTTTTCCTTCCCCTCCACAAATTATGCCAACATCAAAAACAGTGAAAGTATGGGTTATACTGTTGGGGAGGGACATACAAAGCAACATAGAAATATCTTATAAATATGATAGAAACAATTGCATGATAGGAAAAAAAAACAAAACAACCATTTGAATACTTATCTTGGGGTTCATTCCCGTAACATCAACTTATCTGACCTTTTCTGCTTGACTCAGACATATACTACTTATTACAAATAAGGGAAACCATGGGACCTATGTTTCTTTGGGCCTGGCTTAATTCACTTAATATAATTTTTTCCAAGTATTTCCATTTCCTAACAAATAGGGCAATGTCATTCTTTCTGATGGAGGCATAGAATCCCATTGTGTATATATATCACATTTTCTTGATCCATTCATCTACTGAGGGGCATCTGGGTTGGTTCCATATCTTAGCTATGGTAAATAATGCTGCAATAAACATAGTTGTGCTGGTAGCTTTAGTGTGGTCTTGTTTGTGATCATTTGGGTAAATGCCCAAAAGTGGGATTGCTGGGTCATAGGGGAGGTCTATGTGGAGTCTTTTGAGGAACCTTCATACTACTTTCCAAAGTGGTTGAACAAGTTTACCTGAGCTCTTTTTGCTCAAGGCTGGTGCTACACTACTTGAGCCACTGCTTCACTTACAGCTCTTTGAGGTTAATTGGAGATAAGAGTCCCATTGGATTGGCTTCAAAATGTGACCCTCAGGTCTCTGCTCCTGAGTATCTGGGATTACAGGCATAAGCTGTCTGCCCCCCAGCCTCCCATTTTTCTATTGCAGTGCCCATATTTCTACTATTAAACATTTGTTATTTTGGATCCTGTTAATAGTTTTTGTCCTCCTTCCCTCCCACCCTCCCTCCTTCTTGCTTTTTTCCTCCCCCTTACCATCCCTCCCTCCTCTCTTTTCTGTTTTTGTTTTTGTAAAATCAAAACTGGGTCACCCTATGTAGCCCAGGTTGGCTTCAAACTTGTGATTCCCCTGCCTTAGTTTCCCAAGAGCTTGAGTTACTGATGTGAGCAACCATGCCTAGTTCTGTTTATTTTAAAAAAGTATAATTTAATTTTCAGTGTCTCTGAGAGGTCAGTGCCATAAGATGTCATGCAGTTTCGTATATAGAAGCTTTGCTTTCCCTATTCATATAGCAGCCAACCAGCTTCATTGTGACTAATTAAGAACTGGAGGAGGAGGAGGAGGAGGAGGAGGAGGAGGAGGAGGAGGAGGAGGAGGAGGAGGAGGACGAGGAGGACGAGGACGAGGACGAGGACGAGGATGAGGATGAGGAGATGGAGGAGGAGGAGGAGGAGGAGATGGAAGAGGAAGAGGAGGAAGAAGAATAGAAGGAGGAGAAAGAGGAGGAGGAAGAGGAGGAGGAAGAGGAGGCCACCCAGATTGATTTTCCCCCAGCTCATCCCCCTGAGCAGAGAAGTTTGATGGCTGAGAGAGGGACCAAACCCTCAATTGTAGAGATTTGCACTCACATCCTTTGGGTATTTGCTTGTCCAAATGGTGCTGTTTGTAGCAGTGCCCAATTTAGGACTCTCTGAAGATTTCATTAACAGCCTGCCTGCTCCACTCTGAGTCCCTAATGAAGATGTTAAATAAAAGTTGACGTTATTATTGCCATTTGTACAGCACTTCATATTTACCAAGTGCCTTCAGAACATTTTTATTCTTTTCTGAGCAGTAGGTCCAAGGAAGTGGACAAGGACTCCCCATTCTATGGAGAAGGCCCCTGGGAGGCCATGGAGTTGCTGAAGGCCCCGTAGCCAGCTTCCCCTCCCCTGTCACCAGCGAGGACGACTTTGCCCAACACTTGACTCACTGATCTGTACTAGCTCCTCAGGGGCCCTCTAACTTAGAGGGAATATGACTCCCCCTTTGCTTTCTTCCTGCTTTGCATTTTTAGTTCAGGAAGGCCTCTGTCTATGCTCTTCATCAAGCTGAATGAATTAGGTAAAATTTCCTGATGGTCACCAACCGTCTGACTGACCATCCAAACACACAGTGTTCTCAGGCTGCTCTTGTCTAGTCTGCCCCTCTCAGAAGCCTGTCAATGGCTTTACAGGGTATGTGTCTGGCATGATCTGTCCTTTGTAAGCAATCACAGGGCACACAGCAGTGTTGTCTTTCTGGAGGTGACAATCTCTCAAACCCCAGGAAACCTCCTATCAGAGACTTCATGTGACAACATCTCTATAAGAATGGAGAGTGAAAATAAGCCTCACAATGAATGACACAAAAAGACCTCCAGTTTGTTTCTCTAGGTCCTGGTCAGAGCCATTGAAAAAGGTGTGTTAACAGGTTTAGTTAGCTCTCTGGGTCTCAGTCTGCTTATGTGTTGAGTCGGGATATCAATAGAAACCTAGACATGTAACGTCTTTCCTTCTTCCATGATCTGAGCATTGGGAAAATTCTAATAGTGTCCTTAAGTAGTGTTCTGTGTTTACCATCCAATTCTTTCTTTTTTCTTGTATGGGGTTATTCTATTGCTATCTCTTTGTCCCTTTTACTGTTTTCTCTCATTCTCATTCAGGTTTGTTTTCATGCTGTCATAAATCTAATCACTCCTTCTACTCCTCACCCAGCCTATGGAAGGACCTCCCTCTGCTGTTTCTTATTGGAACTTCTCACAGGACTTCTGTCTTAGCTCCCCAGTCCTTACACGATTGCATTTTGTAAGTGCCTGGTGGAGGATTTATGGCTTAACTGTCTGCAATATTCATTGTCATTCTTTTTAGCGTCCTATGAACACCTGAAGATAATTTGGGAAGTTTACCAGGAGCCTAGTGAACCAGCCTATCTTCTTTTCTCTCTAACTCGCTGCCTTTTTCTACAAATATTTATTTGCACTTCATTTGCAACTGAAATAAATATCTCTGAAATCAAGTATCTTGGCACATGTCTAAACACTAAGTGAGAGTAATTCACAGAAGCATTTATTTTCAGTGTTCATAAAAGATTGTCAAATCCTAATCATAAAATTCAATCAGGATCTTGACATTAATATTTTGAGATGTCTTAATAACGTGGACTAGCATTCTTTTCAAGCACAACACACATAAAGTGTAGCTTGTGTATGTGTATAGGTGTAATTCTATGTGATACTTGGTTAATTTGAAAATTTAAGTGCTCAGTGAAAATATACCAGAGAAGTGTATGCCATCATAACAGAGACATTTATAAATAGAATCATGGAAAAGCTGTATTCAAAGAGGGAAACCTTCACCAGAGCCCTAGAGGCCATTCTGAGCTCATCTCAGTGTAAGGGTTTTGTGCTCAGTGTCCCGGTGGCCACGTGGATGTTCCTTACAAGCCAAAGAGGAGAAATTCTGCTGCCATGGCTTGCGTCCAACTCATTCTTCTTGGGTGTCCTCTCAGGCCCTCGCCTAGTTTTGCATTCTAGTAATTCTGATAATGGGATGTTTGTCTGTTTCCAGAGTGACCAGTCCCAGCATATAAGCACCTATCAGTGCAAGAATAAAGCTTGAGAGGAAACGATGTATCTGTACAAGTCCAGGATAAAGAGAAAGGTGGCTATGATGCATTGACTTGGTTTAAAAATATAAGAATGGGTGAAGGCTATCCCTTTCCCCACACACTTCTCAACTGCTAGGCATAACTGCCTTGTGATACTTTCCAGAGCATGTTCTGAGTTTTTAACCTAAGAAAACACAATTAGCGATCAGAAAAATTGCAGTGTACCTTTCTAGTCCACTTCCCTAAATCGAATGTGTGTGGAGTCAGACCTGTTCTGAGATCAGATTTTCTTTCTTTGAGTAGGCTGTGCTCTAGGGATGAAGAGGAATGGTTTCCAACTCCAGCTTTGTACTTAACAGCTTTGTGATCTTTAAATTTCCTTCTAATAAAATGAAGAGAGGGATGCTTTCCCCCGTGGGCTTGTGTGGAAGATGAACGAGATAAAGCCCCAAGCATAATGCCTGTTGCATCATGCTCAGTGCGTGGTCATTTGCTTTCTTCTTCTAGGAAGCAGGCTCAGCTGCCAGGTTCTCTGCACGGCTTCCCCTGGATCTCTGCAGCTTCCCCTGGGATCCTTGGATGATCCATGGTCCCTTTTTGGGACGACTGAGATACTGTCAGTCAACAACCTGGGTATTTCCTCCCTTTTCTCTACTGCATAGACCAGGCACAGACAGAGACAGAAGGATTGCTCTCCCGGCATGGCTGCCATAAGGTGCCTTATCACTATGTTTTTGGGTTTGCGCTGATAAGCATATAAGGGAATCTATCTACTTTACGTTCCTTATTCAACACTAGAATTCAACATAAGAGACAGACTGACACCAAGAGTAATTCTACCACAAACTGACACTAACCACAATGAGAAAAGACCGCCCCTGCTCTCCCCATCTCAGACTGCACATCAGGAAGTGATAATTAAAGCATCTGTCTCTCTGCAGCTCTCATGATCAGATGTCTTCATTTATTTAGTTATTAGAAAGTAGAAGAGCACTCACACCTTGTTGTTTTTCTCCTTTATTTTTTACCTTCATTGTGAGACATCAGATAACCTTATGCCAAAAAGAAAGAATGCATAAATGACTGTAATGAAATGTAATTCTTATTTGGTAGGGTAGTTTCCCTTCCAGCATCGGCAGTTGTCTAATGACAATGATTGTGCGATATAAAATATGTCCTAGGGTGTCTTTTCTTCTGTCTGGACTCTGAACACATGCTGATTTAGGAAGGATGATTTTGTTGGTGTGACTTGGTAGTAGCTGATCTGATCTTCCACCACAGATTAAGACATAAGATACCTTTCTGAGCATAAAGTATCATAACCCCTAAGTAGGTTAATTTTTTAATCTTTCTGAGCATAAGGTATCAACCCCTAAGTATGTTATTTGTTTATGGCCCCTCTCCTTCTCATAAGTATCTGGAGTCGGCCACTCTTTCTGTTCCAAATAGCTTTGGGAGTCCCAACTTGATCCATCCAGAATTTGGCATTGCTTTGAAACCTTAGGTGTTCAATTCAGTAATAGTCATTTGCTTGCTAATTCACTAAACAAATGAGTCAAATGAATGAGCTAAGGCTTTGGGAGATAGGGTGGTAAACAAGAAAGAATCTGGACTGAGCCTGGATTGAGTTAGGGTCATTAAGATCACCAGTTGGACTGAAGCATCCATTTGGAAGGGAAGTGGGGAATTAGCTCAGATAGATAACTCCCCAAACACAGCCATATCTTGCCATCTACCCCAAATCTTGCGTATTATTTCAGTTTTAGAGTAATGAGAAGTTGATTTTTTGTTCCTTTCTTGGAATAGATCATTTTATGAAATAAAATAAAAATGCTTTGATTTGGGGTTCTTTAGCCCTCCCAGGCCTATATGACTAGAACTACATGTCTTTCTGTCCATACTCAGATAATACCCACTTGCTCCTGAAGCTGTGTCTCTAAACTGGCTTTTCCTTCCTTATATTCTTGACCACTCCTGTTATCTGGTTAGGAACTTGAGCAAGATTCATTTGGTTAGTCCAGCCCAGAGGAATAATGTACACTTGTTGCAACATATTTCAGTGTTCCTTTATATTCCTTGGTATTGATATAGTTGTGGGTTTTTTTGTTTCTAAAGTGCTGGTATCGAGGCTCGAATCCATGATCTGGCCTGTTGTCCCTTAGCTTTTTATTTTTATTTTTTTATTCGTGGTTGGCATTCTACCACTCTACCACACCTTCACTTCTGGCTTTTGGGTGGCTAATTGGTGATAAGAGTCTCATAGACTTTCCTTCCTGGGCTGTCTTTGAACCATGATCCTCAGATCTCAGCCTCCTGTGTATTTAAGATTACAACAGACATGAGCCACCAGCGCCCAACTGAATATTCTTTCTCAATTTTTGAAATAGGCAGTGTCTTCTGACTCTTTTCTATGGTCGATTTAGATTTATATTTCTAAATGCTAACTTCCTTCTGGCACTCTGGCCCCAGAATTTTATCCATCATACTGCCTGTCCATTCTGTAGATAGAATTAGCTTTTTCATACTTTGTAGCTGATCCCCAAAAAAATCTGTTTGGAAGATATGCCTACAATTCATTTTTGTCTATTTCATTTGATTGAATATTTAGTGTCTGATTATTATTATCATCATTGTCTTTATTATTGTTGTTATAGCTAGGCATAAAACTATGTGCAAAGTATGTTCAAGTGTTTACAGAGCTGTATGAAAGACAATATAATATTCTGTTCAAAGAATTTATTAAAAGTTAGATGAAAAGTCTTAACATATAAAAATGCCATTCTAGTGTTAGTTGGAAGGAAATATCTTGGGTATTGTGCAGATACTCAAAGATTAGGAAATACTAACTAAAATATTGTATCCTCTCCAGTAGTAGCCAAAGGTTCACATCTATAATCCTAGCTACTTGAGAAGCTAAGATCTGAGGATTACAGTTTAAGGCGAGCCCAGGCAGGAAAATATGTGAGACCTCTATCTCCAAGTAGCCAACAAAAAATCCAGATGTAGAGCTGTGACTCAAGTAGTAGTGTCAGCCTTCAGTGAAAAATCTAAGGGACAGTGCCTGAGGCCCTGAGTTCAAACCCCAGTACTAACATGCAAAAAAAAAAAATTGTGCCCACATGTAATAGAATCAGAACTGTTAGAAATTAAATGTATTATAAATATTATATGGCATGATAAAATGTGATGATATATAAATGAAAATAAATAGGATATTAAAATGATCCTATAGTATTATCCTGGTTTTGTAAAGTTTAAAAAGTTAGCATGGGAAGGAAATATCACAAGCAATGGTGATAATTTGAAAGTTAATTGTGTGTGTGTGTGTGTGTGTGTGTGTGTGTGTGTGTGTGTGTCCTTTCAATGATCAAATACTATCTGTATGCTACTCAAAACAAAAGCCCATCTAATAGTGTTCACAAAATAAAAAGTAACCATAGAGGACTTTCCTCTGAGGAGCAACTTTTCAGTCAGATGTGGAGATGTTGATATACTTTAAGCTGGAATTAAAGAAGTTGATATAATTTAAGATGGAATGAAACCAGAATATGTTCAGAGGATATGTATGGAGTTTTGATGGCATCTAGGTGTTAGAAGAGACTTCACAGGTGGCACTGGAGTTGTGCCACAAAGACTAAGTATGATCTCTATTTGCAAAGAAGAATGTTATTGGCATGAAGACATGGGAATAAATGGTGAGGGGTGAGCTGTTTGAACTTGCTGGAAGTAGAATGTGGACTAAAACATGCAGAAAGACACCAGCCTGACAAAATCATCTTACAGCTTATAGAGGACTTTGGATCCTATGCTGAGGAATTAGAATTTAACTTGAAGGCAATAGGGAGCTATAGTAACATTTTTCAAAAGGAAGATGGACTTGACATATATTTTCAGATGCAAAATAAAGAGAACAATTTCTGGGGTCAGAGTATGGAGCCATAATTCCAGCTCTACTGTTTCCCAGAGGCATCTTGCACAATTCTTTTAACCCTTTTCCATTTCCTTCTCCATTACTTGGGACAATGATTTCAAATGTATACTGTGGACATGAGGTTAAGCAATATAATAGAATTGTAAAATCATTCATGATGAATATGCTTTAAAAGATCTTTTCATTAACAACTCTGCAGCAACCCATTCCCCATAATGTTCTATTATTTTTATAAATATCTACAGTATATCTACAAAATAAAATTCGCCATGAATTTCTTGAGTTCCATGACCTACTATAGGTAAAAAAATACCAAATGAGCTTATATAATAATACTAGACTAACATAATTAAACTAAGCAGTCAAATTTATGTGACCAGTTAGTAATACTGATAAAAATAAATTTTCATAAATAATGTAACTTCTGTGGTTCTTTAAAATTTGCTCTTTCCTTATCTCTGTGTTGTCTGTTGACTAAGTTCTTCCTTCAATATCCTTACTCCATTTCACTTTTTGTTTGTTTTGTTTTCTGGTCTTGGGGGCTTGAACTTAGGTCGTGGGCGCTGACCTTGAGCTCTTTTGCTCAAGATTAGCTCTAGATCTACCACTTGGAGCCACAGCTCCACTTCTGGTTTTCTGGTGGTTAATAGGAGATAAGAGTCTCATGGACTTTCCTGCCTGGGATGGCTTTGAACTGTGATCCTCAAATCTCAGCCTCCTGAGTAGTTAGGATTACAGATAGGTGTGAGCCACTGACACCCAGCTCATCTCACATTTTTAAAATAGTATACAGTGGTGTTATCTGGTCTCAGTATGAATGCATCTTTCATAAATTGTGTTTATATCTGTGCTCTCCTTACTGGCCCATGACTGGTAACATTCTAATACTTGTCCCAGTACAATTCTGCAGACATGTGTGGACTAACACATTAAAATTGTGCAGCTGTACTCAATTATGAGATGGTCATCTGAATATCATCAGTATGAAAATTTAGATCCCCTTACCCTGATCTCACCATTGTGGAGCTTTGTATTTTATCTTTATACTGCCCCCCACACACACCTTTTTTTTTTTTTTTTACTAGTTCTACTGCTTTCATTATGATTAGGCCGGTGAGTGTTTCAGTTGATCTTGTGGTATATATCACACCCTAAAATTCAGAGTGGTTTAAACCAAACAGCCAGTTTGGTTTAAACTGAGTTTAAACTGAGTTGTGTGCTTCAGGGGAAGAAATGCTGATGTAGGCTTCTGGTATGATGGAACTCATTCATCTTTGGAGTCTTAGCTCAAATATCTTTATTTGTTTCAACGTATTTTTTCTCAGCCCCCACCTCTGCATTTTTACATGGGTCTTTTCTTTAGTGTACAATGAACATAACGTTGGGGTCACAGAGAAGCAGAGAATTAAGTGAGTATGTGAGAAGTCTCTCAAGGTTCAGGGCTGTAGCTGGCACACCATACCTTCACTGTATTCTGTTGGCTGAATCAAGTCCCAAGATCAGCCCAGATTCATCAATGGGAGAAACAGACTCCGTGCTCTGATTGTCGTTGAGAAGAACTGCAACTTGCAGTGCACGTCTGTGCCAGAGCCAGTTTTATAGGTGACTTATATCCATATGGAAAACTGCTAGGTAGTAATATTGACCTTCTTGGTGAGGGAGGACTGTTGTCTTAGGCAGAAAGGAATATGTGAGGTATTCTATCAGTTTCTTGGTGTAGATAGGAAGAAAAGAGAGTAGAGTCAAAGATCTGACTCTGGGGAACCTAAGGTGAAGTTACTTGGAAAGATAGTGGTAGGGATGAGGCAGGATTTTTCAGCAGGGAGGGTAGGATATTTATTGAGGGGATCAGATAGATGGATGTACTGTGGAGGGTGAGGAAAAGTTCAGAATTTGCCATGATGGAATTCTTCCCATAAGGAGGGTTCTGCATCACTTGGAGATACCAGATAAATTAGGTGATTAAAATCACCCAAGGATATTTAAAAATGACTAATGAAGTCTCATTTCAGACTAAGTTTAAATTTATGGGAATGAGCTCTGGTATTTTTTTTAATATTTGTAGGAAAGCCTAATGTACAGCAAGGTAGGAATCATCTAGATCAGTGTTTGCCTTCTGTTCATACATCACAATCGCCTGGAGGCCTTATAAAAAGACACTACACCTGGATTCCACTACCAAAAGATCTATTTAATAGAGCTGGCATGGGGCTCTGGCGTGTGTACTCTGTCTGAGTAAATTTAATGTGCAGCCAGTATTGAGAACCATTGACCTAGATAGTTAATTTTCACTGTGAATAATCAATGTTTTCAGGGTTACAAGCTATGACAAAAGGGCATTAGGACAAAGTCACTTCTAAGCTCTCGGTAGGTCCAGAATTAGCATGAAAATTGCTAGGTTCCAGCCAGGCCATAGGGACAGGAGCAGCAGAGGAGGAGTCCCTGAAACTCTGAAGACCCAAGCCAGATACATCCCTGATGTCAGAGGCATGAGGGTTTGGCATTATTTATCCTGCTTCAAGAGATGTTGGGAAAACACCCAGAAAATGGCCAGATTCTGAAATGACATGAAAACATCTCATCCCATCCTCCAGTTCAGACTTAGTCCTCTCTGTTGTGGTACCTAACTTACCTCCACCCTCTTCTTTGAAGAAGTCAATTCCTCATTCTTAGATATTAGTAATGCGAATGTTTTCCTTGATTATAAAGCTAAAGCTGCTGCTTCTCTGATTTCATTGTATTAGTGAATGAGAGCTCTCTGACATAACCACATCCCAGACAATCCCTAATATATATAGGGATATAATCCCTCATATAGGTATTTGTGACCCAGGCAGCCACTTAAGTGAACAACAGAATATTTGGTTTTCCTTTCTCCCATGTTCATAAATCATTCTTGGCTCAAGTTTAATCATTTGGGTTTTTGGCTGGCCTCTTCGGCTATCCTATAGTTTTTTTTCCCCCTTGCCTCCACAAGTCATTTCTATTTTGCAGAAATATTTAATTGCATAAGATAGAGGTTAAGTACATCCTGTTAAGGTGCATCCCCAGTTTCAAGATTTCTCAAAGCAGGCACCAGAAACCCTATAGGGTAAGGAAGGTTAGAAGTAAGTTGTACTCTATATCTCAGAGAAGGAGGCTCAGGTATGTGTATTATTTAAAGTCAAGACATAGACCTTTTCTTAAAGCATGTCTTGTATTTTCTATATCAAGAAGCACCAGTGCATGGTTTTCTTGACTACTAGTGTGGTTGGTCAATATATATGTATTTCATTGTGCCCAAATGACATACCTAAGACATAAGCAGAATGAATAAAGAGAAAAGAGGAAGAGGAATCAACTATTGGAGATAAATAAAAATGGAGATAAGGGAGGAAATAAAGTTGACGTACACATGTGTAAGTGGTTTTCTAAGGCACCCATCAGTATGTAATTCTTTACATTTTGAAGTGCCTTCAGATATATGCAGTCCTTCTAAATCCTGTATATGGTTCTCACAATTTCCTGTGGGGACATTAACATTCCTGTCTCACATACGGAAAATTGAGACTTCCGGGGGGAACTTGCCTAAGGTCAGTTAGCTGGTAGAGACAGAATGAAGACTAAGATTTCTTTTGTTGGGAGACTAAACAATCTCATTGCCTATTAGACATTCACTTGAATGGTTTACATTGTTTTGGTTGGTTCTATATGTATAGGTAAAATTCTAGAAATATATTGATTTCTTTTGTATTTTCCAGTATATTTGCACATCGATTTTCAAAGTAGTCTCTCATGACCATTTGGATTTCCCAGTGCTTGTTGTGGATGGCCCTTGTGTTCACCTCTAATTTCATTAAGTTGGGTATTTCCCCTCCACTCTTTGGTTAGATTGGCTAAGGGTTTATTGATCTTATATGTCTTTCCAAAGATTTGGGGCTGCATTGTAGAGCACAGATTTCCAGCCACTCTTCATTTAAGTGCAGGTCTATGCAGCCTGCACCTGTTCTGGTGTTCTGGATGGGTGCCTCTCTGTGGTGTGGCACTTTGGGGAAGTACATGGCACTGGCACAGGGAACAGAGTGGAACAGGTGTCCTGAAATCAAAAGGTCAGCAAGCTTGGTGAACAAACTCAGATTACATTACACACAAAAGTGAGTGTCTTGGGCTGGGAAGGTGGCTCAGTGGTAGAGTGCTTGCCTTGCACACATGAGGCCCTGGATTCAATTCCTCACCACCACATAAACAGAAAAAGCCATACGTGGCATTGTGGCTCAAGTGGTATAGTGCTAACCTTGAGCTGAAGAGCTGAGGGACAGTGCCCAGGCCCAGAGTTCAGGCCCCATGACTGGGGAAAAAAAAGGTGAGTGTCTTCATTCTTCTCCTTTTGTGTCCTCTCTTTCCTGTACTCCAAAATCTACATAGTCTTCCTCCTTAAAAAACAAACAAACAAACAACTTTTGTTTTGGGGATCTGAAGCAAGTTTTCTTATCACACAGAACTGATGTGGTGTGTTAGGTTTTAATGGAACAATGAAATAAACCAGATCAAGTTAGATTGTGGGACTGTTTATAGACATGCATTTATTTGTTCATTCCCTCATTCGTTTGGCAGCAACATGATTTGAATTCAGTGCTTCCTAGGCAGGCATTCTACTTCTAAGTCACGCCTCTAGCTCTTTTTGCTCTGGTTATTTTTGAAACAGGATCTTGCTTTTTTTCTGGGCTGGATTGTGACCTTTCTATTTACACTTCCCAAAGCAAAATACACATTCAATGCTCAGCTTTTTCTGCTGAAATGGGATTTATTAAACTTTTTTGCTCAGGATGAGGAGTTAGTCATCAGTATGTCATATTTATTTATTTAGTCAGTCCTGGTGCTTGAGGGCTGTCCCTGAGCTTTTGTGTTTCAGGCTAGTGCTCTACCACTTGAGCCACAGCTCTACTTACGGCTTTTTGTGGTCAACTGGAGAAAGGAGTCTCATGGACTTTCCTGGCTTCAAACTGTGATCCTCAGCTCTCAACCTCCTCAGTAGGTAGGATTACAGGTGTGAGCCACCAGCTCATTGATTTATTTTTGTCTTTAGCTCATGAAATCAAATAGGAATTAGCAAATCTAATTTTTCTAATGCACATATATAAGGTTTCGTTAGTAGGATTATAGTTAGTAGCTAATGGTAAGTAAGACTATAAAGTATATGACAGCAAAGGGTCAGTTAAAAAGTCATGTTAATAATTGTGAGTTGGTAAAAAGAAGGCTTCTCTTGATATGGTGGTGACCAGATAAAACAATTTGCCAGAGGATATATAGTTAATGATCTTATCACTGCAAAAATAAATGAAACTTAAAAGTGTGTAATCACAAATCAGTGTTGGCAAAATATGCATGCATAACAAAATAATAAAATTATTAATAGAAATTACCTTTTGGAGACAAGAATTAAGAGCATCATAACAGTAAAGCTGTTTACACTCTGTTTTCTTTTTCATGCTTGCTTTACAGTGAGAAGGAATTCCTTATCAAAAAAGTAAAGATTCAGCCAGCCCAGGTGGCTCACACCCATAATCATAGCCACTCAAGAGATGGGATTAGAGGATAACAGTACAAAGCCAGTCCCAGCAGAAAAGTCCATAATACTCTGTCTCTAATTAACTAGTTACAAAAAAGCTGGGCTGGAGACATTGCCTGATGGTAGAGCACCAGCTGTGAGCAACAATCCAAGTGAGAGTGAAGCTTTGAGTTCAAGCCCCTGTACTAGGGGAAAAAATAAAGGGAGAAAACTTTGTTTCAGAAAAAAAAAGAATCTTCCTGGTTAGGTATGGTGGCTCACATTTGTAATTTCAGCTACTTAGGAGGCAGAAATTTGGAGATCAAGAAAAAGCTAGAAAGAAGACATCTTAACCAACTCAAAAACTGAGTGATGGTACTATACCTGTAATCCCAACTAGGTGAGAGGCATAGGTATGAGGCTCATGGTCCAAGGCTTACCTTGGACAGGAGTAAAAGACCATCCTTGAAAAATAATTAAAGACAATATGGCTCAAGTGGTATAATGCTTCCCAAGCAACTGTGCAGCTCTGAGTCCAAACCTCGTATTGCCAAAAAGGAAATAGAATATTTTCCTACTGACATTCTTGAGCAATGTATTCCTATGGAAATAATACCATAGACTACCTTGGAAATACCCATAGACTACCTTGTCTAGACCTTGGCCCTAGAACTCTCCTGATGCCGCTGTACCTATCCCAGGACTCTGAATTCCTAAGGTGATGCTGAGGACAGAATGATGTGACCACAGTAGTGGGGCCAACCAGCAACGGAGACAGTGGAGAATGAGAGCATATTTCTAGGTCTCAACACCTTCATTCCAAGAGATCTCAGTGTCTTCATTCTTCCCTTCATTTCCTCCTCCTTTCACCTCCCACATACTGACCCCTCTTTACAAAACACCCACACGAAGAAATGCCATCATGGCTCTGGGATCTGAAGAAAGTTCCAGATCATGACACATTGACTGTCAGCATGATTAGATCAAATGGAATGAACAAGATTAAAGTAAGATCCTGGGACCATCATTAGCTTTCCTTGGTATTACCTATCGTTCCTGAAGGTAGAGACTTTCTCCTCAGGCCTCTTCTCCCCCCCACACCCACTCCCCACATTACACATGCGCACATACTCACAGTTTATGACTTTTGTCTTCTGGAACACACCACTTTGCTTTAGGTCAGAGGTAGTAGCAACCCTCCTGGGACTGTAGTAATAACTAACATGGACATCTTTAATTTTTCAAGCCTTTAGATATTCATTATTCTTCTTTTATATATATAATAAATAGACATTTATATTATATACTATATGTAACCATTTTTTTTTTGGTCAGTCGTGGGGCTTGAACTCTGAGCTTGGGCGCTGTCCCTGCACTCTTCAGCTCAAGGCGAGTGCTCTACCACTTGAACCACAGCGCCACTTCCATATATGTAACCATTTATGTATAATTCCTATTTATAACATATGTATATGTATATAATATATATAACTTTATGTATAAATCTATATTATATATTTTTCTCATACATATATAGTCCTATGTATCTATCTAGTCATTATAACAGACAGGTGGTAATGATTGTAATACTCATGCTTGATTGCAATAGTCTTGGTCTAGGAATATTTGCATAATTCCTCATACCAGCCATGCTTCCCTACAAAGAACTAAGGTCCATTCATTCACACACGGAGAGGGTGGAACTGCACGGGGACCTCTATTGCAAGCTAGAGCTTTGGCATTCTGGACACTGAGCAGGATTCTGGTGAACAAGGCTAAACTTCATGGAGACCCTTGGAAGACTTGGGCAGCCTAAATAAAAGCCAAACCCACTTTCTGAGTTTACTTCTTTGGTGAAGGAAAAACTGACATCTACACGACTTCTGAGAAGCCCCAGAGACAATGGCTATAAAAGACAAGACCTGTATCTGACCAAGCCTAAATTCTGTTGCATTCTAGGAAAAGGTACATTGCAGAAGGCGAATACCCAGAATACCTTGCAGACCGTGGTGATGGACCCCTGGCCATACCTTTCTTAAAAGCTGGGAGGATGGGCCAGAGCCTTAGAGATGGAAACTCTATAGCCAAATGTGTCAGTTTTGCCACATCTCAGGGCACTGTTTTGGAGATTTGGAAGTCTGTAGGAAGCCTTAGGGCCTATAGTGCAACCAACAGCTATTTTACCATGGAGGATTAGTGAAGTTAACTCACTTTCCCAAAGTTGTTTGTTTAATGCATGGGGAAAGCTGGATTTCAACTTTGAAATCTTGAATACAAAGTACAGTGATTTTCCCACTGTGTTATCTGGCTTCTTTACCAATCATCACCCCATTACTATGTGGAAAATCATCTCTGCTCAGTGGGGCTTTCTTTGGCAAGGATTAGTGCCATTCTCACATTGTAAAGGACCCAAAGAATCTATTTCCTTTACTTAATGTTTTCCCAGGGCAGACATTTTTTTGTCAGTCATGGGACTTGAACTCAGGGTCAGGGCACTGTTTCTGAGGGTTTTTTTGTTTTTGTTTTTTTTTTGCTTAAGGCTGGCACTTTATCATTTTCAGGCACAGCTTTACTTTGGCTTTTCTGGTGGTTAATTGGAGATGAGTCTCACACACTTTCCTGTCTCATCTGGCTTTGAACCGTGAGCCTCAGATCTCAGCCTCCTGAGTAGCTAGGGTTATAGGTGTGAGCCTCAGGCACACAGCTCCAGACATTTTTATCTACCAAGGTATCTGGCTCACAGAGCAGGAAGCTTCGGTTTACACGCGAAGCTTGTCCTGCTCAATGGGGCTCGCTTATCTCATTTCTTCTCATTGCTCCTCACGAAATCCCAGATGACCTAGATGGCCAGGCTGTCCTCCAGAAGAGAAGCTGAGATCTATTTTGGGAAAAGGGTCTATTCTAAGCTGAAGGACAGGGGCTCCCAGCTCTGCTGCTCTACTGGCTTATTTCCATTCTGCACTCAGAAACAAAAAATAAATAAATAAAGGAGTAGTCTCTAAATAATAGGTGACTCAGCCTGGGCTAAGTCTCAGGTGAAATGGAGTTAGCAAGCCAAGAGAGAAAATGTCTCTCCCTTCCCCCCACCAGCCTTTCATTTTCTCCAGGCTTGTTTGATGATAATTCTCAGTGCTCAGTACTCCTTTCATCCAAAGATCTGTAATTAATTAAGCCTCACAACTCCCTTGGCAGGCAGAGTGGTACAAGGATGTTCATTTAAAACCAATCCTGTTTGATACAGTAGGACTGCTGCTAAGGCTTTTTGAAAGAAAAACTTTGCCATTGTGAAACTCCTTTTTAATAGAATGAATTAAAGGAGGGCAAAGAAGTAGTTTTTTCTGGGATGCCTGTACTGTGATGGCTACAGAGTCCTGAGCTCAGAAGTCTTGAGATATTTCTTGGGTTGAGCTAGCTGTGCAATCTGTTGCTCCAGAGCAAATTGCCAACTTAATGATTGCAAACCAGAGCACTTTAATGGCTCAGAAGTGAATATTTGTCATCTCCAATTCTGGTAGATCACGAATTCAGCAATAGTTCAGCTGGGTGGGTATCTACAGGGCTGTGGTTATCTGAAGGCTTGATGGGGCTGGAGGAACCCCTTCTAAAAGCTGGATGGTGGTATTGACTCTTGTCTGAAGAACTTGGATTTTCACCATGTGGATTTCTCTGGAAACTTGTGTGTCCCATTAATATGATAGTTGCCTCTTCATCGTAAGAAATCCATGGAGTGACAGTGCCTTTTATTTCCTAGCATTGCCCTTCATATCCAGTGACTTCCGCAGAACCAACTCTCCTCATTGTGGGAGGGAATGGCACAAAGACAAGAGTACTGGGGAGTACAAGTCACTGGAAATACATCTGGATGCTGGCTACAATATTCAGAGATAGTAAGCCTGAGTTCAGCTGTAATATGATTAAAACGACCCCTGTAAAGCAAAGTTAAGAGGACTGAGCAGCCTACATATGTCAGAGATAGAGGATGTATGCAGTGAGTGTCCTTGTTATTTGTAGGTTTAGGATAAAGAGCTCCCATATTTATCAGTCTGTATTGATGTATATAGCCATGCTTTCATCCTTAGAGACTAGTTATTACTTGACATAGGCTGTATATGGGAGCTCTAGTTCCCCATTGTCAGTTAAAGGAGTTGCTATAGAGAAAGAGAGTATGATTGTAGACCAATAAGAATAGTTTGAAAGGCCATCAGTTTACGACTACGTGCGTACATGCAAGGACTGGCTTGATGGCTATGTACAAAAGTAATTTCACATTCTGCATAAGTAATCTTAGTTCCGAATTCTTAAATATCAATGTCTGTAGGAATCATCTGGAGATGAAGATTAAACCTTTGGTTCTTCCTCTGGAATTCTGAATCTGTAAAGTCTAGCATTCGCCAGATTGTTTTTTGCCTACACTTGGAGGTACATTGCCTTGGGCATAGCCAAATTTAACTGCAGTGTATTGACCTCATTTCTGGTCAATTCCTAACAGCAAGAGTTTGTTCTAGAGTGGGTGACACAGAAAGGGTAGCTTGATGGAGTTTTCATGGCTTACACTTCCTAGATGAATTGATGATATGCATGAGGGGTATGGTATGATCTTGACAGGTGTGGAAGAGCATTTCATTAGCATTATCTTTGTAAATGTTCACTTTCCTGCCAGCTGTTAAACTTGTAAGGAAGGACCTAAATACTGTTTAATTTTGCAACCCCCATGGAACCCTGTTTGTATAACACATCTATTGTGTTATCACAAAAAGAAGGGCAAGCATATATGAGGTGGCCGGGAATTCAGGGTGGAAATTAATCCACCATACCCAGAGCAAACTGCAAGTTCTGATGATGGCTTTGTGACTTCTGAAGTTGAATGACTCAAGGTGATTGCCAGTCTCTCCTCTGATTTCTTTCTTCTCTCCATTGTGGAAGGTGGGCGGGTATTGAAAGCATTATTGTGTTAATGTCTGTCTCTAGTCTGTGACTTTGGAAAGTGAAATGGAAATAAAAGCTACAGTTGAATAGGCTACCACCAAAGCCTACAGATTTTTACTGAAGAAGAACAAGGCAAACAAAAAGTATCTCATCTGTCCCCAAAACTTTATACTGGTTAGCCAAATGCACCTGAGCATGCCAAGGTAGCAGATACAAAGCACTAACATGGGCAAGAAGAGGGCATTTGATGGCCAACAGCAAAGCAGCAAATGGCCTGTGCATTGTTCACAGCAGATGAAGGCGTATAAAAGCATGATCAGTTTCACTAAACAATAATTTATGGTTACTACTACATACTAGGACCAATACTAGGTGTGAGAGCAAACCAAAAAAGAATAAAGGATATAGTATAGTGAATATAGTATAGTGAATGAGGCAGATAATAAATAGAAAAATGCATAACACAATGCTACATCATTATTAGTGGTAGCACACAGAACGAAGCAAGATTGAAACAGATTGAAACCAGTGTACATATCATTCCATAGTGGACTGATTTGCTATAATGATTATAAGGATTATGATGGTGGTAATTTTAATAAATTGCCTCAGTATGTATCAAGTGCCTATTACATGCCACACACAGTACTGAGTAGAGGAGCTACCACGGTATGATAACTCTCCTGTGGCATTGTTTGTTTAAGGCCAGGTTAAAAAAAGGCCATAAAACAATCAAAGGACATACTAGATAAAAATGAGGAATTGGTTAGCCTACCCTGAGGATTAAGATATGAAGAATTAGTAGAGTAGCTGGAAAGGTTGCTTTAACTTGGATGATAGAATTCTTCCCCGAGGAGGTTATTTTGAACTGAAATCTGAGTTAACAAAGGAGGACCCATCCACACAGAGAGCAGCCCAGGTCAGGAGGAGAGGGTGTGCTGGTGAGGGCCTGGGCCCTGCAGGGTCCAGGAATAGAATGTAAACCCAGGGGTTACAAAGTGGGGCTGGGCAGGGGGCGGGGGGGGGGGGTGTTGGGAGAATTGGGAGCCTTGTTAGAGTAATTAAGGAAAAAGATCCTCCTCCTTCACAGATGTGACTTTGAGAACACACTCCTAGAAACAACTTCGTCTTCTTTCCTGCCTAATTCTTACATCTGAGATAAGTGTAACACGTAAGATGAATTTAAATCAATCGCTCTGTAAGGTGAATTTCTTCCTATAATTAGTTTTTTGTTTCTCTGACACCCTAGAGGAAAAAAAAAAACCTTAAAATGCAGCATAAGTGTTATTGTAATAAAATTTTTATACAGTACAATTAACCAAAATATTGTACGGCAGGCTGTCAGTCATAAGTGTGTTGGCTCATGTCCTAACTGGGAATTCTTGCTTACTATAGTTTGTAAATCCAATTGTCTTCTACAATACCTGAGTTGCAATACTAGTTTTTGAGAGCTTAGGATGTACTTTCTCCATGAGTAGAATCCCTGCTACCTGAATTTGGGAACAGCTAGAAAACAAAAATGCCTTTTTCCTCTGCATATCTCCCACATCATCCTTGTCCATAAAATAGTAGCCTTTTACAGACCAGTCTGTTTTCCATCCAGGGTATATATATATTGCCTGAATTCTCTTTTCCTGTCTTTAGGCAAGGAAATGATTCTTTTAACAAGCCCTCGCTATCATATTTTCTTTTCTCTTTTGTTTCTCCTGAGCTGTGTAGGGAATCATCTCCCACACTGTTGGGCTCTTTCTTCCCCAGATAATCATAGGAGATCCTTTTTTGTTTTCTTGCTTGCTCATCCTTGGTATTTTATACCTCTCTAAAGTTCCTTTCTATTTATACTGATTACAAATGACTATGAGAAGATCAGGTGCATAGATAGTGTTTGCACAGAAACTTATGTGTATGCTAAAAACGAAATGAAAACTTAAATGCAAGTTTACTGTATATTTGAGTCTGTTGTATATTTATTCTCCAAAATAAACTTAGCAACTTACACATTATGAATCACTAAGCCTTATGCTTCTCAAAGAAGGCTGCACGATTTCTCAAAATACAGTATTGTTTTTAGAATGGAAATTGAATTTGTTTCATGACCAATTCAAATCAGTTTTGAAATGGTGCACTACCTCAGCTTTAACCAGTTTTAAAATGCAAATGCTACCCATAAGGGACAAATGTCTTCTCAATTATTAAAATTGAATTTCAAGATTTGTAATGGTTTCTTATGATAAAAAGTTGGACTCTATCTCAGAATGATTTCTTAAATTCTAATAATTAAAAAAGGACAAAGGCAGAAACTTGAAGGCAATAACATTAACAAAGATTGAGTTACAAAAAACTGAAATGTATTTAATTTTCTAATACATTAGAAGCAGTAGGGTAGGGAAAGAGAGCTTCATGGGAAGAAAAAAGTGTGTGTGCACACACATTCCCTGGCTCATGGAAAGAGACTCAGGTGTATACACAGCATACACAAGCATGTGCACACATGAGCTCACACACATACTTGAATTAATATGCTTTATGATCTCTGAGATTTAAGCTCATCTTAGTGATTGAAATTGGAAGCTGGTGGCTAATCGTAACTTCACTTTCTATGTGAAAGCACATATCCGAGAAACCAAGATAATGATTAAATAGCTTTGATGTTCTATAAAGTAGGAGTACTGATAATCAAATTTTTAATCAAATTTTTTGTTCTGTCCTTTTCGCTCAGAGCTGCATCAGGGTTGTGAAGGATACAAAGGAACGAGAACATACAGTATGTTTGCCTTTGGAAAAATTAGCAGTGGTTTGGGAAAAGATGGCTTTGTATTATCCTACTATCTTCTTAAGTACTACCTAGCACAGGGCACAGAGACAAATAGTTCCAGGAATCAGCAGAAAGGAACCTTATTAATACTGTGTGAGGCCAACATGCTTTATGCAGAAGGAGGAGTTGAACTGGGCCTAGAGGGAAATGCAAGATCTGGCATCATTTCCTTTTCCGCATAATGATAATAAGTCATTTTTATTAATAATACTGATTATCTGTCTGCTCACAGATTAGGGAATGGAAAAGCATGACAAACCCATAGGGTAACTATGTTTTAAAGGTCTTTTTGAAAAAGGAATCAGAGGAATAAAGAGAAAGCCTTTCTAAGAGCCTAGGCTTGAGGGAAAAAATGTAGGAGGCGCAGAAGAGAATTAATGGGTAATGCTTATCATTTTGTATAAAATAACCTTGACACAAATGGGGCAATTTAAAGGAGGGTAAGTGACTCCCAGCCCACTCACTTGGGTTGATGGAGGAAATAATCACGGGGTTGTTGGCAGATTGGAGAAAGAAGACCCAGGGTAGCTTTCCCTCCTCCATTACGGGTGTTTCTGAGATAGAGGTAGGAAGCGAATAGCTGAAGGAACATTTTAGAAACTCAGCCTTTTCTCCTTTCCAATCACTTGTGGCATGTAACTTGATCTAACTGGAAATTAGATAGGTATCTTTTCCCTCCTCTCTGATCTCCTGCAGGGATGTGCGTCTTGTCATACCAGAGATGGGAGATGCAGGGATGCCAAGCTGAAGTGAAAAAAATGAACCCGAGAGCCTAGGATAATTGTAGTTTGTTGTTGTTGATGGTGAGGATAAAGCAGGGCTTTAGGATGAGGAGTCAGACTGTGCTTCAAGGAGCCAGGAAATTTTAGTAACCTGGGCTACCATTAAGACCACCTGGGAACTTTAAAAATGGCCACAATGCCCAGGTCATGCCTACAACCATATTCTCCAGAGATATAGTTAGGTTGGGGAGTGTTCTGAGCCTTGGGCGTTTTGAAGTTCTGAAGTTATTCTAATATTCAACAAAGTTGAGAACTCTGTCTAGGTACACATTTAAATGAATTGTACCTGGGGGGTTTGGGAAGCCAGGTTTGTGGATCTCATCCCTGGAGAATCTGATTCATTAGGGCTGGGATGAGCCCCAAGAGTTTTAAACTTCTAACACAACCTCAGGGGCTGCTGCTGCTGTTGACCTGGGTACCCACTTTGAAAAGCACCAGTTTAAACTATGGAAGCCAAGTCAGTCTAGGTTGTAAAGTTTAGCCTATGAATATGCTTGTATGTCACTCTCAATTTACTAAATAAGTACTCCCAGAATCTGTGATCTTATTATTATTTTAATTTTTAAGAAAGTAAACAGAATGTTTATTTAAAAGGGAAAGGAAAGGTGTGAAAGGAAAGTAGTGAGACTGTCTATTTATAAAGGGGCCCTAAAGGGGCCTCCTCCTGTATCTCCTACTTCTGGGCTTTATGCTGATTCCTTGATTGCTTGTGTATGCACCACCCTAGCTGTGTCAATTGGCTGAATGGGCACGAAAGGCATTATGGGAAGAAGTGTTTGAGGAGGAGCCTGAGGCACTATGGGAACAAGAAGAACCAGGATGGACCATGTGTTACCTACCATATGTCCTGCCTACTACTTTTCAATCCCTATCTCCACAACAGTTCCTCTTTTCCCTTCTATCCCCTCTCTCTGATGGAAACCTCTTGGATGTAACAGGGGCCAATGACCACTCCAAAATCCATGATTTTAAATGAACTCTCCACATGTTTTTAACTTTATTTTTTACTATAGTGCTACTTGTGACCCACCATAGGGCTTTTTGTTTCTTGCTCCAAATACTCATTTTATATCAGTTTAAGATGAGGCCCTATGAAAGTTTTTGTATCTTATGCTTTTGTGTTTTCTTTGCTGGTTCTGGGGCTTGAAGTCAGGGCCTGGGCACTGTCTCTGAGCCTCCTTGTGCTCAAGGATAGCACTCTACCACTTGAGCCACAGCACCACTCTCAGCCTTTTCTGAGTAGTTTATTGGAGATAAGAGTCACAGATTTTCCTGTCCAGGCTGGCTTCGAACCATGATCCTCAGATCTCAGCCTCCTGAGAGAGTAGCTAGGATGACAGGCATGAGCCACTGGTGCCCAGCATTGTATGCTATTTTGAATAGGAGGAACTCTATAGATTATATTGAATTAAGTGGTCTAAGAATAGTCATTAGTCATTAGTAGTTCAAAGCTTCAGAAATCAGCTTTGTTATGGGGCTTATAGAAAAATGACAGAACCACCCATAGTGGTTCTTGTTGCATGTCTGATGAGAGGAAACTTTCAACAGTAGGCTTTATACATTCAACATAGGTAGATAATCATATACTGCAGGGATTATGTAAAGGTTAGGGGACAATCTTTCAAATCTTAGAGGATATTATTTAACAAGTGAGACTTGTTAAAAGATAGATTTCCACATCTCAGTTTTCTATAGCACCTGGGAATCTCTGTTTCACAAAAATAGATGTTTCTATACGGTAGGTTTAGGAACTTCATTTTAAGAAATATAGGATTAAGGACTACAAAGGGGAAAAATATTACAGTCATTATGTCAATAAATAACTTGTTACATATTATTATTAGTTTTTCAAGTTGAGACACTGTCTTAATTGGGTCATAGCAGGGCTAGGTGTCAGCTACAGTTTTAATATTCAGGATATATTTTAATTGAGTAGAATAATATTACTCATTTAACATTTAGAATGTATGGATGTTTGCTCTGCATTTCTTGCCTGTATTTTCCTACCTTTCATAGAATAACTAAGATAGACACATAGTTAAAATGAGGAACAGGTCAAATTTCATTGAGCTGGACTTTCTCTCCCTTTATTCCCTGTCTGGGCCAGCTTATTTTCCTCCCTGTTTTTTTTTTCTTTCCTCTCTGTCACTGTTGTCTATTCTTTGTCTTTCCTGACACCAGTTCATGTCCATTTCCACTCTATGTAGTTTTCCTTTTAGACTTCTGCTTTTGATATTTCAGTGGGAAAGAAGGGAAAGAAAGTTGGATTATCTTACCAATTTATGACTCCTTCCCCAAGAGTGGCTGATCGTGGCAGAAGGTAAGACAAAAGAAGAAAAAAGCCCATTCAGATTTACTATGATTTCTTAATGTGTGAATATAGGTTTAAAAGAACCAAATAGAATGATTTCTTTTTACCAAAGCTCACATTCATCATTGAAAGGGAGAAAGATTTGAAGAAAAGTTACACAACATTTTGTTATAAGAGTGATCCCCTCTGTAGGGAAATCTGTGTGTAATGAATCTTAACTGATTTATAATATAGCTGGCCATTCTCAAGTTCACACTTGGTTGTTTTATGTCATAGTGGATATGATACCATTTTCCTTCATATTCAGAGTTCCATCACACCCATCTGCTAAAATATTAGCTAGCCCTGAGGAATCTCCCAATCAGAAGGAAAGAAGTACATCAAATAAAAGGAACTTGTAGTAAGGCTAGTGGTGATTCAATATGGCAGAAAAGTTTTCTGCAATTGGCTCATCTGTTGTCATGGAAACCCAGTGTAGTGGTAGAGCTCAAGTCAGGATTGACCATCAAAATTTGTTTTGACCTTCAGAACAGATGACTTCAATGTGTTTTTGAGCTGTTATATATTCATTTTTCTCTTCTATTCTTGGATGTCTTCAAACTGTAAAAAGAGGTTTAATATTAAAGTTGGTTAAGGCTGTTGCCTCTATCTTAACCTTTTTTTTTTAATTTTTTTTTAAATTTTATTTTTATTTGAGAACATACTGTACAGAGGGGTTACAATTACATGGGCAGGATAATGCATACATTTCTTACCAAGCATTGCAGCCTCCTCCTTTGTTTACCCTTCACCTCCCTTCCCAGCGTCCCCCCCCCTACCCAATCATACCCCCACCCCCTGCACCGACATTGTAAAGCTGGTTTTGACATGACATTTTGTACTTCTCATTGTTGCAACAGGTCCACCTGAATCCTTAAACGACTTGTTTGTCCCCATCTCCTCCACATGTTATACTGACATCAAATATAGTGAAAGCGGGGGTTACACTGTGGGGGAGGGACATACAAAGCAACAAAGAAATAATATTATAAATGCATTAGAAACACATGCATGAAAGAAACAAAAACATTAAAATACATATTTGAGGGTTCGTTTTCCTAACATCACATTCTCTGACTTTTTCCGGTTGACTCATACCTATACTAGATACTACCCTAAGGTATGTGCTGAAGAGAAATAGGCAAATTTGAACTGAGAGAGAGAAAAAAACCCAGTAGTGGTTAGAAATCCATGTAAGCCCTGTTTAAGGATAGGAAAGAGAAAACTTAAGACTAAAGACTACAATACCTCTTTCATTAAAAGAAACATGTACATATGAGTGTACACACACATATGCAAAAAGAGATCATGGACAATGAACTAAGTGATTTTTTAAGGCATATTAGGGGGAGGGGGAGGAAAATGGTAGGAGAGAATGTATTTGAAACAAAAAAGTCACAAGAAAGACATTGTAATCCTCTGTGCTCTATCTTCATAACAGGAATATGGAGAGCTTCCTATAGTGAATAATTGTAAGCATGTTTAGTTCAGTTTATTGCCTAAATGAAGTTTCAAAATCCTGATCGTGAGTGTCTGCTTAAAAGAACCAAGTAGAATAATTTATTTTCACCAAAGCTCAGATTCATAGTTGAAAGGGAGAAAGGTTTGAGGAAAAGTTACCCAACATTTTAAGAGTGATCCCCTCTGCAGGGAAATCAGGTATAATGAATCTTAACTGATTTATAATATGGCTGGTCATTCTCTCAAGTTCTCTTTCAAAACACATTAAAGTCATCTGTTCTGATGATCTAAACAAATTTTGATGTTCAATCCTGACTTGAACTCTATCACTGCAGTAGGTTTCCGTTACAACAGGTGAGCCAATTGCAGAAAACCATACTGAATCACCACTATTATCACTGACATAAAAAAAAAAAATCTCTTTTTTCCCAGAGCCTTCCTGGAGCCATCTGACATTCTGTTTCTCTCACCCTTTAATTAAAAATTCTGACTTTTTCTATTGCAGATTCTTTTAGGATTATTTTTACTGTATTTATTTTATCTTATTTTTTGGTGCTGGTCCTAGGGCTTCAATTCAAGGCTTAGCTTTTTGTTCAAGGTTAGCATTATACCAGTTGACCCACACCTCCACTTTTTTTTTTTTTTGCTAGAGTCTCAGGGCCTTCCAGCCAAGGCTGGCTTCAAACCATGATCCTCAGACCTCAGCCTCTGGAATAGGATTACATGTGTGAGCTACCAGCGTCTAGCTTGATCTTTTATTTTTATTTATTTTATTTTATTTTTTTGTCAGTCATGGGGCTTGAACTCTGGGCTTGGGCACTGTCCCTCAGCTCTTCAGCTCAAGGCTAGTGCTCTACCACTGGAGCCACAGCACCACTTCTGGCTTTTCTGCTTATTTGGTGCTGAGGAATCGAACCCAGGGCTTCAAGTATGCAAGGCAAGCATTCTACCACCTTCCCAGCTCTGTTCCTTAATTTTTTAAATGAAGTTCCTCCTTCCAGACCCTGGACCAGGCAATAAAAATATTTAAATATGTACATACAATTTTTTAAAAATGATTTCTTATTTCAGAGATTCAAGCAAAGGTTAAACTTTATGAGCCAAAGGAAACCACCCATATTTTATAAAATTCTAATAAAATATTTGAATTTTACCATGGAATTTACTCTATCTCTCACTAATGAAAAACTGTGGAATCATTTATATTTATATTAATTTATTGTATCATTATATAATATATTTTTATATTTACATTGTATATAATTATTCATATTTATATTTATGAGTTATATCAATGTATTGTTTCATTCAAAGAACTCCAAAGTTCCAGTAGCTGGTCAACTCTTGTTAATTGACATTGTTTTCATTTACTAGGATTGGAAACCAAAACTACTCAAATTTAACATATATGCATTATCTATATATTACTTATTAGTATACATGCTTACTTGTCATTCTTGCCATCTACCTCATTAAGGCAACAGGAAGCTTTCTTATTCTTTCCCCTCTTGTATACATAGGGCTTTGCCTGTTTCACAATAGAGGCTTGATAAATATTGTCAAATGAGATCATCTACTTTGTTTGAGTCATAACAGGAGACGGTGAAATAGGTGGAGTTAGGCACCCCCACCCCACTCCAGCATCTTGAATTGCAGTTAGGCCATAGCGGTGTTCTGCACATTGCAAGCCTTCAATAAATACCTGTTAATGGATTGATTGATGGACTGGTACAAAACTACATTCTGCTGCACCTGTCTAATGTGCTTCAGTGAAGACTTTCCACTTAACTGACTTAGTTGGTCATAGTTTTATACTTCTTCTGTTTTGACAAAATGAAGGATAGACCGTACAACTACAGCATAACAACTTTCCCAGTGTTCCCATTGGTAGTCTGGAGATCATTTTAATGATGGTTCTGATGACTAGCTAGCATTGCCTCCTTTGTTCCTTTTATTGTCATTTCTCATGCTTTTCAGGTTTCTAATCCATCTACTTTGTTCTAACCTTGAAGTCACTGTACTGTTACTTTTTTCAAGATTATTGTGGGTCTTTGTCCTTCTTTCATACATTTTATTACCCATTTCCCTGTCTTTACTACTAGCGTTTCCAATCGCACACCTACACTTCCTTCTCAGCTGAAAAAGAATATTTGTTAATATGGTGTTCTGTTGTCTCATCCCTGACACGTAGGGCATTTCCAGTAGCCTGGCGAAGGATGACCTCACTACAAGGCAGTGAACTAGAAATAATAAATTGACCACATGTTGACTTTGGCACAGCAAAAAAAACCCTGAAAGTTCCGGAAGAACTTTCTAAATGAGTCTGAATCTTTGGCAGGCATGTTGACCTTCATAGTTAACCTCTTGCTCAACCTGCTGACCACAAACTAGCAACTCTCGCTCCTCCACATACTATATGTCTAGGCATTAGCTCTGTGTCACAGCTGATGTATCTTTTTGTCTTCAGCATGGAAAGTTAGCATGGGGAGAATAAATTGGAGCTTTCTACCAAGTACATGTCATCAGTGAATCCAAGAGAGAACCCAACAAACCAACAGATAATGATTCTTGACATTCAAAAATTCAACAAGTTGCTTAATTCATGCATAGAGGCTATAATATTTTCTTTCCCTTCTCAGTGGCAGAGAGAAAGAGAGAGTGTTTGGGCAGGACTGCAAAGTTCCAGAAGATTCTCTAGCTTGAGATAAGAAGGGAGAATGTGGAACTCTCTGGTCAATCACCAGCTGGATTAGACCGGTATCTGGAGCATTGGAAAGAGACCCTAAAGTTCATTTTCTCTATGCCAAGTTCAGTTAGTAAATGAGGAAATTGAGGATGAAATAAATATGGCTTCTTGAGGATGCAAACTAAATTATAGCTTTTTTAGCTTACGTGATCCTGACTTTTAGATGATATAATCTTTTCCATTGGATGCTTCCTCTGAAGACAGGCCAGGTCATTGTATACTATGAAGCAGTATATGCTTCAAACAGAAGAATAGCCATCCTGCCATTAGACTTGCTAGGCAGGATTATTAATACAGGTCTAATGCCAGGAATGCAGTATGTTAATGCAGCTCCTGAATAATACACCGGTGCCACAGAGCTTAATAATAGATAATAATAAATAATACAGTTGGGGAAGGATGTAATTCTGTTACAGAGTAAATGATGAGGAAATATACAAACACAGAGGTGTTTCGAAGCATGGGGAGCGCCTGGGAATTTCTAGTTTATTCTGCCTCTGCAGTTCTTTGGTCTATTCCTTTGAGAGGTAGGCAGGGCATTCAGAGAAGTGCCCAGCTGGGGTGTTTACTTAGTGTAGGGAACTTGTAGGTTTCAATGGCTGAGCCAGGGAGTACAAGTTGTGCTGCTCAGCTAAGCCACTGACTGCATTTAATTCTTTTTTTCCCTTTGTCATGGCTGGACATCTTCCTTTAGCAGGACCCAGGTGTTGTCTGAGTTGGCCATTCTGTCCCATCATTACATTTTGCGAATCATTGTATGGGAGGGGGGCAGATGAGAGAGGGGGTTGGGAGTGGTGCCGTGCTTGAGGGTCATAACAGGAGGTGAAAGGCATAACCGTGGCCATGGTTCAACAAACACGCCAATAAGCTGGTGTGTGCTTCTCATTCCTCATCTGCACTAGAGAAAGCCAACTGCCCATCAATGTTAAACCTGTATTCTTTCTCTGACAGAATGGAATGGTTCACCCACATTCTTTTAAAATAAGATAAAAAGCAAGGGGTGGGGAAATTAATTAATGTCAGTTAATGAAGCATGGGATGCTTGTCTGGATATGATAATGACTGTGAATTAGTGCAGAAGAAATGGAATGGTATAGACAATGAACCACAGCAGCACAAGGCTTTTGAATGGACTCAGCTTTCCCCATCATGCATTAACTCTTTGCTTGCCTCATCCTTTGTTCTGGGTCCCTGTCTCCATTACTCTGGACTAATTCTCCCCCACAGAATATCAGGGCTGCAGTATCAAAGGGAGAAATTCTCCCAAGGAGCCTGGCCTCTGAGAGAGTCAGGGTTAACCAGTGATGGCCTGCTCCTAAAATGTACGTAAAAGTGCTACCCATCTTATTAAACTAATGAAACCACCCCAGTGAGTGACGATTGTACATTTGCTGCTTAGGGAAACTAAAAAATGATTCAAGGAGGCAGACTTCTTTTCCTCAACACCAACGTTTACCTGTGGGCTATCAATAACTGCTCTACTTCTTTGTTTTATAAAAACTGGAATGCTTTAGACTGTATGTGCCTGAAGCTGTAGCTTTTCTTTTTTCTGGTCAGTATTGGGATTTGAATTTAAGACACCACTCTTGCTAGACAGGCACTCCACTGCTTGAACCATACCTCCATCTGGTTTTTTGCTCTGGTTATTTTTGCTCTGGACCATGCTCTTATTTATGCTTTCTGCTGTAGCTGAGTTGACAGAAATGAACACCATGTCCAGCTACTGGTCAAGATAAAGTCTTGTGAACACTTTTGCTTGAGCTAGCCTTGGATTGTGATTCTGTTGATCTCAATCTTTTGAATAACTGCATGCATGCACCATTAAGCCCTGGCCTAATGTGTCTATGTCTTTTAAAATGTTTTCAGATGTCAAGCTAGGTATCTGTGGCTCACACTTGTCATCCTAGCTACTCATGAGGCTAAAATCTATGGACCATGGTATGAAGAAAGTACAGACAGGAGAGTTCATGAGACTTGTATCTCCAGTTAATCACAAAAAAAAAAAAAAAAACAGCTGGAAGTGGAGTTGTGTCTAAAGTGGTGAAGTGCTAGCTTGGAATAAAGAAGCCCAGGGACAGTGCCAGGACCTGAGTTCAAGCCCCAGGATTGGCACACGCACCCACATGCAAAAAGTTTTCTGATGTCTCCACCAAGCACCCTGATGAGATACTTCCTGTGTACAAACATCATGGAATGGACATAGATGAATAAAATTCTGTGTGTTTATTGATGTGTTATAAACATAGTAAACTGCTGCTGTTACCAGCATCTTTTTATTGTATTTAATCCATATCAAATATTTCATTAGAGAGAAGGTTCAAAGAGCCCTCTACTAATTTTTTTCTGTTTCTTAGCTTTGTTTCTACCTATGATCTTCTTTCCTGTCTATGCCATGAAGTTTTAAGCCCATTGGCAAAATAAAGAAATTTAAATACATAGTTACATTAACCTTTAAATGTTAACATTTAAGAAATTACTTGCTGCTAACACAAAAAATTCAATGCAGTATGGTCACAAAGTATGAATTACCAAATTTGGAAATGATATTCATTCACATTACAGAATAGACAGGTGGCACAGTGATCGAATTCCATATTATAAGGGGTGTAACTTAGGGGATATCATTCCAGGTTATAGGATATCTTAGATTCTTCTGTACTTTTCCTAGTGGTAGCTATTTATGCAGCTTCAATACCAAAAGACTGAATTTTATTTTGTTTGAGACCTTCTTCTAAAATAGCAACAGAAAGATTACCATATTGGTCATCATTGTTGAAGCTGGACAGTGGGCTTGTGGTGAGTCTTAGTATTTTCATGAATGTCTAAACATTTATCTTTTGCAAATCAAGGTTTAGATAAATATTATTTCTGCCCCCCCTTTGTTCCTCCAAGTGGAAGTTAGGAGGTGGATGGCAGCTCACTGTTTTTTTCAAAGGCCTCCTGTTATCTTGGACGATCTGTGAGCCTTTTCCTAGGAAGCCAGTTGGAGTCTGGATATGTATACACTCTGCCCCACCCAGTCTTTGCCCTTGCTTTTCTTTGATATACTGATATAAGAGGCAAGTGTAGCCATGTTTCCATCTGGGCATTAATGGCTCTCCCAGAGCAAAGGAGTCCATTGATGTAGTTGGTTAAGCTTTGTTATGGATTCCCTGTCTTCTCTTGGCATGGGGGACAAGAGGCTTCTGAGAGTCTATGCTTATCTTGTCAGAGAGTAGTAGGCTTATAGAAAGTAAGAGGACAAATGAGATTTTGTACCTAACTTTTCCTTTCTAGCTTGTTCGAGCTGGATCTGTCACGTGCACTCTACATGCAGCTCTCTGCCAGGTGCCATCTGACCATAAAAATGGCCCTATCTATGAGAAGCTGGTATCAAGGTCAATGATCATCTATTGTCATTGAATCATTTGGGCCCAAGTAGGTTCATAAAAGTGGGTGGGAGCTTTGGTTACAGTCAAAGGCAAAGCCATTCCTGGGATATTCAGATTCTATTTTGTTGATTGACCACTAAACAAATGTGAAGGATTTCTAGGTTCAAACAAGGAAGGGGGAGGTGGGAGTAAATTTCCAAGGGCCATTCAGTTTGAATAGGCTCACAAGAGTCTATAGATCAGGGGATGGGAAGGTGGCTCAGTGGTAGATTGCTTGCCTAGCATGCATGAGGCCCTGGGTTTGATTCCTCAGCACCACATAAGCAGGAAAAGCAGAAGTGGCACTGTGGCTCAAGTGGTAGAGCACTAGCCTTGAGCTGAAGAGCTGAGGGACAGTGCCCAGGCCCAGAGTTCAAGCCCCATGACTGACAATAACAAAATGTTGGGAAATAACAAAATCCTGAAATAAGGATATAGGTTGACCCACTGTAACAATGAGATGTTCAAGACACTATGTTGAAAACGAACTTTACAACTTTGTGGGGGGGTGAGTTGGGGAGGTGGGAAGGGAAGGGATGATAGGGGAAACACAAAGGAGGAGGTAACAATTCTCAATAGGAGATGTACTCATTAACTTACTCATGTGACTATAACCCCTCTGTACAGTATTTTTACAGTAAAAATATATACAAAAAGAATCTATAGACCACCTAGTTTCTAGAGGTGCTTAGAACAGACTGGAGCCTGTGTGTCCCCACATGTTTTGGGTTTTGATAATCTTTCTTTTCTAGTCCTTCATGATCTGGCTGATCTTCTGAATGTATTCAGCACTGCTGTTAGATCTGTCTTGTGAATTATCTCCCCTTCCTCTCCTCACATTCATTAAAGTATTTAAATTTCTGTTGCTTGGGTTTTCAAATGACTTTCTTTCATGTGGAATCTAGTCCATATATTTCTATCTATCTATCCATCTATCTATCCATCTATTTATCTATCTTCAGTCCTGGGGCTTGAACTCAGGGTCTGGGTGCTGCCCAGATCCTGAGTTTCTTTTGTTCAAGGCTGGCACTCTACCACTTGAGTCACAGCACTACTTCCGGCCTTGTCTGAGTGGTTTATTGGAGATAAGAGTCTCACAGACTTTCCTGCTCAGGATGTAGCTAGGATCATAGGAGTGAACCATCAGTGCCCAGATCTGGATAATTTTTTGGGGGGTCCAGTCATGGGCCTGAACTCTGGGTCTGTCCCTCAGCTCTTCAGCTCAAGGCTAGCACTCTACCATTTGAGCCACAGCACCACTTCTGGCTTTTTTCTTTTTGCTTATGTGGTGCTGAGGAATTGAACTCAGGGCCTCATGCATGCAAGGCAAGCACTCTACCACTGAGCCACCTTCCCAGCCCTTAAATAATTTTTACATATGATTTAAATAAGTTCAAATTTCACTTTGAAGGACTCTTAAAAGATGTTCCTTGTCATTCCAACTCTAGAATATATTAGAGATTAGAGCAGGTTTTCTGGATATTCAGGACACTAGCTATTCTTGAAGTTATATTTTTTTGTGCCAGGCCTGGGTCTTGAACTCAGGACCTGGGCCTTGTCCTTAAGCAATAGCTCAAGGCTATTGCTCTAACACTAGCACACTTTCCCCTTCCTTCCTTCCTTTCTCCCTTCCTTCCTTCCTTCCTTCCTTTCATTCCAGAAGAAAGAGTCCCATAGACTTTCCTGTTAAGCCATGATCCTCAGATCTCAGCCTTCTGAGTACCTAGGATTACAGGTGTGAGCCACTTATGAGTGGCTTTGAAGTTATATCTTTGTCTTTAGACCACATTAGTTCAAGAAAATGCCACAGTGGAATTTCTTTGGTTGATGTCTGTCGGTTTTGCGCAACAAAAGATTTCTCCTTAAATGTGAAGAATAAAGAATTAATAGATATGGAGTCATTTTCTCCAAAATTCCAAAATCCAAGAGAATACAAGTAAATATCTGCATTTACTTTGCAATTATTTACTTCATATGATATGTTGGTTTGGTAGGACTATCATAACAAAATACTACAGATCAGATGTCTCAAAAAGGAATCTATTTTATCATAGTTCTAAAATCTATGAGTCCAAGAACAAGGTATCACCAGGTTTTATTTCACCTGAAAATATGGAGAGTGGTCTTCTTGGATTTCATCGACCTTTCATTTTCTTCCTGTATCCTCACATGATCATTCTTTCTGTGAACACGTTACTAGTCTCTCTGTATGTTCAAATCTGTACTTAGAAGGGCACAGTTTGGATCAAATAAAGCCCAATATAGTGGCTTCATTTTAACTTAAGCATCTCTTAAGAGGCCCAATCACCAAATACTGTCACAGTATTCAGTATAGGAGGGGCTAGATTTTGGATGTCAACAGGAATTTGGGAGGAGGATACAAATTGGCCTATTACACAGGGTCAGGCATACCTTTTACGGAAAAAAATGAGCAAGCAAGAACAATTGATCATAATGATTTGTAACCTTGTTCTGTATTCTAAAGGCTTCTTTAGGTTTATTTGTAACAACTCATAAATTAATTGAGAACTATGCTTCCAATAACAATCAAATGCATGAATCAAAAGAGTCATGTCTCCATACATGTCTGTCTTTTTCTAATTGCAGAGAACAGTATCATTACTGTTACTAACAAAATGTGAGAGGAACAATGTGAGTTGGGAGTAGGATGGGAACTTCGAACTTATAGGGAAAGTTGTATTAGAAGAAAAGACAAGAGAAGAGAAGAAAGATGAGAGAGAGACAGAGAGACAGAAAGGATGGAGAGAGCAGAAGATAAAAAGAAGTAAAGGAGAAGAGAAGAAGGAAAGTAAAGTTCAAGAGTGAGCTAGAGAAGAGAGAGATTTGTGTACGTTTGTTCACTAGTTTAGATTTAAGCAGATGGTAAATTAGGGCAGGAGGAGAAAGATAGGCACAAACATTCCTGCTCACAAGTGAGGCTTGGTTGGTCCTGATGTCAGTTTAGGTTCTGCAAGGATTCAGATAACTTGTTATTGCTGTGATCATGTAAGGTGAGCGATCTGGATCCTAGGAGATGATTACTTCTGCTCCATAATACAGCCTCATCGTTGCAGTAATTGTCGTCTTTTTTGGGTGGGAGGTAGATTGTCTGCCCTGCAAGGCTCTGCTGCTCTAGAGGGGTAGAAAGTCCCCTGTCATAAAGGTGTTATTGATCAATCCTGTCCTTCCTGTAACCCAAGGTGATTGCAAAGTGACTACATACAGAGAGAATGGCTTAAAGCAAAGACAGATATGTAATGGAGGCTGAGATATCAAGTATTCCTCTTGCTTTTAGTTAATTTGTGGGTCCAAGTAAGGATCTAATGCTTTTCAGCAAAAACAGTTTAAATACATTGTAGACTTCCACCCCCTCCACACTTACATATGAATATTCCTCAGTCTTGAGAGAATTAGAGCATTGGTCTTATAGGTTTATTGGCCAGTGGTAAACTAGCATAAGTGAAAGAACAAGTTCTAATAGCTGGAGCACCTAAGTGCAAAGAATACATTGTTTATGCCTGAAACTGGAAACACCATTAAATAGCAGAATACAAAAGACAGTAAAAAATCAGAAGGCATCCAACTAGACCAATTGTATAGGTGATCTTCTTTTTAATAACTCCAGAGCATGGACCACTCAAAACACGTTTGGATCCTAGTACAAATTGTCAGATGGCTTCGTAATAGAAGCCCTTTGCCAAAAATATGAACTTATTGTTGGGGTACCCAGAAGACTGAACGTCAGAGAGCCACACATGAGAACTACTTCCCTCAAAATGTCTCAGCTTTGTTACTTTGGGAAGGGGTGGCACAAGTAACTCTATTTGGGTACTGACAGCTTTCCATTTTGTCTCTGAATTGTTTGTAAAGAGTTGTCTCTGAAGATATCTACCAATTAACAAAATCTTGTAGTTTGGCTTTAATGAAAATCACTCTTTTCTTAGAACCTTTGAAGAGCCAGAACTGAGATAATGACCTACCAGGTCATTCTTTACTTGAACTGTTTAATATGCCTATCTTTCTCACAACTGCCCTGATTCTTGGTCTATTTAAACCTAAACTCATATCTATACTTTGAACATTGGCTGAAGATTAGAGAAAAGTACTGCTTTCCTATGGCATGCCCATACCACAAAGTAAATCTTCTATCTCTGCCCTGTTCTATTACTAGCTCCTTATTGGCAGATGGAGATGAGTAGCAAGATCTGACATGTAAAAATTGAGGAGTTTTAGGACTATTATTATTTCAATTTTAAAAAACTCAAATTAAGGCCAAAGCACAGATAAGTTAGGTGATATTTCCTAGGCCATCTGGTTATAATTTTTATATACTGGTCCTTGTTTGCTACCCATATTCAACCATAGTATTTGTAGACTACTCTTTTGTCCTGAGATGTTCTTTGTCTAGCTGCCCCATTCTCTCTCTCTCTCTCTCTCTCTCTCTCTCTCCATTCTGTCATGTGTGCAGGTGCTTTTTTCTGTACATACCTCCTACCACACTTTTTTTTCCAACAAAGGCTTTATACTCTAGGAAGAGTTGTGTTGCCTGATCTGCTTGAGTGCATACTTTAGTATTTGCTGGAAGGTTTGGGGATGAAAGAATTATAAGGAAGAAAGAATGTTTTTGAGCAGGACTCCCTGGAAAGTCTTAGGATAGCATGTGCTGGTCTACTGGCCCCAGCTGTCAGATGATGGGAATTGGGTTCAGCTGTGACCTAATTATGAGTCTCATAAACCTACATTGTGTCCTTCATTTTCCAGCTCATTGACCACCCAGAGGGGGGAGGAAAAAATGGATGAGGTTCTGGTCAAATTCTTCCTGCCACTATCATGTGGTCAAGGTCACAGGCCCATGATACCCAAGGGGAGCTGGGGAGGGTGGGTGCTTTGTTGTTCTCTCTGAATGGAGCTGGCTGGGAACAGACAGAAGCAAAGAAGCATTGGAAGATACCCCCATGCTTACAGAAGCTTCTTGGATTGCCATGTCTTTTCACATCCACTGTGTTCAGGTATTCCTGATTTGGCATTTTGCAATTGTCAAAATAGCAAGTTAGCATGAGTTACACTCCACAATTACACATATACAAATACACGTGTATGAAAATGTCAGTATGTGGCATGCATTGTGTATTCAATGACTCTTTGGTAACAAAGGCTGAGTTGAATTTGCTTAAGAATACCGCTTTATATAACAGAGAGCCCCAACTCCACACTCCCAAAGCAATCACAATCTCGACATCACATAGGTGAATGCCACTCCAACTGCTTTTCCCCACTGAAACATGGCAGCCCTCAATCATGAATAGAAGTCTGTGTCCTTCCCAGTTGGAAATGAGTCCAAAAAAAATTTCTTTCCTTCTTTTCTTTCTCAAATCTTCCTGTGGAAGATCAGTAGGATGATGCAGAAAGAATATGGTCCTTGGAACAAGTGCTTAGACTCAGAGCCTGCATGGACACGTATATGTGGGCAATGTTGACCCTTAGCTTCTATTTTCTCATGAGGCAAAATTGGGGATAAACACTGATAATCTTGCAACATTGTTTTGTATTTAGGACTTCATGAGCTACTATACTATGCAGCATATATTGTAGGTCTGTCACCCAAAGGTTATGAAAAGAGAGGCTCCATGTACCTTTCATTTATTTATGGTTTAAGGTATAAGTTGGGGAGATTGCTGTGCAGTTGTTAGATGACTTAACATTCCAAAAATCCCCAGATGTTTGGAATATTATATTGGGAATTAGAGTGCTATGATTTTTGTTAGATAAAAATACTTTTAAAATAATTATCATTGGATTCTAAGTTATAAAAGAAAGATTTTTAAAAAATAAATCCACATACCTCAAAGGAATATGTGAAAATTAAACAAAGTCATGCATATTAAACACTTCACATAGTTCCTTGCACTTGATAAACACCTTTAAAAAGTGCTAGATATATACCAATGCAATTAGCATTGGTATATTATAAATCTTACTAAAAATCAAGTAAAAATTTGCTTACATTTATGACATACAATTCCCTGATATTTGGCACAGGTTTTTGCCACCTCCATTTGTAGCTATGTAGATAACACTGCTCTTCCAGACAGGCTTTCCAGAAAGAAAGGCCTGCAAGGCTTGGTGGCATGTTACCCATCTATCATTATTGATTTAGACATGGGTAGATCCTCTCCATAAAAGAGCCAACATTTATAATGCCAAAGAAGAACATCAATTCTTTGTATATTTAAATATATGTTAATAGATAAGCACAATTTTACCTAATTTTGGGTTGGAAGACCGTTAGAGGTCTGTTCATTGTAATGAATGTATTTTCAACCCTCTGATTTTTGTCTTTGTGTATATCTTCCGCCAGTTCTGGCTCTGAACAGAAAGTCTTTGGGGGGGGGGGGATTACCCTTTCAGATGATGTTTCAGGAACCAAAGGATGTGTGACCCTAGAAAGTGGAAGCAGGAATCATTCCAATGATTGCCTTCTGCACACCTGGATGTTGTTCATGCTACGTCCTAGTCTTACTTCACCTACTAACAATATAACAATATATGACTATATAAATCACAAATACATTCCATCTTTGGATTACCCTCTTTTCATGAAGTATGCGGATATTTACCCAATACATGTAGAGGACCATATCTTAGAAGAGAAGATATTTAATAGTTAGAGGTAAAATTACTAAAAATGCTATAGGAAAATAGAGTTAATATTCAAAAATCCCATCTATTACAAATCAAGACAAAATAAATATCCACACCAAACCATCAATATGGAATGTGACCTATCATCTCAGGATTTAAGCACAATATCAGCATGGATTGCAAAGGAAAAGCCAGAATAACTTTTTCAGCCTGTGGATCTGCCCTTTCTTAAGGGGACCTACAGAGGGAGTAGAAAGATAATCATCTGCTGTTGGCTCTTCTGAGAGACTTGTTTCTGTCCCTGAGTCCAACTATTTTGAAAAGACTGCTGTCAGGAAAGCCACTAATCACAAATGTGGAAAAGTAGGTCTCATCCATAGCAGAAATACTTTCTATTAAGACATATTTTTGTTTTTCCCAGTGATACTTTTTGACATACTACAATACCAATGGTCAATGCCACCATTTACAGAGCTATTCATATAAGATCTATTAAGTCCAATATCAGTATTTAGGAGGTGTTGGCCATATATTTTAATCTAATATTTTGGGAGCCAAAGTCAGAGCTAATGCTTACAACCCAATCATTTGGAAACCCTTCCCTGTTCTGTTTTGCCTGCTTGGGTACAGAGACATAAACCACTACAGCTTGAAAAAAATCCTTCCAGAAATTTGTCCTGTTTCTTATTTTCAGACTTAAGAAGACAGAAACATCTAAATGAGCCTAAGAGGTGTTTCAGAGATGAGTGGTCAGATGTAACCTGATGTAAGGTTGGACTAGATGAGGTAACAGACCAGGTGGCTCTAGCCACTGACACAGTGTCCTCATTCCCCAAGCTCCACTCCCGACTATTTAGGTATGCTACTCTTTCTCCTCCAACTTAATAAAATATGTGGTTCCTGCCCTGAGATGCAGATAGAGATATCTCTGGGCGACTAACTATATCTATTTATTATGAAGTGCATGAATAAATCACCACCCAAACAGAGCAAATGCAATTGTTATTAAAATTTAACTTGGGCTTTTGTTGTCTCTTGTCCCCAGCTCTTTCCCTTTAATGAAATAACAGTCTGGAAAACTATCTAATAGCCTGAGATGCCACTGAGGGTGAGGTGTGTTTTACTAATTCTTTAACTTCATCAGAGCAGTCTGTTTCTGAGTAATTCATTCAGTAACTGAGTAAGCAGAATGGGTTGATCTGTCCAGTACTGGAAAGTTCAGGCATCCTTTGTGTGAGGCATCTAGTGAGCCCTGAAACATATCCATACTTTTTAATTTTTCTATAACCTCCTCTTATTTTTTATTAAATAATATATACATACTATATAAATAGTATATATATGTTTATGTGTATATGTATTGTGTTTTGTAACTATACTATTATTTGACAATTAAAAATAAAACTATAGTAGTGCAATAGTGACTCATGCTTATAATCTTAGTTACTTGGGAGGCTGAGATCTGAGGATTACAGTTTGAACCCAGCCCAGACAGAAAAGTCGGTGAGACTCTTATCTCCAATTAGCCAACAATAACAACAAAAGCCATAAGTAGAAGTGAGGCTCAAATAGCACAGCACTAAACTTAGGTGAGAAAGATAAGGAACAATTCCCAGGCTCTGAGATCAAGCTTCAGTTACTGGAACAAAATAAATCATAAGATAAACAAAATGACAACAACAAAGAAGAATGGAGCTGTGGTTCGGTTGGCATAGTGTCAGCCTAGCAGTCGGCGACCCTAAGTTCAAACGCTCGAAAGTGCCCCAAAAAAGACAAGGTTTTGTTTTGTTTTTTTGAAAAGGGAAATACGTTAGAGTATGGTAAACATTTGGAAGGAAGACCAAGTGGAGCAGGGTAAGGGGATGGCATGTTGGTTGGAGGACAAGGCACGTCTGATCCAGAGAAATGGGCCTCAGTCATAGTACTGTCTGGTGAAGATCAGGCCGGTATATCTGGAGGGAGACCAGGAGGAAAGTGAACTGATGGGAGCCATAGGATCTTTTTTGAACAAGGGAGGGACATTAGTTTTTCTTTGAGTTGAAATGGAGTCGTTGCAATCATGAGCAGATGACTAACTTTTTTTTTTAAGATGCTTGTTTTGGCTTCTGTATAACTGACATACTAAGAACAGTCTTTTTCCCCATGATTCCAGTTTTCTATGTGTGATTGTGTCATCATTTACTGCTAAATGGTAGATGTTTCCCACTGTGGCACTGAATCAATAGCTCTTCATTCCTTGTGAAGTGACCCAGCATCTACATCTACTGTGAAAAATGCAAAAGGTTACAGCGACTAGGAAAAGAACAACACAGGGAAAAGGGAATGCATTTCCTCCCAAGTACAAGATTTGATTACCGTTTCATTATTTCCAGCCAATAAAGCCACAAACATAATTGGTGGTTATATAATTATGCAACCATACTCTGGGTTCAGAGGCCTCATTATCCCTTCACACATAAATCTGCTTTGTCAACATCCCATGACCCTCTTAAAGAATGTACCTACCCACCACCTACATAATGAAAGAAGCCACAAGCCCCAGCCTTGAAGGGATTCTATTGATTTGAAAGAAGAGAGAAGCTATCATTTGCTATTTTCACTAACCTAGAAATACTCCCATACTTTATCTGCCACTCTGTTTCCTGTTAGATATCTGTATAATAAATCTATTAATCTACTTGTCCATTTATCCATTCATCCATCCACCCATTGAACCATCCATTTATCCATTCATCTATCCATCAACCTACTCATCTCTCATCTGTCTATCCATCTATTCAAACTTCTAGTTATTGAGTGACTATTTCATGGTTAATACTGACCCATATTTAGCCTTAGACTGCCTGAAATTGATTCCTGCTTATTACTTTAGCTATATGACCTTGAGCAAGTTGTTCTTTGAGCCTTACTTCCTCTACTGTAAGATAAGAATAATAATTCAACATATCAAAGAGTAATTAGATGGATCACAAATTTATTTTTTTAATTTTTTTATTATGGAAATACCATAGAGAGGAGTTACAATTACATGGGCAAGATAATGAATACATTTCTTATCAAGCATTATTGTTTCCTCCTTTGTTTCCCCTTCCTATCTCTTCCCATATCCCGCAGGGCCCCTCCGCCCCCGCCCAAGTTGTAAAGTTCATTTTTCAACTTGTACATCTCATTGTTGCAATGGGTCCACCCTATTTAAACTATTTGTTTTTTCCCTTCCCCTCCACAAATTATACCAACATCAAATACAGTGAAAGCAGGGGTTATACCATGGGGGAGGGACATACAAAGCAACAAAGAAATAATCTTATAAATATGTTAGAAACAATCTCATGAAAGTAAAAAACATTTGAATACTTATCTTGGGTTCATTTCACCTAACATCAACATATCTGATCTTTTCTGCTTGTCTCAGACATATACTAGTTATTGCAACTAAGGGAAACTATGGGGCCTATGTTTCTTTGGGCTTGGCTTACTTCACTTAATATAATTTTTTCCAAGTCTTTCCATTTCCTAACAAATGGGGCAATGTCATTCTTTCTGATGGAGGCATAGAATTCCATTGTGTATATATATCACATTTTCTTGATCCATTCATCTACTGAGGGGCATCTGGGTTGGTTCCATATCTTAGCTATGGTACACAATGCTGCAATAGACATAGTTGTGCTGGTAGCTTTAGTGTGGTCTTGTTTGTGACCATTTGGGTAAATGCCCAAAAGTGGGATTGCTGGGTTATAGGGGAGCTCTATGTGGAGTCTTTTGAGGAACCTCCATACTACTTTCCAAAGTGGTTGAACAAGTTTACACTCCCACCAACAATGCAGTAAGGTTCCCTTCTGTCCACATCCCCTCCAGCATCTGCTGTTATTAGAGTTCTTAATTATAGCCATTTTAACTGGGGTGAGGTGGTATCTCAATGTTGTTTTGATTTGCATTTCCTTTGTGGCTAGAGAGGTTGAGCATTTCTTCATGTGTCTATTGGTCATCCTTCTTTCCTCTTCAAAGAAGTTTCTCTTTAAGTCTTTAGCCCACTTATTTATAGGGCAGTTGTTTCTTTGAGGATTTGTTGTTGGGGGATTTAATTTTTTGAGTTCCAGGTATATTTTAGATATGAGACCCTTGTCTGTTATATGACTAGTGAAGATCTTCTCCCAATCTGTGGGCTTTCTATTGATCTTGCTAGCTATTTCCTTTGCTATGCAGAAGCTCTGCAATTTCATGCAATCCCATTTGTCCAACCTTTCTTTGATTTGTTGTGTTTCTGGGTCTCTATTAAGAAAATTTCAGCCTGTGCCAAGGAGACCTAGGGTTTCTCCTATTCCATCCTGTAATATTTTCAGAGTGTCTGTTTTAACTCTGAGGTCTTTGATCCATTTGGAGTTGATTCTGGTGCAGGGTGATATATAAGGATCTAGCTTTAGTTTTCTACAAGTAGTTAACCAATTTTGCCAACACCATTTACTGAAGAGGCTGTCTTTCTTCCATTCTATTTTTTTTTAGCTCCCTTATCAAAGATTAGATAGTATAGGTCTGTAGGTTCATTTCTGGGTTTTCAGTTCTATTCCATTGGTTCTGAGGTCTGTTCTTGTGCCAGTACCAAGCTGTTTTGATTACTATGGCTTTGTAGTAGAGTTTGAAATTTGGTATTGATATTTCTCCAGCACTGTTCTTTCTGTTGAGGATCGTTTTTGCTATTCGGGGTCTTTTATTGTTCCATATGAATTTTTGGATTGCCTCTTCTATTTCCTTGAAGAATGAGGTTGGAATATTGATAGGTATCTCATTGAATTTGTAGTTAGCCTTGGGAAGTATTGCCATTTTCACAGTGTTGATCCTTCCAATCCAGGAGCATGGGAGGTTTCCTACTTTCTAAGTTCTGTTTTGATTTCCTTTCTCAGGTTTTTGAAGTTTTCATCATAGTGGTCCTTCACTTCTTTGGTTAAGTTAATTCCTAGGTATTTTATTTTTTGTGGGGCTATTACGAATTGCTTTCCTAATTTCAGCCATGCTTTTCTCATTGTTGGCATACAGAAAAGCCATGGAGTTTTTTTTTGTTTGTTTTTTTTTTGTCGGTCATGGGGCTTGAACTCTGGGCCTGGGCTCTTCAGCTCAAGGCGAGCGCTCTACCACTTGAGCTACAGCACCACTTCCAGCCATGGAGTTTTGAGGGTTAATTTTATACCTGCTACTTTGCCAAAGTTTTGAATCAGCTTGAGTAATTCGGGAGTGGAGTCCGTGGGATTCTTTAACTGCAAGATTATGTCATCTGCAAAGACAGAGAGTTTTACTTCATCTTTTCCTATTTGGGATCACGAATTTATTGATTCCAGACTTTTCCTTTGTGTCCTGGAGAAAGTTTCAGTAGTTTGCATTTGCATGTTTCTGTTCACTTTTTTCCCCCATCAGTTCATGTCTTCCTACTTCATCCAGCACTCTTATGAAAGGCCCAAGGTATGCTCAAGGTTATAGGAGTTGAAGTTTTCTTTTTAATACTGCACTGAATATGTTATCACTGTATATTGTATCATACAAAATAATGGATTTAATGATGGCAATTTCCTATAGGTCTATAATGTATTGTGATCACAATGAGGTGGTTTTTATATGTGTATGGGGGAAATGGACACTGTAGGTATATGCCTTTAGCACTTGACACAGAGCTTGGCACATGAATAATGCCCAGTGTGCATTTCATGGAATAAATGCCAGTTCCTGCCCTTGAGGAGTGTTCAGTATATCTGCAGAAGGCCAATGCCAGATGGGAGTGTCACTTGGCACCTAGCCAAGGACAGAGAGCAAAGCAAGAACAATTGGGCACAGACAGAGGGAGCAGATCCTCCAGCTGCTTCTGCTGGCCCAGACATTTAAAGTGATTTCTTTGTGTGACTGGCTCTTTTGTTCTGTGCTTTGCATTTCTGTCTCTGTGTCAATGACTTGCCTGACGTTTCTGGGACTCTGTCCTGATACCCAGGCTGGGCAGGTGGGATCCCAGTGGGGAGCTATGTATATCTCTTTGTATGTTCCAGAAAGAGTTTAACCTTGGCCAGAGAGGGCTAGGGTTCTTTTTGATGTTATTTTACTTTGGCATAGGTTTGATATTATCTTTGTATCATTCTTCTTCATACCTTCTGAGGATAAGGATTTTGTATCAGTTACAATTGAGAGTTCAGCCCTGACTGAAGTCTCAGGTGAAACCCTGGCAGTAGAAGCCACATGGTAGGGCTGGGAAGGTGGCTCAGTGGTAGAGTGCTTGCCTTGCATGCATGAGGCCCTGGGTTCGATTCCTCAGCACCACATAAGCAAGAAGAAAAAAGCCGGAAGTGGCGCTGTGGCTCAAGTGGTAGAGCGCTAGCCTTGAGCTGAAGAGCTGAGGGACAGAGCCCAGGCCCAGAGTTCAGGCCCCACAACCGGACCCAAAAAAAAAAAAAAAGCCACATGGTAGTGAGTTCAATGAGGTTCCTAGGGTATTGCTGGATTTGAGGTGTGTGTGTGTGTGTGTGTGTGTGTGTGTGTGTGTGGTCGGGTGTCTCAGTTTCTGGCTGGAGGCTTCTTCTATGCTATGTGGGCATTGTTACCATGCAACTTGCCTTCTGAGGAGAGAAGGAAGTGTCTAGTAACAAAATGGAGATTGTAATCTTATATAACATAGGCATAGAAGACACAGCCCATCACCTTTACCTACTAGTTAGAAATAAATCCTGTGTTCCACCCACACTAATGGAGGGGATTATACAAGAATGTGAATTCCTGGACTTGAAGACCCCTGGGGGCCATCACTGTCAGCCTGTCTGCACATGTCTGACCTGTTGGTTGTCTTGCAGGTGCTTTCTTTAGCTTTTTTTTTTTTTAAAAACTTTGGTTCAGAGTCTAGCTTATCAGAGCAGGTCTAAGTGGTATGGCTGTTCTTCAATTATCCAGCATAATTCTGGAAACTTAAGTTTTCTAGGAACTTTTAGTTTTGCTTTCCTGACCCCTGTAAATAGAAACCTATCTTTCCATTAGTGAACATTACAACTTCAGGGACGCTTTGTCTTCCTCCTGATTGATTGTCAGTGGGCAGTAGCTCTAACAAAGAGAATGGCTTTAAGATTCTTTTTCTCTCCAGCTTCTCTTAAGTGGTTAATGATCTGGAAGCAAGTACTTGGAGGTGCTAAGGGAGCTCCTATTTAAAGGAACACTTTGTAAAGAGAAGCTTTCTTTTACAGTAAAAAAAAAAATGAGGATGATTAGTCCCTAATGTATATGTTTTATAAATCTGGGAAGTTGGACCTCAGTTTTTGTGTATTTATTGTTCTATAAATGGATGAGCTGAGAGAAAAGCACAGAACCATATTCTTTGTGTATCTGACTTGAGAAAGGCTCTTCTCCTTCTCTACCTTCCCTCCTGATCCTAAGGGAAGACAAGCTATAATATAATGGTTGCATGTTGATAGAGGTGTCAGGAAAAGTTCCCATATAATTGTTTCCATTCCCCTAGTTCTTGCAAAGGCTGTTTCAACTGAAATGGGGATTCATTCACTTTTTATTTATTCAGCAAATATTTTTGTGCATGTTCCATGACCCAGCCACTGTGCTGTGTGATGAGGTTACAATAAGATATATTCCCAACCCTCAGGTACTAATTTGCTCAAACATTATCTTCAAAATCTTTATTCTGCTTCCCATTTATATTAATGAGAGTAGGTAGCTCTTTCCCCACCCCCTCTAGCTCCTCAGAAAGTAGAGAATATATGCATAAATGCAGGTAGTCAGTCTTTTATACCCCAACCCCATGGTTCCTTCCTTCCTCCTTCCCTCCCTTCCTCCCTCCCTCTCTTCTTCCCCCCTTCCTTCCTTCCTTCCTTTCTTCTCTCCCCCCTCTCTCCTTTCACTTTATGTCACACTTCTGCAGATACAGTTTATGATATTTAGTTTGTAGAACAAGTCACCCCCAAACTTACCTGAGAAACTGAAAGCAACATTTTTTTTTTCTCAGTTTCTGTGGCATACTTTAGCTGGGTTTTTGGATTCAGAATCTCCTCTCAAGTTGTAATTAAGGAGCCTACTAGGCCACAGTCTTCTCAAGAGTAAGACTAAGGAAAGAGCTGCGCTCTGACTCAGTTATGTGGCTGTTGGCCTGACTCAGTTCCTTGCGGGCTGTGGGACTGTTTCCAACCCTCACTGGCTCCTGCCTTGCAGCTGTCTCTACAGAAAGCTCTTGATATGTGGCAGCGTGGTTGATCAGAGACAGTAAGTGAGAGGAGGCAGAGTAAAAATAAGGTACAAGTCAAATCTTCATAACCTAAACTTGGAAGATACATGCATCATTTTTTAAATTCTGTTTGTGAAAATGAATTCCTTAGATCTAGCCCACACTCAAGTAGAAGATACTATACTTGGGCATGAACACTATGAAGCAAAGATCATTAGGAGCCATTTTAGAAATTATCTACCATAAATAGGGTGATATTCTAATTCTAGAAGATATCTGAAATAAAGACAGATTAAGACATAATGAATTACCCATGAGCTATCTGTTGCTTACCCAGCCCTTTCCATACTTTCTGAAGCCTCAATACGGAAATTGATGGTAGGAGGGGATAGGAGATTAGGTGTAGAAAGGTAAGATTTTTTTCTTTTTAAAAAGAAATTTGAAACAGTACATCTCGAAAGAACATGAGAGAGCTTTAAGCAAATGAAAATATGTGTGATCTAGGGATATTCTGTATAGTGTCTCTTAGTCCTGCATAAATGTGAAGCCATGAGACAACACTATATCTCCAAGGAGAGACACAAAGGCCCAGAGACATTTTTGCATAGATCATCTCTTAGTTTCTCACAGAGCCTCATGGGAGGTCATGTGACAAATGTTTTCCACCTCCATTCCTTACCATGGAAGTTCTACCATGTTGAATGTGTCACTTAGGAGCCTGGCTGCCTTCCTGCATTCGGTCTAACAGTATTTTGTCGTAAAGGTGATAAGATATTATGCTTAGGAAACAAATTGTGTTTAAAATAGTACTTTATATAAATAACATATCTAGCACATGTGGGTCAATTTTATCATTTATCAATCAGGCTGTCTGCTTTCTGGTCACTACTGGGGCTACAGGTTGAACATGGTGGGCAATACTGCTGTAGATCTACTTACTAAATACAGTCCAATGATCTATGAACGCTCTTTTCTGTATTTTGAATAGCAAAAGCTGAAAATGCCTAAGGGTTTGATCAGAGAATTTCATATTTGTTACTTTTATATAATTTTTTCTTTAATAGAAACCTGTCAAGTATCAGATTTTCCTTTCTAGTTTGCTATCTAAATGGACTCAATAGTACTCCAGCTACCGAGATATAATATTAGCCACTGCAAGAAATGCCACCCAAGGGTTAATCTTTATTTGTTTTGAGGTGCTGTTTGAAATTTCAAACTATTCAGAGAGGAGGAAGCAAAAGCTAAGTGGCTGCAGGATGGTTGGAGAAGGAAGCATCAAGAGTTGGTTGTTCCTGAGAGCTCTGTGATTATTGTGTAATTGTCGTGATTGTTGGGGATCTACAGACTATGTACTTACGAGGAGCTCTGTTTTTGCATCAGGCAATATTTATGTATAAATGATGCATTAGAGGAGCTATAGTTACTTGGGAGGGGAACAGAGTCATTTTATTTATAAGTATCTCTGGTAATTGTGTGAAATGGGTAAATATCTATTGATAAGCTAATAGATTTTAACCTGCCTTCACGGCATTATTTGTTGTCTGTCTGTTTAATTAATGGCAATATTTGAAAGATTAAAATAGTAACTGTAGGAATATTTGTTTTCCGTAGGTTAATTTTTTTTTTAAAAAAAACTACTCATAGATTATAAAATAAGTCAGGATTTGGTTGGTAATGGGTTGGTGGGTTTTGTGAACAGGACAGTGTTAATCAAAGTAGCCTGATGCAACTCAAAGAGGCCAGAAAGAAAAGTCTAGGAAAGCAGCAAATAACAGGTGGACATCTGAAAGCTAGCAGATTGTTATTGGCAACAGGTAGAAGAACCTCAGGAGAGAACAAATGATTGGCTTCAAGGGATCTTGGTTTGATTTGTGATTTTGATCTTTGGGAAGGACCAGTGTTGGGAAGCCCTAAAGCAACGACTTAGGGTCAGGCATAAGGGCGGGACAAAGCAGTGGAAAAATGATTAGACTTGAGGTACAAGGAAGGGGCTTGGACAGGCTCCCAGTCAGAATGGGATCAGGATGAATGCTCATGGCTCTTGAACTTCTTTTATTCTTCTTGACCAAACAGGGCTCCTCCCAGGGTCTGAAACAAGGGTAAGCTAGAAGTTGGGTGTCATATGATACCAGTTCAAAGGAGGGTCATCTACATTCATCTACATTCGTTGAGCATTCTAACTTCTCTAAAAAGAACCCACATTGCAAGAATTGCTCCTGAATGATTTACATGACTTGTTTGGATAACAAGTTACACAGTCACCCTATTAATTTTCCAAAATGTGTCCCATACAAAATCTATTTTGTAGTCTTTTATCCAGAAAGCCACCAAAGCAGCATTCTCTGGTCATATTATTATAGAAAATTTGGAATAGTTTCTTGGTGGACTCTTAATTGTATGACTTCTCACTGCCTTTAGGGAAATGTACATTATGAGTCCCCAAAAGGGGGCCAGAGATCTTAGTTTCCCATCTTTAGTGGATCTGTTGGAACACTTTGGTACCCCTAAAGGCTACTTCTGTTGAACACACTTGGAGAAACCCTAGTTAATGAAATATGGAATCACAAAGGGAAGCTGACCATGATAAGTTCATGAACTAAGAGTTCTTAGGGAAGCCAGAAGTCATTAATCAAATAAATAAGGGTGCAGAGTCTGCTAAAGTCGTCCAGTTTGATGACCATTGATTGGCCTTAGTAGAGGTGTGTATGTCCAGTTGAAGTAATAGTCTAAAAGATGACAGTTTCTCAACCTCTTAATGAAGAAAAATGGTACATATATCTGGTTTGGGAGGTACCTCAGAAACAGAAACTTACCCAGCATTTTTGGTAATCCTGTTGAAGATGGCCTAAAATAATTTACTGTCAAACATTTTTGTGGACCATAATGGCTTGTACTATATTGTTTCTTTGAGGCCTTAAGAGAGGGCTGTGGCTATTAGACCCTTCCATTAATAGCTCCTTAGGAGAAAACAACAGGGTGCCAAGTTTCTCATGTGCAAGGCTATAACAGAACTCGATTGGAGTCTTAGCAAATCTGAGACCATTCCATCAAGAATAAGATCCTATGGTGGACCCTTCTGTCTGTTTGCCTGTTAGAATGTGTGAATATCAAACTAGTTGAGAATGATGAAACATCGATCTCCTGGGTGTACATGGAAATCAGCCCACCAAGGGAAATGTTCTTGAGATGAAGAAGGAAGTAGAACAAAACAAGAATGAAATATTTTCTTTCCTTTCTGTCAGAGATTTACATAGGCCTACAGTGGTTTGGCTGGGCCCAATAATGTGTTTTCTTCTTAAGCTTATATTAAAGGCTAGACTCCTTGTGATCATATCAAATATTTCAAAAACAAATGCCTGTAGAAGGTTGGCATCGGAGAGTTTGAGGACAATCGTCAGGGTCTGTGGTACCCTGAATGGGACATGCCCCTTCTAAAGGAGACTGCCTGTAATAATATGTTGTATATTTCAAAACCACCAAGAGAGTGATTTTAATTGTTTGCCGTAATCAGCGACAAGGAAGTGAGCAGATGCGCACATTCAAGACCTGGGGTCAATCAGTCCACATTATCTACATCTATTCGAACAATGCATGTACATAATTATGAGCTTTTGATCAAAACTATACATATAAATAAATAAATGGAACCGCCACTTTTAAAGCTCAGTGGATTAACTGACTATGAGGAATAAGGGTGTTATTTTCCCAGATTTTTAAAAATTTGAAAATATACATTTATACAAGTTTTCCTGATTTTATAAAACCAGCTTTATTTTGTGATAATTGATACACAAAGGATGGTATACATCTAACACAGTTTTAAGATTTTAGACAAATGCAAGTATCCATGATATAATCATCTTAGTCATGAGTGTACACAACAGCACATCCCTTAAGTTCAGTTATGTCCATTATTTTTGTAGGGATGGGATAAGAACACTTAGTATGGTATTTCCACTCGTAACACCTTGCAGTAGAAAATACTGTTAGTCAGCAAAATATTGTATAGCTCTAATTTACCCATTTAACATAACTGAAACTTTAAGCCCATTGAACAATGGTTCCTTTTTACCCCCATCCTCCCTTCTCTGTTGGCACTGTATTCTCTGCCCCTATGAATTTGACTTTTGTGGAGGCTTTCTGTGAGTTGGACCAATGACTTGTCCTCATGTTACTGGATGATTTTACTTAGCATGAAGTCTTCTGGGTTTATCTGTGTCTCAAATGACAGGATTTAGGATATTCTTAGGAGAGGATTCAGAGGCTTAATAGCTATGTGCATAGGATAATATAAAATGGTATTTATTGAAACAAACTCCAAGGAATGGAAACAAAAGTTTTTTTTTTTAAAGCCGGGCGCTGGTGGCTCACACCTAAATCCTAGCTACTCAGGAGGCTGAGATCTGAGGGTCATGGTTGAAAGCCAGCCCAGGCAGGAAAGACCGTGAGACTCCTATCTCCAGTAAAGCACTAGAAAACTAGAAGTTGTGTTGTAGCTGAAGTGGTAGAGCGCTCGCCTTGAGCTAAAGAACTGAGGGACAGCGCCCAGGCCCAGAGTTCAAGCCCCAGGACGAACCAAAAAATTTTTTAATTGTTTTTTTTTTTCCTGTACCTTTTGTCTTGTTTGTAAGTTTATCTGTTTTGGGGAAAAGGAAGGAGGCATCAAAATGGAGGGATAAAGGGTGAATAAATGTAGCAGTAGTACTCCCTAAACACTATGTTGAAAATGAACTACACAACTTGTGGGGGGGGGGATGGGAGGGAAAAAAACTGTGAGGAAGTGAGAGAAGGGGTGACACTCTTCAAAAAGAAATGTACTTATGTAACCGTAACCCCTCTGTACTTCACCTTTACAATAACAACAACAACAAAGCGCGGTAACATTCCGTTGTGTTCCACACTTGGCCAATCCATTCATCTCTTGGTGGGTACGGGAGTTGCTTCTACCTCTTGGCCATCTTGAATGGTACTATAAGGAATAAGGGCGTTCAGAACTTTCCCCTCAAGATCCTTATTTCAATTGTTTTGGATATATATGCAGAAATGGGATGTCTGGACCACAAATAGCTCAGTTTTTTTAATCTCTTGAGGAACTTCCTTATTGTTTTCTTTATTTCACATTCCTATTAGCAGTGTGCTAGCTTTTTAAATTTATTTACATCCTTATTAGTACTTGGTATGATTTTTTTTTCTAACAACCACCCTTGATACTTGTGAGGTAATAGCTCCTTATAGTTTTGATGTGTGTTTCTCTGATAATTAAAGATGTGGAGTATGTTCTAAATATCTGTTGATCATTGGTATACCTTTTTCAGAAAATACCTATTCAAGTCCTTTGCCTATTTATCAATAGAAATATATATTCAATTATTGTTACTTCATACAAGGAATTTCAATCTTATGTGTCCATTTATGTATATAGTGCATCTTGATCAGTCTAACACTTTCCATCATCCCCCCCATTCCTATCTCAACCCTACCCATCCTCAAGTTTCCTAGTTCCATTTTCATGTATATACATGAGTATCATGGTTGTGTTCACCCACCATTCCTCTCTATTAGGTCTTACCCATTCTCCTTAAGTCCCACCTTCTTCAGACAAGATATATTTCAGCTTTCTGGTATTCATTTTGTTACACTGTCTGTTCATTGTTTCACATGGTTAGACCATGGAAACCCACCCCTATATATACACTGTACTTTATTCAGTTTGACTGTGTTAATATATGTATGGCCTTGGATCTGAATGTTAAGTATTCTATAGGATAAAGAGATTTCATGTCCTCACCTTTATTATACAGGTGCACATGGAAGAATCTGTCAACCGAATGAGGGAAACACTTCTAGGTGTCTATGGCGTTCAAGGCATTTCATAAAGTCATGAAACCCAACCCTTGTGTAAAAGTTTATTGAGCCCAGATTATACAAATGATGCTCTGAGAAGCTAAATGAATTTTCCAAGCTCACACAGCCTACAAGTACTCAGTGGAGGTTTGAACTTTGGTTCATCTGATGGGAAAGAGCTACAGATTGGGAGAAGTCATGCTTTCTTTTCTCTAAAGAGGAAGAGTCCAGTGCAGGATTGCTGCATCACCACTGATGGTCACTAGTTATGGGTCAGGACCACAATACTTTTCTATAAACATTTACACCACTGGTGTAATTTTACTGGACTGGCTCTTTTTTTTAGCATGAACTATGAGCTTTTAATTGACCACCAGCCTTTTGAGGGCTTGTCAAACATTTTATTTAGTCCATTTCACAAAATCACCCTTCCGTGTCCTTGAAGCCTATCTGGTTAGTATGAACTTATCTAAATTCTATTTCATGTGTGCAATTAAACTTCCTGTAATGAAAACATGGCTCTAATTGGGATGTCTGTGTGTGGGTAGTCTGTCCACTGATATGTCAGTTATCCTTACCATTAAGGTGAATTAGCATTAGTATTATATTTGGAATTTTATGACACTTACTGAGCCACCTTGAGTCTCTGTGAGTTATTACAAAAGCAGCATAATTTCTGCCTGTCACTTATTTTGGAATAGATTAGGAACTCTTAGAGGATTGAGCTTGTGCCTATATAGTTCTCTTCATACAGATAGGAAGGCTTTCATAGCATTATCTATAATTGGGTGTTTAATAAATGCTATTTGATGAGGATAATGGTATGGAAATAAACCTCTTAAGATCCAGGATCTGCCTGGATTTCTTGCCTCATTAGGGAAGAAGAGGTGAATAGAAATATGTGGATAAATATGCATGTCAATTTTAGTCAGGAAACTATACTCTTTCCTAGTTTGCGGTGCTGGAAAGAAAAAAAAAACCAAAAGGTATGACTAAGATAGAAATTCTATGACTGATACCAGAACCAGCACTTACCAATCTCCTCTAACAAGGTAAACTTCATTTGGAATCTAGTAGTCTATCTCATATGCCTCAAATTGCTTGACAAATCACACCAAGGTTTACTCAAAGTCATACCATTATAATGTATAATCTCAGGCTCAACGGCTCCCACAAAGGTGAAGGCAGAGGTTAATGGTTTCCTTTTTATTTGCATTATTACATGCTCTCTGGCTTTCCTGGTCAGATGGGTTTATACAAGCCCATCTCATCTAGCTCTCTGAAGTTGTCTGTTTTACAGTGGTTTTATTAGTTGCTGTTTTTTGTAGTGCTTTTATATGACAGAAAATAAGTAAAGAGAATCCAATATCTATTGACATTATGAAACACAATAAATATTAAGGCTTTTCTTGAACTTTCTAAATGCCAGCATTTTTTTTTTTACCTAAAATGTTAAAAAAAAAAATATGTGCCCAGTTCCAGCCAGCTGTCCTAAATGTATCAAAGAACGCTGAGAAGTTTCCTTCTTTGCTATCACAGTGAAACTTTCAGGCAAATTGGTTTCAAGCTTTTTCACAGTAGTGTGAACGTACCTAATGATACTACAAAGTGTACCTTTAAGATGGTAGGTTTTATGTTGGCTATGTGTCACCACAATACTAAATTTGATTTTAAGTATGTAATCAACTATTGTGGTTAGACTGACCTGTGGAGCCCAGCCAATATTTATATTCACTAGTATAAATATCTGAATAGAGACTATCACTGCATAATACTTAAGTTAAAAAAAAAGATTTAAAAAACCATAATATTTTAGTTTCCCTAGATCAACTTTGAATTTGTTGAGACTGTGTCTCGCCAAACCTAAATAAATAATAAATAAAACTGGAGTGGGATTTAAGTTGAGAACAGGAGTGGGAGAAGACTTCTGGCCTTCTTCTGGTCTCTCATCATTTCTTTCCAGCACGATGCAAGTCTCCTCCCTCGTATTAAGTCCTTCCTTGTCTCTCACGCGTGTGCTTGGTGATCATAGGGTCCTTATAATAGCTGGCATTATTGTCCACAGACATGGCTGGGGATATTTTCTGATCCTGAGGCTGCAGCAGTGTTTGCTAGCCTCCATAGGAATTCACAGCTTTTGATTTGACCTCTGGCCTTTAAGTGGAAGTTGAGCTCTCACTTTTCTTCCTGAAGAGTTGTAAGTCTTGCTGACTACATTTCATAAAACTGCGCTGAGATTTCTAGCTAAGAAAGGCTGCAAAAGGCCAAGTGCTACAGATACAAGTGTTCCATTGTTCATACCGATTATTTTCACGCTGATAAAAACTGCCAAACTGACTCCATATCTGGGAAGTACCAGATATCTTTGCCTCACCCTATGATTATGTGGAACTGATTGCCTTCGAGCAATCTATTTCTTGCATGGTCCGAGGTCTCATAAGTTCTAAATATGTTCTCTTGGTTTTTGCTTGAACTAAGTAGTAAAGCATATCCTCACTTATTGGGGGGGGGTCCAGTCATGGGGCCTGAACTCTGGGCCTGGGCGCTGTCCCTCAGCTCTTAAGCTCAAGACTAGCGCCCTACCTCTTGAGCCACAGCGCCACTTCTGGCTTTTTTTCTTTTTGCTTATGTGGTGCTGAGGAATCGAACCCAGGGCCTCATGCATGCAAGGCAAGCGCTCTACCACTGAGCCACCTTCCCAGCCCCATATCCTCACTTATTAACCTCCACCAAACCCCAGTATTTTTCTCACCCCCAATGTCTGCTACTCTGATGCCACTTGAGAAGGTATGTATTGCCCCGTTGCCAGAGAGCTAAGGAAAAACATCTAACTCAGAGTTGATCCTTAGTTTTGCCATTTTCAAAATGTGTATGGATACATTGAGCATATTTTAAGTTGCATGCTTATAACCTCTGTGTCATGATTCAGTCATAGTTCTTGATTAAAATATTAATCACAGATATCTGCTTAGGTTACTTAGATTGATCCTGGATAATTAGCAGACCTTACAAGTCCCAATGGCTTAATAAGACATCCAATTATGGGTTGAGAGTGAGACTTTGCTATACAAAGTCATTCAGGGCATCAGGCAGGTGGAGGATTTGAACCCAAAAATATGTGGTTTCCAACGTGACCCTTAGCATTCACAACTAGTCACAGATACAGTATATATATATATCTGTGTATATATATATATAAAATATACACACACATATGCATATCCATATATGTACATATATGTGCATGTATATGTATGGACACACACAGTTTGAACTTAGGGCCTCATGATCTTAAGCTTTTTGGCTCATTTGAGACACACCTTACTTCCAGGTTTTCACTGGTTAATTGGACCTAAGAGTATCTCAGATTTGTTTGCTTGAGCTGTCTTTAAACCATGATCCTCAGATCTCAGCTTTTGAGTAGCTAGGATTAAAAGTATTAGCCATTGACACATAGCTATTAAAAAAAGAAAAAAGTAAAACATCACAATAAGCATGCAAGATTATTTGGCTTCATATAGATTTGAACAGCAGCTAAAAATGTGAACATGACAGCTTTCCTTTTTAGCTATTTTTACTTCATTACTTAGAGTCATGGAGTGTTACATTTGTGAAGAGTCCAGAAATCAACCTGCTCATTTTCTTCTTCATGGGAAGTCTGGTCCCCAAACCCAGGACTTCCAGCTCCTGGAGCATTGATGCACTTCTTTTTACCTATGAGGCCTATGGTGTGAGAGTTACCCTTCCATCAGTTTCTCCGCTGGGTTTAAATCTCAATGTCTCACTTAGAAGCCGAGCATGTGATATTACAAAGGGATAACTTCAGCAGCTTCCTGCAGTGCCTACCACCAGTAGATATGAGACAAATATATCTTTAATATTGTAAAATGTGAACTGGTCACTAATTCTTCTTCCTGACTCCAGGACCTAGAATTATTCTTTCTCATACTGCATCTGGGTTTGGCTATCTGACTTGTTTTGGCTAGTGAGAGCATAGCAAATATAATCCAAATGGAATTTTGTGAAACATGCCCGGAGAGTTGTCATTTCTGTGTAATTTCCACCAAGTGGAGAGCCCGTGACAGTCGGGTGGAGAGTGAAGGACACACAGGCACATCCTCTCATCCTTTCAATTGACTTTGGGACAGTTGCCAAATGCATAGGTAAAATGACCCTAACCCAGTCACACCAGCAAGGCCCTGCCGGGTAACCATAGATGATAACAAAATGTTTGATATTTTGAGTCACCAAATTTGAGGGGGTTTGCTATCCAGTATCCAGCTGAAGCTGACTTACATAGAGATCACACCTGAAAGGTCTATGTAGACCAATTCTGGAATTGATACCAATCACTTCAGTAACTGAATCACATGACCTCAGTTTGTCTCATCCCAGAGAGGTGGAAAAAGACAAACAACTCAAAAAAAATGGGATCGGGCTCCAAGAACAGCTGGCCAATATCTGCCACTTTACCTTTACTTTGTAAAAGAACCCATAGGTAGGTGGTAATCAGGCTGTAACAACTTTCCAGAAAAGTTCTTTAGGCCAGGCCACTAGATAGTCACTTTTACTTTATTTGTTTGGCACAAGGAAATGGAGAAAAGGAAATGGGACAGATGTGTTGTCTTCCTGGGAGGTTGACTGGTAAATCAATTCCTGCCAAGGTTCATCTACAACCCTGAGAGATTAAAAAGAAAAAAAAGGAACCTGCAGGCAAAAACCACTGGGTAGAAGGAGTTTAAGGCTGTTATCCCTTAGCAGAAGAGCTTTTTATTTATTCTGACTGTGAAGGAAGTCGAGGGCATCTGTCTCTGAGAGTGTTGCAGACATTTTTGTTGTTGTTGTTTGGTATTCTCTGACCCATAGTCTCCATGTCTAGAGACGTAAGGCTCATCCAGCCCATTCCTATTTGCATGAGTAGGCCTCACTCTAGACCATTTGTCTGTAAAGCCTATTCCTTTACATCCCCTTCTCACATTTGAATCTCTGGTCTGGGAGAAACCTCCAAGGCTATGAATCTAATGAGGAAGGCGCTCATGATACAGAAAGTACTCTGCTTTGAAGCCAGACTGTCCAACTTCCAAGTCTGTCCCTGCATCATTAATTAGCTCTGTGTGATCCTCAACAACTTCTCTAAGCCTTAATTATGATGGACAAAATGATATTCATAAGACATGGGGTACACAGTAGGTACTTATTAAATACCAATTACCACCAGCACCACCACCACCATCATCATTATCATTGTTACTATCTGATTTCCCTTTATTTTTACTTTTGATCCTTCCTACTAGCATAATAGGAAAAACATTTTAAATTGGGGAACAGGGTCTAGAAAAGAAAGGGGTGATGAGGAAGTGTGAGAGAGTGAAAAAATTGAATTTATTTCACACATTAAACCATACTCCTTATTTTCATGGTTAATTAGTTTTTCAAAGGACTACTATCTAGACAATCTTATGCAGCACAACAGTTCTATAAGATTCAAGTGATATAGTCTATCTGGGAAGATTAGAGAAAAAGTATAAGCTTGTGCCAGTAGTTCATGCCTATAATCCTAGCTGCTCAGAAGCTGGAATGCTTGAGGATAGCAGTTTGAAGCTAGCATGGACAGAAAAGTCTTTGAGACTCATTTCTAATTAAGACAGCAAAAATCCAGGGTGGAGGCATAGCTAAAATGGTAGACCACCAGCCACATGCAAGTAAGCAAGCTGAGAGAGTATAAAACCCGAGTTCAAGCACAGTACTAGCGAATAATATTAGTAACAGCAATAATAGTAGCAACTGAGCTACTGCTGAAACTTAACATTTGAAACTTCTTATATGATGTGAAAAATAAATTCTCAAGTATTGGAATTGAGGGTGTTGGATTGATGTGGTGTTGTTTTGCCAGTCCTAGGGCTTGAACTCAGGGGCTCGACACTGTCCCTGAGCTTCTCTGTGCTCAAGGCTAGCACTCTACCACTTGAGCCACAGCACCACTGCTGGCTTTTTCTGTTTATGTGGTACTGAGAATTTGAACTCAGGGCTTGATGCATTCTAAGCAAGCACTATACCATTAAGCCACATTCCCAGCCCATGGATTAATGATTACTACCGTGGCTTCTTGGCACATGGACCAAGCCCTATATCTTCTGTTTGAGATTATGAATGTAAAAACCATCTTTAAGCCTCCATAGTTCATTTACCCCTGTTCCTTAACAAGCAGCCATACCTCTGCTCTTACTGCCATCAGCTAATTGTTCCACCACTTGTCATTGGTCTCTGTATCAGGAGTCTACCTCCATACATTTTGCTTCTACAGTATTAGTATTTCTTAAAGCTTGTTCTGTTTGGGGTTAGCTTTTCATGAATAGATTACCAAGTTCTTTCTCAGGTCAAAAAACACATCAATCGCCAGGTGCCAGTGGCTCATGCCTGAAATCCTAGCTCCTCAGGAGGCTGAGATCTAGGGATCACAGTTGAAAGCCAGCCCTAGTAAGAAAGTCTGTGAGACTCTTATCTCCAATTAACCACCAAAAAGTTTGGAAATGGAGCTGTGGCTCAAAGTAGTAGAGCTCTAGGCTTGAGCACACAAGGGGGTGGGGAGAGGAGAAAAACTTGGACTCCCATTCTAGAGATTCAGGAAACTTTTGAAATTTGAAGTCCCTGGGCTTCTTTGTGTTCAAGGCTCTACCACTTGAGCCACAGCAGCACTGCTTCCGGCTTTTTCTGAGTAGTTTACCGTGTTGAAGACAAGACTCTCATAGACTTTCCTTATCTTGGCCAGCTTCAAACCACAATTCTCAGATCTCATCCTCCTGAGTAGCTAGGAATACAGGTGTGAAACACCAGTTCTTGAACCTCTTTAAAGTTCATCTATAACATGAATATCATGGTGACTGGTCATCACTTGCTGAGGATCGAAGACACAATGCCTGAGGAAGACTTGGCATAGAGAATGAGCCATAGTATGTGGTAGTTGCCACTAGTGGCCACTACTCTGGTCAAAATTATCACTATAAGTAATAATCCCTGAATTTTAGAGTTTTGTCTCATGTTCGCCAACCAGCCATTGAATTCCAGGTAAGAGTGAAAAAGCCAACAGGAAGCCAAGGTTAAGTGAAAAGTTAAATGAAAAATGAAAATTTCAAAGCAATATTGCCTCCATGGATGAAGATTTGACTAAATCCATAATCCAGCAACAATAATTGTCGATAGTGTGCCAATCACCTGCTTCCCATGTTTTATTGTCTTGAATGTGATGAAACAGAGGATAAGAAATAGGCTGGGCTGATTTGCAGAGAGACAGAGAGAGGGAGAGATCTCTGTGAAGGATACAGATGGCACAGGCTGTGAGGGGTGATCTCTGAGGGAAGTTCGATGTTTTCCATGGATTGGATTGCTAGCCTAAGAGTAGATTTAAAAGTTAAGTTGCCAGTCAGTCCTGGAACCCAGGAAATCAGAGATGCTTTAAAGACAATGGTGGCATTGAGAATTACTGGCTTTCAACCTTTTCCTGGATTGATGAGAAACACCAACATCAACAGATTAGAATTCTGTATCCCTAGTCAGAAAATTGGCTGGAGTTAATATGGACAATTTGAGGAGAATTTGTATAACAAGTAACAGTGAAAACCAAATGCACAGTTGAGTTCCTCGTTGGGTAAAATAGAATATTGGGGATAACTGAGTTGAAACTTAGAATAATTATAGTCAATTAATTATGAAGAGAGGAGGTAGCAGAGGAGAAAAGCTCTGATCATTAACATTTTCTATAATAAACTCTACTGGAAATTAAGAAGCTGCATGCTAGACTGGGTTACATAGAGCAAATAATTTGAATTATATAGGCCTTAGTTTCTTCATTCTGAAGGAAATGAGAATTATATTAGATGATGGTTAATCCATTTTTATTTAAAATACTGTTATTCTGTGGTACACAGAGAAGTTGATGGCTAGAACTTAGCATCATATAGGCTGCAGACAGCAGTTGAAGAACTGTTTTACCTTCCGATATTTTTTGGTCATATCTAATAATTTATTTTATTGTAGCAAGAACACTTAACATGTGTCAGCTACTTGCTCAGCAAAATTTCAAATGTATTTTATTTGGCTATACTTTGGGCTTCCTTTCTAATGGGGTGAATAAAACTAGCCATTTTAGAAATGCATAGATCATTGGATATTTATTGGATGTGGGCAATGAATTAGGAATAGAAAATGAAAAGGATGGGTGGGCTTTTTAATGTTGATTTAAATAATAGTAATGACCAGACGCTTACTAGGACATAGCTTGAATAGATTCTGCCCTAACTCTGTTTTGCCTAATACACAGATGTGCCTACCATGTAGTTGGGAGGGTTTCTTATTGAGCTCCCTCTACTGCTGTTAGACCACAGGCACAGAGATGGGTTTTCAGGTGCACCTGTCTCCCCTGTCATCGTATTTGTCAGGAAACAGACTTTCCATGTACATTATCAAAAAGCTTGAGCATTATCTCTAATTCATATTTTGCTTACTTCTTTCTTTCATTGTGCTAGTCAAGTTCAGAAACTAGATTGTCAGCTGACAGACTATTTCACTGTAGAGATAGGTGAGAACCATTTAGTTATTCATTATCAGAGTTTACAGTGCCAAGATACGTTTTGGCCTTTAATTCAATTATTTTTTTAAAAATAAATAAAAGCACCCAGGGCTGTCAAGTTGTCAAAAATTTGAATTTTCACCTCTGAAAATGGAGGTTTATATTCTGCTCATAAGTCACCAGAGGAAAGAAAGCATAAGAAATTCACTGTCAGTTTAGACAGTCAAAAAAAGTTGTCCAAAATCTAGAAAGTGCCTTACATATTGCAGAAAGTGAAGATTCAACCTCCAGTGTGTACATTTTCTGATGATGCACATGGAGATTTGGGGGGATGTAAGGTATTCCCTAGAAGACTATCTGAGATGAAGCCACAAATATAGCAGTCTGCTTTGATGTGTCATTAGAATCCAGATAACATGGAAGATTATACAGAGAACCAAAGAGATCTAAGACATAGTTTTCACAAAACCTAATTGTTTCACAACCTATTTGTGGAGTGAAGTGTTACACACATAGAACCTTACATTTCATGATTCCTGGTAATTTTAAAGCTTTAAGAACCCAAACATGATGCCCACAACAGACGCTAATGGGGAGTGATGAGGAAAGCATAGAGATTTTTGAAGAGATGGGAACTGACAGAGTTTCACCACCTGGAACCATTCTTTATGCAGTGTTTGTGTTATGTTAAATTTCTCTACAGGAAATGATCCAACCCAATCTGGAATTCCAGGAGCCAGGGGTGCCTAGGGAATATGCTTAAATTTGACTTTTGCTTCCAAAGTCATAAGATAAAAAGCATATGAAAGTTCCAAAGTAAAGATGACTGGGAAATGAAAGAGAAAGTATCAATGAAATGTCAAAATTTATAGCCGGGCGCTGGTGGCTCATGCTTGTAATCCTAGCTACTCAGGAGGCTGAGATCTGAGGATCGCGGTTCAAAGCCAGCCCGGGCAGGAAAGACCGTGAGACTCCTATCTCCAATAAACCACCAGAAAACCGGAAGTGGCGCTGTGGCTCAAGTGGTAGAGCACTCGCCTTGAGCTGAAGAGCTGAGGGACAGTGCCCAGGCCCAGAGTTCAAGCCCCATGACCGACAAAAAAAAAAAAAAAAAAAAAATCTGAGGGAATCAGCAGAACTGGGAGGCTGTAATTGGGACAGCATATTTACTTATTTTTTGGCTTTTATGTTTGATGCATATAGAACCTATGTTTTATGTTTGATGATATTTACCTAAAGCAGAATATCAACCAAAAATTCATACTATGAACTTAAGCAGCCTTTGTCTCCTCCTATGCTATAAAACTGTGAGCTCGTATCTCCTGCCCTGATGGTTTCATATGTGAGTACATCCCGAGGTAGATGAAGAAACTTTCCAGTTTTCTTGTACCATCATATATCTTGGAAAGGGAAACAAATCACTCTGGAGGTATTATGGGAGATAAGGCAGGCCTGTGATTAGTTTTCTCATTTGGCCACTGAATTTCCTCTTTCTGATATCTTCCATTATCTCAGGAGCTTTCTGAACCCATCTTTTTTAGTCTTCTTTAAGGAATCAGCAGCCAATTGCCCCCTGGCTTACAAAGAGATACTCTTTTGTAGTAGTTTACACCTATTGATACTTGCTCTTTAGAGAAGGTGGGGAGGATGGAAGTTGGAGGCCACCCTGGGAGGATAGGGGTGGGATGTTCACAAATTCCCCTCCCAAAAGAAAAAACTGAGTATGGTGGTATATATTTAGTATCTCAGACTTAATGGGGAATATAAATAGGAAGATCATTGTCTAGGCCAGTCCCAGGACAAAAGTGAGAAGCACAAAGGGCTGTGCTGTGCTGCTCAACTGTGCCAGCTACCAAATGTGAGATCCTGAGTGACATCAGTAACCCCAAAATAACAATGGTGGTGGTGGTGCTTATGATGGTGCTGATGATAATTATGGAGATAATATAATAGCAGGCTTTGTCTATTATGAGGTGGAGTTTTCTATGGTGGTGAAACACATCATTAAAGCTTTCCTGTCTTCCTATTGGTACTATTTGCTTCTTTCCCCTAAGTTCTTTGCCATCATTCCATATACAGTACCTACCTTTTCATTGGCTCAACACTGGCCCTACTAGACCCCGAGTCTCCTCCTTTACCACATGACAAGCTCACCAAGCCTTCCTCTAATCTGTGCACAGAGAGGACATTTGATCTACTGGAAGGACTTACGGATAGAAAATTGTGAAATTCTTAAACTTCTTTTTCTTGATTTTATTTCAGGTGTATTATCATTTAGTTAATTGCTGGAGACTGGATTTTTATAGCTTTTTGGCTCGTATCACACACTTTTATTATTTATTGATGGAGATTTCAGAAAATTAGAGTTCTAGGTGAACAATTGGAAGATAGACTCAAATTGAGTAGGATATACCCCCAAATGAGTAGAATAGCGAGAATAATGAATTTGAGATCATCAGTAAAATCTGGATTTCAGCCTGTAGGAGCTAAGTAAAGGCATTTAGCTTATTTTGAAGTTTCCATATCCTTTCTTTTATAAAATGTAGATAAGCTATTTCCTATCCACACAGAAGTAATGCTGAGAGTAGTTTGTCCTCATGTTTGTGAGATTAATTTGAAAATCATGGTATTGGGAATGCCAACTGAAGAGGCTGGTGAATGGTCCACCCAGTGCCCTTCCTAAGAGGAAGAGATTGTACATGGGCCAACACCACAGTGAACTTAGGGCCCATGACAACCCCAGGGGGCAGAGGAGAAGACATCAATATGTAAGTTGGTCTGTTTCTCTTTTTAAATAGCTCTGACTGAAAGCTGTCAGTGGGGCTCTTTACCCTGCCAGATTTATGGTTTCTGAATGACATTGTTTTACTTTCCCATTCAGAAGCTAAACAAACCTAAAGAGCATGTAAGTCTCATTTTTGTATCAGTGGCAAATACATATCTATCAATGTTGTCAGAGTCCATCTAGAATAATTTATGGGAGAGCCACTGCTTGCCCATTTGTGACTCTCTCTTTCTCTCCTTATATGCAGTCTTATACACATGAAAAACCTAAGCCAACCTGAAAATGATTACTCTCATCTTCTTTGGCCTATCTCTCTTGATGACGATGTTCAGGTTACTCTGGCATCTAATGCTATCCAAATGACATAGCTTTACAAAGACAGATACCACACTTAAGGGGAAACACTTAGATATTATACATCATAGGCAAGTAATGATGGAAGATGTTTAGTCTTGAGTTTATGCTCAAAGGTCAGATGCACAGAGGGCTAATTAACCAATGCTATGTAGGTAGAGATGTGCTCTACTTAAAGCCAAGAATTGATATTACAATGGCCAATTAGCAATCAATGATGGGAACTGAACAACATTTTATAGCCTCTTGTATTAATTATTGTAGAGGAATGGATGTATGTTTTGGGGTGTGGCCATGCACTCTCAGATTATTCTAGGGGAGATGGATCATATATTTTATAACAACTTTCAAATGCTTTAATTACAGTGAATGGCTTACTGTGCAACTGGATAAGAGGACTTCTCTCTTAACCCAGTTTGTATATTTTGATGAAATAACTAGATGGAAAATATATCCTTGGTCATACATAAAAGAAAGTTTAAGAATAAAAAGAAGAGTGAAATGACAATTAGTGTCCTTTATTATTTAAAGAAACTTTAATATGGAAATCAGTGATACACTGCTTGTTAATCCCATGAATAAAATGAACAGAAAGAAGAGGTAAGATATGAAAGAGAATGATTTAGTTCAAAATTCCATAAAATATCTTTATTGTTTCTTTTCTTGCTATAGAGTTTTCATAATAGATATTTCTTTCTCTTTAAATATTTATTATTAGATTATTTTTAAATTAACTTTACATAGCCACATAAAGGGGTTTCAATTAAATATGTCAATTTATGTATATAATACATCTTGATATCAGCATCACCCCTTCCATCATTTTTCCAAACCCAATAGTTGAGATAGATGAGGAGGAAAAGCCGCGTAGGGTATTTCTTATCTGACTGCTGTGCATCATTAATACAGCTAAGGACTATATTAGTGCTGTGAAGATCGCTATTTCTTACACGTCATGAATGCATTGCTGTAATTTTTGGCACATACACACTTCAACAATTCTATGAATTAGGCTAAAATCAAAATTAAAATTGAGGCTAAATTTAAAACTAAACTTCAGAAAGTCTAGTTAAGCTTCATCATTATTCTGTAGCCATGATATATTAGAGTAAGGGTTTAAATCCAGGAGTGTCTGACTCTAAATCCCCTACTCTTCATCTCACTTGATGCCTAATGAATGAAATGAAATAAACAACAGACTCATTTTCATTCAAGGTAGAACAATGTGCACATTACTTTGTCTTGTCCTTTGGCATGAACCTGCTAATGAATAGTTGACTCTAATGAGAAATATTTCTGTGTTATTTATTCTAGTAGATATCTTGGTATTGCCTGAGACAAGTCAGGAAAAAAAAATCACTTCCAGTTTTAGACTATTGTTGTTGTTGATGATACTTGTGGCCATCTCCTGTGGGCGATAAGATATGTTTTCCTTATGGATAATTAAAATCCCACATTTTCTGATGGCTCCCTCCACCAACTAACTTCTAGACTTTGGGCACATGATTTAGGCCTGATTAACCAGAACAGCCTACTCTAATTTTACCTTTCTGCTAGAGTCACCAGAATATTCCCTTTCCTTTGGAAACATTGAGCAAGTAGAATGTAAAGCTAGATTACAAGTAAGCGTGATTCCCACTAAATGTGCATATGGGGGAGAATACTCGACAGAGATTTGCATAGAGAAAAAGAGAATCACTCCTGCTTTACAATCCTAATCTAGATTTTGTTGTTGTTAAAGGAATGTGAATCTATAATATTTTTCTTTTGTCTTGGACTTATTACAAGCAATTCAGCTTTAAAATACATAAAACATAGCAATGCTATTTTGTTTTGCGATTGGCTGATAAATAATATATCTATAGAAAATGAAACAGCAACTGGTCATATCCCATGATAGCCGATGCAAGTGAGATCTAGACTTTGTAAAAATATTGGCACTTGTCCTTGATTCCTGGATTATCTCTGGTCTGATGGATTTGAGGTATCAATGGGTTGGCCAACAAATCTCACTTGTATCTTAAACTCTTTGCAATGCTTAGGGGAATGCCTGGAATTACTTTTATTGAGCCATTTCTCTTCCTTGTAAAGCCTTGGAGTTGTTGTGAACTCAATGAATATTGGTAAATGAGAAAGGAGCTACTATGTTACCATCAATAGTACTTGTGGCCATAACTCCCAGCGACTTTCCAATGAACTTGATGGGAGCATGAGGATTAGACCCAAATTTACGAGGACTTTAAGCCAGTTCTTAACTCCAGTGAGTGATAAAACTAGAGGTCCGGTTATGGTTAGCAAGGAATACAGGAGTATAGGGTGAGTAGACTACATTTCATTCAAGAGTCTAAGTGGGGGAGCTAGTAGACTACATTTCATTCAAGAGTCTAAGTGGGGGAGCTACTTCCTACCCAGCTAGTAACCAGTATGAAGACCTATACCCAAGGAATACACTTTGACTCCCCTGATTCCTTCAACCAGGAAATGTGACTCAGATTGATGCATTAGAATCTATTGGGATGGGAAAAAGAAAGAAATTGCCTCCAGAGTTTAGATTTCTATGGTTAATCACCTCCAGAGTTTAGATTATGTTGTTTTTAGTTATGCTTAATTGACACCTCTTAAGTGATTCTGGCATTGAAATCTACCATGGTCTCAGTGCTTGAGAACACATAGACATTTTGCTTATCACTGCACAATTCTCATGAAACTTCATCTATGTTGCTTTGTTTTGAGATAAGGTCTTGCTATGTAGTCTAGTAGGCTGTCTCGGCCTCCTGAGTAATGTAATTACAAGCCTGGCCACCCTGCCTGACCTACTCCTTTATGTTTACTGAATATGTTTATTATATTTGTGCTATATATAGATTATGAGATGTACCAGATTAGAAGAAAAAAAGTCTGTACATTGTGCTATAGTAGTTCACTGTGGAAATGTGCTGGATGTGTGTGCTTTGCAAGAAATCACGTTATAGGGTGTGTATGTCTATTAACAGAGTCACTGAGCCAGAGCCAAGGTCCCAGGCGGACTGCTTGAGATCATCTTTCTAACCCAGTGATTCTGAAGCCTGGATTCATGACAGAATGCCTGGAGAGCTTATTAAAAACACAAGTTCCTGGGCTCTTGGCAAAAATCACCAAACCAGAATCTGTTAAGGTAGGGTGAGGAATATTTGTTTTAACAACTTGCTCAGGGGATTTTTCTGCCAATTCATAGAATAGCCCTTGAGGATACCTTTTTCTTTTACCTCCAAGTTTAAAATGCATAGTTCTGATAGCTCACGAGCCAAGAGAAAAATCCAACGCATAACCAAAAGTCATTAGAAAGACCAGTGTATATTTGCTTAGCAGCACATTCTTTTACCTATTAAACCTCATTTTCAAACACCATATCTTATACATCTATAAGTCCCTGTCATTGTAGACGTCTGTTTCTCATCTTTGTTTGTTGGTGTCATTATTGGCTGTTACAGAGAGTAGATTTGGTTATAGATAGTATATATATATAGAGAGAGAGAGTAGATTTGGTTATAGATAGGCACTCTTAGCTTCTTGATTTTTTGTCCTAGTATTATTATTTTTTTATTTTACTCCAGATTCCAAAGAGTCTATGATTGGGATTCTTTTTCCTTCCTTCTTTCCTCCTTTCTTCCTTTCTTCTCACCCTCCTTTGTTCTCTTCCTGCTGGAATTTCTTTTGATAAGATCTATCTTTCTGAACTCCATCTGAACCTAGGCCAAATGAATCATACCATATTAATTGGGGGTGGGTGGGTAAGAGGATGGGGAAAGAGGACAGAGTGAGGGTCTTCTAAGCCAGAATGTGAGTGTATCTGAGCAGGAAATGATGATTCCAATAAGCATCCCCCCCCCCTGCATTTGCATTCTCCCTGTAGCTAATCCTCTCAACCTAATCCTCTTAAGCACGTGTGTGTTCTATCTGTATTTTATCTGATCTGCTTCTCTGACAATCCTGCCTATGTTTGCTTGCTGCCTTCTATTTTTAAGTCACTCTAGATGTTACATGGGAACGTCATCCCTCTTTCTCTGTTTTCACCCACATTAGATTCTTGGGATGCTGAGGAAATAAGAGAGGTCCTTTGCATAGGTTGGAGTTGTGGGACATGTCTGGGAACACAGCGTCTAGCTTCCACAGTGTGGTATGGTGAGACCTACACCAAGGCTTTCACCTTTGTCTCCAAACTGGACCTTAATTTGTGTAGAGTGGACAGGAGTCCAGGGTCGGTTGTGTTAAAGCAAGTGGTGTAGGTTGGGGGAACCCTTATACTGAGCATAAGCCCATATGACATGGGGTTGAGAACATTGGTTAATAGGTATTAGTAGTCATTCATAAACTCGACCATTACTTTTGTTGGTGTCGCTGGAGAAACAAGAAGAATGGGCTGCCATCTCTTAGCATAGACAAAGGCAGGATTCTCTTATTGTAGACCCAGCCTGATGTGTTCTGCTTTCTGTAGGAAATGACCTGAGAGCTAAAAGACATGCCACCTTGCTATAGTATACTTTAGTCCCTTAGCTGGACATTAATCCATCATAACTTCATCTAGTTGGGGGATGCAAATCCTTCTAAATTAAAATACCCCTAAGAGGAGTCTAACCTGAATCCCCTTATCAGATTACTCTGTAATTATCAATTAATTCTTTAAGAAAGATTAGCTGGCAGCCAATTGAAATCAAATGGTGTCAGAGAGTTCTCTAGTTTCCCTGTTCATTAGTAGAATGACCTTGATTCTTTTAACTTTTCTAGATCCCAGGTTCTTTATTAAGCCAAGACATGGTGTGATAAGAGTCTCTGGCTTTCTTTCCAGGTCCTCTTTTAGAGATTGAGTTCCATGTATATTTCTGGATTCCTGCCTCATGACTTTCTTCATTGTGTTCCTGGAACCTCAGGCCCCATAATTGTGTTTCCAGTGAAACAAAAAGAATGTGGGCAGAGAGCGAAGCGGTAGGAAGCCTAGCTGCAGAATTGCTTAGTTGCGAGACTTGAGCAGCTTCGTCTCTGAGATGAGCTTGCAAAGGAGAATTGTACATGAGATGTCACAGCTCAACAGCAGCAAAATAGGCTGATAGGATCAGAAAGGATGCCAAGCCATTGTGGACATCTGCCGTGTAGAATGACATCAAGTGGCTGTCTCAACACAGTCTGAAATCACACTTGACTTTCAAGAGACCCCTGGGCCCTCCAACTTCAAATCTGCACAGCTAGCACTCTTTCCAGGAAGCACCGTTTATTTTTTTTAATGTCAACACAATGCCTGTGTTTCTGTGAATACAGGATTTCGAGTCATGAGGAACTGGATTCCAGTATGATATCTGATCAAAGCTAAAACCAATAAAAATTTTTAAATGTTATTAACTTTGAGCTTTCTACTTCATAAGTGCTGGATTCAATATTTTACATACTTGATCTCTGCTAAGTTTTGACTCTGGGTTCTTAATGTCTGTGGACTTTCAATAAAATGGAACATTTATGCTTTATCCCAAAACCGTGACTACCAATTCCTGAATGCTTGCTGTGTACCAGGCTCTGGGGTAAGCAGTATGAGTACCATGATACAGTAATTGTAAAAGGCACGTGAAAAGTTTGACTTTTTCTAGTCTACAGATGGGGGAACTGAATTGCGCAAAGTGGGATAACTCAGCAATGTGTGGAGTTGGTGGAAAGATGGGCCTTTGTGTCCCTGTTTCTTCTTGCAAATTAGTGACAGCCTCTACCATCACCCAGTAACAGCCCAAATGAGCTTTCTGGCTGTGGTCCTGTTGTATGGTACCATTTGCTCTCTGTGAGGGCCGTGGAAGATGGTATAGGGGAATGTTGGGTAGGGATAGTGAGGTGAATGGGAACAATAGGTGGCAAGTATTCTAGTTCTGCACAGAATCTGCTTGTATAAGAGTCCTTGTGTTCCAAAGTTTACTTATGAGAAGGTCCCACTGATTAACTTACTAGTCACCTAGAATAATACCAACAGAAAAAAAAAATCTCTTAACTTACCCTGTGTTGTATCTGTGCCCTGCCTCATCAAGCTTTCTAAGCTCCAATATTCCTGACTGAAAAATAGGATTAATAACCCCTTTGGTTAGCCAGCAGGATAAAGGTAAACAGGAGAATCAAATGAGATCAAAGACATAAAAATAGTTTGTTAATGATGAACTAATAAAGACCTTTAGGCTGAACAGTGACCATGTTAATTACTGATTTATCATGTGATGACAGCTAAATTATTTGAAAGAAATGTCCTCTAGAATATTTTCTTATAAAACTGTCATTTATTTGAAAGTTTCATTCCTTCTCTCTGTAATAATAGCGTATCAAGAAGAACTGAGAAATGTTCTTAAAAGTGAGAGAGTTGGTGAGAAAGATAAGGAGAAGAAAGTCAGGCAAATGCCTGCTGCTTAGCATATCTGTGAGTGTATTGATTTCATTAGAACTGCCCCAGTATTAATGCTAAACTCAATTCACTTTCTTGTTTTGTGGTTCCTTTGCTTTTCAAAGTCTTCCCAGTTACAGATTCTCTTTGTCATATTCTTCTGTGAGTCTGAGGGAGTTAATGGAAGAAAGACTGCTCAAGTTCAAATGAACCCAGGGTGCTTTTCGTCTTACCACACTCTACCTCTCTTGGTTAATTCCTTCTGCTGAGCTGCTAGTCCAGAGGGAAGGGAGTATTGGGATTTTAGTGGCATTTCTTTCAGAGATGGAAAAGATGCAATCACCTTCCTTGTGTGCAAGCACATTTTGTCCAGTTTCTTTGAGAGAAAGATGGCGATGCTGTACATCTCCATATTCTTAATGATCTGTCCATTATCACTGAACTTTAATATATATATATATATATATATATATATATATATATAGCCTTATCCCAAGGATAAGATATTATTGTCCCCAAGGATAAGATATTATTGTCCCCTTGTAAGATTAAGCTTCCTAGAGAGATCAAGCTTCCTAGAGTGTCAAGTGATTAAGGCAAGAAAGAACTCATTCATGGAATTGATTGAACTAGTTTCAAGTCCAGAAGACAGAAGGGAACGTTGGCCTAGGGTTTGTTCCTGCCATGGGACTTGAATTCAGAACCTCACCCTTTTGCTTGGATTTTTCAATCAGGGTTAATATTCTACCACTTGAGCTCCAGCTCTACTTTCAGCTTTTCTTTTCTTTTTTTTTTTTTTTGCTGGTAATTGGAAATAAGAGCCTTTTAGACTGTTCATCCTCCTGGATAGCCATGAGCCGTGAACCCAGCTAGGACTTGTATTAGGAATTGTACCTCACTAGCCTACAAGTGAGTACAGGTACAAAGCTGTGATCTTATTTTTTATTTAAAGTTTTGCTCTTTTGTTCTTCTTAGATTGTTGCCTTTATTTTAATTTTTAAAAAAACATAATGCACCAAAATATGACTTGTCTTCATTCAGAACTTCCGTGGATGCTTCTTTTAATTTCGGGCCCGAGGCAAGTTCTAGTTCCAGCCCTGTGTAGCAGGAGTCTGTCAGACATATCCCTTCATTTTCCACATGAAGAAACTGACACACAAGATCACAAGGCTGCCACTAATAACCTATGACTTCTGACACAATGCAGTATTCTCGCTGCTACAGCAAGTGGAGCCCAAATAATGTGAGAGATGAGCACCCGGGGAGTATGACCTCGTAAAAGAATCTGACTAAAGGTACTCAGGTACCTGAGTACTAAAAAGGTACTAAAAAGGTACATGAGTACCTTTAGTGTAGAGTCCATGATCTGCACATGTCTGTTTAGCACCAAATCTTCTCACCCAGCAAATAGAGAGGACTACAAGTTGCAACAAGTAGAATGTAGACCAGATTCAAAGAACTAAGTACTTCACAGTGTGGAAAGTGAGATGTTCCATGAGGTCTTGGAAAACTGTCATCAAATTTAAGAACTCAGCCAGCCATGGGTAGCTCATACCTGTAATCCTAGCTACTTAGGAGGCTGAGATCTGAGGATTGCATTTTGAAGCCAGATTGGACAGGAAAGTCCTCAAAACTCTTTTCTTCAAATAATTACCAAAAATCTAGAAGTGGTGGTATGGCTCAAGTGGTAAGTGCCAGTCTTGGGTGGCTGGAATTCAGATTCCTTCAGTTTGGTGAGGATTGTGACAAACTGGGGAGAAACATCCTATGTAGAAATTATGTTCTGTAATTTTCTTGACTGCTCAACAGGCAAAATTTTCCTTCCTTCCATGTCTCTTTACCTTCTCTACTTCTTTCTTTCCTGACCTCTTCCCTTTCTTCCTTCATTTCTTTGTCTCAGATACCCTTTGATTTCAGGGGAAAATTTCTTTCTTGATGCTTCAACCTGAAGCCCAGCTTGGCAGTATCCATTTCTTCCCTAGCCCCCTCATTTCTTGGTGTTCTAGCTATCTAGTTCACTCTAGGTCTCAGATCACAACCATCAGCTCTATGGCAATTACTATGCAATGCCCCAGTTATGATATTTCCAGCTTCCCAAACTGGCCCAAAATCACTTTGTCACCACTTTTCTTTTCCTTGAAAGACTTCCACAGGGGACAGCATGCTTCTAAACTGAATGGGTTAGTCACATAGGTAGATACTTTGCTTTGTTCTGCACAGAATAATCAGCATCTAGTCTAGTATTATGTCACAATAATAGATGGATAATACTTATTAAATAAATTAACAATCACACAGTATGAATTTACTCCAAAATAAATACACACTAACATTCATATATGATTGTGTGTGTGTGTGTGTGTGCTGTTACTGGGGCTTGAACTCAGGGCCTGTGTGCTGTCTCTTAGCTTTTACACTTAAGACTGGAACTCTACCACTTGAGTCACACCTCCACTTCTGGTCTTTTTGCTGATTCATTGGGCATAAGCCTCTCACAGACTTTTTTTCTCACATTGGCTTTGAACTATGATCATCAGATGTCAGCCTCCTAAGTATCTAGGACTACAAATGTGAGCCACCAGCCACCTAGTTCAACTAGGAATTTTCAAAGTGGCTAATATATATTTCTTCGTCAAAGCACCATGTAGGTGATGAGAGGAAAGACAAAGAAAAGCTGTGAGTTGTATGGAGCTTGAAAAGCACACGTGTTGTCTGGCCACCAAAGCTGTGTATCTGTCTTTTTCAGCACCAGTGTTAGCTAGTGTATCCCTTGATAGATTTTCAGTGCTATGGGACAGACATACTGAGCTTCTGCTTATCTGTAGTGCACTGAAGAGCAGAATGAATAAAAATACCCAGGGTTTGGGCACTGTGGTGGAAATTACCCCTTTCAGCAGAAGAAAATTCACTGAGAGCCTTTTATTTCCCCCTTCCCTTGGCAAAATTGCATTTTCAGCTGACAAGGCACTTATGCGTCTACAGGTTGGTTTTCAGATGCCTAAAAGATAGGGAGGGGTTGCCATGGAAATTGATGTCTCCTGAGTTTTGCACTCCAGGAGCTCTACCAGTGGCAGGCATCCCTGCTGGTGACTAAGGTGTCTTTTATTCTAGGCATGGCTCTCATCCAAGGAACAAGCACTCATAGGTAGGAAGTTGGCTTCCTTGTTCAGGCAGCATTGGATTTAGGATCTGACTTAAAGTTTAGGCCATCCTATTGCCAAAGAAAGGATTAGGAAAATGATTAAACGCAGCCAAGAGTTAGCTAATGGAATAAACACAGTCCTGAGGGGGAATTCTTCCCAAGCCTTCTGATTTTGATGTATTTGGTTGTAAAATTCAAAAACCAGATTGACTCTTCCTCAGTCCTTACTAGCTAATTTTTTCAAAGGGAGATCAAAAGCCAGAGCCTACACCACGAGATCCTTTCTCAAAAACAAGTCTTCTTATGGACAAAGCGATATACCCCCTTAACTTTTCTACTTCTCTTTCTTTAAGACCCCTTTTATATTCCCATTCACTACAATAGAAACAGAATCTTACTAAGGCACATCAAATGTCTCTCTAACCATTGGGTTTATCCCTTTATTTCATTCCAGATGGCTCCAAATTTACTTTTACTTTCAGTGTCTTCCCTCTATTTTTCCCAAATGCTCTTAAATTTTTCAGTGTGTATTGTCTCTTTGGTTCCTTTTATGCCTGACACTCATAAACTTGATCTGGCCACCAGCTCAGACTTCCTGTGCTATTTTGGTGATAAAGCAGTGCTAGGGGTTGGCCTTGCTCTTTAGCCTGGCTCTAGGTCCAGGTCTAGTGGACTTTTGATAGGTATGGCCCAGGTTCAGATAATGAGAATGTGATTCAGCATCCTTTTCTGTCTGTTCAGTTGCTTTAACTGGAAAACCAGAGATGTCTCATGTTGGATATCTTCATATCACATGAAAAACCCGAAAATCAAGGCTGCTTGAAGAAGAGCAGAAACTAACATATTACCTTAGCCTAAAATGTCCATAAAACCATGACTTGAAAAAGAATTCAATTATTTTTTTATCCAGTGTATGTGTATGGGGGGAGGTATTTGCTTTGCTTTGTTTTTCCAATGGAATTCAGAATAGACATCTGATACTTTCCGCTGTCCCTTTGTTTAGATCCAAACATGGATTAAAGACCATTTTCCTGTGTCGGTTGCTTGAAGTCTCAGATGGCATTTGTCACCCTCCATGAGACTAGGGGGTGCTCTATGACTAATATGACTAACAAATAGACAGGTAGACATGAGGATTTTCCCCTCTGATGTGCTTATTGTCTTTCTGCCCTTAGATAAACCGTGGACACTTTGGGACTAAGTTTATTATATGCTTCTTTTCAGGGGAGACAACCTTTTTGGAAAAGTTTTGTAAGTGTAGAAACACTCTTCTATACTAATGGAGGAGGGTTCCCTCCTCTTGTCTTTGGAGGGGGCAGAGCTTCAGTACATATCACTGGTTATATTTTTCTTTAAATTTTAATCCCATGAAAAACTTCTGGTGGCTTAATTTTACTTTGGCATTGGAATTCTAGCCCTCAGTTTTTTTTTTTTTTATATCAAGGACTTTATGGTCAAAGTTGTTACAAGCCTAGATTTCCCATGTCTTGTATCTGGAAAGCAATTAAGTAACAGTAAGGGTTGAGCCTAGACCTGCACTCATATTTCCAAACCTTGAATTCTTACACCACACTATTGCTTGACATCCTTAGAGCATCTTGTAGTACTATTTGATCTCCCCTGCTCCTAGTGAGAGCAAATACTAATTATGCCCAGCTTCAGGAAGTGGTCAAAGTAGCCATAATGACCTCATTAAAATAGGAAGACTACATGAATCCTTTCAGTTAATAAGATCGTGCAATGATGTCATTCCCAAACCTGCCCTCACATATGCCCAATCACTTTAGATCTTCATCATAACCTCACGAGAGGGTAAAGGTTAGCTTTAATTATCATCCAGTACTTGTACCTTGTGGTGGTCTTTCATCCCAAATCCATCTATGATGGTTCCAAAATCTCAGTACCCCCAGCTTTTCTCACTCAACCATCAATTTCACTGGAATCCCTACTTGTGCATCATAGAGAAAACCGATGGTTTTAGCATTTCCTTCAGTTCCCAGCCCCTTCTACATACAAGCATTTTCTTCCACACCCATTCTCATCCTTTTCTCTCAGGCTTGGAAATACTGCCTGTGATTCAAGAAGAGTTCCTTCTCTCCTGGACCTTTATAACACATTCTCTCTTTTTCCCTCCTGAATGAGCTTTAGCTTCTCCATCTCTACCTGTTATCCATCTTGACAGCTGAGAATCATCTGTCCTATGTCCTCAACAGCTAAATGTTCTCTTCTTGATTCCACATCCCTCTAGTTACTATTTTCTTTCTTTTTTGTGATAATGATTTCCTCCTCCTCTCTTCTCTTCTCCCCTCTTTCTTTTCCTCTTCTTCCTTCCTCTCCCTACCCTACCTTTTCTCTCCTCTCCTTTTCCCTCTCTCCCTCCTCTTCTCCTCACCTCTCATGTGTGTGTGTGTGTGTGTGTGTGTGTGTGTGTGTATGTGTACATTAGGGGTATAATCTTAGGCCTTACACATATTATGCAGATGCTTTACCATGTGAGCCATATTCCATGCATTTTACATTAAATCAACACTGTATGTGTGTATGTTATCTTTAATTGTACAAAGGGGTTTCGGTTTAACAAGTTACTTCATAAGTGCATTGGAGGGAAAGTAGGAGAAAAATGAGGGAAGAGGTAACAAGTTTGACAAGAAATGTATATATACTTATTGCCTTACTTATATAACTGTAACACCTCTGTACATCACCTTGACAATAAAAATAAGTGCGTTGCATCTTGCATTGTCATCCCTTTCATCATTCTCCCACAGCTCTCACAGCTAGATAATTTTTTAATAGCATCTTTCTTTTGTGCCCAGAATGGCCAAGCTGTAGTCTTCCTGTTTATGCATCTTGTGGCACTAGTTATAATAGGTATTTTCTCCTGTGTCCTACATTTTATTGGTTGAGATGGGATTTGTCCTAGGCTGGTCTAGAACTATCTCTTCATCCCTTCCCACACTGGGTTAGATGCCTTCCTTTCTGTTGGCATAAAAGTATGTGTCTATAGCCACTTCTTTATTGTGAAAATATTGTACAGAGGAGTTACAGTTACTTGAGCAAGGTAATGAGTAAATTTCTTATCCAGCATTGTTGCCTTCTCCTTTGTTTTTCCCCTACCATCCCTTCCCTCCACCTCCTTGGCTACTTTAAAACTGAGTTTTCTTATTGAGTAAGGGAGCACTTTGAAAAGGTGTGGCAGCTAGTTTTTGTAGCTATTTTCCCTGATTTCAGAAGTACCAATATAAATCAGATGACTTCTACAAAGTCTTCATGCTACATCTTTACCACTGCGTAATAGTGAAACAGCATAAACCTTGCTAACTCTCCCTTGAATCTGTTGTGGAGACATGTAAGCATATCATGGTATTCAAAAATCAAAACTGTTATAAGGAAGAAATGTTCACTGATAGTCTTGACTGTAGATTAGTACTGTCAGCTAGAAGGAAATATTGATCAGGCAGATGCCAGGAAACCTACAAAAACCACATTGAATTTTATACAAACATAAGCTTTGTAAAGTAAGATGTTAAAGAATTTCCTGGTTATATACAGAAAGTGTAGTAAGAATGAATGCATATGTAGGCGTTTGCCCAATCCATGAAGAACATTCCCTATAAAGTTGAACCAGAACAGCTAGTTTGTTCCTATCATCCTCAATTCTCTAGACTCCTTTCTAGGTCTTCCACATACTGTCACAGCATACTCATTTTCCTTTTAAATACTTTAGTTCTAAACTGCCCTCTGTTAAAATGCCGAGATCCTTCTTTTTTAACATTCCCTAGACGCTGTTTTCCTTTCTGAAGGATAAGTATGTTGATGTTCCATTAGGACCCCTAGATTTCTCCGCTTTACTTCCCTATTTACCTGAAACAGGCGCTCCTCAACCTGTGCTGGTGCAGCATTTTCTGTCAGAGGTAATTACAGGCACTCTTAGTGATAATAGTTGTTTGTACATTAACAATAGTCTCACTTTAAAAATTAATTTTCTTCCCTTTCCCTGTGTGTATGTACACAAATGAATACAAACAGAGATAGGCCTGATTGTCCCTTTGTTATAAGTAAAGACCATCTAATCACAATAAAGCACATTTAATAATTACATATAATAAGCAAATTAGAGCAATAACGTAAGGAAATGAGAGCCAATTCCTTGTCGTATTTCTGTCTTTTAATTGAAAGAAAAAAAAATCCTTATGTTCCCCTTACGTGAGTGAGACTGACAGCTGAGTTTCCTTGCTCCTGCTCAATCTGAAGATGTGGAAGGTCATAATGTTCATTACACAAAAAGCTGGGAGGAGAATAGGGAAGGGAAAGGGAGGGATATATTGAACTTGGAGCTTAATTTTACTGTGGATTTTATGGCAGATTAATTTCAGCAGTCTCTCAACAGTGGTTGTCCAACCATTCATACCTGTGTTTTACTTAGGATTATGCAGCAAAGTAGTTCAATGATTAAAAGCCAGGACTTTCAGGTAAGCAAGACACCAAAGCTGAATTTGCCACTTTACAAATTGTGATTTTTAGGAAATTACTTCAGTTTTTTAAAATTTTATTCTTATTCTCTCTCTCTCTCTTGCTCTCTCTTTCTCTTTCTCTGTGTGTGTGTGTGTGTGTGTGTGTGTGTGTGTGTGTGTGTGTGTGTATGTGTGTATGCATGCGCGTACATGCATGCGAACACATGCTGGTACTGGGGTTTGAACTCAGGGCCTGCGTGCTTACAACCCTTTGCTTTTTCTACTCAAGGCTAACGTTCTGCAACTTGAGCCACAGATTCACTTCCAGATTTTTGCTAGCTAATTGGTGATCCAAACCTCACAAATTTGTCTGCCTGAGTTAGCTTCAAACTACAGTCCTCAAATATCACCTGCTGAGTGGCTAGGATTATAGGCGGAGTCAATGGCGGAAGTTACAAAGTTTTATAAAGTTTAGTTTTTCTTCATTGTAGAAGGTGATTAGCAATATTACCTATAGGATAGGGATCTGGGGAAGTTTAATGTGATGTTGCCCATTTCAGTGCTTGGCATACAGTCAGAACTCAATAATATTCTCTGTGAGGAAAAAAAGGGAAAGAATCTAAGAAGTCCAAAGGATAATAGAATGTAGTTGAAAGGAAGCTGTCTCTCGCCATTTAAATTTTATATCCATTTCCTATGATCTGTCTCATGTTGGTTAAAGCAACTTGAACTTTAGGACTCATCATTTCACAAATCAATAAAGAGTGACTAATCATGCCTATTACAGGGGCAGTTCTGAGGATTGAGCTAGACACTGTTTAAGTGTCTGGTGTCATGTCTTGCTGTTAGAAAGAACCAAGTAAGTGCTCATTGTGGGGTTACACTATCAATGGTGAATAGAGCTTTAGCTGTCACCCCTGCTAGTCCAACTAGCATTTGTATTGTATGAACTTTCTCTCTGTTCCATGGTCTGTTCCTAATTCTTAGGGTGAAGCCTGGTGCCTGAGAGTAAGTTGTAGTGTGGCAGTTGCTGTCTGAGCCCTTCTGTATCCACTTATTACTACTTTCATACAGTTCCTGTCAGCATGTGGTTTTCTCTGTCAGGGCTTTAGCTCATCTTTTGGATTTACCCTGTGGCCTGTGTTGTATAGAGGAATTAATGACTCACTTTGCCAGTGTTCCTCCAGCAAGGATTGGTGGTAGTTTTTCATTGGCTCTTAGATTTTCCTCACTGATTTTAAAATTCCATTTTCCCTGAGTAGCAACTGGTTTTATAGTCCACCTTTAGTAGCTGCTGCCTAATGTGTGATCACATTCCCACATTACCTATCAATAATCTGCATGCACTGAAATTCTGGCCTCAGAATCCACTTTTAAAGAATATACATGGCTTCTCCAATAAGCCATCCATTGGCTTTATAGAGAATTATATGTACATCTTGACACCAGGACTTGTTTGTATATGTGTGCATGCATGCACCAGTACTGGGACTTTAACTCAGGTCCTTGCACTCTTGCTGGAATTTTTTTTATCAAAGCTGGTGCTCTACCACTAGAGCCACATCTGCACTTCTGCCTTTTTGCTGGTTAATTGTAGGTAAGAGTGTCAAAGTTTGTCTTCCCAGGCTGGCTTTGATTCGTGATCCTCAAGTTTCATCCTTCTGAGTAGCTAGGATTATATGTGTGAGTCACTGGCACCTGGCTCATTTGACTTGCTTGCTCAAAAGAACATTGAGGGTTTTAGATACATTGGTTTGGAGAGGATCAACAAAGCCCCAAACTTGGGGCTTTAGGTTGCTCTGAGTGGGCAGGAGGGCATGGAATTCTGGCTTGATTTTTTTTTCTCATTCTAGTTGCTTTGATTGAAGGTGACAGTTATCTGAAGATAAATTCGCCTGGAAAAGATATAGGTGATAGTTGCCCCTTTTTGTATGTTTTCTTTCAATTCGATCACTTATGACCTGAAGTCATGAGTGAGCTTCTTAGGGTCCATGAGCTTTGCCGGTATTTGATTAAAAAAAATTTATGTAGTTGCATTTTTTTCTGAAGAAAGTTATGAAATGTTCGGAGTTTTGAATAGACATACTCAGTATATTAAAAGTTGTTTTGTTCATTAAAATTTACCTAATGTTGGTGCATAGAATTATTTGCTTGGATGGCATTGAAGACTAATTATATCAGGGGTAATGGTAGTGGCCCTTGGGGAGGCCCAGTTGTGCTGGAACATGGAGTCTTAAGGTCTAGGAGTCACCGTTAAATATGCATCCTCTCTGGGACAGGGGTAGCAGGTACTGAAGACAGAAGGGCATTGATGTCCCTAGATTTAATTGGGGAATAACACTACACAGTGAGTTGTGACTTACGTTATATGTCACCCTTTGCAACATGGTATTTTATTATAGAGTTGGTGATATTGTTTTCATTGTTTAGCAGTGCCACTTGGGGAATTATTTTTCCTCTTTTTTTTCAATCTGGATTTCTTCCTAGCCTAACTTCCTTCAGTGGAGGTAGCTTATTTGGGCAGAGTGAACTTCAAAAATTGTTCCTTCAAGTTGTCTGCCTGAGGATGGAAGAAGGTAGTGTGTCTCCACTGCTCCGCTCTTCCCACCCTTGGTCAAACCTGGTCTCATGGGGTGTTAATTCACTTATAGTTTTGGGTTTGCTTCTGTACCCTGAAGGTTCCTTCAGGCTTCCCACAAGCTGGTAGCAGAGAAGCCCCAGGGCACAGCACTAGGCAGACAAGGTGAAGTGCTGTTAGACCTAGAGGCAGCAGTCTGTAACAGCAGTGCCTGCAGTAGAAGACCATAGAGAAGGCAGGAGGCCATGCTCAAGAGGCATCTGATATCCTCTCTCCATCCTAGCATCTCCGGCCTTTGGAACCATGGTAATCTCACCTTATTGACACAGGGTGTTAATAAGAGAATCCAAAGACATGAATTTGATGCCAGTGGAGGCCATTCAGACTCCCACAGTGAAAATAACACCATGAACATCACCAGAACAAATCCCTGCCTGAAAACCTATTTCCATGGGTCAAAAGGTGGGGAAATGTGGATTGAGTTGAACTCTGTGAGTGGAAAAGGTACATTCCTCTGGGCTATTTTCTTTGCTGCTCTGAACAAGTAAGTTAGGGCTCCTCAGGTTAACTATGAACCCACAAGGGTCCCATAGATAACACACAATGGAATATATATTTTTTTCTTACTTTGATCTTTTTTACGTCCTTTTGCTCTTTGGCAATGCATTATTAGAAAGAAAAAAATAAAGATATGCTGCTGGGGACAATATCATTTCAACATCTAAGTGGAAGAATACACAGTCATAGTCTGCCGAACCTGATACCCAAGGAACTTTTGCCTGTAGCTGGTTTCAGCTACAGCCTGGGTAGAGGTGACAGCAGAGATGAGACTGAAGAAAGGGTATCAAAGGCTCCATGGGAATTCTGAGCTTCAACACAGGCTCCTAAATTGGCAGCTAAGTATGGTTTGTGTCTTACACTTTCTTGGGTAGCAATGCAGGTTGATAGTGACCTTAAAATTTATTGCTGTTAGTTTCTCTTTTTATGATAGTTTTTAAGTGCTGTGTTCAGGGTATTATCACCATTAATGACAACTTAACCCTACTGGTACTAAGGAACTGTGTGTTCTCCTGGTGAATTTTAGAAGGAATGAGTCTGGAAAACCAGTAGGGGCAGAAGCAATAGGTTGCATTGTTCATGGATGATCTGTACTCTGAAGGCAAACACACCCAAGCATGTGAAGGCTGGTGATTTCTAATGCGGGAGGATCTATGAGAAGATGTTTTGACTTATATTAGCTAAGGCCCTTTGGTTACAAGCAGCAGAACTGAATGCAATTGTATTTAGAACTTAGAGGTTAAGTGGGAATGCATTTTAATTATTTTCCTCCTCTCACCCTTCTCTCTCATAATATTTTTCCCATTTTTATTTCTTTTGTATATTTTTATTGTTATTCTACAGAGGGGTTCCAGTGATATAAGTCAGGCAAAGAGTACATTGCTTTTTGGACAATATCACCCCTTCCCTTGCTCTCTCCCAGTGTTTCCCTCCCATCTCCACCCACAAGTTGCATAGTTCATTTTCAATATGGTGTCTAGTGAGTACCACTGCTGCATTTGTTCACCCTTTGTCCCTCCATTTCTGTTCACTTTTGTTTCTTAATTCATTTTATATACACACACAATTTTTCATAAACGCATAACATGATGGTTTAAGTAATGTTGTTGTTTGTCTGAGTACACTTTATCCATTTTTGCTTGATTTCTCTCCTGTTCTTCTTTTTGCTTATTTATCCCCTAATTCCACTCCAGGATAATTCATGTTAATAACCGTGTATACAGTCTGCCACACTTTTCACTATACTCATAAAATTTATTCATGGAAATCTATGTGCGAGTTTTGCATTTCATTATTTTATAAAATGTTCTATTATATATTTATTTTGCATCTTGTTTTACTTTTTAGGAAAATATTGTGAAGTATAGAATAAATACAAAAATGTTAAAGAGATGTAAAATTAGTTTAAAGAATCGTAATACAAGCACTCAGGCTGTATTTTTCATTTCCTGGAATAGGAAGTAGAATATAATACAGCCAGGGATGGTGATACCTTTCTGTAATTCTTCTATTCTAGAAGTGGTGTCAGGAGATTGGGAGTTTGATGTCATCACCAGCTATATAGTGAGTCTGCAGGCCAGCCTCAGCTACACCTGTTTCAAAATGAAACAAACAAAAGCAAAAATGCCTATGTGCTACTCTTCAATAATCTTCTCTTCCTTCTCCTCTGACAACACCAGTTTCTGGAATTGGTCTTATACATTTCTTGGATATATTTGCCTTTTTGTTCAACTGTACCTTACAGAAATCTCTCCATATCAAAAGGCAGAGCTTTAATTGACTCTTTTCCCTCCTTGGGTATATAACAGTCCATTATGAGAATGTATTGTATGCGTAGCATTCCTCTTCTGATTATAATCTTATCGCTAGCTTATTTTGTCTAATATGCACAATGTCCTTGTGCACTTTGCACTGGTACTCTTGTGGTGTCCAGGAGCAGGGATGATACACAAAAGGGAACTTGCATTTAAAATATGATCAGATGGTAATTTATTGCCTTTCAAAACATTGCAACACTTCACCATCCTGCAGCAGTGCAGGAGAGCTTCCTTTTCACACATCCCAGACAATGATAAGGGATATCAATGTTTTCATTGTGCCAGTCTGAGGAGTGCGAAGTGATATTTCATTGTTATTTTAATTTGTATCTCTCAAACTCTCAGTGAATCTGAGTATCTTTGCTTTGTCTGTAGGCCACTTAGAAACTCTTGTGAATGGACTCTTCTTGGCTTCTGCTCATTTCTTCAATTGAGATGTTTTTCTTTTACCTTTTTTTCCCCTCAAGAGTCTGTTATTTACCTACTTTTTTAGCGATTATTTTGCTATCTAATATGTCCATTTTCTGTGTCACTAATTGTCTATTTATAATGTCATAGCTTCTGGTTTCTAGTCTTATTTATAGCCCATTATCTTCTCTAAAAAGTGTGGTAGAAGCCGGGTGCCGGTGGCTCACACCTGTAAACCCAACTCCTCAGGAGGCTGAGATCTGAGCATCTGGGTTCAAAGCCAGCCCGGGCAGGAAACTCTGTGAGACTCTTATCTCCAATAAACCACCAGAAAACCAGAAGTGGCGCTGTGGCTCAAGTGGTAGAGTATTCTTCTTGAGCTGAAGAGCTGAGGGACAGAATCCAGGCCCAGAGTTCAAGCCCCACAACCAACCAAAAAAAAAAAAAAAAAAGAGTGCTATAGACATTTTAGATTGACTTGATTTAAATTGATTTGTTGATTTAATTTTTTTACATTTAAATATTCCTGTTGTTAATGATGATGGTGGTAGTCATGGGGCTTGAATTCAGGGCCTGAGGTGTGTCCCTGGGCTGTTTTGCTGAAGGCAAGCACTCTACCATGTGAAACCAGGATTACAGGCATGAGAAACCAGTGCCAGCTTACCTATAAATCTTAATCCATGTGGAAATTTACTTTTATGCTTAGTGGAAGTTACAGGTGCATGCTTTTTTTGTTCCTGATGGCAGTGACAACAGTGCTGACGATAATAATGACGATGATGATGACGATGATGATGACGATGATGATGATGATGATGATGATGATGATGATAGCTAACCTCTACTGAGGGACGGCTATTAGTTAGACATAATAATAGAAAAAACTTTTTTTATGAATTAACTAACATGTCCCTGTGATTCACTGACTTAAAATAACTTACTTTATCCATTTTATAGTTAATAAGAATGAGGCACAAAGTGTTGACTCACTAGTCCAAGTGTCACAGAGCAAGTAAAGTAGTGACAATGAGATTTAAACCTGGGAAGCCATGTATTTATGCCAGTGCTTTTTTTTCTTGACTGTCTATAGTTGAGCCAGGAGTATTTGTCAAATGACCCATCTTTTTCCTACTATAAATGCATTCCTTCTGTCATCTACCAATTCACACACATCCTGGAGTCTATTTCTATATTTTCTATCTGTTCTTTCCCTATAATGATTCTATTGATTCAATTACAGCAGTTTTGTATCTGATCTCTATGTAGTCCAATCCTGCTCCAGAGTTCAGCTTTGTTCATTCACTTATTATTTTCAGGCGTCCCTACTTATGTCTACAATTTAGGTTTGTTTTATTCATTTAAAATAGTTGACAGGTTTCTAATTGAAATTGTATTAAATCAATACATTAGTTTTAGATAACTGCAGCTCCATATGAATTACTCTCATTAAAAGTACAATATATTTTGCTTCATTCAGTTATTACATATCTTCCAGTAAGGTTTATATGCTCTGTACATTCTGTATTTCTAGTTAAATTTATTCATAAGTGTTTTAAGTATTTATACAGATCTCATATATAACATTTGTTACAGATTGATTACATGTGATCAATATAAAGAAAACTATTAACATAACATTATTAATTCATTTGAAAATAAAAACCATCTATATCAATGAAGCAGAAATAGTATTAATAATTTTAGCCACAATTCTTTTTCTTTTGTGTTTATTTTAATTTTTAAACAATTTTATTGTTATTATAAAGGCGATATACAGAGTTGTTGCCATTCTCAACAGAATGTAGATAAAATAGAAGCAAAAGACAAGTGTTTACATATGTAAAGATTATTTTCTAAAAATAGAAGTAGATCTGTCAAGTGCAAAAATCATTTCAGTTAAAAATAGACTTCAGAGATGTCCATCACTGTTAATATGAGATGTTGCATTTGCTAGAATATCCAGTGTCATAACACAAAAACATAACAAGACAAAGTGAAACATTTTTTTACTGATGGTAGCTTAAGGAATGTAAGCACCTGTAACAAAGTTCTTGTAGAATCAATGAGATAACAAACTATCTTCTTGTAGAATCAATAAGATAGCAAATAAACTATCAGGATATAAGTATATAACATCAATAACTTCTTTATTTTCAATAACTAACCATTTTAGTTTGCAAAATTCAAATTCTAAAGCAAGATCATATGCACCATTTCTTACCTCTTACTACAGAGATAAAAAGCTTCTTAAGGCTCCTCTCAATGAGAAAGGAGCAATTCCTCAAGGGACAGTTGGTGAGTGGGCTTGAAAGGGGGAGAAGTTAATGACACTGTCCATACTTGGAAAAGAGCATCAGCAACCAAATGTGTAGGTTTCAAATAGGGAGAGTGAGTATGTCTGAGGGACATACTTGGAACTGCCAAGATGAAACTTCTTACTATGCCCAATTTAACAAACAGTAATATAAAAAGGACAAATGTCGATTCTTGACCGGACTGTTCTTTCCCCCTTCCAAAAGGATTTCTGACATCCTCTTCCTACGGCTAGGCCATGCCATGTCCCAGCAGGCTGCTCCTTGTCCCCTGCACTGGCTTTGTACAGTATTCTATTGTTTCTTCATTCATGCATCTCTTTGCCTTCCTCTTTCATGGAATTCTGATTAACTTTGCATTGCTCTCAACAAAGGTTGGTTCCGTTCCTCAAGCCCAGGCTTGTTTTAAACCTAAGGAGGTTTAGGAACTTTCTTCACTCACACCTGACACTTTCCCCCTGTTCTGTTTGTCTCTTTTTTCATTACCCCAAGCACCTATATCTCTCCACATCGGTTCCCATATCCCTATAGGATCCCTCCATGAACCTGGAAGGGAAAAGGAAAGGAACAGAGCTCTTCTCCTGGACTGCCCATTGCTCACCTTTCTCTTAAGAGTCTTTCCCCATTTCTATCATGTGAATATGAGCTAAGTTTGAGGGCCATTGGGTTTTTTTTGGTATACTGTGAATGATTTTATTTTAAAATTTAGAGAATTGCTGTGCTACTGATGTAGTTCATCCTCCTACTGAAAAGATGCTCTGTCTCCTTTGCTTTGTCAGGCCTATACACAGAGCCTGAGGATTGCACTTTGTAAGCAAGTCTCTGTTTATCCAAACAAAATGATTTAAAGTCTCACCTGTATGCCTTTGCTGTGGTCATTTCTTTTCTCTGGGATGCTCTTTCTCCTGTGTGTACACTTGCTAACCCCAAATGGATGTTATTTGTTAAGCTGAAGCTCAGGTGTCAGCCGTCTGGAAAGCCCTTTCTGGGCTCACACTTCCTGCCCTAAAACGCCACAACGTTCATGTGCTTTTCAGTCATAAGCTTCCCATTCTGCTTTAGGTAATTACCTACTCATACATCTGTTTCCCCATAGACTGCCAATGCCTCTTCAGTATGCTCAGCCTCTAGCTGTGAATGGTACAAAGGTGACCCCCGTGAGTATTTCCTGAATAAATGAATAAATGTATGAATGAACTAAACAATGCTTTGTGAGCAGAGATGTTGGTTATATCACTTTGTAATTTGATATCTAATTTTACCGTCTCTGCTCTGATTCCATTAACCTCTCAGCTCTTGTCTCTATGAGGAAGTTGTAGAGAGGCTGGGGGAACTTTTAGACCGGCGTGCATTTTGTCCTTGTATCCTAGACTCACTCCTTCAGATCCTTTTAGTCTGTTCTGTTCTTGTTTGGACACTAGGTTGTTCCCACTGACTGCTCTCCGTTAGACGGGTTGAATAAGAACCTGAAGGAAGCCTTCAGTTTGACAGGGATGATTGCTAGAAGGAGACAAGTTTCTACCTCCATAATCTGTTCTTTCTCTAGGTTTCTCCATGACAGTTCCTCTCCTCATACTGGAACTTAATAAGGGTTGAGGCTCAAAAAAGGTAATACCTGCAAAAGTCATCCACACTCTGTTATAAAAAAAAATCCATCAGAAAGAATGACACCAGTTGGATAAAAGTATATTCAGTGAAGTAAGCCAGGCCCAAAGAAACAGAGGTCCCATGGTTTCCCTTATTTGCAATAACTGAGATATGTCTAGGACAAGCAGAAGAGGTCAAAAGCTATATACAGGTGACCAGATTAGATGATGTTAACTGAAATGAACCTCAGGATGGGGACACAAGAGGTTTTATCTTTTTTTGCTGTAGTTTTTAATGTACTTATAATTTACTATGCAATTTTTTTGTTTCTTTTGTATGTTCTTCCCCCATGGTATAACCCCTGTTATCACTGTAGTTGATTCTGGTGTCCTGCATCTTGTATATACATTTTTCTAATTTGGGGAGGGGAAGGGAAAAAACAAAATGCTTAAATAGGGATACAGGTTGACCCATTGTAACAATGAGATGTACAAGACGCTATGTTGAAAATGAACTTTACAACTTTGGAGGGGCACAGGGTGGGGGGCGAGTTGTGGAGTTGTGGAGGTGGGACAGAAAGGGATGGTAGGGAAAAACAAAGGAGGGGGGGTAACAATGCTTGATAGGAAACGTACTCATTACCTTACTCATGTAATGGTAACTCCTTTGTACAGTATCCTTATGATAAAAATATGTATTTAATTTTGAACGATCTAGTTACTACCACTATAAAGGAAAAACAGATAGATAGATCTTTAGGGTTGAACAGGGTATTACCTGTAAGGTTCAATTTATTGTGTGTAAAGAGCCTGAGGGGGGGGGGGGGGTCACCTGGGTGCCTGAGGACACCCGTGGCCGACACTGACGATGGACATAATAGCACACAATGTCTGCATTCAGAGATGCAGGAGACAACTCCAAGCACCACACAAGCATAGTTAAGCTCAACCATGTGAAGATGCGTTGGCATGCATCTTTCGGTTCTAACAAAGGCAAATCTTTCTGTAAGAAAAATATTTGCAACCACTGCTGAGAGCAACATTTCTGCTTGTTATGGATTATTAAGAGGAGAGGTACCCTTAGAGAATATCTAGTTCAGAGGTTCTCACACAAGCTACTTGGCTGTGATACCCGGAGCAGCATTTAAGAAGCCAGTTCTTGTCTGGGTCAGAAGGTCAGCAATGGGGCTTTTGGAAGGAGAATCTCAGGATTTATTTATTTTAATTCAAAAGGACATCCATTTCAGGGCTAATTCCACTAGTTGCTAATGGAACCATCTCAGCTGAGCTATTAAAACCTTCTGAGCTTCATTAATATTTGCAAAGTGTAGAAAATAATATCTTTTTCAAATAACAGGCAATATGATCTACAGACTGACTATAGTAGACATAAACTTATTTTTTCTTTCTTCTTCTGATGAATTGCAAAATCCTGGCTAACCTTGCTGATCATTAGGATGTAGATAAAGGAAGGCCTAAGCCTTATGTGCCTCATGGTACCTTTTAGAAGGGTAGTAGTAAGGCTAGTCAGCAGCATCATTTCCACCCAGACCACTACCCAGGAGCCTCTAGACTTGATCGTAGGAAATCCCTAGGCACTGACTTGAAGTCAGGAAATATAACATCTATTATAAATTCACTTTCCTAGGACTATTTCAATTCATTACTTCCACAGCTCTCTATAACATGCATGTCGTTGTTGTGTTTAGTGATATAGAGTTGGTAACAATCTCAATGGGAAGAACTTTCTCATTTGTCTACTATTTACATGTCTCCTTATACTGTATCCTACATAAGTTCTGAGGAACCTTGGGTTTGCTTAAACTATAAAGGAATCAACATTTAGCATGGAAATACCAGCTGCCAAGAAGAGAAGCAGGAGAAGGGACCCTGTGAGATGTTGATTAGGTTCATTTATCACTTGATCTTTTAAGCCACTAAGCACTGGCTCTGTTGAGTCTTGTTTTTCAGACATACTCTTCTCAGGGGTCCTCAGGTTGAGTTTGTTTCTAAACATGAGATCAAGAAGCTTTGTTCCTCTCCTCAGTAAGGGGTTCTTGTCCTCTTACCCCTGCTCAGAGTTATAAGCAAAGCTTCATCAGCAAGCATCCAGGAAAGTTATTCTTACACAGAAGACTTGGTGATCAGACTCATTCTTTGAAGAGGAGGAATACTTGTGTTTTTCATGGCAACAAAGTTCCAATTTTGGTAAATCCAGGGATTTGAGACTAGAGCTGCTTGCATATGTTCTGCATTTCCACCCCCATCATCAGCCAATTTCTCTAAATCTCACTCCTTTTTTTTCTTTCTTACCCATTTAATTTTATCCTGAAGCTTATGAGCCACCTTCCACATTAGTTGTGTGTCCATAGCAAATGGCTTCTTGGTAGGCAATAAGGTAAAGGGGGGGGTAGGGAAATAAGGGTGGATGCAGTCTACTTGTGATTTATCAGCACTGGGAAAAAAATCATTTAAAAAAAGCAGAAAGGCAGGAGGAAAGAATGTGTGGAAGGGAGATAAAGGGTGTGTTGTGATGGAAACAGATTGCCCAAAAGTTAGGTGGGTGTCAGGAAGTAAAAATAGCCAAGGGATGACCAAGCCTTCATTTTCTTTGAAACAATCACACTTCAGGGATATATTGAAACTGCTAATTTTGTTGGCATGTTGACACATCCTCCTAATTAATGAAGGGCTCATTACAAGACCAACCAAAGAGAACAGGCTGCTTACAGACGGAGGAAGAAGGAGGAATACATTGAACTTTGCTTTGTAGTCACGACCGACTGAGGAGGTGCCGTTGGGTGTATGGTTGCTTGTGGGCGAGCAGAAGAGGGAGCCTTCTGCTGGGCTCCATGCCTCTAGGCTCCACATGCTCCCTGCTCCTACCCTAGTCCACCAACACCAAAACAACTTGCTTCAGACCCAAATTGACTTTTGGATCCAAGCTATGCCTCTGATACATTCTGGGGGAACATTTGAAAGTAGACTTGATGAAGGTCAGAGGCCCCAGAATCTGGGCTTCAAAAGGCAAAGGAAAGTGAGAAACAAAGCTTCTACACTGAGGTGTGACAAGCTAGCTATTCCTGGGAGTAGCTCCTACTGCTGGTGTGTGTTCTGTGGTCCCACGCATCACTTCTGATTGCTTGTGCTTTTTATTTGCAACATGTTCATGGAGTTTGATCAGAACAAACATAGGTATTGACATTGTAGCCTTCATGGACCAGTTTTCTGAGCTAAGAAGTCTAGGGAGATGGGCTCAAGGGAAATGTTTTCCAACACTTTTCAGACCTTGGGCAGCAAAGTCCATTTTCAGGGAGAGACTGTCTACTTGAAAGTCTCCTAATTCCCCCTTCTATCCACCTACCAAAGCCAAGCATTTTCCCTCCTATGACTGGTAATGCAGCATATAGCAGTCAAAATCATGGGTGCTGGGGTCAAATTGATGCTTATTTACCCCTCATCTCGACTGCTCACTAGGTTGAGTTGTCTTAGGCAAGTCACATACATCTCTGTATCTCTGTTTCCCCATTTGTAAATGGGAACCCTCAAGGCTTCCTCTTCAAGGGGTAGTTGTGAGCATTACTAGGTAACAGGTATAAATAATCCTTACCTCTTTAGATATAGGAACAAAATAGATACTAATATATACTATATAGTTGTTTATCTGTATATATAATATACAAACTATATACCTGATATACTATGAGAACAAAATAAACAAACATCACTTTAAGGATAAACTATCGAAAAGCTTTGATTTATGATGTTGTGCCAATGTCCCTATACATTACATTGTGCACTGTTCCAAAGGTCATTCTATCATAAATGGGAAATTGAATCATGGGAAGCATGCTAATTCTCTCGAGATTGGCAAGCATGGGTAGCTCCACAGATTTTGGCTTCTGGTAACTTGTTTATTTCTTCCTTTAATTGTTTCCATGAAGACATGCTCATACTATCCCTTGGCACTTTTTATTTCTCCTAGTGAAACAGAGAACCAAGAAAGTGGTAGATGCCACACAGTGGCCCCACTCCAAATGATGCATGGCTCAGAGGGGCTCTAACTTGAAATATCACCAGGCTGGTAATCTTGTCTAAATCACTTTTTCTATATGAACTTTAATTGTCCTACTTAAAAGTGGAGCATGATTACCAGCTATCGTCTGTACAATGTGTCTTAGGTATGCTTTATTTAGGTATAAAAGGAACACAACCTGAAACATTAGGAAGGACTCTGATGGGGGTATTTATTACTGATCCTTGAAAAGGAGATGAATAATACTTCCAACTTTGTGCAAGGGCAGTAGTGGAGGTGAGGGAAATGTGTATTTTGGAAGATGAAACCAGAAGAAGCTAAGTGGTCAATGTAACGGTGATGATAAATGTAACTGCAATGACTAAAAGGACTGTAATGATTAATGTAACTGTCGGCTATAGAAATATCTGAAATATGGAAATATCTAAATTATTCGAATATGTAAAAATGTGAGACTGGGATTCTGCATGTGAGGGGTTCTAGTCTTTCTTTTCAAATGTAAGCTTCTCATCTATGTACCTTCATGGAATTGGCTCAATCTCATTGATGGCAAGCTCCCCCTAGGCCAAACTACTACTTCATTCTCCAAGGCAAATACAAAGGAAGTGAAGGATTTTATTGCTTGTTCTAATTTTTCAGGCTGTCTAGAGCCCCACCCTCAGTCTTCCTGAAACCACTTACTCATACATCTATTCTGTGACTTATGCCAAAAAACTGATTAAACTGGAAATCACTTTTTTTCATTTGTTAAGTAATAATAGCATAGATAGCACTTCCATTTTAATCTAGAGCCCTTATGATTCAAATAGCCTTCAAAATTGAACTAAATCTTAGGTACTACATTTTGCTAACTTCAGTGGGGATGTTCACATGAAAAAACACTTACTTGGTACTTCTCAGGCTAATAGACATCAACCCAAGGACTGGACATATTGATCTGTCATGATCAGTTTTGTTTATATCATGTGGAATATAGCCCTATGTTATAATTTGTGCCAGGCATCAGTGACTCGTGTCTATAATCTTAGTACTCAGGAGGCTGAGATCTGAGGATCACAGTTGAAAACCAGCCTGGCAGGAAAGTCTGTGAGACCCTTATTTCCAATTAAGCACCAAAAAAACTACAGAAGCAGAGCTGTGGTTCAAGTGGTAGAGCAGAAAAGCTCAGAGACAGTTCCCAGGACCTGAGTTCAAGCCTCAGGACTGATGAAGAAAAAAAAAGGAATATACTTCTTTTGATCTCTCTGCTAACGAAAACTTGATTCAGACTTTCTAGCAGATGACAATAAGAAAAGATATGTAAGAAATCTCCTATCTTAAACTTTCCCTCTTAGCCGGGTACTGGTGGCTCATGTTTGTCATCTTAACTACTTAAAGAGGTGAAGTTAAGATCTGAGGTCCCCCAAGAAATGTCTGTGAGACTCTTATCTCCAGCTAACCAGCACGAAGCCAGAACTTGGGGTGTGACTGAAGTGGTAGAACACCAGCTTTGTGTGAAAAGGCCATGGAAAAGCACAAGCTCCAGCACCAGCACAACAAAACAAAGCAAAGCCCCTCCTTTGTTAATTGAATAAAGAAGAGACAGTAGTATGAAATGGAAAGCACATAGTACTTTTCACATTTCACCTGCTGGGTGACCTTGAGATAAGTCATTCAAGCACCCTGAGCTTTGGTGTTCCTATCTGTACTATGACATAAAACCAATCACCTTGTTTTGAGAACTGAGAGGTATGAAAGGCCTGGTACGAAGTACTAATTCTGTCCTGTTACTATGACAGCTATATCACTACCATTGTCATTGTGATCCTGTATCTCCCTCCAGTGCCTGGTAAGTGTACATATATATTTGGTGAGAATGAAGGCCCAGCATCTAAACATTCACAGGAGACATCTTTGTCTTCTGCACAGCTGGTATATAAAGCATCAAAGAGTATCTACACTCTAGGTACTTGTTAGATCATCCAGTAAGACTATTGAAATCCAGCACCTGCCAGAGGCTTGCCTAAGGCAGCTTATTTCTTTTTTCTATGTGTTTAAGGTTTGTTCTTCTAACTCTTGAAGTGCTTACTTGTGTGTCCAACATTGTTCTAAATGCCTTAACAATTTTAACTCATGTAGTCTTTTCAATAACTTTATGATGAAGGTAAGGTCACTGCCATTTTACAAATGAGAAGACTGATTTACAGAGAAATAGCTTAAATAACTTCCCTAAAATCACAGAGACAGTGAGTGGAAGAGGAGGATGTGATCACCAGTGGCTTGCTGGTTCTTTCCAGCAGATACTGTGACAATGAATGAAGGATTGCCCAGGCAGTGATATTTCCTATTTCCTATTTTAATATTATTATGAAGTGAGGACTGTGTTTAACTGACACATATGATTAAACTGAAAGAGTCTTTCCCATCCCCTGCTTTTAAAGTGTCAGATTGTCCAGGGGCTTGCTTGAGGCAGTCTTAGAAACAGATCAAAAGGGCACATTCCAAGGGGCAGTTAACGGGATATCAGTAAGCACTGGGATTAGTACATATAGGCACTCCTCAAGCCTTTTGACAGGATTACTGCAGAAAGTCAAGCACTCAGAATCCTGTGGCTTTTTACCCGGACACTAGATAAATAACCACACCAACAGCAGTTTTCCCCTGGCATCCAGCATTCTCCATGCACTTCTGCTTGCTGCACCCAGGCATGCTTCCCCCCAGGACTCCAGGGTTCCCACAGTGGGTTGGCTCTGGGGTTTTGGAACTTTACTACTATTGTATATGAGAAAAACAATGCACAAGTCAGATTTACAATTATTCGACATATCAAATCCTTCCCCTGCATTTGGTGAGATTATCAGAAAGCACACAACTGATTATCAGAAAGCAAGATGCATGATTCTCAACCCCCCCCCCCCTCCTCCTTTCTGTGTAATGGTTAGCCCTCAGAGTCTAAGTCAGCTGTTTAGACATTCTAGGCCTTTCTAAGTTGTCCTAAGTAATGACGACGTATATGAGTAGAGTGAATTTCTGTAAAGGATCCTCTCAGATTTACTTGCCATGAAACAAAAAACTCGTCTGTATAGTCCTCCTATCTACTTCCACTTCTATGACTTTTGAGTCAATACTGGAGCCCAACTTTACCCAGACACCTGCCACTACTGACTTTCTCGGTGTTCTTTAGAGGGCACCTGCTGTTTTTATATCCTTGATTGTTCTGTTTTTCTTATTGATTGATTATATATAATACCGCAGAATCTCTTGGCTATGGGAAGAGTACAAACCATAAGCCAATAAGAAGCTTATGATGATTTTCTTGCTATGCAAAACGTTTCAAGGTGTGTCAACTAAAGTAGAAGGAGATGAAAAAAATCATGGCAAATTAGATTATCTATTGTGGGTAGCTGCTGTGTGCTCATTGGTTGTTTTGTTCCAGGTTGGGGCTGAGTGCTTTGCATACATTATCTTCTCTTAATCCTTTAGATGTGGCCAGTAAGTAATAGGACTATGATTTAAAATCAAGTTGTTTCTGACATCAGGGCCAGTCTTTGCAAACAACTATAACATACTATATAAGCAATTCAGATCAAACACAAATCTCACATTTTTCAATTCAGGGAAAACATTTTTCCCTCTGTTTTACCTCAGTTGAAGGGAGTTGAATATAAACTTTTCCATTCATAACACACACTTACTGAATGCATGTTCCCCCTGGTTTTATTTTCTTTGCCTCTTCTGTAATCATACCTTTCACTTCCCTTCTGTAGGGTACCCAAAACAATAGTTCTTTAACAAAATATATATCCTTAAGTCCAGTGTGGTGGCTCAAACCTATAATTCTAGCTACTTGGGTGGTGAAGATCAGAGGATTGTAGTACAAAACTAGCCTGAGCATAAAAGTTTATAAGACCTCATCTCAACCAGTGGTTGAGTATGGTGTCCACACCATACTCAGGCACATGCCTGCCATCCTCAGTGACACTGGGAACCACAAGGAGGAGGTTCCCAGCCCGGCATGGCCTGGAATGAAATGGCCTACTTTTTAATCAGAACAATATTTATGGAGGGAAATCAATATTCTCAGCAAGGAGTTAGTTATTTAGGAGGAAGGAAGTCCCCTATCTGAAAATCCTGAAAACCTTTTTCTGTTTGAATTAGAGGGACAAATCTTCTAACACAGTACCTTCTGCAAAGATAGGGGCAGCTAGAGATACTTGACCAAGTTGACATTTATGGGTAGTCAGTGTTTGTTTGGGTACTGGCTCCCTTTAGGGCATGGATTCTGGATGCCTTTGATGTAATGCCTTGTCTTGCAATGCCACATTTGGGGGAGGCTGTCTGCCCCTATCTTTGATGCATTTAAATATCTTATAGGATTACTCTGAGCCCTAGTGGTTGCTGCTGCTGCTGCTTCCTCTTCCTCCCCCTCCTCCCCCTCCTCCTCTCCCTCCTCCTCCTCCTCCTCCCTCCTCCTCCTCCTCCTCCTCTTCCTCCTTCTTCTTCTTCTTCTTCTTCTGTTGGTTGTGGGGCTTGAACTCTGAGCCTGGGTGCTGTGCCTCAGCTCTTCAGTTCAAGGCTAGTGCTCTACTACTTGAGAAAGGCAGCTTCTTGACCGGAAGAATTATTACTTTACAGTAGGTAGCCTTGCAATTTAAAGAGTGTCTCTGGAGCCTCTTGGATCTTTAGTTCCACCTTTTGTTGGGTCTTTTCAGAGTTCACAGAGGAAGAAAGTGGCCCTCTGGGGCAGGTGACACCCACTGCATACCTACTACACCCCTGTTTCTCCAACAGGACTTGATCAGCATCTTTTGTGACTTTCTGGCATTTTGTGTTTCTAGAAAATGCAGCCTTAACTAGACCTCTCACCTGCAGAGATGACAAAGAACTACCCTTCCCTAGAGAACCTTCTTGCCCTTTGAGTTTTATACCAGGGCTAAGCCATTGAAAAAAAATTGCTTAATCTGGTTTCTGAAAATATTTTCAGGAGGAGGCTGTCCCTTTTGTGACAGGGCTGGGGAAGATTTGCTCCCAAGTGTCTTCACTGACCTGTCTGGAGGGCAGCTCTTCTTTCTCAGTTGGGATTTCTCCAGCCTAGCATACCCTCCACCAACCTCCCATGGTTTGGATGTTCTAGGGTTCAGTTTCTTTGTGGGGGAATTCTTATCCTGGCATTTGGGAATAATGTGGCTAGGGACCCTTAGCTCCTGCTGCTCTTCCATGCTAGTCCCTCTGTTGTACAACTGAACATGAAGTACCTGTGAGGCTGCTGTGTCCCCACTGGGAAATGCCCTATTTTGAAAATAACTAATACTAAAAGGAGCTGATCTATGAAACAGTGGTAGAATATCTGCCTAGTAAGCACCAGGCCCTGAGTTCAACTCTTAGTAGTATCAAAAACATATCTTCAAACATGTACATATCCTTGTAAGATAAACACTATGGTTTTGTTGTTATGCCTTTGAAATTTCTTAATAACAACATGCTATATATCTTGATGCTTTTATTTTCATTTAATACTTTTCACCTTGCTGTTTGATCCAGTGTGGTTCTTGCGATTATTTATAGCATTATGCTCTATTTAACCACTATATCTTCCTATTTATTTTTCTAGTGCAGTCCTCTGTTCCAACTCTGCTGTTGCCAATATATGATATATGGCCCTGAGAAAGAATTTCATGGGGTTGTAATCCCAGGAGTGGTGCTGCTGGGTTAGATGATGTGTCCATGCTTAATTATTATAAATACTTCCAGATTGCCTTCTGGAAGGACTGTACCAGCTTAGCTCCCCTTGCCATGCACAAGAAAATATTTCAAACTCCCAATATCTTTGCCAATAGCTACCATTGTAATCATTATCGATTTGCCATATCTAAAATTATGTTTCCTTAGTCAAGATCTCCTACAAGTATGGAAAGAGTTGACTTGAGATTGAGTATGCCACTGGGCTGCCTAGGATAGATTAGATGGGATGGTACTTTGGGATAGATACAGGATCATGGGTAGTAGGCTTTTCTTCTAGCCTTCTTTATCATTGCTTCATGGGTCTTGTATGGTACTTCACCTTACTTTGCTTTGTGCAATAGATATTTGTGTACCTTTGTCCACATATGTATACCAGATTTGTATACTGGACTGTCGAATGCCATATATCTTGTAGACTATATCTTTCTTCCTTACCTCTGTATGTTATGCAATTCATTTAGAGCCATATGTGATGTGTTTTTTCATTTGGGTTGTCAAGGTTGTCTGTGGAAGTTATTAGTTGTCAACAGAAGCCAATATTCAGGAAAAGGTGAATTGGCTTCAGGTATAGAAAATCACAAGTTATCTTTTTCTAGTCTAATGGGTTTTTTCCCCTTTTTTGACTATTTTCCCCTATTCTCACTACAGCTACTTACATCAGGATAGATTAACTACATGAAATTGCTCTGGTAGAACTAGACTTGGGGACATACAAGATCCGTGTTTTCCTAAATTGACTATTGCAAAGTTATGCTGGGCTATTGACCCATGGTCTTCCCTGATAACCTCTTGATTGAACGTGGAAAAGAAAATTTCCAGAGACCACAAATGTGTCTCTCAATTAGAGACTTAGGTAGAAACACTGCTGAGCAGAATAGACAATATTGTACAATGTGGGTTTATGTAACAAACCCTCTTTGGAGATACAGAAGTATTACCTTTACCTCAGAGTAGGTTTCCAACCAGCTGACCCTTCAGGCCAAAACATCCCCTGGGTAGTACATCACACTGGGGGTCTGTGGCCATGTGTTTCAGGCCAGCTTAGGAAGAAAGATCCATGACACTCCTTCTTAGGAGAAGAAGCTTGGAATTATGTAACTGTCAACCCAGCTACCATAGGAGGCGTAACACAGGTAGATTGCAATTAAGGAAAACACATAGGCCAAAAATAGAAATTCTAGACAATATAACCAGTGCAGAAAAAATATTGCCTATCTATCAAGCATGAGGCACTATGTTCAAATGCCACAGCTTCTGAAAAAATATGGAAGGCTGAGTCAGTGACTAAACTCAGGATCATTCAGGAGCTGAGGTACACTTTCTGATGGAGAGTTTAGCGTCCTCATCATTATGTGGAGTACTTGGGTTGTAGGAGGATATGAAACTAAACCAAAATCAGGAAGAAAAGATTGTTCAAGGTAACTTTATTCAGGATATTTTCTACTACCCTTTATGGCTTCACTGTACAATCAGTGATTCTTGAAAAGAACTTCTCTGAGATTTAGTTGCGTTTTTTTTTGGGGGGGGGGGCCTTCATTTTTAAAACTTATGTCCTTAAAAGATCATCACAAGGATATGTTTTTGAAGACACTTTTTCTCATAATGATGACTGTATTAGCTTCATCTTTTCTTTATTGTCAAGGTGATGTACAGAGGAGTTTCAGTTACATAAGTAAGGTAATGAGTACATTTCTTGTCAACCTTGTTACACCTTCCCTCAATTTTCTCCTAGTTTCCCTCCCCCTCAAACCCACCCCAAGTTGTGCAGATCATTTCCAACATATTGTCTTGTGTATATCCCTGTTGCATTGGTTCCCCCTGTCCTTTGTCTCACTATTCTGTTGCTTTCCTTCTCCTCCCTAATTCAAATAAACATCTATACCATACCAGGGTACTTAAATCAAAATCAGTAACAACAGAGGAAATACCATAGGGGGGAAGAACATACAAACAAAACAAAACAAAAAAGAACATCTTAATTATGCTGCAGTAACAAATTAACCTCCAAATATAAATCTTAATATAAGATTGTGTCACTGTACCCAGGTATGAATTAAGATGCAATCTCTCAAGCACTTCTGGGCTGGTCTTGAATCATGACTTTCTTAATCTCAGCTTTCCAAGTATTGAGACTTAAAGGTATAAGCCACCAGTGCCTGAATGAGAACCACAGACTCTTAAAATATATCATAGAGGGATAATAGACTGATGGACTCAAATTGTACAGCCTAAAAGCCTACAAGTTTATGTTGCCACAGGGTACACAGAAGGAAAGAAGTGAGGGGCTAAAGTGGGCTTGTGTTCACACCTCTCCATCAGGTAGGGCAGCTTATTTTAATGGCAATTCCGAAGATAATATAATTTCCAATCCTATGACACTCTGCATGCTCTCCCCTGAGCATACCCCAGTTCTTAATGGCAGCATTCAACCATGAACGTATCTCCAATAGGTGGTTTCATCTGGACACAGGGCAGGTGAACGTATGTCTTCCTTTGCTTTGTGTTTTTTGTCTTGGTAGTTGACATTTCATTAGCCTACTGGACACTAATGTTTATACCTTTGGCTCGTTGCATGCGTAATAATCTTTTATTGAATCCAAGAGTCATATAAATTCTAAAAAGAGCATGAGGTTACAGAAGATTATATATTTCAAGAACATTTCACATTCCATGCACTCCTCTGCCTTGTATCCTGGCAAGTTTATCATCATCATCAAGAGATGTAATTTTTCTCTCCATCCTTTTGATACAGGATGATGTATCTGTGATGGCTTTGGCCTATGGAATATATTGGTTTCATGCTGACCCAATTCTAGGAGTGATCTGGAAGCTTGTATTTTTCTTTTTCTTTTCTCTTCCTTCTTTTTTTTTTAAGCTGTGAAGCCAGATGCCATATTAAAAAAAAAATGAGATCACATGTTGTTAGAAGCTCACACTTCATGGAGAGGTATTAGATACTAGGAATCAGATACACAGGGAGAAAGAGAGAGATCAAGGTGGTCCTGGACATGTGAGTGAAGAAGCCATCTTGGACATCCTGCCCAAGTGGGGCTTCGTCTGACACTTGCAATCCCATGCGAAATGCTGAAATTGAACCACCTACTTGGCCCCAACCAACTTACAAAACCATGAAACATGATCCACCGTTTTAAGCCATTATACTTTGGAATGGTTAGTTACCACAAAATAGATACCTGGAATAGTGTTTGTTATCAGAAGCAGATCCATAAGATTCTTGACAGTCATTTGTCTAACAGAGAGTGTCAAGATCTGACTTGGTATCTGAAGTGGTTAAATAAGGCATCTTTTGATTCTTCTCAACCTCCTTTTTTTCTTTTTTTTAAATTTTGAGTGAGCATACATAAGTAGTGTGAGGGGTTTTAATTGTGATATTTCCATACAGTGCATATAATTGAACAAATTCACTTCTTCCACCTTATTTGCATTCTTTCTTAAGATGTGGAGAATACTTCATTATTATTTTATTTAATGTTTTCTTTTAGCTTTAGCTTTGACCACCTTTCCTTCTTTTATATCCATGACTCATAGGTTTGGTTTTTAATGGTGCTTCAGAGGCCATGTACGTTCTATTCAGACTTCATTATTATTTTAATTTCTTCACTTTTGGGTTCCATCGCATGCACTTTGTCTTTAAGCCCTGATGGTCTGTCTTCAATTTGATCTACTCTACTTAAAAAAAAAATTCTACTGAGTTTTAAATTTTTGGCTTACTGAATTTTTTAATACCAGAATTTAGTTATTTTTCAGCATTTCCACATACTGAATTTCTCTTTCATATTGCGAATTAACCATACTTCACTCAGCTGTTTATTTGCACTGTGTTTGAGTTCCTTCAGTTGTTATTTGCATCCTTTATGAGTTCATTCAGTTTTTTTGTTTTGTTTTGCCAGTCCTGGGGCTTGAACTCAGAGCCTGGGCACTGTTCCTGAACTTCTTTTGGTTAAGGCTAGCACTCTACCACTTGAGCCACAGTGCCACTTCCAGCTTTTTCTGTATATGTGGAACTGAGGAATTGATCCCAGGACTTCATGCATGCTAGGCAAGCACTCTACCACTAAGCCACCTTTTCATCCCACATTCAACTGTTTATAAATGTTCTCTTTTACTTCATTGATCATGCTTATGAATTCTTTGAATTCTCTTCCTCTTCACCATCCTTACAGTCTGTTATTTGGGGGCTGTTGACATTTAGTGGTATGCTGCATTGATTTTTTTTGTCGTATTTCTTGTGTTCTTACATAGAGATGTGTGTATCATATGCGAATTCATTGGTTGGAAGTTTTAATCACTGATCATCTTGCATTCAGAGTATGGCCATGGTGTTCAAGCAAGGCTGTATAGTAGGAAAGTTGCAGTATAGTTTCTCCCCACTGCACTGCAGGATAGCCCAGTATTCAAACTTTGACCCATGTGCTCAGATCACCAGCTCTGGTCCCCAAGAAACACTTAGAAAGAGAAGAACTTGCCCAGTACTGGCGGCTCATGCCTATAAGCCTAGCTACTCAGGAGGCTGAGATCTGAGGATTGAGGTTCAAAGCCAGCACAGACAGCAAAGTCCATGAGACTCTTATTCCCAAATAACCTCCAGAAAATCAGAAGTGGTGTTATAGCTTAAAGTAGTAAAGTGCTAAAGAGCTCATGGAAAGTGCCCAGATTTCAAGCCCCACAACCTACCAAAAAAAAAAAAAAGGAAAGAAAAAGAAAGAAAGAAAAGAAAAAACAAAAGAAAGAAAAGAAAGAAAGGGACGATCAAGGGTGAGTTTTCTACTTTTATGTTTCTTCCACTTAGAAGCTTGCTTTCTTTGTGCACTGAAAGCAATTGCTGATTTTAGTCTTTCAGCTAGTGAAGCTCAATTAGTTTCTGGGCTAGGCAAGCTCCCATTTACTATCTGTGAGGCGCACCCTTAATGTACTTAAACCTGGAAGGAAAAAATAGTGCACTGAGTTCTGAACTGGTGGTGAAGAACGGAGGCACTCAGGTGCCCGCTCTGTAGATGCGTTATTTCATACCCTGCCCCGCTGTTTGTTGTTCTGTGTGAAGGCTGAGACTAGAGTATTAGGAGAGCCCTAGATCTTGTGCTTGGAGCTCTCAGGCATGTCTGTGAGCAAGCCCCTCAAGTCACTATATAGTTCTTAGATGCTGAACAATCTTGCAGGTGTAGGTTTGATGCTGTGTCTCCAGTGATCCTCAGACCCTGGAACTTAGCTAAGGGAAGTGAGGCCACTAACCCTGAGGCTCCTGAGTTCCTTCCTGAGTTCTCCTGTTGCTGCTATCTCTTCTCAGCTTGCTAAGATTTAAGCCCCTTCTCTGTACGTCAGACTCTGAGCTTGTTTGTCTCTCAATTGTTTCTTTCTTTCCAATACCACAATGCTTCCAGTTCACTTGAGTCAGTATATCTCTGTCAGCCTCTAGTGGGACTCTTTCTCCTGAAATATGAGTCCCACAACTCCGTCACCACTGATTTCCAGAACGGGTCCCCCCCTCCCCAAGGGTTGTAGCTCAATCTCAAAGTCCAAGTTTGTGTGCAGCTACTGTCATCTGTTCAATCTGTATGGAGAGCTCTCTAACAACCAAGAGTCTTGTCCGTGTTTTCTGAAATGGCCCTCAGGCCATGAAGCTGCTCTCTTTGGGCTGGGTGGAGACCACCCATCACTGGACCTTCCCCTTTTCCTGAGCTCAGAAAACCTCCTTCAAGATGATGCTTTGTTGCATACCTTTGAGATATGGGCAATAATAGACTGTCTTATCTGGTCTGCCACCCTGGGGAAGTCATGGTCCCACAAAATGCCTAAAGTGCGGTTTCTGGCCTGTAGGAGATGCATCTTTGTACCACAGCTAGGTCTATAAATCTGGTATGGAGGCCACCAAGCTTACCTTGTTTTGGAGGTTTCAGCATCTCTCCAGAGGTGCTGAGGATGGAGCCACATACTTTCTTAATTCTCTGTCACTTTCCTGTTTTACTATACTTTTTACAAGAATCTTTTCCTCACTCTTGGTCTTCTGAATGTAGTCTCTCTTTTGTTTCCCAAAGTCTAATTCATGAATTTTGATGGAGAAAGTGTTTACTCCATCTTGTTCTCTTTCCCTCTTCTCAGCTCTTAATAAACTGTCTTAAGTCACATGTTTGATCCGAATGAAATCCTAAAGGTGATGTTTTATAGAAAATCTCCTATATATCACCTATACTATGTACCCATTCTCTAAGAACCTTTTATTGGGTACTGAGGTAAAAAAATAACTTCTAGTTAAGTTCTGCCTCCTCTATATTTTCTTTATGTTTGAAAGTTCTTTGGTTCATCTCCGCTTAGATTTTATTTTATAATACAAACAGATTTTTTAAAACAGAATCCTAGTTAGTACTTGTGATGATTTATCTGGAAATTTCATTAGCCAGTTCTACCATCTTCTGCGGTATATTTCAATTTTCAGTTTATGCAGTTGACAGTCATTTCTTGTCATTTCATACCACTTTTCTCCAGCCTCCAGTAGTAATTTCTTCACTGATTTCCCAGCCTCCTCCACTGATAAACTTCTTGAGGGCCTTCAGTCTTCAATTCTTGCCTAAACCCAAGGTCAGTGTACCATGTTGAAGATTCTGTTTTGTCAGCACTCCACTTTCCATTATGATGAACTATTATCACATTAAAAAATGACCCAAAACTTGATAGATTGATACAGCAGGATTTTTATTACATGCCACAGTTTTATGGGTTAACTGTATTGTCTGAGTTTGTTTTTATTAGCTCTGTGTTTGGGGGATTTAATCTTTTGATATCTCAATAAAATGGAGCAACAGGGGCTGGGAAGGTGGCTCAGTGGTAGAGCGCTTGCCTTGCATGCCTGAGGCCCTGCGTTCGATTCCCCAGCACCACATAAGCACAAAGAAAAAAGCCGGAAGTGGCACTGTGGCTCAAATGGTAGAGTGCTAGCCTTGAGCTGAAGAGCTGAGGGACAGCGCCCAGGCCCAGAGTTCAGGCCCCATGACCGGACCCCCCCAAATAAAAAATTATTCTACTCTGGCTGGGCGCTGGTGGCTCACGCCTGTAATCCTAGCTACTCAGGAGGCTGAGATCTGGGGATCACGGTTCAAAGCCAGCCCGGGCAGGAGAGACTGTGAGACTCCTATCTCCAATAAACCACCAGAAAACCGGATGTGGCGCTGTAGCTCAAGTGGTAGAGCACTCGCCTTGAGCTGAAGAGCTGAGGGACAGCTCCCAGGCCCAGAGTTCAAGCCCCACGACCGACAAAAAAAATAAAAAATAAAATAAAAATAAAATAAAATAAAATAAAATAAAATGGGGCAACAAAAGTATGTCATTCTTGTACCCGGTTGGTGGTTTATGACAGAGCTCAGCTGATGAGAACCTGTATATGACTTCTCCATGTCCCTTAGACAGCTCATAGCCTATGGCTTGGTTCCAAGAGAAGTTGCCACAAGAATAATCCTAGAAAACCACGCAGAAGCTATAATATTTCTGATGATTTAGATTCAGGAGTCATTCAGTATTTCTTCCACTGTATCTTGTTGATCCAAAGCAAGTCACAGAGCCAGTCCATGATCATAGTGAAGATATTAATTGCACAAAGGCATCTATGCTAGGAATAATGGACCATGATCTTTAGAGACTAGCTTCTTAGATGGTTAGAGATATGACAATAGGTATAGGCTTAATGAAATGTAGTTCGATTGCATTCGGACTGATTATTGGTTGGCAAGCTGGATGCCAAGGGAATAAAGAGGTATGTTAGTTCTTTCAGGGGTGGGGCATATTCATCCTGCAGGGCATAAAAGGTCCATGAAATCATTTGTTTTGTGACAAGCCAGCTTCTTGCTGGCTTTCCATGGCCAGTCTGCTTGTATTCATAATTTTGTATGGCTGATGAATTATGTTATATCCAAATGGCCGTCTTGATAGATAAAATGTTCCTCATTCAGCTAAATCCATGTATACCCATCATTGATGGACAGGGATTAGGAGCTTTTCAGCACAGGTAGGATTATTCTCTCTATGTTTGATCCACATTAGCATAAAACCATTATTTTATTAAAAAATAAGAACTATTGATACACACTGATAGTTGTTTTATTTGCCTTTTACTGTCTACCCCATCTCCTTCATGTAAATGCTTTACCCAGAAATAGGATCTAGGATTTTGAGATGAGTACAGAGATGAAGACAGAAGAAGAATGACAGCCTTCTGTTTTGCCTTCTCTTCAGTGCTCTCAGTGCCAATGGATCAGAGTTCTAAAGGCTGAGCAGAAGTTTAGAGCCCTAGGCAGGGGGTCTGGGCTGTGGGTCAGCAGGAGCTGGGAGGAGGAAGTGGAACTGGAGGAGGTTTCCCGCTTGGAACGTGGCTTTTGGCTTTGAGGCAGCAACAGTAATATTTCATGTCTTCCTTCGTGTCTCCTACCTTTAAATGTCAGTCTCTGCGCAGCCTTATCTCCTGTAGCACATTTCAATTAGGTATTCCAAATCACACTCCTTTCTTCCAGGACAAATATGCCAGAGGTGATATTTACTGTTACAGCAGCATTTTAAATACTTAGGGGAAAAGGCCTAGCGAATAGCAGCTTCTCCCTTATAATCATAATAAAATACAAAAATCATGGAAAGAGCAGGTACATTCTGTTTGGATGAGAGTAACCGGCTGCTTTAAAGGACTGATTTTTGTCTCTACCCCTTGACTGCCCCCCTCCTTTCCTTGCTTTTAAAGAAAAACCTCCTATTGTCTTCCTCATTAGAAGCTCCTGAATGCCTTCCAGAAATTCTACTTTTATCAAAAGCTAGAGACAAATGGACCCCCACTCCACTCACTACCCATTCCTTCCTGTGCTTGGATGAATGCATACATAAAAATCCCTTATTTTTCTAGTAATTTACTAGCATTACTTCATATGTCTTTACCCTGGACTCTTTCCATCTACTGCTGTTGCTGTTGTTGTTGTTATTGTTAAATTCTGTTTTCATTATTATTAAGTAGGTGTACAAAGGAGTTGCCATTCAACAAGTCAGTTTACGGATACCATGCATCTTGATCAATGCCACCCCAGTCATCATTTTCTCCCTTCCCTCCCAACCGGCCCCTTTCCTCAATGTTCATAATTTCATAGGATATGCATTGAGCGTTATCATTACAACCTCCCCTTCCCCCCACCCATGTCCTGGAAACTGCTCACTTCACCTCTAGGAGACAAATGGTTGAGAAACTTGTACAGCGGATGTTTCCTTTTAGGAATCTAGTTTCAGTGGCCCCGTGTGATTTGAAGGCCCTTTAATGCAGCCTGCACTTCTCAAGTCCCTTCCAAACGGTCCTTGCACGTGCTTGCTCACTGGGCTGCTGTCTCCTGTGTCTCCTTGCTAAGATCTGCACACCCCTTCATGACACTGCCACATGGCCCACCACAGTGCACAGCCCGGGGTGATGGCTGGGAGTCAGCAGGCATCTTAGTCAGAATTCCCCATATTTATAGAATCCTTCTATCAGATCTCTGTTCTACATTTTCTGGAGAAGCCAGAGGATGCCCTGTCTTCTCTATGATGCCTTGTCTGGCCAACCAGTAGTGCCACTCCCCTTTCCAAATCTGTAATGTCCTCATTCTCATCAGTACTCCATCACTCTGGGCCTCGATTTCTCCTTTCTACAAAATGGACCTAATAATTACTATCTATCTTACAGTGTTGCTAGGAGATGCCAATGCAATAATAAAAACAAGTGTGGAAGTACTTTGGATATTGTCAAACATTATATAAATGCCAGGAATTAGGTTGGCGACAACTTGTAATCATCAGCTAATGTGGGCTGGGGGCTTTTATAGTACGCAGCCCTGCACAGGGGAAAGATAAAGACCTCTGCATCACTGGAGACAATTTGGGGACTTAGGGATTTGGTGTGATCCCATCTGGCCTATGTAGGAGTTCAGAAATGATAAGCCGGAAAGTCACATGTATGGCCAACTTTGATTTCAGCAGATTCTGTCCCTCAGCATTTCAGAACACTGTTCCAGGATACTCCACTCCACAGTGCTCCCGGACAAGCTCTGCCTCCAGAAGCTCAGAGGTTTTATGGCCTTCTTGTTGGTCACATCTGTCCTAAACATTCCTTGGAGTAGAAACTAAACCTGCTACTCTCAAAAGATCACTTTTTACAAAAAGCCAGGTTCTCCAGGCTGATATGATGCTGTTATTATTAGGCTGTGACTGCAGCCAGAAGGAACAAAAAAAAAAATGATTTGAGATCTGGGAAATCTACTGCCCCAAAGCCCTGATTTCATGTAGATGCCACTGCTGGTGAAAGGAAGCCAGAGGAAATAGGTGCTGTGGGAGCAAAGCTATCTCGTATGGAATATCGATGGCTCTTCCCTTCCCAAGTTTTCCTTGTGGTATCAGTTGCTGAGTAAGGAAAAGCTGAGAGGTTTAAACACAATTGGGGGGGGGGGGGGTGTTGGATGAGTAACTCAAAACTGCCCCAACTGGCTGTTCAGGAGACGGCAGACCAGCCAGAAAGCACTGGGTTATGGGGGCATCGGCTGGAAAGCCAGACCCTATTGCTGACAGCAAAGGATGAAGTGGTAAACCTGCCTGCTTGCTTCAAACCCCTACCTGCCTTCCCACCTCTGCCTCTTTCCTCTCATTTTACCAAGTACTCCTGAGATGGCTGCACACCAGCACTCCAGCCTCTGACCGCTGCTGCCCTCTGCTGGGGAGAAAGCTGCACTTAATGTGGGATGTACTGATGGTGTACTAGGAAACCAGCTTTAGTGCCCAACTCAGTCTGCAGCAAGTGTGGGTGTTGGCTAGGTGGCGAGGGGCCTTTGCACCAAAAAACATTACTTCATAAGCGCTCTCAGAAGGGTGCTGATTTCGGCAATATGACCATTAAGGATTAATTGCCTTGAAGCCAGACACCAGTAGCTCACGCCTGTAGCTACTCAGGAGGCTGAGATCCGAGGATCACAGTTCAAAGGCAGCCTGGGACTAAAGTCCATGAGACTCTTATCTCCAATAACCCTCTCAGAAAACTGGAAGTGGTGCTCTGGCTTAAGTGGTAGCCTTAGAGCTAAAAAGCTGAGGGATAGTGCCCAGGCCCAGAGTTCAAGTCCCATGACTGACCAAAAAGAAAAAGAAAAATTGCTTTGAATTCTTCATGTTTTCTGTTCAAGAGGAATGCCCTCGTGATTCCTACCTCCTCCTTACCAGGATTGGACGTGGCATGTTGAGGGAGGGATGGGAAACTACCAGGTGACTTTGGTTATTGGGCTAGCTAGGTGGGATCCTTTCTCAGGGGAAGTTAACAGAGGGAAGCTGAGTCTCGAGAGTCTACGGAAGGCTGAGCCAGGAAGTTTCTTGGCTCAAAGGGAGACATTTAAAGGGAGACATTGAAGAGTTCTGAGTGGCCATGAGGCAGCAGACAAAAGGAGAAAGGCAGATGTAGAGATCGATCGTGTAGTCCATGATGGGGAAATAGTACATAAGAAAGTAAGCAATAAAGTCTCCTTCACAATGGGCACCGATTTCCCCAGAGCTGGCTGTTCTAGTAGATTGTGCCCAGCTGGCTTTGGAAGGTAGACAAACAAGAGGATCCCTGTCTCCAGCATGCCAGCAAGGTGACCCTGGTCATCTCTGCCTCTTCAGCATAGATGCAGCCCAGCCAGACAGGAGCAGTGACCTCACTGACCACATAGTAATTCTACTTGAGGGATTTACTTGCTTTCCATGAGCTCCTGCCAAGACACTTGGTTAGAGCTAATGGGGCTCCCCAAGCCAGCCAGTGTCTCCTAGTGATGCGTATAAACAGTGCCAAGCAGGAAATAGGTTTCCTGTTCTTAATGGGCTTGTTAAATCTCTTATTGAGTGGGGTTTAAATGGCTTTATTATGTATAATAATAATAGCAAGCCAGCATTATTATCAGCTGTAGTAGAAAAATTATGATGTCAGTCTTGACTGCTATCTCCCATTTGTATCCTTGCCAGCTTGGGGGTCTTTGTGCTGATGAATGAAGGGTGAAAGACACTGGGACTAAGAATTGGGGAAGATGACAGAAGTTGTCTTTGGTCTTTGTATCCTGAAGATTCCTGATTCTGAGGGTGTGTGTGTATGTGTATGTGTGTGTGTGTGTGTGTGTGTGTGTGTGTGTGTGTGTGTGTGTGTGTGTGTGTGTGTGTGCGCGTGCGCACGCGCTGTCCTGGAACTTGAACTGATGGACTGTGTGTCCCTAACCTTTTTGTTCAAGGCTTGTGCTCTACAACTTGAGTGACAGCTCCACTTCTGGCTTTTATCTTTTTGGTGATTAATTGGATAGAAGAAGTCTCATAGGCTTTCCTGCTTGGGCTGGCTTTCAACCTCAGCCCTCAGATCTCGGCCTCTTAAGCAGCTAAAATTGTAGGCGTGAACCGTCAGCAGTTTGCTCATTCTGAGCTTTGTTTCCATGTTTTCTTCTCTTCCATCCCTTTCATTCAAGTTTCTCATGTTTGTTTGTTTTTTATCATAACAGAGAAGATTGAAGGACAAGATTTTTGTCATGTTTATTTGTGTTGTTCGGCTTTAGTTAGCCTCCGACTTAGCCCCCTGGGTGCTGCGATTACAGTCATGTGCCAGTATCCCTGGCTAACATCTGGTCTTCCTCTTTATTTGTTTAGGTTTGGAATTCATAGGCAAAGGGCTGAAGTGGTAGAGGAGAGTTTGGAGAAGGTAGTAGGTCCTGGGGGAAGACTCATGTTTTCATGTCTAGCACGGTGGTCAGAACATTTGTGGCCTTGCCCCTTGACTCCTGATCACTAGTGTGGTGGTCCTACTGAGGGAAACTGTGGGGGTGATTAGGTCATGAGAGCAGAACACCCCTAATTGGGACTGGCACCCTTTAAAAGAGATCCTAGGGGCTAGTTTATTCCCTCCCCTCAGCAGGAAGGCTCATCTGTGAACCAGAAAGAAGTCTGCCTTCATCAACACCACATCTACCAATGTCTTGATCTTGGACTTGTCAGCCTTCAGAATCCTGAGAAATAAATTTCTGTTGTGTAGAATGGCCAATAGACACATAAAGAAATGTTCACCATCTCTGGCTATGAAAGAAATGCAAATCAAAACAACATTGAAATTGCACCTCACACCAATTAAAATGGCTATAATCAAGAAATCCAATAAAACCAGATGCTGGAGGGGATGTGGCCAAAAGGGAGCCCTACTGCACTGTTGGTGGGATTGTAAACTTGTTCAACCCCTCTTGAAAGCAGTATGGACATTCCTCAAAAGACTACACATAGAGCTTCCCCTGTGATCCATCAATCCTACTTCTGGGCATTTACCCAAATGACCACACACAAGGCTAAAGGTACCAGCACAACTGTTTATCGCAGCATTATTCACCATAGCTAAGCTATGGAACCAACCCAGATGCCCCTCAGTAGATGAATGTCTCAAGAAAATGTGGCATAAATACACAATGGAATTCTATGCTTCCATCAGAAAGAATGACGCGGCCCCATTTGTTAAGAAATGGAAGGACTTGGAAAAATCATATTAAGTGAAGTGAGCCAGGCCCAAAGAAACATAGGTCCCATGGTTTCCCTTATTTGCAATATCTAGTATATGTCTAGGATATCTTAGGAGATGAGCAGAATAACTCAACAGCTATGTACATATGACCGTATAAAATGATGCTAAGTGAAATGAACGCTATGACATGGATGCAAGATGTTTTTCTTTTTTATCCTGGTTGGTCATGGAGCTTGAACTCTGGGCCTGGGCGCTGTCTCTCAGCTCTTCAGTTCAAGGCAAGCACTCTACCACTTGAGCCACAGCACCACTTCCAATTTTCTGGTGGTTCATTGGAGATAAGAGTCTCATAGACTTTGCTTCCCTGGGCTAGCTTTGAACTGAGATCCTCTGATCTCAGCCTCCTGAGTAGCTAGGATTACAGGCGTGAGCCACAGGCTAAGAGGTTTTTCTTTGTTGTTGTTGTTCTTAATGTACTATGTGATTTCTTTTTACTTTTGTGTTTCTTTTTCACTAATGGTTTGTCCCCTTTTGTCACTGTATTTGATTTTGGTACCCTGGGTATTGTATATACGTTTATCTGATCTAGGGAAGGGAAGGGGAACAACAAAACAGTGAGACAAAGGACAAGGGGGGAACCTATGGAACCGCGATACTCACAAGACAACATGTTGAAAATGACCTGTGCAATTGGGGGGGATGGGGAGACGGAAAGAGGGAGAAAAATGAGGGAGTGGGTAACAAGTTTGACAAGAAATGTACTTATCACCTTACTTAAGTAAATATAACCCTTCTGTACATCACCTTGACAATAATTTTTTTTTAATCTGTTGTTTATAAGCTATCTAGCTTGTGGTGTTTTGCTATAGCAAGCTGAATGAATCAGACATCAGATTTGTAGCTGGGACTGAGGATGTGAAGTGTATCTTAGGATTTAGTCATTTTTATATCAGGTTTATTAGGTTCATCATAACTCACGACAGTAGTATTAGTTTTCTTTCTACCAATTTTCTTGTCTGACTTAAGCAGATGTGGCATCTCTGTAAGAAAAATGTCTATGAAAGCATGGAGTCACCATGTCATCCAGGCATCTAACTGAATAATACCAAAATGAATATCTGACAGCTAATTTTTTTTACTAGTCTTGGGACTAGAACTCAGGGCCAAAGTGCTGTCCCTGAGCCTCTTTGCGTTCAACGCTAGTGATCTACCACTTTAGCCACAGTACCACTTTGGGCTTTTTCTGAGTAGTTTATTGGAGATAAGTGCCTCACAGCCTTTCCTGCCTGGGCTGGCTTCAAACCACAGTCCTCAGATCTCAGTCTCTTGAGTAGCTAGGATTATAGGCATGAGGCACTGGTGCCTGGCTGATAGCTAATTTTTGAAGTTCATTTATGTGATAAATATGCTGCATTCTCAAAGAAAGATTGACCACATTTCTGGGAATACTATTGAAGAGTCATGGTTCTCAGATTTCTGTGGGCTCAAGAAACAGCAGGAGAGATGATTGAACTGTGGCTGTTTGGGCACCTCCATCAGCAGGCTTGTGCTGAGAACCACGCATGATGACTTGGCCCTGATATCCACCCAGAGTCCATATCTGCAGTAGCACGTCCGCTTTATGGACAAGGCCTTCATTTTACACACAGGTAGCTTTCCTCGTGATTGCAAAGGATTTTTATGATTATTGTATCAATTGCCTCCCACATGTGTGGAAAAATGGACATGAAGTGAGTGATATGCAGGATGGAAGGAATGGAACCATGCTACCTGTGCGGTGGACAAACCAAATGCTTGGATTCTCTTAGATTCGCCTTTTGGAAATTCTAACCCTTCCCCCCCCCCCCCCACCATGTGATGGGATTAATAGGCAGTATCTTTGGGGGTGGTAATAGGTCATAAGGGTGGAGGCCCTCAGGGGATGGGATTTGTGCCCTTATAAAAGGTACCTCCAGAGAGCTGTTTCCATCCTTTGAGGAGACAATGAGAAGATGGAACTCTATAATCCAGGAAGGGAGCCTTCATCAGAACCGATCCATGCTGGCCCCTGGGCAGTGAGCTTCCAGTGTCTACAACCATGAGAAATAAATCTTTATTGTTTATAGGCCACTTAACCCACTCTGAGTAAGACAGCCTGTGTGGAGCATTCTGAGTTCTAAGGATTTTTTTTTTTTTGGATTCAGCTTGACGCTCAGATGGGAAATACATGAAGCTCTGTCTGGCTAATTGTGACTGTATGTTAGATTTCTAATTAGAGCCCATTAGAGCCCCATTATAGGTGGCCCAGCAGTTCCTGGCAGCACGTAGTACTCTGTCATATAGAACCCTGGCAGAGAGAGAGACAATGGGACCTCCTTTCCTTTAGGTCTGGCCTAGGGTTGTGTGGAAAGGGGGAGACTTGTCCCAGCTGTGCTGATTGTGTTTTGAGAAACCGGAAGACTTGAAAGTTGATTAGATGATTGTACTTGTGGATTTTTTTTTTACAGCTTCTCAGTAGTGGGGTCTCCTTTCTTAGTGTAAAGAGTTCATTAGTGTGAGTCTGAAGTAGACGGGACACTTCTGTGACCAAAGCTACAAAGCCTTGCCTTACTTTCCCTAGACTCAGAGAACACTGTGAGCCAGACGCAGCAGATAAGAAGAGTTAGCGTTGATGATGTCAAGTGTTGGAGGCATAGCCCATCCAGGACCTGAGGGAGTAGTATAATATCAAGGAGAGACCACCAGGCCCTTCCCATGACTCCATCTTTGCTGTCTTAGCAGCAGGCTGACATTTCAGTTTTTGGGTTTTTTTTTCATCATTCATCTATGGTTCTCAAGCTCTCTTCTCACAGTAAATGATGTTTACACAATGATGGTGCTAGAACAGGGACAATATAGCACAATCCCATTCTACTGTGTGGAGCGTGGGTTGGATGATGAGTGGTTCAAGGTAGGGTGACAAATGAGCAAGTAAGAGTGGAAATGAGAAGAGGGAAGAAGAAATATGTAGGAAGTAGAACTGGCAAGTTCTGATGATTGATGGCTTGAGTAACCCATTGAATGGAGGAGACAAAAATGAATCTGCAATTTTCTCTTTTGGAGGATGAACATCCATTTTGTTGGCAGGGTAGGATGCCCCAAAGTTAAGATGAGGAAAAAAGGTAAAAGGTTGTTGAATAGTATTGGGCTTGGTTGTAGCTTGGCTATAGATTTCACCATTCAACAAACACTGAGCCTTTACTAGATGTTAGATATTCATGGCTATTTAGAAATGCAATTTATTTTGATTTGGGTGTTGAAAAGGCAACTCAAGGTCTAGGGAGGCAAATCCCATATGCTCTTAGAGTCACAAACACAAAGTGGATGGAAAGGTTGGTTTTGACATTCCTTGAAAATTCAAATAGACCCATGTGACACATGGGTCTGTACACATAGTCCTTGTGGTCTTTGGGTCCATTTCTTAGCCTCTGTTCCTCATCCCAAGTTATCTCCTCCTAAACCCTATAGCTTGATGGATTCACAATTAAATGGTTTTTATGCTGAGTGAACACACACTCTACTGAAACCGTGTTCTTGCTCCTGCAGTGTGTGTATTGGGGAGCTGCCATCCCTGTCTCTTCTTCACTTTGATAAAGTCTGTGGCTAGATGCAGAGTGTCGGCTATTTACATACCTAGCTCCTGCCTTTGTTTTCAAGGCTCTTTGTTCAAATGTCAGTACTGGTTTGTAAAACATGAACAGAGTTGGGGAGAAAAGTAATTACAGTTCCCATCTGGTGTTTCTGCTGACATGCTGTGGAGCTGCCTGACTGCGCTTCTTCCCTCGGCCTTCTCTCATTCTGTCTTCTCCGTTGCAGGGCTGCTCTCTCCCTTGTCTGCCTTACTCTTGCTCTCTCTCTCTCTTGCTTGTTCTCCTATGTGTCAGAGAGCCATCCATAAGAAGGGTAGCTGGCCTTCTCATGGCCTCCACCTGGCCTCAATATCTCCACCTGTCTTTAATTTGTCAAGATGGCAGGGCTTTGGATTATACAAGGAAATCTCTGGTGTATTGTTCCATGCTCAGGGACCTTTGCACAGAGATCTCAATCCAAATCTTCTCTTGAATTAGACCAATCTCTTTTAGATTATAGAAGCATCTATCCAATATCCCTAAAAGGTATGTTTGCTGTTTAAATGCTAACCTAATTTCTTTCATTACAATGACTGATTTTAATATATCAGAACTTGAATACAGACCCATCCATATCCATATCACAGGCTCCACAGCCTTTCTGATGGTCACAGTACTACATACAGTTCATTCCAGAGTAGGGGTTGTCTCCCTTAGGGGTTTCAAAAATAATGATAACAGGGATCCATAAGGTATTGCGAACTAAGATGCTCTTTTTTGTCTTTCCAGTTTCATCAACTTATAATCACTATTATATCACAAAAGAGATATTTTTACCTCCAAATTAGAAGGGAAACATTCTTTCAATATAAAGAGAACTTCTTGAGCACATTTTCTCCTGATACTGGGGAATGGACTCAGGGCCTTATAACATGCTAAAAACTCAAAATTCTGTCAATCATTGAATGGTTTCATTGTTATAAAATTTTTTAGCCAGCACATTTCAGTACTGTCAATCCCAAGAAGCTCATTTATTCAAAGTGGTTTATTCAATCCTCAAAAACATGTTCTATGTACCATGCCCTAGAATTATTCTAGAAAGTGAAAAAGAGCAGTGGATAAAATAAATATTGTTGTTATCATTGAGATTAAGCTCTAGTGGAGTGTGTGGTAGGAAGCTATAAGATAAACATGCTTATAGTGTTACAGAAAATGATGACTACTCTGAAGAAAATGATAACAAATCAAGATAGGGCAAAGTGTACTAGTGATGGTGATTTCAAGTTTAGGTAGGATGTACAGACATGGGTAGGCAAACAGTGTGGTTTGTGCACATAGTTTTCCAGGGACCAAAGCAAGATGTTCAGAATGCAATAGGGCTCAAATTCTCCAAGTGCAATATGACTTTGCATCCCAATTAACAATGACAGCACACTGCTTTAAAATAGGAAATAAAGTGGAAGGAAAGCAAACGCTTGATAGTTGACCTGACATTCACTGTTGCAAGATTGGGAACGTACAATAAATGTCACCGATGGAGCAATATTCATGAAGCAAAAATGTCAGTTTTCAATTTGGCATGAGGATGGTTTGACATGTATTAGTTGCGCACAGAATATTATCATAATTAATGCATTAATAATGTAGCTGTCCTTTTTCTCCTGATCCCAAGTTAAAAAGGAAGAAATGGAGAGAGGCAGGTGACAGAGCTGCTCTTGCCCTGATCAGACCTTTTCTGCTAACAGTTTCCTCCACTTTTGCCCTGCTTTATCTATGGCATTGACTTCCGATTGGTAGCTGGCCTAACTAAGCCATCTCAGTTTTTCCTTCATATTTCCATGAGGAACTCCAGTGGCCTTGTCAGCTGTGGGTTTTCTTCTTCATTTTCAGCAGTGCTTGAAATAGATTTCTGAGAATCCATAAAAAGAATACACAAACAAAATCAAGAATATAAAAATCTCCCATAAGCCCCCCCACTCAGAAAACTACCATCACTATTTTGTTAGTCTTCAGTCTTTATTCATAATTATACATATTCATATTTGCAAATACCAGATCATTCTATATATAGTTCAGTGATCAGTTTCATACATATTACATTTTTTCATCTTAGTAAATACTTTTCTAAAATATCTAACTGTTGGTGCCATTTCATTATACAGATTGATCATAGCATAATCCTTTCTTATTGTCATGTGAAGTTATCTATATGTTTTTGACTATTTAAACACTATTGTGATAATGATGTGGGAAATTAACAAAATTGGCTCCATAAAAACCCTTTATCTGTATTCATAATGATTTGTATTGAACGAATTCTTAGATATAGAGTTGATGGGTTTTAGTTACTTATTATTGAAATATAGTTCTTCATACAAACAAAAGCCCTTTAACATAAGCTATAAATATGATTACTTTTGTTAATGAACCCAATGTGTCGATTCATGCCTAGAGTTGTTGATTGATCTCTCTCTAGGTTCACCGGACTAGGATAATCAGAGGATTTCATTCTGCTTCTTGTTTTTCATTCCTCTAACAAGTTGGTTAGTCCTTATATATCTGCATGCCATTGACAGACACATGAGCAAACTCATACCATTTTAATCAGTGCTTAGAACATCACAGAGCAAGTCACTGGACTAAGCTGAAGCAAGGGTAGAATATTTTTTTCTTAATGTCATCCTGATTTTCAAAGCTTATAATAAATATTTCCAAATTACTCTCTAGAAAAGCTGAGCTAACACCACTAATGATGTATAGATCGACACCAATCTTCTGATACCTTTTATTCCTTTGGATTCTGGACATGATTTATGACTTACCTACTTGGCTATTTTGATTAGCAACCTTCTATCCCTGAAGGTGATCCTAGTCTTGCAGAGTATCTCCAAAGCCACATGTCTTTGATCTGCTTAACTACCTTCTCCATCCTTGTTCTGTCTGCCAACTCTTGATTTGTGCTGACCGACTTCCAGCTTTCTGGAATATTTAATGAACCATAAAAGCTCATTTCCCAGTGAGCGATGGGCTTTTACCTCCACTGCCTACAAAAAGTGGGGCAATTGTTTGTCCTCATCATTTCTGCAATATTAGAAATTTTATGGCAGGAAAGGGGTTAGAATTCAGTCTAATTTTTATACAATTTTATTCCAAAGATATGCCTGTGTATATGGTTATGCATATAGATGAAGATATGAATATAGGTAGGAATAAACATCTGGAAAGAATTTATGACTGTACATATTTTAGTGTATCTCTATACAATAGAATAATGGGCGAATCTTTAATCATTTGTAGAGAAAGTGAGAGTCAAGAAGTTAAATGACTTACTTTATATACTACATAAATAATATAATTGAGGCTGAACCTAAATCTAGGGTTCTCATTTTAATGCTCCTTTGAACTGTTTTTGACATGTGACCTCTCAGGCCCAGCTGTCTTTGGCTGAATTATTTGTATCTGAGCAGCATAGATAGTATGAATGTGTTTGGTTTTTCCAAAAAGTTCTTTGCTTTTTTTTTTTTTGCAGGTCCAGAGAGCAATAAAAAATGTTTTAAAATGATCTAGTCATCTATGTCGGTCAACTCTGAGCATCATGTGCATATAAACATAAAGCCCATGTGCATAAATTACCATGGCTTTGAAATTTGATGAACATTGTGGATTTTATCTGTTAAATCATGTGAAGGCACTCAGTTGGCTGTGTCCTGAGTTTTGGGCATATGTGCATTATATATATATATATATATATATACACATAAATCATAATATATATTATGCATATATGCATATATATTATATGCATATGTAATAGGTATAAGGTCCACCCTGGGAAGGCAGAGCAGACTCCTCCCTCCTCTTGGCTATGTCTCTGCCCAGGAAAACCTAGTCAGAACCTCAGCTCCTCTCTTTGGCCATACGCTTTTCCACCATGCACAGCAAGGCAGCAGTTTAGTAATACAATCAACTTCTCTTCCTGTCTGAATGCTGTGTGGTAGTCTCTTCATTGGCTACCTAATTAAACCTATTTAATTTCAATATGTGTACATATATAGTATACATATAACCTAACTCCCATGTTTTTGATATAATTATATGTAATTATATATGCATATATACCTATTTATACAGAACTTACATATTATCTAGGTGCAGGATGCCCAGACCCTCACATATATAGAATAATATGTATTATATGCATAATAATAATTCTGCATATTTAAGATATATGTATATAGGTGCAGAGCTTACATGTATGTATGTATATATACATATATGTAAATATATAGAAAAAATAGAGTAAAATAAGATTTTTTAAGGATTCCAAATTAGTTAGAGCAGAGGTGGAATTGCTATGATGGAGTATCTTCATGGGAAGTAACCTTTGCTAGAGTTTGAAATGACGAAGGTATTTTGGGGGAAGCCAGCATGCTGGCATCTGCCCATGGAAATCATGACCTGTTCTGCTTGGAGTTGACTGTTTGATGTGTTGCCTGATTCTCCTCTGTCTTACTTCCCTCTCACCCCCCCTCATCCTAGAAATAGTACTGTTTCTATTTCTAGAATACCGAAAAACAAAAGTCAAATATATTCCTCTAGAAAGTAAGGAATGGCACCAGGATTACCAAGATAATGAAGAAGAAAGAAACCTCACCTGTTTGGAGGGCTCATGACCTGAGAAGTGCAGAAAAGATGTCAGTGTCTGAAACGTATTGTTGAAAACCAAAGTCAGATGTTACATCAGGGAGCTGAAAACATGTGGCTGTACTCGCACCTTTTACCTCCCGATGGCTTTCTGTAAACCTTTCTGAATCACAGAGGAAATTGATGCTCAGAAATAGACACAAGGTGTGGGGACAAAGCCTGAAGTCAGAGGCTGCTTTACCAAGCCAGAGAAGCCAAGCCCAGCCTCTAACAAATAAGCATCTCTAGGTTCTCATTTCCTGCTGATCCCATGTTTCTTTTCCTTGTACACTTGGCTTGCAGAGAGGGACTGCCCTGGAGTCTGAATTCTGTAGGTGCAGGGAAGACTACCAACCTGTTGGAAAATTCAGATGCTGAGTTCCAGACACTCAGTGAGGGTCTAGGCATCCTGGACCTAGATGAATTTCTGGGACTCCTGCTTCATTCTTCCAGGTACCTACACGAGCTCTCTTGATGTGCATATATGCACCTGGACCCCACTTAGGTCCTTTAAATATACCTTGGTGATACACTAAGATCAATGTTCTCATCACAAGACCAACGTGCTCCATTAGAGTCCACTTAAACAAGCCGGTCACCAGGATTGAATAAATCGATCTTAATATCTTCTTTCAGGGCAAATTTGGCTTTTTCCTCTTCATTGGTGCTGTGAAAATCACTAAGCCCATTTCCAAACTGTGTCCAAACACAAATTTAACTTTTGTCCATTGTTAAAAAGAGACCACAATGAGGTTTACATGGCTGTTGCAAGATGTGATTTAGACTTCTTGACTCCCTATGATGACCCCTGAGCATTAGGCATAGACTATGCTGCATCATTTCAACTAGCCCAAAGAGGTCTTTACCTCTACCCAAATTATTCAGTTTTGCTGAATCTCACTGGCACTATCTGTTCCTCAACCTGCAGCTGTGGCTGGAAAATAACTGGCAGGGACACAAGGAGCTGGGGAAATGACAGCTGCACTTACTTGTCAAAAAGTTCTTCAAAGTCATTCCAGCTCCTTACTTAACCTCGGTGTGTCAGATACCTCACCTAAAAAATTAAGAGTACAGACAGCATGGTGTTTATATCAAGGCTTTCTGTGTGTGTATGGCAGTACTAGGGCTTGAACTCAGCACCTTTGAGCAATCCCTTCTCTTTTTCACTTAGGATTCTCACTCTAACCTCTTGGGCCACTCTGGCTTTTTGGTGGTTAGTTGGAGATAAGAGTCTTGTCAACTTTCCTGCCTGGGCTGGCTTTGAACCATAATCCTCAGATCTCAGACATGAGCCATTGTTAGCTGGCTGTTATGAAGGCTTGTTTGGGAGAATTAAATATTTTAGCACCACAATAACATTAAAAACCATCTTGGATGGGCAGCTGCATCTCAGATGAGAATCTCTACTATTTCACCTGTAATCTTCACATTCTCCCTGCCCCAGAGAAGGAAGAACAACAAAACCATTGGTCTTACTGATAAGTGTGTGGAGATGAGGCCTCAAGAGCAAATGTTGAAATGTAACTCTTATCTGCCTTTCTGCCTCAACTGTTACCAGGGTCTGTCACTCTTATTAAGCACCATTGTTCACAACTACTCTCAACTAGCCCCTCTCCCATTGCTACATTTGTCCTCAATCCACACTGAGCTCATTTGTAATTGTAGACTTGCTTCTCCTCCCTGAAATTTTTCTTAGTTGGACCCCGAGGGGAATTCTTTCTCTATCTCCAGCTTAACATGAGCTCCATTCACCTTGCATATCCTTCCTCTGCCTCTCTCCCTCTCTTGCAATCGGCTGCACTCACAGGAACCTGCTCCCAATTTGCAGCAGGTCAGGCTCCATCTACTCTTGGTTTCGCCTTAATGTCCAGCTCTGATCCATTGTAAACAGTAAACTAAAACAGTGTCCTTTGCCCAACTTCTTCCTCGATTTCCTTTCTACCCACTGTGTACATGGTTCATATTGGTAGCTTTGCTCACTGTTCAGAAGGAAGCACTAAAATCTTCCTTCCAGGTCAGGCCAGTGGTAGAGTTACCTGGCCTATATCATGAAAAGCTTCCATCCTTAGTTCTTTAGAAAGGGAGACAGTTACGTTTCTCTCCCAGAACCTTTCATGACCCACTTCATGACATCCTGTTCTAGAAATACAATAGCAATGGCTAGCATTTATAAACCAGCTACTATATTCCAGGTGCTCTAGAAAACAAGGTGTCTTATGTTGGATGTTCATAGATCCTATGGATTAAGTATGGCTCAGTCTGTTTTGAAAGTTAAAGAAAGTGAGGCTTAGGGACCAAGGTTACAAAGTTAGCACTGGTATAAATCATTCATCTGACACTAAAATGTGGTCTAACTGATCTTGCTCTTAACTTCTTGTCGTAGACCTTAAATACTGCTATAGTGAAATACCACAAACTGAGTACAAAATGAGTAACATAATAAAATAATATAAACTTGTTCATTATAGTTCGAAGTCTGAAAAGTTCAAGGTCAAGTGCTAGCATGTACAGTATCTGGCAAGGGCTGCTCTCTGCTTTCAAGATATTTTCTTATTACTGCATTACCTCAAAGGGGCTATTGCTAGTTCCCTTATGACATTTATAAAGTTGCCTTCTTGTTATAATTAACCTCCTAAAGCCCTCACCTCGTACTGCTATCTTGCTGCAATTAAGTTTCAACACATGAATTTTGAGAGATTCAGAGCTTAACACCTCAACAGGTTTATAAAACTAATTTCTATTATCTACACTCAATTATCTTTACATCTTTGTTTCTCTATATGAACACACATTTCCTTCTCTGGGGATAGAGCCAAATGTACTTTTTTCTTCCTCTGCTCATTGACATCGCAGTGATTTTTTTGGGTGCATACACTGAAAAGAAGATCCTCTGCCCCCTGTGGGGGTTTGCTCCTTACTTTAAGGTACAAGAAACTGAAGATAAAAAGGAGTCGGCTTCATAGCTAGTGCAGTTCATATTTTGCTCACACCCTAACCAACTCTGGTAGAGCTTACCTATAGCTCTTATTGTGTTCTGTTTGCATCTTTCTTTGATCCAATATCCATCTTCCACATGTGCTTATTAATTCATGTCATTTCTCATGAAGCTGCCACATCCATGATCTATGAGGCTGAGATAGAGAAAACAAGTGTACCTCAACTGGTGAGAGACAGGTCAGGGCATCTGTGGACAAGTTCCACATCTGCAGTCCTTGAGGGAACTTTGGGCGATTTGGGGTTGAGAGAGCCTGAGAGGTCTCAAGCAGCTGCTAGCCACCTCCTCTTGCATTTTAAAAGCACTCCTGCTATTTTATGGTTTCTTCTCCCCTCTCATCTCCATTCTTTCTCTTCTTTACCCTACGAGAGAAGCAGCAGCCAGGCTGATTTTTCATCATCCGATAATGTCTCTACCGAAACTATTATTATTAGAATAACCCATTCCTGCAACATAATTCATGATAGAGGAGGTCCTGCATCAATGCTTGGTAAATAAATAACTCCAATGCAAAGAAGGTTTCAGTTGCCTCAGACATTCAGTCCTAAAGTATAGAAGTAACAACTATTTTATTTAGTTGATTAATTTATTAATTCATGTATCTGCTGCTGGTAGTTAAGGGCTTAAACTCAAGGCCTCACATTCTCACTTGGTGGTTTTGCTCTAGACTGGCTTCAGACTGCAATCCTCAGATCATAGCCTCTTGGATAGCTAGGACCATAGACATGAGCCACCAGCTTCTGGCTATACTGTAATAGCCATGTTATATTTTCTGTGGTTCCATCTAGAGAATTCCCAAGTATACACAACACCTGTGTACTTCTGTTTTGTCCTCTCACATGGCACTTGTATACTGCTAAGATGCTAGCTTAATGTACTTGAAGTTTGTAAATAGCTGGGGATGGGGGCGGGCAGAGAGAATGACTATTAGATGGCTATATTCTTTATACATTTTCATAAGTTTTAATAAGGATTGCGTGCTTCCAATGAAAAAACAATATCAACCCACTAGAAAAAAATTATTATCATCTCCCACTGAATTGGGAGTCTTAAGCTTGCAATTTATTTTAAAGCTTTTATTGGTTGCAACCAGATACACAATCCCTTTCTAAGAAACCTCAGGGGACAGCTACCATTGTTTGGTTGTAATAGCACTAGGTGCAAATGAGCCTAATGGTAGAAATCACAAATCTGCAGAAAGTAGAAATGAAGCAGTGTTGGCAGAGCTGGGTCTGGGCGTGTCTGTGGTGAATTCACAGAGCACCTTGAAAGCCCTCAGAACCATGATATGCAAGGTGTGTAATGAGTCCCGTAGGGTGCTGTTTTGTTTTTAAGGCTGTACATGACTCCATTCCCTGCCTTGACTCATTGTTTAAAATCTCCTCTCTATAGCAATGTTTCCCAACCTGTGGGCTTTACATAACGCTTAGTCTGGAAGTGAATTTGAAGCTCTTTCTAAATAGTGCACTGTGAGCCTCAATAATACAATTGCCATTAATCAAGTATTTACTGTGTGCTAGGCACTGTTCAAAAACCCTCTGTAGGTTTACTTATTGAATTCAGTAACCCAGCACCGCTGATACTGTGACAAGCCTTCTGGAGATGAGGATATTGAGAGAGAAGGAGGTAAAGGCAGGTGTCTAGGGCTTCTATACGACCAGGAGGCGAGGCTGTGTCTAACAATCTATGCTATCTGGCTGTCAAACAGCCATCATAACCTTTATCTTACACTACCTGGCAGAGAAGTGAATGCTCTCACCATGTATTTGGGCTGGCTGACCATCGGCAGGCATGCGATTTGTGGAGCAATTGCTTTTAGAATCAGTCAGGTCGCAATTTATGTATGGAGTTTTCATTAGGATTTTGTCATCTGCATTTTTTTTCTCTCCATGGGTTTAAAAATGAGACTTTTCTGGTAATCCTCCAAATCTTGACATGGTCTCAAAAGACCATGGCTCTCAAGGCTGTACAGTCATCAATATCAGTGGGGCTCAATACACATTGTCTCTCCTTCTTTCTTCACCAGCGCCTGTAACTCTGCTCATTTTTCTCATACTCAACCAGGACCAAACAACACATACCCTCCCTCCATCTGTCTCTGTGATCTGAGCAAACATACACTGGTAAAATAACTCGATAAGCATTGCTTTGGCAGTCATTGGCTAAAATACAAAAATAACTCTAACATCACCTTTTTACCTTCTGGACACAACCACTGGAGGGAATTTATGAATTTTGTATTCTGTGTGAGAGGCAGACTGGACCTGCAATCATAAAGACAATGTTCTGCCATCAAATCATTTATAATTTGTGTTTCTTTCAGAAAATCTTTCCACCTCCGAATCTTCAGTTTCATCAGCATAATGCTTTATCTATTTGGGGAAAACAGCTGTAGAATTAATTGAGATGATAGGTCTTTGTCTTGGATTTTTTTTCAGATGTTCATTTATTTACATTAAAAATATAGAATATCTACCCTATGAACAAGCAGAGCTCTAACTAAAAGGATTACAGCAATGAGCATAACAGAAAAAAAGCCCACTGCTTATAGAACTGACATTGTATTCAAGAAGACAGATAAAAAAGAAATACATACATTATCAGTTGATAAGAGTTACAAGGGAAAAAATAAAACAATAAAGGAAGGACACAATTACTTATATAGAAGTTGAGAAAAAGATTCTCAGAGTTGAAATTGTGTTTGAGTTCATATTTGTGGGCACCAGAGAGTGACAAACTAAAGTGTTACCAGAGGAAATGGGTTGGGCAAAGTCCTGGGATAGGAATGTGTTTGGTGAGTTGGAAGCTGTGCTGTTGGGACATAGGTAGAAGGCCCAGGGGCAGAGTCAAAGTCACAGAATTAAAGAAGCATGAAAAACAGAATTTCTGGGTATGAGATGGAGACACAGGTAACTCTGAACAGGGTAATTTGTCTGAGTTATAATGGAAAAAGTCTGAGTGTTCTTTCTGAGTGTAGAGAGTGGACATTTCATGGGCACATGAGGGAGAAAAGAGGCTAATTAGGAGATATCATAAATCAGGTGACTTGGATCATGTTGATAGGGATGGAAGATGTCTGACTCTGGATCTGTCTATCTCTATCAATATTTATTAATGTGTTTGTTTGTTTGCTGCCTTTGAGGCTTGAACTTGGAGCTTGGGTGTTGTCTCTGAGCCCTTTTGCTCAAAGATAGTGCTCTACCATGCTTCCAGTTTTCTTGTGGTTAACTGGAGACAAGAGTCTCACAGACTTTTCTGCTCAGTCTGGCTTTGATTCTCAATCCTCAGCTCTCAGCCTCCTGAGTAGCTAGGATTACAGACATGAGCCACCAGCACCCAGCTTCTGGGTATATTTGAAGCCAAATTTGACAGAACTGATGGTTAGACCTGGAGTATGAATGAAAGAAGGAGGACCAGAGTGACACTAAGTACATCATCAAGGTTCTTGGCCTGGACACCTGGAACAATGAGATTTGGTTTGCTGAGGATGGTAGCATCTAGGAGCAGGGAGGGGGAATACCTAGGGCTTCAGTTGGATTTGTGGGGTTTCACTGCATATGAAGCAGCCAAATGGAGACATAAAATAGGTAGATGTATTTGAGTTTAAGAGGACACATAGGCTGGGGTTGTTATAAGTCTGGGACTCATTTGCTTACACATTTCATTGAAGGACAACTCCAGGGAGAAACACAGAGAAATGAGTATAGATAACAAGATCACCTTCCCAGGTATGTGGCCAGAGGAGCCTATTATAGAGCAAGGATTGGCTGACAGAGGCCGACTTTTGTTTCTTTTTATATATAGTTTTATTGCAACGTGATCACTTGAAATCCCTTTATCTTCTACCAATGATGGCTATTGATTTACATCATGGAGAATTTAGTTGTTGCGATAGAGATGTATGGCCTGCCAAACCAACAAAACTTACTATTTGGCTCTTTACATCCAAGCTTTGCTCACCTTTGTTTTAGAGATTGGAGTGATCAAAAGAGTCTAGTAAAAGAGGTAGAATGGGGCCAGCCAGAAGGGAAGAAAGAGTCCCAAGATTTCTACATTGGGAAAAATGTGAGGGTTCCATCACCAATGACAGAATATGCTACATTAAATCCTGACTTCCCCTATGAGCCAGGATGATAGTAGCACAGGATCACCATCACAATCTGCATATGTATTTCATGGTATTCAGTAGGTGCTTAACAAGTGCTCTCAATGAATCTATTTATACTTGCTTAAGCTTGTGGTCACCAGCATAAACTGTTAACTAGAGAAAAGATTCAAGGTATTTGATGATTGCTTCCACTCTCGTCGACAAAAATAAAATCTCTGTGGGCTCTGCTTAGGTCACTGAGAGAGAAAGAGGAGCCGTGCCTCTCACACCTGACCCCATCTGACCAGTTTGTCTCCCTGAGAGGTCCTTGAAGGAAAGTTGGGACCCTCCAGTATCTGCATTTACCTCCTCTCTTTGGCAAACAGTCTTTACTGAAAGCCTTTGAGCAAGCGGCAGATCCATCTTTATGAGATTAGGAATGTCAACACAGCCCATGTATCAGGATTTTCTGGGCTCCTGCAGGGCTGTGGCTGTGACAGCGCTGGGTGGTTGCTGGAGGAATTATAGCGACACACCCCTGACACAGGAGAAGGATCTGGATATCCAACCTGGGCTGGGAACCTTTTTTCCCAGGGAGTGTTGAATGAAAAGCTCAAAGGGAGGAGTCAGATCTGCTGGGCTTCTAAAGAGTCTACATCCAAAGCTTGGATGGAAAAGGGCAGACGTCACATCCACATACTACGTGTTGCATTCAGAAAAGCAAATTCCCTCCTGGAAAAGAGTCCTGAGAACCCAAGGCCTGTCCTTGAGGGAAGGTCATGAGGGAGAATATGGCCTTAGTCAATTTAGTTTTACAGAAGTGATTGGTCCTTATTGCTACTTTCTCTCATTAGCTTCTAAAGCAGTTTTCAAAATGCCATCTGTGGACCAGCAGCATCAGCTTCATGGGGAAACTTCTTCCATCCAAAGGCACTGTGTCAACTCAACCCATGGAACTCGGCAGCTTTTGATGTGACCTGGGGCAGGTTGCTTAGCCTTTCTGAAATCTCGTTTCTTCCCAGGGATTATGGGAGTGGCCAGTCAGGATTCTTGGGAGATGAAACTGGCTATTCACTAATTTCACAAGTCTTTTAGGTGATTCTGATCATGCTAAAGCTTGAAAGTTCAAAACCTTTCCCCTTCAATTTTTTTTTCTAAAAGATCCCCATTTTGGGACACTTAGGAGTTCCTGCTAAGTGTTCCATTTTTTTAAATCATTACCCACATCTCAAACTATATTTAATCTGAGCTAGTCTGCCAATCATCTTTGTAAAGTGAATTAATGCACTCCTGTTTTTTCAAAAATCTTAAAGCATATCAACCATAATTTTACTTTTTCATAAAGATTCAGGGAATAATTGAGTGACTATAATTGAGACTATGTTGACTGAAGGGCTTTTGGCATATCTTATTTATAATTTGGGGCGGTGGAGGAGCAGTACTGGGGCTTGAACTCATAGCTTGCTCTCTTACTTAGCTTCTTTGCTCAAGGCTGGTGCTTTACCACTTGAGCCATACCTCCATTTCTAGCTTTTTGATGGTTAATTAGAGATAAAAATGTCTTGGATTTGTCTGTTGGGCTGGCTTTGAATGTTGATCCTCAGATCTCAGCATCCTGAGTAACTAGGATTACAGGCTTGAGTCACCGGTTCCCAACATATTTATGACTTTGCCATCTTACTTATTTTGTTGTTTACAAGATTTAATTTCTTGTTTGTTTCCTTCTTCATGTTTCCATGTCAGCCATTATTATAATAAATGTATCTACTATAAGACCTACCTACCATTTTGTAGTATTTTATTTTGAACTTGATTTCATACAAGGACAAAAGCAACCAAGATGGTTGGTAATGGGTGTAAACAAAAGTATGGAAAATATATATGTGAGATAGATAGATAGATAGATAGATACTTTATCTAACTTTTGCCCCATGATATTGGATTCTGGGCGGGGGTCATAGGGAATTGGACAGACAAATAAAGAGAAGTAGAGGGAGAGTCCAATAAAAAATTCAATATATATCCTACAAACTCAAGAAATGTGAGGGAAGGGGTGGATTGGAAGGGGTAAGTGAGAATGTTGAAAGTGGCAACATGGATCAAGATACGTAGTATTCATAACTACTTTGTCAAATGGCATCTCCTTTGTACAACTGCTTAAAGAACATAATTTTGAAAGTTGGATTATTTTCCTTTCCTTGCGTGTAGTACTGGGATTTGAACTCAAAGCTTCACCTTTGCTAGGCAGTATTCTATATATGCCTGCCACAAAGCTGGGGTGACGATAGGCCAGTGCCCCACTGGCTTCTTGATTGAGGAGATTTAACTTCTTCTGCCTGGACTGGCTTTGAGTCACCACTTTCCTGGTCTCCACCTTCTCCACTGGGATTACAAGTATGAGCCACCACGCTCAGCGATCAAGTTTGCTTCTAATTGTTTTGAAGATGTGTGTACAGTAATTGATATTTGGAACAAACCAGCAAGTTTTGTAACAGACTCCGTACTCTAGAATGTTATCCTTCATTCTGTTGTTTGTCTCTCCTTTGCATGTGTTGTTGACATAGGTTTTATTTTTCCTTAAAAGATACCATGTATAGCTGATGTCATTCACTGATAAGGTCAAGTGCCCCCTTCTTGGGATAAGATGTTACTAAGAGATTCCAAATCCATGTCTGAATGCCACTCCTTACTGTCTTTCCACTTCTTCTGGGTTCTAAAAGAAGTGTGAGGAAGAGCACTGGGATGTGAAAAGTCCTGGGGTCAGGGATATTCTGCCAGAAGGTGATTCTGTGTCAAGCCATTTGGTTTCTCTGGGTATTGAGCCGTAGTGTTATAAATCAGCATGTTTAGTACTTGTCTCTCCTTCCTTGTCGCTGTATAGCAAGAATCCAAATAAACAGTTCAAGAGGGGCCACTGCCCAGTATACCCTGGGAGGCCTCACTGCAGGCCACAGCCCAGGCCTGAGGCTGCCTGGAGCTTAGAAGTGGCCATATCCAGCTGTTCAAAGACACTGACATCAGGCTGAGTTGGTTTGTTGTTGTTGTTGTTGTTATGCTTCAGAGAGTGTGGGATCAACACAGACATAAAGCCACAAAGAAAAAGCCGATACTCACTATAGAAAACTGTGGAGGAAAAGACAAAAGATACTCTGGGGTAACTCCACTACAGCCCTACCTGTAGCTGTGGAAGCTGTGTGTGTCATGCGCTGTGTTGGCTGTTCTTGCCACTGGGGAATCTGGTGCTTTCTGAGAGGCCAAGACTGCCAAGTATTTATGAGTTGTGCCGGCGTGGCGCCTGTGGGATCCTGGAACGGACCAGGATCTTCATTTGCAGACTGCCAGTCAGGATTCTCAGGCAGGGGTGTGCATTCACTGATGAAGGCCATTGTGGATTTCAGTGATGAAGAACTAGGACCCCCCCACCACACACACATACACCCTCAAGATGCCCACCCCCATTCTACTGAGACCCAGAGGCACCACCACCCTACCTCCAAGCCCGTGCCCTTTGGCTGATTCTATTGGGGTGCCTCCTGCCTCCTCTCCTTACGAGAGAATGCCAATAGCTACTCTCCATGGCCACACTTCTGCCTTCCTGAAGGAAGCTTCTGGAAGGGAAACCCAAGTTCATTTCACCTCATGTTCACCCATTGGCATCCTGCTCAACTCTTTAACATTCAAGTTAAGCTTGGCCTTTCCTACGAGGTCATGGAAGACCTCAGTGTTCATGGGCTCCTCACCTCTGGCTTCTGCTATCACCTGCAGCTTGGCACTCTCTGATCTGATTAGCTAGTGCCTTGTTAAACTGACTATAAGTGGGTCTTGTTTCCTCTACTGGACTGTCAGCATGTTGGGGGACATCCATGGTCTTGGGCCAGGACATACCTGGGGGAGTAGCAGTGTCCTCCTTACCTGGGCTGGCTTCTGTGGCAGGACATTCTGGGGAAGCCTAGAGAGCAGAGCCTGGGCAACATGGAGGAAAGAGCTGTGTGGCCCTAATGCCTTACAAATGGTCTCAAGCTTCTCCTAAAGAAGGTCAAAACTAGACAGCAGTAAGGTGTAACTTTATGGGATCGGGAGCCAAGAAAGTGTAGGGTTAGGAAGGCTCTTTGCTGTTCCTGGGGTTGAAAGGGACCATTTCCATCACAATATGCTCCCAAGTGTGTTAGCTATGGACATCCAGGCCTCCCTTGCAGTCCTGGTTCATAACAGTCAACAACAGTTCAACTCCCCTCTCCTGCAACACAAAGGATCCAGGTTCCATTTCCATCTTTTTTCAAGACCCTAGAGAATGATCTGTGTAACCTGAGAGTGGATGGAACTCTCTTGTACTGACTGGATGTTCTGGGGAGTTTGGGTAGGGTCATGCTCCCAAAACTTTCATGTAACCATGACTACAGTTTGATCTGGGCACATACGGAGAATGCTACTGTCTAACCCATATGTCTGGTGCTCCAGAGATCCAAAACTATATTTATTTTTCCTCTTTTTTTCTTTCTCTTTCTTTTTTCTTCCTTTCTTCTTTCTTTCTTTCTTTCTTTCTTTCTTTCTTTCTTTCTTTCTTTCTTTCTTTCTTTCTTTCTTTCTTTCTTTCTTTCTTCTCTCTCTCTCTCTCTCTCTCTCTTTCCTTTCTTCCTTCCTCTCTCTCTCTCTTTCTCTTTCTCTCTTGATAGCACTGAAGATTGAATTTAGGCATTTGAGATTGCTTAGTCCAGGGTTCTAATTTTTTTGCTTGTTTGTTTTGTTTGTCCTGGAGCTTGAACTCAGGGCGTGGGCACCACTGGCCCTGAGCTTCTCTGTGCTCAAGCTAGCACTCTAGCACTTGAGCCACAGTGCCACTTCTGGCTTTTTTTTAATGTGGTACTAAGGACTTGATTCCAGGGCTTCTCCCCCCCCCCCCCCATGATCCAAAGTATTTAATGTGGGATTTCTTTTTTTTTTTTATTGTGAGAATACCGTACAGAGGAGTTACAATTACATGGACAAGATAATGAGTACATTTCTTTAGTTTGTTTTTTTTTGTTTGTTTATTTTTTGGGTCCGGTCGTGGGGCCTGAACTCTGGGCCTGGGTGCTGTCCTTCAGCTCTTCAGCTCAAGGCTAGTGCTCTACCACTTGAGCCACAGTACCACTTCCGCCTTTTCTCTTTTTGCTTATGTGATGCTGAGGAATTGAACCCAGGGCCTCAGGCATGCAAGCAAGTGCTCTACCACTGAGCCACCTTCCCAGCCCCATGAGTACATTTCTTATCAAGCATTGTTGCCTCCTCTTTGTTTCCCCTTCCCATCCCTTCCCATACTCCCCCCACCTCCCACCACCCGTTCCTCCCCGCCTCCACCAAAGTTGTAAAGTTCGTTTTTCAACATCATGACTTGTACAACTCCTTGTTACAATGGATCCATCTGTATCCCTATTTAAACGATTTGTTTTTTCCCTTCCCCTCCACAAATTATACCAACATCAAATACAGTGAAAGCGGGGCTTATACCGTGGGGGAGGGACATACAAAGCAACATAGAAATCATCTTATAAATATGTTAGAAACAATTGCATGAAAGAGAAAAAAACCATTTGAATACATATCTTGGGGTTCATTCTCCTAACATCAACTTATCTGACCTTTTCTGCTTGACTCAGACATATGCTAGTTATTGCAAATAAGGGAAACCATGGGACCTATGTTTCTTTGGGCCTGGCTTACGTCACTTAATATAATTTTTCCCAAGTCTTTCCATTTCCTAACAAATGGGGTAATGTCATTCCTTCTGATGGAAGCATAGAATTCCATGTGTATATATACCACATTTTCTTGATCCATTCATCTACTGAGGGGCATCTAGGTTGGTTCCATATCTTAGCTATGGTAAATAATGCTGCAACAAACATAGTTGTGCTGGTAGCTTTAGTATGGTCTTGTTTGTGATCATTTGGGTAAATGCCCCAAAGTGGGATTGCTGGGTTATAGGGGAGCTCTATGTGGAGTCTTTTGAGGAACCTCCATACTGCTTTCCAAAGTGGTTGAACAAGTTTATACTCCCACCAACAATGTAGTAAGGTTTTTCTGTCCACATCTCCTCCAGCATCTGTTGTTATTGGAGTTCTTAATTATAGCCATTTTAACTGGGGTGAGGTGGTATCTCAATGTTGTTTTGATTTGCATTTCTTTTATGGCTAGGGAGGTCGAGCATTTCTTCATGTGTCTGTTGGCCATCCTTCTTTCCTCTTCAGAGAAGTTTCTCTTTAAGTCTTTAGCCCACTTATTTATTGGGCAGTTGTTTCTTTGAAGATTTGTTTTGGGGGGATTTAATTTTTTGAGTTCCAGGCATATTTTAGATATGAGACCCTTGTCCGTTGTATGGCTAGTGAAGATCTTCTCCCAGTCCATGGGCTTTCTATTGATCTTGCGAGCTATATCCTTTGCCATGCAGAAGCTCTACAACTTCATGCAATCCCATTTGTCCAACCTTTCTTTGATTTGTTGTGTTTCTGGGTCTCTAGTAAGAAAATTTCGGCCTGTGCCAAGGAAACCTAGGGTTTCTCCTATTCCATCCTGTAATATTTCCAGAGTGTCTACTTTGACTCCGAGGTCTTTGATCCATTTGGAGTTGATTCTGGTGTAGGGTGATATGTAAGGATCTAGCTTTCGTTTTCTACGAGTAGTTAGCCAATTTTGCCAGCACCATTTACTGAAGAGGTTGTCTTTCTTCCATTCTATTTTTTTAGATCCCAGGGCTTTGTGAATGCTAGACAAGCACTCTACCACTAAGCCACATTCCTAGTCCTGGTCCAGAGTTCTAATACTTGAACTATATTCACCAGTCCTTTTTAGTTTTAGTTTTTCCTGCAATCTTTTTGCATGTACTTCTCTAATTCTTAAGAAACTGGGATTGTAGGTGTACATTAATATGCGCAGGCCTAACAGCTATATTTCTACTCAACTTTCAGGTGCTGTTCATATGATACTCATTGGATGAAGAAGTACTAGTTCTGAGTTCAGCCCCACCACAGTCCCACAGGCCATGAACATGCCAGTGATTCTCTGAGACTTTTCTTCCCTTTTTATTTGTGGGGGTAGGGAGGGATGTGGTGATACTGGGGCTTGAACTCAGTGCCTTGTACCCTCATTTTTTTTCCTTTCTCAGGGTTGACTATCAGTTGACCTATGCCTCCAATGACTAGTTTTTTTCCTGATTAATTGGATATCAGAGTCTCACAGACTTTTCTATCCTGGCTTTGATTTTGATCCTCATATCTCAGCCACCAGTGTGAGCCACGAGTGCCCACCCCACCGTTTTCTTGATAGTTGCAAAAAGAAAGAAATGTACTAGAAATATCCTTTCCAGTCCTACAGTGGAATGTGTGATAACCCTTGAGAAGACTGAGATCCCTACCTTGTCCTCTCTTAGCATAGCCTATTAGAGTAGGTGGCCATGATCCGGCAGTCTGACGTTTTGCTTGGTTCATTCACTCAGCACAATGTGTAGGACCAAGTTCTGCACAGGGTTTGTCAGCCTGGGTCCCAGATTCTCTTGTTGTTGTATTATGAGGAAAAGCGGAGAAAGAGTAATTCTTGCCTCTAATGGTCCAAAAGTAGTTTTCCTCTCTTCTTCTATGCAACATGTAGATTCATGCCTTTGACGACTTCAATTTTTCTCTTCTTCCTGCCTAGGGAGCAGGCTCCCTGATCACCCCCAAAGAATTCCCAGGCTTCAGACATCTGAATCTGTAGCTGGGAGACAAGATGTCCAGTTTATTCTCTACAACAATAGCTGCCAGACTTATTACAGTTATGTAATAGATTTCTTTTTTTAGCCAGCGCTTCAAAACGTGTGCATTGTCCTTCAGGTAATAAACGAAATAAAACAGGCTGAAAATACATCAGCTTTGCAAAGTGGTGCTAACGCTTTTCTACGAACTGTGCCATTAAAAAAACAACCTTGTTGCTTTGGAAGGGGCTGGTAGCAAGGCATTTCTTTTAAACCCTTTTTGAGGGCTCGGCTCAACTCGAACTGTCGGCTACTGAGACTTTGGCTTGATACAGAAGAGACAGTTCCTCTGAGCCCCTGAGAATGTGGGCAAGGGTAATTTAAGATGACTTACCATGAAGCCTCTGACATGATTTGGATTCTGCTTCCCAGGCTGCATTCTCTTCCCTGTGTCCTCCTCAAAGAGTTTTTTTTTTCTTGAGTGCCCTGATTGTACTAAGAGAATACATGTGTTTCTGGACCAGATCTATCAACTGAGAATGGAAAGGAATACCTCAATTGTCTAAGCGTGACACTAGGATCAATTTCCTTTTGGACACTTTTAGACCGTTATCTCTTTGGCTTCCGTAAAATTTCATCAGCAATTCATATAGTGGATTGTCTCAGCTGCTGCGCATTCCATAGCATGTGCCACAGACCTATTGTTCTTCTCGAATATAATGGCTTTTCTGCTGAATGGGGTTTATGATAACCCTGTGTCTGGCTATGAGGGTAAGTCAGCTAGAGACTGAATAACCAGACAACGTCTAAATATGAAATCAGTCTACCATGAGAAGAGCTGACCAGTCATAACAGGTGATCTGTTAGGATGTGCTCACAACGTGGAAAAGGAATCTGCTGCAGGAGGTTGAGGTTGGATGCCCCCGTCCCCACCCCTTATTGTGTGCAGACGGGCATTGGATGGTGGAAGACTTGAATCATCTTATTTCACTCCTCATTAGTATTTCCCCTCTGTGTTCCATGACCACCCTCTCCTCCTCACCGTACGGAAAGCTATTAACAATACAGGCACACTGCACACCGGCAGAGCCATGACTGCTGCTGGATAGCTGTGTTTGTGTAAAATATTGAATACCCGGTGAAGATTTATCCGTGTTTCCCACCCAGTTTCTCTACTCCCCTTTTCTATTTAAAGATATACTATCATCTCTACTTCTACCTGGAGGGGTTGGAAAAAAAAACTCTCTGAAGTGAGACCCTACATAGATAAAGTACCATTTTCTGAAAGCCTTTCTCTTGGATGAACTTGGAGGCCTTCTGAGAAATAGGGAGCCAGCTGAGTCTTGGGGGGAGCAGTAGTTCTTGCTGGCAGACAGGCAGCCGACCCCCCTCTCCCCAGTTTCCATCCCCACTGAGAGCCAGTGCTCCTGGGCACAGGCTGGGCACACTTGTGGCCACCAGGTTATCCAGATGTTAGAATCGCATGTAAGTGCCTTCCTACAGTCCAAGGGGGGGGGGGTACTTATCTCTTCTTTTAGCAGCTCAAGGATACCTTGGTCCTAAAGGATGCTCAGCATTCCTTCTTGCTTATCTTCTGTGGCTGGCCTTTCACTTGGGTGGGAGTGAGCAGGAGCAAAGCTGGAGGTGGGATACAGCCGTCTTCACGCAGCGCATAGCTGCAGGGGCCTGGTGGAAAGAGGGGTGACAGACCACTCATGTTCTTGGGAGGAGCACATGCTGTTCCAGGGTGATTCAAGGCTACTTAGCTTCTTCTAAAGTGGCTGAAATCTCTCCTCACCTGTTTAACCCTCTTGTGGCTGCTGCCCACTTGAGCGAGGCTGAGGTGTGCAGAATATGCGTCTCTGCACGCCAGAGTCTTTTTTTGGGGGTGGGGGGTAATGACATAGAAAGGCCTGCAGAGAGAAGATGCTCTGTCCATGGTTCTGATGGCCGGCCTGCTCCTGTCCCTACCTCCTCCACAGTACCCCACCCAGAACAGTCCCTTGGTCACTGCAGCAGCCGGCTCCAGGGCCAGCGAGAGCAGCGACATGTCTGTGGCCAAGAGGAGTGTGTGTGTGTGTGTGTGTGTGTGTGTGTGTGTGTGTGTGTGTGTGTGCTGAGGCTCCGGAGGTACCGATTGGCTGGTGGTGAGGTAATGCAATGCAGTCTAAATGTGGAAGCAGCAGAGCCAGCATCCAGGGCGTGCCTCCCCTAAAGCCTGAGCTGCCTGCCAGCCATGTGAAGGACAAGGTCTCCAGGGGCTTGTGGAGGCCTTGTATGGCTGGCTGGCTGTCAGGGCAAGGTGTGTGTAGGGGTGACCAGATGGCAGGTTCTGAGTTGTCATTACCGTTTCCTGTCCTTTGACCCTTCAAATCCACTGCAGTTCTGTCTGCCTGCCTCTTAATCAAGTCAAATTCTCTTAGCGAGGGGAGGGAAGATACTTCATAATGAGGAATTAGACCTTTAGGACCACCTGCCCAGGCCATGATGAGTAACAGCTCATGCTGGCAATGAGGACAAAAATAGTGTCCAAAGTTGGACACTATATGATTAATTTCTTTAAGGGCACAGACCTTCTGAAAGGTCCTTCCGAAGTATAGTTCTAGGTTTGTAACTGGGCCAGGAGGCTACACTCAGCCTCTCTACTAACCCCATTCTCCTACCGAGTGCCTGATGATGAAGGATGGAGGGACTGGAAAGACCCCATGGATTCTGCTTTCCTTGAAGAGACAGTGTTAGCCTCTCAGGACAAGTCTTCTGAGGCTGAGCATCTTCCCGGGGATCGCAGTTGGTGCTCAGTGAATCCCTCACATCACCAGAAGAAACAATCACCGAGTGCCAGCTGTATTCCAGTTCAGGCATCATGGAGGGATGCCACACCTCCCAGGAGGTCATTTTTTAAATCTTGTTTATTCAACTAATGACTATTCTGGACTGTGACTGCAGGCCTGACACATTCTAAGTGGTGAACACAATATAGTCCCTGGTCCCCTGCAGCTCATGTTGTTGAGAGAGATACAGAGGGAACATAAGAGAGCTGGATAGAAAAATGAAAGGCTATTACAATGAACAGTGATTATAGGTTGAGGTTATTTTAAGTGGGTGGTCAGCGATGAGCTTTTTAAAGATGGGGAGCATGTCAGCCAAGGCCTTAGTGAAGCAACGGAGATGGCCGTGAGAAGATCTAGAAGAAATTGCTTCTGGCAGAGACGGTGCTAGAGACAAAGACCTGAGCCAAGATAAGTGTGCAGAAGCCAGTAACATAAAGAAAAACCATCAGCACAGGGCCCTGTAGTACAAAGGGCAGCAACCAGGTGCTGTAGGATCCTATCGGCCACCTGAAATACTTAGCATGTGAAGCTTTAGGGTGGGCCCCAATGTTGAATACCCAAGGATGACTATTCCTGCAACTTCTGCCCTCACACCTAAAGAGAAGGTTGGTCATATGCCAGTCAAGTCCCATTTACGCACAAAGGTGTTTGGCCTTCCACCCTCAAAGCACAGAGTAAATGCTGGGTGCTGAGTGGGCATCCTGGCTATGCCTCGTAGGAAGGTGAATCAAGGCGGTGGAAGCAAACTCTTCCATTCAACCAAAGCCATTCTTTCATCCCAGAAACAATGGCTATGTGCTGCCAGGTGTTCACCTTGGTCCAGGCCTCTTTCTATAAATCATCTTGTTTGATGCTCATAAAAACCTGGAAGGTGAGTGGTACAATTTACATTTGAAAAGCAAGGAAGCTGCCAGGGAGCCAGTGGCTCAGGCCTGTAATCCTAGCAACTCAGGAGGCTGAAGATCTAAAGATCACCATTCCAAGCCAGTCCAGGCAGAAAAGTTCCCATGAGACACTTATCTCCAATTAACTGCTCAAAAACTGGGTATGGCGCTGTGGCTCAAAGTAGTAGATTGCTCACCCTTGAGCAAAGAGAGCTCACAGACAGTTTCCAGGCCCTGAGTTCAAGCCCAACAAATCGAAAAAGAAAACCAGAAACATAAGGAAGCGGAGGCTCTCAGAGTTAAGATAAGTTTCCCAAGATGGCTCATCTGGGAAGAGATAGAGATGGGAATTTTGGCCATCTTGATGAAGGATGAATAACTCGAGAAATGTTTCATGCAAGAGAGTGGCATAGGGAAGTGTAATCGCACATCACAGGTTACAAATTTGTATCCAGTTTGGTATGGAAAAGGAAAATACACATTTTTTGCTTGTCACCTGACAGATGGTGGGGAGTTTGTTGATGGCTAGTGAGCAGAGATCAGGGATGCTGATCAATATTGTAGCTGCACAGGACAGCATGCCAGACTATTTGTCCCCATGTTCCAATAGTGCTAAGGTTAAGAAACCCTCAGTTAAAGTCTCTTTTTTTTTTTGTCCATCATGGGGCTTGAACTCTGGGCCTGGGCACTCTCCCTGTGCTCTTCAGCTTAAGGCTAGCACTCTACCACTTGAGCCACAGCACCACTTCCGGTTTCTCAAGGTATTTCCTGCCCGGACTGGCTTTGAACTGCGATCCTCAGAACTCAGCCTCCTGAGTAGCTAGGATTACAGGCATGAGCCACCAGCGCCTGGCACCCTCAGTTAAAGTCTTATAGGGCTAATTTCTCACTACCTCTTGTTTTTCTTACTTGTATCTCTCCCCTGGGCTTCACTCTGCCATACTTTAGATACACTTTAAGGTCTGCTCTAGGCCATGCAGGCCCCCCCCCCACCTCTGTGTCTACCCCTTGGCTATGTTTCCACCCAGTATCTGTGTTACCTGGGTAACTAGCACACCTGGAAGCGGTCACCTCCCCCTCCTGCTAAGTTATATCCTGGGTCACCTCAGGTCACGCCTCCCATTTGACCTTAGAAGGGTCCCAGGCTCTGAGATCACATCAGATCCAATGTAGCCACCGCTTTCCCCCACCTGGCCACACCTCTTCCCATCCCGGGCCCAGTTAAGTCCTGGCCTGGGAGGTGGGTCCCTCCTTCTCAGCCATGCCTCTCCACCATGCATGGCAGGGGCAGCAGTTCAGTAAATAAACTTCTTTTCCTGCCTGAGTAGTGGGTGGGGTTCTCTTCATCGGCTACCTAATGAAACCTACCTATTTAATACACCTTACATACACATCTAACATCAACATGTAAGCCTGGCATCCTGTCAAGATGCCTTCCCCCATGCTCTTTGCTGCTTGCTGTTAGTGAAGGGAGAGGGACTCACTCTCAGGGGAAGTGAGATCCACCAGGAGATGGAGCCCGGGTGCCGCTCTGTAGTGCCAACAGCCCCATGTCCACAGGCAGTGACTCAGTGATTCTCTACAATTACTTCTTCACTGGCAAAATAAAGACGTCAATCATCTTCAGCCACCCCTCAGGTTGGTTGTGGGAATTGTGGGAGATAACAGATGTGAAAACCCCCTTGTAAAAGTGCATAGGAAAGTGTTACTACTTATCCTTATACTGCTAATAAAACCAAACTATCATTATTCTGCTCCTGGCCACACCCATTTGCCAAACCATTAGCAATCAGTACATGCTCACCTTAAAGAGCTATATTGGGAAAGCTGCAAGGAACGTCAAGAAGCTGGACCTAGGAAGTTAGCCAGTGATATGCCTAGAAATTGTTAGCTGGGCTGAGAAGGCAGGTGAGCCTATCCAGATCCTCACAGGGTCTCTGTTCCCTTCTTTCCTTCCTCATTGCCTTTAGAAATAATGTAATAACTTCATTAATAAACTCGCTACCCTCCTCCCACCCGTGACAGGGCGCTGAGGCCACGGTGTAAGCAGAGTAATTAATTAAGGGAAGTCAAGAGAAAATAACTCAAGTGATGGCTTACATGAGCTCTAATAGCAAGGAGGAAGTGCTGTAAATGTTGGCTGTTGTTTAACATCAGGTAATGCACAGAAGCCTGAGAAAACCTGAGCATTCTAGCTCAACAGGTAGGTTATCATGGCACCATGGTCCTTGTACCTTTATTTTGTCCACTCTGAGAGGATACCAAGGGTACCAGCTCAACTATCACTTGATCCCAACTCAAACACTGCTAAAGAAGACCTTGCTGGGGGATGGGGTGGTCTGTGTTGCTGTAATGGATGTGGACAAGATCGCCCCACAGCAAGCGGGTAAAGGAAAAGGTAAGCCTAGGAGTTTGGCTTTAGGAATATGTAGGTGAATCTCTGAACTAAAATCTCTCTCCAAACTGCTCATGGAAATTGATGTAACAGGGAATCTTTGCTTTCTGCCTTTCAGGGCGACCTATTTCTTCTAAGGAGAGAGAAGCAATGTGTTCTTAAATTTCTCCCCCAGTATTACAAAACATAAAGGATCATGTTCCCTCAGTCCCTAGATTAGTATGGGACTCTACATTGTGGCCACTTTGCTTTGCCTGAATCTCTACACTAACTGGCTAATTAGAACTATATAAACAAGCCTAATCCTGAATGTCAGTGGCATATATCTTTCTTATGACCCAAACACCTTTGATTGCCTAGGACAGAGTGAAAACAACTATGCTTTATTAGTTTTTCAAGTTTCTGTCTCCATCTGCCTTTTGGATTTCACAAAGAGCCTCATTGGCTATGCTTGGGGAGCAGCAAAGACTATACCATGGACCTGGGTAACTCAGTCCTATGCCTGACTCCACTGTTAAATTGTTTGACCTTGGCTGAGCATGATAGCTCATGCACAGAGGCCCAGCTCCTGGGGAAATGGAGATCTGGAGGTGTGCAGTTCAAGACATCATGAGATCCTACCTCAGTCAATAAAAAAGCTGGTTCTGGTGGTGTGTGACTGTCATCCAAGTATAAGTAGGATGATGGTGGTCTTGGTTGGTCTGGGCATCACTGTGTGACTATATTTGAAAATTAAGGAAAGCAAAATGGTGTTTTTACCCAGGTGGTAGAGCAACTGCTTGGCAAATGCAAAGCCCTGGATTCAGACACCAGTACTGAATATCAACAACAACAAAAAACCCAAGTTTGACAATGAAGATTTGCTTCCTCCCTCACCCCTATCTTTAACTAGCTCTTTGTCCCAAACGGTCTTTCTGATCATAAGATTTAGGATGGCTTTTCTTCTTTCCATTTTGCTCAAGGAAACTTCCTCTTTGCTTGGTTCCAGGGGTCATGTGGTGCCCATGAGTCATAGATGCACAAAGATGTCCATGGTTCATGTCCATGGCCGCAGTGGATATCTTTGGGCACATTGTTTCAGTCTCAGACAAACATGGGTGGTGAGTTTGTGACTACCAGTGTCAAGATGGGAAACTCACCCTTGAAGAGCCAGAACTCAAAAGGTTTACAGATCTGGGTCAACTTGAAAAGACAAAGTGACGAGCTAAATCTGAGCCTGCACAACCTCACAAAGTGGCGAATTCTGGCTTCTTCCTTTTCATGGATAATTACCATAGCCTTCAATAAGGCAGGGTGTTTGTGTACAGATTTCAGGTGATGGAACTAGTCTGAGGAGCCAGAGGTATGGGACTCTGTTGCCCTCTAGTGGTGACAGTGGGAGCAGGCTGCAGTTGGAAGCTCAAAGCTTGGCACTGCAGTAAGGGAGGTGGTGCAGGGGCCACAGGCACCATGGATCCAGAAGCAGGGGACATCAAGGCTGCTCTGGGAGTGTGTTCAGCACTCCACTTGAGATCATGCTAAGAGAGGGGGTGCCATCCTTCTTATTTCTAGGGTTGGATCTACCACACAGAGAGGCCCTTTTTGGCTACACACAGTACCCAGCTGCAGAGCTGCGTGCTTGTTCTGAGGTCAGGTGTCCATGTTTGGGGGTCGCTAGGGCACCTGGGATCTGTTTTCATAGTCGCCCATTTGCTGTGTAATTTCTGCCGCGGTTAGATGTTGTCTTTAGCAAACAGATATCTCGTTATGTGGTTTTCCAATTAACACTTCCCAAGGGGAGCTGGTTAATATGGATGAGGCTTTTTAACATTTGGCTTTGAGGAGAGAGTTCTACACAAGTTGTAACAGAAGGAGCCAACATCTTGGTAATTTGGCTGAGGACTGCAGAAGAGCAAGGCAGTTGGGAGCATTTAGCATATCGGGGAGGCAGGGTCTTTCCAGGTTGTATTATTGTGGGGCTCTTCTTTAAAATTTCCCGGGCAATCTGGAAGGGAATTCTAGAAGGTTCCTCCAAGGAGGTTATAACTCTAGACTCCCAGTTGCAACAACAGTAGACCCCAAATTACTGGAGATTGCATGTGTCTCGTTGATTCTAGAGTCAGGCAGGAAGCTTGCAGGAGTCTTCTCTCTGACCTTTGCCTTTTGCAACTGGCAATGGTAGAAGATGAGATCAAGCCCTGGGGAGTCATGTGACAGGGGAGGAGGAGCCACGTAACCCTCTCTGTTTGCTAAAACAGAGTCCAAGTAGTCAGGGACAAAGCTCAACGTGGGATGATAGCCTCCTACTCTTTTTCATAAGAATCTCCCATTTATCCCCCAAGACTTTTCTCTTCCTGCTTGCCCTGTCGACTCTCTGCAAGGAGATGAGCAATATGACATTTGACAGCTTGGAAATGGGGAGGGCAGCTTCGAAAGCCCAGCAACTTTCTGCCTGTGGACGTTGGGAATATACCTTGTGCTGACAAAGCTACTGAGGGTTGAATGATTCCTTTTACAGTGGCTGCATTTCTTTCTCTGGAAACGAAGAGCTTGAATGATTTTTCTTTCTTCATAAAAGAAATTTAGTCTTATTTCCCAGGGTTTAGTGAACACAAAACAATCTGGTATCTCCCAGTGACAGTTCACCTAGAAGCAAGCATTTTGTAGGGAGTTGTATAGAATCTGTATAGAGTCTGTGTTCTTATGCTTTCTATCTTCCCAAGCTTCAGGATTACCATGAATTCTTCTTTCGTTGTGTCCTTCTTCAGCCCCATCCTACAGTGTCAGGGGACATTGCTAATTACCACTTCAGCTATTCACCTAATCCTGCTGACTTTTGGTCCCTCCAAGTTAACATAGTTTCTAGACTAGATCATTCTTTTCCTCACTGTATGCAGACAAACCTTGTAAGCTAAAGAGCTGGAGATGTCTGAAAGTGAATAGGGTTAAATAGATAGGACAGAAAAAAAATCATAAAGAAGGAAAGATGGGTCTCCTGCAGAGAAGTGTGCATGTGCATGGTGGTGGTAGGGAGATGGGGGTGGGGAGGATGGTGGACCATCGATGGGTGAATAGGTACAGGCTAAAGTAGGGAGTGTCTGGCATAGAGTGCCTTGGGAAATTTCTGGGGGGCACTTCAGTGTACTCATTAAGTCTTACCATCCTTTCTTCAGCTCACAGGTGGCTGAAGTACCACCTTGACGTCTGTTGAACCAAGTGTACTTCAATTGGATAAATGAGGAAGTGCCTCACTGGGAGTTCAGGTGGATAAATGGCCCCTGAAGGACAAAAATCCACCTACAAACCAGATCTTCCCGCATTAGTCTTGGTGATGAGAGCCTGCCGGTGGAGCCACTCCAGTGTCGGATGGGCTTACTCCTAGCCCAGATGTCTCAATCTGAGTTTGGATGTCAGCCAGCAACACAAAGAGAGAAAGATGGTTGGAGCTTATAGGAGAACAGGAAGCTCCTACCTGTGGATGCTTAAAAATAAAGACTCCAGCTTACAGATTTTAGATGACCTACCCTGTCTCACCATACCGAGATAAAGTTAGAAAGGCGTGTTCTCCATCCTTTTGAGACTTCGTCTAAGCCCATTGAATCCTCTCCTTCATGTTTCTACCTGAGAAGCCTTAAAAGACTCTCCCTCCCCCGGAAGTGAACTTTTTCTTTTTCCTCTGGCTTCTCTGACACCTGGTCACCTTCTTTTCTTATTATATTTTTAAAGATTAATTTCCTTTTGTTGCCTGTAAAGTGCTACCACTCTAAGTATCTGGCCCTGGCCCCCTTTTCCTCCAATGACGTCCTTTTTTTCCTAGCTAATCTTGAAGGCCACCCTAATGTCAATGAATCCTGAACCTAAATTACTAGCCTAGGCCTTCCTCATGGCCTCTGAACGATGCTTTTCATCTTCTTGACATCTCTGTGACTTGCCCCACAAGTAGTTCAGTAGCACATGATAAACTCAAATGTAAGCTCTGCTCTGCAAATCCTCTCTTTATTTCTCATAGGAAGCATGGGAATGACTGAGGAGGAGGGCAGATCTCCATGGACTCTCTCACTTGGGAGTTTCCTAGTTTCTCTTTGGCCCTCGCCATCTTCTCCTTTCCCTTCTACCTTAACTGTCACTAGGTCCTCCAACTCTACTTCTCATATGTCTGTCCAGATTGACCCTTTCGCTCTATGCTAATTTCATTCCCTTTGTTCAAAGTTTCTTCCTTTTTTTTTTTTCCTGACATTGACTTCCATGTGCTCAGGAGCTATGTAAGTCATTTTAATCTCTTGGTGGCCACCTTGTAAGGGTGGTCTTTAATGCAAATGCCTTATCTTTCCATAGTTTGGAAAGTAGTTCTACATTGAAAGCAAGATTCTTTGGTCATCTTCTTCCTCTTATACCTCAGTCTGGTCTATCCACAATTGTAGGCACAGCTGGTACAAAGTGTATTGTATTCACTTAACCTCTAATCTGTGTTTATAACATGCTCAGTTAAGTTCTTCTACCCTTGTGTTTCTCTTCAAAGATTAGGATTTTAGAAAATCCTAATCTAGCTGGGTGCCCTGGATTACACCTGTAATTCTAGTTACTTAGGAAGCTATCCCAGGGAGACAAATCCAAGAGTCTCTTATCTCCAATTAACCAGATGAGAGCCAGAAGTGGAGGTATGTCTCAAGTGGTAGTGTTAGTTGTGAGTGAGAAAGTCAAGCAAGAGTGTGAGGCCCTGCATTCAGGCTGCAGTATTGGCACACACACGCACAATACACACCACACATACACACACACACACACTATATGTATACATGTTTACATGTATACATAGGATTTTCTCTTGTACACACACACTGTGAAGTCATCTGATGTGGGCACTAGCCACGATGTGAGCACTGGTTCATGAGAACTCTCAAGGTTTTCTACTATCCTCCTCTCGGACACTCATGGTGATAAATTGTATGGAACCGGCTTCAAGTCCTGTCACCTTCAGAAAACAATTCTCATTTTGAATACATGTCGGGCATAGAGGCTTTTTCTCTGGTTGAATGTTTCATTTGCTTTTCATATTAGCAATTACTTTTAACTCCAGGGAAATCTACTTCAAAAGCAAGCATAACGTCCTGCTCTTAGATGGCTCATTGTCTTGGATTTTAGAGTCTGAATGGTTGTTTTCATTAAGCTTTCTCTCTGTCTCTCCCCATGTCTCACTGCCCCCCTCCCCTCCCCTCCCCTCCTTTCCCCTCCTCTCCTTGACCTTCTATTTTGGTCCTAGGATCTTTCCTCATGGCTATTGGTTAGGAACGTCCAATCCCTTGAATGGGAAAAGCAGAGTGAGCAATGATTTTGCTTCTTTATGTCTGATATATTATTCTGAGTTTGTTAAACTATATAATAGAAAAAGTAGCAACCCAAGGAGCAACTACAGGATCTTCAGACAACTCAGAGACATCTCTAGTTCCTTGGAGGTCAGTTCTAGTCTCTTCCTTCTGCTCTGTTTTGATTGTATCAAAGAGCCAGCATACTTACCTCACAAGAACTGTCATTTCTTAATCCAGCATATTTCAATTTTTTTTTCCGTCTTGAGGATGTAATCTGGAGCCCTTTAACTGAACTCCTGGGTTGGCTATAAAAGCTGTGGGATTTCCAGCCAACTGCCTTGTTCTCTGTAGAATAAACTCCCTTTGACAGTGTTCCTCATGAAAAAGCAGAGCAAATGGAGAGAATCTTACAGATCATCCAGGAAGAGAGAAGAGTTATTGGTGGGTGGCAGAGGAAAACAGAGGTGGATTCATAGTTTTTCTTTATCGCTTGGCATGTTAAACCTAATTATACTTCTTGAGAGACCTCTAAACAGTTATAATTAGGAATTATGATAATATCCACTGTTGCCTTACATATGTTCATTTTGCTGCTTGCTTCTTCCCCGTGTGCTCTATGATTAATACCAATCTACATCACTAGGACAAGGCCTCTTCCTGTCTGCTGGGACCTTTTTGACTTTGATTCAAGGGCACCTAGACTTGTCCTATGAGATTAAAAAGCAAAGACCTTCTTAGATGAGACTGTTGACAATGTTAATCATGGCTATGAATAGAAGAGTGTGGCTCCCTGATTTTCTGTTCTTTCTTCTCATTTTTTAAATGGGTTGTAAGCCTCATTCCTTTGCTTCTCTTACCTCTGAATAGCAATGTCAGGAGGCCCCAAGAGCATCGCTGTGCGTGTATGTTATTCTCCATTAAACAAAGGACTAACCCCAGGAAGACTATGAAAATGGGAGCCCCCTAATCAAGGGAACAGTTTGGTAGCAATCACTAAGCAGTGTCCTGGGAGGAATGAGAAACAGTGTTACATTAAGGCAAAATCTTCTTTAATATTTTTAAGAACCATCTTCCTGCTGATGGTAAGTGTTGAAAGCAAGAATTAGCTGACTTCAGATCAAGCTGCTTATATGGCTCTGAAAAGGGTTTTGGAGATTCTCTTTGTTCTGTTTAATTTATTGTAAAGGAATCCAAGTCTGAGGAGATGAAGACATGGGCTGGGGAAAGGGCACAGCCGTTTGTGTTAGGAGCTGTAGCCAGTGGTTACCACGGGTCTGTGACAAAAGAAATCCCTTCACCTCTAAGCTGTTCAGCCACAGAAACACCCAAGAACCACTTTGGTCCTTTGCTTTTGACTGACAACAATAGAGATCTACATTCCCAGCATTGTACATCCTTACTTATAAAATTATAAGCTAAATCTAGCTTCCACATATAGGGGAAAGCAGATATCCTTTCTCTCTCTGGGACTGACTTACTCCACTTACCATCATTTCCCCCAGCTTTTCCCATATCAAAATACGTTGGGTGATAGGCAAGCATATACAAAGGTATTAACTGAAATACCATAGATCCACAGGAGAACTCAAAGAGTATAATTCCTTAGAAAGGCAAAGGCAAAGCAAAATAAAACACCAAGAAGTGGTGTTTGAAAGAAATGGGATAGGGTCAAGGGGTGGACAAGCCAAGAAAAAGGAAGAAATGCAGTTAAAAAATCCAATGTATATCCTAAAAAATTAAGAAGAGTGAGGGAAGGGGCGGGCAGGGGAGGGATAGAGGAGAATGTTGAAAGGGGTGACACTGATTGAGATGTATTGTATTCATACACTGCTTTGTTAAATGGCAACGCCTTTGTACAACTACTTATAGATAGTAAAAAATTAAAAAAATAAACAACATTTTTACAACATGGGGTACCCCTGATCAGAGACTTACTTCCGTCTTTCCTTTCAAGATTATCTCAAAAGCTGTTCAAAGCTGGACTCTGAACACATAGCCAAGAGCTTAGGTGGTTCGTATTCAAAGCTTTCTCTCCCAGTATTTTCCTAAAGGCACAATTCCAAAGAGATGGAATACAAGGCAAAGGCTTTTCATTTTTTCCTTCCTTACTGCTTCCTTGCCGCCTTCTTCAAGGCCACTCGGATTTGCCTTTGATCCTTTTGAGTTTTTAAGTCATAATCTCCCCTCAGGCCTAAGTGGAAGCCTGCTGTGTTTTGATGAGACAAGTCACCGATCCTGGTGAGGTCCTCCCCATCTAAGAACAAGGAGTCTTTAGTGTCTTGACATTTAATTGTAGTAGTTAAAGCACTTCTTTGGTGCTGGGAGGGAAATGCTGTACTCTACTACACAGATTCTAGAGGAAGTAAATGACTGCCTGTAAGAGGCCGGAAGACGAATTGCTGTTTGACTGATAATGTTAGAATATTAAAAGAAACTCACAGGGGAAAGAAAATCCAAGTGAGTAATATATATTGGGTGTCTAGCCTCTAATTTGACATTCAGGTCAGATCAAAACTAACCTTGTGAAATCTTAGACTTTAATGTCATCTAAAAATGCTAGTGGGCAAAGGACTTAATCACACATGAGCGTGAAATATATGTGAAGTGCCATCTCTGGATATTTTTCTACTCATTCTTTGCAAACCCAAAGCCCCAAATGCTCTATTTAAATATCTATATTTGTTAGGATTCCTTAAAAAAATAAAAATAGAGGAATCATTTTTCACCTGTTAACTGGGTAAGGGTGTAATAGTAAATCATCTTTAGCATTGGTCTACAAAATGAAATTTTTTAGTGTGAGGTTGCTGTCTTAGCTAATGTAATAAAATACTCCTAAAGTCCAACCTATGGGATTTTCATGTGAGGAAAGTGTCTATATGTGTGCACATGTGTGTGTAAATGTGTCTATATATGTTTTGAATTACGATTAGCAAGAGAATATGTGAAGAAAGATCTATGACAGCGATTTTAACACACACAAAACTATGAGTAGGAGGTGGAGAATGAAAAGAAAGGAAAACAAAGATCAAGCCAGAAGAAAGACATAGGCAAAATTTTCAAAGAAGAGATGAGTTTCTTTAAACTAGAAAAATCAAAGGCATGCATTTCCCCTTATGGCAATAACCACATTTTTTTTTTCCTAGAGCTTTACACGTTAACACCTAAGAAATAGATTTTTTAATACAAAAATACAAGCTGTCTTCAATGAATATCTCTTGAATTGCTTTTCCTTCTGAATTCTTTGTGGTCATATGACAAGGCCCTGCTCTAGTTGGATATTTTTATTGGGAAACTTAAATTTCCTTTGATCGTGCTATTTTCTTTGCCTGAAAACTCATTTACATCTTTCTCCCCTTAATCGACTCATACTTGTTCTTCGAAACTATTCGTTTCACCACTCAACATCTCCTTAGACCATCTGTGCCCCTACTTTCTGTAGTTTGCTTCATTGACCTTCTCTCTACTCTGAGAACATATTATATTCAAATGAGCAGTCCCTCTCCCACTAGGCTGTACAATTTTTAAGGAAACAGCCATGTCTAATTCAAATCTACAGTTCGGGATCCTAACACTATCTCAGGAGCTCAATGAATATTCTTGAATGCAGGCTCACTACCAGTTTAATATTCCAGATCCTGATAGACAAAGATTTTCTCTCTTAGGAGAGAGTCAACAGACATGACAGTTGGATTTTGAAAAATGCCATATATTCTGTTGCAAACCCCAAATGCCTTTTTTTCTTCTTCATAAACAGAATAGCCCTTCTTGGGAATAAAACAATTGCTTCCAAGTAGTGTGTATACCAAAGCATCTTAACAAAAGCAGTGCTCTCTTATTGACTGAGGGAGAAGCATGTTGCTTAACCTTCCATTGTTTAGGTAGTCATCATCGTTTGCTGCTCTCCATCATCCTAGAATGAATTCCTTGAGATTCTGGTTGTTATACCTACAATTTTTTATGATCACAGCTTAAATTTTTTTTCCTGTTTTATCTCAGGCTGTTGTGAGAGAATTTTGATAGCTTTGGAGGCATGGACGGATTGACTGACATTCCATCCCAACTCTCACACAATACCTCTGAATAGCTAGTAACATCTCTGTTAACCAGCAGCATTCATTCCCGTGGCATCATTTTATTGTAGAATGTCTATAGCCTGAGGATCCAGAGAGAAGCACTACAATATGGACTCTCTGCTGGCAGATCTTCCATGGAATGACTCCTGTTGGTTTTGGCTTGCCTCTTTTGGACAGCTTTCTTTATTATTAACCCCCAGAAAACAAGGTATAAGAACTCAGGCAGGGATCTGGAATACCATCCTGATACGATGATCTCACTTTCTTTCATTCACTGGCCCAGCGAGAGGAATCTGGAAGTCCCCACAATTCCTGGGAGGTCAGTGCTGGTCTGCAGTAGCTGTGCTTCTGGGACTGAGCTGGGGATTGAGATACATGTAGAGGGCAGAGTGCTGGTGTTTAATGATGCTATCATGAGAGATTTCATGCCAATTTTTACTAAGCTGGATGGTTCCATTCTGATAAGTAATGGAAGAACCAGGTATGATACATTGCCATTCTCTAGTAAGAACCACAGTCAGCATCAAAGTCTCTGAATATGCATGGCTATTAAGGAAAGATACCCAATCCCTCTTACTCATGTACTCACATATTCTTAAAGCCCTTTGGACACTAAGGGACATTTTTGGCCTAGGAATTTTAATATATTAGAATAGAAGAACATTCTGGAGAGCAATCCTTAGGAATTTTAATATATTGGACTAGAAGAGCATTCCAGAGAGCAATCCTAACTGCTTTTTTTGGACACCATAAAAAACAAACCCAAAACATGTCTATCAGGTCAGAAAAAGCTTGTAAAGTTAGTGTGTGAGTGGTGTGGGCAGAATCTATATTTTTCAAATTGAAAAATAGAGATAAGAAGGAAATGGCCCTTCACCAAGAGGAAGATATTAAGGAGTAAAGAGAATCAGAGACATAAAAAGGAAGTTAGATCAAGAGCCTCTTGGTGAAAACAGTAGCAGTTCTAGTCTGTGTAGTCTGGAGATACCAGCTACTTCCTGTCCACAAATGTCAGAGGATACATTAAAGTCTTTGGTGAAGGGCTGAAATATAGATTCCCATCTGCTTGAGGACATTTGGAAGAAGGTGTCAGTATGTTTGGGATACCTAGAACTCCAATATACTTACAGCCAAGAGTGAGACAGGTTGCATGGTCATTATACAAAGCCGTCCTCTGAATGACTGTATCTAGATGTCATTATGCCTTAAAATGTTTCTGTGTATTGTTTTATATAAATGACTTCCTTCCCTGTCTTATGTATCTATGCATTCATGTACATGCTGATGTTCATAATATGTTGAACCTTGCTCATTGGGCCCTAGGGATAAGAAATCACTATATATTGGGAGGCTTGCCTAAGGTACGGGGTAGATAAAGAGACTTACTGGTTGCTGTGTCATTTGATCTGTTGTATTTAATGTCAGAGACAGAAACTGATACAGATGAAGAAGCCTTATTTCCTTGACTAGTGAGATGGAGAAATTTATTTATGATGATTTAATGACAACCAATAGAATCCCAGCCTGGGTCTCTATCCTCAAAGAAGATTGCAATGTGATGCTCTAATTACTACCCTAGTGGTACCCAGCGGGCAGAGACTACTCAAAGAAGGGGCATGTGGTTTAGACAAAGGCCATGTGGAGGAAATATACCTTGAACTGTGCTGTTAATGGTGAGTAGGACAAAAAGACAAGGGGGAGGGGAGGGGCATTCTAAGCAAAGGGCTCTGCCTTAACCTGCAGTAGTTTGGAAACTATGGGTGAGCCAATGTGTGGGTAATAAGGATGCTTTGGGGGCATGATAGTGATGGAGATAAGGCTTTATGGGGGCAGCATGGGTGAGATCATAAGGGGAGTTGGGTCATGAAAGATGCCAGTGGCTCAGTTAGGATGGAGATTAGATGGAGGTTTATCCTGAAATCAGTGGATGGTGACTTTGATCCCCGAACGACATGATTCTGTTTATTCATGGGAAGATCAGTCTGGCTGTGATATGGAGGAGGAAGTGCTTAAGGTCAGGATGGCTCTACATAGATGGTAGAAAATAACCACCACAAGAAAGAATGAGATGATACATGTAGCAGTAAATTCTCTAAGTCAGAGTTCAAATAAAGGATCTTATGAGTTAAGCTAATTTTGCTTAGAGGATGATGAAGTAAAAAAGGCATTGGAAACAGAAGTCCACTAAAGTCTGAAGTTAAAATGAAATGGGTAGGAGTAAATAAAACAGGGCTCTGGAATGTTGATACATTTTGTATGAAGATGGTAAAACTTAGTGGTAAACACTTGGGCTTAAGGGGGTGACCGTATAGCCTGGCTTTGTACCAGTTGTATGACCTTCTGTGAGTTACTGACCTTCAAATTTCTCGTCTGTTGAATGGGGTATTAATATATGCTTCAAACAACTGCTGTGAAAATCCAATCAAAAAGTGCACAATAAACACTTTTTTGCCATTTAATTGTTGCATTAAGTGATCACTTTTTTTTTGTGCTGGTCCTGGGGTTTGAACTCAGGGCCTGGGTGCTGTCCCTGAGCTTCTTTGTGGGCAAGGCTAACACTCTAGCCACTTGAGCTACTTCCATCTTTTTCAAAGTCGTTTATGGACACTAAGAGTCTCACAGACTTTCCTGCCCAGGTTGGCTTTGAACCACCATCCTCAGATCTCAGCCTTCTGAGTAGCTAGGATTTCAGGCATGAGCCACCTGTTCCTGGCTAAGTGATCACTTTAATATATATATATATATATATATATATATATATATATATATATATGCTTTCTTTGCCATTGTTTTAAATCAGAGAAGGAGTGGTTGCAATGGAAAGGTACAGGCACTAATATAATTGGTTCTCAGAGTAAACCAACCTGTGATCTTCTTTTAACACCTTGTTCACAATCCTCAAGGGTCTTGAAAAATGTTTATCTTATATGCAAACTCATGCTGATGGGATGCAGTATGAGGAAAACAGCAGATCTCCAAAAAGGGAATTGAAATGGGATGAATTCAAGAAAAGTAAGTTCACATCCCCCTTTACCTTAAATTATATGGTAAAGTGAGGGAGAAAAGGAAGAGAAGAGGGAGGAGGATAAAAAGGGGGAGGGGAATGGAAGAGGAGGAAGGGGATGGAATGACAAGAAGGGCATAAAGGATATTATATGGGGGTGGATTTGCATTTGAGATGATGAAGAGATTGGTTAAGTTTTTAGCCTTTCTGAGATTCCTTTTAAAATAATGTTGGATCAAGCTCAATTGTAAACTGACAGCCCATGTAACTAGCATCCAGAAGTATTTTTTTTTAAGTTGAAACAATATTTATAGTTTGGAAAATCTCACCCAAACATAAATTTCTGACATCTGGTGAAAACAATCAGCTCAGACCTACCAGCCTTTGCTCTTCCCAGGCCCAGGGGTGCCTGCTCCGTTCAGGGTTCCAGTTCTGGGTCTCCGGAAGTCCATTGCTCTAAGCTCTGAGCTTGTCACTTACTCCAAGCCCTCTTTTCTTATAGGTAACTCATCTGACTCTCTTTGATCTTAACATTTGTGATAATGGGGATACTCCATGGTCTCTTAAGATAGTATATAAATTAAAAATGTGATACTTGGGGCTAGGTAGGTGGCTCAGTGATAGAGTGCTTGCCTTGCACACACGAGGCCCTGGGTTTGATCCCACAGCATCACATTAGCAGAAAAAGCTGGAAGTGGTGCTGTGGCTCAAGTGAAGTGGTAGAGTGCTAGCCTTGAGCTGAAGAGCTGAGGGATAGTGCCCAGGCCCAGAGTTCAGGCCCCACAACTGACCAAGAAAAAGGGGAGGGGTGATACTTTTTTGTGAAAAAGAATTCGGGGAAAAATAGACGTGGGTTGGGTAGAAGCCTGGTATTGCAATGCCCTTTGTGAGATTGGTTTTTATGGACATGCAGAGATCTGAGAGTGTTCTCTAAAGATGGCACTGGGGTGGGACAGGAACAGAGAGGAAGGGGAGATAGATGCAGGTAAAGAAGGAGAGAATCAGATGATTCCCAGAACCAACTTTCCACTGAGCTCCTGGAGAATCCGAGTGGAGAAATGACGTAGAGAATCTGCTGCCCGAAGATAGTTTGCAAAATGGCTGATTTCTCAGGTACAGGCAGAGCGTGGTAAATGTTCTGTGCTGTTCTTTCCTCTGCCATGTCCCTGGGCCTTGGCCACTGGCCTTCCTCTGAGAGCTCCATACCCTGACACCACAACCTCTTGCAGAATGTGTTTCTCCCCTCCACCGACCCCCTTCTCTTTCCTGGCAGGTTCACCAAGAAACAACCAGGTCTCCATGGCAACGTGGAGACAGCTGAAAAATGGCAGCTAAATGCAGCTGCCCCTCATTTAATATCGACTCTGGCACTGACAGAACAGATAATGGGCAATAACACACCATTATGTTGTGGGGAAAATGAAATGCTTCGGCAGAAGGCTGTCATGCTGGGCGATTTATTTGTTACTGTACCAGTACCAATTTCTCTCCACATCCCTGCCTTTCTTTTTGTTTCTTCTTTTCCATGGCAGAGTTTTTCCTCTTCCTCACTTCTCTCCCATTGCTCCCTTCAATAGCATCTCTTTTTCTGTTACTATTTTTTCTCCATATTTCCGTCTACATATTCCTTTGACCCTCTGAGCCACTTCTATGTATGGATGAAAACACGCACATAGAATAATAGCAACATATAATGACTTATACATTACAAAGCACTTCTAAACACATTTTCCCACCCAATTTTAATGGTTTGACAACCCTGGGAGAAATAGGTAAGGCCTACATGCTGGTAGGAATTTTGCAGATTTTAAAAGTGGCTCCAAGAGGTTGAAAAATTGGCCCAAATTGGCCCAAATCCTACTTTCTGATCTCTAAGAGGGATTCTTATTTTTGCTACTTGAAAAGCTGTAGAACCACAAATATCTATTCATTGTTGTAAGCCCCTGTTTTATTAATAATATTTATTAAAGATTTCAACAGAAGAACAAGTCTCCAAGGCTTCAGAAGCTATTCAGAAAGTCTTGAAATCTCTACCATTTCAAAGATCTGCTAGCCAAGTGGCATTAAACTGTTTTTAAGATTAAGTTGTTTTCATTTTTTAAATCCAATGCATGCATTTCTCACTACTTCCCATTATATCATTATGAAATCATGGGATATTGCCATGCAGAAAAGATATAGTATGTCCATAGGAGCATTTCAGTAACCAATAGCTTTCTGTGTTATCAGATGATCATGGTGCATTGAGGTCTATGGACATCATTGATGGTCTTGAAGAAGCAAAGCATGCCTTTCTCTGTGCCATTATTGTGGACCAAGATTTTTTTCTGAGCTTTTCTTGACTGACTCTTCATAGAGCTCATGAAATATCATATAATTGATCCTATAACATCTGGGAAGATCTGAGCTCAAGTTCCTTAATTCTTTGAGTCTTGGATTGTAAATGGAACAAAAACAGATATTCTGACTATGATGTTATTTGAGTCATGGTTGATGAAGAAAGAATGTATGGACATCTACCTACTGGAGGTACAGTCTGAACAATCAACATAGAGTTTTTCACTCATAAGAAAGAATTATTCGTGTTAATAAAGGCAACACTTGTATTTCTTAGCAAAGTCTTTTGACCTGAGATCTTGCTGAGATCCTTTAAAATTTTTCATAGAACAGGCAATATAGGATAGTCACTCAATCTACTAGAGTTTTAGCTTTGCCAATTTCCAAGTTTTTAGCTTTGGAAAAATTACTTCTACTATCCAGGGCTGAGATTTTTTGAAATAGTCTGTGGCTCACACAAGAATTGCCTCCGTATTGCTTCTCTTTTCTCCACAATTCTTGATTCTAATTCCTGCACACTGAAATTCTTCCTACAGCCATACCTTTAAAAATTTTTTTTTAACTCCCACCCCTCACTGTGGAAATTGAAGTAGGCTGCTAGCACAAATAGTGGGGCCAAAGGTAAGGAAGATAGCCTACTGAAATTGTGGCTAGATGCTGACGACTGTTGTTTTGTTTCCGTCCCTATGTCTCTCTTTTCCATGGATGATTCTTTAGAGTGAAATGAACCTAATCATGAAATGATAGAATGGCAAGAACCAAAGATGATTCTACTTGTAGAGTTTACTAGTTCAGTTTCTGACTTTGCAGGAAGCAGATCCTTGGCAAAAGTCCTATTTTGCATACCAACCTTCTTGCTATCTTGCCCCTCTATTCCCTTTGATTTGCTTAATTACCTGAAGTGTTCAATTGGATTTACTGCCACTCCTAGCCAGATGTAGGGATGATGCAATTCAAAGACAGAAAATTAATGTTTCCTTAGTATTCACGTTGATTTACTAGTTACAATCTTTTTGTTATTGTTGTTGGTTGTGGGGCTTGAACGTGGAGGCCTGGGAACTATTTCTGAGCTCTTTTGCTCAAGGCTAGTACTTTACCACTTTTGAGTGGTTAACTGGAGATAAGACTCTCATGGGGACTTTCCTGCCTGGGCTGGTTTGGAACTGCAATCCTCAGATCTCAGTTTCTGAGTAGCTAAGATTACAGGCATGAGCCACTGGCACCCAGTAGTTACATCTTATTCTTAAAAACAGAAGTGATTGGTTTAGGAAATAAGGGCTCTAAGCTTGGAGAAATATTTTTAAATGTTTTTACCATTTTAATAATTTTTAAAATCCTATTTTAGTACTTAGAATTCTGAAGAAATTATCCCTCATTATCTGATATTTTAATGCATTATTCAAGAAAATGTAAGAATAATGTCATTATCTAACTGTTGGAATTTTACAAGTTCAAGACAACTGAGAATCTAAAAAATCAGAGTTAAGGGGATATAGCCTTTAAACCAGAGGAGAAAACTTGTCTCATGGTCTGTGCACTTTTTGCCCTAGAGTGTATGAATTATGTGATAATTTTGAAAGAAATGAAAAGAAATGTGATAGTTTTTAAAGAAATGTAGCTGAACCAGAGAATGTGTGACTTAATTTGAATGCCACACAGAATGGCAAAGAGCTGGGCTAGGGAGAGGAAAGGAGAATGTTTGAAATGGCCAAATCTACACAAAGTAAATTGAAGGAGGCCACTGAAGGAAATGCTAAGAAGATAGTGTAGGAGACTGGAAACTTTTAAGGAATAAGCAATGGTCTCCAGAGAACTAATAAGCACAATCTCAAACCAGGAAATTTTACCCTGAAAATCATGGAGAATTGAATATTTCTGTCTCTCAATAGTTCTGTCTTAACACCTGTAATATAACTAATGTTCATGAAGATCCTAAAATCTGAGACTTCTTGGTTTGCATGAAGATCAACTTGCTAAGGGCCAAAGTGCTCCCTGCAGATCGATGCCAAGAACTATTGGTAGGTTGACACTGGTGGTTCATGCCTGTATTTGTCACAGCTCAAAGCCAGCTAATGCAAAAAGTCTGTGAAACGCTTATCTCCAATTAACCAGCAAAAAGCCTTACTGGTTCAAGCAATAGAACACCATCCTTATGTGGTAAAACCATGCAAGAGCTCAATGCCCCAAGTTCAAGCCCCAGTACTGGTATACAGTGGTACACACACACACACACACACACACACACACACACACACACACACACACACACACAAACACATACACAAAAGAACTATTTGTTACTCATCCTTGCAGACATAAATACAAAAACTAAGAGTAAGCATTTAAACATTTTTATAGCAATTATATCTATTAGAGTGGACTGTTTTTGTTCAACAATGTATCATGCAATTCAGTGTTTTTACAATCACCTCGTGAGTCACACATGCCAGGAACTCTAGTTCTGCATAAGAAGAACATGGATTGGCATGGTTGGATTGAGAATTTAAAAAAAAAAATATTTCTTTATGACAAAGACTTTGGAAAGTCTTGGTCTAGTTAGAAAGCTTCTCTTTGCATGTGAGAAGATAGCTTATATATGAAAATCTAGAAATGCAGTGGTAGAATTAGCATAATAGTTTACCAATAGATACTTTATTCTTAATCAAATTATTCCCAGCTTACTCTGTTTCCTTAGATAGGCAAAGCACACAGCTTATTTTTTAAAAAAATACATTTCCTTAAAAGCACTGACTATTTGGAAACTCTGGGCTCTAACCATTCCTCTATGGAGTCTACATTTCAAGTAAGATCTTGCTGTATGTACGACACACACAACAGAATTGCCTCACAGAAAATGTGTCTTTGCACTTGAAGCTTGTTGGTCTCTTGAGCATTGTTTTGTTGCTGGAAATTCTTAAGGCATACGAAGTCCTGTTAGATGGCAACTTTCCAGGTCAATTCTGCTCAAGGCACTTCCGAATCATAAATTAAGAGCTCTTATGGACTCTTACGATGTGACTCAGGGCACTAGTGTGGTAATAGACTAGCTGGGGGCTCCATAGCTAATGGAACTCTAGGGGATGGCAAAGCATGACTGAGCCTCTTTCATTGCCCAGTTTTCTACTGTGAAGTGTTGCGGGCCCATCTAGAGCAGAGCCTTCATGCATCCCTGTAATAATAACCCACACTCATTCCCATCAGGACTGGGGTCAGATACAACTTGACAAAGACATTAATACTTCCCTGGCTAGGCAGACTTTCCAAACTTTACAGATGGAATCAACTGGAAGTAGAGTGTTGTGGCATCATAGCATCTCATTATAGAATATCATACTTACATCTCACTGAGTTCTAGACATTATCCTGCAGAGTCAGCAGACCGGCTCCTTCGACTTCCTTTGAAATAAGCAAGCAGAATGAAGGCCCAAAGAGATGAACAGATATTGATTTCACCACCCAATTAAAACTCAAATCCACCTACCTGCCTCCATCTTTGCTGTCGCTATCTAAGTCCAGACCACCCTCATCCATCACCTGGACAATTGCAGAAACCTGCCAATAGTCCTCTGTATTTCACTCCCAGTACCTCTGATCGATTCTCACATAGCAAACAGGACTGTGATCATTTTGAGAATGCATGCCCACATCCTTCTAAATTCTGCACCTTTGCATGGTTCTCAGTTTTCTAAGGATAAAGTTCAAACTCCTTGACAAGGTAGGCAGAGTCCAGCAGGATGTAAAGCTTGAGCATATCTGCTACCTCCTCTACCGCGGTCTCTCTCTTTCCGATTCATTTGTGCTATTGGCCTTTCCAGGCCTGGAGTGTTTCTCGGCCTTTGCCAACCACTTTCTGACACACACAAATCCCAACTAGGGCTCACCTTCAGGCTTGAGTTTTAATTCTGCTCCCTCAAGAGATCCACTGTAACCCATCCCTCTAAATTCCCACTTTTTTTTCACTATCTCATACTACTGTGATCTTGTGTCTGAACACATTTCAGTTACATATACCTGTAGGCTTCTGTATCTGAGGGCTGTCTACCTCATGAGACTCATTGCGAGATTGATGAGGACAAAGTCCACAGCAACTCTGTCCATCAGTGAATATTCAGCACCAAGCTTACTGTCTGCTTTAGAGCTGGCCTGCTATAAGTATTTGGTAAGTTAAAAAATGGAGGGTGAGGGGGTGAAAAGGTAGCTTAGTGTAGAGTGCTTGCCTTGCATTCATGAGGCCCCAGCACCACATAAGCAGAAAAAGCCAGAAGTGATGCTGTGGCTCAAGTGGTAGATTTCTAGCCTTGAGCTGAAGAGCTGAGGGACAGTGCCTAGGCCCAGAGTTCAGGCCCCATGACCGACAAAAAAAAAATGGAGGATGATAGACTAAGGAAGACATACAATGATAATGATGGCATGATATAATGCTATTCTGCCTCTAATTATTTATCTTTTTTTTTGGCTTTGTCTTTACTTAAAATATAACTAAGCCAGGTGCCACTGGCTCACTCCTGTAATCCCAGGTGCTCAGGAGGCTAAGATCTGAAGGTTACCGTTCAAAACCAACCCAGGCAGGAAAGTCCTGTGAGATTCTTATCTCCAATTAACCACCAAAATGTAAAAGGGGATCTGTGGTTCAAATTGTAGAGTGTTAGCCTTGAATATAAAAGCTTAGGAACAGTGCCCAGGCCCTGAGTTCAAGCTCAGGACTGACACAAAAAATAAAAAGAAAGAAAAAGTAAAACAACTAAGGGTTCCTGGAAGAGTATAGTGAGTACTTAATTAGAGCTTAGTTGCTATGGAAGTAGATCAATTAACATGTAAGGGAAGAATGGATGGTATTTTTCCATCATTCCAATTGGCATGAGTTCTCTGTGTGTTTGAGGTGCTGGCATGTCACTTGATGCAAGTTGCACTATTGACCTTTGTGCTCACAGTCATTGCACTTGAACCCAAATAGCATCCAACCTAGCATTTTCCCCTTTCTCTTGCTACTACAAAATTCTGTTCTGAATGAGGAAGCAGCTTGGTTAGAAGACAAAAGCCTTGATATATTTTTTTTTCCTGAAGAATACCATCAGGACGAAAGCTATGATTAATACACATAATTGAAACAAATGGCAGCTAACTGCAGAAAACCATCTCCCAGCTGTTGGAGGAAGGAAATTGCTGACAGCCATTCCCCACTGAGTGGCAACGTAGAGGGAAGGACAGAATAGGAGCAGGATAGAATACACATCAACTATCCTACAGCACTCTGGGAGCTGTTTGGGGTCACAGATGCCCCTTAGGTCTCTGTTACATGTGTGAGATAGATGAGCTTTGCCATAAAATGATAGTATTATTCACTTTTCAGGCTGGAACTTAGAGCTAAGATTTCTATGACCGGGGCTTTACAGTAGCCTCAGTCCTATAGAAAGGGCATTTAGAATCCTCCTGGCCCAGATAGCAGTATTGCCAACTCCAAGTTGAATTTCTTTATAAGAAGACTGGATATTTCTTGACCTGTTAGATTGTGAAATGTGAAAACATTTTTCTTGATCATCTGCCCTCTGCCAGTTGGGCAGGGAATACTGAGATAGGGAAGAAGAGCTAGGCTCACAAGTCATCTGTTTTTGAGGTCAGCAGACTCTTATTTTTTCTGTGCCTCAAACTCTTATAATTCAAAGTGGTATTGGAGATCACTGTCCCCTGAATTCTAAGAATCTGTGTTAGAACTAAAATATGTTATGCATGTGTACACACTATGAATGTGCATAAAAGTAAATCTGCTCTCTATTACCTATACCTGTCTGATATCATCTTAACATAACCATCACCATCACCATGACCAACATCATCATCTGTTTTTCTGCTCCATTTTTTAGTCTATCCTTTTTATAGCTGGTCAACAAACTATATGGTCTTGAGTCAGTGTTACGATGTAATACTCTAAGATGTAATTCCAGTACAGGAATCCATCAACCTCTCCATCAGAAGAACGGAAATCTCAAGCTCAGTGCACATAGTGACTGTAGGCCAATACATCAGCTATGTATATAGTTTTGCTTTGACAAGGGATACACAAAGCACCTCAAGAGCCAATGGTGAAATGCAAAGCCTCAGGCTATGGGATATGTTTGAAGGACTTTGGGTCTTCAGCACTACTTGACACATGTTCATCCAGCAAGCTGATACAGGTGATGCTGAGACAGAACTCAGGCCCAAGTGTGCTGGACAGTGTTTGTCATATGAAGGACAAGGCCAATGTTCCAGCTTTGGAATTAAAGGCACCAGGGTCACTGATCCTCACAAAAAACTGCATTCTGTAAATTTGGCCTCTGGAAGTGGCAGATGTGAGTGCCAGGACTGGACAATAGCCAGGAGAGAAGGTCCTTGCAGGAGAAATCATCCTTTTTTACTTTGCCTTGTGCTGTATCATTTTTGCATCATCTCATTTTCCCCTTTAACAGTGGAGAAAGTAATACTATCTTCCTTATGTGGTAAGAAAACAGGGGATCAAGGGAAATAGCTGATATTATTCCAGTTACCCTACTTGCTGGGGGCCTGGGTAATGGTGATGTTTTGTAAAAGTGCATTGCTGTCAAAGAAGAAAAAGCAATTTCTTTCTCCAAATAAAAGGGGACTTCTATAGGGATTAAACAATGGGAGAGACCTTAGTAGAACTTCAGGAATTTTGTTTCTCTCTCTCTGCCCTCTGATTATTCCTGTGGCTTTCTGTAAGATTCTCTAAGCAACAGCTGTTTTCTACAACTCAGACTGGAACCTTACAGAACTGACCTTCAAACCCATTACTTTTGCAATTGAGGTCACCTCTTTGGGGGATTCGTCAGGGAGGGTGGAGCATCAGCCCGAATTCAGAAGTCTTTGCTTCCTGCTTATGTTCTACACAGATCTATACAGATCTCTGCATCTACTTTATTTGATTCATAAGCTATTAAGGAAAATCAAAATCTATTGGCTATCAGGGAAAAGGTAGATGAGATCTTCTACCTGTCACTGTCAGCTTTTCATATTGTTGACCCTACTTCTAAAATAATATTCAGAGTTTTCCATTCACTCTTACCATGTAGGCTGAATGTCTGTGCCCTACCTCCATGTTTATATATTGAAGCCATAATTCCTAAGGTGACGGTACTTTTGGGAGACAATTAGGATTAGATAAGGTTGTGAGGGTATGGCTACCGTGATGGAATTAGTGTCTTCACACAAAGAAGAGACCAAAGCCCTTTCTCTAAGCCATGTGACAAGACATATTGTAATAAGCTAGCTGCCTACACACCTGGAAGAGGCTCTTTATCAAACACCATAGTTGCCAACACCTTGAACTGATAGATTTCAGCCTCTAGAAATGTGCAAAATAATATTTTCTTGTTGATATTATCCAGCATATGTTGTTAGAATCTTGTCACTGCAGCTCATGCTTATACTCTGCTTTTGTAGGTGTAACAGGGCTAGGAGCTCTTTCATAGGTGTAGGGCTACTTGTCTGAGGAAAGAAGAAACATGTAAGTATATTGGCAGCTATTCCAACTTTTGCACACTTTTTGTCACTTTGGAAAAGTTCAAGTAGAATACTTACCAAGGAGTTTTCCTTGCTCTTTATGTGACATATGAATCTTACAATCTGTAGTTATCATGTAGATGACGTGATGCAGCTCAAAAAATAAACTGTTTCCACTGCTTCTGATTTTACCCCATTTACCCTCAAGCCTCTGTTCACAGTAAACACATCAATGCAAGATCAGCTAGCAAATAAACACCTCTTTCTTAGAGGTACAAGTAGATTCTACTAAATGCTACTATGTAGAAGAGATATCTAGCCAGGGACAGGGGTCACACATGTAATAGCATCTTTAAGAATGGAGAAGAAGGACTGGCTTCGTGTATGATGGTTGGCTGCAAAGCAAAGTCAAACGATTGATGATGACGATGATGATGATGATGATGATGGTGATGATGATGATGATGATGATGGTGACGATGATGATGATGGTCTATGAAATGTTTACTAAATGCCAGGCCTTGCTCTAAATGCTTTCCAACTATGATTTCACTACAACTCCAGGTGAGAGCCAAGCTATTGTTTTATTTTACCTTTTGGTTTTTAAAAAGAAATACAATGCCCATTTTAGAGATGGGGGAATTGAGGCTTACCCAGTTTAAATGACTTGCCTAAAGTCACAGAGGTGAGCAGCTCAAATCAGAACAAGAGCTTTCTTTAGCTCCTTAACACTTAGGAAGGGGTTGTCTTACCATTGGAGTTCCCTTCTGCCCTTCAACTACAGAAGGATCTCCCTTTGTAGTCTGGCCTGTTGAATGAAGGATAAACATGGGCTGGAGTGAAGATAGAATCTGAACCAAGTTTTATTAATTTCCTAGTTTAGGAAGGCAGAGAATTAACACATGGAGACCAAGAATGGGATGGGGGAGGTGGAGAGGAACCCTACTGGGTCCGGTGTAATACCCCAGGTAAGGAAGGCACCTAGGGAAATGTATTTCTGTTTTTGTAAGATTAGAAGCAGAAAGAAATAAAATAGCCATTTTCTCTTTACAAGGAAATTAAGTTTGACTTCTCTGATTGTGTGCTTTCTTAATTGACTCAGGTTAAGCTAACATTTTACCTAGGCAGAATGTGGGTTGAGAAGAAGATTTCTAAAACTAAAACAAGGAAAATGGTCAGCCCACTTGGAGTCAGGGAGGGAGACACATCATCAAATTAGCATTTCTTTCCCTCAGGGCAATTGTTTACATTCAAATAACCAATTACAAAAAATATTCATTTTTTTAATGAACTTCAGGAGTCCCACATATCTACCATAATAGTATTTTTCCCCCATTGCCCTTATGTCTTTGGAGATAATAAGTCAGTGTTCTCTAAAAAGAGCGCTTTTTTTTTTTTTTTATTCAATCACAGCAATCTTTCTTTCAACAAAAAGGAATCAGTGAGATTTTATTCTATTAAGTTGAACATAAGCAATGTTGGCGTGGCTTGAATAATTAACTTTCACCTCTATGTCCTTTTTGTGTTGGCTGATATATTTGTTCACTTGTACATATTTTTGGTATAGATTTTTTTTGGTGCTGGTCCTGGGGTTTGAACTGAGGGCCGGGGTGCTATCCCTGAGCTTTTCTGCTCAAGGCTAGTGTTTTACCACTTGAGCCACAGTTCTACATCTGGATTTTTTTGCCAGTTAATTGGAAATAAGAGTTGCATAAACTTTCTTGCCCTGGCTGACTTTGGACTCTAATCCTCAGATGTCAGCCTCCTGAAGAGCTAGGAGTATGGAGTGAGCTGGTGATATTTGGGAACATAGTGGGTTGATTTCTCTGAAGGGAATTTGGACACTTGGATTTGTGACAGTGAAGTTGGTATGTTAAAGATGGAAAAGTGAAGATTTACATAGTGAGTGCTTGAGATGGCCTATTAGTGCTAACATGTTGGTTCTGAGATGAGAATTTTCTGGTTTGCAATGAAGGAAGTTACTTCCATGATTTGAAACTGAAGTGTAGAATGTGATGGATCTAAACCAATGCCATCCAGGCTGTTGTAGGTCTAAACACTTGGAGAATTTTGGTTCCCTAGATGTCAGGTTAAAAACTGTCAGGGTATCTATTTGCCCTCAATTCTCACCAAGACCACACATACACATGACTTGAAACATAAACACACATGCTACAAAAATGCTGTGACCGATGTGTTGAAAGACTATTTCTTCTGTCTTATACTACATTGCACAGAGCATTTATCTTTTGATATTGTTGGAAGTGACACAGTTTATCATGTAGTATTCAGCCCGTGTATCTTGTGGTTCTGTAGATCCTATTTTATTGGAGATGAATTTGAGGTCCTGGAGCTCCCCCCACCCTGGGAGATTATTTTTGGAACTATTTTTATTTTATTTTTTATTGTAAAGGTGATGTACAGAGGGGGGTCACAGTTTACACAAGTCAGGTAATGAGTACATTTCTTTCTGAACAGTGTCACTTTGTTCCTTGTGTTCTCGCAGTTTTTCCCCTCCCAATCCTCTTCCACTACAAGTTGCATAGTTCATTTTCAACATAGTATCTAGTGAGTATCACTGCTGCATTTGTTCACCGTTTGTCAAAAAGTACAGAAATCAAATGCCACAAAGGAGTAGAAAAAAGTAAAATAACAAAAAAAAAACCTCTTGTTTCCATTTCTTTGAGTTCATTTTGATAAATATTATTTTATATAGTCATATGCACATAGATATTGAGCCTCTGTGATCCTCTCCTAAGAATATTCTCCTTTGGTCTCACTGTGTCAATATTTAGAGTCCTGTTTAATCATGTCCAAGTGTAATTTTTTTGACCTTTTACCATCCATTGTAGATTTATAGGCACATCTAATGACTACAAATGACTACAAATTTCTACTGTTTGGTCCCGTAATGTAATCTCAAGTAATGGAAGGGAATCCTAGGGAAATGAAACAGTCTTTTGCTGATATCCACATGCTCTTAGAGCTCACATGGGCTCTTCAGATAGGGGCATCTTAAAGTGGTACCCAGAGGTACCTTTGTGATGCAGTGTGTCAGGACATAGAGAAGGGAAGACCAGGTTCACAAGTACTTCTCCTAAGTCCAGGCGCTGACAGGTTTGTGGGAGACATCATCTGAATCTGTATTTCAAGACCTTTGCATGATTTTGTATTGTAAATTTTGCAAAGCAGGAAGAAGCTTTATCCTGGCAACTGTACTTTTGCAATAAAAATGCTTCTGCAGTAATCATGGCTTATTATGATTTTGCTTTAATATTTTAAGTCCCATGCTTTTTAGGGTAGCAAAAAGATAGAAAAAAAGTATTATTCATGACGTGCAGCCAGGGCTTCCATATAAATTAGGTCTCTTAGTCTTTATAGGTTCTGGACTTGAAAACTATTACTTTTTCTAATTTGGAGATAAGTAAACTGAGGCTGAAAGAGGTGAAATCAATTGCCAGAACAACAACAACTAAAAAGAAACACATGATTGCCAAGGAAGGGTCTGATTCGGTGTGGCTGCAAAGCCTGAGCTGTTTTGGCACTGCTACTAATTCAACACTGTACTAATTCAACATTTTCCTTCCTCCTCGTGGCAAGACTCAGGTTTCAGGACTCAGAATTTATGTTTCTGTTCTCCAGAATTCTTCAGCAGCCTTGAATATAGTAATCCTTCCCTCTTTCTAGCAAAGCAGAAGAGTTGTTTCAAAATGGATCACTGTTTACTTAAGAAGAGCCTTTGGCTTTTCTGTTTGTCTGCTGGCATTTGATGATTCAGATTGTCAGTGGACTTGTTTGTAGATGTGGTTCAGCTTGGCTCACTCTCTCTGCAAACAGTGTGAAGGACTATCTAGAGCAGATAACCCTTTGCTTACAGTAAGTAGATCACTGTTCTATAATCATGTTCTATGCTATCTTTAGCCTTCTTCTTCTTGTTATTCTTGTTCTTGTCCCCCCCACCCCCACCCCGCTCTCACACACACACACACAGAATAGGGGAGGATAGTGAAAAAATGATTGGAAACAAGTTTCCTGGTTATAGTAACCAACATACTATGTACTGCTCAAATGGAAATAGTGCAAGTCTCAGAATAGGAATTAGCAACTGGAGTGAGTTGTGATTTGAAGGACTCTGTAGCCCCTCCCCCATGCAAAAATATCCTTGGTGGTACCAAAACTTCTACAGTTTTGGCCTACTGCCAATGGATTGATCGATGCTCCCTCTTTTACAAAGTATAAATTGTTTTCAAACCTGGAGGTATCTGTTATGACTATCACTCATGGATGTATCTATGATACCTAAGGCACACATCTATTATGTTTGAGGTACAAGAAAGGATGCTGGTGCACAAAGAGATGGAAAAGGTTCCTCCCTCAACGGTTTTGCTGCTAGCTTGCCTGGTAAGAGGGGAGCAGTGTACCCAGTGCACAGGAATAGGGTCTGGTCCTAGACCTGCTCCCTGAGGCCATCTGTTTTTCAGAGATTAGACAACCTTTCCCGAGGGAATTGTCCAATTCAACAAAATATTCTGGGCACCGGAGAGAAAAAGATCTAGAAGTCTAGGATGGCAAGCTTAGAGAGCAGTAAGCAGAGAGCCTGAGACCCTATCATGAGGTTGTAGTCCTAGTATATCTCTTTTCTCTTTCTTTTCTTTCTCTCTCTCTCTTTCTTTCTTCTCTGTCTCTATCTCTCCTTAGCTCTGATCCCTTGGCTTCCTATTCCTGATCTTTAAAATGAGTGCATTTTTTGATTAAAGGGACCTCAGATTTCTCTTCATAACCAGTACTAATTCAACTAAACTAAACTAAATAAAATCCTTGTGTTTCCGTTTTGTAAAAAATATAAGGGGTTATTTTTCTCTTTCTCAAGATCCATTAGTAATGAAATATAAATCAAGCAACTTGTGGAATTACTTGTCCTAAAGGGTATTAATCTTGGTAAGACAGCATGACCAGCACTATACTTTGTCTGGAGAGGTTAAGGTTGTGTTTTTGGTTTTTGTTTGATTTGGTTTTGTTTGCCTGTTTTGTTTTGTTCTTGCTTGTGATTGATAGAGGGTCAGAGATGCTAATTGTCCAGATAAAGGAAGTATTAGCCTCTTTGTGTCTTTCAGGGCATGTAGTCTTAGACTAAGATGACTGGATTTCTTGTATCTGGGAAGGACATAGACAAAAGCAGTAGTACATTTACAGGTGCTGGAAAGGACTCTTCTTGCCTCTAGACAAGGAAGACACAGGTTAATCCCTCCATGGGGAGAAAAGATGAAATGATACTCAATGATCAGTCATAACCCTAAAACTTCCCTTAGTCTGAATCCTTAGAAATCTAAGACATTGAGGATTCAGACCAGGCATCCACTGATTAGTGTCATTTTATCAATGCATGAAGCCAAGGTCACCTGGTAAGACAGCGGGATAATAGTAAAGGCAGAAATGAAGGCTTCGAGGGTCAACAAAACCCAGTTTTGACTCCTGATTGTGCCTCTTCTCATGGGCAGATTATAAAGTCTCAACTCCCCATTGTCACAGAAAAGACTGTAATGGAATTCATCTCTCAGAGTTGTTTGAAGAGATGGTCCAGTCAAGGAGATGAGCATGGCACTCCACATGTGACCAGACCTCTGGAATCACTTGCCATTATTAGCAAGTTGAGGCTTAAAGCTAATGCATAGTAACTTACAAGGGAACAATCCATTGGATAATCAAAGCAATGAAACCATTTAGGATCTTGGGAGAAGGAACCTGACTTTTAGTAACACCTGACTCTTCTCAGATTCATCTCTTTATGTCATTGGTAATACAATGAGGTCTAAACATCATGAATAGCTCTCTTTCACCTCTCTGAAGATGGGAGCTAGATGGATGATTGAGCCCCAATGATACAGGCCAAGTGTGTGTTATGATCCATAGGCATAGAGAAAGAAGATACAGTCTCACAGATTTGTAGAAAAGAGTTGAAGGGATGGATGCCTTCCTATCTTTTCCTATGAAAATGAATATCAAAACTTTTTTTTAAAAAAAGAGAATAAAGCATTTATGTGTCCCTTCCAGGAGCTTGTGTTGGTTTCTAATTAATTGAATTGTGAAATATTGAGAATTCTCAGATCTCTATGTGAATGAATGTTGTAAATCTCCCTGAAATGGTCTATGTTGCCGTCTGATCCATGTATTTCAGATGAGACGAGAAAGGGATGCCCAAGGCTAGGCACTGATAACACAGTGGCGTACATGTATGGGGTCTTGAAAGGTTGTCCTTGATTGTAGAGGGGTCATTGGGGTTAGATTCCCATGCTATTGAGTGTGTGTGGGGGGAACCTCTATTTAGAAGGTTCTTGAGGTTTTACAGAGCATTCTTACTATGTAGGAATGCCTGTCCGAGCTCACATTACAATCAAGTGCATCTCTTACAGCAGAAGCGATTGCATGCCATAGTTTTTCCTTCTTTTCTTGTCCTCCTATTTCCCCTACAGCAGAGTTCTCAGATTTATTAACAGCCTTTCCATGGTTTCAGAAACCATCAGGAAGACAAATAAAGAGCACTTGGAGGATCCAATCTTCTTTGACTTGTTTTTCTTTCCGATTGTGGTTTGTGCTTTATTTCTTCTTCCTTTTTCCTTTTCCTTCCCTTGTAAACTCTCTGTGTTTGGAAGCTCTGGTTGGGCTAGAGTTGGTTTTATTTTTTGTTTTTGTTTTGGCTCCTCCCTCCTTCTTTTATTGCTTTTAATTGTTCCTGGACTTGAGCAAAGTGGGAAAGGTCATCTGTCAGGCGAAGGGCTGAACCCTCTGATAGACCTTCTGGAGACTGGATTGGGGTCATTAAGCAGCTTCTCTCCCTGAATCCAGAGAGAACACACTGCCACAGAGGAAGGGGGGAAAGATACTCAATGAGTGGAGAAAGCAACCCATATCCCATGAGCAGTTTTGCATGTGACCACATGCTGCACATGCTCCCTGACCTCTTCTCCAGCAGTAGATGCTGCCCTTGTGAGCCCTACTGACACTGAGAGATGGGCCTAAAAACACATCTGCATATCACACACTTCTAGACAGCCAGGTAGAATGGACTGGACTGGGAATAGGGCCTGTAGCACCCTAGAGATCAAACTTCTAGCATTGTCTTTTATCATGTGTCTACTCCCTCCCTAGGTATTTTATGTAAAAATCAGGCCTGGGATCCTGTCTTAGCTTTTTTTTTCCCCTCAGTTTCTTTTTTTTTTTTTTTTTCTTATTTTTTTGTTTCCGGTCGTGGGGCCTGAACCCTGGGCCTGGGTGCTGTCCCTCAGCTCTTCTGCTTAAGGCTAGCACTCTACCACTTGAGCCACAGTGCCACTTCCGGCTTTTTTCTTTTTGCTTACGTGGTGCTGAGGAATCGAACCCAGGGCCTCAGGCATGCAAGGCAAGCGCTCTACCACTGAGCCACCTTCCCAGCCCCTTTTTCTCAGTTTCTTTAGGCAAACACTGAACTATGATAACTAGTAAAAAAAAAAAAAAAAAAAAAGACAATGATGTTTTTAGACTAGCTTCTAGGTTTCTCATCAATTCCATCTACAAAATAGGTGAAGGGCTTATCTTTCTGCAGCCTTGACTGGGAAAACAAGTTAATTCCTTTCTGAGTAAATGCCTGGAGGTGATTCCAAAACCAAAGTTTTTGGAACTCATGATGAAATACGGTAGAGCTTTGCAAAAATAATGGGCAAAAAAAGAAGAATGAATGCTATGAGCAATAATTGTTTCTGAAGTATCTGAGTATTCCTAGAGTTACCTTAGCTATGCACCTGAGGGAACGCTTCTGTTTTGCATAAATCATTCCATACAACGTAATTAGCTATTTATGTTACAGAGGACACTCAGAATCTCAAATGTAAACAACTGGAAAGCAGAAGCTGTTTGTTCACGGTGGTATACAACAATAATTGATGATGAGCTAAATACTATGAACTGTCCAAAGAACCTTCTGAATATTCAAAGAGAGTCCATTCTCAGGATGGCCTTTTTATATACTTACTTAAAAAGTAATATAGCAGAGAAATGAATACATTATCCATGTGACAATGTAGAATGTCTCAAAAAACCAGAATGCTAGCTGAGTATCAGTGGTGTAGGCTTGTCATCCGAGCCATTGGGAGGCAGAAATTTGGAGGATCATGGTTCAAGGCCAGCACAACCATAAAAGTTTATGAGACCCTATCTCAATTGATAGCTGGCCACAAAGGCAGGGACCTCTGACATCCCAGGTGTGTGGGAAAGATCAGAGGTGTTGCAGGTAAAGGCCAACCCAGGGAAAGAGTTCATGAGTTCCATCTCAACAGCAAAAGCTTTGTGTGGTGACATGCCCTACCATCCCAGCTACAGTGGGAAGCATAAATGGGAAGATGAAACTCCATGAAAAAAAATCAAGTCTCTATCATAAAAACAGTCAGAGCAAAATGGCAAGAGGTAGGGCTTAAAGTTGGAGAACACTTGCTTAGCCAGCACAAAGCCCTGACTTCAAACCTCAATATTACCAAAACACAAAGTAAAATAAAAGTAAAAATCCAGAAGGCCAAGTTGGAAATGGTTTGAAATGCATACCTAAGAAAATTCATCCTTTGTCAAAGATTTTAGGTAAATGGGGATTTAAAAAAATGATCTGCATTTTTTAAACCATCTGTCCTGTGACCCATGATATAATCAACTCTACCCTAGTTGTCCAGGAACTTGACCCCATCTTAACAGACCTATGTGCTGGGATACTTTTCAGTTCCAAATAAATTGGGTTACAAAGCATCTGATGAACCTTTTTCAAGAGCTACTTTCTTTTCGCTCCATATCTGTTTAATACACAAAGAAAAGATTTTCTGGTTCAGCAATGTTTTTAATTTTAGGATTTTGTTGACAAGTACGATTATTGTACAAAATGTTAGAAGCAAAATAAAATTGGCTATTTTTTAATTTTATTTTTCCAGATGTCATTAACAAATCTTGTCATCATCATTTTTATTAAAGATAGAACATTCCACAATCTGAAAAACAGAAAGAGTAGAAGGAAAGCAATATGTTCACTAAGTACTCAACTCTATGAATTTAAGTTTTTCTACTTGTATCCTAGATTGGTGAAAATATTACCTGAGACTGTTGGTTGAGAATCTAAATAAATCTGTGGACTTCAGTGGGGTTTATTCTTTTGGATAGCAAGTTTTCATTGTCAATTATTATAATGGCAGCCAGCAATCTGTCTTACGTGCATGCCCACTTTAGTTGTTGTGGTCAACCACTCAGAGATAATTAAGAAGTAAGTTTCTCAAGAGAATCAGGTTCACAACTTCCTCTTCAACTTCACTTTTCACATCCAGAGGCATCTTTGTGGATCTCTACATGGAAATTTGTTTTACCACAATTTGGCAGAAAAAAACTCTCCTCATCGTTTTAAGCCCTGGGACAATGGAGTTGTGTCTTCTAATTAAGCCTTACTTGTCTTTGCGCTAATTAATTTGTCTAAAAACTACAAATTCTGTTTGGAAACCTTGGCAACTGGTAATATGTACAAATGCCACAACTTCTCTAATATGGAATTTCTTATGCAACATCTTTATACTGTGTTTGAGATGTCTGAATCTGAATCATGGATTGTTTCCTCAAAACTCAAGGTTGTTTTTTCTTTTTAAAGTTATGCATGAATCTCATCTGGTGTTTATAGATAAGGTTGAGATTTTGGTTTTATGGTATTATAGAAAATGTAAATAAATATCCAAATAGCTCTACCAGCTAGAAAACTTAAGGAATTGGAGTCTTCATTTCAGAGTTTTATACTCCTACTTCTGTAAACTCTCCTTGATTACAAGTCAACAAACCTCTTTCCCCTCTGCAGTTATTTTTGGTGCAATCTCTGAGCAAGTTCCTGACAGAGGCCTTTGAAATCAGTGTAGAGCCCAGCTACTTGGCCTTGAGTGGATTTTTTGGAGATGCAGCATTTGTAGATGCCCTGTAAATCCTTTTGACCTAAAAAATTGGTTCAGGGCTTCTAAAATTGACTCCTTTATTTATGCTCTTGCATGATCTCTCTTAGCATTTATATATGTCAGACCTTGCCAATGGAACTGTGCCCTGATGACTCGGGCCTAGAATCATAGGCACTTAGGGGGCAGAGATCTAAGGATTGCAGTTCAAAGCCAACCTGTATAGAAAAGTCTATGAGACTTTTATCTCCAATTAACCACCAGAAAACTGGAAGTGGTGCTGTGGCTGTGAGCAAATGAGCTTGAGGACAGAGCCTAGGCCCTGAGTTCAAGCCCCATGATCTACAAAAACAAAACAAAACAAAAATCTTGCCCATGCTTGGAATGTTCATGACTTCGCTCTATAGTTCTTGTGTTCTGCATATACATCCCAAAATGTGTGGCTAATATATCTAAATGCTAAAGCTCTAGCCTTGTTGAGCAGACAGGTTACTATAGCAGCCACTGAAGTATGTTCATATTTTGCAAAATTAGATCATGTACATGGAAAGGGTTTAGAATATCTGACATGCTATGATATTATATGTTCTTTTAAAAGAAGTGTACAGATTGTCTTTCCCAGGAGGACTATTGACAGGCATGTTTACAGAAGATCTCCCACTCTGTAAAGGAAATGGTCTCATCAAATAGAAAGCACATAGGCTCAGGAGGTTGACCTTGGTTTGTGTTTTGGACCTGGTTCTTACTAACTGTGACTTTCTGTAAGAATTTAATTTCAGTGGATAGACCTACCACAAATCATGTTAAGTGAGGTAAGCCAATCTCAGAGAGACAGACAGCAAATACTTTCTTTCATGCAGAATCTAGATCTAAAATATACCAGACATGAAAAATTATACAGGACTCTGGACATTTTACACACAGTGAGACCCAAGGAGGATACTCTTAGGGAAGAACACAAAGGTGCAATGCCTCTGCATCTCTTATTGTGTAAAATAGTACTTAAAATAAGAAAGAAAAGAATTTAACTTCTTCTTACCTTCAGTTTAATCATCTATAAAATGAGGCTAGTAAAACTTCACTTCATAGGGTTTTTAGGGTTAAATAAAAAATACAAAGAATTCCAATGAAAAAGTTTCCCTTTGAGGTGACATGAATACATAGATGTATTGTTTCTATTAATAATACATTGGTTCTAGCGGGAAACCATTATAACTCCTATAACCTTCAATCATCAAAACAAGTCATGGTTAATGCTGGTCAGACACTGTGTATCTAGTGTTCGTTTTATTGAGACTCTTTGTATACATAAAATCCTGGAGTATAATTTAAGTTCAATGAATGTTAATTTCTTTTCCTTTTCACAGTGTGGGAACCAAAAAAAAAATCTCACCAGAAAAGTTCTGCTGATTATCTGAGACAAATAAATGGTGAAAATGAAATAAATACCATACTTTACTTTTATACACACTATTAGTGCTATAATTGAATTTGGAATCACCAAAGATTTTCTCCTTTATTTAGATTTTGTGAATAAGGAATAAGATCACTAATACCTTTTTAATTTATTTTGATCGTGGGCTTGAACTCAAGGACTGGGCACTGTTCCTGAGCTTAAGGCTAGCACTCTACCACTGTGAACTACAGCTTTACTTTCAGTTTTCTGGTGGTTAATTGAAGATAAGAGTCTCATGGACTTTTCTTCCTGGGCTGGCTTTGAACCATGATCCTCAGATCTCAGCCTCCTGAGTAGGATTACAGGTGTGAGCCACCAGCACCTGGTCAGGTCATTAATTTTTAAGGAAGCATCTATTTTAGAGAACTATCCCTCCCATCTTCCTCCAACCTAACTTTCTATTCCTGAGCATTTCCTGAGCATTTACAGTTCCTTCTTGAAAATCCCGGACCAAGGCCGTGTTTACTTTGATCATTTATTACCTCTACCTCTTCACCATCACATTTCTTTCTGTGGGAAGGAAGGGAAATTCACACCCAGCTATAAAAGAAGTCAAAGCTCAGGTTTCTGGGATTTGTACCTCTGCCGTGGCCAAGTTTCCAGTTTGGGTCTCTGAACAGGATTTTAATCACCTGAGCTCGGGCGCTTGGCACTGAAAGCTTTAAGAGTCCTGCAGAAATGGTAGATTAGCCACATTTAACAAAATAGAAAGTTTTCATTGTGTCATAAAAAGCCTTATTGATCTTGTCCAAGTATTGACTCTGGGGCCTTTTAACAACCTACTCTGTCTAGACTTGCAGGCTAGAGCCCACAGTGTGAACAAAGGAGGGCTGGGCTGCCCTCCTCTCTTGCAGGGATGCTGGATTCTCAGTAGGGCTTGTCTTAAAGAACTACCATGCCTTTATTCTATAGGGATGGGGGTAGGGTGAGGCTAAGAGGCTGTGGCAGGTGGTATTGTAACACATCTCAGAGGCCAGCTTACTGGATCTTCAGTACTTGTAGTGGAACCATCAGTGGTGACAAGTTAAGGTATCTCAAGCTGGCACTCAGCTTCCAGCAACATATTGTTTTTCTTTTTTGCCCAGGATGTCAGATTGAGCTGTAATAAATGCCTGGATATTGAGCACTGGGCCTTCAGGAGTGAGGAAGGCAATGATGGCCAGAGAGGGAGATGATGCTTTAAAATCACTGTGATAAATCAACTGCATCTCAGCTTACTTCAGTTTGATTTTATTTACCACATTTTGGGTTATGTGGGTAATTTTGCTTCTAGTATATGGCTGATGAGTTGGTATGTAAACTGACCAATGAATGATTCTAGACAATATTAGGGAATTAGTTCCTCCCAAGTATCATCTGCAGTGATTTAAGTATTTAAAATATTTCTAACATAAAAAGTCTTAATTCTGTAGTAGAGGGTATTACATTGGTGTAGCCAGTGAACAAAGTTTCATGTTCAACTATTGTTTGCTTTATATCCTTTTATACAGAGCTCTTTGGTATAACTACATAAATATAATTTTTTTTTAAAAGTCTCACCAAACTTTTTGGCACATACTTGTGATCCCAGCGTTTAGGAGGCTGAGGCGGGAAGTTTGAGTGTTTGAGCCTAGACAACACAGTGAGATTCAGTCTAAGAAAAGTCAAAACAGAACAAGAAAGTCTAAATCTAGTTAGAATATACCTTGGTTTCGTGCTTTTCCTCTCCTTAGAAGTAACTTTTGGCCGGTCTATTTCCTGTATGTTTTTATTTTCTTATTATATAGCAATAGGGCTATAATATATATATATATATATATATATATATATATATATATATATATATAATTAGTGATCACCATGTAAATGTAGTTGTATATGTGTATCTAGGAGCTAATTTTTTTTAGCCATCTACAGTTATGTCCTGGGTAGAATGAATGAAGTATTTAAGTATACTTCCCTATTGATCACTGAAATGGAGTGTGGTAGCCTCTTTACCCTTCAGTTTTTAGGACTGGCACTTTTTGGCACCTGAAATATCTATAGAAGGTTTCTCATATCATTTAATTTTTCTTGCATGGTGAAGAGTGGAGAATTTTACCAGCAAGATAATTTAATGATAGAAGTAGGAGATAACTCTAAGCATCTTTCCAGAGTTCTTCTAAGAAACAAGGAGGATTTGCTATGGGGTGTTCCTCTTTTGTTTTCATTGTAGACTAAAGAGATACTTGATAGGATTAATATTATTTTGCCAGCCCCGGGGCTTGAACTCAGGGTCTGGGCACTGTCCCTGAGCTCCCTTTGCTCAAGGCTAGCACTCTACCACTTGAACCACAGCACTACTTCCAGCTTTTTCTGTTTTTGTTTTTTGCTGGTTGTGGGGCTTGAACTCTAGGCCTGGGCACTGTCCCTCAGCTCTTCAGCTCAAGGATAGCAGTCTACTACTTGAGCCACAGCACCACTTCTGGCTTTTTGTGCTTATGTGGTGCTGAGGAATCGAACCCAGGGCCTCATGCATGCAAGGCAAGCACTCTACCACTGAGCCACCTTCCCAGCACCCACCCACCCCAGCTTTTTCTGTTTATGTGGTACTGAGGAATTGAACCTAGGGCTTTCTGCATACTAGGCAAGCACTCTACCACTAAGCCACATTCCCAACCCAGGAATAAATATTTTAATATCTATATAGGTTATGTTTATTATTTCCAAATTTTTGAAGATCTGTAAGTATTTTTCCAAATTTTGTGGACCTCTTATGACTTTATATTCTTTAGGGTTTGACCTCAGGGATTCACACACATTCTATCACTTGAGCCATACCTTCAACCATTTTCTTTGAGTTATTTTTCAAATAGGGTCTGATACCCTTGGGCCAGCTTTGGATCAATTTCCTGTCTTTACCACCTGCATATCTGGAATTTAGACATGAACCACCCAGTTTGTCTTTATTGCTTTGTTAGTATGTTACTTTGATAAAAAGAAGCAATTTGGAATACACACACATACACATACAAATTCTTTTGGATCTAGGTCTGGGATGAGAAGATTTGTATGCTTATGAGTATGTGAATAATTTTCTGTAATTTTTTTAATAAAAATTTCAGAACTCAATTTAAGATGCATCTACAGAAAAGCAATCTCAATAAGATCCTTCATTGTTATAATTACCCATCTAGGTAACATGGTTCCAAATGTGTCGTGGAAGCAATTCAACGGCTGTGTTGGAATCCTTGATTTCTTCTGACATTCTTTCTCTGGTACCTATGTCACTGTTGGACTCTGGGCTGACAATTATTATGATTTCTGAACCAGTCGTTCAGTAGACATAAGCCTCAAAGTCTTGATCATGTCAAGGATCCAAATACCACTTTATTTGCTCCATTGTGATCAGTTGTATTCTGTTAGTGAAAGAATGTGTCTTTGACTTTCAATAGACTGGGTTTCCTTGTAATTTTTCTTCTAACTTCAAGCCTTACTCAACAATAAGGCAGAAAATGGCAGGTTTTTTACACAGGATAGTGTCTATGCTGATAGGCTGCATGCTCACCAGAAGAGAGCTCACAAGCCTTCTAGAAAGGGTACATCCAAAGGAGAAAAACTTTACCCTGGGGATAGTGACCCCAAAATTAAGAAATGTAGACCTGTGTGTGTCAGACCCTTAGCATTTCATCGAACAGATTAAACAATTTTCCTCTCACCAAGGAAGTGAATGAGTAGTGGAGAGACAGTCAGAATGTGACTCTGAAACTACTTACTTTGGAGAACGGGGAGGAAATGTTCTCACAGAGCCACAATAAGAAATAGATTCTCCTTTACAAGATATAGAGTGTGCTACTTGTGTTTAATGCTTGTCTGATTGACTGACCCACAATTAAATTGGGAAGCCAGTAGTGAAAAGAAACATAATTACAGTTTTACTCTTATGAGCCTTGTGGTTAAGGGAAAATAAAATGCACAACATCTTACATAAATTATTGTAAGTGGCAGGCAGGCATATTTAGTCCAATCAACTGCACAAATGGATCCTTTGCCAAATCTACCCTTTGGTGGAAATGTTTTCTGGACCCCACTTTACATCCTTAGACCTTTATCCTCCTGCTGAACCCCAGGTACTATGAATTGTAAGTGGCCAATCATGAGCCAAAGTTCTCTTCTGCTTTTTCAAGGGTGAGTCACAACCTATGTCTTGAACTTTGCACACATACCCATTGCTGTACCCATATTAAACATCTCGCTATGATAGTGTACCCTGAGCTGTTCTAGTGGTCCCAACAGGGATTATGCTGCTGCTTCTACCATTCTATTCCTCCCTTGGTAGGGGAATTCTTACTCACACTTCATGAAACAGCTTAAGTGTGACTACTAGTCTAAAGCCTTTCCTAACATTTAGGGCAAATTATCCCCTCTTTTGTGTGTCAATATCACCTGTAAGACCCTCATGACACTACTGAACTACCATTATTCTGTTGATCTTCTATGTCTAAGAATTCAACTTTTCATGCTTTATACCAATTCTTCAAACTATGTACATTGGTTATTGCCATTTGATAGGATAGAAAGCTACAGGTTCCTGGCTGTGTGTCATTGGCTCATACCTGTAATCCTAGATACTAGAAAGGAAGAGATTGGGAAGGTCACAGTTCTAGGCCATCACAGATAGACAGAAAAGTCCATGAAACTCCTTCTCCATGGCGAGAATCTGGAATCTGTGGCATGTGCTTGTATTCCCAGCAACTATGGAAAACCTAGGTTGATCACAGTCCAGGCATGTGCCTGGTTGGAAAGTGAGACTCTGTCCTAAAAACAAAAACAAAAAAACCAAAAAATCAAACAAACCACAGGTCTGGAAGTGCTGTTCTTCAGTAGAGCACCAGCCTGGCAAATAGGAGGGGCCCTGAATGCTCTCTCCAAAACAATAGCTAGTACCACCAAAGAAAAGGAAAAGAAGAAAAAAATAAAATAGAAAAAGCCAAGCTTTCCAAAGACTTAGGTAACTTCCAGAGCTAACTGTCAAATTCAGGTCTTCCAATTCAGAGTCTTTATCATTACAATCCGCTCATCAAGTCCCCAATCTAACTACGTGGGGTGCCCTATTAACGTGAGCACATCAGAGCCTGATGCTTAACAAGCATTCAAAATTACTTAGCTTTGCAGTTTTTCTTCTCCTGTGAGATGTCATTTTAATTATTTCTATTCTCCTGGCTGCATGTGACTTAAGTGCATTCCACACTCAGTACTGTCACTTGTGCATAGTAGGCTCTTTTGAATCTTTATTCCTTCAATGAATAGAACAGCAAAGAAAAAATCAGCTCTATAGGAATGCAATTGAGAGCGATACAGTTGTCTGGCTGCCATTAGCTTTCTAGTGATTTCATTGAAGTGTGGTTTTCCAGGCCATTCTTTTGTGGACTGAGGCATCTTCCCTCACCAGGATGCTGGCTGTTTATTTTCCAAGTGACAACTTGATTTACTATTTTCCTTCTCATCACTTTCAAGAAGTATCTGCGGGCTAGGGAGTGACCCAGGCAGTGTGGAAAAGTCCATTTATTTCTCAGCTACATCTTTCCTTCCAAGAGTCTGAGGAGAAGGTTGGAAATGCCCTTAGGAGGTCAGATTTCCTATGTGTTTTCTTTTGTAAGATGACTTGCTCCTTGTGACACGTTTTCCTGTCTGCTGGTATGCTCTGCTTTTACAATACCTGTGTGATGGGATGTGGCAGGTAAAGGTGCTGTTGTTTATCCTTGGGGTATGGCTTTGCAGTTTCATCTGTCTTAATGTTTTATTTGGCCCTAAAATACATTGTAAGGGAAATAAGAATAGGAGGGCTCCTAAACTTGTGCAGTCTTCTGTCTTTTTACTTCCATCACTATGGGTTCGATCCCATATGGCTCATCGGAAATATTATTAAGTGATTCACAATAGAATTTGCTCTAGAAAAGGGTTTCCATTTCTCCTTCCTCTTTGCAAACATGAGAATCGTCAGCCCAACAGGATATTTGAGTATCTGCTCATCGCTTTGGAGAGGTGCTTAGAGGTAGGTCTTCCAGATTGCATAGTAGGGGAACATAATTTTGAAATGCCCAACTCACACGTGCCTGGCTTTGTCTATTTGCAAGCAGAGTAGTCACATTGCTGTCGAAGCTCAGTGTACCTTCAGAGTTAAGTAGATAGGAAGCTTTGTCCCTGCTCTGTTCCCCTGATTCTCCAAGAATAAGCCAAATGGGGATAAAACGGCAAACTTTCTTCTAATTATCATTAAGCAATTGTTAAAAGGGAGTTCTGTTCACAATTTGGATCATCCTTTTTATCATTCTCCCCTCAATTTACTTAGCTCCACGTTCACATATGTACATTGAATACTATGACTCTTCCTTCCTACCCCCCCCCCCCCCTTATTTGACCTCACTCTGCACCAGAAAACACATGCTCAAGCCTCCTGGTATTCAAATTATTGTCTTACTCTCCATCTGTAGTTCTGGACCCCTGCCTTGGACTCATTGTATCCCCAAGACTTCTGCGCCTGCAGATCAGTTACCATAAAATCGAGGTGATCTGAGAGCTCACAACTGGAAAACCCATACTTCTCTCATAGCTACAGGGTAGAGGAGGCCTGATATGACCTGTGCTGAATTCATACTGTATGCAGAAAGGAGACTATAAACTGGTCTGCACCAACCAGGCCAGTCTTTTGTCTGACAGGGAGGGCAGCAGCAGCCCATGTTTTTGTGCCTCATTAGCTCTGAGTGGGCCAAGCCAGAATGGGCAGCCAGGGTTATCTTTGCATCAGTGCAGGCTAAAGTACCACACTGCTGCATGAGGCCAATTTGAAGGACAAAGGATGTGATGATGAGTGATGAGTGTGGTTTCATCTCTGAGGCTCATTTTAGGAAGCTGGCTCTCTCTCCCTCTCTAGAGCACAGCAGGTGCTCCGCTCAGGGCCACTGGTGATAGTCATTCCAGCGGGGTGAGCATTTTAATCAGCCCTTCCAAGTGTCTGACTTTCCAACCTGGCATGAGAGAATTTGAAGACAAGTCTCTGCCTAGTCTCTTGCTTCCTAATTGACTGCCTGGTGCCTGGTTAGGCCTTTACCTGTCATTGTCACAGATTTCATCTTTTGACAGGTTGAATAAACTACATCTAGCTGCAGAACTTCAGAGGGAGGATGTTAGGTACTTGTCCTGATGAACTTGAATCCTGAGCAAAGTGGGAGCTGCTGTGAGGCTACAAACAAGCGGCAGTATGGAAGTACAAAAGCAAACCGGGTCTCTGGGGGTACAAGCAGTGGACTGGGGTTTAGGGTACTACAGGATTCAGCGGGGAGCTGTAGTGATTTGCATAATCTTTTGGAATTTTATGTGGCACTTGGGCCTTAAGGGTCCAGAGTTTTTTGGCTTCTTGCCCTGTTTCTGGCTTCCTAACCTTGTTGCTTCTCAATCCCTAAGGCCGTTTGATCAGGAAAATTTGCTTCCATTCCTGTCCAGTGAAAGGCAAACCTCTGGGAATTATACTGATTTCCAGGTTAAACAACTTTTCCCAGGCAACCCTTGAAAAAGGAGTTCAAATATGGTGTTTGTGTGTGTGTGTGTGTGTGTGTGTGTGTGTGTGTGTGTATGTGCATGTGCTGGTACTGGGGCTTGAACTCAGGGTATGGACTCTGTCCCTGAGTTATTTTTTGCTTTTTTTCCCTTAAAGTCTGGCACTCTACCACTTGAACCACCTTTTTAGTTCTGGGTTCTTGGCGGTTACTTGGAGATAAGAGTCTCATGGACTTTCCTGCCTGGGCTAGCTTTGAACCATAATCCTAAGATCTCAGCCTCCTCAGTCACTAGGATTAAAAGCCACTGGCACCTGGCTCAACTATGTTTTTTTAAAAAAAAAAATGTATCATTTTAAAGATACGGATATTTCTCTTTCATTCCTCCAGTAATATTAGGTGATGGGTCCCTGAGAACTTCAAAATAAGGTCCAAATGATTTGATTTCAAAACAGAGTTTGGGTACTTATGGCTATAACACATCAGGAATCACCGGCTGCTCCTCTTAGAACTGCATTGTAAGAAAAGATTGCACTGATTGCACTATTTTAATCTACTTCTGAATTACTCAGAGAAATCACTCTTATATACGTTACTAGTTAGATTTCTGGGGGGGAGGAAGAGGAGAAAATACACTTGAGTCAGTGTTCATTAGTGCTATGCAGATACCAGTAGTTTTGCTTAACAAGTCATTTGTAAGACAGGTGCTTTCCATATCTCATGCAAACTGTTTTGAAATTTCAAGTTACACATATATCTAGATTACATCTAGTGCTTAATCAATTGAACACTTACAAATAATGGGCAAATGATTTGTTGTACAGATTTGGGCTCTGTGTTTCATGCAGTGAGAATAACATTTTTATTTTAACACTTAGGCAATTGATTGTAAACTTTGAGGTGATATAATTTAAATGGCTCTAAACAGTCCATTAGCTGTGTAAGTACCTTCTCACTTGCCAAGCTATAGCTTTATGCTAAGCTGTTGTGCACTGGGTTACATAATCCCCTGCATTCATCTTCTCCTCCTATTTAGCTTGAATACATGCAAGGTGACTGCATTGTCTCTCTTTGACTTCCCTTCTCAGTGTCAACACCATGCATAGAAAATGGATTGGGGCCACTATTTTTTTCCCCTCATGGAGAGTTTGGAGAATTGAATGGACTCAGAATTACATACTATCCGGTTTCCCCCATTTGGTTATGTTGATTGTAAACCTAGTATGGTTTTCAAGGTGATAAGAAAATGTCGAAGCTCAGTGACCATGGGGATTTTAAGGCTGGGTGTGGCCTTACAAAAATAATGTCAGCTGTGAGAATGTACAACAGACTGAGTTCCTGAAAATCCTTTCTTTTTTCCCTTCCTCGCCTTCTATTGACTCTTTTGAGAGACGGGGGCATGAATTTCAAGGCATTTCTTCTCCTACGATTTAGGGAAAAGTATCTTATGAATTAAAAATAAAGTATACTTATTTAAAGTATGATTCAGAGACTCTTTCAGTTGTCTGTTGCTAATGGACAACTTGGAGGAGGTGGTATCCTGGCAGTTGAGCTGATGCTACTCTTGGTCAACTCCTCTGACCCAGAGCACAGGTAAATTGAGCAAATGCATCATTGAACCAAGATTCAGAAAGCCATGAACTGTTGCGGTAGTTTTCATTAGACACTTACAAAGGAAAGCACTTAGCTACATGAAACTTTTTTGTATATCTGCATGGAGATTCACATAAGTCTGTATGTGATTTGCACAGATGCTTCTCTCTCATATTGGCTTTATATAGTGTTTATTTATTGTGATATTCTTTGAGGCTTACTATCTTAAATAAGTTCTTTTAACTTAAACACAGTCAGATTTTCTGAGTTAGGGGAACATTTTTTTTTTTAGGGTGAGCATGTGAGCTTTACCTAGCAGGAGAAGAATTGGTTCCTGCCTCAACTTATCCATCCTCTAGGATGGTTTGTAAGTTCCAAACTCTATGTAATCATTCAGGATCTTAGAGAAGTAGAACAGAAGTATGTGGACTACTCAGATTATTGGTCAAGAGTTAGACAAAAGTCCAGAGGTACTCCAGATCCTGATCGCCACACACTTATTCTTACACATCCATTTCTAGGCATTAAAACAGACAATCCCTAAAATTCCTTTTAGTGCCAAAATTTATTATTTTGACAGACTCCTTCCTCTAATTACATGGAAAAAAATTAAGCACCACCTAGCACTTTATAGCTAGTATATTCAAAGGCTTCCCTGTTTTGAAGAATCCTTGGTGATTAATTTAAGCTTCTCTTTATAGGCATTGCTTTCTGGTCATACTGAAGTCAGCTCAGTGGTGCAGGTTAGATGCTCATAGATGATGCCCAGTGGTTTCCCATGTGTAGTCTTAAGGACATGCAAGGTAGTTGTCTTGATGCATGTCCATTTCAGTAGGAACAGAGTTTTGTTGTGACAGCTGCATTTGATTTGTCATCTTCTACTCCAGACTAGAATCACCTCTGGGTCCGTTGTCCAGTTTCATTTCAACAAGTCCACCTCTCTAGAAATGAGAAGAAATAGACAGGTCACTGGAAGATTGTATCGATCTGTCTCAAACATGCAGGCAGTGCCAAATTTCTGCGCCATGTGTGTTGGGGGGCTATTTCGACAAAATGCATCAGGCATTGATTATATATCCAGTGGTCCTTGTTCCTTATAATTGTGTAAGATACAGGTCAGTCATATGGGTGGTCAGCTGTTTGGGTTTATGCCAATGTGTGCAAGCAAAAATACACAGGTAGACACATACTATTGAGTCCCTGTGGAACACATGGAAGGAACTTCTTTAATTCTGTCAAATATGAAGCTGAGGTTTATTTTTAAAGGTATCTTAACATTATGGTTACTTTAATAATATGTAGCAGGTGGTTGTCTCTCCACATAATAAAAATAGCTCCCCTACCTTCCTTACTGCACGTAAGAAAAATGCTCATTTATGTTAGTTCAGTAATAAGATAAATATCAGTTTGTGAACTTGGCTAGAATATAGTTCTGCAGGGAATGTAGAATTCTTTCAACTTTACTTAATAACTCCAGTTTTTCAAGGGAAATTGCCAATCTAGGTTTCTATTGTTGCTGATTATATTTTTTATTAATAAGGTGCTTTTTAAAGAGCTTTCGACTAACTTTATATGGCGTAGAGTATACTAACTAGTTCACTGTGTAGGAGAGTGGCAAGAAGACAAATGGAAGTCGACATACTATGTGATAAACATATACATCAAATCAGCAAATGATGAAATTAACTACGTCCTGTTCTCTTCATTTGATAACTAGATCTTGGTAGCTACCTGGACTGTACTTTTAAGGTCTGCATGTAGAAGTTTTAGATTCCTTGGAGTTTTGCACAAGATTGCAGTATAGGGAGAAACAGCCACCCCCTTGATCCTTAGCTCAAGGCTTGCCTCCATTCTTTCCCCACCTTTGGCTCTGTCCTGTATCACAAGGGGTCTTGATGAATGTATGTGGATGCCTTGTTCCATGTTGTAAGCTCTGTCACTTCATGCAGATAGTCCCCTATGGCTCCCCTTGTACCACGAGGCGTAGCTTCTTTAGGTAGGGACTTAGATCATCCCAGGTGTTGGAACTTGGTCCTAAACGAGTATGGTTTCCATACTGGGATGGCATCATGATCCTATTTGGGGGAAGGTTGTGGCCATGGAAAAGTTCAACCAGAGCCATCCTGAAAGGGGACCTCCCTCCCCGTCCCCACTGCAAAAGTCCCTTTGTTTGAGACTAAGCGCAGTATTGCTGTCCTCAAGAACATATTACTAAATTTTACTCTCTTCTTTCTTTCTTTTCTTTTTTTTTTTTTTGAGGGTCATGAGGCTTGAACTCTGGGCCTGGGTGCTGTCCCTGCGCTCTTCAGCTCAAAGCTAGTGCTCTGCCACTTGAGCCACAGTGCCACTTCTGGCTTTTTCTGTTTATGTGGTGCTGAGGAACCGAACTCAGGACCTCATGCATGTGAGGCAAGCACTCTACGACTGAGCCACCTTCCCAGCCCTAATTTTACTCTATTCTAATTTTCTCACCTGCTGATCACCTTCTCAAGTCTAACTTCCTCTTTAACCACCCATCCAGGTTCCACTGGGTCCAGGACTCTATCACAGAAACAAAAGTTAGTGAGTTCTTAATGGGTGGAAATCAGAGCCAAATCTTTCAGGGTAATTGATTTTAGTTCTTGGTCAGTAAAAGGTACCTACTGTGAAAGAGTCCTTTGTCAGACCAGTTAACTAGCCATTCTATATCAGTTTTTCTAGTATTTAAAAACCATGGCCAAGGCCAACAGCAATGTAACTCTTGCTGGTCTGTTTTGCATAAAATTTCTCTCTAGGTTTTTTTTTTTTGAAAATATCTAAAGGAGTAGCCTCCAGCTCTTCTGCCCCATATTGTGCATCTTCTATCCTGGTGTAGATGCCTTATTGATCTTTAATGCCTCTTGTGCCAGTTTCCCTGCTATGTAGATAGAGCCTGGAGGGAATGCAGACTTGGAACCAGGGTACGGGCAATGCCCTCTGGCTGTGTTCTCTTCAGTATTGGTATAGATCTGACTCTTGCCAGTCGGGTGTTGACTCCTGTCTACTCTTCTTTCCCGACAGCTCGAGAGGAGAACGTGGCTACTTTCCGAGGTTCAGAATACCTGTGCTACGACCTGTCCCAGAACCCCATCCAGAGCAGCAGTGATGAAATCACCCTGTCCTTTAAGACCTGGCAGCGCAATGGGCTCATCCTGCACACGGGCAAGTCGGCGGACTATGTCAACCTGGCTCTGAAGGATGGCGCGGTCTCCTTGGTCATTAACCTGGGGTCCGGAGCCTTTGAGGCCATTGTAGAGCCAGTGAATGGAAAATTCAATGACAACGCTTGGCACGATGTCAAAGTGACACGCAACCTCCGGCAGGTAATGGCTGGGGGAGAGAGAGAGTCTGGAAGGCTCCCATTAGGTAGAAAACTTGTGATACAGGTGAAGACGGGTAGAGACCTATAGATCTGGGTATGTCAGAGTCTTTCTCCCAGTCTTTGCAGTTTCACAAGGGAAAAAAATGGATTAAAATATGTTTCTCCTCATACTTCAATTCTTCTTTTTGTGCTTGCTATTTAAGAACAAAAATCAGTTGTGTAGATAATAAAAGTGATAAGTACTTTCATCCCTTTTCCTCCGCCTTCCTTCTTTTTTTTTTCTAAATCATTTTCTTAATTACTTTGGAATCTTATCATGTTATTGTTAAATTCGATTAGGAACAGCATTTTGTTGCTGCCGCTTGACGGATTTTCCTCATTTCTTTGAATATATGTTTTCCTTTGTTAATGAAGTGAGCCACTGTCATGATGTTGTCATACTTTTAACTCCTACCAGAAAATTTTCTTTTTCCTCCCTGTAACTTTAATTTGTTATCCCTCCTCAACTGTTTTCTTTGTTTCTTTCCCTGTTGTGTTAGCCCCTCAACTTGGCATTAGCTGGGATTTTTCTGAATTCCTGTTTCTCTGTTCCCTGATGCAATGGTCCTACTTTATTTCCCTGGTCTTTTACCTCCAAGACTCTTCTGTTGACTGGCAGGCCTGGGAAGTGGAAGGAACCAAATAAAAATGTCAACTTTGGAGCAGCTTTCCTGATTCTGGGCATGCTTGAGAACTCACTCCCAGCACTTGCGGATTCTAAGCAGGCAACTTCGTCAGGTGACAATACTTCCAGGGAGTCTGAGCCAAGCAAAGTGGCTTTCCATTTCATAATAATTATAATTATCACAAACTAACAATTAAAATAAGAAGAGGAACAATACCTTATTAGCACATAGTGTAAAAGCATTTCCCACAGAAGTCATGATCTGTGTTGAGATGTTTTTTTTTTCTTTTCATGCTACTATTTCCACTTGGTTTTCCTACTGGCGAATCTGTCAGGCAACCTAGTTGGATAGCGTTCATCCTGCATTAATCAGAAAACAGCATGCAAATTTCCAGAAAGTGCTTATCAAATTTATCCAACAATATGATTAATTTAATGCTTTTTCATGTAGACACGAAAGCATAAGACATGACAGGTGCTTACATACATTTTGTGTTTGGTAAAAGTGTGACTCTTAAGTAATACTAAGCAGATAATATAGGCTAGCACACATTGGAAAGAAACTATAGTCAAAACATTCATTTGCACTTGAATGAGTCAAAGAAGCCACCTGGTTGGGGGATTCCATTCTATCTGTGGTAACATTGTCAAGTAACACAAGACTTAAAGACCTCAACCTTCTTACCTTAATGTGAATTTGACTTTTGAGTCATGGTTCTGCTTTCCCTGCAATTCCAAAAGAACTCGAATGCTGGTGTTTTCTTTCATTGTCCCCTGTCTATAGTACTCAGAAAGAACTCCTTTCCTGCCAAGAAAGCCCAAACAAATCTCCATTTGCTGATACAAAAGTATAAAGACTAGGACAAAGAGTGATATATGACCTTTTGCCAGGTTTGATCGGCAGGTACACAATAACACCCTTTAGACATTAGGCAATAGAAGTTTAGATTTTGATGCACCGAAGAACATCGTGAAGCTACAGTTCTCAGCAACTCCATCTTTACTTCTCTCCAAACACAACTGCCTAACAAAGGTTCAATTTTATTTTTACTAAACACATTTTGCTAAAATAGTACCAGGTCTCAATTAAGTTCTTTAAATGAAAGAGGATAAACCACACTGTAATTCAAATATTTGTTGTGATGTTTGTGGTCAAAGCAATTGGAGAAAAGCCACCCCCAAAGGGTTTCTATTATGCTCTGTCTCAAGTTCAAAGGCCCAACTCCTCTCTGTGCCCTTGGACAAGCCACTTAACCTTACTCCAGCACAGCTTCCATTTGTGAAATGCTGATTACAATGCTCCCCAGCCATGTGTGGTGGCTAAATATGCAAAGCGCCTTCTGTTCCAGAAGGATTATGAGCTCATCCATGGTCTCAGTGCTAGAGTCACTGTGACGTGCAGATGATTTACAGGTTGAGCATTTGTCCCAGAGGTGACTGCTTCTCTCTGGTGCCAATATGCAGCTAAGTAGAGCTCTCTGTCCTAGACACGTCCTCAGAGGTCCTAAGGTAATAGGGTACCTCCTCACAGAGAGCATAGGAAGCCCATGTGAAAAAGCACCCCTATAATTGGACCTCATTGAAATCCTGATTGAATTTTGTTTCCAAATGTACTTGTACCAAATGTACTGAAATAGAGGGAAATCTCTGAAAGGCAGAGTTGATTTTTGCAATTGAAATCTTTTCAGTGTTGAAGAATCTAAGATTATTATTTTGACTGTTCAAAATATTTTATGACATCTTCTGAGTTCCCTAGAATACGCTTGAAGGAGTGGGAAGCTCCTTATCTATTCCAAATAAATTATAAATAGCTTTATAAATATTGGATGGCAAGCTTATGGCAGCCCATCCACATTATTGGTAAGATCCAACAACGGCTTCTGTAGAAAAAAAACTATCTGAGGAAAATTTACCTAGACTTTCCTGGAGGATTTATTACTAAATAGGGCAGAACTCTTCATTTCTTCCTTCAAAGTCACCAATTTGTAGTTCTGTCTTAAAGTCAACTCAGAACCAAGCCCAGGTATTTTACTGGACTGTCTGTATTTGCTCCCAATTATAACTGTTATTCAGCTGAAGGTAGTAGAAGTGTACATGTGTGCACATGTGTGTACAGAGTAGGTTTGCCTTTAACTTGCCAGAGACCAAGGCCAACACCCCCTCTTTAATTGTCTTACCTCTTGTTGCCACATAGTTAAACCATAGATACAAAACTGGAGCTGCAGATCTTCTACCCTGTCAGCCTCTCAGCTCGAGGTGTGTTGGGAATGTTGTGCTTGACATCAGTGACAAGGAGATTGATTGTAGGGAGGGAGGGCATCTCTAAACCATTTTAACATGTTCTTCCCCCCGATTTCCATATAAGAACTTGCTTGAAAGCTTGGGCAGAGTTGTTCTGGAGAAATGTAGGCAGAGAGGTTCCTCCCCACTCCCACCCATTCTGGCAAAGTCAATAAAACATGATAACCTCATTAGTCAATACAGAAGACTTAACTTCTTTTAATTGGTGCATTATAACTGACAGAATTATTCTAAAATGCACAAATTGCACAAATCTATATGTGGCCCGGGGATCTTTATATTGGCAATGAAAATCCTTTGTGAGGTGTGGCCTACATGGATTTCAGTTCTTTCTAGAACAAGGTCCTACTGGAGTTAGATTCAGATGTGAAAAATAGCAACCTCCCCCCACCCCCCACCCCCCGCAACCCAACCTATTTGATATGTAGCTGTTTCTCTACTTGCTGAACTGTAAACTTTGGGTGTCTTTTCTTTCAGAACAGGGGAATGTGTATGATTTAGAGGGTGGGAAGGGAGCCTGGGCAGTATTCATTCAAAAGAGGTCCTGGGAAGTAAGTATAATGCTAGTAGTGGGCATTGAGATGAAGTGTGGTTTGAGCGGTACTGGGAGGGAGCCAGTGGACCACTCCTATCCTGGCTCTGTCCCTGGGGCCGGGTTTTCCATGAAGTCCAGGTCTCATTGTCGTTCCCCCACCCTCTCTTTCTGTGTTGGGTATCTTTTTTTTGAAAAACTAACACAAGATCATTCATGCAATGTGTCATTTACTAACCGACTAATGTACTAACACCCTAACGACTCATCTTTGTTTTTAGTTTTTTTAATTAACAATCGTTCTGTTCACAATTTTTAATTTCCTTTCTTCCCCCTTCTCCGCAAAGCACTCAGGCATCGGACACGCTATGGTAAACAAACTACATTGTCTGGTAGATATCATTCTTATTGTCTCTTTTTTTGGGTTTGCCGTGTGTTGCCCCTCTTCTCCTCCCCTGCCCCATACCTCCTCTTTGATTCTCTTTATACTTATTTCTCCTTCTTTTTTCAACTTTTTATTTTGTTGTCGGAAAACCGAATGCAATAGTTTTCTTTTTCCTTAAAATAAAATTGGACAGGGATCTATGCCTGTCCTAGAAATAATATTTCATTGAGTTGAGTGAAGCCATTTTCCTTTTCTCTGGTTACTACCCACCCCCCTCCCTTAAAAGTATTTTTATGGGAATGTTTCCATTTAGTTAAAATTTTGTTTTACTCTTTTGCAACTGCCAAGTTACAGACTAGGAACGACAGAGATTTCTAGTGAGACAGCCTTGTCTCAGTGTCTTCCTCTGCCCCCTTCTCTTCTTCCTGTCTCTTTCCTCTCCTTCCCGCACTCCCTAATCCCTTTTCTCTTCCCCTTTTGTGTGGCCATCGCTGCTGCAGGTGATCTGGGGGTGAAGGTGCTCCTGGTCCTATACTCTTCCTTCCCTTTCTATTTCCTTATCCTCCCATCACCACGACCGAAGGGAGCTCCACTAATTGTGTTCCCCATCCAGCTCTGCATGGCATGGTCCTGTCTAGTGGAACATCCCATTGGCATCAGTACTTGTCCCATCATTTTCCTCCCCCTTACTAACAACCTATTAACCATTAACCCAATTCTATTTTCTTCTCTTTGGTTTCCTCAATCTGCATTCTCCACTCATACTTCATATAGTTTTGGGGTTGGGTTTGGACTTTCTTTTCTTTTCTTTTTTTTTCCCCTTCCTTTTTCTTTCTTACTTTAGTGAGGGAGGTGGCAGGTAGGGGAAGGAATTTATTTTTATTTTATTTTTAGTTTTGAGTGATTTTTTAAAACCCATCCCATCTCCTTTTTCAGTTTGTTCAGTGCATGTAAGTGTGAAGTTGATTTTGATTCTTCTATTTCTCCTCACCCTTTCCCACGGTCCTTTTTGTTTTCTTCTGCCTTTTCTCTTGGCTCCAGATTATTTTCGCATGGGAGCTTTAATGTATGGTGTGTGCACGCTTTGAGGTGCCATCTTTTTTCTTTGCCCTCTGTTCCTCTAGTGGACGTTGGGTGTTTGGGTGCTATTTTCATTCCCCCATGGGCGTTATCACCATTCCTTTTAAAAATATTTTGTTAGAGTTGCCTTTTGGGTTTCGGTTATTTCTTCTCTTGGTGGTGGTAGCAGCTGAAGGAGGGCAGGGGTTGGTACCTTGGGGTCCATAGCATGAATCATCCTCAGCACATCCGAATACAGACCCTTCTCCTTCCCTCCCACAATGCATGTCTGTCATGTGGCGTGAGCCAAGAAAGAAACAAATTTAAAAAGAAAAGAAAAAAAAGAAAAACCATCAACAACCAAAGACCAACCCCTAACAAACCCCATTGTCAAATGTCTCCTTTGCTGTTTTTCATTACCACCATGATTAACAATCATATAAGAAAATTCACATCATTTTAGCAATAAACTAAGTCAAGTGATATCGTCCGAGGATGGTTCCATTTTCTAGCCTGACTGAGAAAGATGTGAAATGGGTAGAACAAGGTGTTGGACTTGGCAATTCTAACAAACTCTCCCATGTGTAGGCTGTAGGCTTGGAACACGGGGAGCAGACCAGAAAATGGAACTTGGATGCACATTCTAAAAGCAAAGCAAATTGACAAAGAATACTTCACCAAAATCTTAAAGACAGTGATGCTACAAGTAGGGGAAGTCATTGGAGTTTGATAGAACTGTAAGGTCATTGTTGGGAATTTTTTCTGTCCCTATGTCCCATCACCAGGTGACAATCTCTGTGGATGGCATCCTCACCACAACGGGCTACACTCAGGAGGATTATACCATGCTGGGCTCTGATGATTTCTTCTACGTGGGAGGAAGCCCAAGTACAGCTGACTTGCCAGGTTCACCTGTGAGCAACAACTTCATGGGTTGTCTTAAAGAGGTAAAGTTCACACACCTCCATTAAATGCACTGTGTCTTATAGTTATTTATGAACAAATGAGATCACTCTATCAATGACTGTATCTGATGCCTAATCTAATTTATAAGAGGAGAGGGCTTTGGACTTGGGAGATATCCTACTCCTTGGTACTAGTATATACTGGCTGGGCAACTTTGGGTTTGTCATTGAAATATGTCACTATGACTATTTCATTTAATTAATGGAGTCTCTTGTCCCACAGGTCTCTGTGCTTTATAAATTAAATGCGGTAATACAAATGAAAGGCCTTTGAACGCACAAGGAAGTTGACACTTGTGAAGTCTGATTTTGTGCTTTCTAACTCTAGCTAGAAGTAGCTCAATTTCTGCTTGTGTGTACAAAAAATAATATACATTATTTTACCTTTGCCAAGTGTGGTATCCCTGAGAGTGTCATCATTGAAATGAAGGAAAATTCTCAGACTATAACATTAAGCCTCAGAAGTTCTCCCTCCCTCCCTCCCTCCCTTCCTTCCCTCCCTTCCTCCCTTCCTTCCTTTCTTCCTTCCTTCCTTGCTTTTCTGAAAGCTAGTAGCCATAGCTTCAAGAAAGCAGTGGGTTTTTGCCATTATTCATTTTCAACCATTGTAGCTGATGTGTTGAGATCTCTATCTGAGAGCAAAGGATCTTCATTCAAGTGGAAGTTCAATCTCTAAGGTCAATTGTTGAGGCAAAAAGAATCAGACTTGATTGGTAGAATTCTTTCAGAACACTCTGTCATCAGAACAGTACACTGTACATTTTTGTTTAATCTAAGCTAAGCTTGATTGCCTGAGATATCTATAACCATATCCCTAGGGAAATTCTGTGAGAAGCTAACAGTGTTCTTTCTTGTAGATAAAAATCTCTTGTGACATTGTATGAGCTTCCTCTCAGGGCATACGTTTTATTCTTATTATGGTTATGTGAAATTTGTTGAACCACAGATATATAAGAGATGGCACCACACTTGCATTTATTTATGTCATTGGACTGCAAAACCATCATGTTAAGACAAGAAATGCGTCTGTTTTGCCTGGCATATAATAGGTGCAAAGTAAGGATTTATTGAGTGGATCAAATTATTAAATAATAATCAGGTACATTTTAATATGCTGTAGCAAAACTTGGTGGGTCTTTATAAGGCATAGTCTCCATGCTCAGACTATCATCTAAGAAGGAAAATTGTGATCAGTAAGTAAATAATTACACTGAACACATGGTGTCCAGTGCCACAGTCTAAATGCTTTGACTGATTGAAGAAGCAGATACATTTTAGTTGTAGTCAGGTCTAGAGAAGAAGTGATTTGAGCTGAGTCTTGTTGCAATAAACTCTATGTGAATTGAGAGGAAAGGGTGGAAAGGAAAAACATGACAAAGGAAGGAACAATCCAATTATAGCTTTGTACTGTCGTCAGTCTTAAAGGCAAATTAAAGGAGAATCCAAAAACTGCTTTTCTTTTCTCTGCGTATGTTACCTCGGGTCCTGCTGGCTTCGGGGATTTCACTGTCATTTCTGAAGGAATTATGGTAGGCCTAGAGCACTTCTTTCCTGGGATTTTCTCCTATTTGGATAGAATACAGGCATAAACTACTCAATATGTAAAGAACCCTGAAAGACACTTAGCCACTGTTAAATCACACCACATTGGAATTGTACTCCCATCAAAACTAGATTACAACTTTTGCATTAGCAAGATGTGGCTCAGGAGTAAATGAAAGAATATGTTGCCATGGAAATTTCATCCATTTCCATAGTGCAACAGTTCTGAACATGGAATTTCCTAGATGAGATTAAAGGGTACACTTTTCTCCTATACATAATCATATTGAACCATTTCTCAGCGATGTGTTTTGAGACAGAAGAGCAATTTCTGAATCACAAATCTTTGATCTATTAACTAGGAAGGATAGCCTTGACCATTTTAAAACAAATCTCAGAAAAATACAAAGTTGACTTATGCAGAACCTACGATAACACACACACACACACACACACACACACACACACACACACACACACACACACCATACCAAAGATTACACACACACACACACACACACACCACCACCACCACCACCACCACCACCACCACCACTACCACCACGTATGCTTCCCAAGTAAAAAGCCAAAATATTCAAAAGTCTGTCAGGAGTGTCACTAGCTCAAAAATTTGAGGTAGTTTTGAAAATACTGTCACTATTAGAACTAACTATTAGGAAGCTGCATGAATCTGTATTTGAATACAGACTAAGTTAGCAAAAGGAATATCTAAAACATGAAGTAGCAGTCAAAATGAGAATTCTGTTACATTCCATCGTATCTCTGCTGTGCATAGAGAATCTTATGGTCTTTCTAAGAAACAGAGAGGCCTTCTTGTTTGTCTGAGTGCTTGTACACATACCTTTGAGTCAAAAGTAGTATTAGTCTCCACTTAATTCTTACAACTTGCTTTCTGTGAATGTCAGAGGAAATCTCTTATTCTTACTTTTTGTCTTTAATAAATTAGTGAACAAGAAGAACTTCCCACTATGATTGCTTTTAGCTCCAGGTTAAATCCCATTTTGATCATCTCACCTTTAGATAGGCTTGCTCTAGTTCTTGTACAATGCTATCTTCCCTTCCCTATCTCTCTTTCCATTTTTTCCCTCTGTGGTTTTTTTATCATTTGTGGTTCTCAGTTTTCTCAAACTGGACTGGGTGCTATTATATGTTATTTTTCATCAGATTGGGATGTGGTGAAAGGAAGATGGGATTTCTCTTCCAGAATCATGGACAGTTCTTTGCCTGTGGAACAAATAGGTTTTATTTTTGAAACTAGTTCTTTCACACCTGAAATCTAAGATTGGCCCTGCTATTGAGAGCTAAAGTGACTGAATCCTAACCTGTGTTCATACCACTGATAATACGAAATCTCTGTAATAAAAAAAGTCACAAAAGGCATGTCCAAGTTGTCATCAAACTGCTGTGGTTCTCTACCCTTGCTATCAATGTAAGATTCATGTTCACTAAACGGTCACAAAGTCAGCATCTTGTTCCTCTTCAGATTTTCACATTTTAAGGGGTCTGTCTTGCTCTTGTTCTCCTTAGGACTCCAGCTGTTAGAATAGTTCTGGGACTTCTGAATAATCATTTATTGATTTGTTAATTTGCTAAATGTTTTTGTGAATAATTGTTTTTAGGTACTATTCCCCACCTGACTTTTTTGGCATAAATTAAAGACCATCTTGGCATAGTGATAATTGAATCAACAAGTTTACTCACTTCCCTCAGGTATCTGATATGAGGGTCATTGACTACTCTGGGTCACCATTATAAAGGTACTGAGCCAATACTGAAGAATTTTCCCCCATGACCTAGTTATTTCCCAAAGGCACCATCTCTAAGTACCATCATTATTGGCATTAGAGTTTCAATATGCGAAATATGTGGGAAGACACAAAACATGTAGCATGACAACAACTAAACTAAGATACAGAGATTAATCAAATAAGGATCTTGCCTTAGAGGATTTTATACTTAGTGGGACAGGAGACTCACACATGTATGTTTGTATACACACACACACACACACACACACACACACACACACATATACAGGTGCCAGCCCTAGAGCTTGAACTCAGGACCTGGGCATTGTCCCTGAGTTTTTGTACTCAAGGCCAGTGCTCTATCACTTTGAGCCACAAAGCCATTTCTGGATTTTTTTGGTAGTTAATTGGAGATAAGAGTTTCATTGACTTTCCTGCCTGAGCTAGCTTTGAACTCTGATGGTCAGATCTTAGCTTCCTGAGTAGCTAAGTTTACTAGCATGGAGCCACTGGTGCCAGGCTATATTTAAGTTTCATAAAAGACAAACTTATTTAAAAAATTCATAAGAGACAGAAATCACTAGGGCTGCTGAGACAAAAGACAACATATTCTGGGGTCTGGAGAGGGCCCCACAGAAGAAATACTGCCTCAGGTGGTGCTTGAGAAATAGAAGGGAATAGGGAAGAGTGGTAGAGGATGAGAAGATAGCTTGAGTAAAGGCAAATGGGTGGTATCTGGTGAGGAACTTATAAGCAGTTACTAATTCCACAGCACAAAGTGCAAGACTAGGAATTGTGGTGATATAACTGCAATGTTAGCTACAGATCAGGTAACATAGGGCTTTATTTCATGCTGCACTCTTGCATACTATTCTCTAGATAATATGAGCCATAGAAGGATTTTAGCTATGCAGTGGCATTTTATTCATCAGCCTTTTATTCCTGAAGTTAGAATACCTACACTCCCCACCCGCCCCATTGTACTTTCTTTTTTCCCCTAGGAAGGTGAAGAACAGAGATAGGAAAAGTAATCAGCACTGGACAGGGAGAATAGTACTGTGAAAAGTTACTACAGAAAAGCATTGCCTCTTGAATCTCATTTCAGTATCTAACAGTCCTCCCTGTTTGCACATACTTTCTTCTTTCCTCTGTCCTTAGCAGTACCAAGATATTGTTGCTAGATGAAGCACTGAACAGGAGAGGAAAGCCAAGTTCAGACTGAATTGCATAAACAAACATTAACTCTAACCACTAGTGTCTCTTCCAGACCCAGAGTCCTTACTCCAGCCCATTCACAATGCTCTCCTGTGTGGTTGGGCTTCTGTGTAGTTGATTTGGTTCATTCTTCATTCAACCTCTTTCTCCTCCATATGTCTCTCCTCCCCTCATGTTCTGCGACCTCTACATGCTAATGGGGATTTGCAAGTGCTTCCAGAGGCAGACCAGTACTCTCTTGCTTCTCTTTTCTAATAGATAGGATGGGAAATCAGGAGAACTGGGAGAAGGGAACTCATATTTAAAGGGGACAGGATTGGGTAGAACATCATTGCACATATTACATTCCACGTCCTTTGTGGTTATTAGCCATTTAAAACCAAACAGGGTTTTGCAGCCAGAGATTGTCTCTGAACAGATGATTAATGGTTTAATCTGTAATAACTTTACATTTTATAGAACCCTGATAAGGGTCCGCATCTGGTGAGCCAAGCTATTTAAGGCTGTGTTAATTCTGTTAATTGCTATACGTTTATTTGAATTGCTGGCACCTGCAGGCTTTCAGATAATGTGTTTGTTGTTGACTTTTTTTAACATACTAATTTTATGTTACTCTGTCTTTTGTGGCCATCTCCTATGCTATCCCTTGATTTCTCTCCTGGTTTACATTTACATCACCTTCTTGCTTCTACATGCAGTGTCTTTCTATTTCTCCTCTATTCCTCTTTTCCTTTAATTGATTGCTTCCCAAGTGCTTATCTTGGGATACTTCCTGATTTCTCAGGTGACACAAATGCCTGATCTAGATGAATTCAGATCATAGCTTTGGACCTAAGCACCCTCATTCTTTCCAGTATTAGCTCCAGTGCCAGCAAAGTGCAAAGGAGGAGTTGAGTCAGCATGAGAGCTTAGGGTATGGCAGGCTCTAGGAGCACATTTCCTGGGTTAGAGTCCTGCTTAGAATCATTCCTTATCAGGTACTAGACACTTAGTATGCCACCTTGCTGTCTTTAACCTCAAATGTTCTTACCTATAGAGACAGATAACATTAAGTGTTTTTATGTGGGGACCAAGTGAGATTTAAAAACATGGAGTTGCTTAATGAGATATAAAGCACTATACCCATGTTAATGTAGTAATTATTTATATACGTAATTACTTTTGTGTTGAAATAAAATTGATTAGTTATGGGTTGGGTGCCAATGGCTCATGCCTGTATCTTAGTTACCTAAGAGGCTGAGATCGAAGACTGTGAACTGAAGACAGTTTGTGAGACTCTTATTTCCAGTTAGCCACCAAGGAGATAGAAGTGGAGCTGTGGCTCAAGTGATAGAAGACCAGACTTGAGCAGAAAAGCTAAGGGACAGCACCCAGGTCCTGAGTTCAAGCCCTATTACTGGCACAAATAAAATGGGCTAGTTCTGGGCAAAAAAAAAAAAAAAAGAGTTACTTCTCTTTTTTCTTTCTACAGTTAAAATGCTACAGAAATTAGGTTTACAGAATTAGGGCGGTTTAATCAAAAGAACTCAAGAATAGGAATCTAGTTGCCTATCAACTTTACGGTGGAAAACTGGGCATGAGAGAAAATGTAGGCTTACATGATTGGACCTGAATTAATAGTCATAATCTATAAAATAAAGGGTGTGTGTGTGTGTGTGACAGGTTTACAGTATAATTTATTGACTAAGAAAGCAGGTTTTGGATCTTGTGTTCCTGGCTGTGAAGTTCAGTTCTACTTCTGTTAGCTGTGTGATGCAGGATAAGTTACCCAGCCCTCTTTGTGCTAGGATTTGCCTATTTATTAACAGGGACAATAATAATGTATAGTTCATGGAGTTTTTATATTAAAATAATGTATGTAAAATGCTTAGAACAATGTTGAACATGTAAAAATTTGCTGAGCAAATTTTATTATGATTATCCTCATTGAAGTCACCATCGTCCTCTGCTAGTGTGATTCCGGGAATGCTCCATTCAGTTCCAGTTGATAATCTATTAAAATGTTAGCTAGCTGACAGTTTAGGACATATTTAGAGGCGGGGTCTGAAAATATTCAAGATCTTCAAGTAAAAAGAATCAACTAATGAATCTAGGGTCCTCAAGCTTGTGAAAGAAAAGATTTCTGCACCCAGAAGTTGCGAGTTGGCTTCATACATAAAGAGCTGTCCTATGGAAATGAAATTAAATGTGACATATAACTCCTTAAGAAGAAGGACCAAGGCTAATTAGTGGAGGTTAGGTACTTAAAACAAGGAATAATTCTCAATGAGAGCTGTCTAGCACTGTTTTCAAATTAATGAGCATTCTGACACTCAGGGTATCCAAACAGAGATTGGGCATTGATGTGGAGAGTCTAGTACCAAATGAGCAGATAATTTTATAGCTATCTTCCAGGAATATTGTATAGCTCTGCAGTATCTACAGAGAATGAGATACCTATAAAGAATAAAAGGGCTGCTTGATTTATCCAGGCTCACTGTTTAGTGGATTTTCTTCATTAACCCCCCAAGACAGTTGATTATATGCATCCACATGTAGATATGTGTAATCACTGGGCTAACTTAATGGTAGGACTGATATTTCCCACCATGGCCATCACCTATTAGTTATTTATAATGATTTCCTTTCATCTATATGGCTATCCGCTCCAAAACCTAGAATCACATCCTGTTCATTATAATCATATTGGCAGTAATAAAGACCAACAGTTGTTGAGCATATGTGACTTCATGTGAGTTGTGTGTCTACACAGAGCTACATGCTTCATGCATATTCCTTAATTTAATTTTCACACACACAAACACACACACACAAAGTGAATTCTACTAACAATAATTTAAGTTAGAGTGAGTGAGCAAGGTCTTACCCATGACACAGTTATGAGCATTTGGGTTAAGAGAAGAATACCATTGGTATCATGGCTCCACAGCTTCCATGTCTACTAGCTCCTCATGGTGACAAGGAACAGGAAATGAGCTCCTCAAGGGAAGGCTGGTGAATCTGTGGTTAAATTCACTCTAAGCAATAGTCTCTCACTATCATTTAGAGGTTCCACTTCACAGGCCAGGTCATTTAATCAGGCAAAAATGTCTTGCTGGGAGACAGGATACAATTACCTATTTCTTTTACCTTGCCATTGATTGTTCTGAGAGGAAGGCAGTTTGTGCTTGATTTCCCACTTTGACTGGGAATACTGATATTACTCAACCTGCTAATGGAGCAATGATTTTCATTATGAGACCAGAAAGGGAAGAGTTATACACACCAATCAGTGGAAGCTTCTGTCTTGAGATGTACAGCACCTCTTTCCTTTTGTTCCAGTTCCATATTTTCTGCAAAGTTCAAGATATTTCTCTCTAAAGCCCTAAACTTGTTATGAATAGTCATTCTGTTTGGGGAGTCCCTTATTTAGCTCTGAAATTTTCTTTCCCGTCTTCAAGATAAGCTCAGTGGAACTTATTGCTTTCTAAAATTGTCACTTATTTACAGCAAATGTAATCTACTACAACATTCCCACTGAGACAAAAATCTCTTGTGTCGTCAGATGCCTCAAAGGAGATTAAAAGAATAAAACCCACCAGTCTTTGTACACATATACCTGCAGGGATAAAGCAATCATTGAGTTAATTAATTAGCTAATGTCTTTTTAAATTGTTTGGTAAATGCTGAAACAATTATTCCATTATTATGGTGCTTCTGTAACCTTGTGTTTCATTTCCCATATGGATGGTGTACACAACTAGTCTCTGCTCAAATTTTAAGAGAGATATAAAGGCACATTTTTTCATTTCCCAAATCTGGGAAGTTGCTACATAGGATAGTAACACTACAAGCTAGTTACTACAGGGTAACACTGCACAATAAAGGACATAACTAACAAGCTAAGTAGAAAGATCACAGCATGGGAGATTTTTACCAGCTATCCATCAGACAAGAACTAATATCCAAAACATACTTAGAGCTCAAAAATTTGATCTCTCAAACAACCCAATTAATAAATGCGCTAATGACTTAAAGAAAGACTTCTCAGAAGAAGTAAATATGGCCAATAGATACATACAAAAATGTTGAACATCTCTGGCCACAAAGAAAATACAAATCAAAACAACATTGCAATTCTACCTCACCTCAGTTAGAATACCATTCCCAAGAAAACTAACAATAACAAATACTGAATGGATGTGACCAAAAGGGAACTCTATTGCACTGTTGGTGGGTATGTAAACATGTTAAACCACTCTGGAAAGCAGTATGGAGGGCCCTCAAAAACCTAAACATAGAACTACCCTATGACCTAACAATTCCACTTTTGGGCAGTTATCCAGTAGAGCATAAGCAAGGATAAACTAAAGCCACCACCACAACCATGTTTATTACATCTTCATTTATTATAGCCAAGATGTGAAATACGCTCATATGCCCCTATTGACCCACAAATGGGTCAAGGAAAAATGCTATCTATACACAATAGAATTCTGCACATCCATTAGAATGACATTGAACATTCATAAGGAAAGACTTGGAGAGGATTAAGTTTAGTGAAGTAAGCCAGACCCAAAGAAGCTCAGGGTGTGCTTTTCCCTCATTAGTGGGAACTAGAATGCGCCTATAAATCTAGAAATAAGAACACTAGGTGGCATCCCAGTGGTTATAAACTAATTAACTGGAATATAATAGAATCTAGGGAGAACACAAATAGTATAATTCTTCAGAAAGACTAACTCAAAGCCCAACAAAATGAGTACTTGGAGATGGGTACTTGTGGGGGAGGGGAGAGGTGAGATCAAGAGGAGAGAGTAGAAGAATGAAAGTGGGAAATGAGCACAATGCAGACAAAGATGCACTGTGTATGCCAGAGACCTGAGAGAAATACAGAAGGGGTGGGTAAAACGAGGGAGATGTTGAAGGGACGATACAGATCAAGATGCATTGTATACATAAAATGCTTTGTTAAATGGCAAAAAATTCAATACGCAACCTAATATTAAGAAAAGTGGAGGAGGTGGAGGAGTGGATGGGAATGCTAAAAAGTGTGACATTGATTGAGAGGCACTGCATTCAAAAACTGCTCTGCTGAATGCCAACTCCTTTGTACAACTACCCGAAGAAAATATTTTTTTTTAAGTTTCCTCCTTTTTTCTACATCAGCATTTCCCTTACTAGCCAATATCAATGTAGGCTCTGGTTTGCATCATTTTTGCTAAGATCTTTTTCCCTCTCCTTCCCTAGAATTATTGTGGTGCCCTCTTTCCTCATGGTTTATAGCACAATCTCTTTTGTTACTCTCCAAAAAGTAATACGATCCTGTGTGTGAAATTTAGTCCTTTTAGGATATCTTTTATCTTTAATCATCTTTGGTCTTCTCTTTATCTCTGTCCTAGCCTTGATCCTTTCTTCTGTTCAATTTCTATCTTAGTTCATTTACTACTCAACAGGAAACTTCTTTGGAGAGTTGTGTTTACTTCCTCTCTCTTCTGTCTCATGAGTACCTCTTCATCCTCACATTTGCATGCCAAACTCTGAAATTAAGTATCCTTAGGGTTCCTATAGTGCTGTTTTCTTGTTTCTCTTCGTACAAATTAGAAGCATTGTTTTACAGGTTCTCAGTTCCCAAGTTAAATGCAAGTAATTCTGATTATAGTTTCCATCACACGGTGTTTTCTCTATAGCATGAACTTCTAGAAGGAAAGAACAAAGATTGATGTGGATCAAACAGTCCCTCTTAGATTCAAGCACAGGCTCTAGCACATGAATGTATTTCACATTGTAAGGTTTTAGGTGGGAAAGAACATGCAGGAGGAGGTAAAGGTGAAGGAAGGAAAGTTTTTGGGGGTACGCTCCTGAGTGAACTCCCTTGTTGGGATCCGAGAGGTTGCCCAGAGTCTGGTTGTAGCAGGGTTTATATGGCCTGGCCCGGGTCAGCAGGAACTTGTTTTGCGAGTTTGAAGAGTTTTGGGCTAGTGCCCCCAAAGGACAGGACGATTGGGACAGGTCGTGTATAATTGGGACAGGTGGTGTATAAGGAAGTGGCTTTTCTCGGCTGCCTCTGCCCACCAGCAGCCTGTCACACATATTCTTTAATAATTTAATAAATATTAGTGGATAATATCAGTGATATGATTATTGCTCCAGAGCTCAAATTCTGCTTATATTTATTTTCTTGACAAGATGTCACTCTGTCACTTGTTACTGAGTGCACTGTATCTTCATGGCACACTGATGATGTCATAAGGTCTGTTCTAAGTGTTAGAGGATGTGGTCAGTATTTGGCAGATACAAGGTCTCTGAACCAGTGAAATGTGGCTGAAGGACACTAATAGTAAATCTGAAGGTAATTAATTAGATATTTTCAGATAATCATAAGTTGTATAAAGGAAATAAAGAGAATAATGCATTAGTGAGTATATTCAACTGAGTAGGAAAGGAAAATGAAAACATGTATGTATTAATGAAATTGAGATCTAAAATGAAAGAAGGAACCTATCATACAGAGATCAGGAAGACATCATTCTGATCCAAGGAGGCTGCAACTTCATATTGGACCCAGAACAAGGGAACTCTTAGGACATTCAATAGAAGTCTAGTGGTCACATGACTGTGAGAGGGAGGAAATGTCTGTGACTGGTTAGGCTGCTCTTGTAAAAAGATTTGAGCTAGGGAGTGCCAATTTATTGGGCTTATCTCTACTTCAGATTTGGGATGAATTTCCCTCTCCCTTTATCGTAGAGAGGAAGATACCCCCTTGTTAATAAGTGTACGTTTGTAAACTTGTTCACCTATACTTTCCATCACTTCCTTTCTGTGTTCATCTCTTGGGTTTCTTCCTCCAATTATTCCTATTCTCTTTTTACATACATATCCTTTTACTCTTTTTGTCCAAGGAACACACACTATACTACGCCCTCAACATGTTAAGTCTACAACAATATCATTATCCATGTGTACCTTGTTGCACAGCAGAACCCTAAGAATCTTCTTTTACACCTTTGACCATGCTTTCCATTATGTTTCTTCTATATTTGTATACTTATCAGCTCTGCTTCTCACAAAATCCTTCTTTTGGCCTGCAAGTTCTTGAGTTCAGGAAGAGGAAGAATGCATTCTCTCTAGGAGATAATATGGAAGGAGGCAAAACAAGATGGTCATGAGACATAAGAAAGGAAGAGAGGCTGGGAAGGTGGCTCAGTGGTAGAGTGCTTGCCTTGCATGCATGAGGCCCTGGGTTCGATTCCTCAGCACCACATAAGCAAAAAGAAAAAAGCCGGAAGTGGCATTGTGGCTCAAGTGGTAGAGCGCTAGCCTTGAGCTGAAGAGCTGAGGGACAGCGCTCAGGCCCAGAGTTCAGGCCCCATGACTGGACCCCCCCCACCAAAAAAAAAGGAAGGAAGAAAGGAAAGATAAGGACACTAGAATAGGATGGCTAGGGTCATTTCTAGAAGAGAGATGCTGGCAGTTACTAAATTTAAGAGGATAGAAGCTGTCTCTCTGTAATCTTGGGAATCGAGAGCAGTGAGTATAGAAATCATAACTCATTTTTCCCAGTTGAAAATTTTAAATTGTTATATGTATATAATATGTAATACATGAACATGAGCTCCAACTTTGGAGGTAGGTCATCAGGTTCCAGTTTTGGCTTTCTGCTTCCAACCTATATGTTTGGAAAAGGTAGCACCTCTGACATTCATTTTCTTCATACATAATATAGTAGATATCTTTATGGTGCCCACCAGGATCAAATGAGATGATGAGATACAACTTTTAGCTGAGTTTGGCATATATGAGTTCTCAATAATAATATTAGCTGTTGTCACCATTCATTTGGTCATGTTGTGCCCTCTAGCCATGCATTAGCTTTTCCAGGAGGCAGAAAACCTTTCCAAAGGCAGAGATGTTTTCATAGTTCAAACAATGCTGCATATACTATAGGTTTATTAATGGAAAATAATACATATCTCAAATGAATTTCTTGTCTCATGATAAGGAAGTTCCTATTTCTCCAAATTACATATTGACCACAATTAAAAATGATCCCATCTGCCAAATGAGAACAACCTCTTATTTATGGAGATAGTAAAAAAAAAATCTCACTCGTGGATAAATGAAATGTGCGTACATATGAAATGTGTGTGAAATATGAATACACTAATTTCCTATTTAAAAACAACTTAGCAATCAAATAGGCTGTGATGAAGGTTATTATTCTTAGCATGAATTTCTTTATAAATACAATAAATTTTTTAGCTGAACCTGGCACATAGTGAAGGCAACTGTTATGATGAGTGTTGTTTAAGTTACTCAAGGAAACAAAACTTAGTTTTGATATTGGGTATGGCTTGATAATCACCAGTATCTCATTCAAGTTTAAAATTCTTATGGTTTAAATTGTTTTGTTATCTTATGATCTTCTAAATACCTTTAGATGGTTCATTTAGTGAGCTTCTACTATGTTCTAAGTATGGCCTTGAGAATGTAAAGTGAACTGGACACATTTCCTGGGAAGATCTTATATAGTTCATGGATTAGAAACTTTTCCTATACAGAGAGCAATGTTAATAATTATCAATTGGGGATAGGTTAGACCCAAGAGAACATACGGCAAGCTGTTAAAACTAAGGTGGAAGATTGATTACAGGAGAGTGAAAAGACAGTGAGGGGAAGAAGGTATAAGAGGCTACTGGCCTCTGGTGGGTAGAGGCCAAGATGTTGCTATATTGTATGCCCTACAATGCCCAGGACATTGCCCCTTCTCTGAAAAAGCATCATCCCATCCAAATTGCAAGAATACTGAGGTTTAGTAACTTTGGACTCCACAGGAAAATAATTTCAGTGTTGTGGCCCCTATGGTATTTACTCAATGATCAATTTCTGCCTTTGTAGCATGCAAAGAACCTTAGATAATATGCAAATGAAGTAGAGACTGTATTCTTGTAAGAATAGTAAAGGTTGTAAGAGCAGGAAGAGGATTGGATTTTGCCCAAAGATAGTACTTTGCTGATTCTTGATCTAGTTGACATACAGATTCGTCCTAGCTATGTTAGTTGGCTGTCAGACCATGTCATTCACTAAGCTACATAGATAGATTAAGGTTTAGACTGAGGACTCAGATATGGGTACTGAGATGTAACAGAGGGTTTACTGAAGGAAAAAGAGCCAAAGATAATGGATACTTGTTTATTTTTGTAAGAGTGAGGAGCTGGGAAAAAACAGCAGTTTCATGGAGAAAAAAAACAACACCACAAAATATGACACAGCATGATAAATGTGGGCAACTAATAATAACATTGAAGAAAGTAGAAGACACGGTGGTGGTAGGAGTAGTAATAGCAGCTAATATATACTGAATGGATATGCCAAAAACTGCTGTATTTTCTGTGTACAAACACATCTCATACAAATAGAGCTTCACGTGGCTGAAGTGGTAGGAGATAAGGTTTGAGATGTTTGTGCATATACCCGAGTTACAGCTTTAGTTTCTGATGCAAAACACTGGGAAAGAGAAGACCAACAAAAGTAATTAGTAAGACCTCTCAACTCATTGGATATTTGAAGTAAAGACAGAGAATCTCTCTAATTTTATGGCTTGATGATATTAATTTAATGTAGAGATGCTGAGAGAGAGGCAGGCTTAAAGGAAGAAATGCTCCTTTGGATGTGGTAAGTTGGAGTTACCTGTGTTACTTAGACATCAGGGTCAAGTTCAGATAGGTGAGGCTATTACTGTAACTAAAGCCAAAGATAAGTAGTTTAATTAGAATTAAGATACAAAGCATGAAATCACATCAAAAGAGAAAACTTTTAAAATATTTTTTATTTTTAAAACGACTCTGAGAGTAACTAATATTAAAAGAAGAGTCTAGGAAAAATTAGATTCCATAGTATCAAGGAAGCCAAGAAAAGAGGAAGTTTCCAGGAGGTGATGCAGTCAAAAAAGTTCAGTGTCAAAAGAGAGGATCAGAAGTGGAAGTAGCACTGTGGCTCAAAGTGGTAGAGCACCAATCTTAAGCAAAAGAGCTCAGGGACAATTCTCAGGCCCCAAGTTCAAGGCTCATAACTGACAAAACAAAACAAAACAAAAAAGAAAGGATCAGAAATACCATTGTAGCTGAGTACAAGTGGTTTATAATCTTAGCTACTCTAGAGGCTGAGATCTGAGGATCACAGTTTGACACAAGCCCTATCTTCATGTAATCAGCAAAAAGCCAAAGTATAGGAGTGGCTCAAGTGTCAAAGTGTCAACTTTGAGCAAAATAGCCAAACAGGAGCATAAAGGCACTGAGTTCAAGCCCCACTACCAGTGAAGTGCCATTATAACTGACAATTCATAGTCATAGATAAGCATCATATGTTGCCTTTGAATCCGAAAAACTTAATCATTTTGAAATCTGGAGACAACCCAGTAGAAATGGAGAAGTTAAAAATGAAGAAACAACATTCCAAAATGTAATTCCAAACTTCCCTATATATTCAGTGAACATAGTACATATGCTGAACTTTGCAAAGAAATATTTTATGGACTTATCTTCAGTTGCCCTAAAATTTAAAAATACATATCTTTATGCAATATTTCTGTATTTCAGGTTTCGGATTTATATCTTTCTCTGCCCTATTAGATTAGCCCTATCACTTGATTTTACTGGTGGTAGGAATTTGAGAGGCTCAATATCTGTTCATCAGAATACACTTTAAGACTTTCTGAATGCACTTACGTGTTCAGCAAATGGAACACAAATCTGGTAGATTTGAAACTTTTAGACACCGACCAACCAATCTCTAGCAGGCAATGTCAATTCAGTTTAGTTCAATTGAAGGCATTTGTGGAATGCCATGTATTTTCAATAGAGATGTGACAGGATATTTTTTCCTTTTCTCAACAGTTTGTTTTCTTATCAGTTTTGTATGTTTATTGCACAAAAGATTTACAGCAGCAAACCATGTACTTGGTGGAAAACATTTACATACACAAAGCACTCAGAGAAACTAATCATAAAGAAAATAGCAGAATGCCATTATCACAATGCAGAATCAGTGATAGTAAAGCAACTTGTACTAAATACTTTCCAGAAAGGAGACACCACCATAACCTAAATTATTGTGATTCTCTGCCTCTTCTATTTCTGCTTTAATGTTGTTACTCTTAACTGAATAAACAAATGTGAGTAATGAAGGACAATTATCAAACACATCCAAATATTGTTTGCTCCTTAAAGGTAGACTATATCTATTATATAATATCTTTAAATAGCCAAGGCCAGCCCCCATGACTACATTTATTGAATACACAGTTCAGTATTGAACTGATTATGTTTGGCATTGGATTACCACAGCTAAGGCAAATGGGTAGGGTCCTAATAGTAAATGAAAAAGAGAATCAAGGTGTAGGCAAAAAAATTTGGTAAAATGCCACTAACAGAGCAGTGAAAATACTCTTGCAAGAGAAGAGATGATAAAATGCTCAATGCTCTATTATTGGGACATCAGCCTTACCAACCTCGTTGCTCATTCTTTCTAAGAATGATTGCTTCATTAAAATCTGCTTCCTGTTGGACAAATGAGTAAGCTCTGGGTTAACATGGAGAAAGTAGTATCCAATGCTTCCACATTGCACTTTTTTTTTTTACAAAGGAAACTTCGAATGAAGGGAAAGCTTGTACAAAAGAAAAAAAGAAAAGAAAAGAAGTGAAATCTATCAACTGGCACAGAGTTTACCACACTAGCAATTTCATAAAAATGGCTCAGAGAGTGACTATTCTGTAAATTTTGCTTTTATAGCCCTTATAGGCATAAAATAAATAAAATAAAAGCATTTTGGAAAGACATTGGAAAATTGTGTACTCTAGTAACACTATGAATTGTCAGGGTTTTCTCTAATGAGCAGCTTATCAATAAATATTCTCAGTGGTAAATTACCACATGAGGACTTGTTGGCATGAAGTAGAATGACTATGACCCTCGTACAAATTTGAATTCACCGTAGGTTAAATTCTGTGATCTGAAAAATCAAGTCATCATTACCAGAGCCAGCTATTACCATTGCTGTGATTGGCAGTAACTAAGGAACCTATCAGCGCTGGCACAAGATGGAAACCTGAGTATTGGGGCTCACAATTCGCAATACTTCACAAAGGGTGTTGGCAGTTGATCAAGTTGCAATGGCTGCTTCTTGTGTTTTGCTTTGTTTTCCTTTGGTTTAAGACAGGGCTCAGTATAGCTTCATTTTTGGGATCCTGCTACCTTCATCCCTGAGTACTGAGGTTACTGACATGGACCACCAAGTCCAGTTGTTTGGTGTTTTTATTTTGTTTTGATTTCATTTCATTGTACTTGGCAGACAGGCAGTCTAAGGTTCTAGACACCATCAATCCCATCATTCAGGAGGTGTCTGGAGCTCTTAGAGTTTATACGATTCAGGTGGAGTTGTATGTGGTTGTGAAAGACTTGTTAAGCTAGAGGGAGATGGATCTAAGATAAAGATCTACACTCCCAAGTGTCTTAGTCAATACAAGCTGATCCAACAGAATGCCACAGACTGAGTGGCTTAAATGATTGAATTCTTACCCTGGAAGCTAGAAACTCCAAGATGAATATAGCAGCAGATGTGGTGTGGTGAAAGCCCACTTCCTGATTCACAGATGGCACTTTCATTGTACTCAATCAGGGCACAGAGCAGAGACCATTTCTCTTGTGCGTCTTCCTGTTTAGGACAGCTCCACTCTTATGACCTAATGACCTCCAAAAGGGCCCCCATTTAAATATCCTACATGGAGGATTAAGACTTCCACATACAAATATGAGGAGGAAAATATCCAGTCAGTAGTACAAGAGAAGACTTGTAATGGCCAAGGCTGAGCAAATTGAAGTTCACAGCTCTCTTGGGTCTTTTGAAAGGAAAGATAACACAAAGATATTGTAGATAATCATCCCCCAAACCAAGTGTGCAATGAGGCTATGTAGCAACGCAGAAGTGTCTGTGACCCTGTGGACATATGAGAGCACAGAGCTCCCAAGTGCAGACCTAACCCTAATTTCCTACCAGGAATGGAGCAGAGGTTAGGCCACCTACTCCTAACAGCACTGGCTTGTGAATGGAAGACTTTGAGAACTTGTGAATCTCTCAATCAAACTTTGTTGACTGGAAATCAAATGAAGGCAGAGGCTAGCCAAGACTTTCAGATCAACTTGATTACAAAGGGATGTTGGTGTTTGGTGTTTAGGGACTTGCAGTACTTTTGTGGGCCCCAATTGATTTCTCTACAAACAATGAGGGAACTTTCTGAATCCCTGAGCCCTGGCTAATGTACCCTATTCCAAGCATATTGAAATCTATAATAAAAAAATGAGAGACCTTTCAACCTCTTAAGGGTAGGAAAATCATTACTTCAATCATCTCTTTAGATGAATCATTGGTGCTCACAAGGAAAAATAGTGTTTCATACCTAGGGCATATGTCCAGGTAATTTTGGTAGAGATCAACATTTCTTACTACATTGTATTTATGTGGCTAGGGAAAAATAATGTGTGGTTCCTTGCTGATCCATTAGCAGTCAGTGTGGTAGGTAAAAGTTTCTTAATTGGTCCCCAGAGTATAAACATTCCAGAATTGATGGGCAATTAGGAGGTAGGGGAGAGAGAAGCAGATGACTTGTCAGCCTTCCACCCATGACATTTATATTTTGCAGGTCACATTAAGATGTTTTTTTTTTTGAATCAAGATAAAAACAATCCTTTCTACTCACCCTAAATTCAGTGTTGGGAGTATCTTTAGGAAACAACCCTCCACCTTCACAATTAGCCCTTGGGAATGAGGAGAAGGAATCCTATATTTAAGGATACTATAAACTTTTGATATCAAATGTAGCCCAAGAATCATAGAGTCAATGAAGGAACATGGAGGTAAGCAATGTCTTCTCTACATAGCACATGTTCACAACTGGACTGGTGGTTAGGCAGATAACACCGGGCTCAGAAGAAACATTTATTTGTACTATACACTGGACCAAGCTGTGTGCTGGTGGCTCACACCTGTAAGCCTATCTACTCAAGTAGCTGAGATCTGAGGATCATGGTTCAAAGACAGCTAGGACAAGAAAGTCTTATCTCCAAATAACTATCAGAAAACTGCAAGTAGAGCTGTGGCTCCAAGTGGTTGCGTGCTAACTTTTAGCAGAAGAGTTCTAGGACTACACCTAAGCCCCAAATTTAAGCCCCCCAAAAAAGAGAATATGAGTCATGTCCTAGTTGACAGGCATGTTGAGAGGGCTTCTTTACCTTCTTTAGTGCTTGACCATCTGGATATTGAAGGCAGGAGGGAATCTCTCCCATGAGAATTGGCCTACCACCTTCTTGTTGTAACCTACCCATGAGAGAGATTGAATAAAAGGGTGGAAAGAATCTTAAATAGACAGGAAGACTAGTGAGCTGTTTCTCCTGAGAGCCCATTAAATAGAAGAAAGTCAAAGGGGAGAGAGCTAACTAGAGAGTCAAATGCAGAAATCTGGCTCATTTCCATTTTCACTTATCATATCTTGGTCCCTCTAACAGCTGTTAGCACCTCTTCTGTAGCTCCCTTGGATCCTGGATAGGTTAATTTTTCCTTAGACCAATTTCAAAGCTTGATGATGGGGCGAGAAGAGAAGCTTAGTGACTGGAAAGGAAAAGATAGGAGCAAATAAGTTTTATTATTAGGCCAGCTCATTTGATTGTGGCTTCACGGGATAAAACTATGCTGAAAATGTCATGTAGCTTTCTAGTCCATGTTTTAGCATCTGCCTGTAAATGTGGACATCCTCAAACAATCAGCTTCTCCTCCACCAGCTTCCTCCGATCTCCCCTCAAGCAATATACGCTACACTTTGAGTTTAAATTTTATCTAAGTGCTATCATATTGTACAGATCTTTGTACTTCTTACCATTTCATTGTCAAGACCTGTCTTTGTTGATTAAAGGCAATTTCATTCATTCCCATTAACTATTACTGTCCCTTACTTTATTTCACTAGGCTTACTCCTTTTTTTTTTTTTTTTTGGTCTATCATGGAGCTTGAACTCTGGGCCTGAGCAGTGTCCCTCAGCTCTTCAGCTCAAGGCTAGCACTCTATCACTTGAGCTACAGAGCCACTTCCAGTTTTCTGGTGGTTTATAGGAGATAAGAGTTTCATGGACTTTCCGGCCCTGGCTGGCTTTGAACTGCAATCCTCAGCTCTCAGCCTCCTGAGGAGCTAGGATTACAGGCATGAGACACTGGTGCCTGACGTGGCTTACTCCTTCTTGTGCAGCTAGACTTTATGTTGTTTTCCATTCACAAAATTACAGCTTGATAGAAAAAAACTGCCATAAGCTTTTTTTCTTTTCTTTTCCTGGCAGTGCAGGGAATAGAATGTAGTGCCTCCCAATGCTTGATATGCTCCAGATCTTTAAATAAAATTTAAATGCTATTTTGTTTTGAGATGCAGTCTCCTCGCTACCTTCGTTCAGTCTGGCCTTGAATGTTGGATCCTCTCAATTCTGTTTCTAGAGTAGCTGGGATTACAAGCATGTAAAACCACTCCTGATACCTTTTGTGCTTGTTTTGCTTTATTTTGGCTGTACTGTGTTTGGAACTCAGACCCTCATGCTTACTTACTAGGCAGGTACTCTGCCACTTGATGGCTCTCTTTCCCGGAGCCTTTTTACTTGTGTCTACACTGGCCTGGACTTTGATCCTAGTTAGACTTCTCACATAGCTGGAATCATAAACACATTTATTAGTTGAGCTGAAACCCTTGTTAACTGTTTTCTCAGGCTAACCTTGAACTATAATCTTCCTGATCTCTGCTTACTGAGTAGCTGAGATTATGTGCGTTTAACTACTGTGCCCTGTCTCAGAGGTTTCTTTAATCCATAATTGTGCCACAGTTTATCTATACTTAAACCTTGAAGTGAAATTGCCTGATAAGTCATAAACCGACTAGAGTCTATAACTTTACCAGATATTGCCAGATTGCCTCCAGAGTTGTGTACAAATATACACTCCTGCAAGTTATATGTGCTCCGGTTTCCTTACATTCCTAACAATTTTTAGCATTGTCAGTAAGCAATTTAGTATAAACGAACTCAGGATAGCATAAATGAGATTTATCTTGTAAAGCATATGCCTAAAATCCTTCCTTATTTCAAGTGACTTGTTCCTATGGGGAAAGAAGAGACCTCAAGGATATACAACTTGCACATTTCCAACCTCATTTCTTATTCTGCTAACCCCCAGTGAGAAGACTCCTATTCAGGTGTCATTTTGAAGCTAGCCTCCCCTTTATCAGCAGCAACTTGCCGCCTTTCCATGCCAAATGGTTGTTGCTCTTCCTGTCCTCACAGAATTTTAGCACCTTAGCCTCACTATCTCACATGCAGTATCTGTCAAAAAGAAAAAAAAAAAGTCAGGATATTTAAGGAAAACATTGGACTACATCCTTACTCAGAAAATAAAGCCCAATACTATCAAAATCCCAGGATACATAGGATGACTACTCTTAGTTGAAAGTGAGCTGTTTCCATAAGAAAAACTGTCCCCCAAATATATTATTCAGGATATTCATTTTGAATATTGCTTTTGTAAAAAAAAAAAAAGAGTAGGCTTCCTCTTTCTAGGGTATGAATGGGAAGATAGAAAGTTCTTGTATTCTCTTTAGAGTTGGGAATGTGTGATTAAAACTTGAATTGCCAGAATAACAGTGACTTGTCATGGAGAAGTTGGTCTTGGAGGACCATATGGTTCACCCATTCATTTTATTGCTATTACTGTGGAACTTTCTGTGTGTAATTAATTTTCTTACATTTTCCATGATGTTTAAAATATTTTTGTTGTAACATGATATTTTACAGAGAGAAATACACACCATACTGTTTATTTAGCCTAAAGGTCCAATGATGTAAGAGTGCTCTTAATGAATTAATTAATTTCAACTCAAAGACTAGCCTAACATGTCAATGTGTAGATAAACCACTGAATTTTTCAGGATAATCATGGCGTGTTTTTTGTTTTTTTAACCAAGATTAATATTCGTGATTTGTTTTCTTAGACAGTATGAAAGGAAGTTTGATAATCTGAACAAGTAGTTTAAGGATAGGTACTTGAAGAGCCTTGAATTATTGGCCTTGAACAAACTGAACATTCATGTATTAATTTATTAAAATTATTCATTATAGGTTTGTATATATCAAATACCATGCTAAGAGCTGGACGCCAGTGGCTCAAGCCTGTAATCATAGTTACTCAGGAAGATGAGATCTTAGGATCATGGTTTGAAACTAGCCCAGGCAGAAAAGTCTGTGAGACTCTTATCTGCAGTGAACCACCAGAAAACCAGAAGTGGCACTGTAGCTCAAGGTGGTAGAGCGTTAACTTTGATCAAAAGAGCTCAGGGACAGTGTCCAGGCCCTGACTTCAAGCCCCACAATCACCACCACCAACAACAAAAAGTAATAATAATACCATGCTAAATATTACAGATAAACTGATGATTAGGTAAAAAGTGTCCCTCTCCTGATTCAAAGCTGAGATCTAGTTTCCATCAGCTCCATTGCTACTCTATTTTGCCAAGACAATGGCTTAAACACAGGGGCCTTACGCCTGTTCAACTTACTGACTCCTCAGCTGGTGTTCTACCACTTGAGTCACACCTCCAGCCCAGCGTTTTGCAGGTTAATTGGAAATGGAATCTCAAAGACTTTTGTACCTGTGCTGGCTTCAAACTGTGATCTCCATGTCTCAGCCTCCTGAGTAGCTAGAATTACAAGTCTGAGCCTGGCTAATCTCTATCCTTAGATAGTTTTCATATTTAACTTGAAAAGTACTATTAAGAGTGTCTATTCTTCAGCCTCAGATTTTTGCATACGAATCACATATATTCTTTGTTTAAAGTCTAAATATTTAGACTGTGAAGAGGATTTTTATTGTAAATGTGTCTTGTGTTCACTGATTGAAAAGTGAAGTTGGAGATAAAGGCACAGAAATGCCTAGAAAGAAATTATAGCATAGAGGAGTGGCATTTTAAAAATGTGAGCAAATGGAAAGGGAAGTGGAAAAAAAGGCAGAAAACTATTACAAAGATATATTTTCATACAGAAAGTTTATTACATTTACAAGTAGCATTAGGAAGCTGGAAGGATGTTGACCTCCACAGGTGCTAATCTCATTGTATAGTTCCCCATTTTAATGTCACCATTTAATTTTCATGTCTCTTTATTTGTTGATCTCTGTGTTAGCCATGGGGATACAACATTCTGTAGCATGGTCTTTCCTACAAGGAGCCCATAGACCAGTGAGAAATATTGGCAAGCAGGTTGACAACAATTCTAGGAATGTGATGACATTTAAAAGTGTTTCATTAGAATTTTAATATGCTATGGGAGGATTCTGGTTAGATTGTATAAGCCGATAATCAAAAAGATTCTGTCACTGAGAACAACTAGAAATGCAAGCACTTTACTGATACGATCAACCTAAAGGCATCAGGAATATAACGAGCCTGGAAGGATTCAAAGCCAAGATCCTAAGAAAAGGGGGACTTGCAAGAGAGAGGGACCAAAACTCCACAATTTTTTTTCCTGCAAAACATTTTCCCAAGAAGCAGAACAGAAAATGGTCAGAGTCTTGGAACTTGAGCAGAATATTCAATCATTTCATAGTGCTGGAAAGATAAATATTGAGTTCCAGGTATAACTGAGGATGAGGATCCTAAAAATGCCACAGACTTTCCTTTGTGACACCCAAGTGTGTACAATGTGTATGAAGAGCGAACACAAATTTGGAAGGAGTTCAGCTGCAGAATGGGTGAAAATAATTCACCACTGTTTCTACTGCTCTATAGAAAGAAAAATAAAATCCTTCCTTGAGGAGATAAACTTTTCTACAACCCCAAATACTTTTTATGTTGTTTTTACACACAATGTCTAGTGGTTAATTAATTATTGACAGGCATACCAGGAGATAAGACCAAGTAGCAAAAACCAAAAGAAAAGCAAAACTAATACTAGAGACTAATACTAGAGCCATATATTCTTAACAGTTCTTAAAACCAGTCTTTGAAATAACTGCAGTAAAATCCGTAACAAAATGCAGAACAGAACAGAACGTTTTGCTGAGATATAAAGCTCTTCATAACACTGAAATGGAAATTCTAGAATGGAAAATCACATCTCAAAAACTTTGACAGGTACACATAAAATAGGAAGACAAGACTGAAGAGCATTATCTATAAAACAGATCAATAGAAAATATACACAGCAGGGAGGGAAGAAGATGAAGATTTCAGAAAATAAGATATAGGCAGCAAGGACTGATAGATCGCCAAATAGGGTCAAAGGCCTAAAGAGAAAAATAAGGAACCACAGTGGAAGAGCAATTACCTGAGAAGTTCCCAAGATGAAAAAGAAGACATCAAGCCACCAATTTAAGAATTTCCAGAGAACAGCAAGAAGAATAAATACAAGGGAACATCTTAGTACAGCTGCTGACAACAAAAAGGTAGAAAAGAAACTGAAAACAGAAAAAGACGCATTTCCTTCAACGAAGTTGGCTTCAAGTTGACCTCTCAAGAGAAATGATAGAAGACAATGAAGTGACATCTTCAAAAATAGCAAAAAATGATGGCTTCCTTTGTAGGAATTTTATCTATGAAATCTTTTAAAAGGAAAACCAAATATCTTCAGACAAGCAAAAGTTTGAAATATTTGAAAAGTTTGGCATATTCATTCTAAAATAAATGCTATAGGAGCATCATTAGATACAAGGCAATATGGAAATGCAAGAAAGAATGAACATCAATGGGATATGCAGAACAAAATAATTATTGGTAATATAGAAATTACACTATCAAGATTTTAATTTCAAATATATGTGGAACTTTTTATTTTTATTTATTTTTTAAACTTGTTTTAATATTATATGGTGAAGGATACAAGGAATGACAACATCCCTATCTTAACTCTCTCATTTGGGGGGGGGGTCCATTCATGGGGCCTGAACTCTGGGCCTGGGCGCTGTCCCTCAGCTCTTCAGCTCAAGGCTAGCACTCTACCACTTGAGCCACAGTGCCACTTCGGGCTTTTTTTTCTCTGCTTATGTGGTGCTGAGGAATCGAACCCAGGGCCTCAGGCATGCAAGGCAAGTGCTCTACCACTGAGCCACCTTCCCAGCCCCGTATGTGGAACTTTTTATATGACAAAAATAACAAAAAATTAGGAAGTGGCTAAATGGAACTGAAGAGATCAAAGGACACGGAGATGCCTGGAAATTAGTAACTACAAGCCTTCATAAGTGTTCAGAAGAAGAAGTGGAAATTAAGTTTCAAATTAAAATTTTCAGGGAGAAATCTTGGCCATATGAATTTATAGGCAAATTTTCACAAACACAAAAGAACACAAGATGGTTTCTGGCATTAAACTCAACATGTAAATGAATGGGATAGAGTCCAGAAACTGGCCTTCATATTTATAGACATTTGATTTATATAAAAACGCTCTTGCATGGCAGAACTTGCACTCTTTTAGTGTATCTCTGTAAACTGAATACATTTATGGGAAAAGTGAACCTTGATTTCCACCTCAGAACCTTCATATAAACCAAATGTAACTAAATTACATATCTAAAGGTAGATGGTTAAACAACAATACATTTAGAAGAAAATAGAAATAATGCCTTCACTGTATCCAAAGTACCAACTGTTAAAGAAAAAACTTGAAAAACTGAAACTATGTCATACTTTGGCACATGAAAAGGAATACCTTCAATAGTTAGAAGAAAAAAGTTCTGGATTGGGAGAAGATAATTGTAATAGACAAAAGCCACAACTGTGACCAGAATTTATAAACAACTCATAAATCAATGATATAAAAGCAATTATTTTTGTTGAACAAAAGATTTAAATAGATTGAGCAGGAGTTTTATCTGTGATTACATCCAAATGGCCAATTAATACATGAAAAGATGTTCAACTACATTAATCACAAGGTAAATGTAAATTAGAACAAAATGATATCCCATTACATCTTCACCATTAAAACGGCATCCAAAGTGCTGACAAAAATCAATGCTAGAAAAGATGAGAAGCTATTGATAGAATATTTTGATCCACTAGGATCAGAGTAAGCATTGTGTGAAAGTGATACAAGTATCTTGGAAAATATTCTGAAAAAATACTAAAGTTGATCATAAGCAGACCTGATGTCTCTGCTCTTACCAATACATCAACAGAATGCATTGATATACACATCAGTTCACAAATATGTTCATAAAAACAACACTTAAAATAATCCTACACTGGAAGCAATCCAAATGGCCACAAGACCTAGAATGGATTGTGTTACAGGCACGATCTTAGAATGTCATACAGCCATATAATGAATTAGCTATGTATTATAACATTGATGAATCTCACAAACATAATTTAAATTAAGTAAGCCACACAGGGAATAGTATGCAAGTTTTCTTTTCATATGAAATCCAGATCAAGATAAACTAATCTATAGTCTTAGAAATGAGCTCCCTTGAAGAAGAGATGTGAACAGGGACAAGAGAGAGATTTCTGTGGTGGTGGTGGGGGGAGGGGATTGTTTAATATCTTGGCATAGATATTGAGCACATTAAGGAAGATTCCTATGAAAATAACTCAAGTCACTTGCTTCTGATTTGGGTACTTTTTCAAATGCATGTTTTAATTCAATGTAAATACTTGTTTTAACGAAAATTGTCAGCTAAGAAGAAAGGTCAGGAGATATTCGTTTGGAGAACATTTAGAAGAAATTTGCAAACTGGCTATGACTTTGCCTGACAAGAGATATGTAAAGCATATTCCATTAAAAGCAACAGCCTAAGCCAGCTCTACAAAATGAGAGCACTCATGTTATTTTCAATAAACACATGTTTTGATGTATCTAGAATACAGGATGTAGAAGCCAGAAGATTAGGCTAAAGATATAGGTTGGATTCTGTTTGCAACTTGATTATAAAATGATAGCATGTTTGGGACAGAAACTGTGATATATAGAAATTTGGATGACTGTATTTGAAATGCCAACAGATAAATACTGGTTTTGCCAGCGAATTTTGAGTTTGGAGTTTTGGTTTTCTCTTAGAATTCTACATAAATATACTATTTTTAATCTCAATTTATAGCAACAGAAAGTAGAGTATGTGGGTTTTACCATCTTGCACAAACGGGTTTGGGGTGTGTATGTGTGTGTATGTGTGTATGTCTGTGTGCGTGCTTTTGTCTCATGCTGTTCATTTGTTTCTTGTAGTGACATCATTAAGCAATTTTCTCATATTTAAAGGTCTACCAGAAGACCTCATTGCCCTGGATGCAGTCTAAGATGACTGATAAACCTTTGGCGCCAGTTTGTGCACTATGTTAGGAAATGTACCCACTATTGATACCCTAGTATTTCCAACAGGCTATGGATTGGCCAGAGAGTCTGTAAACACACACATTACTTATTTTCTGAGTTAATTACTCAAGGATAAAAGTATTATCAGAAACATGGTGCCACACCTGGAAAGAACAGATATAATGTCTTCTAAACTTGCACCCACAGTCCTGGTTAACAGTGAGCAGCTGGTAGAAGAACTACCCATCAAAAGATCAAGTCTTTCCAGATTATTCTGGAAATCTTAGTTCTTACCATGTCACTACTTTATGTGAGCA